>NC_082641.1:74810920-76030920 GCF_028023285.1 Balaenoptera ricei
TTTGTTGAGGATTTTTGCATCTAAGTTCATCAGTGATATTGGCCTGTCGTTTTCTTTCTTTGCAACATCTTTGTCTGGTTTTAGTATCAGGGTGATGGTGGCCTCACTGAATGAGTTTATGAGTGTTCCTCACTCTGCTATATTTTGGAAGAGTTTGAGAAGGATACGTGTTAGCTCTTCTCTAAATGTTTGATAGAATTCGCCAGTTCTATCTGGTCCTGGGCTATTTTTTGTTGGAAGATTTTTAATCACAGTCTCCATTTCAGTGCTTGTGATTGGTCTGTTTATATTATCTCTTTCTTCCTGGTCAGTCTTGGAAGTTTGTGCTTTTCTAAGAATTTGTCCATTTCTTCCACACTGTCCATTTTATTGGCATATAGTTGCTTATAGTAATCTCTCATGATCCTTTATATTTCTGCAGTGTCAGTTGATACTTCTCCTTTTCATTTCTAATTCTATTGATTTGAGTCTTCTTCCTTTATTTCTTGATGAGTCTGGCTAATGGTTTATCTATTTTGTTTATCTTCTCAAAGAACCAGCTGTGAATTTTATTGATCTTTGCTATCATTTCCTTCATTTCTTTTTCATTTATTTCTGACCTGATCTTTATGATTTCTTTCCTTCTGCTAACTTCGGGGTTTTTTCGTTCTTCTTTCTCTAATTGCTTTAGGTGTAAGGTTAGGTTGTTTATTTGGGATGTTTCTTGTTTCTTGAGGTAGGATTGTATTGCTGTAAACTTCCCTCTTAGAACTCCTTTTGCTTCATTCCATAGGTTTCGGGTCATCGTGTTTTCATTGTCATTTTTTTCTAGGTGTTTTTGGATTTCCTCTTGGATTTCTCCATTGATCTCTTGGTTCTTGAGTAGTGTATTGTTTAGCCTCCATGTATTTGTATTTTTTACAGATTTTTTCCTGTAATTGATATCTAGTCTCATAGCGTTGTGGTCAGAAAAGGTACTTGATATGATTTCAATTTTCTTAAATTTACCAAGGCTTGATTTGTGGCCCAAGATATGATCTATCCTGGAGAATGTTCCATGAGCACTTGAGAAGAAAGTGTATTCTGTTGTTTTTGGAGGGAATGTCCTGTAAATATCAATTAAGTCCATCTTGTTTAATGTATCATTTAAAGCTTGTGTTTCCTTATTTATTTTCATTTTGGATGATCTGTCCATTGGTGAAAGTGGGGTGTTAAAGTCCCCTACTATGAGTGTGTTACTGTCGATTTCCCCTTTTATGGCTGTTAGCATTTGCCTTACGTATTGAGGTGCTCCTATGTTGGGTGCCTAAATATTTACAATTGTTATATCTTCTTCTTGGATTGATCCCTTGATCATTATGTAGTGCCCTTCTTTGTCTCTTCTACTAGTCTTTATTTTAAAGTCTATATTGTCTGATAGGAGAAGTGTTACTCCAGCTTTCTTTAGAGTTCCATTTGCCTGGGATATCTTTTTCCATCCCCTCACTTTCAGTCTGTATGTGTCCCTAGGTCTGAAGTGGGTTTCTTGTAGACAGCATATAGATGGGTCTTGTTTTTGTATCCACTCAGCCAGTCTATGTCTTTTGGTGGCAGCATTTAATCCATTTACATTTAAGGTAGTTAATGATATGTTTGTTCCTATTACCATTTTCTTAATTATTTTGGGTTTGTTTTCGCAGGTCTTTTCCTTCTCTTGTGTTTTCTGCCTAGAGAAGTTCCTTTAGCATTTGTTGTAAAGCTGGTTTGGTGGTGCAGAATTCTCCTGACTTTTGCTTGTCTGTAAAGGTTTTAATTTCTCTGTCAAATCTGAATGAGATCCTTGCTGGGTAGAGTAACCTTGGTTGTAGGTTTTCCCTTTTATCACTTTAAATATGTCCTGCCACTCCCTTCTGGCCTACAGAGTTTCTGCTGAAAGATCAGCTGTTAACCTTATGGGGATTCCCTTGTATGTTTTTTGTTGTTTTTCCCTTTCTGCTTTTAATATTTGTTCTTTGTATTTAATTTTTGTAAGTTTGATTAATCTGTGTCTTGGCATGTATCTCCTTGGATTTATCCTGTATGGGACTCTCTGTTCTTCCTGGACTTGATTGACTATTTCCTTTCCCATATTAGGGAAGTTTTCAACTATAATCTTTTCAAATATTTTCTCAGTCCCTTTCTTTTTCTCTTCTCCTTCTGGGACCCCTATAATTCGAATGTTGGTATGTTTAATGTTGTCCCAGAGGTCTCTGAGACTGTCCTCCATTCTTTTCATTCTTTTTTCTTTATTCTGCTCTGCGGTAGTTATTTCCACTATTTTATCTTTCAGGTCACTTATCCATTCTTTTGCCTCAGTTATTCTGCTATTGATTCCTTGTAGAGAATTTTTAATTTCATTTATTGTGTTGTTCATCATTGTTTGTTTGCTCTTTAGTTCTTTTAGGTCCTTGCTAAACGTTTCTTATATTTACTCCATTCTATTTCCAAGATTTTGGATCATCTTTACTATCATTAGTCTGAATTCTTTTTCAGGTAGACTGCCTATTCCCTCTTCATTTGTTTGGTCTGGTGGGTTTTTACCTTGATCATTCATCTGCTGTGTGTTTCTCTGTCTTCTCATTTTGCTTAACTTACTATGTTTGGGGTCTCCTTTTTGCAGCCTGCAGGTCCGTAGTTCCCGTTGTTTTTGGTGTCTGCCCCCAATGGCTAAGGTTAGTTTAGTGGATTGTGTAGGCTTCCTGATGGAGGGGACTGGTGCCTGTGTTCTGGTGGATGAGGCTGGATATTGTCTTTCTGGTGGGCAGGACTGCATCCAGTGGTGTGTTTTGGTGTGTCTGTGACCTTATTATGATTTTAGGCAGCCTCTCTGCTAATGGGTGTGGTTGTGTTCTTGTCTTGCTAGTTGTTTGGCATAGGGTGTCCAGCACTGTAGCTTGCTGGTCATTGAGTGGGGCTGGGTCTTAACGTTGAGATGGAGATCTCTGGGAGATCTTTTGCCACTTGACATTACGTGGAACCAGGGGTTCTCTTGTGGACCAGTGTCCTGAACTCAGCTCTCCCTCCTCAGATGCACAGGCCTGACAAGTGGCCGGAGCACCAAGACCCTGTCAGCCACATGGCTCAGAAGAAAAGGAAGAAAAAAAAAAAGAAAGAAAGAAAAATAAAATAAAAAGATTTTAAAATAAAAAATTATTAAAAATTTAAAAAATAAAAAAATTTTAAAAAATGAAAGAAAGAAAGAAGAGAGCAACCAAACCAAAAAACAAATCCACCAATGATAACAAGCACTAAAAACTATTCTATAAAAAAAAAAAAAAAGACTGACAGAACCCTATACTAAAACAAAAACAAGCGAAAAATGGACAGACAGAACCCTAGGACAAATGGTAAAAGCAAAGCTATGCAGAAAAAATCACACAAAGAAGCATACACACAGAAAGTAAGGAAAAAATATATATCTATCTATAAAAAAAGAAAAAAAAAAGGAAGAGAGCAACCAAATCAGTAAACAAATCTACCAGTGATAATAAACTCTAAATACTAAACTAAGATAAACATAAAACCAGAAACAAATTAGATGCAGAAAGCAAACCCCAAGTCTACAGTTGCTCCCAAAGTCCACAGCCTCAATTTTTGGATGATTTGTTGTCTATTCAGGTATTCCAGAGATTCAGGGCACATCAAGTTGATTGTGAAGATTTAATCCGTTGCTCCTGAGGCTGCTGAGAGAGATTTCCCTTTCTCTTCTTTGTTCGCACAGCTCCTGGGTTCAGCTTTGGATTTGGACCCGCCTCTGCGTATAGGTCGCCTGAGGGAGTCTGTTCCTGCCCAGACAGGACGGGGTTAAAGGAGCAGCTGATTCGGGGGCTCTGGCTCACTTAGGCTGGGGGGGAGGGAGGGTTATGGATGCGGGGTGAGCCTGCAGCGGAGAGGCTGGCATGACGTTGCAACAGCCTGAGGCGCCATGTGTTCTCCCAGGGAAGTTGTCCCTGGGTCACAGGACCCTGGCAGTGGCGGGCTGCACAGGCTCCCAGGAGGGGAGGTGTGGATAGTGACCTGTGCTTGTACATAGGCTTCTTGGTGGTGGCAGCAGCAGCCTTAGGGTTTCATGCCTGTCTCTGGGTTCCACGCTGCTAGCCGCGGCTTGCGCCCATTTCTGGAGCTCGTTTAGGTGGTGCTCTGAATCTCCTCTCCTGGCGCACCCCGTAACAATGGTCTCTTGCCTCTTAGGCAAGTACAGACTTTTTCCAGACTCCCTCCCGGCTAGCTGTGGCACACTAGCCTCCTTCAGGTTGTGTTCACGCAGCCAACCCCAGTCCTCTCACTGGGATTTGACCTCCAAAGCCGGAGCCTCAGCTCCCAGCCCCCGTCTGCTCTGGCGGGTGAGCAGACAAGCCTCTTGGGCTGTTGAGTGCTGGTCAGCACCGAACCTTTGTGTGGGAATCTCTCCGCTTTGCCCTCTGCACCCCTGTTGCTGTGCTCTCCTCCGTGGCTCTGAAGCTTCCCCCACACCACTCCCTGTCTCCCCCAGTGAAGGGGCTTCCTAGTGTGTGGAAACTCTTCCTCCTTGACATCTCCCTCCCGGAGGTGCAGGTCCTGTCCCTATTCTTTTGTCTCTGTTTTTCCTTTTTTTTTTTTTTTTTGCCCTACCCAGGTACGTGGGGAGTTTCTTGCCTTTTGGGAGGTCTGAAGTCTTCTGCCAGCGTTCAGTAGGTGTTCTGTAGGAGTTGTTCCACATGTAGATGTATTTCTGATGTATTTGTGCAAAGGAAGATGATTTCCATGTCTTAATCCTCCACCATCATGAAAGTCTCTCCTATGCTGATTTTTAAATATCAAGGTTGATGGTGATAATAGTTGCTAAAAGCAAGGTAAAAGTAGCCTGGTGAACATCATATTTGCCTGATTCTGCTTTTAATGTTTTTACTTTTTGTCCTAAGGGGTATAGATTTTATTTATTTATTTTCCAAAGAGCTAATAGCCCTAGACAGTGGGTAATATAAATCTATTAAAGTTGATTTTGATGAACTCTTTAAATTGTCTCTTCTATATTATATTCTATAACAGCATCCAGTGTTATTAAAATGTATTTTCATCCCTAAGTACTACCTCATCCTCTTTCACATGATACATACAATTGATAGGGGC
The DNA here is from genome assembly GCF_028023285.1 of Balaenoptera ricei. Classification (NCBI taxonomy): domain Eukaryota; kingdom Metazoa; phylum Chordata; class Mammalia; order Artiodactyla; family Balaenopteridae; genus Balaenoptera; species Balaenoptera ricei. The sequence continues at coordinate 74,816,027 of NC_082641.1, forward strand.
ATTATAAGGCAAACATTTATAATGGAGTAAAAGAGTGACAGGTAATTTACAGACTTTATTATTGTATGATTTTTTTATTCAAAGCAAATTTTAAAAACAACAAGAAAATGTATAACCTGAGAACTATGAAGTGGGTAAGTGGGTAAGTGGGTAGCTTTTCCTGTTCCTGAATAAAAATTTGGGTAAGTCTCATATAGTCTACTTTCAAGTTTAGGTAATAATTTGTTTTATAGTCAGCATGATTTTCAAAATACAATATAGATCTATTTCAAAAATCAGAAATCCAGTCATTTTATCAACTTTTATCAATTTGTTTTATCAACAAATTATGAATATGACTTAGTATTAAATCATTTCTACCCAAGCTATTGGCAATGGAATAGAATACAGTCCTTTTCTCATTCCATACTTATCATCAGCTGTTAAATGGGATTTCTGACCCTCCAGTGTCAGGTTCATAAAATATAGAGGATTTAGGCAAAAGGCACATTCTCAGCAGGTGGCAGATTTAGCTAACCATTGCTGGGGCTTTCACTGATTCCTCAAAGATTTATATTTGCAGTTCTGATTACCTATGGCTATTTAAAAAATATAGTAAGGTAAAAGTAGCCTGATGAACACAGTTCCAGATGTTACTTGTACCTCTTTTCATAGATAGTCCCTAGGAATTGCTGCTGGGGTGATTCTGTCCCTCTAGGCAATGCTATCATACAGAATCCCAGATGATCATAGACCAGCACTCTCCCTTCATGTATGACACACCTGCAATCACGGGAAACACTCAAATATCATGTGTTCTAGCAAACTGTGGGAGTTCAGGTCCATCTCAATACAAAAGCAACTCTTTTGATCTCTTGCTTTGTCACCAAATCAGCATGTCATCAACTCAATCCCCATCTTTCTCAAGGAAGAGGGAAGTCAGACCCAAATCCACCATACAACTCTACCAACCACAGGGATCATAGATTAAGTCTCAATGTGTCCTTGTTAAAGAGGGCAGATACCCTCTATCCTTCCCCACTTGAGGAGGTGGGACTCAAACCTCTTTAGCAACTCTCTGCAAAAATACTCCATAACTTTTCTCCCAACCCTTTTAAATCCTTCTTGTGGATGTCATAATCACCCTATTCATGGTTCTTAAGGAGTGACAGTAAATGGACAAGAACATATTTTAATTATCACAAAGACTTAGGGGTGTTACAGTTATTTAGTTCCCTACATATCAGAGAGGCTAAATGCCCTGAAACATACAGGACAATCTTGTTGCCGCCTAAAAAACTTTCCACCAATAGAGAAATGCTTATTAGTTTAGTCATTTTCTTTGAAAAAGTCCATATTTTTATCTGGCATTAAACTTTTTGTTGTTTCATATCTATTGTATCTCACTACATCAGTACAAATTGAAAACTTTACAAAATAACAAATGTATATTTTTAAAAGAAGCAAAATCTGCTCAGGAGCTTAGGGGTGGTGGGAGAGATAACATCCAGTTGGGGAAATTAAGAGAGGCTTCATGGAGATGGATTTGAATTGAATGATGTTGACAGGTATAGATATTTACAAGTAGTGGGAACAGGGCTATTTGTACTGAACTCAGGTTTCATAACTTCAAAAACCTAGATAAAACATGCATTTACATAAATCTCTACAGCAAAGGTACTCTTGAGATTAATAGTTTATGAGTATAAAAAAGATCCATGCAAAGACCTCTTTTATCGCCTAGATTTATACTGCTATGCTCATTAGGTAATCTCTATACATACATAGTTGTCTGAAAACTAGGATTCAATCTCATTTTTGATCTTCATGGGATTAGAAAAACTTTAGGGTCATTTTGAATGCATAATAGCATTCTATCTCCATAACTATAGGCTCTTTTGATGCTAGATATGTTTCTGAAAATGACTAAAAAATACTTTTTTTAGTTCAGAATTTCCATTTAGTATTATTTGCATTGGGCCTCTTATAGATGCTTTAATTGTATGTCTTGTACTTCTGTCATCTTTGTTTTCCCTGGACTTTATTTTCTACTTACCAGTCCCCACCACCACCAACAGGATAAAGGCACAACTCCTTAGCAGTGCTTACAAAGTCCTATCTTCCTTCTATCCCCAGCCTCATCTCTAAAACCAAACCCTCAGTCCCCAACACTTCTCTTCCAAATCTGATTATCTATTTGTAGTTTCCCACAAAAAATATGTTCTTTATCTGCAGTTAGTGCAACCGTGATCACGCTTTCCTCAATCTTCAGGTTGATTACATGCCACTTTCTCTTAGATGTTTTGGTGATTCCCTACACCCCAATCCTCATACTATATTGAGCATCCCTTTTATTTTAACAACTTCTCAAGTCTTACAGCCAGCTATTTATTGTCTGTGTCCTCTCACTAGATTTTAAGTTCCTTGAAGATAGGAATATGTATTGTTCACTTTATATTCTTGGCACTAGCAGAGTACCTAGCACAAAGTTGAAGCTTAATGAACAATGGAAGAATAAAATAATTTAAATAAGTCACACAGAAGAGAAAATAAACTTTTCTTATTTTATGTAATAATATGCATTATATAGCAACTTATGATTTGACTTCAACATTTTGTTTTATGTCTTAGGTCTGTATCCCATCACTCCAATTCTCAGAAGACAAGGATGGTTTAGGATTTTAATTTTCTTTGTAAATATTTATCACAGTTAAATAGCCTCTTAAAGGTTATGGTAAATAATATTTTTAAATGTTAAATCAAGGCTATTATGAGAGAAGTTTATTTTAAATATTCTATTTAAAAAAATTGTTAAGCATCAAGTTGACTCTTGAAGATTCTGACTTCCTTAACTTTATGAAAGACCTACAAATTTTGTCTTTAAGCCTTAGATTTTTTTTTAATTAAATAAATTTAGCATAGTCTCAAATGTATATATATAAAATGTATATGCATATTTATATATATATGTAAATATATATGTCTACATACACATATACACAGAGAAGAGAAGAAACTTTCTGTATATGAGCAGATAGAAAGGGGAAAAAAAGAGAGGGACTGACAAAACCATGAAGATGTTTATGTTCTTATGCTTATGCTTATGTTCTGATTCTCTGTGAATCAGAAGGGCTTGCAACACCAGCAATATAAGGGCCTGAAGGAAACCCCTCTGTGGGCTTCTGATGGAAAATAATAGAGACGATTTATTTCCACAGGGGAGAGTCAGAGATAGCAATCTTAATCTCTCCATTTCACTTAAGGCTTTCTAATTGTGTGTTGCTCTTGAGGAATTTTATTTCCAAGATTGCATTTTCACAAACTTAAAAAAATTCTAAGATAATAGAGTCTTATTCAGCTTTTACTGAATACCCTTCCCCTTCTTTTCCCCTCCCCCATTATATTGCAAGCAATTAAATCTTAAAGTTAGGGAGTTTTTTCCACCTAGGAAACCTAATGAGGATGCATGTCCATGAAGATCTCAGGAATAAATATATTGATATGCTAATTACATAGTTAGATGATTGATAATATTAATAATAAGAAATTCAAGAAAATGTGTACTTATTTCACCTACAAAAATACAGAATTTTAATAACTGAATCAGATGTATATGCAAATGGTTATTTGGTTTGAAGATGTTGTAGCGAGCACTAGGATTTCTTGTAGCTTCTGACTGCTTAGTTGATGTTTCTTTTGCTTTGATGAACTTGCTGAATACCACTGATCTGTATCTGGACCATCGTTTTTAAGCACGTGATGTTGCCATTACATTGTGTCAAACTTTTTTTTGGTGTTCCCCTGGAAACTCCCCTCTAGCCATTCGGTTATTCTCCTTCATCTTTAATAACTTTGTGTTTTGTCATTATTAAATGACCCATCAGGTTCTTGAATACCAGGTACTGGCCCTGCAAGTGTATGCTAAATGTAAGATGTTTAATTTTTTCTTTGTAGTCTGGAAGATATATTGCTGCCTAGACCCCAAAATACCTCAGCTATTATACTAAGTGGAAGTGGCTTATTTAATAGACTGTGTGTCTTGTCAGTACCTTCTTTTCTCTATGTTTTATATGTATAGTTATAGCACTTGAGAAACATTAAAATAGCAGAGGAATGTGCCATAGATTTATTATAGATCACTTTTTTGCACTTCCCTGACCTCACGTACTAAATTGCTCTCCTTATAGAATAATAAAGCCTAAACTAAACTCTTAATTTCTGGATCCTGTTGTACCCAATGTCACGCAGTGTAGCAATTAAATATTTCTAATCTTCATAAGGTACTTTTGTCATTTTGAGGACATGATTTATGTGATACATATTTAGTATATTTATGACTTACGTCAGCACAGATCTAAGCAGTAATAGACACTGTATTCAAAAAAGACTGTTATTGTTGACTGCCATTTTGATGACAGTACTGAAATGTGTTGATTTACATTGTCCTTAATTTGCAAGGAGTGCTTTACGAATAATAACAAACCTGTTATAAAGATAGGTTTCATTATTAACTCTACTTTATAGGTGTTGAAAGTGAGGCACAGAGAGGTTAAGTAACTTAACCAAGGTCACACTGCAAATAAGGAGAGAAGTCAAGATTAAAATACAGACCGTCTGACTCCAGAGGTTATGATCTTAACCATTACGATATGCACCACATATACTTCCATAATAGGTGGTATATCGCGTATGCATTACCAATATTATAGTCTCTTCCTTTTATACTTTTAATACTGATTATGATGATTTGATTTACGTTATGAATTTCAACCATAATGAAAGTAAGTTTCCAGAGAAATTAACTAGTATTCATGATATCATCTTATTAAATTAAAACTAGTCTTCTGAAACAAATCCCATATTTTTCACCTTGTTTCACATTACCGTCTGGTACAGCTCTGGTCCCATTTTCATTTGGCACTCTTTAGTCCCTACGCTGTGGGACCTTGATATTACAGGGCAAATGACACTCAAAATGTTTTACAAACAACACAATCTTAAATTATACTCATGCCTTAGGCTGAATTTGTAGGTCAAGGAGTACAACTTCTATTAAGCTTTCATTTGATCAGAAATGCAATAATTAAAAGCATAAGGGCCTGAAAATGGGCACTAGCGACTTGGACGTGAACTTTTGTATTCATACAAAAAAAAGGAAGTAAGTCCTTGGGCCTCATGAGGCAAGCGAGCAGATGAAACTTAGACCGGTATTTAAAATGTAACCTCAATGGAAAAAATACATATTTTTCCTTAGTAATGCTTTAGGATTAAAGTATACTTCATCCAATGATATTATAGTGACACGAATATTATTTTGGTCAGTAACTGAGCCAATATATCTTTTTTATCCTTTTGCTTTCAAATATTCTGCCGTGATATTTTAGTTACCCTCTTGTATGCAGTATAAGACTTTCGTAGACAAAATAGTGGCTCAAAGATGTCCATGTCCTGATCTCATTAATCTGTGAATGTTACCATACATGGCAAAAGGGAATTGCATATGTGATTGAGGCTATGGACCTCAAGATGGGGTGATTATTATGGATTATCTGGATAGGCCCAATCTAATCACATGATTCCTTAAAAGAAGACAGACTTTTCTGGTTGTGGTCAGAGAAAGACACAACAATAGAAAATGGGTCAAACAGATGCAACATGAGGAAGACATTACTTGCCATTGCTGACCCTGATTATGGAGGAAGGGGCCATGATCCAAGAAATATGGGAAGCCTCAAAGACCTGCAAGAGGCAATAAAATGTCTGAGAGCCTACAGAAAAGAATGGATATAGCCCTACAGACACCTTGTTTTAGCCCAGGGAGACTAGTGTTGGACCTACGACTTAGAGAACTATAAGATAATAAAACTGTATTCTTTTAAGGAACTAAATTTGTGGGAATTTACTACAACGGTAATGGAAAACTAACACAACAGCTGTGTATTATTTATTTTATATCTCATCTGAGACTTCCAACTTTAAAATGGAAAAATCTGTTTATATTAACTGTAAAAACTTATTTTAATAAATATATAAATGTTATTTATATAATATTGCTTTAAACATATATCATTTTAATAAAATTTATTTTTTTGTTTAGAATAGGTTTTTCTTTTTAATGTGAAACTTAACCATGATACAGGTCATTTATTTGTGCTTAAAAAAAATTAGGTTCATTGAGGTATAAGTGACATGAAAACATCAGCCTTAATGAGATATAATTTACATGTAAAAATGTCAACTTAATGAGGTGTAATTGACATATAAAATTGTAATTTTTTCATTTGTAATTTTCTTATATAATTGTTTTTAAATGTATGTTGATCTTCAATACCAATTTATTTATTTGCTTATTTGTTTTTGTATTTATGTTCTTCTTTCCTGACCTCATCGGGCTTCATCAAGATTTTTATTTAACTGTCTTTCTTTCCTTCCATTAAATAGAGAGAAGTTTCTCTTTGTTTTTACTTCATTATTTTAAAAAGTCAAACTTATTTTGTATCTTTATTTTAATACAAACACAATAAAATATGTTTTCATTAACCAACTAAAACCTATTATTCTAGTTACTGTTTTACAGTGTTTTAAGTTCACCTTGCTTTTAAATATTCTCCAAATTTTTCATTATTGTCATTATGATTATATACGAGTCAATGATTGTTTGGATTTTTTTCCACAGGCTTAGTTCTTTCTTTGCTTATAATTGTTCGTCTCAGCTCACTCTTTCCTTTTGGATTTGATTTCCTTCTCATTGAATTCTAGTGTGTGTTTACCACAAAAAAACAACTAAACACCAAAGAAGGCAGTAAGGGAGGAAATGAGGAGCAAAAAAGGTACAGGACATATGGAAAAAATAGCAAAATGGCAGAAGAGTAGTCTTTCTTATCAGTAATTACATTAAATGTAAATGGATTAAAGTTTCAAAACAAAAAAGCAGTGATTGGCAGATGAATTTTTAAAAATGACCCAACTTACATAGTATTATAAATTTGTTCAAATTTATAAGATGTACAACACTAAGAGTGAACCCTCAAGTAAACTATGGCCTTTGGGTAGTTAAAATGTGTTGACATAAGTTCATACCCTCTGGTGAGGGGTGTTAATGATGAAAGAGACTATGCATTTATGAGGGCAGGAGGTATACGGTAAATCTCTATAGCTTCCTCTCAATTTTGCTGTGAACCTAAAACTGCTCTAACATTGATTTAAATACCTGATTGAAAGTAAGCAAATATGTTCAAAGTATAGAGATGGAAAAATAATATTCCATGCAAATGGTAGCCAAAAGAGAGCTGAAGTGGTTATGCTAACATCAGACAAAATATACTTTAATGGAATGACATTATATACTGATAAAAGGGTTAATCGTCAAGAAGGTATAAAAATTATAACTATGTATGCAACAAATAAAAGAGCTCCAAACTACAAGAACTGGATTTTGATGGAATCAAAGGTAAAAATAGATAGTTCTACACTAACAGGTGGAAACTTCAATACTTAACTTTTAATAATGGATAGAACATCTAGAGAGGAAATCAATATGGAAATAGAGAACTTGAACAACACTATAAGCCAACCAGACCTACTAGATAAATATAAAACTCCAGTTAACAACAATGGAATATCATCACTCTTAAGTGCACAGGGAATAATCTCTAGGAATGAACATATATTAGACCACAAAATAAATGTCAAAACTCTTTAAAAAGTGAACTCATACAAAAGTAACTTCTCCCACCACAATGGAAAAAAGCTTGAAATCATAACAGAAATAAAACTTGAAAATCAACAATTGTGTGGCAATTAACACACTCCTTAACAACAAATGGATCAAAGAAGAAACTATAAGGGAAATTGTAACATATCTTGAAAATAATGAAAATGAAAACACAACATATCAAATCTTAGATAATGCAGCAAAAGCAATACTCAGAGAAATACATAGTTGTAAACACCTACATTCAAAAAGAGTGAACTCAAATCAATAACCTAACATTACACCTGGAGGAACTAGAAAACTAAGCCCAATGCTGGCAGGGGAGGAAAATAATAAAGATTAGGGTGTAGATAAATGAAATAGAGAATAGAAAAACAATTTAAAAAATCAATAAAACCAAAAGCTATTCTTTGAAAAGACAAAAAAATTGACAAACATTTAGCTAGACTGATGAGGAAAAAAAGAGAAAAATTAAAAATAATTAAAATCAGAAATGAAAGTAAAGACCACTAACTACCAACTTTACAGAAACAAAAAAGGTTTATAATAAAATATTATAAATAATTATATGCCAACAAATTAGAAAATCAAAATGAACTGGACAAATTTCAAGAAACACAAAAATACTTAAAATGATTCAAGAAAAAATAGAAAATGTCAACAGACATAAAATGAGAGATTAAATTAGTATTCAAAAACCTCCGAAGAAAGAAAAGTCCATTACCAGTTGGCCTCATCGGTGCATTCTATCAAACATTTAAAGAAGAACTAATATCAATTCTTCTCAAACACTTCAAAAAATAGAAGAGGAGAGACTACTTCCTAACTCGTTTTGTGAGACCAGAATTACCTTTATACCAAAACTAAAAAAAGAAATCACACACAAAGAGATTCACTGAATAATAATCCTTATGAATATAGATGTAAAAAAATCCTCCACAAAATACTAACAAACCAATTCTAAAAACATATTAAAAGAATTATACATCATTTAAGTGGGATTAAGTGGGATTTATCCAAGGAATGGAAATTGTGATAAGAAAATCAATCAATATAGTAAATCACTTTAATAGAATGAGGAAAAAAATCATATGACTATTTCAATAGATGCAGAAAAAGGCATGTGACAAAATTCAATACACTTTCATGATAAACAAAAAAAAGCACTGAGACTAGGAATTGAAGGGACTTTTCTCCATATGATAAGGGGCATTTATGAAAAACCCACAGCTAACATCATACTCAGTGGTGACTGATCTTAAAAGATTCCTCTTAAAATAAGGAACAAGACAAAAATGCCCACTTTCAACACTGTTATGAACTATTTTTCTGAAAGTTCTAGCCAGAGCAATTAGCTAAGAAAAAGAAATAAAAGGTATTCAAGTTGCAAAGGAAGAAGTAGATCTATCTCTATTTGCAGATGACATGATTTTATATATAGAAAAAACAAAATAAAACAAAAAATCCACAAGAAAGCTATTAAAGCTAATAAGTGAATTTAGCAAAGTTACAGGTTACAAGATCAACACACAAAAATAAGTTATGTTTCACAAGCAATCAACAGTCCAAAAATAAAATTAAGAAAGATATTATACTTACAATAGCATACAAAGGATTAAAATACCTAAGAATAAATTTAGCTAAGAAGCTAAAAGTCTTGTACAATGAAAACTATAAAACACTGGTGAAAAAATTAAAGAATACTTAAAAAAATGGAAAGACATCTTGTGTTCTGGGATTATAAAACAATATTGTTAAGATGTCAATTTTACCAAAAGCAATCTATAGATGTAACACAATTCCTATCAAAATTCCAACAGCCTTTTCTCAGAAATAGAAAAGCTGATATTCAAATTCATATACATTTCAAAGAGCCCTGAATAGCTAAAGCATTCTTGAAAAAGAAGAAAAAAATTGGAGTACTCCCACTTCTCAATTTCAAAATTTACTATCAAGCTACAACAATCAAAGCATTGTGGTACTGGCATGAAGAGAGACACATAGACCAAAGGAACATAATTGAGAACTCATAAATAAACCCATGTGTCTATGGCCAATTGATTTTTGACAAAGTTATCAAACCCATTCAATGAAGAAAGAACAGTTTCTTTAACAAATGGTGCTAAAACAACTGGATTGTCATATATAACAAATGAAGTTGGACACTTACTTCACAAAAATTAATTCAATATGGATCAATGACCTAAACATAAGAGCTAAAAACATAAACCTCTCAAAGAAAATAATAAGCAAATCTTCATGACCTTCAATTTGGCATTGGATTCTTGGATATGAACACCAAAAGCATAAGCAACAAAGAAGTAGATAAATTGGACTCCACCTAAATTAAAAACTTTTTTCAACAAAGAACATTACCAAGCAAATGAAAGAATGACCTACAGAATGGGAGAAAAATATTTAAGAGTTATATATCTAATAAGGACTAATATCCAGAATATATTTAAAAACTTCTTACAACTCAATAGCCAAGAGAAAACAACCAATTAAAAAGATGGGTAAAAGACTTTCATAGATATTTTTCCAAAAATACATACACAAGTGGTCAATTAACAAAAGAAAAGATGCTCAACATCATTAGTCATTGGGGAAATTCAAATCAAAACCACGAGATACCACTTTATGCTCATGTAGATGTCCATAAGGTTTTTTTTTTTTAACCAAATATAACTAAAGCTGATGGAAAAGCAAAGAAATTGGGACCCTCATACATTGCTAAAGGAATGTATAATGGTGCAGCCACTGTGAAAAACAGTTTAATGGTTCGTCAAAAAGTTTAACAGAATTATCATATGACCCAGCAACTCCACTCCTAGGTGTATACTCCAAAGAATTGAAAACAGGAGCTCAAGCAGATACTTTTATGCCAATGTTCATTACAGTTTATTCACTATAGTCAAAAGGTGGAAACAACAAAAGTGTTCATAGGCAAATGATGAATAAACAAAATGTGGTATATACATACAATAGAATATTATTCAGCCATAAAAAGGAATGACGTTTTTATACTTGCTACAACACAGTTGAACCTTGGCAACATTATGCTAAATGGAATAAGCCAGACACAACAGGACAAATACTGTATGATTCCACTTACGTGAAATAAATAGAATAGGTAAATTCATGGGCATAGAAAGTTACCAGTGACTGCAGTGACTGGGAGTAGAGGGAAATGGGGAATTACTGCTTAATGGGAAGAGAGTTTCTGTTTGAGGTGATGAAATGTTTAGAAATAGATTGTGGTGATAGCTGCACAAGATTGTAAATGTAATTAATGCCACTGAATTGTACACTTAAAATTTTATGTTATATATATTTTATCACAATAAAAAATTTAAAATAATTTTATACATACACAAATATGCTTGTATACATATAAAAATTCCTTTTTTTAAAGTGAGCAATGATTTATTCAATTCATCAATGACCATCAGGATGGTAAGGCTGGCACCAAGAGAACTGGAAAAAGTAAATTGTTCCAAGTCCCTGAAAGAAAGGCTGCTTGAATACGATTGCTGATTTACATACAAAATTTTTAATATCCTACAGAGCAATAAACTGTAACCTTTTTAAACTTTTTATTTTATATTGGAATATTGCCAATTGACAGTGTTGTGATAGTTTCAGGTGCACAGCAAAGTGACTCAGCCATACACATACATGTATCCATTCTCTCCCAGACTCCCCTCCCATCCAGGCTGCCACATGACATTGAGCAGAGTTCCCTGTGCTATACCGTAGGTTCTTGTTGGTTATCCTTTTTCAAATATAGCAGTGTGTACATGTCAATCCCAAACTCCCTAACTATGCCTTCCCTCCACCCTTACCCCCCACACCCTGGTAACCATAAGTTCATTCTCTAAGTCTGTGAGTCCATTTCTGTTTTGTAAATATGTTCATTTGTATCATTTCTTTTTAGATTCCACATATAAGTGATATCATACAATATTTCTCTTTCTCTGTCTGACTTACTTCACTCAGTATGACAATTTCTAGGTCCATCCATGTAAATGGCATTATTTCATTCTTTTTATGGCTGAGTAATATTCCATTGTATATATGTACCACATCTTCTTTATTCATTCCTCTGTTGATGGACATTTAGGTTGCTTCCATGTCTTGGCTATAGTAAACAGTGCTGCAATGAACATTGTGGTGCATATATCCTTTCAGACCATGTTTTTCTCCAGATATATGCCCAGGAGTGGGATTGCAGGGTTATATGGCAGTTCAATTTTTAGTTTTTTAAGGAACTTCCATACTGTTCACCATAGTGGCTGTACAAATTTACATTCCCACCAACAGTGTAGGAGGGTTCCCTTCTCTCCACACCCTCTCCAGCATTTATTGTTTGTGGATTTTTTGATGATAGCCATTTTGACTGGTGTGAGGTGATATCTCATTATAGTTTTGACTTGCATTTCTCTAATCATTAGTGATGTTGAACATTTCGTGTGCCTCTTGGCCATCCATATGGCTTCCTTGGGAAAATGTCTATTTAGGTCTTCTGCCCATTTTTTGATTGGGTTGTTTGTTTTGATGATTTTCAGCCACATGAGCTGTTTGTAAGTTTTGGAGACTAATCCCTTTTTGGTCACATCATTTGCAAATATTTTTTCCCAGTCTGTGGGTTGTCTTTTCATTTTGTTTATGGTTTCCTTTGCTGTGTAAAAGCTTTTGAGTTTAATTAGGTCCCATTTGTTTATTTCTGTTTTTATTTCCATTACTCTGGGAGATAGATCGGAAAAAATATTGCTGTGATTTATGTCAGAGAGTGTTCTGCCTATGTTTTCCTCTAGGAGTTTTATAGTGTCCCATCTCACATTTAGGTCTTTAATCCATTTTGAGCTTATATTTGGGTATGGTGTTAAAGAATGATCTAATTTCATTTTTTTTTACATGTAGCTGTCCAGTTTTCCTAGCATTTGTTGAAGAGACTGTCATATAGTCTTTCTTCCTTTGTAGTAGATTAATTGACCATAGGTGCATGGGTTTATTTCTGGGTTTTCTATCCTGTTCCATTGACCTATACTTCTATTTTTGTGCCTGTACCATACTGTTTTGATGACTATAGCTTTGTAGTATAGTCTGAAGTCAGGGAGCCTGATTCCACTAGCTCCATTTTTCTTTCTCAAGATTGCTTTGGCTATTCAGGGTCCTTTGTGTCTCCATACAAATTTTAAGATTTTTTGTTCTAGTTCTGTGAAAAATGCTATTGGTAATTTGATAGGGATCACACTGAATCTGTAGATTGCCTTGGGTAGTATAGTCATTTTGACAATATTTATTCTTCCAATCCAACAACACAGTATATCTTTCCATCTGTTTGTGTCTTCTTTGACTTCTTTCATCAATGTCTCATAGTTTTTGGAGTACAGGTCTTCTGTCTCCTTAGATAGGTCATATAAAACAATTCTTAACAGAGAGTAAATTTCTGGGGACTGGGCAGGGGGAATTGGAGTGTCAGGTGGACTTTAGTTTTTGCTTTATGATTTTTGAACTATTTTTATAAAGAAAATGGTGCATTTATAATTTCAAATATAATTTTTATATTTGATAATTCAGTGAATGACAATATGTCACTTATTATTCTTATGCCAAGAATTTAATAATAAATAAAATGGAGTCAAAAATATAGCTAAAATATGTAATAGTTGATTACAGTGTGACTTAAAATTTTTGTGATCACATCATAGATAATGAATGTGTTCTGTTTCTACCAGAGTATCTTTTCTATTTTTATTATACTTTTCTATTTATTTGTGTATGGTCTTCAATGTATTCAACATATATTCATTTATTTAATGTTTACTTAATGCAATGTCCTGTGCTGGCAGTTTTCACATCTGGTGCCTCATCAAGGAGAAAGTACTAGATATATATTCAAAACTAGATTTCTCACCATACATCACTTGACCCTTCCATTCAGTCCCCAATAGTGGTTACATTTTCATTTTGACTCTGGGTCTCTATGAAAGGAGACAGGATCAAAAGCTGCCATATAGATTCAAGTATTAGAACTAAATCATCTGGTCAAAAACATTCACTCTGAGTTTTAGATAAAACTTACATCTTCAAAATGATATTCAGAATGACAAGATAGTAACTTGTATTGATTTGCAACTTCCTTTATGGAACTTAAGGCACATTGTTCAGGAGATAATAAATCTTCCCTTTGAAATAGGTCTTGTACTCGTTCTCAAAAGATACAGAGATTAAGTTATTCACCATCAAAACTTGCACACACAGAATAGAGTCCAGGAAAAATGGTTTTTGGTTTAGATCTTCTTATGTGAATAAAAACTATCATCAGAGTCAGGACTCCTTTCGAAAGGAATAATAGGGTAGTCATTGTAGAAAGAATCCTAGAAAGCATAGTTTCACCTTTTTTTTTTTTTTTTTTAACAGATGAGGAAGCACAGATTCCGAGGGCAGGACCTGACTAGAATTGTGGCCTCCCAAGGGCCGAATGAGGACACTGAGGCTCATCTTCATTTATTTTTATTACATACCTGTGAACAAGTTTCTGACAAAGTAAGAAAGACATAGCAAAGCAAGCTAAATGAGGTAGAAATACGATAAATAAATCCATGTGTAGGTACTTTTTTTTTTTAACAGGACAAAGCTTCAAACACAATCTCTTCTGAGACATAGAACATATATTCAAAGAAGCATCCATATTTTTATTGTTTATAGCATCTTTTCTTACCATGCTTGGTTATTTCTAACAAAGACCATGTTTGCCTCCAGGTGTCTCCTCTGTGTTCTTATGGGCAACTCAATTCCTGGATTCAGGTTACTCTGGTTTTTCTTATTATTAGGCACAAATTATATTTAATATGCAGAAAAGAAAAAAGACTAACTAGAGGTTTAATATGATTAATTTTAATTCGGATAATACTATTTCTTTGGCTGTTATTCAAACATTTACATGAAAGATGGGAACTAGGTCTTGACACATTGTTCTAACTTCACACGGTCACACAGAGTGGATCTAGGGGCTGGTTTTGAAGTGAAGAACCTCCCTGTGACAGCTAAATGCCAAAGCTGTGGTCTTGAAAATATAAAACCATTATTTGTTTTCTTTATCCCCTTCCCCACTGTTACATCTTCTGCTTCTCCTACCCAATTTACAAGGCTCCGAAGACAAAGTGCAAAAAAAAATGGCCTCAACCAGCATTGATTCTTATTATTCATATTTTATAAGGCAAAAATTCACTGACACAGTTGAGTAGTGGATATAGCAAGGGGTGAATAAACAATCAGTTTTTTTGTGTGTGGCCATCTCTGATAATATTATTCTGCATAGATTTTTTTTTTCAGATGGAAGCTAAAAGCACCAACTGAGGAGAAAAAATTTTCAGTGTCAGCGAAGTTAAAACATGTCAGCATCAGTTCCTTCTGCGAATATTGTCTCACATGAAAGAAAGGATGGATTGAATTCATATCTGAAACAAGACAAGATTTTCCATCTGACCTCATTATGTGTTTCTCTGGAGTGCATCCCTGGGTTTCTGCCGGAACTGAAATGTGTTGTGTGGAAACCAAATAGAAAACAGTTCAGTACTGCCGTAACTGATGCATCTTAATAAGATGGGGTATTTATTGTTTTATCACAGTCATCTCTTAACTCTAAAAGTCATAATGATGTGCTGGATCCCTTTGTTAAAGCAATCCCCTTAAGTGAAGGCGTGTACTAATGAAAGGGTTTATGCTGCCTGGCTGGAAGCAAAGATGAAGTAGCATTGCTGTATATCACAGATTTATGTGGAGATTTTTTTATGGAAAGATTTTTAGAAACTCAACCGTTGCATCCTTATAAATAATTAAACATACAAATTATCATTGTCACATACAGCTGGTTTCCTTTTCTGTGAGCAATGGTAATCGATTCAAGAACATATTGCTTTAAAGGGATTTATAGCATTTTTCATTATTCCTGATCACACTAGAAAATTATTCAGAGGTCAGAAATAATAGAAATTTTCCTTTACATTAACCTTGTGCCACATGGAGAGATTTCCTATATGGTATTGTATCAAAAAAAAAGGCATCTTTTTTTTCAGTTTTGTTTGTACAAAGGCTTAAATGTATATATGCATGTATATATTTGCCTATATCATACTAATGGATCAAGAAACATGCCAGTATTTATATTATTATTGTATGTAAATACAATTATATGCTTATATATACACAGATTATCATTTATTTGTTTTAAATTAGTCAATATAGGGAAAATAGTAGTTTGAATTCCAAAATACACCACCATTAAAATATGTTTCCATGACCTCTGAGCTATTCTGTAAATTAATTATCATTATCCTTAAGAATGAGTCACTGGCAGTAGACTACTCAAAAGAGGTCATTACACAGATCTCTCTATATAGATTTTGATATAATATAGATATGGTGAGATATATTATTTTGGTGAAATTAATATCAGTCTTTCATAGTTCCACTTAATAATTTGACATAGAGTTTATATTTTTAGTTGTTACAGCAACACATTGTTAAATCAATGTTCATTTTATAAAATAATAAATAACAAATTATAGAATCTAATGAATATGTTAGCTTGGACAAGTTTTGAGGACTTAATGGAATTGTTTGGTCAATATGTTTGGTATGGACTCTAAAAATTTCTGGCACCTAATGAACCATTTTAATTTACCCACTTGAGGAGAATTAATCTTTTGGAAACTAAAAGGCCATGTGATCTGTGACACTTTTTATTTTATAAAAAAATAACTAGTTTATTCAAAAAGCGAATACTTAGGAAATGCATACTGCATACCAGGCATTGTGCTTAATTAACACTGGGAATGCAGAGATTGAGTTAAGGTCCTTCCAGTCAAGAGGCCACCTATCAAATACAGAGCTCCTGCTTAGTGCGGAACTGTTGTGAGAAACTAAGTTAAAAATTCCCATACTTGGGGAGGAACCAAGAGTAGTAGAAGGACGTGCTCTCATTCCCTCTTGCGAGAACTCCAGAATCACAACTAGCTGCTGGACAATCATCAACAGGAAGACACTGGAATTCACCAAAAAAGATACCCCACATCCAAAGACAAAGGAGAAGCCACAATGAGATGGTAAGAGGGGCACAATCACAGTAAAATCAAATCCCATAACTGCTGGGTGGGTGACTCACAGACTGGAGAACACTTATACCACAGAAGTCCACCCACTGGAGTGAAGGTTCTGAGCCCCACGTCAGGCTTCCCAACCTGGGGGTCTGGCAACGGGAGGAGGAATTCCTAGAGAATCAGACTTTGAAGCCTAGTGGGAATTGATTGCAGGACTTCGACAGGACTGGGGGAAACAGAGACTCCACTCTTGGAGGGCACACACAAAGTAGTGGGTGCATTGGGACCCAAAGGAAGGAGCAGTGACCCCAGGGGAGACTGAACCAGACCTACCTGTTAGTGTTGGAGGGTCTCCTGCAGAGGTGGGGGGTGGCTGTGGCTCACCGTGGGGACAAGGACACTGGCAACAGAAGTTCTGGGAAGTACTCCTTGGCATAAGCACTCCCAGAGTCTGTCATTAGCCCCACCAAAGAGCCCAGGTAGGCTCCAGTGTTGTGTTGCCTCAGGCCAAACAACCAACAGGGAGGAAATCCAGCCCCACCCATCAACAGTCAAGCGGATTAAAGTTTTACTGAGCTCTGGCCACCAGAGCAACAGTCAGCTCTAACCACCACCAGTCCCTCCCATTAGGAAAATTACACAAGCCTCTTAGATAGCCTCATCCACCAGAGGGCAGACAGCAGAAACAAGAAGAACTAGAATCCTGAAGCCTGTGGAACAAAAACCACATTCACAGATAGAGAGACAAGATGAAAAGGCAGAGAGCTATGTACCAGATAAAGGAACAACATAAAACCTCAGAAAAACAACTAAATGAAGTGGAGATAGGCAACCTTCCAGAAAAAGAATTCAGAATAATGATAGGGAAGATGATCCAGGATCTCGGAAAAAGAATGGAGGCAAAGATCGAGAAGATGCAAGAAATGTTTAACAAAGACCTAGAAGAATTAAAGAACAAACAAACAGAGATGAACAATACAATAACTGAAATGAAAACTACACTAAAAGGAATCAATAGCAGAATAACTGAGGCAGAAGAACGGATAAGTGACCTGGAAGACAGAAGGGTGGAATTCACTGCTGAAGAAGAAAATAAAGAAAGAAGAATGAAAAGAAATGAAGACAGCCTAAGAGACCTCTGGGACAACATTAAACGCACCAACATTCGCATTATAGGGGTCCCAGAAGGAGAAGAGAGAGAGAAAGGACCAGAGAAAATAATTGAAGAGATTATAGTCGAAAACTTCCCTAACATGGGAAAGGAAATAGCCACCCAAGTCCAGGAAGCACAGCAAGTCCCATACAGGATAAACCCAAGGAGAAACACGCCGAGACACATAGTAATCAAATTGGCAAAAATTAAAGACAAAGAAAAATTATTGAAAGTAGCAAGGGAAAAATGACAAATAACATACAAGGGAACTCCCATAAGGTTAACAGCTGATTTCTCAGCAGAAACTCTACAAGCCAGAAGGGAGTGGCATAATATACTTAAAGTGATGAAAGGGAAGAACCTACAACCAAGATTACTCTACCCGGCACGGATCTCGTTCAGATTCGATGGAGAAATCAAAAGCTTTAAAGACAAGCAAAAGCTAAGATAATTCAGCACCACCAAACCAGCTCTACAACAAATGCTAAAGGAACTTCTCTAAGTGGGAAACACAAGAGAAGAAAAGGACCTACAAAAACAAACCCAAAACAGTTAAGAAAATGGTCAGAGGAACATTCATATCGATAATTACCTTAAACGTGAATGGATTAAATGCTCCAACCGAAAGACACAGGCTTGCTGAATGGATACAAAAACAAGACCCATATATATGCTGTCTACAAGAGACCCACTTCAGACCTAGGGACACATTCAGACTGAAAGTGAGGGGATGGAAAAAGATATTCCATGCAGATGGAAATCAAAAGAAAGCTGGAGTAGCTATACTCATATCAGATAAAATAGACTTTAAAATAAAGAATGTTACAAGAGACAAGGAAGGACACTACATAACGATCAAGGGATCAATCCAAGAAGAAGATATAACAATTATAAATATACATGCACCCAACACAGGAGAACCTCAATACATAAGGCAACTGCTAACAGCTCTAAAAGAAGAAATCAACAGTAACACAATAATAGTGGGGGACTTTAACACCTCACTTACACCAATGGACAGATCATCCAAACAGAAAATTAATAAGGAAACACAAGCTTTAAATGACACAAGAGACCAGATAGATTTAATTTATATTTATAGGACATTCCATCCAAAAACAGCAGATTACACTATCTTCTCAAGTGCACACGGAACATTCTCCAGGATAGATCACATCTTGGGTCACAAATCAAGCCTCAGTAAATTTAAGAAAATTGAAATCATAAAAACATCTTTTCTGACCACAAGGCTATGAGATTAGAAATGAATTACAGGGAAAAAAAAAACGTAAAAAACACAAACACATGGAGGCTAAACAATATGTTACTAAACAACTAAGAGATCACTGAAGAAATCAAAGAGGAGGGCTTCCCTGGTGGTGCAGTGGTTGAGAATCTGCCTGCCAATACAGGGGACACGGGTTTGAGCCCTGGTCTGGGAAGATCCCACATGCCACGGAGCAGCTGGGCCCGTGAGCCACAATTACTGAGCCTGCGCGTCTGGAGCCTGTGCTCTGCAACAAGAGAGGCCGCGATAGTGAGAGGCCCACGCACCACGATGAAGAGTGGCCCTCGCTTGCCACAACTAGAGAAAGCCCTCGCACAGAAACGAAGACCCAACACAGCCATAAAAATAAAGGAATTCCTTTAAAAAAAAAAAAAGAAAAGAAATCAAAGAGGAAATCAAAAAATACCCAGAGACAAATGAAAACACAACGATCCAAAACCTATGGGATGCAGCAAAAGCAGTTCTAAGAGGGAAGTTTATAGCTATACATGCCTATCTCAAGAAACAAGAAAAATCTCAAGTAAACAATCTAACCTTACACTTAAAGGAACTAGAGAAAGAAGAACAAACAAAACCCAAAGTTAGCAGAAGGAAAGGAATCATAAAGATCAGAGTGGAAATAAATGAAATAGAAACAAAGAAAACAATAGCAAAGATCAATAAAACTAAAAGCTGGTTCTTTGAGAAGATAAACAAAATTGATAAACCATTAGCCAGATTCATCAAGAAAAACAGGGAGAGGACTCAAATCAATAGAATTAGAAATGAAAAAGAAGTTACAACAGACACCACAGAAATACAAAGCATCCTAAGAGACTACTACAAGCAACACTATGCCAATAAAATGGACAACCTGGAAGAAATGGACAAAATCTTAGAAAGGTATACCTTCCAAGACTGAACCAGGAGGAAACAGAAATTATGAACAGACCAATCACAAGTAATGAAATTGAAACTGTGATTAAAAATCTTCCAACAAACAAAAGTCCAGGACCAGATGGCTTCACAGGTGAATTCTATCAAACATTTAGAGAAGAGCTAACACCCATCCTTCTCAAACTCTTCCAAAAAATTGCAGAGGAAGGAAAACTCCCATACTCATTCTATGAGGCCACCATCACCCTGATACCAAAACCAGACAAAGATACTACAAAAAAAGAAAATTACAGACCAATATCACTGATGACTATAGATGCAAAAACCCTCAACAAAATACTAGCAAACAGAATCCAACAACACATTAAAAGAATCATACACCATGATCAAGTGGGATTTATCCCAGGGGTGCAAGGATTCTTCAATATATGCAAATCAATCAATGTGATACACCATATTAACAAATTGAAGAATAAAAACCATATGATCATCTCAATAGATGCAGAAAAAGCTTTTGACAAAATTCAACACCGATTTATGATAAAAACTCTTAAGAAAGTGGGCATACAGGGAACCTACCTCAACATAATAAAGGCCATATACAACAAACCCACAGCAAGCATCATTCTCAATGGTGAAAAACTGAAAGCATTTCCTCTAAGATCAGGAATGAGACAAGGATGTCCACTCTCACCACTATTATTCAACATAGTTTTGGAAGTCCTAGCCACGGCAATCAGAGAAGAAAAAGAAATAAAAGGAATCCAAATCGGAAAAGAAGAAGTAAAACTGTCATTGTTTGCAGATGACATGATACAATACATAGAGAATCCTAAAAATGCCATCAGAAAACTACTAAGCAATGAATTTGGTAAAGTAGCAGGATACAAAATTAATGCACAGAAATCTCTTGCATTCCTATATACTAATGATGAAAAATCTGAAAGAGAAATTAAGGAAACACTCCCATTTACCATTGCAACAAAAAGAATGAAATGCCTAGGAATAAACCTACCTAGGGAGACAAAAGACCTGTATGCAGAAAACTATAAGACACTGATGAAAGAAATTAAAGATGATACCAACAGATGGAGAGATACACCATGTTCTTGGATTGGAAGAATCAATATTGTGAAAAGGACTATATTACCCAAAGCAATCTACAGATTCAATGCAATCCCTATCAAATTACCAATGGCATTTTTTACGGAACTAGAACAAATCATCTTAAAATTTGTATGGAGACACAAAAGACCCCAAATAGCCAAGGAAGTCTTGAGGGAAAAAAACGGAGCTGGAGGAATCAGACTCCCTGACTTCAGACTATACTACAAAGCTACAGTAATCAAGACAATATGGTACTGGCACAAAAACAGAAACATAGATCAATGGAACAAGATAGAAACCCCAGAGAAACCCACGCACCTATGGTCAACTAATCTATGACAAAGGAGGCAAAGATATACAATGGAGAAAAGACAGTCTCTTCAATAAGTGGTGCTGGGAAAACTGGACAGCTTCATGTTAAAGAATGAAATTAGAACACTCCCTAACACCATACACAAAAACAAACTCAAAATGGATTCGAGACTTAATGTAAGACCGAACACTATAAAACTCTTAGAGGAAAACATATGCAGAACACTCTTTGACATAAATCACAGCAAGATCTTTTTTGATCCACCTCCTAGAGTTAGGGAAATAAAAACAAAAATAAACAAATGGGACCTAATGAAACTTCAAAGCTTTTGCACAGCAAAGGTAACCATAAACAAGACGAAAAGACAACTCTCTGAATGGGAGAAAATATTTGCAAACGAATCAACAGACAAAGGATTAATCTCCAAAATATATAAACAGCTCATTCAGCTCAATATTAAAGAAACAAACAACCCAATCCAAAAATGGGCAGAAGACCTAAATAGACATTTCTCCAATGAAGACATACAGATGGCCAAGAAGCACATGAAAAGCTGTTCAACATCATTACTTATTAGAGAAATGCAAATCAAAACTACAATGAGGTATCACCTCACACCAGTTAGAATGGGCATCATCAGAAAATCTACAAACAACAAATGCTGGAGAGGGTGTGGAGAAAAGGGAACCCTCTTGCACTGTTGGTGGGAATGTAAATTGATACAGTCACTATGGAGAACAGTATGGAGGTTCCTTAAAAAACTAAAAATAGAATTACCATATGATCCAGCAATCCCACTACTGGGCATATACCCAGAGAAAACCATAATTCAAAAAGACACATGCACCCCAATGTTCATTGCAGCACTATTTACAATAGCCAGGTCATGGAAGCAACCTAAATGCCCATCGACAGCCAAATGGATAGAGAAGATGTGGTACATATATACAGTGGAATATTACTCAGCCATAAAAAGGAACGAAATTGAGTCATTTGTTGAGACGTGGATAGATCTAGAGACTGTCATACAGAGTGAAGTAAGTCAGAAAGAGAAAAACAAATATCGTGTATTAACGCATGTATGTGGAACTTAGAAAAATGGTACAGATGAACTTGTTTGCAGGGCAGAAGTTGAGACTCAGATGTAGAGAACAAACGTATGGACACCAAGGGGGAAAACCGCGGTGGGGTGGGGATGGTGGTGTGCTGAATTGGGCGATTGGGATTGACATGTATACACTGATGTGTTTAAAATTGATGACTAATAAGATCCTGCAGTATCAAAAAACAAACAAACAAACAAAAAAACAACTAATACTAAACTTTCTTTGGGTTATTTGTATGGAAATATGTTAATATAACTGTTTCACACATTACATGAAATTTCTAAAAATCTTATATGTTCTGGTATAATGTTATAAGTCATAATTCTAGTTATTACTTTAAAATGTGTATATCAGAAATAACTAAAAAAAAAAAGAAAATTTACATATTTGATAGTTTACCTTCTAGGAAGTGGCACCTCATTCCCCACCCCTGAGACATAGTGACTCATTTCCAAATACAAGAATAGGAGAGAGAAAAATAGTAACTTTACAGTGGAGAAACCTGGCAAACACAACGTTAACCAAGCCATGAAGGCTAACACCATCAGTGATGCCCTGTGGATATTAAGTCTTTCTGACATATGATATGAAGAGATCTTTATATCTCTGCTGTTCTTTCCAAAAGTTCATAACCCCAGACTAGTGTGAGGGAAAAAAAAAAAAAAACAATAAGGCTAGACTCAGGTGATGGTACTGCACGATATTTAGCTAGTACTCCTTGAGACTGTCAAGGTTCTGATAAACAAGAAAAGCCTGAAACTCTTTCACAGGCCAGAAGAGTCTGGGGAACCAAGATAACTAAATGTAATGTGGTTCTCTGGCTCGGGTCTGGAACAGAAAGTGGACATTCAGGAAAAACTGGTGAAATGCAAATAAAGTCCATAGATCAGGTGAAAATAAAACAATTTACATATTAACTTTAAAGTCTAACAAACAGCTCTCTTAAAATTGGAAAGAGGAACCGTCATTGCATCAACAGCAACTCAATTATAAACTATGTCGTGGTGAAGAATGGGGGAGACTCAGCATCCCATGTAGCCAGACCAATGTCACACAGCAAGTATGGTGTCCCTGGTTACAACATGTGAGTCCATAATTAAGGATCTTGAAACATCCTCAGCCAGTGGTTTGCAAACTGTTTTCTGCAGAAAACTAGAAATTCCTGAGAGGGCAGTGCTGATCAGTGAAAAGACATGGCATTAGACATGTCCCTATCTCCAACTCAACTATACTATCTTAGAGTCACATAATATTATATTTCACAAGAAGGATCCACGGCTTAGAACAAAACAGAAGAAAAATCAGTATGAATCTAGATAAGTGCTTATGGAACTTTAATGGGTATACAAATCACAGGACATCTTGGTAAAAGCAGGCTCTGATTCAATAAATCTGAGACGGGATCCGAGATTTTGCATCTCTAACAAGTGATACCCACCCCAGGTGATGAGAACACTGCTTGTCAGAGAGCAACACTTTAAGTAGGAGGGTTCTAGATCAAAATTTTAAACTGTTGTCTTATCCATAAATTTCATAGAGGGAAATTTGCTGTTATTTATAATGGGCTTTATAATTTTTACTAAGGTAACGTTCTTCATAGTTAGCTAGCTTCTGGTTGGAAAAAATATGAAAATGGGGTTTCTTGAGCTACAGTCCTCTCCATTTTTGATCCCTCAGTACCCCCAATCTCACTCTTATTTCCCCTAACCACCCCCAGAACCTTGACCTCATGTAGCCAACTTCCTTCAACCATCTTCTCAGCCATCTCATCCTATAACCAGTCATTTCAACAATAATATTTGGCTCAATTGAGATGTTCCTATGCCAATTACATTTTGTCATAGCCCATGCCCAGCTCAGTCTCAGGCAGTGTGCTGTATCAATTACATCTTTATAGAAAAGGGAGGAAAGTGGATGTTTCAGGTTTTTTAAAACTCATGCTTTTATATTTCATCTGGGCATTTGCCTCACATTTAAAAAATGTACTTCAGGTCGATTCTTATTACCTTCTCCATAGGGTGTTCCAAGCTTTCTACAACCGCACAGGCCAAATTTTAGTCCCAAACACTTAGCACTCAGTCTATTTTCTGCTCCCCAAAACTGAGATTCTTGAGCTTAAAACATCTTTGCCTCAATCCTGATACTCCCTCAAACTACTGAACAATACATTTCCTTCAGAACAGACAACAAATCAGTTGTCTGACTGTTGTCATGAATGTCACTTCCTGTTCTTGTTCTCCAAGATGGTCACCAATGACCATTTGCCAATTCCCATGACATTATTTTTTGCTCAATTTAGCATCTGACACCATGGGATAGCTGCTTTTAGAAATACTTTTGGGCTTCTTCAACTTCAGGTTGCTTTCTGAGCTTCTACCCAGTTTTTTATATCTGCATTGCTGGCTTTTTAAAAAACTTTTACTGTAAAAGACAGTAATTTGCAAAAGTTATATTTGACCTCTAGAATCTAATTACCTGCTTTTGAATCTTAGTACTAACATTTTCTAGCTTTATGATTTTGAGCAAGTTGCCACACTTTATGTGTTTTCATGTTTTCATCTGTAAAATAATGGTTGCTGTTATCTATCTCATAAGATTGCTTTATGATTACATGAGTTAATATGTAAAATGCTTAGAACTACATCTGATAGACAGTAAGTGCTAGCTTAATGTCAATTAGTCCTATCACCTATCTGCAATTATTCTTTTATATAGTTTATCCACCCTCATTTTATCAACCATCTCTTTTAGATGTCTCACATCTATCTGTATCTCTAACTCAGAGTTCTTCAATATTACCACTATTGACATTACCACTATTGAGCCAAACAACACTTTATCGTGGGGAGCTGTCCTGTACATTGCAGGGTGGTTGGCAATATCTCTAGCCTTTACCTATTAGATACCAGTAGCAGCCCCCAATTGTACCACACATACACACACACAAAATTGTCTCCAGACATTGCCAAATATCTCCTGGGGCCAAAATAGCCTCTAGTGGGGAACCACTGTTCGAAACATTTTCTGTCTAAGGATACGTTTCTATGAATGTCTCTTTGATGCCTCAACATATGTCCAAAGCCTAATTTACCATATTCTCCCCCCAGACAAGTTTTACATATTGTTTTATCTACTGTCCTAAGTAACTATGATAGAAAACATAGTAATCTTGATTTTATTCTCTCTTGCTTTCTACAATCTAGTAAACTGTGTAAAATATGCAATCCCAATTTTTTTTTACCGCACATTTCCACTGACATTATCGGAATCAGCTCCTCATTCTTTTGACAGAGTTATGCGGAAACCCCCCTCAGTGGTAGACATACCCTAGTGACAGTAGGACAAAGATCCAGTCATCACGAACCTTATATCCTAGTAGAGGGAATAGGTAACAAGTGAATAGGTTAATCAACTGTATGATTTTGAGTAGTGATATGTTTCATAAAGAAAATAAAGAAGCGTAAGGGGATAGAAGAAGAATGAAAGATGGTCTTTTAATCAGGGAGTTAGTAAAGGCATCTTGGAGAAGGTAACATTCCAGGGCCTCCTGTGAAGAGTCTCATCATGCAAAAACCTGGGGGTGGCAGCAGCAGACATAAAAACCTTGGGGTGGCAACGAAGTTGGCAATTATGAGAAAGAGCAGCAAGGTCAGGGTGTTGGAGGCTATTCAATATATGGGGTACTTGTCCAGGTCGGATTTAAAAGGAAAGACAGGAACCAGATTCTAAAATAAATGCATGAGCAAAAAGTTCTACATGTCACCAAAAATGAAAAGAGATGAAGCTAAGATGATGAAATTTTAGTGAGTCACTTGATTTCTTTGATTTTCAGATTTTTAATTATTTTTGTTTTTTAGCTATTATGTATTGTGATTGTGGAAAAGACATAAATATATTTTAAACAAATTTATTCATGTATTTTACAGAAATTCTCCATTGATACAGTAAAAGTTATATTCAACTCCTAGTTTAGAAGAAAGTCAATATTCATGTTATGTTTATGAAATTTAGACATTCTGTAAATAAATATACATCCAAAGATACTTCAAAAGCATTTGAAAGACAAAATATTTTCATGTAATTATTACAGAATTAGAATTCTCCAGGAAAAACATGTGAATTTTAGTCTAATGCTATTAAAATTAGCTTTACAAATCCAAACTATGAGACAGACCAGAGAAATGATTTCAACATAGCAATTACACATGGCACTGATGTTCTGTAAGTGATTTAATAGGTAACATACTTTTTAAAATTAGCATAGTTCAAAAAATTAGCTCTGAATGTTAGCAGTGCCTGAAACGACTGCTAAAATTAAGGGTGTGTTGATGTTTTGCCTTCGAAATTTATTTTTTGCCCCTCCAAACTCTCCTTGCCCCTGCTGTAAGAATTTATTACTCAAACACTAAAACTCCCTTTGGGCAAAAATACAATGTAAAAAAGCTGCCTAGGATAAATTTTATTAGATCGCTTTTTTTGTCTTTTGTTTGTTCTATGGTTATTGTTTTGTCACCTTTGCTTTTTAGACTTGAGTTTTATGTATTCAATTTCTCCAGATGAAGGAGTAAACTAAAGACAGAATGGCAGACCTAATTTAGAAATCTCCTACTTTTGTGTACTTCAGTCAAATCCTTAACTCGATTCTAACGTAGAGATTTTTTTATTTACAGATGTCCTCATTAGCCTTCTTGCTGTGGAGACAGATACCTTTCTTGTTTCTATTAGTCCCCACCAGATTAAATTACTTACATCAGGGCACTATTATACTTCCACTCGAGCTAGTGCTGCGGAACAAAACAACACTGGTAGGGGGTGAATGGTTATCAAGAGAAAGTTTACTTTCAGTGTTAAGAATTAATTTAGCTGAATTGGTGCAGTGAACGTGGTAAACACAATCCCCTCACTGCTGTTTGTCAGGGTGTGTTATATCACCCTGGATTGCTTTGTCAATAATCTGCCTGGCCTGTGAGCTAAAAATCTAAGATTGCTTGGATGACTGACAGGCTGGAGATAGCTGATAATTCTAAGGAATTGGAGGTGTAAAATCTTTAAGGACCATGTCTACGGTATAAATGCCAGGGTATCTCCACATCACTCTGTACTTACAAAGGCAACAGCATTGTTAATGGCAGCCTGTCTGTCCATCAAGTTTGCTACCGGCGGATTTATCCCTCTTTCACTCCTTATCTTTCTTTGCTGTGTTTATTTTGAAACCAGCTGCAGAATAAATTGCCTCTTGTCTTCACCTCCTACACTGAGTACAATGATATGTTCTGTAAAGCTTAAGATCATGGTGTTTTTCAAGCACTCCTTTTTCAGAACACTGATTTCTAATTTTGTTTGTTTATGAATATGTATTGTTCTTTTTTTCTTCTAGGGGGCCTTTTAGCAGAACACTAAAAATGACTTATTTATTTGGCAAGCGCTCAGGATCTAGATAAAGGTGTGTGTGTGATATTTTATAGAGAAGAAAAAAATAGAATTAAGATGATTGTGTTGTTATTGCTCTGAATAATTCATTAGATCTGCTCTGTTTTAATCAAATGATTAAAATTAATAAACAGCCAAATAAGCTGAAAAATTATATTTCTATTAAACAACTTTCAGAATTTAATGAAGTTTTAGGTCTCCCTCTTTTATGAACATCTGCCCATTTTTACTTTTCTAACTTATGACTGGGAGGAAAGAAGATGATTGTGGCTGGACAGATTTAAAGATCAAAATTAGAATTTATATAATGTCCAAGTCTTACTACAAACCTGAACCGTCTCATGCTGCTGGTGAGAGTATAGTTTGGGCCAATTACTTTGGAAACTTTTTGCTAAGCTTACTATTAAGTTGATCATACACATATTTTTGCACTAACAACTCCCCTCCCGAAGGTATATAGGTATACATTCTCCAAAAAACATGTAAAAAAAAAAACAACATTCGTAAAAGCCAAACAATGCCTAAAAAATACGTATGTAAAGTATATACATAAGATATATATAGTACATGTATAAACACTATTTTTAATATGGATAAAATAAAAACAAGCAAAGTGTGATCAACACTAGAATGGATAAATTGTGCTATATATTCATCCAATGGAATACTATACAGTAGTGAAAGTGAAGAATCTGCAGCTATACATGACACGTAGCTGGATCACACAGACATAACGTGGAGCCCAAGGAGCCAGGCATGTCACTCAATCGTCCTGTTCATGTAAAGTTCAAACCCGGCCATAAATAGTAAGCTAGAGGTGACTCTTGGGGCATGGGTTGGATATGAGGAGACTCTGGGATTCTGGTAATGTCCTGTTTCTTCACATGGATGTGGTTAGATGTTGGGTTTGTTTGTTTGTTTGATGGGTTAAAATCTATGAAGATGTACACTTACTATTAGTGAACTTTTCTGCATCTATGCTAATACTACAAAAAAGTTTAGAATTTTAAAATTGTCCATATTTTCAGGTAGTGTTTGCAACTATATCCTAAATTTTAATTATCAGGCATCTCCTATATGCTCACTAAACAGTGTTTCTTGGTTATTTGCAGAGGAAGACAAAGGTAAGAAAAAAGGGAAAGGGGCTTTAGATAAAGGTAATAATCTATAAAAAGTACACATATACAACCTGAGTAACAAAGAGTTCTCTGACTATTAAGTCATGGGTATTTAGCCACACACACATGTAGGCACACGCACGCACACACACTCATTTGTGTATATTTAAATGAACATTGTGGCCTCCTAAATTGGTAAGTAATAAAGGCAAACATTCATCAGTCATTATTTTGCAATATAAAAAGTTCTCAAATTTTGCTAATTATCTGAAAGTCAATAGGCAGCCATTTTTATTTGGACTGGATATTATATCCAATAACAGAAATATCATTCATTCATTCACAGAATCTTTTTGAGGACATATACTTCTGAGTTGAGCATTGTGCTAGGGCCAAGGATATGAAAGTAAGATGCAGAGTCCTTGCCTTTCCGTGGAACACAATGACTTTTTCCTTCAATAAACCTGTCAGCTGTTTAATATCTACCAGTATTTTAATGCTATTTCAGAATGTTTCACTGACTGCAGTGTCTGACTCAAGAAGTTGCCCAGTGGTTTATGCACATTTTTAAAGTCTGACCCTTAAGAGGTGCATTAGTCAACTTGAGCTGTTATAACAAAAGTCCACAAACTAGATGGTTTAATCAACAGATATTTATTTCTCACAGTTCTAGAGGCTGGGAAGTATTCTTTCTGGCTTGCAGGTGGCTGACTTCTCATTGTAGCCTCACATGGCTGAGAGAGAGAACTAGTTGTCTAGTCTCTTCTGCTAAGGACGCTAATCCAGTCATGAGGACTCCAGTCTCATGACCTCAACTAAATCTAATTACCTCCAAAGGCTGCCACCTCAACATACTATCACACTGGAGGCCAGAGCTTCAACAGATGGATTTGAGGGGGGGAAACAGACATTCAGTCCATAACAAGAGGCAATATTTGGCAATGACATATTTTAAAAGAACTGTATTTCTCTGTCTGAGCCTCCTGCCTTTATTTCACTGCCCTTCTCCCTTCCTTGCCTTTTCCTTTTCAACAATGACATGAAAAAATAGTAAAGAATATATTTGCTAATTTCAATTCATTTTATACCTGTGACAGTAATTATGCAGGCAAATTCATTACTGTCATTACCACTAGACTTTTCTCATTACCATTGCTTTGATATAAACTAAATGAAAAATTAGAATAGAAATCTATCATCACAATTGTCTGGTATGTAAAAAATGAGTTTATTCCTTAGAATGATGTCATCTCAAATTGTCAAGTTAACTGGAAGATGTAGTTTCTAGACTCTAAAACTTGATTTGATTAATTTTAGTTAATATTTTGTTATAGAAAAAACAAGATATCATTACAAATCTCTGTCATTTTGAAAGTTTTAGTAACTATTTTTTAATGTGGAAATGGTTTAGGAATGTTTACCAGTTCAATTTTGTCTTAAATAAACTCCATTTTCTAGTTGAGCTATATTTATGACAATGCAAAGTTAGATTCCACTATGGCTATTTCTAGTAGTGTTAACTAATTCTACCTCACCAATAAACCAACCATACACATTTAATATACTTTAGTGTCTTAAATAATGTTTGGCTGCATGTCATCAATGCCAAATTTTTTAAAGGTCTGAAATATTTGGACTACATAGCTTTAAACATCCAAATAAATGTTAAGAAGGTGAAAATTGTAATGTGTGTCTCCATACATCTGCTGGGGTATAATCAGAATGGATCTGAAGCAAACCTTTTATTCACAAAAGTTTACTGTTTTTTTATCTGAATTATTTCAGAAATCATGCTCTATCGGTCTGTATACAGAATGAACACTGTGAAGACAACGATTTTTTTTTCGCCCTTGGGCTTTGAACAAATTGTAGTGTGTCTTGGGAAGCTTCCATCACCTTGAGTATGACAATAATAATCATTTCAAAGAAGTGACCCAGGAAGACACAACTAGTTGGATGTAGGTGGCATGCGAAATAAAACCAATTTGTTATCTTTACTACTCCTATGAATGCTAGCAGATAATAATGGCTGATAAGCCTTAATAAAGGATATAGAAGGGCATTCTAGGTGAGAGAACACAATATACACAGGCATGTAAATGAGAGATGTGCTCAAGAAACTTTGATTAGACCAGTTTGGCAAATAAACAGAGCTAATTTAAAAGAGAGTAATGGACAATAGCCAAGACATGGAAACAACCTAAGTGTCCATCAACAGATGAATGGATAAAAGAATGAAATTTGCCATTTTCAGCAACATGGATGGATTTGGAGGGCATTATGCTAAATGAAATAAATCAGACAGAGAAAGAGAAATACTGTATGATATTGCTTATACGTAGAATCTAAAAAATACAACAAACTAGTGAATATAACAAAAGAAGCAGCCTCACAGATATAGAGAACAAACTAATGGTTACCAGTTTTTTTTTGGGGGGGGGGCAATATAGGTGTGAGGGATTAAGAGGTACAAACTGTTGGGTATAAGATTGACTCAGTGATGCATTGTACATCATGGGGAATATAGCCAATAACTCTAAATGGAAAGTAAACATTAAAAATTATATAAAAATTTAAAAAAAGAGAGAGTTACATAAAAGGAAGCATAGGTTGAGGTGAAATGTAGTTCTAGAATAAATAAATTTGGCCAGAGAGAAACTATTAAAACTATTTTAGTATATATATAACCTGAAAATGGTATTTTCAGATGTTTATCTAAAGACATTTAACAAGGAGAATGAGCTAAGTAAGGGAAGACATGAGCAGAAGGAAACCTCTTGAGTGTCTACTGCTATACTTTGGACTAAAGGTGACTTACAAGGTCCTGAGTGATGTCATATTATTTAAACTTAAGGTAGGATGAATAATATAAGATTAGATCTTGTTGAACTGCATGTCATGAATAATTTTTTAAAATATTTGTTGTAAGAACTAGGCAAGCAACTTATACCCGTTGGGTATATCATTTTACAATATATGAGATATATTGAATTTTTGTATTTCCATTACGTTGAAAATTTGCCACCATTCTATCTAACGGTTTATGATTCACAAAAATTTTAACCATATATAGCTATTTCATGCTGATATTAGAAATATATCCTCCCACTTGAATAGACTCTAAAATGGATATCCATAAACAAATAGAGCCAAATCTACCGTATAACAAATAGCATTGCAATAACTTTGAGCAAGTTTACCTCTTTAAGCCTAATTCCTTCATCTGTAAATTGGTAACAATAACAGTACTTAACTCTAGGGTTGTTCCAGTTATTTGTTACTATGCAGCTATGAGGGTCAACTGGAATTTTTAACATGGTGTTTGGAAATCTGCTTTGCCAGATCACTATCTTTTACTTAAAAACAGCTGATAATTTTGCCAATTGTTTTGCTACTATAAAACATGGGCTATCATCACTCTATCCTCCAGTAGCAGTTTAATCACTGCTTTTTTAACCTCCAACAACTATGTCCTTGTTCCTTTCTAGATTTTACCTCACCTCATCCCAAAGCCAATGTTACATGATTTAGATTTTTTTGTAAGGAAGCATCCATGCCCTCAAAACTTAATGACTTGAAGCAACAAGAATGTATTATTTCTCTCAATTCCTAGATTAAATTCTGCAGTCCTGCCTGGGCTTACTCAGGCAGCTGCTTTCAAATAGTGAGTTGGATGGGGACTGGACTTAGCTAGGATGGCTGGCCTTCACTCTCCTTGGGGTCTTTCATCCTCAAGGACGCTGGGCAAGGCTTCTTCACTTTGTGATAAAAGGAGCATTCCAAGAGGGCAAGCACCAATTTCTAAGTGCTTATCAAGTCTACTTTCATCCCCTATGCTGATGTCATACTATCAAGTAGGTCAGACTGCCAAACTTAGAGTCAGTGTTAGAAGGGAACAGAAAAGGGAGTGGGGACTCATGGGGGTCATTACTGTAACAAACTATTACAGCAGCCTACTGTGGATTAAATGGAATAATGCACAGAAAGTTGTTAGTGTATGCCTAGTATATAATAGGTACTCAGTAAATGTTAACTGTTGTTAAAACTTAGTAATGATATCCATGATTATACATTTAACTGTCAGTCTCACAAAGGAGCTATTTTACTTACTCCTTATAAAATGGTTTTAACAATATTCTATGGTCTGCCTGTTTTCTCTCAACACCCATCTTGACTCAAGACTTGGTACTTGGATATAGCTCCTAAAGCAATTTCAGTTTCAAAATGGATCAATAAAAAGTAGATATCTTACTGAAGATTCCCTAAGGCAATAGATAAGAAAATTTACACTATACACCATATAGCAAAATGTACTTAAATTCTCCATTAGAATTTCCTATTCTCACTCAGATTCTTTTGTCCTGTCATGTGCTTTATCTCCTCTCTATTAAGCCTCCAAAATCCTTCCTTTCATTTAAACAATTCACTTCTCCTCTTCACTAAGTATCCATTACTCAGGTAAACAAAAGTCTGCTTGGTAGCCTTAACTAAAATCATATCTTTCTCCTCTCAGATATGCCTCCAGCCACATCCCTCTAACCTATTCAAGGAGAATGGGAAAAAAATCTGAGTTTTAAGTCAGATATAATTTAAAATAAAGAAAAACAAATTTAAACAAAGAAATGATAAGGATCTAATACAATGCAAGTTAGGTGTTAAGGAAACATAAGAACAAGATAGTTTCAATGAAATTATTAGTTCTCATTTCCGACTCTTCCAGCTGACCATAAACAAAGCACTAGGAGAAATGAGCCAACACACACATTTCAAAGTGCTTCAGGAGCACAAAGTAGGAAGCACCTGTGAACGTCAGCAACGTGGGCTTTCGCTCTGAATAGAATAGACCCAGCAGCATGTATTGGTAGTGTCATATACAGTGCTTTCTTGAAGCCCTCTACTTATTAGAGTCTTTTCTTTTGTATTTCTCTTTCCCACTCTCTCTCTGAACTTGAACTGATTGCCTCTGTTGTGTACTAACTGCAGACCTTCCCTGTGATCCCTGACACAGAATCAAACTCACAGTTTCTGCTCTCACACCTGCTATTACCCTTTCCTTCAAATACACCATTTATCCTGACAGTAAGTAAACTTATCTGGAGAAGTATTCCTTGTGGAACTGTAGTGTGTCTTTTGGATTATCTGAAAGATCAAGCTTTAAGTTCTCCTTTGATACTAAACATAAGTCTTTTCCTTCTATGAACAAGCTTAGAATGTACCTTTTTATTTCAGGTGGAGAACACTTTGGAGGGATGATAATAAGCAGCATTTAAATTTATATATCAAAGCTGTTTTGAAACCTCCTATTTTGTCACATCAGTCTGATATGAAAGATAATGCTATAAAAATGTCCTTCTAAGTGAGAAAGACATTGGTTGTTAGAATAAATCCTCTGTCGATCAAACCCTTTTTCTTTTTAAGGAAAAGTAACAAGAGAAAAGAGTTGAGAAAGCTTTACCAGGTAAGCAAGTTTTTGTTTGTTTTGTTTTCTGTGAAACACTATGACTTCTAGACAAAGTAATCACCATAAGTTTGAGGAAAGAAAAATTTTTGTGTTTCATATATATATGATGGATTTGAAATGCCACAAAGAGCCATTAACAACACTTTTCTGAGCTGAAAACATTCAATAACTAGATTGTCTATAACAAGATTATCTTGTGAGAGAGGTAAACCCCGCATTTTGGACCATGATAAAATAGCATGGCTGAGAGAGAAACTGTAGAGGCAAGGATGTGAACAAATTGGTGTGGGAGGTCAAATAGTCTAGTATGTTCCTCTGTACTCATAACTTTGCATTTCTGTGTGCTTTTTATGTTCCTTAAAATCACTCAATTTATTGCACTGAAATTAAGCCATTTATTCATGTATAATACATCAGATTATGTATTTATTAATTTATATACTGAAAATAATTCTTCCCTTCTCTCCCAGTTTCCAGCTAAAAGTTAAATGATATATACATATATTATCATATATTGTGAAATCTGGGATCTTTACGCAATCTTCCACATATTTTAACTGAAGTTTCACACATAACAAAAGAATCAGTAATCACTAAGTAGTGGGGGGAAATGAACAGATATTCAGATTTCCATGAAAATTTTAACCTGAAGTTAAGAAATTGATCCATTATGTGTCAGAAATGGTTGCAACTTTATACCAGAAACAAAATAAACTCAAATGGATTAAAGAATTGACCATAAGACCTGAAACCATAAGACTCCTAGAAAAGAACATAGGCAGTAAGCCCTTCACAGTCTTGGCAATGATTTTTTTGGATTTGACACCAGAAGCAAAAGCAACAAAAGCAAACATAAACAAATGGAACTACATCAACCTAAAAAGCTTCTGCACAGCAAAGGAAACCATCAACTAAAAGAAAAGGCAACCTATGGGATGGAAGAAAATATTTGCAAATCATATATCTGATCAGGAATTAATATCTATAATATATAAAGAACTCATACAACTCAATAGCAAAAAAAATAATCTGGATAGAGGATTTGAGTTGACATTTTTCTAAACAAGACATACAGATGGCCAGCAGGTACGTGAAAAGGTGCTCAACATTACTAATCATCAGGGAAATGTGAATCAAAGTCACAATGAGACATCACCTCACACTTGTTAGAATGGCTATTATCAAAAAGACAAGAAATAATAAGTGTTGGTGCAGACGTGAGGAGGGATCTCTTGTGCACTTTTAGTGGGAATGCAAATTGGTACAACCATTATGGAAAACAGTACAGAGGTTCCTCAAAAAATTTAAAAATAGAATTATTATATGATCCAACAATTCCCCTTCTGGGCATTTACCCAAAGGAAATGAAAACACAAACTCAAAAAGATTATCTGCACTCCCACATTTATTTTAGCATTATTTACAACAGCCAAGACATGAAAACAACCTAAGTGTCTACCAAGGAATGAATGGATATAGAAAATGTGGTATGTACATATACACAATGGAATATTATTCAGCCATAAAAAAGAGTGAATCCTGCCATTTGCAACAAGATGGTTGGACCTTGAAAGCACCATGTTAAGTGAAATAAATCAGACAAAGACAAAACCTTATGATCTTACTTATATGTGAAATCTAAAGCAAAAACAAACAAACAAAACAACAAGAACAAAAATCTTAAAGCGAACTCATGGATACAGAAAAAGATTGGTGCTTGTCAGAGGCAGGGAGTGAGCTTATGGGTGGGAGAAATGGGTGAAAGTGTTCAACAGGTACAAAATTCCAGTCATAAAATAAGTCCTGGGGATGTAATGTTCAGCATGGTGACTCCAGTTAAAAATACTGTACTGTAGGGGCTTCCCTGGTGGCACAGTAGTTGAGAATCTGCCTGCCAATGCAGAGGACACGGGTTCGAGCCCTGGTCTGGGAAGATCCCACATGCCACGGAGCAACTAGGCCCATGAGCCACAACTACTGATCCTGTGTGTCTGGGGCCTGTGTTCCGCAACAAGAGAGGCCGCGATAGTGAGAGGCCCGTGCACCGCGATGAAGAGTGGCCCCTGCTCGCTGCAACTAGAGAAAGCCCTCGCACAGAAATGAAGACCCAACACAGCCAAAAATAAATAAATAAATTAAAATTAAAAAAAAAAATACTGTATATTTGAAAGTTGCTGAGAGAGTAGATATTAAAAGTTCTCATCACAAGAAATTAATTGCAACTGTGTGGTGATGGCTGTTAATTAGATATAATGTGGTGATCATTTTGCAACATATACATATATTGAATCATTATGTTGTACACCTGAAACTAACATAATGTTATATGTTAATTTTATCTCAATTTTAAGAAAAGAATTGGAGAAGAACTAAGTTAAAGGTTGTATACTACTAGATATAAAGACTATTTATGAGGCTGCAGTATTCAAAACAATGTGGTATAAATGCAGGATAGGCAAAGACACCAGTGGAACAGAAGAAAGTATATAGATTTAGATCCACACATACATAGCCATCTAATTTAAGGCAAAATCACTACTGCAATGAAATGGAATCTGAAAACTAAACGATGCTTAATCAAGGTAATCCATTTAGGGAAAACAATATTAAATCCTACCTTACGTGATATACAAAAATCAAGTCAGATGGATCATAGACCTCAATGTGAAAGACAAATAGTAAAGCTTCTAGAAGATAACATATAAAAATATCTTCCTGACCTTAGAACAGGCAAAGATTTCTTAAATAGGATATTAATCATGAAGAGCACTAACCCTAAAGAAAAAGTATAAGTTGAACTATTTTAAAATTAAGACATTATTTTCAATTAAAAAAATAGAAAATGAAAATGCAAGGTATAGAATGGGAGAAGGTTTTTCTTTTTTCAATACATATACATGAGATGGACTTGTATCCAACACATAAAAAATCTCCTACAATAAAAAAAGACAGAAAACTCTATAAAAATAGACAACGGATTTGAAAAATACTTTCACGAAAGAGGATATGTGAATTGCTTGTATGCATATGAAATGGTGATCAACTTAATTACTTCTCAGCAAAGAGCAGACTAACACCAGTGAACTACCACTGCACACCCACAAGAATGGCTAAAACAAAAAGGACTGACTACACTGAGTATTACCAAGAGTGTAGAGCAATTAGAGTTCTCATTAAATGCTGGTAGAAGTATAAATTGGTACAAATACTTTAGAAAACTTATTGAGAGTAACCACTAAAGCATCACCTATGATCCATTATTAAAAAAAAAAAAAAAGGATGTAACTCTATCTGGTGCGTACAGAACAGTTTGAGAAAACGCCATTAAATTAATGTAAACATTTTAACAATATTGATTAGTCTTTAGAATTTAGTAATCACATGAAAATCTCAAAAATGTTAGAAAAGAGAAGAAAGTATAATAAATTAATTAAATATAACTTACAATATCTGTTAACA
Source organism: Balaenoptera ricei (assembly GCF_028023285.1). NCBI lineage: Eukaryota > Metazoa > Chordata > Mammalia > Artiodactyla > Balaenopteridae > Balaenoptera > Balaenoptera ricei. The sequence continues at coordinate 74,854,138 of NC_082641.1, forward strand.
TCTTAAAATATTTCCTTCCAAGATTCTTTATCCAAGCAGAGAAATATGCCATTATAATGTTGATTTTAAAAAACTGGAACCATACTATAACTATACACATGGTGATGTATCTGACTTTTATCACTTTTACACATTTTATATGATTATTCTTTTGTTTTGGATATTTGTAAAATGTATACATTTTAAAGTATGATAACAAATGAGTGGAATTAGTACAGTAAAGAATAGAAACATTTTAAAGCCATGAGACATTTTACAAAATTATATATTGTTAATTTTATACCAATTTTTATGCCACCCAGCAACAGCATGTTCATAGCACCCTGACTGCAAAAAATACAAAATTGTTAGCTATATATTTTTCTTTTGCATTTTTTTTTTTAGAAACAAGGCTTTGCTTTTGTGACCCTTCATAGCTTTCTTTTATGTTTTGAGAATGATTATTGTTCAATTTACTCACTGGTGGTTAATATTGTTTTATAAATGACTAGTGATATTAATCTTTCCTGTGATGTTACATATAAATTTTATTTCTCAGCTTGTTAATTTAAAAACTTTTAACATAACATAGTTGAAGTGGTTTATTATTGTGTCACCTTAATCAGGATGAGAATGTTTCATAATTTCTTGTACTGTATGGTTCTAGATTCATATTGGCCACAAATACAATTTGAATGAATTTGGAAAGTAGAAATGAAGGAGCAGCCATATTTTTTATGCTCAGGAGATTAGTGTAGAGTACCATGCATTGTGGCACCTCACACTTGTACTCACCGATCTGCTGTCTCATTTTGATGATATGGGGAGCCTCCTTCCAGCTTCTTATAGTTCTGGGCCAGGTGAGTGTGCAAGTCATGGTAAAGGGCTGCAGCTTCACTTTCCTGTTTTCCCTGCAGTAGTTGGAGACAGAGAGAATGATGTTGCTTCCAAGTTCACTGTAGTGGGTCCATTATCCTAGGTATTGTATGTATCCAGCTTTCCTTTCTACTACTGATCTGACTGATACCTAATGGCTAATAGCTAATGGTTTCACTCTCAATATCAGAGCAACACAGAGATACCTATTCCAAGTTCAATAATTGTGCAAGTACTAGTCCTTATATAAAAATCTCTTACTCTGTATCACTTATGCTGTTCTGCTTCTTTAATCAAACTGTTACAGAAACTGTGAATGGAAGGAGTTCTAGATATGTGCTGTCCTACACAGAACCCACTAGCCACATGTGGCTGTAGAGCAACTTGAAATGTGATTAGTCAGAATTGAGATGTGTTGCATTTATAAAATACACAAGATTTCAAAGGCAGTAAGAAAAAATAAAAACATTTCATTAATAATTTTTATATTGACTACATGTTGAAATGATATATATATCTATAGTGATTTAAATTAAATTATTTAAATTAAGTTCACCTTTTTTTTACATTCTTAATGTGGCTACTAAATATTTTAACAATGCAGAGGTAGTTTGCACTTGTGGCTCACATACATTTACTGGACAGGAATGTTCCAGAGGAACAAGACCTCAGAAAAGAGTTCTCAGAATTGGCCCTAAAATATCTGGAATTGGTTTCTGATCTGATAAGATTAAAGGTATCACTGACTCTATTTCCATTGGTGAATAGAACTCACATAGCCCAAGGAAAGTATTGATAAATCAGATACTTAATCATCATCTGTAGACACCTGTAAAGTACCTACAGAAGGCAAAGCTTTGGGAGAGCAAGTAGCTACTTATCGAATACTACAGTGAAGCTAAGGCATATATCTTACTGGAATGGGTGGTTTTTCTAAGTGCATTGAAGAACTTGGGGAGAAAAATGTTAACGAAGGGTTTGAAATTCTCAGCCCAAGATCTGGATAAAGGACCAGAAAGATTCGATGGCTGCCCCCAAAGAAACACTACATCTTGTAGTGACAGGGCCAAAATTTCTGTAAAACAGATGAAAAGTCTAATTCTAAAGATGGTTGAATTACAATGGAAATGGTATTCCCAAAATTGTGGGTTCTGTAATATTAAAGTTTGAGCAGTCATTGGGAAGGAGTAAGATGCTGAAAAGGGAATTGGGACAAGTAGGCTGACTTTGGTGAAACTGGAGACATTAAACCCCTAAATTCTGCTGAGCTTCATTCGACAGTAGAAGCAACCTTTCTTCTCCTGACAGAAGAATTTAGACTCTCTTTGGATGAAGAATGTTACAAACATTTGGATTCAATGTATTAGCTCAGGTAGTTGGGAATGACTGGAGAAGTTTGTTTGACTTGTTGACTGAAACCAGGAGCCAAATGTGGTCTACACTAAATAAACTTGAAACACCAGGATATCATTGGCACAATATAAGGGAAAACAGGGATATTGGAATGTTACATTAGGAGAACCTGATTACCAATCGCCTAAATATTTACTTGGAGGGCCCAGGAGTTGGTCTCTTCACCAACACTATGTGGAAAGCATCTGTGGAAGGAGCAACAGTGTCCTTGAAGATTTCAGTGCTGGCTACCCACTGTAGACCTGGACTTACCATAAAAACTGTTATCATCAAACTGAGCTTCCCAAATACAACGGAGATTAGTAGATTGTGTAAGGGTAAAAGGCCAGCATTTAATCACCAAACACAAGGCAAGTATATTCACAGTTATGAGAAGCAAAGCCAAGTATAATCAGAGATCATTGGTGTTGGCTAGTTGATCATAGCCTCCCTAAAATTGAAATAGATTGCCAGCTTCCTAAAATCTTACTTGATTTGTCTAAATGGAAAATCACTAGGTCTGGCGAACAGGAATCTGACTTGAATTACAACATGAGAGGATCATAGCTCCTTCACCAATTCCTAAATTTGTCAGTTCACAAGCCCAAAGCTTGAATAAAGGAGGCCAAGTACTCATGAAGAAGACATTGCTACACAGACAAAGTTTTATACTGTAAATTTTTTCTTCTAATTTTCCCAAATGTATCTGAAGTCATTTACCAGTGTGGCTGTGCTTTGGGGAAGAGGAAATAAAAAGACTTTTCTGGGATTACTGAACACTGGCTCTAAACTGACACTAATTCCTAGAAACTCACAGTGCTCAAGTTCACTTCATAGTGGGTCCAGTGGCTCTCAGCTCCAACTTTGGTTGTTTCCCCACTTCCAGAATGAACAATTGGAATAAAGATACTCAGCAACTGGCATAATCCCACGTCACTTCCCTGACCTATGGAGATCATGTTATTATAATAGTAAAGGCTAAGTGAAAGTCACTAGAATTGCCTCTACTTACTAAAATAGTAAACTGAAAGTAATAAATACATTCCTAGAGAGATTACAAAGATCAGTGTCATCACCAGGGAACTGAAGGTGCAAGGATGGTGATTCTTAACGTATACCACTTCAACTCACCTATTTGGCTGGTGCATGTAAAATGTGATTTAGAGAATTATAGTGGATTATTTTAAATCTAATCAGATGTTGACTCCAATTGCAGCTGCTTTTCAAGTATGATTTTATTGCTGGAACAAATCAACATATCTTTTGACACCTGATTTAGTGAATACTTTTTCTCTATACCTTCTAGTAAAGACTATTAGAAGTAGCTTGCTTTCAGTTGACAGGACTATCAATACAAGCTCATATTTTTTTCTTCAGGACTACATCATCTCCAGCCCTATGTCATAATCTAGCCTTTAGGGACCTCAATTACCTCTCCAATCCACAGGACATTATATTGTGTACTATACTGATAACACTGTGCTGACTGTACCTGGTGAAAAAGAGACAGCAATTTGGTAAGACACAGGCATAGCATGGGGTTTGGAATAAATCCCACAAAGATTCAGGGGCCTGCGATCTCAGCATCTTGGTGATTACTTGGTGTAGTCTTTCCATAGTGAAGAGCAGGCTGCTCTTCATCCCACTAAAGAAGAGGCATATCACCTGGTGGGCTTATTTGAATTTTTAAAGGAAATACATACTTCACTTGGCGGACTAATTCTACTTATCTGTCAAGTTATCTGAAAGGCTGACAGTTTTGTGTGGACCCAGAACAAGAGAAGGCTCTGCTACAGTTCCAGGGTACAGTGTAATCCACTCTGCTAGTTGGGCTGTCTGATCCAACAGATTAAATTGTCCTGGAGGTATCTGTGACAGATAGGGCATTGTAAGGAATCTTTAGGTGGGCCTCTATAGGTAAATAGCAGTGCACTTTTAGGGTTTGGAAACAATGCTACATCACCCTCTGCAAATATCTCTTCACCTTTTGACAAACAACCACTGGTTTGAGACTGGGTTATGGTATTGCCATAGCTAACGCCAAATAACTGATTGCTTTATTCTTCACAGAAGGCAGCTAGCCAGTATGAGTCAGACACCAGTCTCAGTATCCTGCGGGCTCCAGGAGATATACATCAAGTTCTCTACATGGACCAATTAAAGCTCCCTTTCTTAGGTTTTAAGTAGAAGAAAATTACCCTGTAGGGAAGTGGTAGGAAAAAGAGCATGTGCATAGGGAGGAGTAAGGGGAGAAGTAGGTGGAGACAGAAACACTCACAGCTTCCTGAACAACCCTCTTCTAATATCCTCCCCCAACCATGTTATATGCTCAGTTTGAATGAGTAACTAAGAGGAGCCTAGCAAATGCTCTAATGTGCCATTAAGATTCTTCTTCAGGAATGAAGGACTTATTTTCCTGTTTTCTGGGACTGTAGCCAGCTGACAGTACTCTCTATCAGCCTTCTTTATGAACTGCCCTCATCTGAAGAGAGGTGACTTGCCCAAGTTCATGCTCCCTGGAAATAATAAGTCTACTTAGGAGTATAAATGTCTGGCCTTGAAGCAACTGTGGACAGTTCTGAAGGGCTAGCTCAACTTCAGAATTCCCAAGAAATGTGTTTGCAACCCAACTTCTCCCTCCACCCAATTCTTCCTCCTTCTTTCCCCTACAGAGGCTGATCCTGAGAGCATCCACAAACACATTTTATCTGTACCAGTCCCCATCTCAGTCAGCTTCCCACACACCCAGATTTTCAAGAGTTGGTACCAGGAGGGATCCAATGGAGCAGATGCTAAGATAGGATTTTTAGACTAAAAAACATTGATAATAGGTAGAGCACACACTGTCCCTGGTACAAGGTAGCAATGTGATGGTTACAGTTTTCTCAGGTGAAGAACAGGGCTGACATAGTGGCAGAGAGAATAGTACTAGTGAGTACAACAGGTCAAGTATTGGGAAAATATGGGGAAAATGGTAAATATGAGGACAATGGAACTGGTTCGCTTATCTGGGGGCAATCAATGTTCATGAAAAAATGAAATGTTGAAGTTTATTAGTTTTTGATTAGAAGCCAACTGTGAAACTGGCAACCTTTTTGGCAGCGTGTAAAAAGACTAGTCTCCTGCAGTTCAAGGGCACAAAAGACTAGAGGGCAGGCTAGGGCTTAGTGATAAGAGTAGTAGAGATCCAGAGATAGTTAAATTCTCAAGCCAGATAGATATGCTATACCAAGGACAGGGCTATCGATTGGGACCTTGAGATGTTAGAGGAAGACATCTAGGTGGATAGATGGGAAAATCTTAAATCATATTCCCCTGAACCTTCTCAACTGGGAAAAGTGGCCCACTACTCTCTTTTAAAGCTAGTGTGTCCTCCTCTTAGACACCTCTCCTCACCAAGGCAATGTGTGCCTTGCTCAGGGTCCGCTTCTACATCCATTCCTGGCCACCAGGCTAATAACTAGATTAAGTCATTACAAAACCAAGCAAGGGATGCACTGAGACTGAAAAAAAAGGAAAGGGACTATATCCCAAAGGAAATGGAAAACTTAGCTAACATATACTAATTGGAATCGAGAAACTATATAAAGAACTAGATCACAAGGGTGCTGGATCAGGGCCAGTGGAACATGAAGATGGAGAAGGGAGAGTTTACTAATATGGATATACTCCTCCAGGATTAAAATGTAACATCCTTTCAAGGACTCCAGAATATGAGTGAATGAACACACAGCTAGCTAGCTCCCGAAATTAGAGACAGCGATAGCCCGCAGAAAGTAAATTAGAAAATGCCAGAAGGATGGCAATGAAAGACTGTCAAAGAGGAGAATAAGAGGCTCAAGGAAGTTGTAGACCTGTTTTCGAGCACCTTAATTACATGAGTTACCTCATTTTGGAATGCAGAGATGGCTGACATATACTGTCTTTATGTCTCAAAGAAAATTCAGATAAAAATAGTTGAAATTTGACATCCTGTGATTAGCAAGCCCTTCCTCTCCCTCCCAGTCCTTGAAGTTAGGATGAGAAATAACATAGAAGAAAATTTCCTAAATCTGCTTACTTGACTATGTTGTTCTGCCCTAGGTCCCCCAATCCAAACTTTTCTTTTTTGGAAACCCACATATTTGTAACTACCATTCCTAGTTTTCAGTATTATTAGAAATTGTAATCTCACTTCTCTGTAATCTCTTTCTTGAGTATATAACTAAATTTCCTGTATCAGAATCTAGAATATAACTAGTTTTTTAGATTATGAGTTTCCTCCCTATTCATTCTCAGATACAAAATAACCTTATTACTTTTATTTAATTAATTTTTCCATTTTTTTAAGAAGTTTACTATCACATATCTATAATTTGAAAATACATTTTTAGCGGCAAATAGAGGAAGTAACAAATTTCTACATTTACATGTTCAAGTTCTCCCAAAAGCAAAGCTCATGTCAAAAAACCATGCTCAAATTTATTTATTATTGAGTAATATGCATTCAAATTTTCTTGAGACTGTGGTGTATAAGCTTCCTGAAACTCCTTTTTCTACTTTCTTATTGTACATTTACATAAAGCTGTATAGATGACTTATAATTGTAATTTGCATTTTCTATGGATAAAATAAATGATTAACTTGATGAAAGATTAGAGTTAATTATATTTTGGTTTCTAAATTAAAAATGCGTTTTACCATTTCTTTGCTGAACTTCAAAATACCGTGTGCTCATTATATTTTAAACAATATATAAAAATGAACAAAAAAAATCAGACAGTCTTATTCCACAGGGGTTATCACGATTAACCTTATCTGTCTATATTATTCTGATTTGATTCATAATTTTATAAAAATTAAATTATACTATTCATGCTGTTCTCACATGGTATTAGGAAGTTCTCTGTTAAAAATACAGAACTACATTATTTTCATGTCTGAAAAAAATCTTAATCCACTAAAGTAATTCCATAACATTGAATAGTTAGACTTAAAACAAAATTATTTTGTAGCTCATGCCACTAGAAATTTAAATCCCTCCCTATTGCTGCCATTTGTTGATACCCTACTTCTTCTCCTTATTCACATAACATGTTATAACATAGTTCACTGTTTTCATCTCTATTCCAATTCTAGCCATCATCCTAAAAGTTTCAATGTACATTACACACAATAAAAATTTCTCATTTCTTTGACCTTCACCTTTCCAATGACTTCATTCTCACTTTCTCACCTATACACTCTTGTGATCAAACCCTGTTTTTTTTCCATCAAATTAAATGAACTAATCTCCAACAATCTCCTCTTATTTCAGACCTCTTGTCACATTCTTCTATTTTGACCTCACTGGAACCTTGAGTGCAATGACTCCTCAATTTCTTCCTATTCATAAACACCCATTTTTATTTCAGAAGTATGCCCCAAGTTTCATGATAAGTCAGTCTTTAAAATCAATATCTTAAATTTTCTTATTTATATGCTTACATCACACCTTGGAGAAATAATCCAAATTGTTTCCTACACCTCTGCTTTGAAGAACATAACTGTGAATACTGCTACAATAACCATAAATTAAGTGACCAAGTTTTACAGACTCTTCAATACTCATTCTCTAGTTAGAGAAAACACCTCAGATACTTACCTTGTCCACTTTCCTTCTTAGTGGACCTACTTCAAAGAATAATAAAAATACATCTATTCTTCAAAGTCTGTGCTACAAATCTTCCTAGTATTTCTTCCCAGAAAAAAAAATTATTATTCACCCACATATCATAATCCAACTCCTCAACTATGCTTTGGATATTGAAAACTGCCCACTCTCTACAATCTAACTCCCATCTGCTGTGCCTACGTTACCAAGTTAGTCCTCAAATCTAGTCACTTCCCTGTGTTTAATATCTATCAGAGTCTCTGTAAACCACCTCAAAACTTAATGGTTTAAAACAACAGGAGACTGACTTCTGGCATGACAGCATAAGGAGTTCTGTTGACCCACTCTCCAGTAAAACTTGTAAAAGTTATAAAAATGACATAATCATGGAAAGTCTCTAGAAATAATCCTAACAAACAGTGGATGAAGAAATATCTATTCAAGAAAACCTGTAAAAATTTAGTAAGAAAGGTGGGTTGGTGGTATTTGAACCAAGACTGCCAGAGATGAACACCCAACACACAAAAGTCTAGGACCAGATGGCTTCACAGGTGAATTCTACCAAACATTTAGAGAAGAGTTAACACCTATCCTTCTCAAACTATTCAAAAAATTGCAGAGGAAGGAGTGCTTCTGAACTCATTCTATGAGGCCAGCATCACTCTAATACCAAAATCAGAAAAAGAGATCACGAAAGAGAAAATAACAGGACAATATCACTAATGAACATACAGGCAAAATCCTCAACAAAGAATTAGCAAACCAAATCCAACAATATGTTAAAAGGATCATACACAATGAACAAGTGGGATTTATCCCAGGGATATGAGGTTCTTTTAATAGCTTCAGATCAATCAATCTGATATATCACATTGACAAACTGAAGCATAAAAACCATATGATCATCTCAATAGATGCAGAAAAAGCTTTTAGCAAAATTCAACATCCATTTATGATAACAATGCTCGAGAAAGCAGGCATAGAGGGAACATAGCTTTACATAATAAAGGCCATATATGACAAATCCACAGCTAACATCATACTCAAAGGTGAAAAGCTAAAAGCATTTTCTCTAAGATAAGGACAGAGATAAAGATGCCCACTCTTACCACTTTTATTCAAAATTGTATTGGAAGTTCTAGCTACAGCAATCAGACAAGAAATAAAAGAAATCCACATTAGAAAGGAAGAAGTAAACTGTTACTGTTTGAAGATGACATGATATTGTACATAGAAAATCTTAAAAACACCACCAAAAAACAGAGCTCATCAATGAATTCAGTAAAACTTCAGGATACAAAATTAATATATAGCAATTTGTTGCATTTCTATACACTAAAAAAGAACTATCAGAAAAAGAAATTAAGGAAACAATCCTCTTTACAACTGCACCAGAAAGAATAAAATACCTAGGAATAAACCTACCTAAGGAGGCAAAAGATCAGTACTCAGAAAACTATAAGACACTTATAAAAGAAATTGAAGGTGACACAAACAGGTGGAAAGATAAAACATGTTCTTGATTGGGAAGAATTAATATCATTAAAATGGCCATACAAACCAAGGCAATCTACAAATTCAATGCAATCTCTATCAAAATATCAAGGGCATTTTTCACAGAACTAGAACAAATAATCTTACAATTTGTATGGAAACACGCAAAAAAACTAAATAGACAAAACAATCTTGAGAAAGAAGAACAGAGCTGGAGGAATTATGTTCCCTGATATCAGACTATACTACAAAGCTATAGTAATACAAAATAGTTTGGTATTGGCTCAAAAAAATAAATATAGTTCGATGGAACAGAACAGAATGCCCAGAAATAAACCCACACACTTATGGTTAACTAATCTGGGAAAAAGAAGGCAAGAATATACAATGGAGAAAAGACAGTCTTTTCAACAAGTAGTGCTGAGAAAAGTGGACAGCTACATGTAAAAGAATGAAATTAGAACATTCTCTAGCACCATATACAAAAATAAACTCAAAATGGATTAAAGACATAACTGTAATGCTAGAAACCATAAAACTCTTAGAGGAAAACATAAGCAGAACACTCTGACATAAATCATAACAATATTTTTTGTGGCCTATCTTCTAAAGCAAAGGAAATAAAAGAAAAAACGTACAAACGGGACTTAATTAAACATTTGCTTTTGCACAGCAGAAGGACCATTGACAAAACAAAAAAAATTACTGGATGGGAGAAAACCTTTGCAAATGATATGACCAATAATGGGTTGATATTCAAAATATATAAACAGTTCATACAACTCAACATCAAACAAAGAAACAACCTGATTAAAAAATGGGCAGAAGACCTGAATAGACATTTTACCAAAGAAAACATACAGATGGCCAACAGGCACATGAAAAGATGCTCAACATTGTCAATCAGAGAAGTGAAAATTAAAAGCACCATGAGACATGACCTCACACCTGTTAGAACAGCTATCACCAAAAAGAACACAAATAACAAATGTTGGGGAGGATGTGAAGAAAAGGGAACCCTCACACACTGTTGGTGGGAATGTAAGTTGGTGCAGCCACTGTGGAAAACAGTATGGAGGTTTCTCAAAAAACTAAAAATAGAGCTACCATATGACCCAGCAATTCCACTGCTGGATATATATCCGAGAAAACAAAAACACTAATTTCAAAAGATACATGCACCCCAGTATTCATAGCAGCATTATTTACAATTGCCAAGATATGGAAGCAACCTAAGCATCCATCAACATATGAATGGATAAAGATGATGTAGTATATATAATGGAATACTACTCAGCCATAAACATAAAATGAAATTTTACCAGTTGCAAAACATGGATGGACTTGAAGGATATTATACTAAGTGAAGTAAGCGAGAGAAAGACAAATACTGTATGATATCATTTATATGTGTAATCTAAAAAATACAACAAACTAGTGAATATAACAAAAAAGCAGCAGATTCACAGATATAGAGAACAAGCTAGTGGTTACCGGTGGGGAGAAGGAAGAGAGGAGGGGCAAGATAGGCGTAGGGCTAGGGCATTAAGAGGTACAAACTATTACATATAAAATAAATAAGCTACAAGGATATATTGTACAACATAGGGAAGAGCAACATTTTATAACTATATATGGAGTATAAGCTTTGAAAACTGTGAATCACTATGCTATACACCTGAAATTTATATAACATTGTACATCAACTATAACTTAATAAAAATATAAACAAACCAACAAACAGACAGACTGCTACAGACAAGGATATACATCTCCCTCTCCCCATAGCTCCCAACCAGAAGGCTTTCTTTTGCGAAGAGCAAAACTTAAGCATGTCTCATCCTGCCCCTAGTTGCTTTTTTTCTGAGGCTAAGTCCTGGGGTGAGTGCCGTCATGACTGCGGGGGCTCCCTTCTACCACTGAACCCCAGTCATGATGATAATTTGAGTCCACATGGAAAAAAAAACAAAGAGCACTGGTAAAAGTAATTATTAAACAAATAGCTTACTTTTCTCTTTTACTCTCATAAGTGATTTTAAAAAGCAATGGTACGAAATAATATGTATATAATATAATGTTGGGCCTATAGCATATAACAATGCAACAGATAGAGTATATTTGCCGGTAATAGCGCAAATAAGACAGGAGGTAGCAAAGCTTTAATTGGCTAAGGAAATGACTAGTGACAGTAAAGTAATAATTAAACAATGTATTGTTGGGTTCATATCATTAATAGATACAATATGTGTAATAATAACAGTAACATTAAAAATGGGGAAAAGGTAACAGAGAGCTATATTAGAGTAACACTTCTATATATCACTAGGTTCAAGCTAGTATAATGCTGAAGCCAATTCTGATAATTTGAATATAGTAGTAAAGTCAAGTCAAGTCTAGAGTATATAGTAAAGTCTAGACTAATCAGTAAAAACACACACAAAACTTAAAAAAGTATGGTTAATAGCCATTAACAAAATTAAAATGCCACATTAGAAAATATTTACTTAATGCAAAAGAAAGTATAGTAAAATAATACTAGAGGAACAAAATAAAAGACAGAAGACATGAAAAAAATTAAATTGGCATAAATCCAACTCTATCTATAACAACATTAAACACAAATGTATTAAACAATGCAATCAAAAGCCAGAGATTTTAAAACTGGATTACAAAAACTAACTATGAGACACATTTCAGGTTAAAAGTACAAATAGATTGAAAATAAAAGGATGGATAATATATATTATACAAGCAGCACCCACTTAGGAAATGGTTAAAATGTAGGCTATATGTTATGTATATTTTATTACTATAAAAATTACTAGCAAACTGAATCCAGCAACATATAAAAAGAATTATAAGCCATGACCAAGTGGCATTTAGCTTAGGAATGCAAGGTTAGTCCAACATCTGAAAATCAACTAACTGATACATTATAGCAATAGAATAAAAAAATATCACATGATAATCTCAATAGATAAACAAAAAGCATTTGACAAAATCCAACATCCTTTCATGATAAAAACACTCAAGAAATGAGATATAGAAGGGAAATTCCTGAAACTGATAAAGGACGTCTATTAAAACAAAAACCAAAAAACCCATAGCTAACATAATACTTAATGATGAAAGACTGGATGATTTTTCTCTGAAGTTCAGGAACAAGACAAGAATATCTGATTTCATTTCTCTTCAATATTGTACTGGAGGTTCTATTCAGGATAATTAGGCAAGAAAAGAAATAAAAGTGACCCACATTAGAAGGGAGGAAGTATAACTGACTCTGCTCACAGCTGACATGATCTTATATACAGATAATTCTAAGGAATCCTCTAAAAACTATTAAAATTAATAAATGAACTCAGTATCTTTAGGTTGCAGGATATATGATCAATATGTAAAATCCAATTGCATTTTCATACACTTGTAATCATTTGGAAACCAAATTAAGAAAACAAATCTATTCACAATAACATCAAAAAGAAGAAAATACGTAGGAAGTACAAAAGAAGCCAAAACTTATACTCTCAAAACTAAAAACCATCGTCATAAAGAAATTTTTTAAAATCTAAAAAGCTTTTTTAAAAATCTTACGTTCATGAGTCAAAATACAACATTAAAGTGGCAGTATTCCCCAAACTGATCTACAGATTCTATGCCATCCATACTGGAGTCTCAGCTGACATCCTTGTAGAAATTGATAAGTTAATTCTAAAATCCTTATGAAGTTGCAGGGAACCAAACTTGCCAAAACAATCCTGAAAACAGCAACAACATAGGAGGACTTGGGCTTTCTGACTTCAAAACTTTCTACAAAGCAATGATAATCAAGACAGTGTGGTATTGGCACAAAAATAGGTATATAGATCAATGGAACAGAATGAGACCCCAGAAGTGAATCCATACATCTATGGTAAATTGATTTTTGACAAGGGTGCACAAGCACTAATTGAAGAAAGAAGAGCCTTTTCAACAAATGATCCTGGGACAACTGGATAGCCACATGCAAAAGATAAGGTTAGACTCTTTTCTTATACCATATACACAAATTAAATCAAAATGGCTCAAATATCTAAATGTAAGGGCTAACTCTGTAAGACTCTTAAGAGAAAATGCAGGAGCAAACCTTCATGACCTTGAATTTTGAAAAGGATTCTTAGAAATGACACCAAAATCATGGGCAACAGCAACAACAAAAGTAGATAAGACTGGACTTAGCAAAATTAAAAATGTTTGTACTTCAACAGATAGCATCAAAAGGTTTAAAAGGCAATTGAGATAAAATATTTGCCAATTATATATATGATAAAGGACCTGTATCTAGAATATATAAAGAATCCTTACAACTCAATAAAAAAAGAAACATAATCCAGTTAAAAATGGGCAAAGCATGTGGATAGTCATTTATCTAAAAAAGATATTCAAGTGCTAATAAGAACATGAAAAGATGCTCAACATCATTAACCATCAGTAAAATGTAAATCAAACCATAAATTGATACCACTTCACACCTACCAGCATGGCTATAACAAAGAAGACAGTAGGAAGTATTGGTGAAAATGTGGAGAAATTTTAACTTCTGGTGGGAATGTAAAATAGTACAGCTGCTTTGGAAAACAGACGGCATTTCCTCAAATGATTAAATATATAGTTATTATATGACTCTCTACTCCCACATATATGTACAAGAGAAATAAAAATATATCCACACAAAATATTTTACATGACTGCTTATAGCAGCAATATTCACAATAGCCAGAAAGTGGAAGCAAATCAACAAAACCCCCAAATCCATCAACATCACTAATCATCAGGGAAATGCAAATCAAAATCACAATGAGATATCATCTCACACCTGTCAGAATAACTGTTATAAAAAGGACAAGAAATATCAAGCACTGGCGAGCATATGGAGAAAAGGGAACCCTCGTACACTGTTGATGGGACTGTAAATTGGTACAAACACTATGGAAAACAATATGGAGTTTCCTCAAAAAAATTACAAACAGAACTACCATATGATCCAGCAGTTCTACTTCTGGGTATCTATTCAAAGAAAATGAAAGCACTAGTTCAAAAAGATATATGCATGAATAATGTTCATTGCAGCATTATTTACAATAACCAAGATATGGAAGCAACTTAAGTGTCCATTGATAGATGAATGGATAAGAAAGGCATGATATATATACATAATGGAATATTACCCAGACATAAAAAAGCATGAAATCTTACCATGTTGCAAAAACATGTACGGATGTTGAGGGTATTATGTTAAGTGAAATAAGTCAGATAGAGAAAGAAAAATACCATATGATTTCATTTATACGTGGAAACTACTAAACAAATAAACAAACATAACGAAACAGATGCAGACTCACAGATACACAGAACAAACTGGTGGTTGTGAAGGGATGGACAAAATAGGGGAAGTGGATTAAGAAGTACAACCTTTCATTATAAAATAAATGACATTGGGATGTAATGTATAGTATACAGAATACAGTCAATAATATTGTAGTAACTTTGCATGGTGAGAGAAACTAGAATTATCAGAGTGATCATTTTGAAATGTATAAGAATATCAAATCACCATATTATATACCCGAAACTAATATAATATTGTAAATCAACAAATGGACAAAGTAAAGGTGGTATATATAATACATTCAATTGAATATTATTTGGCTATAAATAGGAATGAAGTATTGATTCATGTTACAAC
The DNA here is from genome assembly GCF_028023285.1 of Balaenoptera ricei. Taxonomy (NCBI): domain Eukaryota; kingdom Metazoa; phylum Chordata; class Mammalia; order Artiodactyla; family Balaenopteridae; genus Balaenoptera; species Balaenoptera ricei. Next base: position 74,869,236 of record NC_082641.1, read on the forward strand.
TTTGATGTACATTAAAAACATTATGCTAAAGGAGCCAGCAACAAAAGTCCCTGTATTATCTGATTTCATTCATATGAATCTCTGGAATAGGGAAATTTATAGATACAGAATGTATATTAGTGGTTGCTTAGAGCTGAGGAGAGATGGGGGATTGGGAATGATAGCAAAAGTGTGTGAGTATTTATTTTTGAGGTTATTCAAATGTTCTAAAATTGTGCGTGATGATGGTTCTCTAAGTATACTAAAACCCATTGAACTGTATACTTAAATGGTGAATATTATGCTAGGTAATTATATCTCAAAAGACTGTTTAAAACAACAACAATAACCATTTAATTACTCTCAATTCCAAAATTTGGCCAGGATACATGGGGACAGCTAGTCTCTGCTCTATGTGGTGTAATTCATATCAATGTCTTCAGTTGAGAGCTCAGCCAGTTTAAAAAAAAAAAAAAAAAATGCTGAGATGACTTCATTCGCTCCCATAAGTAGTTACAACAGGTAGGGACTGATCAAGCCTCTCTCTCCATCAGCAAGCCTGAGCTTCTGAATATGGAGCCTAGATCCTGAGGGGGAGTGGGATATTCCACCCTAAAATGTGTCTCTTTAGCATGTGGGTTGTTCTGAAATGAAGGCAATTATGACCCAACAGACTCAGGAAAAAGCTTTTTACCTCTTCCTTAATTGCCTATAAGAATTTGTATAGGGGGTCTCTACCAGGAAGAGAGCTATTACCAGAGATAACTTTTTATATTAGAAAGACTTGTCTGCGTGGCACGGCAGATATTTATGTACCAAACATTTGCTTTTCTCATCTTCCTGTGAATTGTCTCCCTTTCCTGTGAATTCCCAGAACCTTACCCTCCTTTTCTTAGCTCAGGATGGCAGATAAGCCTCAGTTGCCTGACTACCTTGGAGTTTCATGTCTGTAGGACTCCATACATATGTAATTAAATTTATTTTTTCTCCTTTTAGTCTACCTTATGTCGATTTAATTATTAAACCAGACAACAAAACTGGAAAGGAAGAAGGAAAAAATTTTCCTCCCCAACAATCCCAAGAGGGTAAAAGTAGAAGCTACAAGTCTCTTAAGGCTGGTATTACAAGTTCTAGAATGTCACTTCCATCACATTCTATTGGTCGAAGCAAGTCACAAGGTCAGCCTAGATTCAAGGTGATGGAAACTAGATTCTGTCTCTCTGTGGAAGTCATGAGAGATGGGAACACAAAGAGAGGAGGAAAACTGTTGGTGGTCATATTTAGCAAAGATTAACCACAGTGCTCCATCTTTAAAAACTCATCAACCAACAAGGAAGTACACAAAGAGACCTCCTGGAATCTATATCTTTGGTGTATTCCCTATCTCTTTCTTTCTCTTGATAGCCAAACTTTCTGAAAAGTCTTCCTTTATTCTCTCTCCCCATTTCCTCACCTACTACTCACACATCAACTTACTCTAAAAGGATGTACCTGGTATAATAATTATCAAATATTAAGCCCATCTATTTCAGTTCTCCTTTTAATTCGTTTTACTGCAGCTTCTCCTTCTCTGGCTCAGTCATGAAGCATATAACCATAGGTGAGAAGGTTGATTTTAGAACTTTAACAAGACTAAGTTTGAAAGTCATCTTTATGAAAAGGAGAGATTTATCAAATTTGCATTATCACAGTCAAAGCCTGGAAGGTTCAGTTCATAAAGTTCACCTATAGATAGAGAAGAGGGAATAACAATAAAAATAACAGATTGTAACATTTATTGTACATTTGCTATTTTAGGCACTTTGCAGGTATTTATTTAACTCATAACATTACTGTGAGGTAAACATTTTTATAATCTTCCATATTTTATCAATTAGGGAAATTCAAGAGATTGTGTTATATGTTATACACACACACATATAACTTAATATAACTAAATATACATGTATGTCATCTATCAAGTTACTCTATTTTTAATCTCCTACCTACTACAAGAGCAACAATTCCATGAAAACAGGAGTTTGCACGCTCATTGATAGGTGCTCAGTAACTATGTGTTGAGTAAATAAATGAATACATTAATTAGTTATTTTTGGTTACCTTAGTGCTTTTTTTCCTATCTTCTCTTTTTAAATTTGTTTTTACAAAATTAAGATTATGAATCATGTACATTTCCATCCTGCTTTTCATTATGTAAGAAGCATTCTTTCTTGTCACTAATTATTCTTCAAAAGCCTTTCTTTTTAATGACTGGATAATATTCTATAACATGAATAAACCACTTTTAATATCCAACTCCTGATTGTTGGTCATTTGGACTAATTTAATACTATTATAAATTATAGTGTAATAAATATTCACATATAATTTAAAAAAAATTTATCTTTAATTCCTAATTCCTAAGAATAGGATCAATATTTTTAAAACTGTTTGTGCATACTGACAAGTTGTCATCCAGATATTCTGCACCAGCTGAGTAGTGAATGAGAATATATCTTTTATTTTACTTTCAGCAACATTCGTATTAGAATTTTAAAATAAATTACAAATTCACTTTCTTCAAGAGGGCTTTCCTTATTTTGGTTTCATATTTTCAAACACTATTAATTTAAAGCCACGACATAAAGACCTTTTAAAGATAGAGTTTTTCTTAGAAATACTCTTTACTTCGGATTTCACAAATGATAATTGACCAAGAGTTACCATCTCTGGGTTCAAGGCAGTCTTCTTGAATCTTGCAGAGTAATTCAATTTATTACTGTTTCAGGAAAAGAAGAAACTGTAACTATCAACATGGGCAGGCAGTTGTTGAGAAGTTGGAGAAGTGGTATAATTGACAGGAATTATTCTATCCCCACCTCACCTCTGTCCAGGATTTGTTACTGAGTTTTTGTCTTCTACTAACACATACTTCAATTCACTGCCTGGAGATCCTCAACTTTCATTCTGACCTTGATTGAGCCTGCTATCTCCTGCCACTACTCCCAAACTGAGCTTTATCTATCACCCTCTATTCTTGAAAGCCCACCCTTCACATGCTTGTCCATGCAAACCTAGGTTCTAATAGTCATGATTCATCATATCTATTCACACTAACCTCCAGCTTTTCCTCCATGGCTAACACCCATAGCAGATATCTCTACATCTTTTTACCCTCCATGTTTCCAGTTCCTCATTTGTACTGTGCTGGAATTTGTCCACGTTTCCCACTGTCTTTCCATACGCAACCACTTGGAATTCTTAGACCCACTATTCACTCAGTTCTCCTTGTGTCATGATTAAACTATTCATAATTGTTAACAACAATTCTTGCTTATACTAAGGTAAGGGAACTCAGGTACAGTGTACCTAGCATCTCTGAGGGAAAAGAAAAAGAAAATAGTATCCTATATCTGCTTTGGGCACACCTGACAGATTACCAAGAGGCTTGTCCCCATAGGGTGATGATATTTTCAATTAGACAAGTAATACCCAAATATATTTGCACAAAAGGACAGAATATTGCTGTTCTCCATATATAATAAGATTGACTTTTTTAAATGGGCTTTAAAAAGACATAATATTTAAACATTAATTGTAACAGGATTTCCTTTTAGTAAAGATTTTCAGATATGTAGATGCTTTTAAATGAGACAAGGTTATTATTCAAATATATGCATCTAGATCTTCAAGAAAAGAAAAGAAAAGGAAGATGGCAAACTGCTCAATATCTGGGATACTTGAGGAACACTCAAACTTAGAGCCAGAGGGTTGGTCTTAATAATCTTGAAGTCTTTTTGAATAGAATTCTAGACTGAGAATTCTATTCTCTGTGTTTACTTTTCTCACAGACCTAATGAACCTGGCAAGCCTACTGTAATTAGAAATTACAATTTAGAGCTGGAGCAAAACGGAATGGTTAAATGTAGACACACCTAGACAGCAGGAGGCCCTTTTGGCAGTCTGTTCTATTGTGTTTTCTTCATGATTTCTAATCCAATTGCATATTTAAGAAACTTAAACATTTTTAAAACCGAAAGAACTCAAGAGATAATTTTTTTTCTTTTATGGGGACTCGGTATCTCCAAAAGAAAAGCAAAATTCTCCTGCCAAAGGAAAATGTTTTTGTTGTATTTTAGTTTTATCGTTACACATGGGTGGGAGGATGGAAGGAACCCAACATGTTTCTTGCTGTCTTAGTTCCTTTTTTTGTACTTTTGTTTTAAATGCTGTCATTGAGTTCAGGGGCCAGGAGAGGGAGACGTTAATATGGAGATCATAACATGAATCTTTTCGGAGTTTCTTCTGTTCTTGGTTCAGTTTCTGTCAAGTTAGACTGGGGAGTATTGCTGAGGAGGCCACAGGATTGAGGGCTGTAAAAGTCAAGAATCTTTGTTTTCAGTGATAATCTTATAACAAATGGGAGCCAGGTGTGCAATATTTGAGTTGGCTGCCTTTCAGAGTTTTTATTTATTTTTCTTTAGGTATGCAACAGCTAGGCAGGCTAAAATGAAAATGCAATCTTGCAGTGTCTATTTTGGGCGGTGTTTGAAATTGTTAATTACAGCAAATTATAGGGAAAATAGGAATAAAAATGCAAACCCTTGGGACCACACATGAACTCTGGAATCCCCCCAAATTCAGTAAGTCTTTCTTCCTCAACTATTGGGATCACATGATGTCATTCTTTTTGTTAGTATGAGGCCACCCATCTGGTTTAAACTCCTTCAGATATACATTATAATAGGTCACTGACAGTATTCATGGATTACAGAGTCAAAGAGGTGGAAGAGACCTAGAAATGACCTGATCAACCTCTCCTTTTGACTACTCAAAATATTTGGCCCAGTTCAATGGTAAAACTGAAATTAGTGATTAGTTCTTCTATTTCCAAGCTTAGTCAGCACTTTTCTCCTTATAACACTCTTGCTTCCATTTCATAATGTGAGATCAGTAGTTGACAGGAAAATTAATTTTTAAATAAGCACAGAAGAATTCATATTTACATCAGCTCCCAACATTTTCCTTTTCTCAAAATATCAGAACTCATAGAGGAGGACTTGTTTGTCTGCCAAGCATCTGTTTCCCCCATCTTTTGATTTATGCACCCTGATTTCTCTTAGATAGGATCTCTACCCATTTGCTTCACATAAGGCTGACCATATGCACAATTCCATTTGGGTCAGGCCAGTTCAAAAGAATGTTATATTGTCTGGCCACCACTGGGTCATGCTACTGTCCCTAAAACAAACCAATCTGAGATAACTGCAGGGCTTTTGCAGATACAATCTTAATTCAGGTGCTCTTTTAGTACTATGGTTGCTGACAGGCCATAGTTAAGGTACACTGCCGCTATAAACCATCATGTGAGCAAAAGAGAAAACATCTGAAAATTGGAGATATCCAATGAAACTAGAGTTCATAAAAGCATACAGAAATAGGTAGGATAGGGGCACTGTGTTTCAAGAGGTGCCAAATTTTATAAAAGTTCAAAGAAGTATTAGTGTTGTATAGATTTTAATTTATGACATATTTTTCTGGACTCTTGCAGTAATCAAATTCCACATTCTTTACTTGTTAGACTGGCCCTCCCAAACCATCATTTTTTTTTAAATGAGGTAGAAAATAAAGACATAAGTGCCTTTGGATTAACTTACATTTTTTTTTTCTTCTACCCCATTGAATTCTTACCGTTAACATATTTTTAAAGAGTTATTCTGAACAAGAGTTATTCTAAGATGCCACAGAAGGGGGTATTCGAAAACTAGAATAATTGCATGAGAAATGGAAATAAAATCATGTTTGGTTATTTTTAACATTCCAACTCTGTATTATGCTTAGAGATGAGGATGATGAGTAAGAATCCAATATGTAGTTAATCCTGTCTTATTGCAAATGTGTGTATTCACAGGAACATGAAGCATTCCTATACTTATTGAGAAAAGTAAATTTGAGTTGTGTGTAAAAGTAGTCTTAAACACATCCAAGTAGATTTTCTTGTTTTTTCCTTTTTAGCAAATATCCATTCTTTATGTGCTTGAACTATGTTCCTCTTTGTTTTCCCATTGTTGACACAGTATGTACTAAGATTATTAAGGAGATAATTTAAGGGCAACTTCATACCTGAAAAGTTGAAATCATTGGTTTCCCCTTACAGAGGACTCCCTGGGGAACATAATACAGGGAATCATGGACAATTTACCACTAGTTGTGATATGTATCTGTCTGATGTAAAAAATCAATGGTTTCCTTTTTTAAAAAAATGGCCTCCCTGGGGACCAGAGAGTAGAAGGTCAGAACAGCTTCCTGGTTTGCATGCTTGGCTGTTTGTTTTCCAATAGCAAACAGTTCTTTAAGCAATGACACATTGGTCCCTGGTGTAGTGGATGCAGCCCTGCGTGCTCTGGCACATGTACCACTGTGCTGCTATTATATAGAGGTTCTTACCTGGAAGAGAGATGGAGGATTTAACAAGAAATTATACCCCATTCACCTGCCACTCTCTCAAACTTTATGTGTGTGATACCTCTCTGTGCCCCACCTCACCATACTTCAGAAAGGGAAAACCACTGTCACATTTGTACACAACACTTAGGAAAAATAAAAATCTGGACCCTCAGTCATTCCTTGTACCAAGAATTTAGGAAATATAGCATAGCAGCACAGTAATGCATTGGTGACCTTTATGTTATACTATATGTTATGGGCCAAACAGCTTAACTTAGTGTCAAATCTGACTAGGATATTTGTAAACATTATCTCTGAAGGTGCTGATGTGTGTGTATGTGCGTGCATGTGTGTGCGTGTGTGTGCGTGTGTGTGTGTGTGTAGGAAGAGGAAGGAATACACACATCAACATATGTTGAATCAAAATAAATTACGGTTTTATAATTGGCTTTTTAAAAATATTTTGTTAACACCTTAAGCGTAATTGTGGACAACCTGAAACATTTCCAAGACAGTGCTGGGACACTTAAGATAAACTATTCGGACTTACTGCCAAAATATATTGCCTTTTTAGTGGAAATCAGAATCCTAGGGCCTTCCTTAAATTCCCTGCATTCAATAAAGCTGTATGGCTTTCACAGTAAAAATGCACGCCCAGTTCCTACAATCTTATTTGAGAAATGTGATAGGAATGTGTGGGAATAGGATGCATACGTCTCATATCTTATTTTTAAGATTCCGATTCCCAAACTGCATGAAATTTCAAATATTAAGAAATTAGGAAAAACTTTGAAATTTTTGTGAACATATTCCATGAAATTTAATGCAATATTTGATAGTACTAACTTTGATCCTAAATTCTGCAATCATTTGACAAACTGTGGCCTCCAGTTTTCCATGATTGAATAAAAATTTCCATATGATGATGGTGAATACTATAGTATTGTACTATTCTATTTAGTTTTGGTGTTCAAAAGCTAATGCTTCATAATGATGTTAAGTAACATGTATTACACTGAATATTTTGAAGAAATTTAAGTGATATGGGAAATCTGATATAGAGGAACTATTACATGAAATATACTGTAAAATTATTAAACCCTAAGAATGGTGAAAGAACTTTCCTATTATTGTATGTAGGAATAAGATAAAAATCTAAGAAAGAATTAGTATTCAGGCAACATAAATATTTAATTTTTCTAATATAGCTTTATAAAAATTATCTTAAGGAATTGGTTTTATTCAATGGTGTCCAGGGCTTTGGGAAGAAAGGAGGGTTGAATAGATGAAGTGTAGGAGAATTTTTTAGGGTGGCAAAACCATTATGTAAGATACTGTAAAGGGGGACACATGACACTAAGCATTTGCCAAAAATAAAATTTACAGCATAAAGAGTGAAACTTAATGTATGCAAATTTAAAAAATAATAATTTAGGAGGCTGTTGGATCCCAGGATGAAATGCAGATTGTGAAAAAAGAGTCTAACTGTATTATAGATGTATGAAATAAACTCACTCAACATGGTGGGGAAAACGTACTGATGTAAGTAACTTTGGAAATGAGGGAAGACTGTAAGACTAAATGCAAAAGCAACTGTCCCTAAGCACTGTACTTTAGTTGATTACATGTTTTTCATGGGAGTATGAGTTAATAATTCTAATCTGTTATACATGTATACTGGAATTGAACAATTAATTAACTGGATTCCAGATGGTGGGAGTCAGGTTTCTCAGTATTGGAGTAGGAGATTACAGATAAGCAAGGGAAAGAGGCTAGAATGTTCCATGTGGTAATGAATTAGAGTTGAATATATCAGTATAGACTCATCAGAATGCTTCATATGTATAAAGGTCAAATGGTTGACCTTTATACATATATTGTATATATATATATATATGTATTATATATATATATGTAAGTTATATATTTATACAATTATTTATACACAGATGGATAATACATAAATATTAATAGATAAAAACATGTAAGTTGATCTATATACTCACATATATTTCCTTGCTCTACCAGCTAAGAGAGCCTAGAAGCAATGACACCCCAACAACAATAAGCACACATAGAACCCAGAGCTTGATTTCTAATACCATTCTCCAATAAAAGGAACCCGGACTCCTTGTAGAATGACTAATTCTAAGCTGGAACAGTATGAGCAACAAAATAAATACAATTATATTGGATTATAACCAAAGGATAAAATAATGATCTATGATTCCATGATAAATAATAATTTAAATAAATAAATAAATAGGGAAGAATAGATGCATTTTCCATGGAGAAAAATTCCAAATAATTTACATACTTTACTCTCAAGGAGGTGGAACATGACTCCTTACTCTTTAGGAGTGGCCTGCAGAGAGTGATTTGCTTCCAAGAAGCAGAAACAGAAAGTGATAAAAGAGTAACTTTATAGGGAGAAACCTGACAAATACTACCTCAACCAGGTAGGTAATCAAAAGTAACATCAGTGGTGATAAAATCATATTGATAGTTTGTATCCTTGATATGATGTGACAAGAAGAGCATTTACTTCTGTGATGTTTCTGCCAAAATCTAATAATTCTAGTTTGAGCACAAGAAAAATACCTGACAAATCCCAATGAGAGACATTCTGCAAAATATTTTACCAGTACTCCTAAAAAATGTCAAAGTCATCAAAAACAAGGCAAGTGGAAAGAGAAATTGAAACAATCACATTTACCATTGCATCAAAAAGAGTAAAATACCTAGGAATAAACCTACCTAAGAAGGCAAAAGACCTGTACTCGGAAAACTATAAGACACTGATGAAAGAAATTGAAGATGACACAAACAGACAGAAAGATATACTGTATTCTTGGATTGGAAGAATCAATATCGTTAAAATGACCATACTACCCAAGGCAGTCTACAGATTCAATGCAATCTCTATCAAATTACCAATGACATTTTTCACAGAACTAGAACAAGTAATTCGAAAATTTATACAAAACATAAAAGACCCAGGAATAGCCAAAATAATCTTAGAAAGAAGAACAGAGCTGGAGGAATCAGGCTTCCTGACTTGGGGCTATAGTGCAAAGCTACAGCAATCAAAACAGTATGGTACTGGCACAAAAACAGACACATAGATCAATGGAACAGGATAGAGAGCCCGGAAATAAACCCATGCATTTATGGTCAATTAATCTACAACAAAGGAGGCAGGGATAGATAATGGAGAAAAGACACCCTCTTCAGTAAGTGGTGCTGGGAAAACTGGATAACTACAAGTAAAAGAATGAAATTAGAACATTCTCTAATATCATATACAAAAATAAACTCAAAATGGATTAAAGAGCTAAATGTGAGGCTAGAAACCATAAAACTCCTATAGGATAACATAAGCAGAACAATCTTTGACATAAATTGCAGCAATATTTTTTTGGATCTGTCTCCTAAAGTAAAGGAAATAAAGGCAAAAATAAACAAATGGGACCTGATTAAACTTAAAAGCTTTCACGCAGCAAAAGAAACCACTGACAGAACAAAAAGACAATCTACTTAATGGGAGAAAATGTTTGCAAATGATATGACAGATAAGGGATTAATATACAAGATATATAAATAGCTCATACAACTCAACATCAAACAAGGAAACAACCTGATTAAAACATGGGCAGATCTGAATAGCCATTTTTCCAAAGAGGAAAATGCAGATGGCCAATAGGCACATAAAAAAGATGCTTAACATCACTAATCATAAGGGAAATGCAAATCAAAACCACCATGAGATACCACCTCATACCTGTTAGAATGGTTATCACCAAAAAGAACACAAATAACAAATGTTGGGGAGGATATGAAGAAAAGGGAACCCTTGTACCTTGTTGGTGGGAATGTTAATTGGTGCAGCCACTATGGAAAACAGTATGGAGGTTTCTCAAAAAACTAAGAATAAAACTACCATATGACCATTAATTCCACTCCTGGGTATATATCTGAAAAAACAAAAACACTAATTTCAAAAGATACGTGCACCCCAATGTTCATAGTAGCATTATTTACAGTTGCCAAGGAAGCGACCTAAGTGTCCATCAACACTTGAATGGATAAAGAAGATGTGGTATATACATACAGTGGAATACTACACAGCCAAAAAAAAAAGAATGAAATTTTGCCATTTGCAGCACAGCATGGATGGACTTGGAGGGCATTATGCTAAGTGAAATAAGTCAGACAAAGAAAGACAAATACTGTATGATATCACTCATATGTGGAATCTAAAAAGTACAACAAACTAGTGAATATAACAAAAACTGAGATTCATATAGATATAGAGAACAAACTAGTGGTTACCAGTGGGGAGAAGGAAGAGGGGAGGTGCAATACAGGGGTAGGGGAGTAAGAGGTACAAACTATTAGGTGTAAAATAAGCTACAAATATATACTGTACAACATTGGGAATATAACCAATATGTTATAATAACTATACATGGAGTATGACCTTTAAAAATTGTCAATCACTATATTGTACACATGTAACATATAATATAGTACAGCAACTATAGTTCAATAAAAAAAAGAAAGTTTGAGAAATTGTCATAATTCAGAGGAGTCTAAAGAGACATGGTGACGAAACATAATATGGTATCCTGGAAAGGATCCTGAAATAGAAAACTAACTTCAGGTAAAAACTAAGAAAATCTAAGTAGACTTTAGTTAATAATAATCTATCAATATTTGCTCAATAATTGTGATAAAGGTACCATACCATTATAAAACATTAATAATAGGGGAAATTATGTGTAGGTACTTGGGGACTCGTACTATCTTCACGACTTTCCTGTAAATCAAATGCCAATCTAAAATTTAAAAGTCATATGAGAATTGACTTTATCATGGAAAGAATAGTAAACTCTTCAGATCTTTAAGGCTTTTTAGCCACAGCATCTATGAAATTACTTTCTTTTACTCCCAACCCTCTTCTTTAGTATAAACAGAACCTTCAGTAACAGGGTACTTGCCTTGCTAAATCCCACATTTATTATTTGTCCATGTCGTTCTTATCTCCAGAAATGTCCCAGTTTTTCTTCTTTAAGTGCCTAAACCTCCTTCAAAGAACACTTTAAATCCTACTTCTAGGAGATTTTCTGTATTCCTTTTGAATATTCTTACTCAAGAATGCATGGGGGACTTTTAATCCTTATCCCAAAATTTAGCTTGGAAATACTTAAGTGTTTACATTGCTCATTATGTGTTTGTACGTGTAAGTCTCAACTCTCCAAAATATAAACATACATTGTGCTGTTTACTTCTCCCTTAGTCTCCATAGGCAGTAAATCAAACGATTTTTTTTTTTGCTAAATAGATAATATTTTACTGATTTTATAATGTAAATAAATATATATATCAGAAAGTAAATATAGTTTTCTACTATGTTATTTTGTTTGAAGATAAAGGTATGTTTTTAATGATAAATATTTTTTAAAAATACAATGTGAAAGCAAAAAAAAGTGGATGAAAATTGAAGATAAGAGTGAGAAATACCGGAAGAAATATTTAGGAACAGTGGAACGATGACCAAAGAGAGATGATAGCAAATTTCAAGGAAACATTAGTCATGTGTTTGTTCTTTTATAAAAGAGTAAAAACTAGTAATATTTACAGATAATAAGAAAAAGGATAGATTTCACCCATTTTAAATATTACTAAATATTTGTGTTCTCCATTTGTTTTAATAGAGATTTAGCATACAGAGAAGGATTAAGTTCTTAAGACAACAAAGTACTTCTCTTGCATTGCATTATACTTACTGAGTAGGAAACTTTTTAGAAAGAGAACTTTATAAAAAAGAACCAAACTTGGATCATGAGGGAAGAAGACACATTGTTCTCAATATCTGTTTTGAATTTCTTCTATGTTTAAAAAATAAAATAGCTGGGCACATGATACTCAGATTATACTTCTAAGTATTCACAAGAACTTGGTGTGGCCATGTGATTATATTCTGGCCAATAAAATGTATGTAGAAGATTTTATAGTAGCTTCCAAGAATCTTCCTCAAAAATATACAGTTTGTACATGTTCTTTGTCACCTTTTGTCATTCTTCCCAATGTTTAATTATTCAATTATTGTCTAAAGGCCTTTTTTTCCTTGTTATTAGTAATCACATAAACTTTTTTTAGTTTTGCCGACTGTCCAAATTGTCAGCTGCTATTTCAGATTGTTAATAAGAAATAAATTACTTTTGATCAAAATTGGAGAGTTTGAAAGAAGAAAACTACTAACTAAAGAATATGTTGGAAACCAAATCCATAAAGGAAAATACAAAGTAGCACTGTTTTAACTTCAAGAATTCTGTCTTAGATGCACTGAAAATCTAGAGAAACATTGAAAATAATGTGTGTGAGGATCTGTTTGTGGAAAGTAGTATAAAAGTACAGCAGCAATTTAACATTTCCTTAAAAAAAAAAAACTATTATTAAATGGAATCCACTTTAGACACATGGTTTAAAGCAGCAGCCCCCAACATTTTTGGTACCAGGGACCGGTTTCGTGGAAGACAATTTTTCCACGGACGGGGGGTTGGGGAGGAGGATGGTTTAGGTGGTATTGCAAGCGATGGGGATGAAGCAGCAGATGAAGCTTCGCTCCCTCACCCACCGCTCACCTCCTCTTGTGCAGCCAGGTTCCTAACCGGTCCACGGCCCTAGGGTTGGGGCCCCCTGGTTTAAAGGACTCAGCTAATAATCTTGCAGCCCATCAATACCTAGAACTAAATAAGATCCACTTTATAAAGGAAGTGGAATATATTTTGGTTAGTTTTATCAATTTTTAAAACAACTTCGATATGCATTATTATCTCTATTTACCAAAAGAAAAAAAAGATACTGAAGTTCTTGGGAAGTTAAAAAAAGTTCTCTTAAGTCAATCAGTTTGTAAGGACATTCTGTCTCTGTGAGTTCTTACGTTACGGTTAGCTTGCTCCTAGTGAAGGAAATGTTGCTGTCTTTTTTTGGTGTTTTTGTTATTATTTGAATACCTGCATACCTGGAGGAAAGATTCCTTTAGAGAAGAAAATATGGAAAAGGCCAAAATTGTTTGTATTCAGTGGATAGATCAAGAAAAGTATGAGAAAGTCCACACCACTTATTTTGAAAAGGCAGATTGTTTTCTCCTTGTGTTTTTACGTTAATTGAGTAATATTCATTGACATGTAGAAATAATAGCATTTCATTTCTACTCATAGTCAGCTATTCATTATTCTCAATTTGAATCTCTTTTTAGTAATGTGTTGGATTTCTTTTTATTGTCTGAAACACAGAGATTTGAATCTAAAGAAATTTGTTAAATCAGATTATGAATATCTGGACACTAGGTCCATATGGTTTGGAAAGAAAAGGAATGAAAGATCTTGATTTAGTTAAGTTTGTGGTTCTTATTTTAGTGAGGATTCTTGAAATAAGTGCTTGAATAAATTTAGTGAAATGTGTTTCATAGATACCAAGAACGTCAAACTTTTAGAAGTTACTTTACTTCTCGGCAAATTGTTGTTTCTTTAAAGTATTTCAAACACCCAATAAAAAAGGCTCCTTCTCCATTAGTACATTCATAGACAACAATATTTGGATAAATTAAGTGAAATGAATCAGAAACACATGTATTACATTACTTTTAAAATAAACATGAGCTTAAAAATTATTGGGAATGTGTCTAGCAAAATGGGTTATTCTAAGACCAAAACATTTTAAAAATAGATTAATACATTTCAGAAACTTGAAGGAGAAAAAAAGAAACAGAGAACCATTTTGTAATTAAAGCATAACAAAAGATATATTAAATAACTTGTATTTTGTTTTCTTTCAGAATTCTCTCTGGCTTGGCTCAGATAACAATATTTTATATAAATTAATAATGTCACAAATAAATAATTGCCCTATTTTATACATATGGAAAGAGCAATAAATAATATTTTCTTGACATTTCTTATAAGATCCTTCATAATCTGGCTGTTGCCATCTTCCCTCTTGCAACAGAGTAAAAGAGTAAAATATGGTTGGATCACACAACTTGAAGAATGCTCTCAGCTATCTGAAGGTAATGATTGTAACAGTGCCATGTACAGTACCTGGCACTCAGTAGGCACCTAAAACACTTTTGTTAAACAAATTAATTGGGATCACCCACGAGTCAAATATGGAATTTTAAATGACATAAGGGACTTGAGGGCCATTGAAGTGACTTCCCTCTAAGATCATGATCAAGATGTTAATTCATGATCTCCTAATTCCCTAACTCCTATCTATAACCACCTCAGTTTCTAAATAAAACGTTTTCAGAACTATAGATTTAAATCCATAGTGGTAGTTATACAATTCAAATAGTGTTAGTGAGACCTGAAAGAGTATGGGAATTTGAAAGTTAATCCCTAGCCATTCACTGGAAACAAACAAACAAAAAAGAACAGAAAAATGGGGGGAAGAAGGAGTTTAGGTTAGAAGATGTTCAAATGCTTAGAATTCCAAAGAAGCCACACCATCTCATTCATTAGATGAGTCATTCAGTTGTTTTCAAAACATCACTAGAATTTTCCAAATATAGATTTGCCTTTGAGTTTTATGATTCTTTCAAATCAGATCATTTCACTGTTGATTTTTATAGTGGATGACCTCACATGGCAAAGCAACTCAAAACTTGCACGGTGAGATATACCTCAGATTTTATCTATGCCTCAACCTTTTCTCATATGAACATCTTAAAATAAATATGATTTACCGTTGAGCTTCTTTAGGGTGTAATGTAAGGAAAGTGCCATTTATTCTTTGGCAACAAATTAATACAACTTTAGGAGTATCAAATTTGCTTAACATTATTCAAAGTTTGATTTCATTATAATTTAACTGCAATAATATAGTAAATCTAAATGTGACTTTTTCATGAAGCATGTAGATTTTTTTTTTTTTTTTTAACTTGGGAGATTTTTACCATTTCATCCTATTGAAATCTGTCCAAGGAAATGGAAAATATGGCATGACATGTTTATTGATTTAGGAAATTTTGATAATGTTTAATTCAATCTTATCCATGAATAATAAATGTTATCAATGAATAATTTTATTTAGGAATAATTGTATTTTCAACTTATCTTTGATTTTTTTCCATTAGATCACCATGGGAAGTGATTTGAGCAACAGTGGAGTCCATACCTTGATTTGTGCTGAAGAGAATGAGACCTTATAGAGGTTAATTTCCTTATGAAGTTTCATAGAGCTAGTTAGTAGCCAAACTGAGACTCAACTGATCCCAGACTGCAGATTAACACGAAGGAAAGATTTAGAATTTGCAACCAATGGGAAAACAATATGTTAGTAAGATTGCAATGCTGACATTTGCTACCAGATAGTGACTGTACTTATGTCTGTTATACAACTACTCATATGGGCAATTGATATCTCTGTGATAAAGGATAAAATTTCCCATTTAAGAGGTGTTTTACATTTCTAGTCCTATGCACCTTCCTAGTCATCTTTCAAGAATCAACTCACTGTCACCTCCTTTGCAAAATCTTATCCCCTTTCCCACCACCCAGGTAAAGTGATCTACTCTCTTCTATATAGTCCCAGAACACTCATTTCATAATTATATAATTACACTTACCCACAATACACTGTATTGTGATTATCTAGTTGTATGACCATTTCCTCAAATAAAAAATAAATTGTGGAAGGAAAGATACTGGGACTTATTCATATTTGTATCCCTAATATTTACTGTAGTACTTGCTATGAAATAATGACAAAAATATCTTTACAAATTTTTTTGACTATAAATCTTGTAGTCATCCTTTATATAGGACTCTTTCATATTTAATTTATCGTCAAATAATATAGACTCTGTTGTAGGTATATATTGAGAATTTGATGACCTTGTACCATCCCCACTGCCACTATGTTGTCTAAAGTCACTATCATGTCTTCCTGAATTATTATATCTGCTTCCTGACTTCTTTCCATGATTCTATGTTTGCCTACTACCATTGCCCCCACAATCTACTTGTCCCGATCATCCATACTTAATACATCAGCCTAGTGACCTTTGTTTTTCAGTTGGAAGACTTCAGGTAAAAATAATACTTGAAGTATATTGGGAGGCAAACAACATTTCTTTGGAAATTGTATCTTTAGAGGAAAGAGTTGGGAAACAGTATGTGTTGGCTATTAGTGCCTAAGATTGGTAAAGCACAAAGAGAAAGCTGACCTCAATGATGGAATAGCTGGTTCTCCAGCAGGCATGAAAGGAATAGAGACAAGTCTGTGGTCTTGTGGACTTCAACAGATTAGCTGCTTCCAGAGTCTAAATGGCAGGTGATAAATTCAAAAGTAGCACAGCTCTACCAAAAATTTCAGTTGAACAAAATGATATGGGAAAAATATCATATTAAGAGTATAATCCCAAGCTGAAGTTCTCAGTTAAATAAAGGGACCAAGGGCAAAAATCAGATCAAGTGTTGCGACCTTCCCACTCTTGCTCCAGATAGCCTCATGGCAGCCACCATCAAGTTGAGAGAGAGAGGATGGGGCAAAAGGATGGATGTGGTTAATGAAATTTGTATCTTATTAAAAGCAAATTTATAAGATGCCTGTTGCCCTGTTGAAGAAATACTGTGCCAAAGAAACAAGCATTTATTCTTAAAAAGCCTTTGACTTTCTGAGACTTAAAACAATGCTTAGCCAATAAAATTTCCATGAAAAGGAGGAAACTTTGAATTCAGCATATCCTCCAAGGAAGCCAGGCTCCCAACACCCATCTCTGATGAAGCCAAGGAGATGCCTCCAAAATGACAGAAACTAGAGCTATGGAAAATAATGGGCAAAGAAGTTCTTTCCAGAGAACGGAATGAAAGCCCTCAAAATGTTGGCCCTCTGGGGACTTTGAATTACTCTCTTTCTTTCCCTTATATGTTTATACCTTCCTCTTAGAGGTATTTAATATAGCGATCCTGTCCTACCACTATATATTGCATGTGGTGACATGTATCTTTTGTTTAATATCAAAAGCTGTCACACAGAACAGATGTTTTGGACTTTGAATTGAATGCAGTGACTGGGTGACATGATGGGCATTTTAAGTGAGTATATTATTTGTGAAGGGAGAGAGAATTATATATTTGGTGATCCGAAGGGCAGACAGTAGGAGAATTTGGCTAAATGCACACCATTCTCATTACTCTTCCTGAGTTTATAGGAAGGCTACATTTCGCATCTTCCCTTGCAGTCTGTGAGGCCATGTGTTCCCCTTTGCAGGAAACATGCTATTTAGAAGAATTAAAACCAAGAGTAAAAATCTCTTAATGGTGGCTAGTATGATATCATAGAATATCCAAAGTGGGTCTATAGACAAAATACTGTACCTAAGAAGATAACCAACTGGATATCTAACTTGAAAAATTAAAATTCAAAAATCAGCAACATTTTAGATACTGATTAAAGTCAATTAGAAAATGTCATAGAAAAATGATTCCATTTATTGTGGCAACAGAAACCATGAAGATATTAGGATTAAACCTAATAAAAATACCTATACAGGGAAAATTACAAAATATAATATATTTTGTATAATTACAAAATAAGATAATTATATTTTAATTATAAAATATAATTACAAAATATAAGATCCCCAGTATATTAAGACATACAACACCTTCATGTACTGAAAGACTCAGTATTATTAAGATATCAAGTTTGTGCAAAGTGATCTATAAATTAAATGCAATTACATTAACAACAGAGTTTTTAATGAAGTCTGACAAACTCCAGAAAACCTCACAGAAGAACAAAGGATCAAAAAGTCAAGAAAATTTTGTAGGAGAATGAAGTGAGAACAGTTAACCAGTGAGATATCAAGGTTATTGTAAAATGTTAATAAATATTATAATATTTTCAGAGAAAGAAGCAAATATAAGAGATTTGAGAGTTCAGAAATATACCACATTATACAAAAATTATGTCACACAGAGATTGTATCAAACAAAATCTATCACTATTAAGTAAACAATTTACTAATTAGTGCTGGAAAAACTGATTGTCCATACAGAAGATAATTTAATACCTATGCCATAAAAATGATGATTGGTAGGTTAAATAATGTGATATTATGTTTTATAATAAGAATATATATTTTTTGGTCTTAGTCCACAGTTCTTGGACACAGAGCTCCTAAAACTCTTATAGTGTCCTAAGTGATAAGAGCCATGGGAGCATCTTTTGTTATAGTGTTTGTTCTTTTGTCCTCAGTTTTTGAAATAACTCCAGAGCAATAAAGGTGAAAGGAATGATGTTTGTTATTCATAAAAAGACATTTTCAATCACACCTCAGTTTATGTTAATGAGTTGATTTTTTGAAAACCCCTAGATACCCACAGGATGGGGGCTGCTTGCCAAGGGGAACCAATGATCTAATTTAGAGGATTGGGACTTTCAGCTCTCCAACTTCTTTCCCCGACCTTTGGAGGGAAGAGAGGTTGGAGACTGAACCAGTGGTCAAAGATTTAAACATGGAATCATGACTATATAGTGAAATCTTCATAAAATTCTGTAAAGTATGGGGTTCAAAGGGCTTCCAGGTTGGGGATGACAAGGAGGTACTGGAGAGGGCATAGAAGTTCTGCATCCCTTCCTCCGTAACCTTGCCCTGTGCATCCTATTCCATCTGGCTGTTCCTGAGTTGTATCCTTTTATAATAATCCAGTAACCTAGTCAGTAAACTGTTTCCTGAGTTCTGTGAACCATTCTAGCAAAATATGGAACCTGAGGAGGGGGTTGTGGTAATCTCTAATTTATAGCTGGTCGGTCAGAAGCACAGGTGACAGTCTAAACTTTCAATTGGTGTCTGAAGTCAGGGAGGCAGTCGTTGAAAAATTGCTTGGTGTAGGAGAAAAAAACCATATATTTGGTGTCAGAAGAGAAGTGTCAGAAGTGCTATGAGAGTGTAACATAATAGAGAAAGGGAAGCATTTTTTTCCTGTCACAGAAATACATATACAAAGTCAAAATTTATAAATTATAAAACAAAATGTAAGAAAATGTCCTTATGGCCTTTGAATAAAAAAGGGTTTCTTGGAAAATATAGAAAAAAAACACATGGTAAAGCAATAATTCATTACAATGACTATGTTGAAATTAAAACATATTTCAATAAAAGAGGAAATAAAGTTAAAAACTAGCCACAAACTGGTAAAAGCTATTTGCAGTGGAAAAATTGACATTGAATTGGCATCTAGATTTTACAGATAACAACTATGAACTAGTAAGAAATATTCCAAACACCAAATAAAAAATTGTATAAAGGTTTGGAATAAAGAATGGAAAATATAAAAAGGGTCTCAATTTCACTCTACATCATGAAAATTAAAACAAAAATAAGAACTCAAATGAAACAAATTGACATATTTCCCATCCAAATTTATCAAAATTAAAAGACTAACTATAACAAGTGTATGTGAGGATACAGATAGGGAGAGAGGCTCATATCCTACTGGTAGGAATGTAAATTGGTACAAACACTTTGGAACGATATGTTCATGTCCTATAAAATGGCAATTCTAAATTAAATTATGTACCCTAAAGTAATTCTTGTATATATATAAGAAAACACAATAAAATTATTATTACAATAGTATTTATTACAGCACTTTACCCCTGAGGTGAGACACTAGGTTTTTAAAATAGTATACAAAAATCTATCAAATAGTCATATAAGAGAGAAATATTATCTAAATGGTTTCAAAATGTGGAAATATATAAAAAACTTTCCAGTCCATTTTGAAGTAGCATTTGTCAGACACCAAAGAAGAAGTATCACTAAAATTAATCCAGACATTAATTTCACTGTGAATATAACATAAAACACTGGGTAAAATACTAACAAACTTGAAATAATAGTATATAAAAAGACAGATGCAACTTGGCTAATTCTTATTTAATCCCAAGAATGTAAGGATCTTCCAGCATCACAAAAATGTATTGATGTAACTTACTGCATTTATGGAGTAAGGCCTATGAAATACCAGTAAATAAAACAATTAAGAATCATGCAAGGGACTTCTGTTTCTTTTGGCAATGTCAAAATAGCTGGAACTAAACTCACCCTGGTGTGGTAAACAATCATAGAATTCGGAAAAAACAAAACAAAACAAAAACACATGAGGCAACTATTTTCAGACATTGGACAGCAGGCAGTGCAGACTGCAATTCCTGAGAAAAGGAAAACTCATGGGATGAGCCCCATGATTGTTCTGGATCTCTACAGGAAGCTGGAGATCAAGCAGAGATCAGAGTATGTGACTGCTTATATGAAGATACCATGGAGTGACTGCTACAGGGCAAACAGTTAACAGAAGTAAGTCAATACTGAGGGATTTAAGAGTTCAAGCTGTAGCCAGAAAAGATAAATTATCTGATTGTCACAGAAGGTCCTAAATTAGGAGTAAGGTCCATACCTATAGTAAAACCTACACTAGACTGGCCCTAACAAACCAAAATCCAAGTCTCAACAAAATCATTAAGGGAGACAGAATTTGGAAGTAGAATTCCAACCAGAGGAGACTGGAAAAAATATTGGGCTTTCTACAGACCTACAGTGACTTGGATCTCTGTTCTAGATGTCAACCAGAAACAAACACCAAAACAACACTTTCTGGGGGAATTATTCAGTATGTCATCCAGAAGGTGCAGTACACAATCAAAATTTGTTCGACATTCAAGTAAAGGAGAATTTAACCACTAATTCAAAAAAAATGTAAAAACTGAACCCAAGACATTTTAGATACTGGAGTTCACTGATAATGATTTTAAAGCAGGAATATTTTTTTATGGAAATATATATATATGTGTGTGTGCGTGTATACACACACACATATATATGTATAAAAAGAGAGAGACACTTAAAGAAAAATATGGTATTAATGAGGGAACAGATAGGGTGAGAAATGAAAATTATTAAAAAAAATCAGACTGGCAAATTCATAGAGATAGAAAGTTGAAATCAAGAGATTGGGACTGACATATATACACTACTATGTATAAAACAGATAACTAACGAGAACCTACTGATAGCACAGGGAACTCTACTCGGTGCCCTGTGGTGACCTAAATAGGAAGGAAATCCAAAAAAGAGGGGATATATGTATACATATGGCTGATTCACTTTGCTGTACAGCAGAAACTGACAAAGCAGTGTAAAGCAACTACACTCCAGTAAAAAAAAAAAGAGAAAGTATAATGGTGGTTACCAGCAGCCTGGGTAGAGGGAAATGGAGAGCTGTTGTTTAGTGGGTATAGGGTTTCAGTTTTGCAAGATGAAAAAGTTCTAGAGACTTATTGCCTAACAATGTGAATATACTTAACATTATTGAGCTGTAAGATGGTTAAGACGGTGTTATGTTATGCATGTTTTACTACAATAATAAAAAAATGCAAGAAAAAAAAAATCAGACTGGAAATTCTAGAAATAAATAGTACAATAACTGAAGGAAAAGAATAAAATCTTACCTGATTTTCTTAACAGCAGTTTAGAAATGGCCAAAAAGTGTGTGTGTGGGGGGGGGGGGGGGGACTCAAAGGCACATCCATATAGTTATCCAATTTTGATTATAGAAGCTTTTTATAACATACATTAATATGTGGTAAGACTGGTTCCCTCTCATAGCTTAATGCTTAGTGTTTTCCTAGACATTCTTTTTTTTTTTTCACTTTAATATTTTTATTCTATTCCATTTCATTCTAAACTAGTCTAGACTATTCAAACTGTTTTTTCGCTGCCCATTAAATTAATTTCATAACCCATTAAATGGACATGACCCACAATTTGGAAAATATCGCATTACTTAAAACTGTGGTTTAAAGAATGACAATTTAGAGCATTCTGATGAAATATAAAGTATAAGAAGAAAGTGAATTTAATTATCATTTTCCAGGATTTCTTTTCTGTGGGATCAGTAATATTGCTCATCCAGTTCTTTGGTGGAATTGTACCCATAATTTCACACTTTTTCAATTCTGATGATTGGTTGTGAAAACTGTATAATTATATAAGACTATTTTCTACATCCTCAAACAGACAGGGTCTTTGGGAGCTCCTTTGAAGTGTTTCACCTGTGAAACCTGGCAAGGGTGAGGGATATGGTACCACTTGGCTGTAGCCATGGTGTGTGTAGACATGAAGAGTCCACACTGGAAATGGCACGCCAAGGAAGTGCCAGGGCTCAACCAGATCCTGCATCCAGTGTCAGCACCAGGGAAAGGGACGGAACCAGGTGAAAGCCAAGTAAGATGAAAGCTGTGAAAGTCATGGACAGAGGGAAAGGGAGCAGGCATAGGGAAATACCCAAACTAAAAAGTAAAAAAGGTATGCAGGTTCCTGATCTTGTTCTTGTGGCCTTGTTTAAGAGCATGCTTCATAAGTGAGACAGAGAAAGACAAATATCATATGATATTGCCTATACGTGGTATCTAAAAAAAAGGGTACAAATGAACTTATCTACAAAACAGAAATAGAGTTACGGATGCAGAAAACAAATTTATGGTTACCAAGGGGTAAGAGGGAGGGATAAACTGGGAGATTGGGATTGACATATACATACTACCACACACAAAATAGATAACTAATAAGGAGCTACTGTATAGCACAGGAAACTCTACTCAATACCCCATAATGGCCTATATGTGAAAAGAAACTAAAAAAGAGTGGATATATGTAATGTATAACTGATTCACTTTGCTGTACACCCAAAGCCAACACAACATTGCAAATCAACCATACTCCAAAAAAATTTTTTTAAATAAAATATCTATGTTAAATAATTAAAAAAAAAAAAAAGAAAGAGCATGCTTCAAACACTGGAAGAGGAAACTCCAAAGCTGTTACCCAGAGAATCACACTAAAGTAAACCTTCAGTTTCACTCATAATAATTAACTTCATGAGCAATTTTCCTTTAAGAATCTGGTATTAAGTCAAAGTTGTATATCTCTCTTTTTTCTTTTTTTTAACATCTTTATTAGAGTATAATTACTTTACAATGTTGTGTTAGTTTCTGCTGTACAACAAAGTGAATCAGCATATGTATACACATATCCCCATATCCCCTCCCTCTTGAGCCTCCCTCCCACCCTCCCTATCCCACCCCTCTAAGTGGTCACAAAGCATCAAGCTGATCTCCCTGTGCTATGCAGCTGCTTCCCACTAGCCATCTATTCTACATTCGGTAGTGTATATATGTCAATGTTACTCTCTCACTTCATCCCAGCTTCCCCTCCCTCCCCATGTCCTCAAGTCTGTTCTCTATGTCTTAGACATTCTCGAAGGTTTATTTTCTGTGTGAATCTTAATGTCATATTGACTAGTTATAAACAAGTTGATATTTATAGTAAGATTGAATTAGGATTATTTAAACACCTAAAAGTAATAGAAAGTTATATGTCAAATATATCTTAGTAATAGAAAAAAAGATTATAAATGAACTTTATATATATGTGTATATATATAAAATAGATTTCCCAAGATGGCTCTTTGGAAAGGATTTCCTGAATTCTTGTATGTTTAAAAATGTTTTTCTATAGCCTGGATAATTGAAGAAGAGCTTGAATTAATATAAAATCCTTAGTTCATATTCATTTCTTGAGTTTCTGTCCTTCCCCCACTGTGGTCTTTTTCAATATGTAAAGTCATATCTTTAAGTTCTTGAGAGTTTTCTTGGATTGTAAAAACTACCTAAGTCTGTGATACTAGTTGGAGCAAGCAGAATCCTGGTCAAAAATTTTAAAGGAATTTAAATTTAAAGGAATTTAAATTTAAAGGAATTTAAAGGAAGAATCTGCCTATGGGAGGCTTTGTAAAGCTCTGAGATACTCTTCAGGATTTAGAAGTTTGGCAAATGTGCAGTTCTGTTTCCATACGCAGAAAGATCAAGGAGGAACCTGATCCCTCACATGGCTGATCTATACAAGCAGGAGGTTAAAGCTAGGCATACTTGTAGGCTTCCTGAGCATTAAAGCATGCCCCAACACAAACATGAACCCCTTGGAAAAGGTAGAAGATTTATTGGTTCAAGCCATTAAAGAAAATATTTGAACAATCATTGGATGACCATTAAGTTAACCTAGAAGAAAAAGAACCATGATAGGAAGCTAATTTTCAGAATTGCCACATTACATTATCTAAAATATAAAGTTTTAAACAAAAATTTATGAGACATGTAAATGAACAGGAAAGTATGACCCATATGCAGGAAATAAAAGTCAATAGAAACTGTCCTGAAGGAGTCCAGATGTTGGACTTACTAGACAGATACTTTAAATCAGCTCGTATAACCATTTCTAAAAACTAAAGAAAAAGTCTATAGAATAGACAAAATTGTGAAACAATGTCTCATCAGTTAGAGAAAGTCAATATGGAGATAGTAATTATTTAAAAAATTCTGGAGTTGAAAAGTAAAAGAGCTAAAAATAAAAATTCACTAAAAGGACTCACTAGCAGATGAGCTAGTAGAAGAAAGTATACATAAACTTGAAAATAGGCAATTGAGATTATCTAGTCTGAGGAATAAAAAAATAAAGCAAATAGGAATCATTGACTCAGACCTGTGGGACCTTACCTGGCACACCAATATATACATAAGGGTAGTCTCAGAAGAAAAAAGAGAAAAAGGCAGAAACAATATTTGAAAAAAATAATGGCCAAAATCTTCCCAAATTTGATGAAAATATTAGTTTATACATCAAAGAAGTTCAATAAACTCCAAGTAGAATAAATTCAAAGAACTCCAACAGATTCACTGCTCCACAAAAAATTATGGTCTAAAAATTAAAACTCATGGCATAAATATTTAATATTTATTATTTTCAAAGATAATTTTGGTTAGATATGAAAGAATTTGATTCTAACATGATGTGTGCCCTAGCTATGTTGCATAAAAAATCCATATTTGTTAGAAGTTTAAAACAAAACTATTTCCTTTATTGTTTCACTCCACTGTTGGATATACATTATTTTTGAAGCAGACTAATGATATACATGTTAAAATTGTTCAGTATCTATGTGTGAATGCTGTGAATCATCATCAATTTATAGACAATGAATGTGTTCTTTACCAATGCTCATTGGCAAGAAGGTAGGCAAGAGAAGCTTTAAAGTCAAAGGCTTGTTTTGTAATAGGAGAGTTTTTTAATAGAGGAAGAAGATCTAAAAGTAGGGAGATGCTGTCTAGCAGAGCTGGAGAGGAATGGAAACAAGTGTGTTTGGAGAAGAACCATTTGGGTACCAAAGAATCATGTTTGATGTGCACCTACCAGCCAACCACAGCCTTCACTGGAGTGGGAACTTTAAACATTTACACCATTGATTCTTACTTGAGTAGACCTTCACATCAACTGCATTAAGTACACTAGTCAGTTTATCCCCAGTAACTTTAGCATTGAGAAACAGAAGCAATAACTCCCATACCATGCATTTTCCCCTGACAGCATTTAGCAAATCCAGGAGGATGGATGCCTATGTATAACACTCTGCAGGACGAAGATAAAGCTAAAAATGACCCCTGGATGCCCAGCAAATTTGTGAAGAGAATATCCATCCATATTCCTGCTGGATCAAATTAAACATCTTTGAACGTCCTGAGCCATGTAAGCATGTAGGGGACATATGCTTTACATATATTTTTCTCTCCTTCTGCACAAAATTATAAGCTTTGATTCATTTGCCTCACAGTATTCTCCTTTTATTAATTATAAAAATACATACTCATAGTAACAAATCAAACACAGTTCAGAAATGAATAAATTAAAAAGTTGATTTTTCTTTACTATCCTCTTACGCCATGCTACCCTTTTGAGATAAGCAGTATTTGTTGGAAAAAACCATTTTCTGAATCTTCGAATCAATTTCCTCAGTTTCTCCTTTCAAATTTTAATTGTCTTTTGGATTATTTCTCCCTTATTGAATGGTTTTGCATGTTAAAAGTCATTAGCTAGAATTCTGTTTACAAACAATTATGTAATCTAAAGTATAGTTCCACTCAGCATTTCATCACTAAATGAATTCTTCTTGCATGACTTAAAACATTTTAAAATCAAATTTACAATAACTTTAATATTAAGATGTTTCTATGCAAGGAACCTCCAGTTTTTCTAGCCCTCTAGTAGCTCTTTAAATTTGTCTGAACCATCATATATGGCCAAGTATTTCTTAATTAAAAAACATCAGTTTTTATTTATTTCTCAAAACTGTGTTTGCACATGTTTTTGTAAAATATTTATTGGCAATAAGTTTCTTTTACTGTAAACAAAAATAGGTAAAAATTAAATAATTATGGGTCAAAATGTATTTTAGCAAACAAACTGTAGAAAAATGGTAAATGGTATTTGGGGCTGGTTTTGTCAAATTCTTAATTGATACACATACATTCTAATATTTTAAATTTAAAATGTCACTTGAGAGAGATGAAGAAAACAATAGAAAAGATCAATGAAACTAAAATCTGGTTCTTTGAAAAGATAAGCGAAATTGATAAACCTTTAGCCAGACTCATCAAGAAAAAGGGAGAGGGCTCAAATCAATAAAATTAGAAATGAAAAAGGAGAAGTTACAACGGACACCACAGAAATACAAAGGGTCATAAGAGACTACTACAAGCAACTATATGCCAATAAAATGGACGATCTAGATAAAATGGACAAATTCTTAGAAAGGTACAATTTTCCAAGACTGAACCATTAAGAAATAGAGAATATGAACGGACCAATCACAAGCACTGAAATTGAAACTGTGATTAAAAAACTCCCAACAAACAAAAGTCCAGGACCAGATGGCTTCACAGCCAAATTCTATCAAACATTTAGAGAAGAGTTAACACCTATCCTTCTGAAACTCTTCCAGAAAATTGCAGAGGAAAGAACACTCCCAAACTCATTCTATGAGGCCACTATCACCCTGATACCAAAACTAGACAAAGATACCACAAAAAAATTACAGGCCTATATCACTGATGAACATAGACACAAAAATCCTCAACAGAATACTAGCAAACTGAATCCAAAAATCCAGTCTGAATGCCCATCATAAAAAGTCTACAAACAAATTCTGGAAAGAGTGTGGAGAAAAGTGTTGGTGGGAATGTAAATTGGTACAGCCACTATGGAGAACAGTATAGAGGTTCGTTAAGAAATTAAAAATAGAGTTACCATATGATCCAGCAATCCCACTCCTGGGCATATATCTGAGGAAAAACATGGTTTGAAAGGATACATGCATCCCAATGTTCATTGCAATGCTGTTTACAATAGCCAAGACATGAAAGCAACCTAAATGTTCATCAGCAAATGAATGGATACAGAATACTGGTACATATATACAATGGAATATTACTCAGCCATTTAAAAAAATGAAATAATGCCATTTGCAGCAACATGGATGGACCTGGAGATTATCATACTAAGTGAAGTAAGTCAGACACAGAAAGACCAATATCATATGATCTCGCTTATATGTGGAATCTAAACAAAATGATACAAATAAACTTATTTAGAAAAACAGACTCACAGACTTAGAGAAGAACTTACGGTTACCAGGGGGGAAGGGTGGGGGAGAGGAATAGATTGGGAGTTTGGGACTAACATATACACAATACTATATTTAAAATAGATAATCAACAAGGACCTACTGTATAGCACAGGGAACTCTGCTCAATACTAAGAATTTGAAAAAGAATAACTACATGTATATGTATAACTGAATCACTTTTCTGTACACCTGAAACTAAGGACATTGTTAATCAACTATACTCCAATATAAATTAAAAATTAAATAAACTCCCTATGTTAATTAAAAATAAAATTAAATTAAATGTCACTTGAATCCTAGTCAAAACTTCTCTTGTCTAACCCTCTGCCTCCAACTTGATGTTATCATAAAGCACTTTAAGTCAAGTGAATTGATTTGCTATGACTATTTAGCAATTAAGAAGCCAAGTTTTAACTTCTCCTGCCACATGTTAAAACAATGCCTCCCGAATGTATCATTTTTTGAATATCAATAAATTCTATTAACATTCAGTCTAAAAATCCAGTATTTATAGAAAAATAGCCCTTTACAAATATCACTTTATGCTTCAAACTATACCAACCTGATATAACTGTTGACACAGAAGACATAATGATGAAAAGATAAGTTTATATTATTTCCTAAAAGTTTTTAAATTTATAAAGTTTGTAAAAATTTATAAAATTATATATTGTACAATATATATTCATGTGTATAAAGGTGTGTGTATACACACGGTAAGCTTCAACAAATGTATCTGTTGTATTGGAAAATCAATACCATCAGTTAATTGTATCAATTTAAACTGATAAAAAAATTACTTTAATTTTTTTGTCCTAACAATCATACAGATTGATTCTATATGTTTAGTGGACTTTGGTGACTAAGAGCTATAGTTAGTGGCTCATACAGTCTTTATACCTGTCATTAGTTCAAATTCGGTTTAGATGCTACTGATTGAATTGTTACTGATTTTGAAAGTTATTCAATGTTCTATTACAAATTACATATTTGGTGCTTTTAATTTCATTTTAAGCTGTATTTTCACAAGGACAGTGCATTATTTTTCCCCTGATTATCTTCATTTGGTTCTATATTTCTCATTAATACCTAAACAGAAAATAAAATATAATCTAGAAACTTATTCTATAGTAATAAAATTTTCAAATTCCTGCCTTTAAAAAATGCTGTAATGGAACAATGTAGTGAAACTTCTCTTATTTCCTAGCTTGGAGACAGGGATGCAAGAATGGGAGAAGAGCGCTAATTGTTAGTTCTTTCAACGTGGGAAGAATCACTTTTCATGAGAAGTTATTGAGACACTAAGTACCTGTAAAGATACTTTGGTGAGAAGTGACAAAATGAGGCTGAGTTGGGGAGAGAACAATTCTCCACGCTCTGATATAGATCTTGGCTTTTGTAACCTTGAAAAAATGGTAAGTTATTATAAGTAGTATGTTTCTTCTTTCAAATGAAGTGAATGGCTTTCATTGGAAAGGAGGGCATGACACACCTGTAAAGTCAAAGATCCCGAAGAATGACACAGTATGGGGAAAGTGGAAAATGCTCAATAAAGTATACTTAGAAAAACTGGGTCCCAGTGCAAAGCCAACATATGCAATTAATAGATATCTACCAGGAGACTGTGAGGTTCTTACTTTAGGGTGAGAGCCAAATGAGCCAAGATGTCATGAATACATACAAATTCACAGGTATTTCCAACTCAAAGGCATAAGAAATGTCCATAATGTTTTTGATTTTGTTTTATAACACAATCTTATAGGAACCAGTTAAAAAAGAAAAGGAACGACTTAAATTAACTTCATGAGAAAACTTATGTACAGTAGGAAAAACATAATTTTGACCACATTTGAACTAACATTTAAGGTTATAAGCTCAGTATTTCTAATAAAAACAGAGCAAGAATAAGTCATTCATGATCTCTATGAACAAAGAGGTAACTATTTTTGTTTTTCTCATTTTAATTTGCTGGTCTGTATGGTAAACTTGTTGTATGCTGGTAAATTAGATCCAATCTAAATGTATATGTGAGATTGGAATTTGGCAGGCCTCAAACTCCTCTGAGTTTTATACCTATGAGGTTTGCTCTGTATGATAGAAATGTGTTGCTTAAAATTCCTTTTTTTCATTAATTTCTCTTTTGCATACTGGTGGAAAAAATTACCCTAGTAGATGTTTGAACAGCTTGAGATCAGTTGACCTGGGAACCATTCTTCTATGATCTAAGCTGTTGGCTAGAGTTTAAACGTTGAAGAAGCTTAATAGCTAACATCCTATTTAGGCTCTAATTTTTATCCCCTTTTTTCAAAAACTGGTAACAGAACAGGGATTTTAAAGGTCTATATTGCTTTTCAAATACAATCATTTTTTAAATGGTACTTTAATTTACATTGGCATTTCCACTCACCAACAGTCTAGTGAATCTGTAAAACACAATTAAAAAGCAATGTAATAATTGTATAGTGCTAGTGAAAGTTTTAATTCTCTAAATTGTAAGTATAGTGTATTAACTTCTGCCCAGAATGTAATTAATTTTAAAGAAAAATAAGTGTAATAATGCAAATTAAAAGGTTTAAGGCTTTTAATGTAAGATTCAACCTATCATCTTTCCCTCACATAGTGAAATTGTCATAAATGAAAATGTGTCTTTTTATTCTATTTAGAGTCATCTTTTTAAAGTACATATGATGAGCAAAGTATAAAGGTATAAACATATTTAAAGTGTAATGGTGTACAACAATCACTATAATAGTAAGTAAAGCAATGCCATAAAAATGAAGAAAATATTCTTCAACACATTGAGAAAGTTATTTTCAAAGCCTAGCCCATTAGCTTGGAACCAGAAATTTCCAGATAATGCCCACATTTGCATGAAAATAAATATTTTACATTCCTTTGATGGCTTAGTACATACTTTAGAACGGAAGGTAGCTCTGGCTCTGAGAGAAACAGAAAGAAAAAAAAAAAAAAATGACCTGCTGAATTATGTGAAGTCAAGTAGGTTGGAGAATAGAAAGCAGAACTTTACAGAGGAGATATGTAGTTAATCTGTGCTCTCATCAGAGA
Organism: Balaenoptera ricei; assembly: GCF_028023285.1. NCBI lineage: Eukaryota > Metazoa > Chordata > Mammalia > Artiodactyla > Balaenopteridae > Balaenoptera > Balaenoptera ricei. The sequence continues at coordinate 74,900,297 of NC_082641.1, forward strand.
TCTGCCGATCCAGGGACCCACTGGGATGCTGGAGCAAATTCACACAGCTGGTACCAAGTCAGATTTTGGCCAACTCTGTCCTCTTTTATGATCCGAGTTCATTGTTGGAATCATGGCATGCCCAGACCAAGTCTGGGCACAGAAGCCTAACAAAGAACTTTGGGCACAAGTGGCTATCTTGCTCTTGTGAGCTGCAAAAAATCTAACTTCTAGTCCGGCTTTTCTCCTGGTCCTCTATTTTAGAAATGTTTATTACCTTTTAATTAGGATTAAAGTACCAAGGAGAATGAAAACATTGTTATTTTGCTTAAGTGGTTTGGACTCAGACCACTGTACATGCATTCATTTTCTCTACTATTTTTCCTTCATGGGAGTATCAGTGCAATGAGCTTGAACATTGGTCGGCAAACTTTTCCATGAAGGACAAGATAGTAAATACTTTAGGCTTCGTGTGCCATACGGTCTCTGTCACAGCTGCTCACAGAACTTTGCCATTGTAGTGTGAAAACAGCCCTAGACTATACAGAAACAAACAAGACTGCCTACGTTCCAATAAAACCGTAACTATAGACACTGAAATTTGAATTGTATATAATTGCCACATTTCATAAAATATTCTTGTTTTTCTTCAACCACTTAAAATGATAAAAATGATTCTTAGCTCCTGGGCTGTAACAAAACAGGTGGCAAGCTGGATGTGGCCCACAGGCTATAGTATGCCCATCTGTGAGTAGAACAATGTTATACATGATGAAAAGTAAGAAAAATACTTAATGTAAACTTTTACTCTTTTTAGAAGGTATTTAGTATTATTTGAATCTGTTTTGCTAATTAACTCCTAAAATGTGTCATAATCCTGGCTTAAATCTTAGTTTAAGAGAATCCTAATTTACCACCGAAGCAATTAGCATGGAGCCGCAGTTTCAAAAAGTAAAACTCACCTGAAAGACTCAAATTCTAACTATTAGGCTAACCCATTATATTAAATGACTGCCACTATTGTGTTTAGATATTTGAAATAGAATAAAATACTTGTCAGGCCCTTTGTTTTAATGTAAAATGGAAACATTTACTAAGATTTCCCTTAATTAGAAGAAATCTGGCTCCTTAGCTGCCAATGAGATGGTATAATTTTACAGTTGTCTGTTTCATTATGGGGCCAATGGTCTTACTGGTTAAGATTTTCCATTGATCCTTCTAGACTGTCTTTCACATCAGACGTTGTCACTCTGCCTTTACATTTAATATTCTTCCCATATTAGTTCTGCTTCCTGAGACACAATCAAAAGTGTTAGAAATTATAGCCCTTGCTGGAAACAAAGGGAGGAGATGGTGTCAAGACAATGAAACCAGGAAGCTGCTTCTGTGTATATGATGTTTGTTGAATAAATCAAATTTAGGCTGTCAGGAACTGTATTCTTGCTCTAAGTGTTTCTAGTAATAGAACCATTTCCAGCTAAACCATCATTAGGAGAGAGAGAAAGAGAAAGAGAAAGAGAAAGAGAGGGAGAGAGAAATATCGAGTAATTTACAAAGTCATCAGCAGCCTTTCAATGTTTTTATTTTGCCTTGCAAACTAAAGCAAGGTGTGCCACTACCTATCAAGTCTTCGATAAAAACAATGTCCCTTATTCCCAATTCTTGGCATACATCACATGCCCCAGGAATGTTCTTAAATGAAGAAACTGCAATTTCAGATTCACTTTAAACCAGTTCAACAACCCATATCGTGTGATTGCTTGAATATCCATTTGTGATTTTGTACTTGGGCCATACTTCTCTGGGGATTTTTCTGTTCTCCATAAATTTTATTCTTGTGACCCTTTGTATTGTCATCAAAACTTTGTCTTTTGAGCACTTAGTGTAATATCTGGGATTAGAAAGTGCTCAGTAAATTTTAGCTATAATTATTCTCCCCAAATTCTGCTTATCTGTCTAGCCATTCTGTTAAATGCATGTGAAGTAAGTTGTTTAAGCTGATAATTGTTTAACATGTATTTTGATCAGGTATATACTACTAAAGAGAGACTAATACATGCATGTCAATTCCAACAATTAAGATACTGAGAATGTTTTTAAGATGATCTGAAATCTTTTAAAACCCTTCAGATCCTATATTTCAGTAAGTTACCTACAAGACTGTCTATATATAGGTACTCATTTATAAGTCAGTGAATAAAGATTTGTTTTATATACTGATGGAGTACACACGTTAAAACCTAAAATCCTCTTAAATATACAGTCCTCACAGCAACTTTATAAGCTAGATAGCTTTAAAAACACCTATATTGTGCAGAAAAGAAACCAATTCATAGATACACTAAGCCATTTTCCCAAGATCACAAAGTTATTAAGTGGTGAGGCCAAGATCATAAGTCTGATCTAAGTCTGATTCCAGGGTCCTCACTCTAAACCAGCACAAGATCTCATATGGCAGGGTTGTTTTAACTCTGTGATATTAAAACTTCAAATAAATTAAAGTTAGAATTTCATATATAAAGGCTACACGTTAAAACAAACCTAAAACTTAGGTTTCTCCTAAATTTCTTTATTGAGCACAGAATACAAGATTAGGATATTATGAAATTATTAATTCAAGCATAAAATATTTATCAAGTATCTACTATGATGCAGGGGTGGTCCAAACACTTGAGACACATTTGTAAACAAAGTACACAAAAATCCCTGTTACTGAGAAACTTATAGTCTAGTGGGTGATTTCAGTTTTCTTTAAATTTTCTGCCCTATTTTGGACAATTTCTAAGAATTTATTTGGAGTAAACATGCCAAATATAGAAGTATAGTCATTGTACCTAAATGTTTTGACATCCAGTGTTGAGGCAAATGGGACTGTATTCCTGTTTTAATGACGATTATAGTGTTCACTAGTGGTGCTTTCCTTCCTCTGTTTTTATTTTTTTAACAGCTGCTAACCATTGCACTTTATCAACAGCTAAGGGAGAAGGTGAGCAGCTGCCAGGCCAAGGACAGACAGTCTTATTGCCATGATCACTTGGCTTAGCTTTCCCTGAAAGAAGTAAGGTGTATCCTTGGGAAAGCAGAGCAAAAATCTTTATTATTTCTGTTGCTATCCCTTCTTGAAAGTCCTGAGATTAATATTCATTTCACTTTTAAAACTATTTTAGTCACCCCATCACTTTCCAAGTTAGTTACAATGCAAAAAGTAAGAAAGACTATTTTCTCTTTGCTTACATTTTAATGTCTTTCAAGATTTCCTAAATTAAAATAGTATTTATCAATAATAAAGAAAAGTTAATGTTTAAAGAAATTACTATCTTTGTTTTCTTTTAAGATAAGGGGAAATGTATTCTTTTTGAATAGCTCATAAAATTCTTAATAGCTCTTATAAAACAGAAGATTGTCAATGCAAAAACTCCCACAAATTTGAATTTCAAGCAAAACATTTACACAACCTAACTTGTTTTTATGACAGTGTTTGGAAGGAAAAGGAGAGTATGATTTTACATTTCCTCCCTTTTCCATCAAAAAACAGACCTTGAGAATTGTTGCAGATAATTTCACTTATCTTTATGGAGTATTAGGAATATATGACTCCTTAGCATATATATATGTGTGTGTGTGTGGGTACATGTGTATATATACACACACATATACACACATATTATATATGTAAATTGGGCATATATATTATATATAATAATATATATTATATATGTATATTATAGATATACATATATAACTTGGGTATGTATATATACCTATAAATTGGGTGTGTATGTATATATGTATCTCTCCAATTTTGCACATTTAATAGAATAAAATGTAAGAAAATAAGTTGCTTCTTAGTTATAGACTTTCTCATTAGTTAACCAACATTCAAGAAAGCTCTGGAGGATTCTTAGCTTGGTCCATAGAGTTGCTAGCAGAGTACTTTTGACTCAGACCCTCAAGAAGATATTGGAGGAAATCAAAGAGAAGGCAGAGAGATGTTTCAACAATATCATTGTGAAACCTCAAAAGGCACCACCACATCAGAGGGACTACACAGAATCTTGAATTTATACATTTCTGAGATGTTGTTTAGTTTCAGTGTTTCTTTTTTCTTTAGATTCCCCAGTTTTTTATGGGGCATAGCATTTGGGAAGCATAGCAGGGAGCATGAAATGCTATAAATATGCATCTTTTTTTTTTTTTTTTTTTACAGCTATCAGACTAGTGATTAAGACTGGTATCCTAAGAGAACTGAAACTGTTTTTTTCACCAACTATAGAATTATTCTTATTCCTATATTAAGAAATCATATAAGAGTGATCATTAAACATAGGATATAGTAGTAAAATATACATATTTATTAATAAGAATAAAGTAAATCGTATCTTTGTCTCTAAATTCAAATTATCCATTGTGTAGTCCATAAGTATTATAGAACAAGCAAAAACTTGTTCTATGTTTTCTAGATGCATATCAAATATAGGGGAAAAAGTGGAACTGATAACCCCTAACTTTTAAGGACTATTGCAAACATGAGATGCAACATATTTCCAAAACAATAATAAGAGAAAAGAAAATAAATTCTCCACAGAAAATTGAGGAACAGGAAAAAACAATATGTACAACAACATAACTTCTCTAATTTGCTATTAAAAAGGAGAGTCTATAAATAATAATCAATAGATGTTGATTGCTTTCCTATATAGATTGTAATATTCATATCAAACTAAAATAACAATAAAAATAATAAAGCTGTATTTAAGAATGATAAAAGTATTCAGAATGTATTTAGGGCTGAGGAGGATTTTACATAGCAGCAAAGAGCAAAATGGCATAGTATTGTATTTAGGCTGCTTTTCCTGTCACATTTAAATGTATTATGTTAAATAAACTTCATTATTGAATAGGTGGCTATCAAACTGTTTCAAAAAGCAAAATACTTTATAATTGAGCATAGTGCTCTACTGGCATTTCCACATTTTGAATCTCCTTAATTTAATATTTCTGGAGTTTCAGTAATGCTAAAGTGGCCTTTCTTGGTGAGCACATCACCACAAAAATGTAATATATGTGTTCCGTATCATTTCCTGCATTATGTGTGTGGGTTGCGGTTGTTGCTTGAGTTCCCATGACTACTGAGTGAGGAAGTTGGGTACAATTCCTGGCAGCATAGTAGTTTACCCATTTCATTAAAGAGCGGATCGTATTTCAAAACGTTTTTCTGAGATCATTACAAAAATAAAAAACAAATGGCAAGGTTATCAGCTCTCATTACGAATTGCTCAGTAAACGTTAAAGAAAAAAAACACTAAAAATAGTCACAGGAAGCAATAATTTCCATGACAAATTGTTGGGTGTTTACTTACTGTGCTAAGTAATATATTTTTGATCAAAGATAGAGAGTTTAAAAAGTTACATTGGTGTTGTTGGAGGGGGGAAAGGGTAGGGAGGAAATTGCTATTCCCTGAAGGCTGATGTACCTTGTAAAACAATCTGTCTTCAAACCAAAATGAAAGACAGCCAAAAACAGCTCTGAATTGCATGACGAGACCCTGGAGATGCCGTTCATTACACAATTTGCTATAGCGGTTTGCAGATGTCTCATTTTGTGGGTCAGATTAGGCACTTTACTTTTCTGTTTGTTTTTAAAATTATGTTGCACAGCATTGGTTGTAAGTTCCTTCCTGATTTCTATCACCATTTCCAACACAGGGCACGTTATTTTGAACAAATGGATACACTGCATCCCTGTTTCGAAACTGTGACTGATGAAAGAGCTTCTACACTCTGGCTCTGAAGCAAGTAAGGTACTTACTAGAAAATGGCCCTTTTATATAGTGCATCCAACTATAATATTGGAAGGCTGGACCTGTAACCACTTTATAGAGAAAGTACCCAAGAGTACACGGTGAGCTGATCAGCAAAATGCCAACTCCAAGCTGCGTTGAGGCAGTGATTTCAAATGACCCATTTTTGGCACATTTGATTTTAAGGATGTAATCCTATAGCACATACAGAATCTTTGCTAAAGTTAATAAAACTTACCTTAAAAGCTAAGGAGTCCTGCTCACAAAATACTTTCTTCATAGATGTGTTCAAAAGTTGAGTTTTTGATTTTAACTGAGGTCTTATTCAGGCAATGACAACTCTAACTAGGGAAACTTCCTTTATTTTTTATTTTTTCTTAATTTGGGGGAAAATAAGATATCATTATGCCTTGAGAAGTATTATATTTTCATAATCATCTGCAATGCTCATTAGTCTTATTATATCTGAAGCACTTATATTTGTTGAAGTAGAAGCAGCTGAGATAAAAGAAATTTGAAAGTGAAATCATTACACGTTTGAGTTGGTGCCTTTTTCAAACTGGAAGCTTGCTCTGTTACTCTTAATGAGCTGATGCCCCAAACACTCAAAACGGATTCATAGTTCTTAACCTCTTTTGAACCTCTGATTTAAAACTACGATGTGCTTTCATAAGAAAAAAAAAAAAAAGTCGTCAATGCTGATTTTTAAACCATCTTTCATTTGGTGGAACAAGAGTCGATCTTTTCAAACTATTTGCTAGGGACATTTAGCCAGGTCTAAAAATGTAGTATATTTATTGGTTAGGATTCTAAAGGAAAATCTATTTTTCTTAAGTATTTTAAAACTTTTAGGAGTAATTATATGTAATCTAACCCATAAGCCCTTGTTAAGCATAGGTACTTAAAATTTAAGAAAATACTTACATGGTCAAATTAGTTAATGTGATAAAAGCATATGGAACTAAATATACTACATACATATGGGTACAAGTAAAACTTGGGAAAGGTGGATATGATTGGTGGGTTGTATCAACATTAATATCCTGGTTTGATATCATACTGTAGTTTACCATAGACAGGAAGTAAGTAAAGTGTACAACAGGATCTCCAAATTATTTCTTTCAAGTACATATGAATCTACAATTATCTCAATAAAAATTAAAACTAAAAACATTACATCATTATTAATTTATCTGTCTACAGTCTCTACTTTTACATAAGGAATAGGCATTTTAATTTTTTTAAGAATAAATGCTCTAGATATTTTTAATAAACAATATATAGTAAAAGAATATATCCTAAATTTAACATATTACAAATAAGGTATAGATTATGAAACTTTCTAAGGTAATAAAATACAATGTTAGTTTAGAGAGGAAGAGGGAGGGAGAGAGAGAGTTTCAATATTTGAGAAGAGAAAACTTCTCGTTCCCAGATACTGTTTTTACTGCATCTAGTGAAATCATTGTTATAAATCACTAAAAGCTACATATCGGTGTTGATTTGATTTTAAGCTAATGTAATCCAGCTTTACATCCTATTTTGTAAATCCGAAGAACCATGGGACAGGGGAATGCTTGCACTGTAGTTTTGAAGTTGGAGGCAGGCATCACTCTTAATTAAGAAGCACTAAAGTGATGTATAGTGCTGCAGGAAAAGTACTAGATCAGAAGAAATGAAAACATTTATTTTTAATAGTTTCCTTTTGGTGACCTTAACTCTGCTAATATGCCTTTGATAAATTGCGACAGAAACTGTCAACTGAAATGGTCAACGTAGTCACTATTTAAACAATAACATTTTTGCAGTAATAATCTTGGATGTGTTTAAGATATAACTCCTTTTGTGAAATATTAAGCTCTATCCAGAGACTATAACGTTTCATACTGGTTTCTGGAGTGAGCAGTGGGCAGGGCATTAAGGCTCCAGAAGCATGATGTTAAACCATAGGTAAACTTCAGGACTTCCAGAGTCACACAATCTACTTTGATTAGATGATAAAATTATGATTAACATTAATTCATGTAATATGCTCAAGTAAACTATTTATCTATAGTTCATCTATATAGAAGATTAAGGACCTATAGTATTTCTAAGTGTTTTGTATTTCATTACTCTATTACCAGCAAAATAAAGATAATGATGATCCAACTCCTCGCCGTAAAGACTAATTTCCTCTTAACACGAAAGTTATTGTTGTATCTACAGTAAAACCACAGGTTAGTATTTTAGTACAGTGTCAGAGGAATGAACCAAGGAATTGCCTTTGTGAATAGGAATTCACCTTGAGTCACTGCAGTTGGAAATAGCAATCAGTTTATTCTTTTGATTTCACATTGATGTTTACCTATATTTAAGCTCCTTTAGAGGTTTCAAAGGATTAGACCACCAAGCCAGGGTGTATTTTCCTGGAAAACTACTGAGAAAAAATAGACATTGTAAATCAAGGAAACTTTACTAATTCTTTGTCATTTGTGTCTGTGCTACGCCACAACTGCAGGGGAAAATGTAAAAAAAGAAAAAAAAAAAAATCAGATGTCCAAACGTTACCAAATACCCAATATCCAGCTGTTTTAGAGGTTTACAGCTATTGAGACTGCCAGTGTATTCATAAGTCTTATAAAATGTATATGTTATGTTTCTTGGTTTTGATTTGTTTCTATTGCCTTTTAGAAATTTCCAAAAATGTTCACTAAAATCACTACTTAAGTCAGGTAAAAAAAAAAATAGAGGACTATTTTTCTCTTCTAAAATGAAGGTATACTTAACATCCTACTCATCAGTTATCCAGATGATTACTCTTATTTAAAATGTATATATATCAGATTTGACTTTATATTCTGGCACACATGATAATGTGAACTATGTGCTATTAAAATAACTAGATTTCATTTAAACAAGATCTGCGATGCTCTAAAAAGTTTCAATTCTCATGTGAATTTTTTCACAATCTCTGTGCTAATCTCAATGAAGGCAATAAAATTTTACTGAAATGAAGGTGAGAAAATTGTATGAAATATATATATGTATAGATTTATGAATTATGGATATCTCTTTTAATACTCAAACATCACCAGTCTATCAACAGAAGATTCAAACCTGGGCAATGATCTACTTTCAACACATCTCAGTGTTTTTCCTACTCCAGTCACATAAAAAAAATCACGATTATGCATTTATTTTTATATTTTGTTGCTTAAAGATTTTATTTAGCAATGTAGGACATTAGAATATGTTTTAGTGAGCAGTTTGCTTAATTTCATTGGAAATGTTTAAATATATGAAGTGTGGGCCTCCCTTGTACTCTTGCCCCAGCTGGCCCTACGGTTGGGTGAGACTGTACAGATGTGTTTGTTATAAAGACACACCCTCACTTCCTTCCCCCATAACTATGAGGCTGCTGATGCTGAGTTGACTCCTGCCTTTTTTCCCCCACCATTTATATGGCTTTCCTTTATGGTGTCCTCTAAATTTCAATGTTTGAAGATAAAAAGCACCTCTTGCTTATTTTTAGAATTCTAAAGTCCAGTAGCAGTAGCGCACTCAGTAGTTGCTACAGAAAATGTCCGTTCAGTTTTACATTGACTTTGTCACTGAAGAACATCTATCAGATATTTTGTACATATTGGGATAGATTAAATAAACTTGATTTTCTGACTTGCAAACTTCTGGCATCCTCATGAAATTCAATTTTCTTTATTAACCAATGCCCGCAAACTTCCCATGTAATTAATGCATTAATTTTTTAGTAGGGCTGCAAGTAAAGACATTTAACAAAACCTATTGCTTGGGTTTGAAATGTGTCCCCCAAGAAGATGTTGAAGTCCTAACCCCCAGTGCCTGTGAATGTGACCTTCTTTGGAAATACGGCCTTGGCAGAGGATAAAGTTGAGATCATCACAGCAGACCCTCATCCACTATAACTATCCTTATAAAGTGGAGAAAAATTGGACACAGACATAAGGAGAGTGCTATGTGAATATGAAGGCAGATACCTGGGAGATGCTTCTATAAGTTAAGGAAAGCCAAAGACTGCCTGAAAACTACCAGAAGCTGGAGACAGGCATGGAACAGACTGTCCCTCATAGCCGTCAGAAGGAACCAACCTTACTGACCTTTTGATCTCAGATTACTAGCCTCCAGAACTGCGAGACAATACATTTCTGTGGTTTAAGCCACCCAGTTTGTGGTATTTTGTTAAGGCAGGACTAGGAAACTAATACATCTATAAACAATTGCTAAAAATAAATTCTCAGAACAGCTTATTACTTGGGGAAAATATAAATGATTAGAGTGACTAAAGTGTGAATAGTTGTATTTTGAGAGAATTTCTAGAATTAGCTATTGGGAACTTGCAAAGAGAAGAGAGAAGTCCAATTTGAGATGAAGGCCTATGCAAAAACAGACATCCTCGTGGGAATGAGGCCAGGTGGGTTTTTAGGATTGGCTTTAGCACAGATTGGGATAGCATGAAATAAAGGCAGGGAAAAGAGAAGAGAAGATCCTAAACTTTCTAATTGTGTTCTTTTATTCTCTCCTCACTGCCCACCATTTGCTTTTTCCTCATGTGATACCTGCCAGGGAGATCATATGGGTAAAGCATCTCTGCTTCTAAATTAGCCGAGAAGTTTAAAAAAAAAAAAAAAAAAAAAAAAAAAAATCCTGGTTTTGCTTTCCTGTGAAGATTTAAGATAAAATGTGAAAAGCAAGCATGCTGATGATAGAAAGGCTAGACTCAGATTTTATATTTTTTAAAAAGGAATTTTTAAAACACATATTGTGTGTGAAGAGATGTAGCAGGGTACTAATAGCGTAGGCCTTTTAAAAATCAATAATTGGTGGTAGTAATAAGAGCTGTACTGACAACCAGCTGTGACACTGCCCTCATTCCTGCAGTGCAGAAGGGGAAAGAACCAGCCGATGATTACCAACTCCAAGTATTGCTTGCAGTCAAAGCTTCATTTAAAAAATTAGTAAAAATACCCTTTTTACCTTAAGATATGTGTCCCAGTATTGAAAGAGGATCTATATAAAGAGTTCAGAATAGAACAGCTGCAAACTGTTCAAATCAAGAGTATTTCCCAGTTGGGCTACCGGCCTACATTGTAGAACTTAGACTTTAGTCAAAAGCTCTTCTTCTCCCAATTAAAGAAAAAAGGTTGAGATGCCCACAGGCCTTTGCAGCATGTTTGGTGTGACTTTTAACCCCTCATTCCACTTTCTGTATATGCCTCTTCTTTATACCACCACCTGATCTCAGGGCAAAATCTAGTCTCTGTTACAAATTAGGCTGTTAGCATCTCTCTCACAATTTTTAGAAGTCAATGTTAAAATTCACTGTCGGTCCTTGCTTGGCTCCTATACATGCTGCCTTGAACATTTAGTCATTTTTATTCAAATCAAAGGGAGACGTTTTTGTTATTGAATATGTTACTCAAAAACGTGCAGCAACAGATTCCAGTATTCCTGCAAGCCTGGCATTCTACACATATTATCTTAATGAGGAAATATATCTAACCACTGAATAAGGAAACTTAGATTTTCAGCTTTGACTTTTAGCTACAGCTCACTTGCACACGACCTTACAAAATCCCTTAAATCTCTAAGAGCCCATTTCTCATTTTCCTCTGTGCTCCCCTGGAGCTGATCCAATAGTTTTTAAGGGAGCTCTGAGCCTTGACAAGCCCTGAAGGGCATGGGGCAAGGCAAGAAATGGGCCCTGTGCTCCCTGCTTACCGTCCTGGAAAATAGGTATGATACTATCAGCCTCACAGGGGTCCCATTGCAATTAATGTTTGGAAAACGTTTTAAAACCCAGAGTTAAAAAGGCAATACCAATGCCAATTATTTAAACATCTTATTTCTAAATACTATTCAGATTATTTTAAGCCAATTTTTTTTTCTAAATACATATGATACAAATGATAAAACTACCTGGAAGCATAAAACGATGGGGTAGTTTCATGGTCTTTTAAAAATGGCCTCAGTAGAATACTTCTGTGACCTGGAGCATCTAGCTAAATGCGGAATCTGAGTTCTCTAGTGCCATCCCATCACTTAAATACCAAGGAAATGAATCCATGGGAAGGGTGCTTTGCTGTGTTGATTTTGACTGTAGTTTTTGCATTTTCCAGAAGGTGATGATGCTTTGCTTGGCTTTGTGTTTCAGATAGATTTGAGGAGGGAAGCCATACAAACAGTGGAGAATGAAGGATGGAATAAAAAGAAGCTCGTCTTGGATTTTGTGGTGAAAAAGAAGTTTTATAGCCAAAGTCCTTACAGAAGAGCCTATAAAACATTCATGTTTTGAACTTTGATAATCTTATACTTTATATATCCGACAAATTTTTGCTGTATGAATACTTCTGAGTCCAACACTGAAATTAAAGATAGAACCCGAAGTGCTTCTAAACAATGTTTAAAAACTGGCATTGTTAGAAATCTTTGAGTACACATACAAGATAGCAATTTTAAACTAGGGAAACCAAATTGAGAACAAATAAGTTTCTAAAGCTGAATCTATTGCTTGCATTAATTATATAACAACTTTTTTTTACACTTCAAAGGCTTGTCCTTTACTTGGTACAAAATATAACTGAGGAGTTCACTCATACACACAGTCTATCATATGAAACAAGGAATGGATACTCAATATTGGGTACATGGTAAAACGTGTCTTTGGAGATGTGTCTTTTAATACTTTACTACTTAGAAATGTTCAAATGAAATTATGTGTCTTTCATGTGTTCTTTTAATTTATGTTCTTTTTTTTTTTGCTTTATTTGCAGTTTATTTAATATTTGAAAATACTTTTTGTATCAATTAGCAAATTAGCAGTTTATCTGGGTGGAAAAGCCCCATCTGAGTTACTGAGTTACAAAGTGAATTGTTCTGCAGCTGCAAAATCAAGTGCCTCAGCTGAGTTAATGCTTTTCATGTCTTTTGCATGTGTCAGCATTAGTGGAGGCGAGCTTCTATGAAGCCTTGCGTGTGAAGATGGTGCTGAGCAGACTAGATTCAATTCTGTTAAATGCTTTTTGCTTTTTTTTCTCTCTCCTTCTTACTTTTTTTTTTTTTTTTTGGAATAAGGCACAAAAGGAGACTTCAAATCAGGCTGAACTTCAAGCAAAAGTTAATGCTATTCTCTTTTGGGTTCAACCACCCACTTTGCTTAAGGTCACTAGTTGAGGCTAATGCAGCTCAGAAGGGCTGCAGTAAACTTGGCATCTCCTTGATTAGGCTCCCTGCTGATCTAATACACATACTAGCTCACTTGCCAAGTCAAATAACACATTTAGTGAATTGGAAATAAGATTTAAGTGGGCCAGCACAATGCGGCTTGCCCTCTCATCTTCTTGCCGAATCCCTCTCTTTGTATGCAAGGCTGTGAAAACTGCTCTTGTTAGAGGACTTAATCTTCATTTTTTTCCTGTAGATTATTTGGAAACAGGTCAATTGAATGTTGGAACTGCTAACTCCTCCCACTACAAAAAGAACCCGCTTGTGGCATACTGATTGCATCATTTAAATGAAAGGCTCTTATTATTATAGAGCAAATACTATAGTATAAAGGTCTGTTAGAATTAATAAAAAGAAATCATGATATTAAATGCATGCTTTTAACAATGTGTTTATTTCTTTGTCTTATAGACTCTTTTCTAAAGCTTGCTTTGTATTAACTGTGGATGAGTAATAGAGGGGGACGATCACATCAGTATATATTCATCTCCCCTGGCTGTTCTGCTGCAGTTAATTATTAAATACAGTAGGTTATAATAGGGTGACATTTCTATAGTGCCTTTCATAAGAGCAATCTAAAGCATGCCACATAATGTTTGACTTTGAACTATTCAGGTTCTTAGTTACACAAATCTCAGGGTAAATTTATGCCTTCATGGTTTGTTTCTTTAAAAAAAAAATGAGTCATTGTATTTGTTATAGTTTGAAATTTATCATAGATTCACCATAGATTATCAAGCTATCCATGCTATAATAATCTGTAACTGTCCTTATCTCTGTGTTAGATGTGCTGCGTTATGATGTGTGTGGACTTTTTATGATCTACTTATCTCTTCTGGTCATATAGATTTATGTGTATCTCTTTTCTGACTAAATCTGAAATCAGAGCTTGCTTTCTGAAGAAATAAAATATGTCCATGTAAAATCCAACTACTATTCTCTGACAATGATCATAATATGCTCCAAAACAGACATTCAAGTTGCCTTTTTTGCAAAGTAAAACTTTAAATATGTGAAACTTAGGGTGTACTATGAGATTAACTTAAGTGTCCCCAGAATGATTTGGGGGGTTATAATAAATAGACTATTAGTTTCAAGGAACACTTTTATTATCTAAAAGTTGCATATTGGCAACAGTTGTTTCTGAGTGAAAAGAATTTATTAACCCAAAGCAGCTAGCTTTTCTATGAGATGTGAAATAGATTATATAGTTTATATTACCAGATCTCTCTATTGCATATCCTCACAGTTCATAAAACAATAACAGTAGTAATAAAGAACTAATCAATTTAGCATTGTAATCTGGAGTTTCATTTTTCTATTTGTTGTTTCATGGCACTTTGTCAGTTCTAGGGATCTATACAAATATGAGGTCATTGCTCTATTGGTCACCTCCTCCACTATATTATATTCTTTCTTTTGCTTGTTTTGGACACCAATAATTTTAAAACTCATCTTGAATGGAAAAGGCAGGAAAAACAAGAGAATTATAAATTTTAAGGCTATGATTAAACGTGAAATAACTATGAAAAATGAGACAATCCTTAGTAGTCTGGGTTTTGTGGGGTTTTTTTTTATATTGGAAGCACTGTATTGTTTTTTAACAACTTAGCTGCAGATAGATGGCATCTAACCTCAAGGTAAGATCTGACTTCAGTGAAGGCGTTTTTACCTCACTACAGTTTGTCAGTAGAGAAGATAAAAGTGGCATATTGATGTTCCACAGTTTAGAAAATATTGATACATTTCTCCAAGATCATTATTTTCCTTATGTTTTCTTGTAACAACTTATAACAACTTTGGGACACTAAGACATCAGGAACAAATACAAATAGTTAATAGTTTTAAAATATCCTTCACTACTCTTTGTGTATCTAAAAAAAAAAATGTATCTTCTGTTGATGTTCAAATGTTCAAAAGGCAGGTAATAATTTAAACTTGTACACTAAGAATGGCTGGGAGAGAGTTTTGTGAATGAAAAGTTCAAACTAAGAGCCAGAAAATATTATATTTTGGATAGAATTGACAATTAGTATTTTAGCTATTTCTTTCTCACTAACAAATGTATGCCAAAATAACACCTGTTTAATTCTTAGGGTCAAAACAATTTTTATTAACTATATTTGACATTTCTTTCAGTTTCTTATATTATTTAAGATAATTATCTTAAGTATAAATACACAATATCTAGTAAACTATTAGGATAAAATGTTTTTTTACAATTTTATTTACATTTGCTGGCATTTCAGACAAGCAACTAATGGCAAACTTGCCTCCCTTTTTAAATTTATAACTTTAGTGCAGTATTTCACCTAAATTTAACTCCTCACAGTCTTTTTCTTTTCCTATCCCCAAAGAATTAGTCTCTTGGCTATAGGTTGGAAAAGAGTATTTCAGTTTTATACGTCTGCATAATTTTTCTTTCTCCCCAGGGGCAGAGTATGAAGTCATATTTCATGATCGACATATATGGTATTATGCACACAGGAATGACATCAGGAGATTGTCCATGACCTTCATCTCCCTAAAAGGAGCATGGCCCAGGAAGGGTAAATGTTTTCTTAAATGATTGTGAGTCACTAGTAGCAGAAGCGTCAGGACCTAGAATTACAATCTCTCAATTGCAAATTCACAGGAGCAACTGGGAGTTGCTTGCTACTATCCCCACCCTTAACCAGTTAGTATATGCAAACATAATAGGAAATTGCTCAAGAAGAGTCCTCAATCTGTACAGGTAAACATTAAAAATGATAGCCCCCCCACTACCATTAATACAGTTACTAATAGTATCAAAATATGTGTTATTAAAAACAGGTACTGAATGGCAAGGTTAATAATTCCTTATTCTAGCTACAATAATGTAATTCATTTAATTTACATAAAGTAAAAAGTGATAAATGGTGAAATTCTTATGCCGGGAATAACTCTTCTAAACTACAACTGAAAACTGCAGGCAGTATGTTTACACTAAAACTGCTTTTTTCCAGTTTTATAACTAACTATGAAAGTTACATAAAAGATTTTTCCAAATCACTTAAGTGAATCTTTCTCTTCACCGTTAAGTTGGGAATGCAGCACATTTTACATTTGATAAATATAAAATTCCTTTTCCAACTTCAATTCCTTTATTGTATCTCATAATTGCTAAATGGGCATTTTGGTATAAGGAAATGTTTTATTTCATTGTAAATATTTTCTCTTATTTGGAAATATAGGAATACTAAATTTATAAACCAGAGAGTCTAGTGATGAAAAACAGCATGCAAGATGTAGTTGCTGCATTTAAAGATAGCTTAAAATTTAAAGATTGGATAAAATCATATTGTTCTAAACTTTCATCTTTCATGTTACAAACATTTGTTAAACATCTATTATGATTTAGATATTGCCTTCCCATAGTTTTTTCTCACATTAGTGTGTGTAGGTAAGTATGTCTAGAACAAAAACTACTTGACTGCAGTGACCATGTCTTATTATTTTTTTTTAATCTAGACTTTATCTATGGTAAGTGTCTAGTCTCTAGTAGGTATTCAGTAAATATTTGTTCATTGGATAGACTAGAAATTCCCTCATTGGGTACATACAGTTTGTTTTAAAGTTATTCACAATTATTCATCTGAAAGAAAAAGCACAAAAATACTTAAGTGGAAACCTATGAATGAAAAAAACAAAGAGGGCCCCCCAAATAATTACTTTAAAGTTTTTGAAGTAACTTTAGGTTTTTTATACACACACACACACACACACACACACCACATTTTGTATGTATATATACACACACACACACAACTTTCACTTATAATTATAAAAATAGGTTGAATGTAGTTTTACCAAAATTGCTGCATTTCTTATTTACCCATGAAGAACTCTGTTCAAAGAGTTTTGCTCTGTAGGAAGTAACTCATTACTTCTTAAAACCGGAGCTATGGTATACTTATCATTTGTGGAAAATATCAAATAAAAATCATAACACACACTTGAACAATAATCCATGCAGCAATGCTCATTTTGTCTAATTCCATAACAGCACTCCTCAGGAGAATTCAGGGTATTCATTTATCAAGTTTTCTATGGAACAAAATATCAAGAATGTTATAGTCCTTAACACAGAATATCAGAATAGCAAATTGAGCCTGCTTCCTTTTGTATTCAATTCCACTTCTGAAATGGACTTTGACATTTCAAAATGTATTAACTACCCACAAATCAGTTAGAAATGCCCATATTCCATCACTTCCAATATCCAGTTTTACTATCATCTGTTTTATGGAAAATCATGCCAAAAATCTATACTATGCGGATAACTCTACTTTAATACAGACGACATACCACATTCATTTTTTGTCAAACAGCACAACTGGCTAGAACCTGGTAATATCTAAAAAGGATATGGTTTAGACAGCAATAGAATTATAATTCTCTCTGTGCAAAAGAATGACCTTCTTTACTCACTAATGGAAATACTTTATGTCATAACACTTCACCCTACTATAAATGCACTTCTTCCTCTCTTCTCTCCCCACTTATTTGTACATGGATAGTACACATGCTATCAACAATGTGAACTCTTCTCAATTTACAGCCCGGTAAAAATGTCCCTGCATTTCTTATTATCTGAGCTGATGGACTAATTAGAAACAGTCAAGGTTATATCTAGGTGTGCTGATAAAAAATGTTTCTAATTGGCCCTGAGACTGAAGATAATTCAATTACAAATCTTTTCCATTTGATTCATTCTTTTCTTTCTTAGAAAGGATTATGTTGATAGGATTCAGGTAATGGAGCTTGGTGGCTTAAGAGAAGCATTAAAACATCCTTCCAGCTTTCAACTAATGTGATTAAATTTTATGAAGTTTGTTTTTCTTCTTAAAATCTTACTGAGGTCAAGTGTTCATGTGATTCCCTTAGAGCAGGGTTGAGAAGTTGGGTGAGTTGAAGAGGCGTTACTAATCTCTTAAAATGTGCTCATTAAAGTCCTAAAAAGATTTGAAATACTCGTTTCCCCATATCACAATACCTAAGTTAATAAATGAAAATACACAATCCTTTTCAATTAAGTCTTTGTTACAGACCTTTGACTGAAATGCTTCTACATAATACTTTGAGAGTACACATGTACAGTGATTAATGGACAAAGAGTGATTTAAGAAAAAAAAACCCTTAGTTTTAAACCTTTGTGTTGTCTCTAACATAAGCTTTTTTTCTGGATATTTACCAAGCCCATAAAAATAAAATGCAATATTTTCTCTTACTCCCAAGGAAACATAAGTAGCAGAGATTAAACATACTTAATTCCACATAGGCATGGAAAATTTGGCAAAAATATTAAGCAATGTACATTGTCCAATATTTCCATTTTTTGTGTGCAAAGAGCTTGAATTTCACGCTATCTTCATTCTCCTTGAAAGATGAAAAAACAATGTATTAGGTTATAAAGGGAACATTTTAAGATTTAGTATACAGAAATTAAATGTATCATGAAACGATAGGTGGAGTTTAATGTACACCCTATCAGTGTGGGTCAGTGACCTGGAACATTTTCAGGATTAGTATGAATAGAAAGTATTCCCTTCTATTTTCTCTTCATACAGGAATCTATTTTAGTATCTCTCTCAGTAGGTCAAAGGCTCTTTCCAGTGATTCTAAATACACAAGAATTTCAGAAATCAAATTATATTAATGAAGAACAACACAGAAAGCTCGAAGAAGTGCATGCTCTATCTGTATATAAACATTTATGAATAAGGTGATCTATAATTATGCATAACAATTTGTGTAACATCATTTATGAATCTATACTTATGCTTACACGTTTTCCAGAAAGAGATTTTTTAAAAAGAAAAATAAATAGCCTAGAGATAGATGTATTTGTAAAATGCCTAACTGTGACATACACTGTAGATAAATCTGAAGGCAGTATAAATATATGTCACAAAATGTATTTAAGTATTGGTAGCATTTATAGGAATGCTCAGTCTTCTGATTTTTATTATACATACTTTGTATATGATCACTAGAAATTTTATTAAACCAATCATTCCTGGAGCTTGATAATTACCTTTGAGTAAAAGAAGGTACATGTCTCGGTGGATTCTCTCTCTTGCCTTAGAGGAAATATTAATTGGAGTCAATTTTCGATTAGATAAAAAATGTTGTGAAACTGCCTTATCAGCAAATCCCTTCTCCCTACAATGGAGAATATTCTAGTGGGTTACCACATGACAACCTCAGTAGAGAACCAGCTATCTCTCAGTACATACCAGCCTGCAAAGTTGGAAAACAGCTTTACACTTGATATGAGTAGTAAAATAAGAACTTTAATTATATAATTTAAAAGTTGCCATTTGTCAGTTCTTTAAATTCCAAAAATGAAATAAATTTATGTTTCTATTAATGTTCAGAAGATACATGTGTGTATATATACACATATATGCATATATATCTACATATGTTTGTAGATATGTGTATATTTAAATATATAGATTTATATGTATGCATATATCCAAATCTACACCTCTTTCTCCGATACACACACACCCACACACACACACACACACATATTTATATGGCCCTATAATTTGGTTTACTCATTATGCTAGTTTTTCACAGCCGCCTAAGGTACAGGTAGGAAAGGGGGCAGCTATTATAGCTTTTCAAGTTATCTTAGACAAATTTAATGCTTTTGCCTAAATGATGTATTACCTAGCTAACAACAATAGCCATGGAATTCACAGAAAGAGGAAATAAAAGTTAATATTTTTAAGCCAAATAAACTACCTAAATATTTAAAATATTAGGGATTTTTAGATGCCTGAGATTGGTAAGCCCAATTCTTAACTCACTTAATGAGGATCACGTTATATGAAATAAGCAAACTCCTTGTTTAATCAAATGCAATTTTTGTTTAAAATCACACTTTGACTTCATGAATCTTCCTCAATATTTACACAACGTAAGATAAAGCCTATCAATGTCAAGTGAGGCATGTTTCTCATTGATGCTCATTTTAATGGGCACTGTAGAGCTGACGGACTGGAAGATTGCCCAACCTGCTGTAATTGACATAACCTACTATTTGACCACCCTGTGCTTGCTTTAGATCCCATATTAGTCTTATGCTTTTTGCTTCACAAAGCTGTATAACAGCTGCTCTTCAAAAGAACATATGCTAAGGACATGGTAACTAAATTCAGCCCTAACCAAAAACTTCAGGAATTCTTTGAGAAAACTATGCCAAATGACAGTATTAATCCTTGAATCACCTCTGGAATCTTCAGTGTCACATGGATCAAAGAGTTCAGGGCATGGATGTTTGTTAAAACTTAGTTATTCACTTCGCCCAGCAGAAAGTTTGTGTGTTATCAATGCTGTTGGTTCTAAAGGAAGAGAACTTTTAAATGGAACATTTTCACTATCATACTAAACAAAGCTCAGATCATTTTCTAGGACATAGAGTTTGCATTTGTCTCTCATTTTGACAGTCCATCTTGAAAGGTTTTTTTTTGTTTGGTTTTTGGTGTTTTTGCACTTTAGTAACACCATTAAGTATCATTTAACTTTAGGCAAAATAATAGCTATAAATAGGAAAACTATTTAATGACACATTATTTCTAAATAAATACAGCCAAGCAAATTACATAATACATTAATAAAACTAGGTCAGGAAGGAATTTACCAGTTTACCAACTTTAGACACACAAACACACACACATACACACATAGCCCTGTAGGGGATGGTCAACAGAAATGATAGGAATTTGCATTTCCTCAAATTATGCTTCTTGGCACTAATTTTATCATTCACAGTATATGCTGTCTTCTGCACACATAAATTTTTACTTTGACATCCTAAGAGAGTTAGGTTGACAATAAAAGTAATGAAAGGGGGAGTGGGAGGTATAAACTATTGGGTGTAAGACAGGTTACAAGGATGTATTGTACAACACGGGGAATACAGCCAATATTTTGTAAGAACTGTAAATGGAGTGTAAGTTTTAAAAGTTGTATAAAAATTTAAAAATTAATAAAAAAAAGAAAAAAGAAAAGAAAATACATCCCACGTTTTCTGTTATAAACTGTTAGAATCATTTCCGCACTTATTAGATAAAACTTTTGTTTGCAAAGCCTGTCACTATTGACCCAGTTACCTCCCCATCTCGTTGACTGCTGAGTACTTTTTCATAAACAATTTACTCTATCCCCAGATATGTCAGTAGGTGATTGGACAGCTGTTACTTTTTGAAGCTAATATCTAGGGGTAACTTTCTGATGGTGATTTTTGCCTTATTTTGCATTAATAAGTACAGGGATCCTATCAATGCCAGTTTCCCTTGCTCTGTGGGACAAAAGTTTGGAAACCTGATGGCATATGCATTCTTCAACCAAATACTGAGATAGGAGTTATAATGAATATGACCTTAATACAACTGACATAAATATTGTCCTCATATGGGAATTCCTTCCCAGTGTTTCTTAGAAAATTTATGTATTTTTTTTCCAAGTTTTGAATGTTCAAGTTTATCAGTTGAGAAACAGGGGAAAATTGGAATACATTATAATCCGTCTGTGAGAATTAAGGCTAAAATATCAATACAGAGATGTTATTGGTTTGAAGGAATCCACTGACATTAAGTAAAAGGCAAGACACCCTGACACTCAGGGTCATGTTAAGGTGGATATTTTCTGGCACCAGTACAAGATCACACAGGCCAGAGGCAGTCACAATCTAATCAGCCAGTCTTGCTTGCAGTTATTGTCAGTCATGTTATGTGTTTCTTGCTGGCTTAGTGTGCTGTTTATAATGAGTCATTCTTTAAAATAAATACTAATAACTTTACACATATATATAGTATACTTATACAAATACTATGAGTTATGTTCTAAGAAACAAATATAAAAGTAAAATAAGTTATTAAATTGACAAATAACATATGTACTACTGCTAAACTTGATAGGAGATACAAATATTTGTTAATATTATGCAGTAATGCTCACTGGTGTTTTCCAGTGTTTCAGTATTTTCCATAGGCTATGATTCTTTGAAATATTCCAAAAGAAATACAAAAGGAAGATGATATGAATGTTATGAAATCTTCATTGTGAAATGCATGACTGATCTCAAATATGACTTAACAAAAGCAATATTTAGTTCAATGGTAAAACCAAAACTAAGAAAAGCAGAAAAAATTATTTTCACAAATAAAAGACAAATATTGTCAGAATGACTAAACTACCCAAGGCAATCTACATATCCAATGAAATTCCTATCAAATTACCAATGGCATTTTTCACAGAACTAGAAAAAACATTTTTAAATTTGTATGGGAACACAAAAGACATTGAATAGCCAATGCAATCCTGAGAAAGAAAAATGAAGCTAGAGGAATCAGGCTCCCTGACTTCAGGCTATACTACAAAGCTACAGTAATCAAGAGAGTAAGGTACTGGCACAAAAACATACATATAGATCAACGGAACAGGATAGAAAGCCCAGAAATAAACCCACGCACCTATGGCTAATTAATCTATGACAAAGGAGGTAAGAATATACAGTGGAGAAAAGACAGTCTCTTCAATTAGTGGTGCTGGGAAAACTAGACAGCTACATGTAAAAGAATGAAATTAGAACATTCTCTAACACCATACACAAAAATAAAGTCAAAACGGATCAAAGACCTAAATGTAAGGCCAGACACTATAAAACTCTTAAAGGAAAACATAGGCAGAACACTCTTTGACATCAATCACAGCAATATCTTTTTGGATCCACCTCCTAGAGTAATGAAAATAAAAACAAAAATAAACAAATGGGACCTAATGAAACTTAAAAGCTTTTGCACAGCAAAGGAAACCATAAACAAAATGAAAAGACAACCCACAGAACGGGAGAAAATATTTGCATACAAAGTGACCAACAAGGGATTAATCTCTAAAATATACAAACAGCTCATGCGGCTCAATAACAAAAAAAGAAAGAAAGAAGGAAAGAAAAACAAAAACAACATAATCAAAAAATGGGTAGAAGATCTAAATAGGCATTTCTCTAAGGATGACATACAGATGGCCAAAAAGCACATGAAAAGATGCTCAACATCACTAATTATCAGAGAAATGCAAACCGGAACTATAAGGAGGTATCACCTCACAGCAGTCAGAATGGCCATCATCAAAAAATCTACAAACGATAAATGCTGGAGAGGGTGTGGAGAAAAGGGAACCCTCTTGAACTGTTGATGGGAATGTAAAATGATACAGCCACTATGGAGAACAGTATGGAGGTTCCTTAAAAAACTAAAAATAGAGCTACCATATGATTCAGCAATCCCATGCCTGGACATATATATGGAGGAAACCATAATTTGAAAAGATACATGCACCCCAATGTTCACTGCAGCACTATTTATAATAGCCAAGACATGGAAATAACCTAAATGTCCATCAAAGAGGAATGAATAAAGAAGATGTGGTACATATATACAATGGACTATTACTCAGCCATAAAAAAGAATTAACTAATGCCATTTGCAGCAACATGGATGGACCTAGAGATTATCATACTAAATGAAGTAAGTCAGACAGAGAAAGACAAATATCATATGATTTCACTCATATGTAGAATCTAATTTAAAAAAATAATACAAGTGAACTTATTTACAAAACAGAAACAGACTCACAGATACTGAAAGCAAACTTATGGTTACCAAAGGGGAGATGTGGAGGGAGGGATAAATTAGAAGTTTGGGATTAACATATACACACTACTGTATATAAGATAATCAACAAGGACCTATTGTATAGAACAGGTTACTCTATTCAATATTCTGTAATAACCTATGTGGGAAAAAAAATCTTAAAAAGAATGAATATATGTACATGTATAACTGAATCACTTTGCTGTACACCTGAAACTAACATAACATTGTAAATCAACTATACTCCAGTGAAATAAAATAAATAAATAAATGAGCTTATATGAAGCAACATATACTAAAATGCCCAAGTTGAAAAGGGAAGCACTTGTAACTACTCAACCAATGTCCATAGAAAAGTTTTCTACATCTTGAATATTTATCATGGAACAAAGTTCAATACTTTTAGATAAGGAAATTAGAGATGTGTGTTTTAAAACTATTTTTAAGAATGATAACTTGAAAGTAGTAAGTACTTGAATTATTATTTTCAGTGTTTTGTGAGGAAACATTGTGAGGAGCAACCACAGAATGGGTTGAGGACAGAATAGAAGATGAGGTCAAGGAAACATCAAGTATAGTAGATTTTGTGGAATTTGCTATAAAGACTAGCAGATAGGCAAGTTGGAATCAAGGGAGGGTTGTGTTTTATTGCTTTGGTTTCATTTTAAGTTGAGAAATATTGTGAGATGTGTCTGTGAACTAAAGAAAAACAATTCAGTAGCAAGGGAAAATTTGATGATACAGATGAGAGAGAATAATTTCAACAGCAAAACCTTGCAAGGCAAATGGAACGAAATTTGTTGCACAATATATTGTGATAGGAGGGAAGGCAGATTTTATGGAAACATGTATGTGTGGGTTATTAACTTTGTTGGTGGGAAGATGAAGTAATTCTAATCTGATGACTTCTGTTATTTTGGTTGTTCCTTTATAATGAAACTGCAAAGTCTTTTCACAAGTATACTTTATAAAATATTTGCTTTAAAGCTTTATAATGTATGGAAAAAGGTATTCCCATTGCAGATTTTATATCATGTTTATCTTGATGCTAGTGGGTTTTATTCCTTGTTTTTAAAATTATGTGAAGATATTTTGCTGGGTGGTATAATGGCTGAAGATTCAAATAATGAGTTGTAAAATAAAATTTGAGAAAAAAAAGAATGATAACTTGAAAGTATTAAGTACTTGAATTATTATTTTCAATGTTTTAAATGATTTTAGTTTGTCATACATTTTACATTATTTCTCTCCTTTAGTTTTATCTATTAATTATCTATGGCAAATATTTTACATTTCATTGAAATATCTAATCTTGTTACAATGTATTGGTGAATAATATTTGCATTTATTATTCGTTCTCTTTTATAGAATAGTTCTGAAACTTATAGTATAACCCTAACACATAAAAATGTTGCACTGATTATTTTGTTCAGTCATTAATCTTAGAAACATGTAAATAATTTGTTATTAAAAACAAAGAATAATTTATGATTTCAGCAATCCCAAGAATTCTTAGGAATTCCAATTTCTTTTTCCTAAATCCTGAAGACTAGTTTCTATTGGAAATTAGAAACACTAGGCTTGGGTGAGTTCCAGACTTTGTTTGTGACCTTGTCACATTCTTTAAGGTAAAACATGACTCAAAATTGTTGTTAGTCAAACAAGGCCAGAGGCTGTGTACGATGACCATGGTTGATTCTTTCTACTTTGTAGTTATAAGGCTTTGAGTGAACAATTTAGAGTTTAAATCTGCTTTAAGGCAATTTTCATCAGTTATCTTTGCAAATAACTGGTGTTCTGTTTGATGTGACTTGACAAAACATTTCAACTTAATGATAGCAATGAGTATCTGTAACTATGATACTTGGTTTTCAAGTTACAGATAATCTAATGTAATTCAAAGTTGGGTTACACTTGATATGCACAAATGTACACTAAATTCATACAATTATTCACACAGGTTTGAAATCCACTTCACATAGAAAATAAATTATATTAGGCGTTTAAAATTCCTCACTAAGTGTTTCCAGCTCCTTTGCTTTAAGGAACTGACTGCAAAAGATGCATATTCCACCAAATAGAAATGATATGCTATTATCTTAGAAATTTTAAACCTCCCCAAAAGTGTATTTCAATCAAACAGTGTAATGGAGTAACCAATCGTTTAACTTTGCTGATAGACTATTTTATAGTATATTTATAGTTGTTAACTTAATATGTAGTTTTTAACTGTTTATAATTATGTCCACTTTATACTTCACAGAATCAGTCTATGATCAGACTTTTTTCTTGCATCACAAAATTTTACATAATGTCTCTGGGACAATTTTAATGATGATCTAATAATTTTATGAGAGAGTGAAGACTACTTAATGATTTTGAGAAAATTAAGATAATTTTCCTGGCTTATATTTCTTATTATAAGTTCTCCTATAGCAAAACATGTCTTTGGGTTTGAATAAAATAATGTATATTAAAGTTCTTCAGGATTTGTAAAGTTTACACTACAATAAATATGCTGGTACTACTATTACTTTTCAAGTCTGAATGTGTTCTTCTGGTGTCAAGACATGGATTCTTTGGCATTTCAACTTGAAATTTGAGATGTCATTCTATTCCTGGCTCAAAACATACCTGTAGCCCCCCTGCCTCAGATAAATAAATAATAAATAAATAAATAAATAAATAAATAAATAAATAAATAAAAAGACAAAAAACTCCAAAGCTAGTTTTGTTGTTTTTAGTTTAAATTTTTTTAAAAACATTTCCTAGAGATTACATGGCTCATTCCAAAAGGTATAGGTACTGTCTTTGGACATGTACACTCTAAAATGCATAGGATTGAGCATGGTCAGAAAGTTCTATTCTGGATTCTATGATATTAATGGGCATTGGTTACTTTATCTATACAAAAGGAAAAAGGTGTCTGTCTAATATCATTGGACAAACATTGTGAATGTAAATGGTCTTTAAGTAATTTGACTTTAAGAGGATATCTTTTTTTAAGTTTATTCTAAATAATCATTTCTGTTTAAATCTAAGTAATGATTCAAAGTACACTTCTATATAGAAAAAGGATCAGTGAGTAGTTCCCCTGTAAATGTGGAACACATGTCTTACCAAACTATGCTTGTCTATGTCCTAGTTGGGATATTCCAGATACCACAGGCTGAAATTTTACAACAAATCTTATCATCACATGTGTAATACTGCTCACATCAATTCAGAAATAGTCTTAGAACAAACCACTGAGTACTAAGTCAGCTATGGTTCTTAGCACAAACTCAAAATATCCACTCCATATGGTTTTTTCCTCAGGTCTACCCTCCATATTTCATGGTCTTTATTTATCCTCCTCCCCGTTTACCTCAGATCTGTAGATATATTTTGGGTGGCCTTATAGTGCTTTTAGATTCTAATAGGGGTCAACTAGCAGATGGAAGAGAACTATTCAAACAAAAAACATTTTCTCTAAACCAAGAGTTGGCAAATTATGGCCTGTATGCCCAATTTAATTCACCACCTGTTTTTATAAAATTTTATTAAAATACAGTCATGTCTACTCACTTACACATTGTCTATGATTGCTTTAGAGATTGTATAACCCATGTAGCCTAAAATATTTCCTCTCTGGCCCTTTACACAACAAGTTTGAAAGTCTCTGTTTAAACCAATATTCTTAAATGTAATCAGAATGAAGGGTTAAATAGAGGCAATTGGTGGGCTCCACCCACAGAGTATGATTTGGTAGAACTGGGACTAAGTTCAAGAAGTTGTATTTCTAATATGTTCCCAGGTGATGCTGATACTGTTGGTTAGAGGAACACAGTTTAGAACCGCTGTTCTAAAGTGTGGAGGTACGTTCCTCTTTTTATTTATTTTTTTTAACATCTTTATTGGAGTATAATTGCTTTACAATGGTGTGTTAGTTTCTGCTGTATAACAGAGTGAATCAGATATACATATGCGTATATCCCCATATCCCCTCCCTCTTGCATCTCCCTCCCACCCTCCCTAATCCACCCCTCTAGGTGGACACAAGGCACGGAGCTGATCTCCCTGTGCTATGTGGCTGCTTCCCACTAGCTATCTATTTTACATTTGGTAGTGTATATATGTCCATGCCGCTCTCTCACTTCGTCTACGCTCCTTTTTGTAAGAAGCTGTTCAGATGTGCTATAATTTTAAAGAGCAGATGGATATTGGTGTTCTTCAAATAGCATTTACCTTCCATTCAAGTCTGGAAAAATAGCACTCTAAGAGAAACAACTAAAAGTAACTTCCCTTCTTAGAAACTTTAAATGTTACCCTTAAGAATTAACATGTTCTCCATTAAATGACTCTCATGCTTTTTTAAACCTCATACTCAATCCACAATAAATGCAATACCATACCTCAGACACAATTTGAAAATTTATATTATGATAATACATATTTTACCATCAAACCCTTAGAGGTAAATTTGTATCCATTATATGCATGGATAAGAAAAAATACAACTTACCATACTGGAGGTTAGTGACTTCTCTAATACTTTAACTGAGGACTTTTAATTCAGGACTCTTTTCCATGAGATTGTTCTGCCTATCAAAACAAACTACCTAATTTCTTAAAAGACTTAAAAGACAAAATTGGGCCACCATTGTTAAAATTACTACATGTAGTTAAACAGAGCTGGGCATTTGAACTTTCACTGCTAAAGATGCTAGTATTTGAGTCTATAGTAAACAATTCCTCACGCAGAAAAAGAAGTAAAAATGTGAATTTGTGGTGACTGTGGTCAATGAAAATGTGGTTTCCTACATTATGATTTACAGTTGGGACCAATAGTTAGTATGATGATAGAAGCATCCTTTTGCTGGATATTAACCAAGTGTCATTAGGCAAAAGCAATTGTGGAAGTAGTGGTAAGATGCTCACCTTGGTTAATGATTTGGGAAAAAATCTCTGGAGATTTAAAAGTAGGTGCTGTATATCCGTTTCTTTTATTGACTTTGATGCACTGTTGGAAATTGAAACCACTTCAGATGAATAAAAACCAGTCTATTACAGTGGGATGGGGAAAAAAGGCTTGGGTGAGATTAATATTTAAAGTACTCACAGCTGGTAAGTAGATTAAACTACAGTAGTAGTAGACTGGTCTCAGCAGCTTTCTTTATTTCATTTTTAGGTTACAAATGTTGGCCTTTATGAGAATATCTTAAGGTAATAGTCCTGGAATAAAATTATATGATGGATTTTCACATTAATATCTTTCGATTCTCACAGATTTGTTAAGGGATCATTTTAATAGTGGAGATTTTCTATCTTGTGATATCTACTAAGGAAGAATATATAAAGATAAGATAAAATTACGTAATTTTTCTGAGCTTTACTTTGTAACGAACTAAAGAATTACACAAACAGCTCAGAGGAATAAATTATATACATACTAAAATTTTCTGTTTCATTTGTATTATTTTTAGGGAAACACAAATTAAGAGAATTGGTTAGATCGGTTCATTCCTATTAGTATTTTTTTTTTTTTTTTGCTTTGAGTACAAGGTAAAATACACACTTTTAGACTAATCCACTTAGTCTTGAAATATGAGTAAGGCATTGGAAAGTATCTTGAACAAGTAGTCAGAAAATCCATGTTTTCTTAGTTTTGCCATTGACCAAATAAGTGACCTTAGAAATTTACTGCATTTCTTTTGGACCAAATCCACTCAACTTAAAATGTATTTTATTATTTGATATCTAGTTTCCTTCTGAAACAAAATCCCATGATTATATGTGATATGCTTCCATAACCAAGTTAAATCTCTATGTGTTGAGATTATATTTGTAGTGATTTTCTAAATCATCTATTGTAAATATCAGGCAACAGTTAACTTTCTACAGAATGTAATCACAATTTTGCCACCAACTCCCTAAAGTTAATTTTACATCACCAGCTGGTGATTTTCAGGTAGAATTAGAACTGTGGACCAGACAGTCCAGAAAGATATATACATACAAATATATACTTGAACATCTGTAAAGGTACATCGCAGAGATGTATAAAGCCTCTAAGATAATGGAGAAGAGCAGTAGTTACTTCCTGCCTCACATGATTCTAAAATTTACCATGGAGCATTTAGAAACTGATGACATGTCGATGCTGCCTGAGGTTCCTTTAGCAGCTAAGGGGTAGCCTTAGTCCTAGGGGTAATCATTTTGTAAGCTTGAGCTACAACTATATAATCATAACTATTATGAAATATATCAATTACTTTTTTCTTCTAAAACCTATAAGCAAATTATTTTCTTTTGGCTTTCAGTGAATAAATATTACAAACATAATGAATATATTACAAACATATGACTTTAAAAAGTTATGCAAAGTATAGAAAATGATTTAATTTTTTCTTCATTATTTCTATATTACTCATTTAGAGTCTCTAAAATTGATTAGAAAACTTCTGTTCTATTTTTCAGGTTTCAAACATAACTCAAAGGTAGGCTGTCTGTATTCCCTGAAATATTCTATCTAGCTTTGTAGAATATATAAATATTAGAAGTCTCCATATCATGTCAGAGGAAGAAAACAAGTGTCCACATAGCTAGAGAGATTTATATTTAGTATCATGCCTATGTAATAATTTTTTAAGCTTTCTGACATTTTTCAAACTTACGAGTATTTTTCGCTACCTTGAGGTTTCCCATCCCACTCCCCACTCCCCAAACTGTAGCTAAAGAAAATGGCCTTCAAAATGAAAACTAGTATTTTGCTCTGACCAAGGCATAGAACCCTAAGAAGAATTCACTGGTAAAATACTACGTCACAAGTCTCTATTTTAGCAAAAAGATAGAGATGGTTTGACACTGAGACCAAAATATAAAGTCTGGTAAAGCACATTCTTCAAAGAAATACTGAGCCAGGAAAGGAATTCACTTGGGAATGTGCTTCAAACACATCACCAACTGAATCTGGTGATCGTATACCAAACCCCTCCTCTGCTGTGAAAAATCACTTGAAGTTGATCATGGTCAGTTGTTTAGAAATGTTCCCTTAATTCCTGAGTTGTCCCTGGGAATTTACTCTTGAAGAGATCACTTATTCTATTGACCTGATCTTAGGCTTTCCATGCTATATTTAATCCAAAGATATATGTTTTACCCTAATTTACCTATTATAATACAGGCAGCATGAAATTTTCCTGGTCCTTCACCTGAATGTGGGCCTAATGTCAGAAAGAAAAAGTACTTTGTGAGTTTTTTCTGTTTTCTTTTGTAATGTGTACCTCATTCGGCACACGTAGAGAGAATTCATTCTTCATTTCTCCATTTGGGGACTTGAAAAATCAGGATTATGCTTTGTCTCCTTGCTCCTTTGTTTCCTGCAATTCTGAAGCACCTCTAGAAGAAAACTGGGTCGCTTGTTAGATTGAGTTGAAGAGCCTTAGGGATGCATTTTTCAAGGAAGTCTATTGGGTCTGCCTCTGCCCCTTCAGGCAGTCCAGTAATTCTGACATTCTAGTTCAAGATAATGTCTTAAAACTACTATCCCTCTTCTGGCACTGTATAGTTCTCATGTTTGAACTGTTACTTTACCATTAGATTGAGTTTAAGTGTCTGGGAGTGTCAGTTAAGGTTCTTTATTTTTTGTTTTAGAGTCAAGGTTTACTGCTGGTTAATTTTAATATAAAAAAGGAAACAAATACCAAAATAAAAAGTCAGCCTATTGTCACAGATGTAGTATGTAATAGATTGGTTCTTTTCTAGAGAAGCTTCCTTGAAAATGTTAGACAAAAGTGTGTTTCTGTCCTTGCCACTTACTCTTACCTCCCATATTTTGAGATCCTTTCTGTACCAAATACTTTTCTTGATGTTTGGTGTTTCTAGAAACTTTTCTACAGAATAAATTATACCTATGCATTTGGCATAAGCCTTTCAAGTACCATGATTCCATAGAAATATTTAGGGCAGCATTAATGGGCTATCACTGATACATCCTTTAGTTGGCTCCACGCTGTCTCCTCCTTCACCCCTATTTGCAATTTTTAGATACATGGTCCTAGAGGTCAAGTTAACCAAGCATAAGAATTTGCTCTACTACCTTTTCTTAAAGAATGAATGATAATCATCTATTTTGACTTATATGGAATTTTTGCGTTAATCAATCTATTTCAAAATAAGGCTATTTTACCTGACAATATAAATGTACTTTAATTACCTGAACAGAATTATAGCTCAGATCTTTGAATCACTGTGGTTTAGGACATCACTTCACAGCCAAACAGAAACATGTTCCCAATCACTGAACTTGAATTATTGTTATGTAGCTTGAGGCTTGTATTAAAATCACTGAATAATTGCAATCATATTATTATAATCAAGTACAGGAACAGTAATTACAGGTTACAGTCACTTTAAGCTGCCCTGGAAGTCCTATATTCTGAGCATATGCATATTAAAAGTTTATGTTAGTGATAAAATTAATGAACAGGATTGTAAGCACTTGTCAGTAGGAAAGATGTCACATATCTTACCATATAGGGAGTTATGTTTTCACATTAAGGAAAACTGTGTGCCTAACATTATTTCTTTTCTCTCATAAGTTAGAGTATAAAAAATAAAAACTAAATTTCACAAGCTAATAATGGTTATTTTAGTACCTGACTTTAATAAATTTACCACATTTTCTTATGATGATTAATATTTGGGATTTTATTATTCATTTATGGGTTTAAAAAACAAAGAAAACTATGTAAATTTGTATGTATTTTGTGTTCCCCAATGAACTGTAATTGTACAAATCCTTGATAAAAGGCAAAGTTAAAAAAATATTCCTTGAGATCAAAACCAGGAAAGAAAAAGTCAAAGAAAAAAATGCAATCTTTTTCAAATGATATGATCTTGTTTTGAAGAGACATAAAATGGAAAGGTATTTGATATTTGCTGATGTAGAGTATTAAAGAGACGTAACCATCTTGTGTTAATATTCTGATTAAAAGACCAACCCTATTTAAACTTTAATAATCTTGTTCTTTTATTCAAACGATGAATATGGCATACGAGATAGGAACTGTATTTTGATAGTCGGGGTCTAAAATTAGAACCTGACGCTGAAAGCAGTGTAGAGTCCTAGGGGTCCAGTCATGGGGAAATGGCTTCTACACACATGTGCTAACCACCGAATCATATTATTACACTTTCTGATTCACAGTGACAATGGGGACAGGAGTGAACATACGACCATAGAAATAAGTAGAAAATATATAGCTGTGATTGGGAAGGGAAGTCAGAAGGGAAAGATGTGAAAAGGTTAAGTGTGTAGGTGACTTCCAGGGAATTTCACTCCAGTTCCTCATCTCACTCATCACCAAATGAGCATCAAGATGAAATGACACTCTGTATGGACAAGATAGGCCCGCAGACGAGGAGATGAATCCTGTGCCAGTTTCATAGGCTTTCTACACCCACCATGACAGACAACATAAGCCAGATAAAAGGCCAACCAAACACCCAGATG
This sequence comes from Balaenoptera ricei, assembly GCF_028023285.1. NCBI lineage: Eukaryota > Metazoa > Chordata > Mammalia > Artiodactyla > Balaenopteridae > Balaenoptera > Balaenoptera ricei. Next base: position 74,933,503 of record NC_082641.1, read on the forward strand.
CTGTTGCTGGAAAATTACATACTGGAGCTCAGCATCTGGGTCTCACAGCTGCCACGTTCACCCCATAGGTGCCCATGGTGCTTGGCTCAGATATTGGGCCAGATAGAAAGGGGTGGGCACCATGGAACACGCCAATCACCACAGTGAACAAGAAGACAGTAGAAAGCCAAGTGTGTAATAAAAGAGCATGAAGCTACCAATATGGTTTCAAAAGCACAAAACGATACTTCAGCATCCTAGACATAATGTTGACAGCAGGTTTTTCCTCTTTGGTGTAGAGATATGATTTAAGGGGCATTAATGTTGGGCCTGGGGTTACACTCTCTTACTGAGTGAAGGATGTCAGTAATAAAAGAAATTATAATCATAATTACCTTATGGATTACAATGCCCTACACCTTTACATCTAGTTAAAAATCCCTAGGAGGATAGCTAAGCATAATGAGGAGAGCCATTTGGTGTAAGACCTATATCCATAGGGTAAAAATATACCAAATCAATATACAAAACAGCATGTAAATTCCAAGATGGCAACAGATGGTAATGAGTGAGCATTACAGACTCCACTGGTTTCACCTCAGGATTCTAAACCACATCAATTTATAGCAAACATGCACCTCACAATAGATTGTGTTCGTAGGAATCTGCAGCAATATAGCTCTGATGAGATGCTATGATGGGAATCTTGTGCCCAGGCTTATGAAGTTTGGTATGTAGATTTCAATTAATAAAGTAAATGAGTATTTTTCCAATCAGTGTGTTTCATTTCATGTGGTTTATTTTCCTTCTAATTCAGTGCTTTGTTTTCTAGATTCAGAAATATCTTAGACATATTTTATACATGTCTTTATTTTTAGATTGTTTTTGGCTAAAAAGGTATTTTCTGACTCATTAATAAGTGAGTACAATAGGGCATAATGTCATCACATTTTTTAAGAATACCTTATTTAAGGAACTAAGCTGTTATTAGTCAAAAATATTGATACTGAAGTAGTAATAGTATATTTGACTCTGCATATAACTAGAGAAAAATGGATTCATTAAACTTCTTATCAAAATGGTTATTTTTGCATATAATTGTTGACATGCAATCCTCTGAAATTTCATTTCTTAAATAACTATGTGGCTCTCCACTTCTATTTATTTTAATGTATTATATTTAAATGATTGCTTTTTAACACAATGTCTCTGAGTTTTTTTAAAAAAATTTATATGTGTATATACATAAATGAGTGAAGTATAAATATGGCTTAAAACATATGCTATCCTACTTTAGTCAGTAATTATGTTTTTCCATAATACTAGTATTATAATTGTAATTTAAATAATGTTGATAAAATAAAACTCTTCTTATGTGAAACCACAGCTTATACTCCTTTATAATTGCCAGCTTAGGCCAGTTGTACTCTGCAAGGGAAAGGATTACAAACTCAGTTTTCACCATTGTATCGCAATAGCCTAGTACCATATCATGCACCTGACACACAGTAGGAGCACCATAACTGTTTGATGAATGAATATGTCAATGACTCTTTTATTAAGGATAAGCACAGTTTTTATGTCTATAGTTATATATTGAAAATGTATTCCCCAAGAGAGGCTGTTCTCAAACATTTCATACTAGGACTCATTTATATTGTTAAAAAATATTGAGACTTGCAAAGAGCTTTTGTTTAGATAGGTTATTTCTATCCATGTCGATCAAGGTTATTTCTATCAATGTCTATCAATGCCTATCTGTATTAGAAGTTAAAACTGACAAATTTTTGAAAATATTTTAAAATAATAAACTCATTAAAGAGTAACAAAATATGTTTTATAGAAATAATTATATTTTCCAAAAGAATTAATAGTGAGAAGAGTGAAATCCCTTTGTACTTTTGCAAATCTTTTTAATGTCTGGCTTACAGAAGATAGGAAAATTTATCTGCTTCAGCATCCAACCTATTGCAATGTTACTTTAAATAAAGTATATGAAAAAAATCTGGCCTCACATAGATATACAATTGGAAAAGAGGACCTTGTGAGCCCTCTGAAAGGGTCTGAGAGACCCTCACAGTTCCTCAAACCACACTTTGAAGATCATTGCCCTTGAGAATCTGCATTCAGATCTCACCAAAATTGATTTAGCCACATTTCATTCTGTGTTAATGGAATCAAAACTTATAGATAAGGAACTGAAAAGTATTTTGTAAGAGTTCTAATAATTAAATGTTCGCAACATAAACTTACAGACTTAATGAGAAATCGTACTATAAAACTTAGAGATGTCTTTAAATAATTATATAAGCTGATATTAAAAATAGTACATGGTAATGAGTAGCAGCTATTCTAGGTCTTTGGAGAACCAAACATAAACTATTATCTTCTTTACTGTTACTATCTCCAGATATCTATCTATGTATCTATCTATGGATAGAGTGATTTTAGATACCTTCGAGGCTCTATTAGTTGGAAAATTTCCTCAAATTTTTAACAATATCACTATGTTTTTAATTTAAATGATCTCATAATTCTCCTGTTCAGAAATATACACAACCTGAAACTAACACAACATGGTTGATCAAATATACTCCAATATAAAATAAAAATTTGAAAAAAGAAATATACACAAAGAAAGTTTAGCAAGCAGGCTAGACATGTCAAAACAATATATATGCATCTCAATATAAAGTTGAAAAAGTAGACTATAATTACTTTCACCAAAAACACTTATTTTTAGAAATTTACTATGTACCCTAATTATGTGTGTATTTTCTCATATATAAATATGGTACCGAAGATCAATTATGATGTTATGCATAATTTCATAATAATTCATTTAAAAATTATTCATTGAGAATGTCTATGTGCCAGATACTATCAGGTTCTGGGGATAAGACAATAAAGAAGATGAAAGTACCAGGCTTTGTGAAAATTATTTTCTAGTGGAAGAAAAAGATAATAAATTATCAAATAATAAATAATAAAATGTCATCAAAATCAAATACCATTTTACACTCATTTGTTGGTAAAAATTAAGAAGTCTTATGATACTATTAGAGATGTGGTAGGCTGAAAGAATATCTTAAATACAGCTGGTAGGAGTGTAAACTGGAAGACATTTTGGCTTTGCCTTGTAAAGTTAAACATAACCTAAGACCCAGTAATTCTATTTCTAGGTACATACTCAAGAGAAACTTTTGCACATTTGCACAAGGATATATATATATATATATATATACACACACACACACACACATATATATACACACACATATATATATATAAATGTGCAGAGAAATACTGTTAAGAATAGCAGAAAATTGGAACCTACTATAGACAGGAAAAAATTGGTAAATTTACACTGTGAATTATTACACAGTGTAGGAAAGAAACGAATATGGATACCTGTAACAACATGGCTAGCCTGTACTTGAGCATAGGAAGTGGGCCACAGAAGATTACATTCAGCATAAGGGCTTTCTTAAAAATTAGGAACAATTAAAAATTGTTGTTCAAGCATATATGTGTGTATGTATGTATTTAGGCAAGATAATGATAAACACAGAGTTTAGGATAGTGGCTAGGTGCCTCTGAGGAAAGCAGAAGGACTGAGAGAGAAAGAGCACATTAGTGGAAGTTGGTTTTAATGTTTTAGATCTAGGGGTTGGATGTTGGGTTCAAGGGCGTTCATTATATCCTGAATGAATGAATGAATAAAAATGAGGGCCATGCAAGGACCAAAGATGGCAATGTGTTAAAAATCAAGGATTATTGTTAATCTAATTTTGTGCTCCTGAAATTAATAATTAATGTGCGTGTGTGTGTGTGTGTGTGTGGGCATGAGACACATATACAATTTTTTTCAGGTTGTATTAAGTGATAAGTATAACAAAGAAAAATAAAATAGGATGCAGAGGTAGAAACCTATGAGGTATTTTTATATATTGGATATGCACATACATGTGAATGTTTGTATATATAAACACACATACAATTCACATAGTGGGACAGCTCTGTCATACAACACCATTCTCATGTTACTGAGTAAACAGCATGATGCTGAGTTGATGCTGCCATGTCTCACAGTGCAGTATTAGAAAGCGAAAATTGTGGACTTAGTAGTCAGATAAGTGTGGAACAAAGTTATCTATGTTTGCTTGGGTAGCCAGGACCAAAGTTTTCCTACTGGAATTGTGTTTTTGTACAACACTTGCATTTATTTTTAAGATCTTTGTAGTGAATAGTCCTGTGAAAAATTATGTCTTCTGTAAGGGCATTTTTGAGGCTGCTATTAAATTGTACCTTGTTTTCTTCGTGGGAATCTCAAGTCAGGGGGGAACCAAATGATTTTAGGAAGAGAAATATTTCTCTGTTCTTGAGCAATTTGTGTTTTATCTTAGAGACATGGGGAACTATGCAGCTAAATTTGTGTTTTCAGTTTTCTTGTGTTCATTATTGAAATGCAGAGCTAACTTGGAACTATATCTGTAGCAAATATATAATCTCTCTTTGAATTAATTTTTAAACCACATTTCCATCTCATCTATTTGTATTTTTCTTTTTTACCCTCGCTTTTAAGGTACTCTACTTTATTCTGTTAAACCAAACTCATTTGATTCTAAAAATATAAATACTTGGAAAATAGCCAATAACTTTATCGGTTATTATGTCTGTAGCACAAAGCTATTTTGTCCTCCTTCCCTCCATGCAACCATTGTGCTAAAGAGACTCTTATTTCATGTGTATGTGTGTGGGGACGACCCCCCCCCCCAAGAGGTGTGACTCAACCAATCAATTAAGGTAACTAAAAATAGGCTAAACAAAGGCTCAGTTTGATGTGAAAATTTATCATTTGTCTAGGAGTATATTTGCTCAATACAGACTGTCAATCTATATAGAAGGGGGAGAAAATTAACTGTAAATAAAGCCTCAGTTAATATAAACTGAGGAGCAGTTGTAGTCTTCTCAGTACTGAGAAACTAGTATATTCTACAGAATGTCTCCTCAGAATGGCTTAGAAGTTGCAACTCTTTTCCCTACACATAATATAGAGACTTCTCAGAGATGACAGCAAAGTTTTTTTTTAATTAAATTTGTGATTTTCATATTTATGTTCTTTCCCTGAAACTGTAAAAATAATTTTCCTGACCTCACCCAGAAAACACATTCTCAATCTTCAGGTTTTCCTTCAAAAATTATAATAGCAATACTTTACATTTTAAGAACACCATTGTTTTCCTTTTTAGAGCTTTCTTCCAAAGAGCTCAAAGCATCGCAAAGTGCTCTCAAGAAAGTTATATTCACGTTTCCCTTCCTTTGATCCCTATGATGAAATGCAACCACCTCTCTGGTGAAATACAGCCACTGCTTATGACAGTGAATAACAATTCCATACAATTCACGAGAAATAACATACCCAATTAAAACTGTAAAGGGGGCTTAGAAAGACAGACTTTAATTAGCGAAGCTGGAATGTGGCCAAGCAAAAAAAAGTACCGTGAAAAGTGGTCATGACCTCATTTTAACACTGTCTTATTCAGAAGACCACATCTAGAGTAACCCACTGCATCAGGCTGACTTGGGGCACTGATTGATTCAGCCCTGAATAAATGGGAACAATGTCACATACTTAATCATCATCTGCATTTATCAAAGCGGTCAACGATTTTCCTAGACGAGCCTCCTCCATCAGTTAACGACCCTGTGCATGTCCATTCATGAGTCAAGGAATAACACTAGGCCTATCCCTCCCCTTTTATAACTATTTTTTGACAATATGGTGTTATCAAGTACCAAAAAACTACACAAATTTCTATATAATGTTGTAAGATCAAAGACCAGTGGAATTTCAATGTGAACATTAGATATCCAAAGGCAACCATCCTTAATTCTAAAAATAACTTTTCTAGAAATGTCAGAAGCTAAATATCACCAGTTCTCAATCCAGTCACCCAGACTCATTAATTTCATGCCCACAGAATGTAGAGTAGCAGGGGATAAAAAAATAAAAACAATTAAAGAAAAGAAAGATTAGACTTATATTGCACCAATTCTTTTAAACATGGCTCAGTGATAATATTATTTGATTTAGAGAGGGTTTCCTAAGTTGATTTTTCTAAATTGGAAGTATATACTGGCACCTAATCTGTATTTAACATTCTGTATTGTTGGATTTTTGATATAATATTGGGTTTTATATTGTCCCAGAAATTGCTGTGGATGAACTCGTTTCCATATGTTTGTTTCTTGCATGCTTCCATGACAAGGATGTCAAGGGTAGACTTATAGAAAGCATTTCCAGCAGCTTTGTCCCCAACAATTACCTCTCTATTTCCCCATTCAACTCTCCCACCACAATGGAGGAGTGGGCTGGTGATATCCATGGTTGACATTGGTCTCCTCTGACCTAAATTTGTGACTATATTAAAGTATACACACTTCACCAACCAAAGCTTTTGTTTATGTAACGGAAAAGTGGCCCAAGATTTACATTTAAGTTTTATTCCTTAAAAAAAGTTTAAAGGCACCTGTAGCTTTCAAAAATCTCAAACTATATAGTCAACTGTTAAGAGAATTGACTTAATGGTTTCTATGTCTGTAGTAGAAAGCTGTTCTTTCCCCTTTCTTTCCAGCATTCCTTTCCTCTTCTGGTAACAGTACTGACTCCCCTGGGTTCAAGGGTTGCTAGTCTGTACAACACCACTCGCATCAAGGATTTATGCATGTGACCCAGTCTTGACCAATAACAATCTTTCTCCAGGGCCGCTTGCTATTTCCCTGTGGATAACACATTACAAGACTGTTGTCTTGGCATAGGTAAGCAGTCCTGGCTTCTGCCAACCAGTAGGCCTTCAAGGGGTGAAGAGATGTAAAGAGGAAGAGGCATAGACACAGGGAAGTCCTTGAATCTAGGCTATAATGAGGCCTTTTGCACTACAGTTTTCCATGTCTGGTTGCCAAGCTGATAGATTCTACTTTAGTATAATTTGAACTGGGTTTATATCATGTGAAGCCAAGAATACTGACCCCAAAATAAATTGTCTGTAAGCTATGAACAGTCACTGTGCTAGGACTGGGTATCCAGAGCTGTACTGCAGTGCAACGCTAAAGACATGTCATCACTGCCCTCATGGTGCTAACATACTTGCAAGGGAGGTAGGAGATGAACAGATAGTTAATGATAAAATATAACATGCTAATAAGAAAATGAACATGGATGATGGAAAACAGAAGAACATACTTAGATAAGATGGTCAAGGGGGCTCTCATTCCAAGGGTATTAGAACTAACATTTTACACAAAGTAACTTTAAAAATATGTTTCATTCAGATCCTTTTCAAGTGTAGTTTTAGTCTTTTAAAGTGTTTTTTGCTTTTACTGATAATTAACAATGGTGATACAACCAATGATAACTAACATTTATTGACTGTACCTATGGTTATCACTGGATGACTTTTCAATCTTTTATCCCATATAATCTTCAAAATTATTCTGTAAAGTGAAAATTATCATCATCACAATTTTACAGTTGAGGAAATGGAAGCATTCAGATATTAAATACTAACTAGTAATCAGAGGAGACAGTGCTCGATCTCCATCAATGTTAATTCAGAGCGGGCATCCTTCACCATGACCCTATTGACAATAAAGTTCAAGCACTGCAGGTATAAATAATGTATTGATAGAAAGAGAAAAATCCCTCTTCCCTTAGTATTATCTTTTCCACTGACATAAACATTCTTAAGCATCTGGTACATGCATTATTTTCCTGTACGTGTAAAACTATGCTCTTTAAGAGCCTATCATGGTATTATAATACATACCATATATTCTTAAGACATGCCTGCAATTTACTTTCTCCCAAAGGTGATATTTGAGATAGTTTTTTTATTTTTGAAAAGTTTATCCACCTTGGCTTCCCTGGTGGCGCAGTGGTTGAGAGTCTGCCTGCCAATGCAGGGGACACGGGTTCGGGCCCTGGTCTGGGAAGATCCCACATGCCGCGGAGCAACTAGGCCCGTGAGCCACAATTACTGAGCCTGCGCGTCTGAAGCCTGTGCTCCGCAACAAGAGAGGCTGCGATAGTGAGAGGCCCGCGCACCGCAATGAAGAGTGGCCCCCGCTCGCCGCAACTAGAGAAAGCCCTCGCACAGAAACGAGGACCCAACACAGCCATAAATAAATAAATAAATAAATAGATAGATAGATAGATAGATAGATCCTCACATTAAAAAAAAAAAAAAGTTTATCCACCTTGAATTTTTTTCTATATTTGCACAAAATTGTATACAATCAGACCATTCTTTCTTTATAGTAAAGGTTAACATACTTGAATTCTTATAGTGATAAGACTTTCTCCACAACCCAGTTTGCTCCTAACTAATCCTTTCTTAGCCAACTTTTGCCGATTACCTCAACATCAGGAGGCAAGTTGACCCAACAGCAACAACACTTTGGAATTAAGTAAAACTTTTCAACTAGGAAGATTTGCATCTTCGTTTATTCCCAGTCTTTCCTGATACTTCAATAATTAAGTGTGTGGAGGTACATCTACCTCCAACCTCTTAGACTGCATGAAAGAAGAGAGTAAACAGAAACCATAACTATTTATGGAGTCCCCACAGTGTGCCACTCACACATGCGGGGCCCCAGAGACTCAATGGCAGATAAGGTCAATGGGTTTCAAGCCTCAAGGAACACTCCATACAAAGACAAAAGAGCACCATCTTCCTACGATTTTTGTTATTTTGCCTGTTGTAATTACTAAAATTCAGGAAAAGAGGACAGTGTCACTACTCTTTCCCCCTCTGTCTTCTCATGACTGGGACTAAAGCTACTGGCAAAATATTTTTAAACAATGAGTTAGGAGAATGAGTTTTCCTTAGTTACACTTAAATCCAAAGAGCCCTTCCTGTGTCAGTAATGAGTTCGATTTGGGGGGAACAGTGTTTCATCTTTGGTGGCTGAACCAAGTGCTCTTGGAAATTTGCTGGACTGGATGTCGTTAAGTACAAAATTCATTGCAAGACTCTCAAGGTTGCAATTAAAGCAATGCGGAGCCTTGGACTGCCAGAAACAGAGACAATTCACGAAAGTCTTTAAGATGAGCACATTGTGCCAACCAAAGAGGAATCTTCAGTATTGCTTTCCCCACAGTCTCAAATCATTTTAGGCTTCAAGATTATAATTGTTACTCAGCTTGTGAGATGCAGCCTGTAAGCTTGAAAAAAAAAAAAAAAAAAAAAAAAAAACCTGTCAGTGACTATTTCCATTGCTCTCACCGCGACTATTTGAAATCTTCACAGGTATGAGGTCTCTTCTCAGATTATTTTTCCCATAAACTCTCTGGACCCACTTATTTCATTTTTAAAGACAAGGTAACAAGGAACACATCACATCATATCTATATTGTCACATGCAGCTTCTTTGATAAAACCACATCAGAAGGAAAAACTGTCCCCACAAATGCATCCATGATTTCAGGGGCATCTTGTAGTACCTCAAAGTTTCATGATATGAGCTGAGTTTTTCAGTTGGTCCAGACCTTACCATTTAAATACTCCCTTATCTATTTTAGTGTTTTATTAAACTCTTACTATGTACCAGGCAAGGGTATGTATACTATCTCTTTTCAGCCTCACAGTGAGCATGAGGTAAGCAGTATTATCTTCTTTTTGCAGATGAGAAAAGAAAACCTTAGCAGGATGACCTTAGCTACAAGGATACACAGTTATTATACGGGAGAACGACGAAGTCCCGAGTCCATATGTAATCCAAGGTGCCACCACCTACCTATTAAAAGACATATAGATTCGCACTCAAAAAGGAAGCATGTTGCCTACTTGAATGTGTCTACAGAAAAACAAAATCTCTCCAAAGATCTTACATGTTTCATTTTTAAGTTCATGGGCAAGTAGAGGTTTATTGCTACTTACATATCCCAATTAAATGAAACTGAAATTTTAAATACATGATCACTATCCCTTGATCAAGTGCTCATCAGTGAGAAGAACAGAGCAGAACTGAAAACATCTGTATTCTAAATGCATGTCCGCCACTAGTCACTTCTGTGACCATGGGCTTCAGTGCCTCCAGGTGTAAGATGAGGCAGTGGGCAGGAATTTGGGTTGCAAAGACCCTTCCCAAACCTAAATATAGAATTTTAAATCAGATTACTTTAATCTCATACAACTGGACAGTCTATCAGTGCTGTTTCTAAATCTGCAGATAGCAGCAGTAAGAGAGTAATGCTGTAGGGAATTAAGTTGTATCCACTCATACGTTCTATGAGTTTATGGACCCATATTAGAGAACAAGATTATTGCATATATTAGAGTTGGTTTCTATAAACAAGTAAAATCAGGGCAATAGGATTTGGAAACAACCTCTGATTCCATTTCTTTTGGCTTCCTGATTTTTAGGTTTGTTTACTATGTACCAAACACAACTTAAAATTAAAGTAATAATTTAGAAGTTATTGCTTTAAGGCAAAGGAAGAAAAGGGTCTCTGCAGGGAAGTGTTTCCCTAGAGTCTTCCTAATACTGATTAACACTAGTTTTTGAAATGTTAATTAGTTTTGAGCTTAACAGCTAGTCATTGTCTAAAAGGGCATGGAGCAAAACTTTTTCAAAGTTTGGACCAGGGAGTATTTAACTCCTTAACGCCAAAGACTGGCCATTTACTCCATTGCTGCCCACTGAACCATGAGAATGCCAGGGCTGATTAGCTGTGGTGATTAGCAGACTGACATTAGGACTAGAATCACTTGTCATTTGCTTACATTGATAAAAGTTAGATGTTTTTTAGGCATTCTATCAGTGCAATGTATTCCATTTAGTAGTATTATGGAATGCATATTTTAAAAACTTATCAACTATGAATAGGTTTGATACAATGTACACATTTTTAGAATAAGATCTAAAATTACTGTGCTGTATTTCTGTGATTGTGTTTGTCATTTAATTGGTATAATGGTAGAAAATAGAGCTTGTTGTTTTTTAGGCTGTATCTTAGAGACTATATTTATTATTCCTTCTATATCTGTGCCATCTTAATTTCACAGTTTCCTATTGCTTCTCAGTAGAGTAAAACACTCTTAAAAGAACATTCATTAAAATCTTCATAAACAGAAGAATTCTTATGGGGAAATATGGAATTATAGAAAACAGCTACAGTCTGAAGAAGACAATGGAAATTGGAAAAGCAGTAAGAAATATTTGCTTTACTCAGAAATGTTTGTCTATAAAGCAAAAATGTCTATAGGTCTAGGTGATCATATGTATAAATTCAATATTGTTTACTCCATTTTACTACTCAGGAACAGAGATTTGAGAAATCTGCCCAAAGTCTTAGAACTCAATGACAGAGCTTGTATTTGAAAATGTTCTTTCTACTACTATCATCTTCATTTTGTCTTCCTTTATTATTTCTTCATTATTACTTAAGCACAAATAGGTAGGGCTTTTTCTTCAACATTTAAATATAACTCAACTTCGTTAACTGTATTTGAGACAAGAATCTAGTCTTACACAGTGAAAACTCTACATGGAATGCAATATTATACTGTAGAAGATTCTACTTAAGAATTTACTTAAGCATTTAAACTATGAAAAGCTAGTAAAATGTTAAAAAATAAGCTGTGCTTGAGATTATAGTAAAGGACTGAAGGACAAATAAACCCAGGTGGAAAAAAATTGAGAACAGTCTTAATGCTGGGAAGGCACATGGTATAACCTAAGGACACAAGTAGGAGGAAATAAAGGAATGACCAGAGTAGATGATCATCTAATGATAGTGATATTTGTAAAAGACTATTCTGGATGTGGGTCTAGACTTTTCTCAAAAGCCGTGATGGGAGAGAACGAGGAAAACCAGAAGTCGGGCTGCGCAGGGAAAACTGAAGCAGAAGAGTAGGAATAAAAAGGAAAAAATGAATCTTAGAAATGTTGTAGGAAAAAAATCATCAAATTTATTTTTAACGATTGCCATCTTACGTAAGCACTCTTAATAATGTTGGCTTTTCTTTATTACCAAGTCACATGAGAGGGAATATTTTTTTAGATCACTGTCCTTAAGCTTTACTTTGGCACTATCGCCTCTTCCCCAGTTCCTCCACAGTCTTTTGAATTTATTTATGGTTCTTTCCTTCTGTAGCTATTGATATGCACTGTTCTTTATGGTACAATTCTGGGCTTGCGTTTTGGTCTACTTGTATTTTTCTCAGCCATATGTGATATTTGGGTAGATTTGTTAACATTCACTTTCATTCTTATAGCATTAATAAAGGTGCTGCAGAAACCGAACCAAGCATGAGACCTGGTCCATGGAGCCCAGCAGTATAGGTGGCACCCAAAAATTAAGAGACTTGCTGGACTGTAGTTAAACTCTTCTTCAGGAACTGCTCCAAGCCGAGAAGCTTAGAGAAAGAAAAAGAGTCAAATGACACTCCACAGAGCAACATGATTGTGTTACTTCAGCTTCTACAATCTTGTCAATGAATTTACAAATCACATTACTTATGTTTGTGGTAAGCTATGACTTATAACAAGTCTGCTATTAATGTCCAAACTTTTCAGCTGCAGTTGGAATGGAAAAACCATTACAATGACCAAGTTACTCAATTGCCTAACTAAACTATAACCAACCTGCACACCACATTAATAACAATTTTCTGAAGTGTCTTTTTAATTTACACCAAACATGTTCTTCTTTCACAGCAATTAAATCTATTAACTCACAGTTTGTTGAGTTTAAAATAACGTAAAGAACTAACGATATACTAGCAAATCTGTATAAGGGCATGAGTGTGTGTGTGTGTGTGTGTGTGTGTGAGAGTAGGGGGAGGGAAAGACAGTAATTATATGCATAATCGCATGATTATTTAAATAGTCCTTTGATTTTACAAAATCCTTTTTATAGAGTTCTCATTATTAAACAAACATTTCAAATAACTCTTTTTATCCTCAGATGGATAATTTTCTGATCATTCTTATATTTACTATTACTGGAACCAAGTATATATGTAGTGAGAAGACTTTGGCATCAAAGCTGAGTCTGAGCGAAGGCTCTGCTACTCATGTTTATGTGACCTTGGGCAAGTGACTTTGCGTCTCTCATCACCATCTGTAACACAAAGATAATAGCAGTGGATTCTATAAATGCAAGTGGGAGAAAAGCTCTGCATACAGAGGTATATGCTGTCTGCCTGGAATAAGGCTGCCCACTCTCCTAAGACAGTGACTTTCATCACCCAGAAAGTCACCAATCTGCTGTCCAACCTACTCTTCTCAATACCTCCAAAGCACATTTCCAGGATGAAGGTACATTTTCCAAGCTCATGAAGATTTGAATAAAGCCTCATATTAATTGAGAAATAACCAACACAGGGAACCAGAATATTCTTGGTTTAGACAGTATGCCCAGACAATTTCCTCTTATGGACAGATTTATATGATTACTTTCATAAGAATATTAGTTAATTTACAATGAAACTAACAGCCATAGATCCCAAGCAGAGGGGGCTAGATTATTCTCTTCATGTCTGCAGATATAAAGTGGAACAAAATAATCATTGGGAAATTCCTTTGTAAGTCTGGAATCAAAACAAAGGGGAACTAATTAGAGTGAGCAAGTGTTCTAGCATCATCATGATAAGAGAGCATGATAATGTATCCCATCTCTCAGTAGAGATGACTTTAATAATATTGGTAACTAACAATATAGAACACTTATGTGCTAAGCACTGTTAAAAGCATTTTATATGGATTAGCTCATTTAATATTTATAAGAACCCCCGTAACAAGTTCTATTATTATCTCCATTTTATAGTGAAGAAACGGGCACAGACTGGTTAATTAACTTGCCTAGCATCACAAAGCAAAGAAGAATGAACTTGCCAGTGGGGCCTGAATTCTCACTATCTGTTGGTTAGAATGAGTTTATTTTCTGAAAAGTTTGGGAAGTGGGTCCTGCCAATCTTTGCCCATGATTCTCATTTTCAATATTCCCCCTGATATTCACTTCTCCTTCAAGTTCTCTACCAAAGTGGTATTCAGATTTATATCTGAGGGAAAAGAAAGCAGCAATCACACAAGTATCCAGGAAAAAGCACTTCAGGCAAGAAAGAATAGTAAGTAGCAAGACACTGTGGGTGCATTAATCTATTTGATTCACAGCCAAACACTGCAGAACTGGGAACTTCTTTCCTGGTATAGCTCTACTTCGATCTCAGTATTTTACTATCAGAGGGAAATCATAATTATTTCATTTGGTTGCAGATTCAGGGTGGTTGCAGATATGAAGATAAGAGGCAATACCAGAAGTAGTTAAAATATCTATCTATCTATATATTATATAGGTGCTGCAATCAGACCCAGTTAGAATTCTGCCTCCACCACTTACTAGCTCTCTAAGTTTGAATTAAATTCTAATGACTCTAAAATTGAATTTCTCATGATAAAATGGAGAAAATATCAACCTCAGAGGACTATTGTGAAGATAAACTTAAATAATCTACATAAAGCCCTGAGTTTAACATCCGACATGTAGTCAGTGTTAACTATAGGGCAGTTTCTCCTTCTCCCTGTGCCAGATAACTAGCTCCCTCTCACTTTCTCAGGAACTTGCTCCTGCATCTTCAAACTTCCCTTTCCTACTGTGTCATCTCCATAGACATTCAGGAGCCTGAGCAGTTCTAAAGAGACAAAGAAACCATCCAGACCCTACATTAACCTCCAGCTACAACTTACCTCTTTGCTACACTTGAGGTAAGTTTTGAAAGGCATTATCTACTCACCTTGCCCTCCCTCCCCACCTTAAGTCTCCTACCCTCTCTATGCCAACTTGACATTTTGCACATGTACTGCTCCACTAACTCTGCTCTTGCTGAGGCCACAAAATGATTCTATGTTGCCTAAAAAAAATTCACTCTTTATTTGTTGTTGCCAGAACATTTTAACACCATTTGACATATCTAGGCATTGTCAACTTTCTTTCCTCACCCATTCACCTCACTCATTCATTTCCATGACTTTATAGACCATCTGTATTCCAGTGTGTCCCAATGTTATGTTTGCAGCCAAAAGTTTCTCCTGAGCCTACACTCAAGTATCTGCCTACTTCTTAGCTAACCTGTTTTTAAATATAATCATGCCCTATGCTATAACTTTGACCCATCTCCCAAATTTGCTGCTCCTTTTTTATATCAGCAAATATCACCTTCATTTGTATCACCTGCCAAAGCCAGACACTTAAATCATTTTCTTTTTTCAAAAATCAGCTTTTGGTTTTGTTGACTTCCTCAATTCTCCTGTTTTCAATTTCATTGATTTCTCCTCTAATTTTGGTTATTTCTGTCCTTCTGCTTGGTTCAGTCTTAGTTTTCTCTTCTTTCTCTAGTTTCTTAAGGAGGAAGCTAGGTTACTAGCTTAAGATCTTTTCTCTTTTATAGTATATGCATTTATTTTCCCTTAAAGGAAAGCTTTCAATGCATCCCACAAATTTAATGGAATGTTTTTATTTTCATGTGGTGTAAAATATTTTTCAATTTCTCTTGAGACATCTTTGATCCATCAGTTTAGAAATACGTTATTTACTTTCCATCTATTTGGGATTTCTCAATTATCTTTGTTAATTAATTTATTGTGTAATTCCATTATGGTCTGAGACTAAATATACGTTGCATGATTACCATTCTTTTAGGTTTGTTAAGGTATATTCTATGACCCAGAACATTCTTGGTGAACGTTCTGTGTAAATATAAGGAGAAAATGACTTCTGCTGTTGTTTGATAAAGAGGTCTAGAAATAAATGTCAATTAGATTAAGTTGATTGATAATACTGTTGAGTCATTTATGTATTTATTCATTTTCTGCCTAATGGATCTGTTAATTAGTGACAGAGGGATTGACGTTGCCTACTGTATTAGTTGATTTGTCTATCCTCCTTTCAGCTCTATCAGTTTTTGTTTCATATATTTGGCTGCTATGTGCATACATGCTCTATTTTAAGTTTCTGTTAAGATTGTTGTATCTTCTCGGAGAATTAATCCCTTTATTATGTAATGCCTCTCTTTATTCTAGATACTTTTCCTTATTGTGACATCTACTTTGCCTGGAATTAATATAGCTACTTCATTTTTCTTTTAAGTCATGTTACCATGGTATATCTTTCTCTATTACCTTTTTCTTTCTTTTGTCTCTTTGAATTTCAGTTTGGGAAGTTTCTATTGGTGTATCTTTAAGGTCACAGATTTTTTACTCAGCCATGTCTAGTCTACTGATGAGTCCATCAGAAGCATTCTTCTTTTCTGTTACAGTGTTTTTTTTATAGCAAGTATTTCCTTTTGATTAATTCTAGCTTTCATCTCTCTGCTTACATTACCCATTTGTTCTCCCATGTTGTTTATTCCTTCCATTAGAGCCCTTAAAATATTAATAATAGTTATTTTAAACTTTCTCTCTGGTATTTCCAAGACCTATGTTATATCAGAACTGGTTCTGATGATTGCTCTGACTCTTCAAACTATTTTTGCTTTTGCCTTTAGAATTCCTTATGATTTTGAAGTTGTTGTTGAAAGATGGATACATGTTGGACAATAAGAACTGAGATAAATATGCCTTTATTGTGAGAAGTAGGCTAATCTGGCTAGATGTTATTGTACCTATAGCTGCCGAGGCTTCAGTCTCCTCTAATGTTCTTTTATGTCCCTGCTCTCAACTTTGGGTTTCTCTAAGTGGGCTTCTTTACTTTTAACCTTTCTTGGATGATTTTATTTAAAATATGTTTCCTGCAGACAAAATATATTTTTTGTTTTAATCTACTTTGACAGTGTCTGCCTTTAAATGCATTTAGATGATTACACTTAAAGCAATCATGGATATAGTTAGATTAATATCTACTATGTTTGTATCCCAATTATGCATATGTTATGCCTTTTGAAACTGTCCCACAGTCTTTGTAAGTTCTATCGCGGTTTGTTTTTTTTCATCTTTTAATCTAATCTATCAAAAATATTACTAACTCTATCTTCAAAGTCTATTTTGCCCAGTCTTCTTCTTTCCACCCTCAGGATCATAGCACAGTCTCAAGCCATTTTCATCTCTTATTTGGTTTACTACAACAGCTTCTTAACTGAATTTGTCCTCTTGTACTATCATTCCCCATCAATGCAGTTTTGTGAAGAATGGTTAGAATAATAGTGTAAAAGTGTGAACTGTTCTGCTTCTAAGACTCCTTTGGGGCTTTCTGTTTCTTTTAGAATAAGATTAAAAACCTGTAGACTTTGTCCTCTCACTACACTTAATTTCTTTAAAAAAAAAAAAAAAAAAAAAAAGACATAGGTCCAATCCCATACCATCTTTCAGCTCCTCATATCCACTAAGGTATTTCCTTCGTCTCTACTTTTACATATTTTTTCTTCATTGATTACTAAAGTAGTATCTTTTATGTAGGTTTCAACTCAAATATTTCACAGAAAAGTTTATTACTTATTTATTCCAATAAAAAATCTGTTATTTTTCTATATACACCTATCATTGTTTTTAATTATTCATGTAATAAAAAGCTTTGTTTAATATCTGCATCCTCAAACTGTTCAGATGTCACAAAATCAGGCAATGTCTGGTTTTTGATGGGTTTTTTTTTTTATGTTTATAGTGGCTTATTTTTTATTGAAGCATAGTTGATTTACAATAATGTGTTAGTTTCAATGTACAGCAAAGTGATTCGGGTTATTATAGGTTATTACAAGATACTGAATATAATTTCCTATTAATCCCATACTCCTAATTTATCTTTCCCCCACTTTCCCCTTTGGTAATCACAACTTCATTTTCTCTATCAGTGTGCTTCTGTTTTTTGTTAATAAATTGATTTGTTTTATTTTTTAGATTCCACATATAAGTGATATAATGTTTGTCTTTGTCTGTCTTACTTCACTTAGTATGGTAACACTTCCTGACACCATATGCAAAAATAAATTCAAAATGGGTTTAACGACCTAAATATAAGACATGACACCTTAAAATTCCTAGAAGAGAACATAGGCAAACTTTCTGACACAAATTGTAGCACCATTTTCTTAGATCAGTCTCCCAGGCAAAAGTAAAGGTAAAAATTAAAAAATGGGACCTAATCAAACTTAAAAGCTTTTGCAGAGCAAAGGAAATCATAAACAAAATGAAAAGACAACCTACGGACTGGGAGAAAATACTTGCAAACAATGCAACTGATAAGGGCTTAATCTCCAAAATATACAAATAGCTCATATAACTTAATATCAAAAAAACAACCCAATCAAAAAATGGTCAGAAGACCTAAATAGACATTTCTCCAAAGACATACAAATGGCCAAGAGGCTCATGAAAATGTGCTCAATGTTTATGCTCAACGTTGCTTATTATTAGAGAAACTCAAATCAAAACCACAATGAGGTATCACCTCACACTGGTAAGAACTGCTATTATGAAAAGTCTAGGGACTTCCCTGGTGGTGCAGTGGTTGAGAGTCCACCTGCCAATGCAGGGGAAATGGGTTCGAGCCCTGGTCCAGGAAGATCTCACATGCCACAGAGCAGCTAAGCCTATGTGTCACAACTACTGAGCCTGTGTTCTAGAGCCTGTGAACCACAACTGCTGAGCCCGTGTGCCACAACTACTGAAGCCCGTGCACCTGCAGCCCATACTCCACCACAGGAGAAGCAAATGCAATGAGAAGTCCGCATACCGCAACGAAGAGTAGTCCCCGCTTGCCACAACTAGAGAAAGCCCACGTGCAGCAGCGAAGACCCAATGTAGCCAAAAATAAATACATAAATAAAATAACTTTAAAAAACCCCAAAAAGTCTATAAATAAGTTCTGGAGAGGGTGTGAAGAAAAAGGAACACTTCTGCACTGTTGGTGGGAATGTAAATTGGTGCAGCCCCTATGGAAAACAGTATAGAGGTTCCTTAAACAAAAAATAGAGCTACTCCTGGGCATATGTGCTGAAAAGA
Source organism: Balaenoptera ricei (assembly GCF_028023285.1). NCBI lineage: Eukaryota > Metazoa > Chordata > Mammalia > Artiodactyla > Balaenopteridae > Balaenoptera > Balaenoptera ricei. Next base: position 74,952,481 of record NC_082641.1, read on the forward strand.
TCCAGTGATCTCACTCTTGGGCATATGTGCTGAAAAGACAGAAACTCTAATTCAAAAGATACATGCACCCCAATGTTCACAGCAGCACTATTATAATATCCAAAACATGGAAGCAACCTAAGTGTCCATCAACAGATGAATGGATAAAGAAGGTGTGGTATATATACACAATGGAATATTATTCAGCCATAAAAAATGAAATACTGCCATTTGCAGCAACATAGATAGACTTTGAGAATATCATACTAAATGAAAGCAATGTCTGTTTTGTTCACTGCTATATCCCCAACTTTCTGATATTATGCTTGTCACAGGAAGGAACTCAATACATATTTAGAGAACAAATTAAATGTAACATCATTACCATTTAATGACTTGAAAAATATCTAGCTATATGTCTAGGTTATTTTTTTCCACAAAAATTTTAATTATATCTGCCTCTTTTCAAAAAGTTTCAGACAGCAAAAGAACATATGTGGGCATCCAGCTGTAAATGGCACACCAGAGGAGGAAAAGAGATGGTGTGGTATGACATATATAAGCCATCAATTAGGAAGCAGAAATAAGAGCAATTTATCCTACAGCTAGAGTTTAGTCAACATGGATAGAGAGGTAAATTTTGATCCTGATTTGGTGGTAAATAATAGCCAATGGGAAAAACTAAAGATGGTGATGTCAGTTCCCACTTTGGTAGTTTCTTCTGCACAGTTTTACAATAGAAGAGAGATCTATTCCTGTGTACTGCTTAGAATACCATTCATTTGCATGAAAAGTCCAAACTGGAAGATTTGGAATGACTATTTAATGTTAAAGATTGAATTAAAAGACTTCTGTTTCTAACAAAATGTGGAAGTGTATTCAAGAAATTTTCAAGGGGGAGGGAAGGAAACAAACTGCTGGTTAGAGAAAAGATATTTCTAAATGCACGGAGGAGCTGTCAGAACAATAAAGAAAGTGGTTGGGGGCCAAAGGCAACAAGAAAGCCCAAAACCAGGGAGGTAAAGAGTAATGGTGTTTGCCCTGGAGAATATGCCAATCTCTATCAACCTAGCATCTGTGTCCACACAAGCACAGAAATCAGGTTTGGAGCTATAGCAAGAGATAAAGAAAAACTTGGGAAATACAGCATAACACTAGACTACAGAAGGGCAACAACCCCAGTGAATCAACTAGTTAAAAACCTGCCAAAAAGAAGGAAATGGTAGAAATACTTGCCAGTCTTCCAAGAGAAATTCTAAGCAGTCACATGAGTTTGGGTTCATGATTCGTATTAACTATTTGGCAAGAAAAATAAAGTAGAAATTTAAATACTTCCTGAAAATTAAAAAAAGGAAAAATCTCTTTAAATCTGGTGCCAGAGTTCCCATAGGTAAGAAAGCAAAGGACATGCATTTATAATCAAATATTACCCCCCCAAACCCCAAAACTTGTAAATAATAAACCACTATATAATTGAGAATCAGCTGAAACAAGTAAACAAAACCAAGAAACTCCATAAAAGACTTCAGACCTAAATAATGACAAATCATGGGATAAGAAGGCATTTAATATAATTAAAGAAATTAAGCAAGATACTGGAAGAATAATGAAGAACAAGAGACTATAAAAATGACAAGGCGTGTATCACTACATGATATTCTTGCCAAAATGTTTAAATTAAATTGAGTCGTGAGGAAATAATCAGAAAAAGCCAGATTGTTCAACATTCTACAAGAAAACTGTATTTGATGCTTCAAAAATATCAATGCTATGAAAGGAAAAAAAAAGATAAAAGGTACAGTTCTGGATCAGAGTACCTCAGCCTCAACACTATTGACATTTGGGGTTGGATAATTCTTCCTTGTGGGATATTACCCTGTACATCGTAGCTGTTTAGTAGCATCTCCATTCTCCACCCACTGTATGCCAATAGTTCTCTCCCCACCTCCCACAAACTTGGACAACCAAACACATCTATGAACGTTGTCAAATGTCTCAGAGGGCAAAACTGCCCCCACTGAGAAGTACTGTTTCTAGGTTAAAGATACTAAAGAGAAATGACAACCAAATATAATGCATGATTCTTGACTAGATCTTTGATTAAAAGTTTATAATTTACAATTTGGATATAATTTGAAAATCCTGAATATTGATTTTAAATAAGATAGTATTATACTAATGTTAATTTTTTGGATTTCTTGAGAGATATATGCTGACTTATTGAGAAGTAAAATGAGATGCTGTAAACTTCAAATTATAAAAAAAATACGTGTGAGTCTGTGTATGCTTGCTTGTGTGTGTATAGAGCAAGCAATGTAAGTATGCAAATGTGGCAACATATTAACAATCATTAAGTTTAGGGAAAAGGGAGATGTGTGTTTAATTCTGTCAACTTTATTACATATTGATTTTTTTTTTTCAAATTGAGAAACAAATATCCTATCCATTCTTCAAGGTCCAGTTTAAGTACCAACTTCCTCGTGAAATTTTCCTTCCCTATTCATAACCCACCCCTCTGATAAAACACTAACCGTGCAGACTTGAATAAAAACTAACAGAACCTGTAGAAGCGAAATTATTTTAATTGATATTTGATATCAGATACATATATTAGCAATACATTGGAAAAAATGAGTGTAGATAAACTGGAAGATGATCTAAAGAAATTATTTGGAATGTAGCACAGAAAGACAAGGAGATGAAAAATGTGAAAAATACAGAGAATACAGTGAGATGATCTTCCATATACCAAATGAGATTGCCAGAATGAGAAGAGGAGTCATGAAGAGCTAGAGCTAAGGATTTTTCAAAATCCATGAATAACATAACTGCTAAGTCTAAAATGAATTATAGCTAACTGACCCTCACTAGCAGAATGTCTAAAGATGTACGTCAGTAATATTCTGACTCCAAATTACAATGTGTATGGGTTCTCCTACATCACCAAGCAATTTTCTGACACCAGTTGGATGTCCTACAATTCAACTCAATCCTGACACTATTTACCTGAAGATAACATCAGATCCCATTAAGAACTCAGTCCTACAAGACTGCTTCCTCTCCAACTGCAGAAACCAATCACCTGGGCTTCTGACCCACCGGCTGTAGATTGATTAGAGGTTCTAACACCCTCCTTCTTGGGTTCAACTGATTTTCTAGAGCAGCTCACAGAACTCAAGAGAAACATTTCACTTACCAGATTACCCGTTTATTTTAAAAGGATATAACTAGGAATAGCCAGATGTTAGAGATCGCACTGGGCAAGATATAGGAAAAGGGCACCAAAGCTTCCACGCCCTCTCCAGTTGTGCCACTCTCCCTGAGTCTCCATGTGTTCATCAACCCAGAAGCTCATCAAACCCAGTCCTCTGAGGTTTTATGGAAGCTTTATTACATAGGCATGATTCATTAAATCATTGGCCACTGGCAATGGATTCAGTCTCCAGCCCCTCTCCCCTAGAAGCAGGGGAACTCAAAGTTTCAACCCTCCAATCCCATAACTGGTTCCTCCTGGCAACCAGCCCCATCCTTAGGTGCTTTCCAAAAGTCACCTAATTAATATAAACTCAGGTGTGGTTGAAAGGGGTTTATTATGAATATCAAGACACCTTTATAGTTCTCATCACAGGAAATTCCAAGTGTTTAAGAGCTATGTACCAAAAAACAAGGATTCAAAATTAAACATATATTTCTTATTATAAATTGTAATATCACATTCAGGAAAAAAGGAAAATCATCTCAGAAAATCATGCAAGAAGGAGTGAAAGCAATGAAAATGGTAAACTGATGCAAATCTAAACAAATTTGGCTATTAAGACAATAACATTTGTGGAGTCAAAAAAAGGATAAGACTAAAGCATTGGACAGCAGTATTATGTAAATTGGGTGGAGATTTATAATCACTAAAACAGTTTAGCATTTCCACGTTGCATTGATGAAGGACAGTGTTATTGATTTTACAGTTTTTAATTTAAATATGCATTTAAAAAGTTTTAGAGGCAGCACTAAAACATTAGAAGTAGACACATAGCTGCCTAACTGGTAAGTGGGGGGAAAAAAATCAACTAAACTTTATAAAATTAACCAATCCAATAGACAGCAAAAATAAAACCCTAAATAATACCATAAAATATAGAGAAGTGAAAAACTTCAAAAACAAGACAAAGTGATAAAATATAAATCATATCAACAATTAAAATAAATATAATTGGACTGAACACTCCAGGAACAAGATTAAGTTTTCCAGAATAGTTAAAAAACCTATCCCACCCCTCCATATGCCAATTAAAAAGACAATCTAGAACATGAGAATACAGAATATAGGAAGCAAGATGGATGGGAAAAAACATGCTAAGCAAATACTAACTTAAGAGCTAACAAAGCTATGTTACTCATCAGCCAAACAGCATTATTAGTGATGAGACCATCACTATGTGCTATTAACAAATTTAATTACCTAGGAAGATACAATAATTCTTAAACTAGGGAGAATCTAAAATGCAGATTCAAAATATACAAAGCAAAAAAAAAAAAAAGAAAGAAGGAAAAAACTGCTGGTAAAAATTTGTTAAACCTGACAATGTAGAAGGAGACAATAACAACTCTCTTAGTGATAAATGGATAAAACAGATCTAAAAGTTAGGAACAGCACCATACAGATTAGTGAACCTAAATATAATATTGCTTGCAAAAGCAACAGCTGGAGAATATACTTCCCTCTCCTCACATCCCCCCAGCCCACCTTCACCACCAAACTACAGGAAAGGTTTAGAAAACTGGATCATCTACTAGGCCAACAGCAATTCTAAAGAAATTTCAAAGAACTGATATCACATAGACTATGTTCTCTGGTTACTGCAAATTAGATTAGAAAAGAGTGACAATGAAAAAAACTTAATGTTAGAAATTAAAGAAGAAACATATCAAAGAAGAAAATATAATGAAAATTAGAAAATACAAGTGAAAAACATGAAAATAGTACATAACACTTGTTGGAAGCAAGAAAAACAGTACAGAAAGAGAAAACTACTTAAATATTTATATTAGAAAAAATACACGTGAAAATAAATTAGGTAAGAAGCTGAAAAAATAATAAAAGAAAGAAATGGAAAAAAATAAAGATATTGATGAGATAGAAATCCAGTATTAAATAGAATCAATAAAGCCATAGCCACTTGTTTGAAAATGATAATACAAAAAACTTCTGGAATCCAGGGAACAATGAAGAGACAAACAATATTTAGAGTGAAACGGGGACCGTAATTGCTGCTGCCATAGAGATTAAAAGGATAAAAGAATATCATGAAAACACTTACGTCAATAAATTCGAAAATGAGGTAAAATGGATATTTCTTAGAAAATTAGAAATCATGAAATCTGACTCCCAGGAGAAAATTTGACTGCTATGGTAACAGAATAAGTAGTTTAAAATCTCCCCATTTCAGGGTGCTCTCAGGAGAAATCCTAGTTGGAGGAGGAATAAGGAAAGGAAAGGAAAGGAAAGGAAAGGGAAGGAAAGGAAAGGAAAGGAAAGGAAAGGAAAAAGTGGTAAACTGAGAACGTGGTCTCAGGTAGAGTCTAACCTTGGCTTCATCCAGAGTCGAAACTTGGAAGGTTGATCCCACGGCAGCATCTTGAAGCAAGAAGCCTGGCTTTTATACCCTACGGTTTATGGGCTGCCCCTGGGTAAAGGGTTTAATTTCCTAGTCATCTCCAGGTGAGCTGACCTGGCTAAGGTCTGATAAAGGCAATTCCTCAGCGGCCACAGGTGTAAACCATTGGCTTCAGTACTCCAGCAGCAGGTGGGAACCAGCCAGTAAGGGGGGATGTGAGCAGAGCACTAAAAATATGTTGAGAGAAGTTTGTGTACCAATTGAGGTCTTCCCAAAACTCATGGATGAAAATCTGGAGCACTATGTTGCTTGTGTGCCAGAAAAGATCCTTGACTTTACGAGTATTATCAGGATGTTTGAGGCAAATGTATCTCTAGAGGGAATCAAAACAAACCCATCTCTGATGTTTCCATTAACTACAGAGAGATACATCAGAAAATCATTACTGGTGATTTCTTCACGTACAGGCAGAAGGGCCTAAATGGACTTTGAGTGTGAGCCTAGCAGACTGCACCCCTCCTATAACCCAGACTTCACTGTTACCTGTGTACCTGAATGGCAAAAGAGGACTCCTTTATGTTAATTTCAGGTGGGACCATGAAGGTCAACAACCAAAGAATTGGTGCCCTTTCCCCTATATTCCAAAGACTTATGCCAAACTTATAAAAGGGGTGCCCCCAAAGTGGTGTGGGGTCCCTTCATCCAACACCCACAGACCGATAATGAAGATCAAAGTCAAAGAACACTGGGAAGAGAAATATTTTTGCAGAAAAAAATCTGAGAATGTTGTAAATGTATAAAAACTTTCCAAGCCCTCCCCTTGGGAGATGGGTAGAGGCTGTATCCATCCTCCTGAATTCAGGACCACAGAGAAGGCTGTAAGGTGATTGCTCAGAGAGCTTGTGCTGTGATCACTAGAACTGGGAACGTGGTGCACTTGTATCTGACTCCCATTTAGGAAACCTAAGTGTGAGAGACAATGTGGCTGTGAGTCACAAGAGCAGAGAAACAGTGAGAGGCACTGGAAGCAAACTGTCCTAGTGCCACATGTGGTTCCAGAGGCTTGGCTGTGGACCATAAGAGAAAGCCTAGAGCCATGTGAAATGGAACTCTGCTCAAGATAGCCACAAGCCACGACGAGGGGGCAATGGCTGCACCAAAAAAAAAGTCTGCATAAGGAACACACAGGAGCTGAGTGGTGATGTCCCAGGAGGGAAGTCCTCCCATTTCCCTCCACCTCGGGAGTTTCTATTGAAGTTCCGCAAAACCTCATTATTGATGTATTTAAATCTACAAAAGTAGCTCAGGAGGTCGAAAGCCAGTGCTAAATATCTTCCTAACCTGGTGCATAGTGTCCTCTTATAAGACCGTTTTCCCTAAATCACTTTCTCATCTGGGTAAAACACTGAAGGGGCCTAAAACCAAAGTGGGGAGAGTGAGAGTTAGAGCTAGGAAAGAGCATTTTCTACACAGACCCTCCTCCTCCTCCCTACGGGCGCCCTCACTTAAATAACAAGGTAGGAAGGAAGAATCTTTACGTGGCATACGTAATGAGTTATGCAGCTGTGCCACCAGACTGGACATCTTAATTTTTCAAATAATGCCATTTGTGAGACTAAAATTTTAAAAATAAGTAAATAAAAGAACAACATAGGTTAAGATTTCATTTAAGGGGTAAGGAAGAAATTTCTAAGGAGTGAGTTGAAAGGGTCATTAAGACAGGAGAAACATTTTTTTCTGCTTGTATCTTAATAGTTTCAGCTTTTTTAATAAAATAGTTATTGTTATGAGTTGAATTGTGTTTCTCTCAAATTCACATATTAAAGTCCTAATCCCAAGTACCTCAAAATGCAACCTCATTTGGAAATAGAGTCATTGCAGATGTACTTAGTTAAGATGAGGTCACACTGGAGAAGGGTCAGCCCCTAACTCAATATGACTGAATCTCATAAAAAAGGGGAGATTTGGACACAGGCACATATAAAGGGATAAGACCACATGAAAATTAAGATGGCCATCTATAGACCAAGACAGAGACCTGGAATGGATCTTCCCTCATAGCTCTCAGAAAGAACCGACCCTGCCAACCCCTTGATTTGAACTTCTAGCCTCCAGAATTGAGATAATAAATTTCTTATGTTAAGCTGCCCAGTTTGTAGTACTTTGCCGGGTCAGCCCTAGCAGACTAATACAGTTATTCATTGATAGAGGTGGTTCCTTTTGTTCTAAATATTAATTTATTTTAGTCACTTTTAAGTATTGGAAACTTTAGCTCAGTAATTTTCATCATTTTGTTCAATATTAAAAGGCCTATGTACTACTTAACCTTTAGGAGCTTTAGGTTTTCATCTGAAAATAAATTCAGATGAAATTTCTCTCCCAAGCTTCAAATCCTAGAGTAGCTTCCCATTGCAAGGACATCGACATTAAGAATTCAAAATTCTTCACACGGTCCACAAATCCCATATGGTCTGCAGATTGCTTGTATCTCTAAACTCCAATCCTTCCTTTTGTCCCCTTCTTTGCCTCCTTTAAAAAGCCACGCCACCAGAATAATACAAGTTCATCGTGTTCTCAGGACCTTGGCACATAACTTTCTTTTATCTTTTGGTACCAACCACCGTAGCTAATGAAATCCCAGTGCTCACCGTTGGTACCTCTACCTCATTGCCCTGTTTTATCTTTTTCTTCACACTTATTTGTTCCTGATATAATCTTATTTATTGACGTCCTTACCATCTCTTCTCTCTCCCCTAGAAATTAATCTCCTTGAGGAGTGGGACCCTGTCATTCTCGTTTATCCCTGCATCCCAGTGGTATGAGACAGAAAAGGTACTCAATCAATATTTTTTGACTGATTGACTCTAAAACGAGCAGGATGGCCTCATTTCTTCCCATTTATAGGACTAATTCCCTATACTTTTCACATTTTGCTTCTTAACGTGAGTGTAGTCACTAGACCTACGTTCAGAGCAACATTGTCATTCTTTTTCCTCCCTTTCTCCACTCTCCATTTATGCTGATTAATAAGCCAAGCAGGCTAGATGAAAGCCTACGACACTGAAGTCTTCATAACATGTGTCATCCAGTCAATTTTTAGCATGTAAATTCTTAGATTAAAATGATAATATTTAGAAAAATTGAATTCTAAATCTTTCATGATTTTTCCCATCACCCCCAAGAAAGTCTAGAAATAGTTGATTGATCTATTTTTTTTTTATTCTTTGGATACTGTTTGATATTTGCTCAAAATAGGGTTAGTATTGCCTCCAGAGTATATTTAAATTACTGTAGGTACTGGTGTCTTAGTAATGCTTTCTTCTATTTATATGTTCAGTACCACCCTCTCATAATCTTTTTCTCTCCTCCTCCAATTATTTTAACTTCCATTAATGGAAGTATTTCCTTTTCCTAATCCATTCTGCTTCCAGCCTCTATTGTGAACATTAATTTATAACCTATGTTATTTAAACATATATCTGGGTTCATCAGTATTATGTGACGATCTAAGAGCAGAGGGGTAAGAGTCTGGGGAATAACTGTATTACTAACAGTATTCCTCATGCTTATAATTAAAGCAAATGCTGAAAATAAGTAGTACAATAATAGCAGTGTATCAAACTTTAAAAATTTAGTTGAAGAGTTAAATTAATATTAAAGCTTGAATAAAATTAAATTTCCTTCTTCCTTCTCTCATTCTTGTGTTCTTGTGGAACACAGATTAATTCACTTGCATAAGTATTAATCAATATGCTATGGTACAAACTTCTGGAGCTCAGGGTACAAAAACATTTATTGAGCCCTTGCTGTATTCATATTACAGAATCCATAGCTCTGGGATTGTAGTCAAATTTAATAATAAAATATTTATTCTGTAAAGTTCTCTGTGTTAAATCCTTTACAAGTCATGGCTACTTGGACCACAATCCTAAAACAGTTGAGAAGACAAAGCTAATACTGAAAAAAAAAAAAAATACTTAAGATATCATATAAATTTTTGTAAAACACTGTACATAAATAAAACCAAAAGAAATAAAATAGTCAGCAAACTTAATTAAGTAGAAATAGTTGGAAAAGTCATCTTTTGTTAATATTTTAAGGTTGTGTTGTTTTATAATCTATATCTCCACCTATTCCAAAAAGATTTGCAATCACTAACCTTGAAGAGATGTTAACTGCTGTTAAATTTATCAACATTTATTTACCAACAAAGAGAAATAACTAAAAAGTGAAATAAGCTTGTTGTGGTAATGAAGGTATGTGCAAAATACATGATATAGGGGTAGGATCACAGATTTCTTCAATTGCAAACCACCATGAACATGTTAGTTCTACTAAGGTTAAACCCAGTGCTACAGGAAAGAGAGCTTGTGCAAAGGCTCCTACCCCATACTTGAATGATCTCAAGGCCTCTCTGAAAAGTTTCCACTACCCTACCTGGCACTCTGCTAACCTAATGTCTTCTCAATCATATGTGGTACACAGATAGGCATTCCCTACTATGTGCCAAGAAAAATAACTGGGCATCTTAGTCATCCCACGTAAGCACAAATTCTCAGACTTGATCCGTTACCATTCCCAAGCCAGGTCCTGAACCAGAAGTTCCTGAATGCCACAGTCTTGGACTATGGTTCTGAATTGACCGGCATGTCTAACTTCTCCCCATTGTGATCTGTTTGTCTAAGGTATAGTTATTATGACAGCCAAGGGGCTGCACTTAAGCACATGGTGACCTGGAAAATGCATCTGTGCCTGTACTCTATCTGTACTGGTTTTCATGAATATTTGAACAAAAAGCGGGAAGCAGTAAAGGAATCCATCCTAAGATAAGGCTTAATGTACAACTTTACGTTGCCAGTCTCAAGGTGGCATTTTGGCATGAAACTCAATTTTCTCTTAGAATAATTTGCATGGGGATTATGGGCTAAATGTTCTCAAAGAGTCTAAGCTATAATTCTTTTTGAGTCTGCACTTTGGCATTTAACTACAGCATATGCAAGCCTAACTTACAGTCTTAGTCTTTACATTTGTCCAAATTCTCTACACGATGCCAGCCAAATTTTAATGAAAAGCATTGCTTTCCGACATGATTTACTTGCTCTGTGCTTTTTTTTTCCTAGAGGGATTTTTGCTTTACATTAAATATAAACTGAACTTTTGCTGAGATTTCTGCCATCAGTGAAAATTCTCTTTGTGAACCTCCAATCTTCCAAACACCCAACCCTATGCAAAGATAAAATAGTAATAAATCTAACTTGTTTCCTTCCATGCTATAATAAACGTTTAGACTATACAGAATGATCTTCTGTTGTATGAAGCTAGTATCTCAAAGTCCATTGGATTTGTGTCCCTTATAGTGAATCACACAATCCTGAAAAAAGCACAAGACAAAGAGAAAAAGGAAAGAAGAAAAATGTTAAAAAGAAAAAAAAAATAGAGAAAATGAGTAGGGGAAGAAAGAAAAGTAAGGTTACTAGAAACTGCAGGAGCTGCAGTATCTGTTTATGATGTGGCTGTAATACTACATTGGTCAGCAACTATAATGTAAAAGGTAATGTGTAAGAGTTTTATATGCTTTTCAGAACTACAAAGGGAGTGTGAGTGGGTTTTAAACATTTTGATTAGCACCACAAAGATTTTAATGCTTTATTTAAACAGTTTGCTATAGGGCAAACACATTTGGTAGACAAGGAAAATGAAAGCATGGGCATCCGTTTCTGTTTTCTATTAAGTAATGTTGCGAAGTAAGCAGAAGTTGGATTCAGATATCAGATAATTATCTCCACACTGTGTGTCACAGTAAATAATTTTAATTGGTTTAACTTCAGGGACCATTACTGGCCTAATTAGAAACATGAAAAGGCTACAAGTATTAGGAAATATCCTGAAGGAATGAGAACATTAGCAATTCTGTCAAGCCATTTTTAAAATAACTACACAGTAGCAGCCGCATTTCAGTGAAAGGCAGGGTACTTGAAAGGTGCTTTTAGGTAAACAGTGCTTGGGACTGTGTAATAAGAGATCTCTAACAGGAAGCATAGAAACGGGGTAACAGGATGGCATGTATGCTATTATTGTGCTAAAAACATACTCGGGCTTCCCTGGTGGCGCAGTGGTTAAGAATCCGCCTGCCAATGTAGGGGACACGGGTTCGAGCCCTGGTCCGGGAAGATCCCACATGCCGCGGAGCAACTAAGCCCGTGCACCACAACTACTGAGCCTGCGCGTCTGGAGCCTGCAAGTCACAACTACTGAGCCTGTGCTCTGGAGCCCGCAAACCACAACTACTGAGCCTGAGTGCCACAACTACTGAAGCCCACACGCCTAGAGCCCATGCTTCACAACAAGAGAAGCCACCGCAATGAGAAGCCCGTGCACCGCAACGAAGAGTAGCCCCGGCTCTCCGCAACTAGAGACAGCCCACGCACAGCAACGAAGACCCAATGCAGCCAAAAATAAATAAATAAATAAATTTATTAAAAAACAAAAACAAAAACATACTCATCTCGTTCTGATGGCTGTTTTTAAACGAAGCAGGTTAAGGTTTTCAGAGTCAAGGAACAATAATGGAGGTTGGGTAAATCCTAATCGAGAATATGTTGACTTCCTGAAAGAGTAAAAGATCTTTGAGTAAAATAGATTTACTCAAACACCTTCAGCGTGCAGAGGAGATGTACTGAGTGAAGGATGGTACTGCATGTGAACTATGATCTCTTCTTCACCTCGGGTTCCCAAGATTCATGAGAAACGAATGGGTATTATTCTTGGAAGCATAGGCATACAACATATGCACTGCAATGAGTGTACGACATAGTTCACGTTTAGAAAATAGCTGTGTTGTGAATGAAAAGTGAGATACTGTGTCCAGTAGGCCGGCGATGATGCTAAAAAAGAAATCCCACGGGACTCTCAGACTTTCAAGGAGTAAGATTTTTCCATCATATGAAATAACTAGAATGCCATATAATGTTTAAATGCATAAATAATGTCAAGAACTTCTAATAAATAGTTACATAGTACAATTTTGTTCTTTTTCATTTGTAATCTTGTTTTTAGCTTTCCACTTTCTGAAATTGCTGATGGTAGCATTTGACTAGCTATCCTCTTTGGGATGTGAAGATTTTGAATGGATCATCCAAGCTTAAAGTTACCAAAATCAACCATAATTTTAGCCATTTTTGTTTATTTGTTTTAAGTGCGAAGAATAGAGAAACTAAATAGAAAAAGGAAAGCATGGTAAGCTGTGGACCATTTTTAAAAAGTCAGCATTACTAGAGAAGAGTAAATTGTGTAATTTTACATCTTTGATATTTGGGTATACTGTCAAATACAAACATTACTAATATAATCGAGTCTTTAAAAGACTTAAAAAAATCAGTAGTCCCACCAAATTTGCCAAGAAAAACGTATGCGTGTGTAAGAACCCACATCACAGATTCTCCCCACGCATATGTTCACAGACCCGCCCACCCCACAGACCCACATTTATTCAAGCAGGCACAGAAACGCATTTCTACAGTTTGCACTTTTACACTGAATGCCCTGCAATAATGCCACCAGTTATCATAACTATCTTTTTAATATTTCTGTGTTTTAAAATTTTGGCAAATCTTGTTTGACTTAGGTATATACAATAATTTAAAACCACATTTTCTTCAACAAGATTATAACAAATCAGCTTTGTCTTCGTGGAAGAGTGTAGAGTATATGCAGACGAATAAAATAGAAATAATTCACATGGGGTATTTTTTAGGTGCAAAATAGAAAACACACACATGATTGCTGATCATTATAAAATAATACTTACTGCTTGCCCACCAAGCACATGTTCCATATTTCAAATATCTTCCAAATGTAGAAGAGGGCGGGAAGATGATGAGGAGAATAAAAATGTGGTTGCTTATACAAATATAAATGCTCATATACGTACACAAACATACATACATATGTTCAGATATTTCAGCTTTGCCCATATGTTCCGAAAATAGCAGCCTGGAAAATTTGTACCCGCACATCCTGCTCTCAGAGTGAGGATACAAATGAAGACAAATTTCCCTAGGACCCAAGTTATTCAAGAAGAGAAAGACTTCAGGACACTTCATTCTTTCAGGCCACTGAACATTGCAAAGGAGCCTTAACACACAAATCTACTCCTCAAAATTCCAGATTTATCCCTTAAAGAGTTTAAGATTATTTCCTCTCATATCCTCTTCCACAGAATAAACTATCTGCCCCTACATTCAAGGACCAGGCAAGGAAATAAAGGTGCAGATTGGGGTAGGGGCCTTAGTTTAAGAAGTTTTCCTCTAACACATTGAGAGGACTTCTGGATGATGGCAAAAATTGCGTCACACATTTCTCCCCGTACTCTGATCATTTCTATTTTTCTGTATAGTAGCTAATAATTTTCATTTTTAAAATAATGTTACAATTGTTCAGAATATGCCCTTGAACTCAGAAAATATGAATTGTGTAGTGGAGTAAGCATGGCTTTTCAGCTCCCACAGACCTGGTTTAGATGCCTGACTTCATATTTTCCTAGTTAAGGTCATTACTGAACATCAGTTTTTTAATCTGTAAAATGGAGGAAATGATTGAGTTGCAGGGAAAAATTGAAATAATGTATGTAAAGCACCTGGCTTATGTCTAAACCAAAGTTTCCTGTTAATACTGTTATGCTGTGTTACCCTTTAAAGATGTTTCTGTAATTTAGATATTATCACTAAATGGTTGTAAAACGCTTGCTTATGGAGCACAGGTCAAGCCACTTTAGATTTTTTCACACTTTCACGTAACCAGGCTTTCCCATGAAAACATCAAGTCTGTGATAGGAACCCCACAATGATCTTCTCTTTGGTCATTGCCCCTCCTTTCAGTCTCTATGAGGGACCACAATTATGTTCATACGATGAATCCCTGTTCCCCATTTCCATTCTCTCTCAAACCCTGCCTATACAAACCAATCACAGGTCTGGGAGTGGGCAGCAGGTCCAAGAGGGACAAATCAAAGTCCCTTTTTCAAACCCCCAACACCTGGACAAAGGTGACTAACCCATGTGCAGGGCTATCACTTATCAAGGAATAGGCTAGGACTCAGAAAAAAGGCAATCAATTTTTTTTTTTTCAGATTCTGTTAGTGACTAAATTTTGCATTACATAAAATGGGACAAGCAAAGAAAGTCAGTCTGCAAAAGGAAAGAAGTGGATGGTTGGTCGGAGAGGAGCAAAAATAAAAGATGGACACAGCACTGGCTTGGGTTCCTTTAAGTCTTCCTGTTCAACTATGTTCCTGCACTCTCATTGCAAGCTCCAAACACCCCACCTTCCTTTTTTTTTTTTTTTTTTTTTTGCTTTTGTTTGGATCTTGCAAAAGAATTTCTGCTTATATAACTCTATACTAAACTATAGCATTCGTATTAATGAAATAATTCTATGAGATGAAATTAGTTAAAAAAATAACTTCTGCCTGCCAGTGCAGGGGACACAGGTTTGAGCCCTTGTCTGGGAAGATCCCACATGCCACGGAGCAACTGGGCCCGTGAGCCACAACTACTGCGCCTGCGCGTCTGGAGCCTGTGCTCCGCAACGGGAGAGGCCGCGACAGTGAGAGGCCCGCGCACCGCGATGAAGAGTGGCCCCCACTTGCCGCAACTAGAGAAAGCCCTCGCACAGAAACGGAGACCCAACACAGCCAAAAATTAAAATAAATAAATTAAATAAATAAATTTAAAAAAATAATAAATAAATAACTTCTTAGTAGTAGAAGTAATTTCTACTACTTTCACTGGCAGTAGTTGGTTTTATACTTTGTAGCTAAGTCCATATTAAATTAGAATTCGTAGGCTAAAAAAATAAACTGATTGCCTTTTAATGTAATCTGAAGTTATCTACTGGCTCTTTCCCATCACATGAGATTTCAAAACCCAGGGATCCCAGCAGGTCCTATAGATTTAAATTGCTAATATTCTGTTCAATCTTTAGTGTGGAAGTTAGTAGTAACAAAGTTCACTGCATGAAGCAATGGAGCCTCTTAATTAAAGACTGCACTTGGCTAACTTTATAAATGCATTGATGTAGGCGTCTACAAACTCCTCTGCTTCCACTGTCCTGTGGCACAAGATGAAAGGCAAGAAATAATGGGGGTGCCTACCCCTTGGAAGCCTGCATCTTGTAAGTACCTATAGTCATTAACAGACATTTTCCTCTAGATTCTCCTAAATTAATTATTTATATAATTAGTATGATTATTTATAACCATGTATAAATAATTATATATTCCACATGTTATAACTTGCCTCTGAGATCCTGATTAGGCTTCCTATAAGAACACCTTCTTAGAGTACTAATTCTCAGATTTGATTGTGCATCCTGGATTACTGGGAGGCTTGGAAAAATGTAAATACCTGGGCCCTACAGCATAGGTTATCATTCAATATTTTGAATGGCTCCCAAGAATCTATAAATTTTTAACAAGCACCTAGGTGATTCTAATGCAGTCAGTTCAGGAAAAATCTTCTGCAAAAAGAAAAAAAGTTTCTAAAAAATATTTTTTCTTTTGCTTATCAGACTTTTATACTTAGAAAACCTAACATAATGTGGCAAACACTTGAAAACATTTTTAACATTAATTTACCCAAATTACAACTGACTGTACTTTAGATTTTGACTACAAAAGAGAATAAAGTTAATTGTTTGGTTACAAAGAAATTACAAGCTTTACACATATTTTTATTTGAAGCCAGTCGACAAACTGAACCAAAACAATAGTAAGATTGTGCTTTACAAAAAAGATTTCTAAAATTACTGTATTTCAGGTAACTATATAAAGGCAATACTTATCTATGTTACTTTCAATTGATCATCATGTTATATTAATATTTTTTAACATCCTTATTGGAGTATAATTGCTTTACAGTGGTGTGTTAGTTTCTGCTTTATAACAAAGGGAATCAGCTATACATATACATATATCCCCATATCTCCACCCTCTTGCGTCTCCCTCCCACCCTCCCTATCCCACCCCTCTAGGTGGTCACGAAGCACCGAGCTGATCTCCCTGTCTATGTGTCTGCTTCCCACTAACTATGTATTTTACATTTGGTAGTGTATATATGTCCATGCCACTCTCACTTTGTCCCAGCTTACCAATCCCCCTCCCCGTGTCCTCAAGTCCATTCTCTAAGTCTGCATCTTTATTCCTGTCCTGCCACTAGGTTTTTCAGAACTCTTTTTTTTTTTTTTTTTAGATTCCATATATATGTGTTAGCATACGGTATTTGTTTTTCTCTTTCTGACTTACTTCACTCTGTATGACAGCCTCTAGGTCCATCCACCTCCCTACAAATAACTCAATTTTGTTTCTTTTTATGGCTGAGTAATATTCCATTGTATATATGTGCCACATCTTCTTTATCCATTCATCTGTCGATGGACACTTAGGTTGCTTCCATGTCCTGGCTATTGTAAATAGAGCTGGAATGAACATTGTAGTACATGACTCCTTTTGAATTATGGTTTTCTCAGGGTATATGCTCAGTAGTGGCTGTATCAATTTACATTGCCACCAAGAGTGCAAGAGGGTTCCCTTTTCTCCACACCCTCTCCAGCATTTATTGTTTGTAGGTTTTTTGATGATGGCCATTCTGACCCGTGTGAGGTAGTAACTCACTGTAGTTTTGATTTGCATTTCTCTAATGATTAGTGATGTGGAGCATCCTTTCATGCGTTTGTTGGCAATCTGTATATCTTCTTTGGAGAAATGTCTATTTAGGTCTTCTGCCCATTTTTGGATTGCGTTGTTTGTTTTTCTGATATTGAGCCGCATGAAATGCTTGTAAATTTTGGAGATTAATCCTTTGTCAGTTGCTTCATTTGTAAATATTTTCTCCCATTCTGAAGCTTGTCTTTTCATCTTCTTTATGGTTTCCTTTGCTGTGCAAAAGCTTTTAAGTTTCAACAGGTCCCCAGTTGTTTATTTTTATTTCCATTTCCCTAGGAGGTGGGTCAAAAAGGATCTTGCTGTGATTTATGTCATAGAGTGTTCTGCCTATGTTTTCCTCTAAGAGTTTGATAGTGTCTGGCCTTACATTTAGGTCTTTAATCCATTTTGAGTTTATTTTTGTGTATGGTGTTAGGGAGTGTTCTAATTTCATTTTTTTACATGTAGCTGTCCAGTTTTCCCAGCACCACTTATTGAAGAGGCTGTCTTTTCTCCATTGTATATTCTTGCCTCCTTTATCAAAAATAAGGTGACCATATGTGCATGGGTTTATCTCTGGGTTTCTATCCTGTTCCATTGATCTATATTTCTGTTTTTGTGCCAGTACCATACTGTCTTGATTACTGTAGCTTTGTAGTATAGTCTGAAGTCAGGGAGCCTGATTCCTCCAGCTCCATTTTTCTTTCTCAAGATTGCTTTGGCTATTCGGGGTCTTTTGTGTTTCCATACAAATTGTGAAATTATTTGCTCTAGTTCTGTGAAAAATGTCATTGGTAGTTTGATAGGGATTGCATTGAATCTGTAGATTGCTTTGGGTAGTAGAGTCATTTTCACAATGTTGAGTTTTCCAAACCAAGAACATGGTTATATCTCTCCAGCTGTTTGTATCATCTTTAATTTCTTTCATCAGTGTTTTATAGTTTTCTGCATACAGGTCTCTTGTCTCCTTAGGTAGGTTTATTCCTAGGTATTTTATTTTTTTGTTGCAGTGGTAAATGGGAGTGTTTTCTTAATTTCTTTCATATTTTTCATCATTAGTGTATAGGAATGCAAGAGATTTCTGTGCATTAATTTTATATCCTGCTACGTTACCAAATTCATTGATTAGCTCTAGTAGTTCTCTGGTAGCATCTTTAGGATTCTATATGTTTAGGATCATGTCATCTGCAAACAGTGACAGCTTTACTTCTTCTTTTCTGATTTGGATTCCTTTTATTTCTTTTTCTTCTCTTATCGCTGTGGCTAAGACTTCCAAAACTATCTTGACTAAGAGTGGTGAGAGTGGACAACAACCTTGTTCCTGATCTTAGAGGAAATGGTTTCAGTTTTTCACCATTGAGAACAATGTTGGCTGTTGGTTTGTCATACATGGTCTTTACTATGTTGAGGTAAGTTCCCTCTATGCCTACTTTCTGGAGGGTTTTTATCATAAAATGGGTGTTGAATTTTGTTGAAAGCTTTTTCTGCATCTATTGAGATGATCATATGGCTTTTTGTCCTTCAATTTGTTAATATGGTTTATCACATTGATTGATTTGTGTATATTGAAGAATCCTTGCATTCCTGGGATAAACCCCACTTGATCATGGTGTATGATCCTTTTAATGTGTTGTTGGATTCTGTTTGCTACTACTTTGTTGAGGATTTTTGCATCTATGCTCATCAATGATATTGGCCTGTAGTTTTCTTTCTTTGTGACATCATTGTCTGGTTTTGGTATCAGGGTGATAGTGGCCTCATAGAATGAGTTTGGGAGTGTTTCTCCCTCTGCTATATTTTGGAAGAGTTTGAGAAGGACAGGTGTTAGTTCTTCTCAAAATGTTGGATAGAATTCGCTTGTGAAGCCATCTGGTCCTGGGCTTTTGTTTGTTGGAAAATTTTTAATCACAGTCTCAATTTCAGTGCTTGTGATTGGTCTGTTCATATTTTCTCTTTCTTCCTGGTTCAGTCTCGGAAGGTTGTGCTTTTCTAAGAATTTGTCCGTTTCTTCCAGGTTGTCCATTTTATTGGCATGTAGTTGTTTGTAGTAATATCTCATGATCGTTTGTATTTTTGCAGTGTCAATTATTACTTCTTTTGCATTTCTAATTCTATTGATTTGAGTCTTCTCCCTTTTTTTCTTGATGAGTGTGGCTAATGTTTTATCAATTTTGTTTATCTTCTCAAAGAACCAGCTTTTAGTTTTATTGATCTTTGCTATTGTTTCCTTCATTTCTTTTTCATTTATTTCTGATCTGATCTTTATGATTTCTCTCCTTCTGCTAATTTTGGGGTTTTTGTGTTTTTCTTTCTCTAATTGCTTTAGGTGTAAGGTTAGCTTATTTATCTGAGATGTTTCTTCTTTCTTGAGGTGGATTGTATTGCTATAAACTTCCCTCTTAGAACTGCTTTTGCTGCACCCCATGGGTTTTGGGTCATCGTGTTTTCATTGTCATTTGTTTCTAAGTATTTTTTGATTGCCTCTTCGCTTTCTTCAGTGATCTCTTGGTTATTTAGTGGTGTATTGTTTAGCCTCCATGTGTTTGTAGTTTCTACAGATTTTTTCCTGTAATTGATATCTAATCTCATAGCATTGTGGTCGGAAAAGATACTTGATATGATTTCAACTTTTTAAAAATTACCAAGGTTTGATTTGTGACCCAAGATATGATCTGTCCTGGAGAATGTTCCATGAGCACTTGAGAAGAAAGTGTATATTTGTTGTTTTTGGATGGACTGTCCTATAAATATGAATTAAGTCCATCTTGTTTAATGTATCATTTAAAGGTTGTATTTCCTCATTTATTTTTATTTTGGATGATCTGTCCATTGGTGAATGCGGGGTGTTAAAGTCCCCTACTATGATTGTATTACTGTCGATTTCCCCATTTATGGCTGTTAGTATTTGCCTTATGTATTGAGGTGCTCCTATGTTGGGTGCATAAATATTTACAATTGTTATATCTTCTTCTTGGATTGATCCCTTGATCATTATGTAGTGTACTTCTTTATCCCTTGTAATAGTCTTTATTTTAAAGACTATTTTGTCTGATATGAGAATTGCTACTCCAGCTTTCTTTTGATTTCCATTTGCATGGAATATCTTTTCCATCCCCTCACTTTCAGTCTGTATGTGTCCCTAGGTCTGAAGTGGGTCTCTTGTAGACAGTAGATATACAGGTCATGTTTTTGTATCCATTCAGCCAGTCTATGTCTTTTGGTTGGAGTATTTAATTCATTTACATTCAAGGTAGTTATCGATATGTATGTTCCTATTACCATTTTCTTAATTGTTTTGAGTTTGTTATTGTAGCTATTTTCCTTCTCTTGTGTTTCCTGCCTAGAGAAGGTCCTTTAGCATCTGTTGTAAAGCTGGTTTGGTGGTGCTGAATTCTCTTCACTTTTGCTTGTCTGTAAAGGTTGTAATTACTCTGTCAAATCTGAATGAGATCCTTGCTGGGTAGAGTAATCTTGGTTGTAGGTTTTTCCCTTTCCTCACTTTAAATATGTCCTGCCACTCCCTTCTAGCTTCCAGAGTGTCTGCTGAAAGATCAGCTGTTAACCTTATGGGGATTCCGTTGTATATTATTTGTTGTTTCTCCCTTGCTGCTTTTAATATATTTTCCTTGTATTTAATTTTTGAAAGTTTTATTAATATGTGTCTTGGCATGTTTCTCTTTGGATTAATCCTGAATGGGACTCTCTGTGCTTCCTGGAGTTGATTGACTATTTCCTTTCCCATATTAGGGAATTTTTCAACTATAATCTCTTCAAATATTTTCTCAGTCCCTCTCTTTTCTCCTCTTCTTCTGGGACCCCTATAATTGGAATGTTGGTTCCTTTAATATTGTCCCAGAGGTCTTTGAGACGGTCCTCAATTCTTTTCATTCTTTTTACTTTATTCTGCTCTGTGGCAGTTATTTCCACTATTTCATCTTCCAGGTCACTTATCCGTTCTTCTGCCTCAGTTAGTCTGTTATTGATTCCTTCTAGAGAATTTTAAATTTCATTTATTGTGTTGTTCATCATTGTTTGTTTGCTCTCTAGTTCTTGTAGGTACTTGTTAAATGTTTCTTGTATTTTCTCCATTTTATTTCCAAGATTTTGGATCATCTTTACTATCATTACTCTGAATTCTTTTTCAGGTAGACTGCCTATTTCCTCTTCATTTGTTTGGTCTGATGGGTTTTTACCTTGCTTCTTCATCTGCTGTGTGTTTCTCCGTCTTCTCATTTTGCTTAACTTACTGTTTTTGGGATTTCCTTTTCACAGGCTGCAGGTTCGTAGTTCCTGTTGTTTTTGGTGTCTGCCCTCAGTGGCTCAGGTTGGTCAGTGGCTTGTGTAGGTTTCCTGGTGGAAGGGACTGGTGCCTGTGTTCTTGTGGATGAGGCTGGATCTTGTCTTTCTGGTAGGCAGAACCATGTCCGGTGGTGTGTTTTGGGGTGTCTGTGACCTTATTATGATTTTAGGCAGCCTCTCTGCTACTGGGTGTGGTTGTGTTCTTGTCTTGCTAGTTGTTTGGCATAGGGTGTCCAGCACTGTAGCTTGCTGGTCGTTGAGTGGAGCTGTGTCTTGGTGTTGAGATGGAGATCTCTGGGAGAGCTTTCATCGTTTGATTACGTGGAGCCAGGAGGTCTTTCGTGGACCAATATCCTGAACTCGGCTCTCCTACCTCAGAGGCACAGGCCTGACACCCGGCCGTAGCACAAAGACCCTGTCAGCCACACATCTGTGCAGTTTCTAGAGACCATAGCAGTGCATCAGACAGAACAAGAGAGAAGTAGGTTTTCACAATTCCTGCCTTCAGAAATTCACGTTCATTTGTTCAGTAGAGATTTACTGAGTGCCTACTTCTTGCTAAAACTGGGCGATGGGGATTCAAAGAGGTTTTCTCACATGGCGGAGGCCCAATGACTGCGGCACAGGGTCTATATTAATTTTTAAAATGAGATATTTCTGTTTGATCTAAAACTTTGAAGATAATTTTTAGTTTCATTGTAGTAAGTGCAAGATACTGATGCTACTATAATCATGATAAGAATTAACAGTTGCATTTGTGTATACAACTTATGAAATATCAATTTTAAAAATGGTACTTTTCATTTGCTTTATTAATGGATTATTCCTATTCCTAAAGGAATTTATCTAAATCTTTTTTTTTAATGGTAGAGTCTATATTACTATAATGAATTGATAATGTATTTATCTGGGTTATACACAATAAAATTATTTAAAACTTCAATTCTATGATCCCTAAGTGGCATTTAATATAGAAGTCAAGGTAGTGCACCTGCATTATGTTCTTTAAGGAGAAATATAATTCTAACTGAAGACATTTATATTGTCTGGTACTTATTAACCTTATTTTTCAACCTTCATGTATATTCAGCAAGCTAGGTATAAGTTCATAAATTTATTTAATAATTTATAAATATAAGATATAAAAGGAATCCTTATATGTGGGTCAATACTAAAATAAAAATGAGAAAAATTTCTTACTTCTTTTCTTTAAACCCAGCTGCCATTTCTGATGTGTGACAAAAATTGTTTTCCTTGTCTCAATCATAGATGGAGTTGATTTTTTTAAATTACACAAGTAATCCATAATCAAAGTAGAATACCTTAGAAATGTAATATGCAGTGTGACCACCTTTCCATTACATCCTCTTGTCTATATGTGCCTTAATTCATTTAATCCATTCTCTATTATCACACGATATGGCATTTCTTGATTTTGGCCATTGTAAACAGTACTGTAGTGAACATCCTTAGACATACTCTTAGGCAAAAGTCACCTGATTATTTCCTTATTTTATAGTAAGGTGATCAGTGCATTAAAATGTACCTTTATTTTAAAAGCTTTTAAT
Source organism: Balaenoptera ricei (assembly GCF_028023285.1). Classification (NCBI taxonomy): domain Eukaryota; kingdom Metazoa; phylum Chordata; class Mammalia; order Artiodactyla; family Balaenopteridae; genus Balaenoptera; species Balaenoptera ricei. The sequence goes on from NC_082641.1 coordinate 74,975,637, forward strand.
TGATTTTCATCTTCCTAGACAATGTTTTAAACAAGACTAATATATTACTTCAAAAATGTATATTTTTGTCTTAGCTTTTTACTAAAGTTCTGGATTTTGGTGCTTTTTGTTTGCTTATTTTTTCTGTTCATATGTCTGGCACATTTCTCTTTATGAAATTGAGTTCATTTTGTTCAGTTTTAGAAACATGTGAAAACTTGAGGGTCCTGGTGTTTTGGTTACACATTGAAGTGTTCATGTGAATTTCATTAGATGGTAAATATAGAGGAGATGAGAAAATATGAAGCCCATATTACCCTGGAGCTTGTTCTCAAATAAGTACCCTAATAAATTGAGAGTTATTGTTTTATACATGGATTATCATTCCTCAAATGGTTATAATGTATTGAAATATCACCAATACTACAATAGTCTTGAATGGTTTGTGTCTTTGAAGTCTCAGAAGTCCCTTTATGACTTGGTTTAAGGGACCATGGACATTACATACCATTCATTCCTTTAAGTGGCATTTATTTTATATATAACTTGTGTTAGAAGCTTTGAGAAATACAAAGTAATAAAAAAAAAAAAAGTATGTACACAGAGGAAAATGCAGATAACCATACAAAGTCTATATATGTAGTGTGATATCAATGGTATAAGCCAAAAATGTTTTAGAATTCACAGGAACTATAGTCTACTGTGACCTGGAGGGATCATAGAAGGTTCATGAAAGAATCGGAGTTTGGGCTGCATATTTAAGAAAGGATAGGATTAGACTATTAGGCAAGGGTAGTGAGGAGGAAAGGCATAGTGAGAGATTTTGAGCATGAGAGTGAGTTGTGGTGTTCAAGACAGATGAATCTCACAATATGTTAAAGGATAAATTGCAATATGAAAAACAGTAAGAGTAGAGGAACTATTTAGACTACCATTTATATAATACAAATGTGAGATAATAAAGATCAGAAGTAAGACAATGACATTGATAAAGAAAAGGAAAGAATGGCTATAATGGAAGAAAGATAAATTTGATGACAAACTGGATAACAGATTGAAAGAATGAAGAAAAGTACTAGAGGGTACAGGAATGATTTACCTGAGAGACTTGGAAAATGAAGATACCATTATCACATGGAATGTGTGGAGAATGCAGGTTTGGGGTCAGATAGACTAGATTTTGACTTGCTTAACTTGAGATGATAATATGAGCCTGGAGCTGGAAACAAGACACTAGAACTGAAAGGGGCAGATCAGGCCAATTCATTGTGAATCATGATAAAAGTACTATCTGCAGCCATGATTAAGTAAACTCATCAATAGAAAGAGGGAGAAAAGTTGTAAGATTAGACCTGAATCTTGGAAAAAATACTATAGGTGGTACATGGGAAGAAGGAGTGAGGCAGGAGGAGAACTATGGAGTATGTAAACATTGGCAATTCCTGTTACATGGCGCAAAAGCATCTAGGAGATGATTCTTTCCTGTAATATGTGGGTGGACAGTTGGTAGAAAAAATAATTCGGTCAGAATTGTAGATTAGCTGAAGTTACTTTTGATTGCTTTCATTTCTGAGACAGATTTCTTCTACCTTCCAGGAACCTAATTTATGTACTGATCTCTGACTACCCAAATCATTTTTTCAGAACGCCACTAAGTCTTGAGTTTTCCCCATCCTTCAAACTCTATAATTTTATTCACTTTTTTCATTTCTATTTCCCCATTCTAATCAAAGAATTGAAAGGGAAGTAATCTGGTTCTCAAATTAATGCTCAACAAAGTAAAATAAATTGGTCATTTAAATCATCTCCAGAAGATAGGAAGGGAATACTTTCCCTAATGTAGGTGCATCTCTAATCCATGAACTCTGATGGATCTGTCTTTGAGCTGTAAGTCTCTTCTCCAAAACCATTACTTATTCAGGCAAACCATTGTCAACACTAGGATAGTTAAGTGTCTGATATCATGCCCACTGCAGTGGTATTACTATCCAGTAATATCTGGTTCAGTCATGTTAAAGTGGATCAATATCTGGAAGGCTCTTTGATTTTTTTTCTAGAACTAATTTGGGGGCTGAAGCAAAGAAAATAAATGACAAATAAGAGAACAGCTGAGCTGAGGATCAGCCATGAAAGATTAAAGAAATAATAGCACCCTAGGAGAGATGTCGCACAGGCCTGAGTTACTAGTCGTGGAGCTCCAGCATAGAGCAAAAAGACTGAATGAATTCAGCTAACTGAGATGGCTTGCATGACCAGAGTCCTCAGAGAAGGTGAAGTGTTGGTCATTGGATATTCTGACTGCAAGTGTGTCCGGCAAAGAGGTTGGAGTTGCAGATAAGGAGATTTGGAATTGAAAGTCCTATTTTGAGGTAAAGAAATAGGATGTGGTCATGTTGTTGAGAAAGTTGATGTAAGATGAAAAAAAAAAGTTAAGTTAAGGAAAGTGGTGAACTGTGAGGCTAGTTGTTAAATGGGCAATTTGAATATGTGGAAATCACCAAGGATGATGGGACCATATGGGTTAAAATTAAAGCATTATGTATTTCTTAAAGCTATTTATTAAAGAGAACATCAGAAATTAGAACATTCTCTAACACTATAACAAAAGTAAACTCAAAATGGATTAAAGACCTAACTGTAAGACCGGATACTATAAAACTCCTAGAGGAAAACAGGCAGAATACTCTTTGACATAAATCTCAGCAATATCTTTTTGGATCTGTCTCCTAGAGTAATGGAAATAAAAACAAAAATAAACAAATGGGACGTAATTAAACTTAAAAGCTTTTGTATAGCAAAGGAAAAAAAAGACAACCTACAGAATGAGAGAAAATATTTGCAAATGATTTGACTGACAAGAGATTAATCTCCAAAATATAAAAATAGCTCATACAGCTCAATATCAAAAAAAAACAAACAACTCAATCAAAAAATGGGAAGAAAACCTAAATAGACATTTCTCCAAAGAAGACATACATATGGCCAAAAAGCCCAAGAAAAGATGCTCAACATCGCTAATTATTAGAGAAATGCAAATCAAAACTACAATGAGGTATCACCTCACACCGGTCAGCAGGTCGTCATCAAAAAAGTCAACAAATAATAAATGCCGGAGAGCATGTGGAGAAAAGGGGAACCACCTACACTGTTGGTGGGAATGTAAATTGGTACAGCCACTATGGAGAACAGTATGGAGGTTCCTTAAAAAAACTAAAAATAGGGGCTTCCCTGGTGCTGCAGTGGTTGAGAGTCTGCCTGCCAATGCAGGGCACACGGGTTTGAGCCCTGGTCTGGGAAGATCCCAAATGCCGCAGAGCAACTAGGCCCGTGAGCCACAACTGCTGAGCCTGCGCGTCTGGAGCCTGTGCTCCGCAACAAGAAAGGCCGCGATAGTGGGAGGCCCGCACACCGCAATGAAGAGTGGCCCCCGCTTGCCGCAATTGGAGAAAGCCCTCGCACAGAAACGAAGACCCAACACAGCCAAAAATACATAAATAAAGAATTATTAAAAAAAAAAAAAAAAAAGAGCAATGGCCAAGAGAAATTGTTCTAAAAAAAAACCTAAAAATAGAACTTCCATATGATCCTACAATCCACTCCTGGGCATATATCCAGAGAAAAACATAATTTGAAAAGATACATGCACCCCAATGTTCATTGCAACACTATTTACAATAGCCAAGACATGGAAGCAACCTAAGTGCCTACTGACAGAGAAATGGATAAAGAAGATGTAGTATATATATGCAATGGAATAATACTAAGCCATAAAAAAGAATGAAATAATGCCATTAGCAGCAACATGGATGGACCTACAGATTATCATAAGAAATGAAGTAAGCCAGACAGAGAAAGACAAACATCATATGGTATCACTTACATGTGGAATCTAAAAAAAAGGATACAAATGAACTCATTTACAAAACAGAAATAGTCTTACAAACATAGAAAACAAATCTATGGTTACCAAAGGGGAGGGGGGGAGAGGGATAAATTAGGAGTTTGGGGTTAAAATATATGTACTACTGTATATAAAATAGATAACCAACAATGACCTACTGTATAACATAGGGAACTATACTCAATATCTTATAATAACCTATAATGGAAAAGAATGTAAAAAAAGAATATATATATTTGTATATATGTGTATAACTGAATCACTTTACTGTATACCTGAAACTAACACAATATTGTAAATCAACTATATTTAAATAAGTTTTTTAAAAAAAGAGAACATCAGTGTACAAGACAGTAGAGTAACAATTTTAAAACCTATTTCCAAAAATTTTTCTTAGATATTATGTGAAAGTAAAAGTTTATAGGTTTAAATAGATTGGATAATACTGGGTTAACAAAGAAAACCAAATTTCTTTTCTGTTCTGTTTTCAGCATTTTTAATTAATTAACATTATAAGATTCTAAGAAGGAAAGGTATATTATCCACGTTGCTTAGCAAAAATAATCTTCATTTCTTTCCCTCTCAGGACCTCTCAAGAAACTGGTAAAATATTGCTTTACCAGTTGACTGCATCCTCTGTAAGAGGGAATAAGATTAAGGTTTCAACAGTTTGGGCCACAGGGAGTCTGACAGTGAATCAAGGCGAGATATATTGGAAAAGGTGAGACAAACAAAGGAGATTTTGTACTAATGGCATGATTTTTTGTCACTGGGCAATGAAGAAAGATGCAGTGGAAGACCTTCCTGGGAAGAAAGACTGAAGAATACAGAGGCTTAGGTGGGTTCGACTGAAAGTATGGAGGAGAAGGCACCAGACATGGATGTTACTTGTGGTCCTTCAATAGTAAAGGAAGAGGATTAAGCTATATAAGAAACAATGTACAGAACTGAAATGATTTCATTGAGAGCTTGCTTGTTAGAGTTTTACATAAATGAGAGAATATGTTAACACCTTGCTAAAGAATTCAAAAAACTTGCAGATATGCCTATTTGTTTGGAAATAAAAGTTTGGAATAGTACTTAGAGAAACAGGATGGCAACATTTTAGGTCATTATTATCATAGATGAAGATATAACTTGGGTTTATCTGCATCTAAATATCTATGTTGAGAAAATATCTCCACATTTCTAATTGTCTTTAAATGAAAAAATACTAACTGAAATAAAAAATTTCACTGTTTGATTTTCCTACTTGATTCTGTATTTAAGAACGAGAAAAAACAAACATTAACTTGGTTTTTACTGCTCCATTTGGGTCCCTGTTGTTTCCCTCTGTAAAGTGATTCACATTTTCATGGAAGACTTTTCCAAATGCTTCATTGGAAGAAACTGCATATTAATGATTCAGTGCTTACGTAAACAACTGGCCTTGGAGAAATCTAATGAACCAACTTTGTAAGATTTGATTTTGCCTGATTGAATGTAAATAATGTTAAATGTTGTATCTGCCAGAATTTTTACAGAACCTTATGAATTTTTTTATGTACACAAAGCATTATGAATTCAGAGTTTTTAACAGTTATCTTTTAATTCAGCTATTAAGATAATATGGTTTGACATCAGATATGCACTATGAATGTGAGGTACCAGCACATATGTGCACACTAAGTGTTTATATATGCAAGGTATAACTCTCAATTGTTTTTTTTTAATTTTTTAATGCTCCTCCTTTGAAGTTGGCAGCTTGTACATTTTTATCTGAAGGTCTGAATTTGTATTATGCTTTGAAGGAACAAATGGCCTCCATGTGGTATTCGGTTTTCCCTTGCCTGTCTCTATTACTCTGTATCAGGATAAAATTCATTCTGACACAGTTTTTTACTTAGGCATATGCACCTGATCTTTTCCATTGGTCCTGTGCTAACACATGCCACCATTTAGGGATATGTAAAATAACTGGCTTTTAAAACAAGAGGATAATGGCATTGGGAAAAAAGGGTAATTAAGCTTACATATTAGAATACTATAGTAATTCCACCTTTGTGGGAACAGGAGGATAGAAAGATTATACAATTTGCGTGAGTGTGTTAATTTTGAAAACAAGATAAAACAAAAAATAGTGCCTAGTTTCCAAAGTGGTACTCAGCACATAAACTTTAAAATTATTTTGCAAAACAAGATGAGGCTAACAAGCTATCAGAGATAAATAACTCGAAGTAATATATTTGAGTAGTTGCATGTATTGATGACACGGTTATATAAAAGCAGTAGGCCATAAGTAAAACAGAGAAAATATTTTGTTAAAATAATAAGTCAGACACTTTGCTTTTCTTAGCACTGGAGTCTCTAATCAACACAGTCATCCTGGTCTTTATGGTCCTATATGGTTGTACTTTTAAAAAATGTGAATCAGTAAAAAATCTGGGCAACTTAACTAGCTACATTTTTGAACTGGCCTTTTTTGAGTATTCCTTCACTGAGTAAAGACAACCTATCTCTCAATCTCTAAACATGTAGAGCAACATTCACCTAACATTTTCTCTCAAAACCTATGTGGTATAATAGGAATGTCCCAGGTAAAACTCAGGTCTGATCAACCCCAAAATTGGCCTAGGTATGTCATACAACTTCACTGTTATAATAGGTAAGTTAATTTTTAAGTTGATTTTCTTTATCAAGACTCAATTTCTCCATCTGCAAAAAAGAAAGAGTAATACATATGGTTGTATTTTTGAATAAATGGAATATCATTTGTAAGGCAACTAGCATGCATGTTGCTATTCACTCTGATTGCAAACACATCTCCTGAAGCCCACTATTCCTATCCCACTATTGCCATTAGACAACACTCAGGAAAGATTATAATACCATTATATTTTCTGATACCACAGAGACAAGAAACAACTATTTGCCAATATTCTGAAAAATTAATTATTTTTATAAAGACTTCAAAACAGAAAGCAAAAACTCTTTAAAAATGGATTAATACTTTAAAACAGCTCACCTTTTAGTATGGCACCCACATAATATACAATGGACATTCATTGTCTCATTTAACAACAATCCATACATGTTTGTTATTTGCTGAGTGCTTACCATCTCTGAAACATTGTTCTAGATGATGGAATACAAGAAATGAACAAGATGATGAAGTCTCTACTCTCATGGAGCTTGCCACTTTGTAGAAGAGATAACAATAAACAAATGAATAGATAATGATTGATCTCTGATGAAAATAATTCTAGTGAGAGAATAGAAAGTGGTTGTGGTAGTTGTGGTGACTATTTTAGATAGGATGATCAGAGATGACTTATCAGTGGAGGTGATATTTCTTCTGAGATCTGGATTATGCAATAATTAGCCATGAGCAGATATAGCAGAGGAGTGCTTCTAACAGAGAAGAGCAAGAACAAAAGTTCTAAGGCCATAATAAATTAGGTGTTTTGAGAAATAGAGACTAACTCAGTGCAGCTGTAGCACATTGAACTGAGGCCTAGAATGGAGAAGTAGGAGGACTATTTTAAATGGTACTGTTTCCTTAAATTTTTGACCATATTCATTGTTAGTATGTATAAATACCATTGACTTTATACATATATTTCTTTTGTATCCTGCAAACTTGCCAAGCTTGCTTGTTAGTTCTTATAGTTTTCCTCTGAAATTTTTCCGTGAATTTTCCACTTAAATGCCCATGTCATCTAAAAATAAATACAGTTGTACTTCTTTGACAATCTGGATGCCTTCTATATTTCTTGTCTTACCATCTAGAACCACAGTACAATACTGAGTAGAGTGGTGAGTGTGTATATTTGTCTTGTTGTTCTTACGGGGAAAAATTTAGTCTTTCACCATTTAATATGTTGTTAGCTGTAGGTAGATGCCCTTTATCAAGCTGGAGAAGTTTCCTCTGAATCCCAGTTTGCTGAGTTTTTATTATAAATGGGTGTTGGATTTTGTCAAGTGCTTTTTCTTCATTTATTAAGATAATCATTTTTTTCTTTTTTGTTAATGTACTGAATTGCATTGTTTGATTTTTTTAATGATAAATCAACCCTATATTGTTGGGATAAACCTCATTTGATCATGTTGTGTTACCTTTTCTATACATTGTAAATATATGTTGAAATTTTGTTTAGAATTTTACATCTATATTCGTGAGAAATCTAATTTTCCACTAATCGCATCCATTTATTTTTCATCTCAGATAGTGTAGTTTTGCTATTTAGAAGTTTGATTTAGGTGTTTCGTTTGGTTGTTTATTATTATATACCTTTCATGTCTCTTCTTAAATTTTTTAACATATACAACTTTTAAAATTATAACAACTGTTTTAATTCCTTTCTGCTCATTCTAATGTCTGTTTTTATTGATTGATTTTTTATTATGTATCTTGTTTTCCTGCTTCTTTGCATGTCTGGTAATCTTTGATTGGATGTCAGACGTTAATTTTACCTCATTGGATGCTGCATATTTTGTATTCCTATAAATATTCTTGAGTTTCTCTTTGGAGCAAAATTAAGTTACTTGGGAAATGTTTTATCTTTTCAGGGTTTTTTGGATGATTTTTTAAGATAGATATGGAACAGTGCTTAGTCTAGAGTTAATTACTTCCCACTATTGAGGCAAGTCGTCCTCGAGTACTCTACCCAGAGTCCCATGAATTGTCAGTTTTTCCTATCTAGCTGGTGATAACAGGCATTATTCTAGATGCTGTGTGAGTCTTGGCACTGTTCCCTTTAATCTTGCTGGGTAGTTCTTTCTCTGGCCTTGGGTGGTTTCTTCATATGTAGACTCTGATCACTGCTCTATTGAGTGTTTTCTGCCGGGCTCTGGGGCTCTCTCTTCATGTAGATCTCTCTTCTCTTGTGTTCTGCCCTGGGACATATACTTACCTCCATCTCTCCAGACTCTCAGCTCTATCTCCTCAATGCAGGAGGAGTGCTGGGTTTCCTAGTGTGTTCTTTCCCTGTACCCAACCTGTAATCTCTCTTAAGGCAGTAAAATGTGGCAATAATAGAGTTTACCTATTTGATTTCCCATCTCTCAGGAATCACTATACTTTGTTGCTTGATTTCCACTGTCTTGAAAACTTTTTGATTTTTTTTTTGTATTTTATCTGTTTTTTGGCTATTTGGGTCTGGAGGGTAAACCTGGTCCCTCTTTTCTCATCTTGGCCAAAGGTAGAAGTCATTTGTTTGTTTGTTTTTGTTTGTTTCGGTCAATGGAATAAAAGCAAAGTCAACAGCTGAGAATGAGAAGGGCTGGAAGAATGTGAGTTTTAACAAGAGAGGTAAAGGCATGAAATAGTTCTCTTAGAGAGTAGTCAAGCAAATCTACTCCTGAAAATGTATTAAGATTGCTAGGCATTATGGCCAGTTAATCTACTTCAAAGGAGGCAAGAACATACAATGGAGAAAAGAGTCTCTTCAATCAGTGGTGCTGGGAAAACTGGACAGCTACATGTAAAAGAATGAAATTAGAACATTCCCTAACACCATACACAAAAATAAACTCAAAATGGATTAAAGAGCTAAATGTAAGGCCAGATACTATAAAACTCTTAGAGGAAAACATAGGCAGAACACTCTTTGACATAAATCTCAGCAATATCTTTTTGGATCCATCTCCTAGAGCGATGAAAATAAAAACAAAAACAAATAAACGGGACCTAATTAAACTTCAAAGCTTTTGCCCAGCAAAGGAAACCATAAACAAAGTGAAAAGACAATCCACAGAATGGGAGAAAATATTTGCAAATAAAGCAACTGACAAGGGATTAATCTCCAAAATATACAAACAGCTCATGCAGCTCAATATCAAAAAAACCCAATCAAAAAATGGATGAAAGATCTAAATAGACATTTCTCCAAAGAAGACATACAGATGGCCAAAAAACACATGAAAAGATGCTCAACATCACTAATTATTAGAGAAATGCAAATCAAAACTACAATGAGGTATCACCTCACACTGGTCAGAATGGCCATCATCAAAAAATCTACAAACAATAAATGCTGGAGAGGGTGTGGAGAAAAGGGAACCCTCCTACACTGTTGGTGGGAATGTAAATTGGTACAACGACTGTGGAGAACAGTATGGAGGTTCCTTAAAAATCTAAATATAGAGCTACCATACGATCTAGCAATCCCACTCCTGGGCTTATATCTGGAGAAAACCATAATTCGAAAAGATACATGCACCCTGATATTTATTGCAGTACTATTTACAATAGCCAAGACATGGAAACAACCTAGATGTCCATCGATGGATGAATGGATAAAGAAGATGTGGTACATATACACAATGGAATATTAACCACGGAAGAGAATGAAATAATGCCATTAGCAGCAACATGGATGGACTTAGAGATTATCGTGCTAAGTGAAGTAGAGAGAAAATGACAAATATCATATGATATAACTTATATGTGGAATCTTAAAAAAAAATGATACAAATGAACTTATTTACAAAACAGAAACAGACTCACAGACTTCAAAAACAAATTTATGGTTACCAAATGGGAAACATGGGGGGAGGGATAAATTAGGAGTTTGGGATTAACATATATACGTCACTACATATAAAATAGATAATCAAAAAGGATCTACTGTATAACACAGGGAACTCTACTCAATATTCTGTAATAGCCTATATGGGAAAAGCATCTGAAAAAGAATGGATATATGTATATGTATAACTGAATCACTTAGCTGTACACCTGAAACTAACACAACATTGTAAATCAACTGTATTCCAATATAAAATAAAAACTAAATTAAAAAAAGATTGCTGGGCACTATATGTAAAGTTAAATAGCTCCAAACTAAGGGTTATTGTGAAAAGGGTAAAAATAAATCTGCATAAATTAAAACTTCTTTAAGTCCTCATGTTAAACTTCTCTTTTTCATCCGAAGCTCAGTACTAGGCCTTGCATGTCCAATTCTACTTGCAGTTTAAGGGAAGAAAGATTTAATTACTTCAGTTAACTGAAAAGGAAATGCTTTCTGGTGGCAATATTTAAAGAAAAAAAGTAGAGTAGGCTGATAGTTTTCACAAATATTTCATTTTGAAAATATAATCTTAGCAATTGGGGTTACTAATGTAAAGGAAATGTCAACTAAATAATTAGATCCCTTTAAATGAGTGCTCAGTTGATTGAGGAAAACTGATGGGCATTGTTTTCTATACAGGTTATTTGCCTTTCTGCAATGCAGGCCAAATTCCATAAGGAACATGTTAGTTCTAACTGTTGCACTTAATGTTAGTTTTAATCTTTTTTATCCCAAGATTTATCTCTCTCTTTACAGTTTTACAACATCTTTTGGTAAATCTATTTTGTGATTTCCTTAAGAATGCTTGCTTTTATTTTTTTCCAGATACCAAATACGTAACACAGCAAACTATGTTAGCTTTTGATTTACATCTTCCTGGCTTTATATCATTTATAGTATTTGTCGAGTATGTTTTCACTTTGAGTTATTTAGCTTATGCCACTGGATTAAGTGAAAATAAGTTTATGCTTTTGAGTCATGGATGGATTTAATATAAAAATTTGAAGAAGCATTTGTTTGGATCTAGTAATCTAGCATTTTGTATTTTTCTTAATCACTTTGAACATATGTAATTAATAATCATTAATTTTATATACACACTAATACCTTTATATTTTTGCCAAATTTCTCAAATTCTTGAACAAGTAATTTTATTTAATATTTTTTTAAAATGATATTATGTCCATAGCATTTTAGCAGACCAGTGGTGGAAGCAGTGACAATTAATATGTGATCATTGCCATTAATAAGAATTGATTTTGATTATTAAAACAAGATTTATACAAATGAAATAAGAGGAGGAATACAAAAAAATCTGAAAACCATTTAATTGCTGAATTATTGCCACAAATGATGGAATTTTTAGATATTCAGAAGAGAAAGATACAATTGTGAAATGGACTTGGAGGACATCATTATGGATGTACTACCGAGACAGACAGTGGAATATCAACCTTATTTGGAGGGTAATAAGCAGTAGGGAAGGCAACACAGAGAGAGCATTTTGGGCACCGAAGTGGAGAGACCCATAGTTACGTGGTGGGGACGTGGAAGGTGGGGACAGTATACCTGGAGCAGAGAGTTTGTGTTGGGAAAATGTGAGAGTAAAGGTGACTTTGGGTGAGATTGTCAAAGGCGTTAAAGTCAAGGCTAATACAAATTTCAGGCTACTTCAGAGGCCTGTTTAGCCTGCCAAGGGCTCTTCTAAGTATTATTGGGTGGAAAAAATATCACTTCTCTTTCCACTTAACAGGGAGCCATTAATTCATGCCATTCACAGGGGGCTGAAAGTTACAGTTTGGTCGGTCTCGCCAATTTAAAAGTGTCAGTCTAACTAGGTCCTTCAAGCTCACCCTGTGATATTTACTTCCCTGAATTCTACAAATTATCCATTAAATATATTCACAGGCATCTTGATTTAATCTAGAACTAGATGGACCTCAAAGAAAGAATTTTCTTTTCTTCTAAACGTTCACATCTATTTTAAAAACTTTATCTGACCATTTTCCTTATTTTTTAAATGTTTTTCTGGCCTTATTTTTTCTTACATTGTGAAATGATCTAAGGGTTATAAATGGCATTGAGGAAGAACAAAGCAAGCCAGCAGTTGGGGAGAAAGCTCAGTACATGCCATAATTTTCTGCTCTGAAGAGATAAACTGATCAATGATATGCTACAGTGATTTTACCGGAAAGCCTGTTTATTGTTTTGGCTTTAACACATTAAAACTAGCAAGGGTTCAATAAGACGGGATCACGTTAAGACTTTTCTTGCCAACTATAAAGTTCCTTGTTGGTTTCATAGATGGTTTCCCCCCAGGAAATCTGTGCTCAAAAGGGAGATTTCTGAAGCCGCGAGAACATGCTTTCATTTGAAAAACTATGAAGAAGCCTACAACATAGTGAATGAAACATCAAAAAAAAAAAAACAAAAACGTAAACATCTTTATGGTGGTGGAATTCCCTAAATAGAGTGCAAGGCTCTTGTGATACAAAACAGCTGTTTTTCATGTGTATCTACAGCCAGTCACAAGGAGAAATGCTGCTCAGACACCTTAAGTCATTTCAAATGAGCTTAAAGCATCTTTGGCGCCCTTAAATATTAATGAAAGTCAACAAGCAGTGAAGTCTCTGCCCTACAGGGACTGTCACTGGTCAGCTTCTTGCTGTTTGTTTCTGAGTTAATCAAATTACTATATCATTGGTGCTTTTGTACCCTCCACCATTAATGATGAGTGTCTTTGAAAAAAAAAAAGAGGATGTCTTAGCATAATGACACATTAATCCTGTGGGAGAGGGGGAAGGGGCATTCTTTTACCTAGATTGCCCTTGTGTGTGAGGTGGAAGCATAGGCGAAGATCACTGGCAGAAATCCACCTTTCATAAGTCAGTATAAAGCCACTTCACATTATCTCAGCCAGCTAGGAAATATACATGCAAAGAAGAAAAAGAAGCTATAAAAGGAAGAGTTTAATGCTGTTAATTTCTTAATTTGGTTCCTCTGATGTGGTATCTAGATATTAGTACCATTCTTAATATGCGTGGAGGTGACTTCAGAAAAATCACTCCTGCTGTAGAGCTAATTGTCATCAAAACGAAAAATATGTTCTGGATGATACTGATACTACTTATCTGCACTTGGCAAAACAGACCTTTCTTTCCAGCATCAAAATGGTTAAGATGAAGAAGCCAGGTTATTACACATTTCAATTCCAGAGTCAAATATAAAAATTTCTATTATAGGGACAATTAATTACATCTCAAAATGGCAAATGTGCATCCTTGTCAGGTAGAGTGTACTCTGATGGCCTTTCCTCAAACAGTGAATGTGGAGATTTGATCTCTTCTAATGGTGCTGAGAAAAGGGTAATTACGCTATGGTCAAAGCTAATTTGCTTTCTGCCAGATGAACTGTTGTATTTTATTGTACGCTGACATTTTAAAGTAATTACGGCACTGTTGACCTTAGACAATTCCAGTTGTATCGCTGTCTACAGCTGCAGCGTTCGCTCTACCTTTGGCTGGCAGACAGTGGCTGTAACGAGGTAATGACACGGACAAAGAGCACCATATGGGGCTCCTTTGAGATACACAAAGCCCAGTGAAAGGAAACAAGAAAATTTTAACATCATCATTACAGTCACACATCTTTACAGCTATAAAGGATCCTGTCCACACATGCTTGTGCGCATGCACATACACACACACAGACAGGCAAATAATCTAAACACTTTGCCTGCTTATATCTTAGGTGTGTGCATGGGTGTGTGTGAGCATGCGTGAGTGTGTGTGTGTGTTTCTTTTGTAAATGGCAGCGTGCATCAAGAAGAAAAAGAGATCAGGTAGAACTGAACATGACGGACTGGTCTTCCTCTGACACGAGTTCAAAGGCTAAAGACTATTGATTGAGATAAAAGCTCAGGTTCTTATCTAATGTTAAAGACACGCCTTGTTGTCTGAAAGCCGTGCACATAATTAGGCAGAGAGAAGAGCACTTCAGCCAGAAAATCACTATAAATGGAGCTTCATTAAACTTAGATATTAGTTAATTTAAAGGAAGAAGTTATTATTCACTGATACATTTTAATGAGCTATCTAGCTGTATTTTCTATGGTAAGAAATAAAAACGTGTTCAGAGTTCGTCCTGGTTAATGTATCCCTGCTAAGACAGCAAAATAGATTAATACCACTGGAAAAAAAAAAGAAAAGAAAACTTCACCCTCTCAAGCAAAAATGTACAGGATATCGAGCTACGGAATTATTGTCAAGAAGAGGTGGGAGAAAACTGAGCTTTACCGTCACGTTAAATACTTTATTCTGTTTATTAGGGTATGTGAAAATGGACTATGGAAATGCAAGCTTGCTTCCAATAAGCTGTGGGTGTTGCCTACATCATAGCTTACGGCCTACTTATGTGACAATTACATGGAGCAAAAAAAAATCAATGTATTTCCTTTTGAATTACATTTATATCATTCAGCGTGGTTTTTTTGGGTTTTTTTTTTCCTAGTAATTATTGGAAGAGCACTTGTGTCATTATCTTACTGAGGAAAAAAATTAATTTACAAATTATGTTACAGAGATAGTAGAGATTGCTCTAGTGTCCTCAATTTATTTTTAACTCTGAGGTTTATTTTCCCCTGAAGTTTGTTGGTTTTTCCTAGCCTTTTTCACTTTCATTAGTATTTGGAGATTTCTATGCCAATAGAGGTATTTTTCTTTTAAGGCAGCATTCATTTGAGAGAGTTACTAAAGAATTCCCATTCAAAATTGGAATGATATGGAATTAAAGTATATATTAAAATGGTCATTTCTGTGATGCTTACTTTTGGTGGTGTGTGACTGAAAATTTACCTTGCTCGTAACCCAAGTGAGAAAGAAGGTCTAAAATAGATGCAGTTGTCTCTTTTTAAATTGCATTTTTGATTTACCTTTAAAACTTAGGAAAAACGGATTGACCTTTCTACTGTATTCACTGTGAAGGGCTTAGGGATATATAATGCTATTTTAAAAATCCTTGTAACTATTGAATTCCACATGAAATTTCTGATATTGTTAGAATGACTTAACTATTCTGGCACTGTAATTCTGGTGTAAATACATCCAACCAAGATCATATATTAAAAAGAATGTGTGACCAACACATTTTAGAATGTGGAGGAGTAACAATATAAAAGCAATCTAAGCATATGAAGTGGTATATAAAAGACTTAAAATCCCAACACTTTTGCTCTTTCCAGATTCAGACCTGAGTCCAACACTAGGAAACACAACTGGAAGTATGAACAACCTGTCTATTTGTATTCTCATTTTTTTGTCATTGTTAGAGACAATAACTCACACCTAAGAAGTAACCATTTCATCTCCAAATACCCTTGATTTAAAATGTCCACTACATTTGTTAATGAGTAAGATCACGGAAGCCTACCATTTCATACTTTGAGAAACTTTTAGAAAATATTTATTTCTTCAGGAGTGTACCTAGTAATGTGAAATCAGTATTTTACTGTCTAATTTTGTCTACATTCCAAGTCCTAAAAGGTAGAAGAAGATAAAGAGAGAAAAGAAGGTTTTCAGAAGCTGCATTTAAAAAAAAAAAAAAGAAGAGGATAGAAAGAATCTCGATCATGATTCTGAAAGAGGAAGGGAGTGAGGGAGATACATGAGTCCAGAGCAGTCACGGAATCAGGAAACGAGTTCTGATTGAGAGTGAGTGGAAGAAAGAAAGAGAGTGACAAGAGGTAAGAAATCACTTCCCTGAATTAAGAGTGAGCGATGCAGTGAGAGAAGCAGAGAGACAGACAGATGGAGTTGTAAGCACAGATAAGGAGAGAGCTACTCCGAGGAAGCAGGGAGACTGTAAAAGACCATTGCATAATAAAGAAGGTGCA
This sequence comes from Balaenoptera ricei, assembly GCF_028023285.1. Classification (NCBI taxonomy): domain Eukaryota; kingdom Metazoa; phylum Chordata; class Mammalia; order Artiodactyla; family Balaenopteridae; genus Balaenoptera; species Balaenoptera ricei. Next base: position 74,991,958 of record NC_082641.1, read on the forward strand.
GTGCATGCTAACCGGAACATTAACGGTAATATCTGGGACTGGACCCTATAAAAACCCCATTTACTTTGAAGCTGACAGAATACTAATAAAAATGAATGAATAAAGGGAACAAAGCACACAAAATAGAACAAAAGACATATAATGGTTCCGAGTTCTAATCCTTACTGTTGATTGCTTTTTACTGTTACTTAAACAAATCTCTCAACATGACATGCCAACATCAATTCTTCAATTCTCTTTTGTGAAACAGGATAGGTTAGGTAAGGAAGACCTGAACAATTCTGCAAGACTAGGGCTTTAATGCAATATCTCAGTAATTATACTGATTATTTGAAAAATAGAATTTTTCATACCATTAAAAGGTGGCAGAGAAGAATTTTTTCCATATGCAATGAAGGTTGTGAAACAAAACCAGAATTGGCAAGGGGAAGGACAGCTTTCTGGGAGGTTAGAATTTTAAAGCAAGCATTTAAAAGTCTTTGGAAAAGTTTTAGAGATGTGTTGGAAGCAAAATGATTCTTTCAGCTCCACTTAAAATGAGCTAGTTTTCCATGCAAAGCTGTTTTGAGCCATAAAAAGACAGTAACCCTAATCAAGTATATAGATTCATTAAGGACCATACTAGATCGAGGTCAAATATGTGACCCTCCAATCTGGGTGTACTTAGCTGAGGCAATACTATCTCATCATTACTATCTTGAATTTATTGTCCATGAAATAGGCTGTTGCCTGCTTTTCTATCAAAACAAATATAAAGACTAATCCAGCACGTAAAAATGTAAGTCAGAGTATTGAATCTTTGTAGCTGGATTGGATATACTGCAGAGCAAGAGAAGTCTGCATAACATTTTTTAATATCTTCCATAAAATAATGTATTTTCTCGCCTAAAGATCCATTGCATACAGTGACTTTCATTAATTTCAGGAAATGGAAACCAGTCTTTGTATATCTGCCTTTTTAAAATATGTCATCTGCGCAGGAAAATTTTAAACAGAGTCAGTATTTTGCTTATCCAGAATAAAATTGGCCTGGAAAACAAGGGCACAAGGTTCTGAGGAAAATGTAAGCGATTAAAACACCAGTGTTGTTAGGAAGACTAAGTATAAAGTAAACATTACAGGTTTGCAGAAAATTTCAGCTTAAAAAGTAAAATACATATGTATGTATTAATTTTCACATATTTATATATATATATATATTTATTACTTTATAAAGCCTTGGGATGAACAATCCTGTTATCAAGAAGACTTCTTTCAACAAGTAATGGCTAGAAATTAGTTTGGTGTTGATTTAATTAAAATACTAGGTTTACATATTATTTTAACATTTTCACATTCAATGTCTTTATTGGGCATTTATATAAGGATTAAAAAAGAAGTAATTTAAGATTATTACAAAGTTAAATAAATTAAATTGAATCTTCAATTACTCTTAATTTCCTTTCGTATATAAAGTTTGGCCTACAGTAAAACTTTTTCCCTTTTTCATCACAAGGTAAAATATTTCTTGTTATAATTTGGACCAGCTGCAATTTCCAATTGTGCAGGAAAACTGTTCTTGTGCTGGTTGTTATTAGATAATGTATTTACATAGATTAGCCTAAATTAAGAGTCAGGAGGAAAATCTTTCTTCCATTTCATTCTTTTTTTTTTCTTTTTCTGAATGATGAGTAACTGTCAGTGTGTGGACGTCTCTTTTCAAGGAATGTGTGAAGCTGTCACCCTGCTACATCTGCAGGACAATCCAGATGTTACACATATGAGATCCAGGTCTCAGCACGGTGATGATTGTCAAATGAGAACGACCTAATTGTATGCCTGAGTCTCCATAAAATGACAATTTGGGGAGAGTTGAAGGAGGCCAATATCTTTCAATTATTTTTAACCAGTATCTTTTCTCTGTTAAGTTTGTATTATCTTCTTCTAGGTTAGTGTTAAAATATTTTAAAGTCTATTTTGGAAGGGAATAAACTAGACCTCATGATCAGACTTCATTAGTATTTATAGAGGAAAAAAAATTCTTCTGCTTTAGAGGTTTTCTCTAATCATAGTTATCGGGGATGACAAATTCTGATCTGAGGACAGTGTACGTGCCACGCTGGCATCCGAGCCTGTTTATGCACGTAATGGCTGGTTTAGGACACCTCTGAACTGTCACGTACAGTTTGAATTAATGAGGCCATACAGGTCTAAGGTCTCTAAAAAGGCCTCTCTAGATTAGGGTCTATTAAACCTGCCACAAGCTGCTTAGTGTTATAAAAGTGACAACAGAGGCTCTTTTGGCTTAGCATTTTGTTCTTTTCTTTTTTCCATTCCCTTTTAAAATTTTTTAGAATACTGAAAAAAATTTCTTTTTCTTCAGCCAATACCCTGCTAACTTACACTAAAGAAATTCCTATAGATTTCTTAGACATTCTTTAAAGAACACCAATATGCCAAAGGGGGGGAAAAACACGATAAAAAGACAAATTTGGTAGAAAAGTAGGTTTTAGAAAGTGCATGGTGAGTTAATAAGTGAGGCAGTTAATATTATCTTGTTTTGCTTTGTTATAAAAGATTATTAAATGTAGCCACATTTTAGCACAGTAAAATAATAGAACCTGCAAAAAAAAAAAAAAAAACTGGCCTTGTAATTAGGGGTAAATAGAAAGCATTATCTCTGCTTAGGCACAATCCAATATTTAGCTGAGGGAATAAAATATCATAGTATGTTCATATGACGAGCACAGACATCAACAAATAAAGAAATTATAATTGGCATTCTTTAAGGATCACATTTAATAGCATTCTCCTGACAATAATTTTATTGTTACAACATTGGCTTCATATTTTGTTGTGTATCCTTTGTCTGCTTCCTATATTATTTCAAAACTCTTCTTCAGATGACTATAGTTTTTTCTGGACCGTGAATATTATTTCATTAATAGACTTCTGTTTTTGCTTAGAAAAATTTGAGTGCAAAGTCAATTTAACATCTCCGAATCTATTAGGTGCTTAGCCTTTAATTTGTTCCACATTAACATTAAATGGTCAAAATATGAGGTTACTTTTGGTGTGATTATTATGATTGTAATAAGGCCTGACACTTGCGCCACTTCAAACACGCAACCACCAACAGTTTTATTACAACAAAAGAGCTCCCAGCATAACACATTTTAATAGTCAGAAGAGTTGTGAATTCACAGCTTTGCACAGCAGGTGTGGCTGCACATCTTTACACCCCTAAATACACTTGCTCATCTAATCTGACAGATTAGACAATGACACAAAACCCCCATCACCAATGTCTAAACAAAGACTTCATTTTGGAAGAGACAAAGCTTCATGCAGACTGTGTTGCCACTAATAACTTTTCCGAGTGGAAAACAATGTATATTTTATTAATGAAAAACAAATTGCGGCGGGGAAGATGAATGTCTTGGCTTTTCTGACATTTTAAATAATTTGTTTTCCCTTCCCTTTTGTGCCTTTAATATTTACCTTCATATCAATCTTGATGCAATTTTGTTAATTAGATAGGGTGCTGGCAGCGAAAAATGGAAGGCATCACAGACCAGGACCTTAAAACCCAGGTTGCAAGGGGAAAACGATTTTGCAATTTTTTTTTTGTGAGTAAACTAGACTGGAAAGCATCACCTTAATTAGAGCCAGAGGTAAGATGGACTTTGGGGCACCCACGCTTTGATGGCAAGGCACTTGGCAAAGGGTTTCAAGTAAGCTAAGGCAACCTGGTTTTCTATTCAACTTCATCACAGCTGAACATTAAAAAGTGAGACTGGAGATGTGCATATTTACCATAAGGGAATGGACTAAGCATTAATGGGCTCGGGGGGCTTATTTGGAGGCAGCTGCACTTATCATGAATCAGGAAAGGGAAATAGCAGCCCTGGTGTGCTGTAGGTCAGTCACAAATGTCGACTGGAAAGAGCCATAAATCTCCCCCCTGACTTCAGCCTGTGACTTGCAGAACACCCTTCTCGCATTTTCCTATAATTTAAAGATTATGTAAGGTATATCACGAGTGTGTTCAATGAAAATATTAGAGATAAATCCTGTAAGTGCTCTGAAGCAGCAGCTTCTGCGGGCAGTTACACTTCAAACAGGACAGGCTGCTAGTTTTGTCAACAGTAGGAGGTCATGGAAGGCTGCCAAAGAAAACAAACCTTTTTCAATAAAACGCTTTCAGTTCTAAGTAGTCACAGAATATCTCCTGTACTGTTTTATTACTGATATTTAAACTTTGATATATTGTCTTTTGCTGACAATTTCTTGAGTCAGAAATCTTAATCATAAAATGAAGTGTGGCACACACACACCAGAAAGGCAATTAGTCACAGCAAACTCTTTCCGGCAAGTTCAAATAATTTTTTTATTTTTGCTTGTGGGCAGGAGGGAGGGTGCGGGAGGTGGAAGACAATGGTAAAAGTTATGGTGTAAACTGTTTCTCTTTCTTTTTTCATTTATCTGTTGTTTCCTGAAAGAAGACACGTGATATACACTGGTAAGGAAAAGCTTGAGCCTTCGGAAAAAGAGATAGAAGTTTCCCATTGAAGGAATGGTTTTATTAATGATAATAATAAGGTACAATGTCATTTTCATTTATCAATATGGTATAATTGATCCTAAAATAAAAGTATTCTACATCTGTCTCTTCGTGTAAGTGGATAAAAATGTTAAAATATGAAATTAAATGCACAATGGATATTCAGATTTGTCATATACTTAATAACCTAAATTAGAAGTTAATGCATTTGAAAATATTGTCCAGGTAAGGAAAATGAAAGTGGATGTGACTGATTTCCAAAACCACCTCTCACATGTAAGGCAAGTATTGTGCTAGAGGACTGGTTACTAAAATTTTCATTTGCATTTTCTAACTAAAGATGCCTTGTTTGAAACTAGAAATCCATTAATGGCCTTCTATCTTACAGCCTGGAAAGTAAAACACATGTAGCTATAAGCACCAAATTCTATTTAGTGGGTACAGGGTACCACCAAGTACATATTCCATGTTCATCATTGAGATTCATAAGGAAATTTTTGTTTGACTTTTTGATTTTTTACCTTTTTATAATTTTTCAAGTCCAAAAGATAGATAAGAATACATGCAAATTGAAAATAATATAAATGAGGATTTCACATATTCTTAATGATATCCTGGAGTTGTAAGATATAATTAACATTATGTAGAGTGCCTGGAGAACCCAGGTAGAAACAAAATGAGAATTTAAGTCTCAGTATGAGAAGTGTTTATACAAAACTCACAGGCATCTCCCTCGCTTGCTCCTTATTTTCTCAGAGTATGGTTCAAGTGTTTTAATACTTACCTAGGTATCTTGAATGGCTTTAAAAGTAACCTATGCATGGAGAACCCTGACACCACGATGTAGGCATTATCAGCACAGCCATATCTGTAAGCTATGCATGGCCACCTTTATTGTTTTACTGTTTTAAAAGCTATGTTCCACTTTGAAATTACATTAAGAATATAAACTTCAACCTCAAAATTATGATTCTATACAACAGAGGCAGAATGTGTGCTTTGTAGCACAAGATCCCTTTCATTTAATATTAAGCATTCATCCTCTCACATTTTTTCTATTTTTGAAAACTATTTGAAATGAATAGACATGCACCATAGGATTCTAGACCCTGTAGAATCCCAGGGCCCGAGCAGACTGAAGCCTAGCAGCCTCTTGTGCAGACACTGCCAGCAGAATATTTGAAGTTGATGCAGCTTAGGAAGAGGCTGATCTTCACAGAAAAGCCAGAATTTCTAAAAAAAAAAAATTTAAAGCCATTTCACCCCCTAATCATAGACAAGCATTGAAGATCTTAAAACATGGCTGTGATCAGGCAATATTTTCTCTGGCATACTTTTTAAATGAAGACTAGTGCCTGCACAATTTAGAACGAAGGCCTGATGTTCTTATACATCACATATAGTCTCATTTTGAAAGCCATCAGCTATGTGATCTTACTGAGTCCCAGCCTGTCCCCTTCTTCAATACAGCTAAAATGAATGGAAAAGCACAGAAATTATTTTGAATTGATGTGAAATATATCTTGTTCCAGCTATCCTATGACATGGCTGAGATTGGCCATCATGCATTCAACTTGATTCCTTCACATTAGTCTATGTAGAATACAATCCCAGACTCTTTCTTTCTTTTTTTTTTTTTTTTTTATAATCATCATTGTTTACTTCTAACCATACACACAGGAACAAAAGTCATCACAAGGTACTAAGAAAACAGAGCTAATGAGAGACAATGTTCTTGATCATTGGCTGTCTTTCACTGAACCAGTTTAGAGTTTTAATTCAAGTTTTAGTTGTGAATTAACTCTATCTAGAGTTTTATAGTACAAAGGAAATAGGATGCTTTTCTATTTGGTTAGCACAAAATATAGAGTTCTAATACTGTTGATCTAACACTAAAGATACTGATTGTATGAACTGAAATTGAAACTATTGCTTACCATTAAGGAATAGTATATTTCTGTGATGGAAATCAGTTTGGAAATGAGGATCAAGAAGAACATTTCATTTTACAAGTAGGCTTTTCTCTTTTCTGGGTTTTTCCCTAATACAGCCATGATGCCAAGAATCTCCATTGGAAAGATTTTGCAATTACTAAATTTGATAGATGACTGGTATTCTATGATCACCATCACTTGACTGGGAAAATACTGGGCCACAGAGAAAGAGGGATTAGAAGGGAGAACTATAGTGTGAGAGTTTGGGGACATAGTTGGCATAGACAGAAAACAAGGAAGTTTATTTATCTGTTGATGTCCATGAATAAGTCAATAGTTGCTGTTGACATCTTATGACATAGGTCAGCATTTTGTTACACAGTAAATAATTATAGATCATTATATAGAATTCAGGCATTATGTTATCTGCTGAGGTTAGAAACCAAAGATATAGTCCTTATCTTCAAAAGAAACCCAGAGAGTAAGAGGAAACTTCACAGCAGTACCTGGTTCTCCACTAAAACATTTATGACCTTCTACGGTCATGGTCTGCAACCCCAAGGAGGTTCACAGGGCTGCCTGGTCAGCTCTCTCACCCATTCTTCACAGCAACTATTTCAAACTCACTCTCATCTCTCCAAAACACTTACCCTCACTCCCAGGAGACAACCTTTCCTCCCACTCAGCAGGGAAAACAGAAACCATTGCGAGTTAACTCCTTTGACCTGCTGACATCTAGCATATACTTATCCTGGGTCCTCTTTTTTCTCTCTTACCACTTCTATCACTCTACCAAAATTGTTGCCACTAGTGCTGCACACGGATAACTTTCAGTCATTCTCTTATTTGACCCTGGCATAAGTTGACACTAAAAAGGACTTTACCATTCTCAAAAATATTCCTAACCCTGCCTTCTCCTCACCCAGTGGCTTGTCTGAATACTACACTTTTCCCAAACTACTTTGGTCATTTCTATTCTCGGAATTTTGCCTGGTTGTTTTCCCTTGTTTGCTCCTTAAATACAGATGTTTTAATGTGGTTCTATCTTTAAAATATTATGAAAGCACTACTGTAAAGCCTGGCATAGCAAGAATGATGGAGATTTGTGTTTGTTTCTTAGTGGCTAAAGAAATTTTAAAAAGAAATTTGCTTGTCTAGTGTTATATTTCCTTATATTTCAATTTCTTTTGTAGTCAAGCACAGTATTCAGTTATTGTCTATTGTGTACAAAGCACCATACTATGTACTAAAGAAAGTTATGCAGGTTCTGCCCTGTCTAGAGGATTAACTCACTATGTCCATTACATGAGGCGCACACTAAGCCTTTGCAATCATTACTAGCATGTAGGAGCACATCAACTTTTGATTTAGTTCAATTGTGGGGCAGGGTTTTTGCCCTCTTCATGAATTTTTTCATCAGTCCTCTCAAGTCTTATATCATGGGTATATCCACACCTATCAGTAACAAGAATTTGCGTAGACTCCGGAAACTATTGACCCCCCAAGAGTTTCTATTAAAAACTGAAAAATAACTTAATGTCATTTATTAAGTTCATTTTATCTGTACAAGTAGCTTAGACTACAAAATATACTAAATATATGTTGAGATAACACTTTTCATATACCTTATCCCTTTCCCTAGGTCAAATATTAAAGATGTCACTTCAGTGCTTCATGCTGGAACCATGCTGCAGGGGTAGTTGGACCTGAGCATGGAAACTTATTGCACAGAAACTATCATAAAAATTTTAATGAAAACGTTTGCATAATGGATTATGAGGTGTTCTAGATTGCCATTCATTTTTTATTTCACTAAAACAGGAGTTTCTTTAAAAAAACATATACACAACTCATATGCATTTAAAATATTAAGACAGGAAAGTACAGATTCTGAGTAATTTACTAACTATATGCTCAGGGCATGTGTGGCACACAGAAAGATGTGCTAAATTAACTAGGTTTAACTTTTGTACCCTGGGGACTTTCTCAATAGAATCATCATCAGTGTTATTTATGCTGCTTTGTGAGAGCAAAATATTGAACTATCAGTGTTAGTAGAAAGAACATATATTGAAGAGATCATGGAAATGATGGTTGGTTCCTTTGCAAAACTGATGTTCCCACGAACTGCTTTTTTTAAGGAAAATAAGGGTAGAGCTCTCTTGCTATTTCCATGTTAAAGGATGAAACAATAAAAGAAAATTAAAATTTAATCTGGAACTTTATCTCTTTGAAAATCTTTAGAAATGGGACATTTACCTACTTGTCATGGTCTTCACTGGTTTATGAAGGAAGGTCTTACTATCACATGCCATGATGATGGAGAGAAAAGAAGACTAAACTAAAATTTTTCTGCTCAACCACTCCACCCTTTTAAAATAGCCTGTACTTATGTTTTATTCTCTTCATCCACCATGTCCAGACAGCAGGGGATGGAGCTGGGAAGGTGGGAGAACAATGGATAAGCTGGAATTGAGGTAGAGCTATTTGAGAATGTGTTCTCCTGCCTGTAGTAATATTTGACAGAGAAATTAGAGTAGACACCATCGTCACTTTTATCCTTCTCCTCAAATACTTTCACAGGGTATAGGGGCAAAATAAAGAAGATGCAGGATGGTAGTAGTGGGGTTAGACAGGGTCTTGCCAGGGTTCTAGATACTAGCTTCACAGGTCTTGCTGCTTTGCCCACTTTGAAGATGTCTACTGTATAAAAGGCTTTTCAGTATCCTTGATAACTACTGGGTTGATCATTTAAGCTGGAAAATTCACAAGTATGTGGAAATTAAACAACATACTCCTAAATAACAAATAAGAAGAAATCACAAGAGAGATTAGAAAATACTTGACATGAATGAAAATAAAAACACAAGATAGCAAAACTTGTGGAATACAGCAAAAGCAGTCCTTAAAGAAAAATGATAAAGATCTAGATCTAAATGCTTACTTTAATAAAGGAAAAGATTGTAAATCAATTCTCCATCTTAAGTAACTAGAAAAAGAGGAGAAAACTAAACCCAAAGCAAGAAGAAGGAAGGAAATAAAGACTTGAAGAGAAATAGCTGAAATAGGGAATTAAAGAAATAGAAAAATCAGTAAAAACAAATATATCTATAAATAGACTGATGAAGAAAAAAGAGAAGACTACTAAAATCAGGAATTATAATAATGACATTACTTCTCACTTTACATAAATAAAAAGAATTATAATGGGATAATATGAATAATTATATTTCAACAAATTAGGTAAACTGGATGAAATGCACAAATTCTTAGAAACACACAACCTACCAAAACTGATTCAAGAAGAAATAGAAAATCTGGATAGACCTAAAGAGATTGAGCTAGTAATGGAAAAATTTCTAACAAAGAAAAGCCCAGGGCCAGATGTCTTCATTGGTGTATTACACCAAATATTTAAAAAAGAATTGATACCAATACTTTTCAAACTCCTCCAAAAAATAGAAAATAAATGCTTCTTAACTTATTCTATAAGGCCAGTGTTAGCCTAATTCTAAAGTCAGAAAAAGATATAATAAGGAAAAAAAATTACAAATCAACATTTTTATGAATATAGATAAAATACTAACCAATGGAATTCAGCAGTATTTAAAAAAGCGTGATATACAATTACCAGGTAGGACGTATTCCAGGAATGCAAGATTTCTTGAGCATATTAAAATCAATTAATGTCATATATCATACTAATAGAATAAAGAAAAAAAGATCATCTCAATAGACACAGAAAAAGCATTTGACAAAATACAACACACTTTTGTAATAAAAATACTCAACAAACAAGAATGGGAAAAAAAATCCTCAACCTTATAAAGGACATCTCTGAAAAATCCACAGCTAACATCATACTTAATGATGAAAGACTGAAAACTTTCTCTCTAAGATAAGCAGACAAGGATATCTGTTCTTTTTACTCTTATTCAGCACTGTATAGGATTACTAGCCAGGACATTTAGGCAAGAAGAAATTTTTAGAAATTATCAAGATTGGAAAGGAAGAAGTAAAACTACTTGCAGGTGGCATTATCTTACATACATAAAAAATATTAAAGAATACACACATAGACACATAATCAGAGCTGGTTAATGAGTTCAGCAAAGTTGCAGGATACAACATTAATATACAAAAATTCAATTGTATTTCTATATGTTAGCTATGAACAATCTGAAAATGAAATTAAGAAAACAATTTTATTTTCAATAGCATCAAAAGGAATAATATAACTAGGAAAAAAATTCAACCAAATAAGTGTAAGATTTGTATGCTGAAAACTACAAAACATATTTAAATAAATTAAAGAAGAGTTAAATACATGGAAAGACATCCTCTGTTAATGGATTGAAGACTTAGTATCATTAAAGTGGCAATACTCCCCAATTGATGTACAGATTTAATGCAATACTGATGAAAAGTCCTTTTTTGCATAAAAGGACAAACTCATTCTAAAATTTATAAGAAATGTAAGGGACCCCAGATAGCAAAAGCAGTCTTGAAAAATAAGAATAATGTTGGAGCACTCACATTTCCCTATTTTAAAACTTACTACAAAGCTAGTAGTAGCTACTAGCTAGTAGTAGTAGCAAATCAATACAATGTGATGCTGGCACAAAGCCAGACATATAAATCAAGGGAAAATAATTGAGAGTTGAGAGATAAACCCATTCATCTATAGTCAACTGATTTTTGACAAAAGTTCAACCAAGAGTGTTCAATGGGGGAATATAATATTTTCAACAAATAGTTTTGGGAAACCTGACTATCCACATGCAGAAGAAAGAATTTGGACCCCTCACACAATATACAAAAATTAACTCAGAAAGAATCACAAACATAAATGTAAGAGCTAATACTCTAAAAATCTTAGAAGGACTCATAGGTGTAAATTCACACGATCTTGGATTTGTCAAAGATTTCCTAGGTATGACACCAAAACCAAAAGCTACAAATGAAAAAATAGATAACCTGGATTTTTTCTAAATATAAAAACATTGTGCTTCAGAAGACACTATTGATAAAATGAAAAGACAACCACAGAATTGATAAAAATATTTCCAAGTTATATATCTTATAAGCAGCTAGTATCCAGAATATAAAAATAACTCTTACAACAAAAAGAGAAATAACTCAATTACAAAATGGGCAAAGGACTTGAATAGACAGTTTTCTACTGAAGATATACAAATGGCCAATAAACACAACATCGAAGAATGTGCACAACATCATTCATCATTAGAGAAATGTAAGTCAAAACCACAGTGAAATACCACTTGACACCACAAGGATGTCCATTAAAAAAAAATAGAGAGAAAATATAACAAGTGTTGGTGAGGATGTAGAGAAGTTGGAATCACATACATTGCTGGTGGGAATATAAAATGGTGCAGCTGTTAAAAACAATTTGGCAATTTCTCAAAAAGTTAAACATAGAGATACCATATGCCACAGATATTCCACCTTTAGGTATACGCCCAAGAGAATTGAAAACATGTTCACACAAAACTTGTACACAAATGTTCATAGTAGGATTATTCATAATATCCAAAAAGTAGAAGACCTAAATAGACATTTCTCCAAAGAAGACATACAGATGGCCAAAACGTACATGAAAAGATGTTCAGTATTGCTAATTATTAGAGAAATGCAAATCATAACTACAATGAGGTATCACCTCACACCAGTCAGAATGGCTGTCATTAAAAAGTCTACAAATAATAAATGCTAGAGGGAGTGTGGAGAAAAGGGGACACTCCTATGCTGTTGGTGGGAATGTTAAATTGGTACAGCCACTATGGAAAACAGTGTGGAGGGTCATCAAAAAAATAAAAATAGAGTTGCCATATGATCCAGCAATCCCACTCCTGGGCATATACGCAGACAAAAATATAATTTGAAAAGGTACATGTACCCCTATGTTCTTAGCAGCACTACTTACAACAGCCAAGACATGGAAAAAACCTAAATGTCCCTCAACAGATGAATGGATAAAAAAGATGTGGGATATATATACACACACACACATATATATATCACATCTTTTATATATATATATATACACACACACACACACACACACACACACACACATACACAATGGAATATTGCTCAACCATCAAAAACAATGAAACAATGCCATTTGCAGCAACATGGATGGACCTAGAGATTATTCATACTAAATGAAGTAAATCAGAAAGAGAAAGACAAATACCATATGATATCACTTATATGTGGACTCTAAAATACAAGTCAACATATCTATGAAACAAAACAGACATAGAGAACAGACTTGTGGTTGCCAAGGGGAAGGGGAGGTAGGAGAGGGGAGGAATGGGAATTTGTGATTAGCAGAGGCAAATTATTATATAGAGGATGGATAACAACAAGGTCCTACTGTATAGCACAGGGAACAATATTAAATATCCTGTGACAAACCATAATGGAAAAGAATATGAAAAAGAATATATATATGTATAACTTAGTCACTTTGCTGTACAGAAGAAATTAACACAACATTGTAAATCAACTATACATCAATAAAATTTAAAACAATATCCAAAAAGTGGAAATAATCCAAATGTCCATCAACTGATTAATGGATAAACAAATGTGGGATATCTATATAAGGAAATATTATTTGGCAATAAAAAGGAATGAAGTGATGATACATCCTACAACGTGGATGAAACTTTAAAATATTATGCTAAGTGAAAGAAACCAGTCACAACAGACTACCTATTGTGTGACTCTACTTATATGAAATGTCCAGAATAGGCAACTCCATAGAGACAGAAGTTGATTAACATTTGCCTGGGGGTAGGCGGAGCAGGAATTCGGAGTCACTGTTAACAGATACAGTATATCTTAGATAGTGATGATGGTTGCAAATATTGAAAATATCCTAAAAACCACAGTGGAGTTCATGTTATGTAATTTTTATATTAATAAAAAGATAGAAAAAAAAATCAAGTCACCTCCATCGACCCAGATGCCCCAGTGACTATGAAAAGCAAAACCTTCCTGCCAACCACATGGAGCATAAGGAAGAAATAAACTTTGTTGCTCTGAGCCATGGAAACTTGGGGTTGTTGTGTTACCGCAGCATATATTCGCCTATCTTATTAATGTAGCCAATAAATAGATAATTCCTCTATTTACCTACAAATTAAGTTAGAAAATCCATGCCCTCTCAAAATCTCTAGACAAAGTTCCATCATTCTACATTTATCAGATTATAGATTTCTGGATCAAAGCAATCTTGGTTTGATATAAATCTCTATATGTCACTGAACATAAATATTTGAAAGTGCCATGGAACTTAATGAGGACCCTAAAACCTAAAAATACACAGTAGACATTTGGAAAATAAATCTCTCTGCAAATATTTGTTAAATGTTTCCAAATGTTTAGTTTTATTTTCTATGATTTTACTTTACCATCATCTTAGAGAACAAATGAGGGTAGATTAGATGCTGGGTGATTATATTCTTATATGTCAAAAATTTTTCTTTTGCTATTTTGAAAATTCAACCTCCTTCAAAGAATTATAATACCCTTAATACTGATGTATAAGTGTCAGTATATTATATTTAAAGTGAATAAAAAATGATCCAAATTGAAATTGCACAGGGTTGGTGGAAGATTTATTGTATATGTATCTGCTAAACTTCAATTTGGGAAATCACTTTATGAAATCATAAAGTGATTTCCAAATGCATCATTTTTTCTATTTTCAAAAATCCTTACCCATCAAAAAAATTCTATTATCATGATACCATTCATCCAAATTTTCCTAATTATTATCATAGATGGAAGTATGTTTATGTTAATTGTGTGAGGTTCACATGTGGATCATTCTATGTCTTACCTTTCCCTTTAAAGCTCACAGGAAGATTTCTTCTTAGATTGTGTGTAAGTAGTCAAGGACCTTATGCCTAGAGAAATTATATCCCAGAAAACCAAAATCATGTCTCAGATTTTCAATGTCTTGAAATATCTTTGCTAGTGTCACAATTTTCACTCTCATCAAATAGTGGAATTCTCTGTATTTTCCATTGCTTTCCCAAATAGTTACTGTTGTGGTGGTCAGTTGATGGCAAAGCAAATCTAATGGTTTATTTAAATATAAATGTGTAAGTAAATCAGTTTGCTTCATTCTTTTGCCTAAAATACTCCAGTGTGCTTAAACTAATATCCACAAAACTTATCGTGGTCTACCTGAACCTGCATGGTCTGGTCCCTGCCTATATTTTCTATCCTCCCTCCCTCTAGAATCATGAGGTTGTCCAAGCCTTAGGGTCTTCCTCTTGTCTGGTATATCCTGATTTCCACTGCAGATTTCACACGGCTGGCTCGTCCTCATCAATGTGGTCTCAGGTCAAATATCACTTCTTCCAAAAGAAGACGTTCTCTAACTACCCTTGTAAAAATATTCCCATCACTCTAACATTATTCAGTTTTATCATCTTTATTGCACTTATATAAACTTCCTGGCTTATTTATTAGTTTATTTGTTTATTGTCAGTATTATGTCCCTAGAATGGGAGCTCCCTGAGAACAGACAATTTATACTCAGTGCCTAGATGAGTGCTAAATTGTAGAATGAATGAAATAAGTAAATCATGTCTTGGGTTACTGACACATCACATTACAAATGATTTTGATGCTCCCCATCCCCCAACTCAATGCATGCACATCATTGCACACAACTTCCCCCAAGTCTTTCAACAACTCCTTTGTCAAACAGCTCATCTCAGAGATCCTCAGAACAAAAGGGCTTCTGCAACCAGAGTCATTTCTAAAATGTATTAATAATTATTCATTTACACTATTCATTATTGTGCAAATAGTGACAGGAGCCTGGTTTGAGGACCATAGGTTGCTGCATGAAATGTGCTTGTTTTCCTCGACCCCAGTGAGCGTTCTCTGTGCTCATCTAAGGGCAGAATTTGGCCATGTGTGGTTAGTCGATTACAACAAACATATGGGGAAAATGGCTGAGAATGCTCAAATATTGAAACCATATGTTACTGCATGGGAAACTATGCCTTATTAAAAAACAAAACAAAAACTGAGAATCCAGCTAGAAACATACAGCTCAGAGCTTTTGCTTTCAGAGTTTAACCAGCACTCAATTTATTAGACTGAAGACTTTCTTTTAGATTGAACTCAGTCTTTACATCTCAGACCAGCTACTTAGTTAAAATATTTCTTTTGACTACAGATGCTTCCAAAAATCAAACATCTTGCAAAATTTGAAAATTCATTAAAAAGTATTCTGAATCCTATGAGATTTTTAAAATTCTGTTTTAAATGCCATGAAGATTTCATAGCTTTTATATATACTGCTCATATAAATGGAATATTTTAACTCTTTTTTTCAATTAACATCACACCATCTTCATAGAGAAATGGAACAGATAAGGAACTTGAATGATACACTTATAAGATATTAGTCTTGTTGTTAAAGACTAATAAAATTTAGATCAGAATAGGATTTGCACGGGAAGTGATGCTGAGCCTCCGTGGAAGATGTAAAAATAGACTCATACACATTTTCTTTTGATTCTCAGATGAACCTCACTTACAGTCCTTCATTAAATCTAAGGTGCCATCAGTTGTAAGATACACCACTACTAAGAAATAAAAATGCTGCTAATTAACTAAGATGCAATGTTCTCTTATCATATTAAATGTAATACACATTCTGATTTCAAAGAGTTTAATATGTGAAAACATATGCATGATCGAAATAATGAAGTATGCTAGTGTACTGTGTTGAATTTTGGTTTAATGCCCTAGTATAAAGCACCAAATCCAAGGCACTGTGAGAAATTCAAGAAATTTGCTTTTGATGGATTCACACTTCCTTTCCCATTTTGGTCCCTGTTTCCTTAGCTAAGGAGCTCAAGGCCCTCTCCTCTCCACCACCATCCATACAAAGAGCCCTGGCAGGAGGGGTTCCTTTCTGAGCTTTGCTTTCCAGGGAGGGCCAGATTTTCCAGACTTTTCCTTCTTTCTTTTTGTCACTGATAGATATTGATGTGATAGATTACTTTGGGCTAGGAAATTTGATAGCCAATGATAACCATATCTTATCATTTTACCAATATTTGCCTTTTAACAGCAGACACCCAAATTCACAAACTTTAGCCCAATTAAACCAGTTACCTACAGTGGATTTTGAAGTGTAATCACAGGCTATATTCTGAGATATAAAGACAATTAATACATGTAAATTATATCCTCATTTTGATTCACATATAGAGGGAGGCAATATACTGCAGCAGAAAGAGCATCGGTTTGGGGATTCACTAAGACCTTGTTTTAATACCCACTATGTGATCTGGAAGTCACTTAATATTTCTTAATTGTGTTTTCCTCACTGATGAAGTAAAAATAATGATAAATATATTTTCTAAACTTTATAGGCATAGACAAATATAAGTTGTGTAGGATATTTTTAGTATAAAATTATGCTTCAACAATGTGATATAATATATAGTTATATAATTATATATGATAGAAACATGTTATATATAATTGTTTACTTTTGAAACCTCCATCAAATTATCAAATTGGGCCAAAGTGATATTAAGCCCTCGAGTGAGCTCTACTAACGCTATCATAAAACACTAGCTGTTATTCCTGATGATTTTCTTACTAATTTTGCATGTGTTGTTTAGATATCCTTGTGTACATATCAAAATCATTTACCTAAAGATCTAGGTAGTTATATAACTGGTATTTCACATCCTGATAATTATTGGAAATGCTTTTATTTTTTCTCACATGAATGACATTAATATTCTATATCACTAATACATTTTTAAAAATTTCATCATGATGATTTCTATGTAATTTTTTTTTCTTTTATTGTGCTTTAAAACTGTCATGCTTTGGTAATAGCACACTCCTACAATGAGAATGACAGACCTTTTATGCCTGCTACATTTCTGATTATTCTTACCTTTCCTGAATGGCCATTTTTCCTTTCCTCTTATTTCTCCATGTCTTGTCTTTAAATTTTTTATTAAGTTAGAACCAACTTCTTACCTTTTCATGATCCTTCTTCAAACTCCCAAGTTTTCTTTTCTTGTTTCAATAAGATTATAAATTCAAGAGATATGCAGTTACATCGAACCTTGTTTTTCTTGGTTAAGAATCAAAATATATTTATTGATTAAAAGATTAATTTGTGTCCATGTCTACAATTATCTGTATCTTTCTTAATTTTTATAAGGTTCTAGAAATAATTTTTTCAGCTTGCTTGAATTCTCTCAGGTTCAAACTTTTTCAAGCAAGTAAAAACTCTAAATATTTTTAAAGAAACAGAAGTTCAATTCTAGCAAAATTCTATTGCAGGGAAATCATGCTACCCACTGAGCAGGTTATTAGACATTGAGACATAGAGGGTGCTAATCAGAAGTGAAGAAGGGTGGTTTTGACCACAGATGGCAATCAGAGTTCTCCCATTGAAGATGGCTGAAATGAGATAATATGTTAAGGAAGTAAAGGAATGAAGGGGAAAAGTAAGATGGAATAAGCCTGGATAATAAAGTGAAATCATTCTGAAAATGGAAAATACTGGAGTAATGGTAAATGTGCCAGTGGACAGGGAGGACTTCAACATTTTAAAAGGAAGAAGGCAACTGATGGAAGAGAGAGGACAAAATTATGGACTTGACAGTCAGTTTAAATGTTCATGGAGAGTTCCCGAGTGTGTAGGAGCAGCTGCTGACAGGAACTCAGGATACAACAGTTTTAACTATCACCCCTAGGCAGATGAGTCCCAAGTCCTGTCTCTCAACTTAACCTTTCTCCTGAACTCCAGTTCGGTGGGTAGGCTTGTCACTCAGGGACACAAACTCAGCAACCATGCTTCCATCCAACTTATCCTGCTACTGTTAGTCTACAGACACATATCTATTTCTGTCTGTCAATTTGTCTCTGTTAACTTCACCATAACCCTGGCTTCTCTTTTTCCACTTGCCTTCTAAAAATACACTATTTGATACACTGACAGTGTCACTACATGTGATATGAGATCTAGAACTTTTAAAAGGAAAAATGTTGAAGGGAAGAATGAACAAACTGATGGACAGATGGATGGATGACTGAATTTCTTGATTACTTATTATCTGCCAAGTGCTATTCTAGTCCCTTCGCATACAGATGTGTCAAGAGGTAAATTCCCTGCCTCTACTTTATTGATAGATACAAACAAAACAAACATAGTTTATGCCCATTTGTGATAAGAGCTAAGAAGGTAAGCAAAACCAAATGAGATCTGAGAATGGTGGACTGCAAGAGCTGTTTGAGATTGGTTGATCAGAAAAGGCCCCTATGAATATCTGTCATTTGGGCAGAAAGCTAAATGAAATGGGAGAACAAGATACTCGGAGGAAAATTTTTCTAGGTGCAGGTAAAGCAAGCTCAAAGTCCCTATGATTAGAATATTCTTAGTCGGAAAGTGGTGAAAGTGGTGAAAACTACTTTCTGTTTTGTAGATTTGTCTATTCTGGACATTACATGTAAATGGAATCATACAACATATAGGTTTTTGTGTCTGGTTTCTTTTACTTAGTACTATGTTTTGAGATTCATTTATGTTATAGCATACTTCATCCCTTTTAATTGCTGAATAGTATTTCATTGACTGGATATGTTACCAGCTGGATTTTTGCCTAGTTTGGGGCTATTAAAAATAATGCAGTTTTGAACATTCACGTACAAGTCTTCGTAAAAACATATGTTTTTATTTCTCGTGGGTAGATTCCTCCGAGGGGAACTACTTGGTTTTATGGTAAATTTATGTCAAGAGTTTGGTTTTGAACTAACATTCAAGTAGAGATACTGTGAAGGTACCTCATGTATTGGTCTAAAATTCAGGAAAGAGGTAGATAAAAAGTTAAACATTATACACATGATTTCAAAGTAACTGGACCATGTAAGGTCAGATGAGTAGTAAATGTAGTTTAAAAAAGAGAAAGGTCTAAGGTTGAACTCCTGGGCATGCCAATTTAAAGGTTAGGAAAATGAGGAGGATTCATAAAAAGAGAATAAGATGGAACAAACAGGGAAAATGTCAAAGCAGAGATTTTGTGTGTCCTGTGCTCCATACCCCCTTGGTCAATCTCCAGGCTCTACTGAAACTGCGGTAGACAGCTCCAGTCCATGCTAACAATCTCCCAAGTTTTTCTGCTTAACTGCCTCAAGGGTTTTTTTCCAAAATGAAAAAAAACTCACTCAGCCCTTGTGGTGGTGTATGGAATCAAGGACCCCACAAGCAATTCTCAATAATGAGAAGACAGGACTCAGGATTATAAATGCTCCAGTCTCCTATCCTTTGGCAAGATAATTTAGAGTTTCAGAATTACAAAAAGCCTGACTGGCATGGATTCAAGAGAAAATAGGAGGAAAGAAAAGGGAGGAAGTTGAGATGCATATAGAATCTATTTCTGGGAGTTTTGCTGCAAGTGCCGTGGTGGTAAGTAGACAGAGATAATCAGTGAGAGAGCTCAAGGGAGTGATTTGTTTTAAAGATGCAGGATGTTACATTGTGTTTGTATAGTGGGAAAAACATGGAAGATGCAGAACATAGAGGGAGAATTGCTAAGGTGATGTCTTTGAGTAGGTGAGGAGGCATTTCTTTAGGAACAAGTGCAGAATGTTACATTAGGAGAGCAGAGTTTTAACAGGGGAAGGCAGAGCTTTTTGATGTGGATGTGAGTATATTGGTATATTTAATAGTGGGGACATGTGTTTGGTTCATGGCTTGACGAGTAAATTCATTCCTGAACATCTAGAAAACAAGACAGTCCACCTTCTACTGGAACCCACTGAATATTTATATTTTATAATAACCCACTGAATATTTATATTTTATAATAACCCACTGAATATTTATATTTTATAGTAACCCATTGCATTTCAGACAGTCCTAGAGCACCACAATTTCTCCTCTGTGATACTGAGCTAATGGATATAGAGTGAAACTATAAAGTCCTGGGTGTGGGTGGAAGAGACATACTTGGTGCAAAACAAGAAGCAGCCAGTTGCAGCAAGTGAGGAGAAGGCAAACGTCCTTATCCACCAGCCAAGACTAAGATCGGGAAGTATGCATGTAGGAAAACATGTATGTACACATGTAGAAAGTATACATGCAGTGAAAAATATAGTTGTAGCCATCACAAATGTTAGACAAATTTAGCTACAAAGCAAGATACAACAAAACTTCTTTAGCATGGGTATAATAATTTTATTTTTTTTGTATCTGAAATTCTCATAATTTTCATTTGTTTTGAGTTGAGTACTGAGATAGAGGTCTTAATACACAGTCTTATTAGAAAAGGGTCTAAAACAAGATCACATAATAGATAAAGTCTTGCAATAGAGATTGGAGAACTGGTCATTTTAGTTTAGTTTTTTTGTTTTGTTTTGTTTCTGCTAGTATTAAGCCATGAAATAACTCGTCAACTCTAAAGAAAATACTGATTTATGTTAACATTTAATGAGTACCTGCTATGGTCAGACACAGATGCTAGATATAAAAATGAGGTAAATGGTCTCTGTCCCCATGGGATACACAAACAATTTCAGTAGAGTATTATTTAAAGACAAAGAACATGGCAAAAAAAATAGCATATGATGACTATGTAGGAGATGTCAGTTAGGTCATGACAGAGCAGTAGTCCCGTGAAAAGGGTTTTTAAATATGAAGACATTGACTAAGGAGGGACATTTCAGACAAAAGCTAGAGTCACTTCACTTCTCTTAGACTTAGTTTTGTGTCTGTGTTGTTGGGCTACATAACGCTTTTCAAACTCTATTCATGGAATTCTTTACAAGCTACAGTAACTCCAGAGAAGTTTGGGGGGAGGAAGTCAAGATGAGCAATTAGGGCTCTTGGTTTCTCACTTCCACTTCAAGCAGAGATATCTTAGGCAACGTAAAAGGAGTTCCATTAATTAATTTAATTTTTAAATTATTTAAAAAATCTATTTATTAAAAAAAAACACTGGATAATATGATCTCTAAGGTTCCATATCTAACATTCCATAGAAAAAAATCTTAGAGTGATATTGTGTTCATTGGTACTATTTTGTTAATTACCAGAAGAGAAATCTAAATTTCCCTATATTCTGGGGACTGTAACATCGCTGCCAATTTCGAGGGGGAGTGTGGGGAAAGGGAAGCGGTGGTCCTTTTGGGGCAAAAAGAACAAACAAAGGCACTGGATGAGGGTGAAAGAATCTGCTGAAATGCAAAGGCAGAAAGGAACCAGAAATATATTGCAGACAAATTTTGCTTAAGACCAAATTTTGTCTCTGAAATGTCAATTAGAATATTCAAATAAAATATGATAAAGTTATAAATATAATATATATACATAGATGCATATTCATATACTTATGTGCATATTTTATACAGGTACCTGTGATTTGTAATATTCTAATAGGAGAGAATGGTGCAATATCTAAATCTGTGGCCCATGCCCTCTGAAAGTACTCTAGATAAATGGTAAGAAAAATAATTGCCTGATACAGTTTCTAAAACACACACAGAAGAACCATGGTGATTGTGTATTTCTAGAATTCATTTCATTTATCATATAATCCAATTTGGAAATTCAAACATGTTAAATGAAAACTTTATATCCCCACACACAAAATGTTAAACCTCATCATAAGTTACTTTTCCAATGGTCATAAATTCTCCTTTAGACAAGTTAGCATTTTATCTAAAGCAAATCTCAAAACTGTAAATAACATCTCCGACAAAACACAGTTGTGAAAGCCTAATCATTTCTTAAAAAAATAGGTAAACTGCTTTTTAGATAAGCATGAGGGTACGATGTAGATTTTTTCATCGTTAAGTATATGCTCTCATTTTCTGTGGTTTCCTTGCTCAGTTTCTATTTTTTTAATGCCAAAGATAACACAGTCTCTTTTATATTAATCAGTCAACAAAACACAGCTGAGAAATTGAATGCTAAGGAATCCGAATTTTCCTAAAGGTTTGAGAAATGTCTTAATATTTCACAGTATGTCAACATTCTTATAACATCCCATTATGTGGCATTATATACATTTTTTTGTACAGTTTGCCTCATAAGTTTAACAATTACTAGGTTAACTAAGAGTAAGTCTTGTCCTCAGACCATTACCTTGTGTCACAAGATCATAAATTAAAAATGCCTTGCATTGTTTTCTCTATAAAGAAATTGTATTTTATAACTTAATTTTTTGTACATTATTTTCATGATTTTTATGACAATAGCAGTAAAATAATTACTGCTTACAAAAACATACAGATAGAGATTTTTGTAATAAGTACTAACTAACCTTGTTTTATCCCTTATATGTAAAATTAGTATGTATCTCTGGAACTGGGATCAAAAGGCGAATTTGATTTTCATGCATTTTTAAAAACCTTTTACAACATAGCCTACTCTGTCTAAATCCAACTGGTGTTACTGTATTTTGTGGCTAGACTAACTTTGTGACTTTGAAAAGTGTTCTTCACATTGCTTTTATATGGCATCAATTTCACTGTGCACCAGAGGTGACTGAGAAACATATTTTGTTGGTTAAAAATATTACAGTAAGTGACTGTTCTCCACGCAATTTTCAAATAAGAATCAATCAAATCTTGTGTGGTGATGTGCAAATTTTCAGTCAGTTTTAACTGGTTTTGCTCTTCCGAAGGTTAAGGTAGTTTAATGGTTGAAAGCACATTGCAGTGAAGCTAGCTGCACAAGTTAAAAGTGTACAGGATTAGGATTTCATTTCATTTTAGCTGTTGCCATGTTTGTTTTCTGTCCAAGCTGCCTCTTGCCGCCATTTAACCCATGCTTTTTTAAAGACAAGAGGGGTTGAGAACTTGAGGGCCTCTGGCTTTATTTTAACAAGGTGTCACTAGCACTTTGGTACATAATTTGTCATAAATGTCAAAGGTCACTGGATGTTCGAAACCTACAGCCAGCAGATGGTCATTATGACAGCAGTTATGTTTCAAAGGCAAAGGCTGTTTTGTGGTATTTACTTTAGTGTGTTAGTTACACCTCAGAGTATATCTAAGAAGATTCTAGTTTAAATCAAATCATCCTTGTGGTTGACTGCTTAAGAGGTAGTACCAAGAGATGGAGCAGTTTTCAAAGATATTCCATTTGGTTATTCCAGTCTAAAATTTACACCATGTAATTTTTTTATTTTCCTCCTTATGCTCAAGCACTGATTATGGATTTCCTAGTTCTCATTTCTGAGTTAAAAAAAAACAAAATTAAGTAAAAAAGCAAAGTATCAAAATGTGTTAATGTGAATTTCTATTTCTAGCCAGATTGTTGAAATGGTATAAAATGTTAAGAACTATAGATGAATTTCTATACTACAACTGAATATTATCCAATAGCAGTGTCAGATAAAACAAATAGAAAATATTTTATTAGATTCTACTACACTTCTAAATTTGTTTGTTAGTTTAAACTTCACTAATTTCTTCATTATTTTGTCCTAGTTTTTACTTAGGCCATTTTATACTAAACAATTAACAATTTTGACAGGTCCTAAGCGCTAATATTGAAAAACAAAACTCAAATCCTACCCTATTTCCATTAGGCAACCCCAGCAGAATTGGTGAAGTGTATGTGTTAAATAAAGAGGTCCACCAGTTCTTAAAAAACTGTTTGTTCTTAAAATCACGAGTTTAGCAACAAGAAGCATTGGACATAATCTAGTACAAATAGATACAAAGATATGTATTTCTATTAAGCTTCACTATCAGGAAGAGAGAAGATCATGAAGATAGAGACTGAGACTGGTTGAAAATAAAAAGAGAGATTCTAGTACCGCCCTAGTAGAAGTGTACCACTGAATGCCTGAGCATACAGCGAATGTGAATGATGATCTCCTAATACAGGTAATAAATGATATAGCCCTGGGGGAAGAGGCTGGTGGTAGCTGTAGGGCCTTCATCTATCGACTTATCTGTGGGGTCACCTACTCCATGAAACTTAAAATTCCTGTGAACGTAAAATTCTTCACTACTGTTGCTGATAACTTTTCTCACAGAAGATGCAAGGGGCAATAAGAATTGTTACTCTGAACTTGACTTTGATCTATAAGGAAGAATTGCATAATGATCTGAAAGTGGCAGCGGCCTTGGGAGAAATTAAGACATTATACAGTTAGAATTAAGTCTGGCTGCATGCAAGAGAAAACCCAGATGAACCGCTTTAGTGCATGAGATTTGATTCATTGCTGAAAAAATCCAGAGGTCAGTGTAGCAAAATCCAGGGTTAGTGTAGCAATATCACAAATTATTGCAGATCCCAGGCTCCCTTCAGCCCTTCATTCAAAACACAACAGGTTAAGAACATGGATACAGAACCCAACTTCACCACTTTCTAGGTGTTTAATCTTTGGCAAGTCACTTCATCTCTCTCTCTACCTCCATATCTACATCTATAAATAGATTTATAACTACTCACTATAAATTATTTTAATGGACACTGTTAATTGGAACTATGGATAGTAATTTGTAATAATTACTCAAAACTAATAGTAGCTAACATTTAATGATTGCTTCTCATGTCCAGGTGCTATTCTTAACTCTTGTTAAGTAAGGTAATAAAATTGTGAAATGCAGCATCAAACACCAGCCCAGGCAGTGTGACTACATGATCCCTGCTCTCAAGTATTATTTAGGGATGAGGAAACTGAGATTCCTACCTCATATGATTGCCGTGAAGCATACATATGCAAAGTGTAAAAAATAATTCCTGGTACATAGTAAATACTACAAATACTGCTGGCCATTATTATTGCTACTGCTTTTCTGATGTGGCCCTCTTCAGCACAGTCCAAGTGCTCCAATCACTTCATCCTCATTAAAGGAAAACTTCATATCACTCTCCTTTTAGAACACTTCGTATATAGACGTAATCTCTACTTATATCCAATTGGCCATATTTTAGGCCAGGAACATGAGAAATGTGGTCTTTATTCTGTATCCTGGTAAAATTTGTAGAGTTTATTAATCAGGAAATGAAGAAAAACTAAATATTGGGAAGACACAACTAACAATTTACTGCTATATGACATCTAGGAGTTCATAAAAGTGTAAAAATTGTCTATTGGAGATTCTTAGACAGACATGTATCTTAGACTTTTAGGAAAACTATGTATAAAATAAAATATAGGCAAAAGTGAAGGCATGATCTGGTATCTAGAATTCCATCCTTCAACTCTCCCAGAGAAGACTCTTAAGGGCAGAACAGTTAAGTGAAACAAAAATAAAAGCCAAACCAATTAAGAAATAAACAAGACTACCTCAAGAAACCATAAGGTTTGTTTTGATGAGCTAAGAATTACAAGTAAAATATGTCATAGACCTCTATGACCAACACCAAGAAGAGAAAGTCAAAGATGGGATAAAGTTTTAAGGATAATACTGGAAAAAGGCAAGTTCATTTTAGCTATGCATGATGTATAAAGATAAGCAAAAAGGGAGAAGCACTTGCTTTGGGGAGATGAAAGTGAAATATAGAATTACTCATCTTTTAGTCTTCATCTTCAACCTCCACTGTGAAGACTCTTTATACTGAGTATAACAAATATCACTGAGACAGTTATCTCTGTCTGCTGTGCCTCCCTGCATTTTCCTTTGCACATACTGTTTCTGCTATCTGGAATATCTTTCCTCTCTTACTCACTCATGAAACTCCCACTCAGCCTTCAACAGCTAGTTCAAACAATAATCCAAGAAAGCCCAGAGAGAGTGGGAGAGTTTCCAGAAGACATATCTGTCAGATAATATCCAAGCTCCTTTTTGCACAGGGGTGGGATAAGGCCAGCTAGGGGTGGCCAGATGGTTCAGACTCAGAATTTTAGTTCGGACACTAGAGCTCATTCTAAGCAAGGAAGTCAAGAACAAATAGATTCAGCCCATGGGTAAATGCCAAAGTTGGGACAAAATGGGAAACAAAGTCACATAACAAGTCCAGTGAGATGAAAACAGGGCTTAACTAATGGTTCATATTAGGTGGAAATGTTACAAAAAGAGTTCAGTTTTATTTAATATAAGATTTAATAATGAATTTAATATGAACCTTAGTGATTTCCACAAATGTCCCTGGATGTCTTAAGAAATGTCTCTGGCTATTTTAAGTTGTATTTTCTAGTTGCCAGCTTCAGTCTCCTCAGCTGTAATGGACTTTCCAGGCAAGTTATGGCAATTAAGTAAGATGATGTACACAATGCACCCTGTTTTGCTGCTGACACAAAGTATTTGCTCAATACTATGTAGCGGAAATACCAGCCGCCTGGCCGTGGCTGGCGCAGCAGAGCTGCTCTCTTAGCAGCTCTCCAAGCAGCAGGGTTCCGAGGCTGCGAAGTTGGCCTCCCAGTTTCTTTGCAGGGGGGCGGGTGTGACAAGTGCTGACCGGGTGCTAGCTGTGAGGAGAGGGCCCCTTGAGGATAATATCTCAACTCAAAAGAGTGCCTCCAAGCATAGGATTCCAGGCACTGGAATTCCAGGCTCCGAGACATTCAACTCTCGCTGCAGAAGTTGACTATTTAACTTTATAATATGCAAAGGGCCCAAACTAATCACAGGTGTTTTGGAGAAGGAAAACAATGTTGGAAGATTCGCTCTGCCATACACTAAGGCCTATTATAAAGGAAGTGTGTAGCAAAATATACTTCTACCACCTGTACCTGAGATTACCTGTTTTTGAAGGCCTTCACCAGCATGGGTCAGCATCTTTTAAACAAAAGCCTGGAGCTGTGCGTTCACAGAACAGTTGCAGGGAGGGAACATGTTTTCCTCCCGGGGTATATTTAAATCTGGGAGGTTGTTTTATGGAAGAGGGGCTGGAAGAAGTTGCTGCTGCAGGCGGCCCAGCTTTAGGAAGACCAGCTTTAAGTACAGGTTGAAAATTTTATCCCCTAAAACAAAAATCTAGGTCTGAGTTCATGTTAAAAGGAATTCCAGAGAGAAGAAATTCCTGGAGCACTTTTTAAAAACAATGGTAATAGCATTCAACCTTACAGCAAAGGAAAGTTTTGTGCCATCCATTAAAAAAAAAGTCACACAGCTAAGACATGGGAGTATCCCATTTCCTGGAAACTGTCAATAAAATCAATTTGCAGAGGTATAGGGGTGCACTGTCCTGGGATCTTTCGCTGAAATCCTCAGAGTAGAAAACACCTGGGGTAGAAAATACCAAGAAGCAGTCCACGTTCCCTGTGAGACTCGGGTTACAAGAAGTATAAACTCCATGAACCCAGACATTTTTTATTGTTTTTTACTACTGAAATCCATGGACCTAGATTAGTTCCTGGTTCAAAATTTTCAGAAGGAATGGAGAAGAGCAGAGTTTAGAATGACTCTCAGAAGAATAGCAACTTGGAAACCCTGAACAGTAGCCAGTCTGACAACGTAGAAAGCTGTGTGACTGGCAGGGTTTTGGTGCTCCAGCGGGGTGTCAGGCCTGAGCCTCCAAGATGGGAGAGCTGAGTCCAGGAATTTGGACCACCAGAGACTTATGGCCCCACACAATATCAATTCGTGAGCACTCTCCCAGAGATCTCCATCTCAATGCTAAGACCCAGCTCCACTCAACGACCGGCAAGCTCCAGTGCGGATGCCCCATGCCAAACAACTAGCAAGACAGAAACACAACCCCGCCCATTAGCAGAGAGGCTGCCTAATATCATACTAAGTTCACAGACACCCCAAAACACACCACCAGATGTGGCCCTGCCCACCAGAAGGACAAGATCCAGCCCCACCCACCAAAACAAAGGCACCAGTCCCCTCCACCAGGAAGCCTACACAAGCCACTGAACCAACCACACTGACTGGGGGCAGACACCAAAAACAATGGGAACTAAGAACCTGCAACCTGTGAAAAGGAGACACTAAACACAGTAAGTTAAATAAAATGGGAAGACAGAGAAATATGCAGCAAATGAAGGAGCAAGGTAAAAACCCACCAGACCAAACAAATGAAGAGGAAATAGGCAGTCTACCTGAAAAAGAATTCAGAGTAATGATAGTAAAGATGATCCAAAATCTTGGAAATAGAATGGAGAAAACACACGAAACGTTTAACAAGGACCTAGAAGAACTAAAGAGCAAACAAACAGAGATGAACAACACAATAAATGAAATTAAAAATACTCCAGAAGGAATCAATAGCAGACTAACTGAGGCAGAAGAACGGATAAGTGACCTGGAAGATAATAGTGGAAATAACTGTCATGGAGCAGAATAAAGAAAAAAGAATGAAAAGAATTGAGGACAGTCTCAGAGACCTCTGGGACAACATTAAACGCACCACCATTTGAATAATAGGGGTCCCAGAAGACGAAGAGAAAAGTAAAGGGTCTGAGAAAATATTGGAAGAGATTATAGTTGAAAACTTCCCTAACATGGTAAAGGAAATAGTCAAGTACAGGAAGTACAGAGAGTCCCATACAGGATAAATCCAAGGAGAAACATGCCAAGACATATTAATCAAACTATCAAGAATTAAATACAAAGAAAAAAATATTAAAAGCACCAAGGGAAAAGCAACAAATAACATACAAGGGAATTCCCATAAGGTTAACAGCTGATCTTTCAGCAGAAACTCTGCAAGCCAGAAGGGAGTGGCAGGGCATATTTAAAGTGATGAAAGGGAAAAACCTACAACCAAGATTACTCTACCCAGCAAGGATCTCATTCATATTCGACAGAGAAATTAAAACCTTTACAGACAAGCAAAAGTGAAGAGAATTCAGCACCACCAAACCAGCTTAACAACAAATGTTAAAGCAACTTGTCTAGGCAGGAGATACAAGAGAAGAAAAAGACATACAATAACAAACTGAAAACAATTAACAAAACGGTAATAGGAACCTTCATATCGATAATTACCTTAAATGTAAATGGATTAAATACTCCAATCAAAAGACACAGACTGGCTGAATGGATACAAAAACAGACCCATATATATGCTGTCTACAAGAGACCCACTTCAGACCTAGGGACACACACAGACTGAAAGTGAGGCAATGGAAAAAACTATTCAATGCAAATGGAAATCAAAAGAAAGCTGGAGTTGCAATTCTCATATCAGACAAAATGGACTTTAAAATAAAGACTATTACAAGAGACAAAGAAGTACACTACATAATGATCAAGGGATCAATCCAAGAAGAAGATATAACAATTGTAAATATTTATGCACCCAATATAGGAGCACCTCAATACATAAGGCAAATGCTAACAGCCATAATAGGGGAAATCGACAGTAACAAAATAATAGTAGGGGACTTTAACACCCCACTTTCACCAATGGACAGATCATCCAAAATGAAAATAAATAAGGAAACACAAGCTTTAGATGACACATTAGACAAGAAGGACTTAATTGATATTTATAGGACATTCCATCCAAAAACAACAGAATACAATTTCTTCTCAAGTGCTCATGGAACATTCTCCAGGATAGATCATATCTTGGGTCACAAATCAAGCCTTGGTAATTTTAAGAAAATGCAAATCATATCAAATATCTTTTCTGACCACAATGCTATAAGACTAGATATCAATTACTGGGGAAAAAAACTGTAAAATATACAAACACATGGAGGCTAACAACACGCTATTAAATAACCAAGAGATCACTGAAGAAATCAAAGAGGAAATAAAAAAATACCTAGAAACAAATGACAATGAAGACACGATGACCCAAAACCTACGGGATGCAGCAAAAGCAGTTCTAAGAGGGAAGTTTATAGCAATACAATCCTACCTCAAGAAACAAGAAACATCTCAAATAAACAACCTAAACTGACACCTAAAGCAATTAGAGAAATAAGAACAAAAATAACCCAAAGTTAGCAGAAGGAAAGAAATCATAATTTTCAGATCAGAAATAAATTGAAAAGAAATGAAGAAAACAATAGCAAAGATCAATAAAACTAAAAGCTGGTTCTTTGAGAAGATAAACAAAATTGATAAACCATTAGCCAGATTCATCAAGAAAAAAAGGGAGAAGAGGAGAAGACTCAAATCAACAGAATTAGAAATAAAAAAGAAGTAACAACTGACACTGCAATAATACAAAGGATCATGAGAGATTACTACAATCAACTATATGCCAATAAAATGGACAACCTGGAAGAAATGGACAAATTCTTAGAAAAGTACAACCTTCCAAGACTGAACCCGGAAGAAATAGAAAATATGAACAGACCAATCACAAGCACTGACATTGAAACTGTGATTTAAAATCAGCCAATATCGTTCTCAATGGTGAAAAACTGAAAACATTTCCTCTAAGATCAGGAAAAGGACAAGGTTGCCCACTCTCACCACTATTATTCAACATAGTTTTGGAAGTTTTAGGAACAGCAATCAGAGAAGAAGAAAAAATAAGAGGAATCCAAATCAGAAAAGAAGAAGTAAAACTATCACTGTTTGCAAATGACATGATACTAAACATAGAGAATCCTAAAGATGCTACCAGAAGACCACTAGAGCTAATAGATGAATTTGGTAAAGTAGCAGGACACCAAATTAATGCACAGAAATCTCTTGCATTCCTATACACTAACAAGTAAAAATCTGAAAGAGAAATTAAGGAAACACTCCCATTTACCACTGCAACAAAAAGAATAAAATACCTTGGAATAAACCTGCCTAAGAGAACAAAAGACCTGTATGCAGAAAACTATAAGACACTGATGAAAGAAATCAGAGACGATACAAACAGATGGAGAGATATACCATGTTTCTGGATTGGAAGAATCAACATTGTGAAAACGACTATATTACCCAAAGCAATCTACAGATTCAATGCAATCCCTATCAAACTACCAATGGCATTTTTCACAGAACTAGAGCAAAAAATTTCACAATTTGTATGGAAACACTAAAGACCCTGAGTAGCCAAAGCAATCTTGAGAAAGAAAACCAAAGCTGAAGGAATTAGGCTCCTGGACTTCAGACTATACTACAAAGCTATAGTAATCGAGACAGTATGGTACTGGCACAAACACAGAAATATAGATCAATTGAACAAGATCAAAAGCCCAGAGATAAACCCACACATATATGGTCACCTTATATTTGATAAAGGAGGCGAGAATATACAATGGAGAAAAGACAGCCTCTTCAATAAGTGGTGCTGGGAAAACTGGAGAGCTACATGTAAAAGAATGAAATTAGAACACTCCCTAACACCATACACAAAAATAAACTCAAAATGGATTAAAGACCTAAATTTAAGGGCATACACTATCAAACTCTTAGAGGAAAACATAGGCAGAACACTCTATGACATAAATCACAGCAAGATCCTTTTTGACCCACCTCCTAGAGAAATGGAAATAAGAACAAAAATAAACAAATGGGACCTAATGAAACTTAAAAGCTGTTGCACAGCAAAGGAAACCATAAATAAGATGAAAAGACAACCCTCAGAATGGAAGAAAATATTTGCAAACAAAACAAATGACCAAGGATTAATCTCCAAAATATACAAGCAGCTCATGCAGCTCAATATCAAAAAAACAAACAACCCAATCAAAAAACGGGCAGAAGACCTAAATAGACATTTCTTCAAAGAAGACATACAGATGGCCAAGAGGCACATGAAAAGCTGCTCAACACCATTAATTATTAGAGAAATGCAAATCAAGACTACAATGAGGTATCACCTCACACCGGTTAGAATGGGCATCGTCAGAAAATCTACAAACAACAAATGCTGGAGAGGGTGTGGAGAAAAGGGAACCCTCTTGCACTGTTGGTGGGAATGTAAATTGATATAGCCACTATGGAGTACAGTATGGAGGTTCCTTAAAAAACTAAAAATAGAACTACCAAAGGATCCAGCAATCCCACTACTGGGCATATACCCAGAGAAAACCATAATTCAAAAAGACACATGCACCCCAATGTTCATTGCAGCACTATTTACAATAGCCAGGTCATGGAAGCAACCTAAATGCCCATCGACAGATGAATGGATAAAGCAGATGTGGCACATATATACAATGCAATATTACTCAGCCATAAAACAAATGAAACTGAGTTATTTGTAGTGAGGTGGATGGACCTAGAGTCTGTCATACAGAGTGAAGTAAGTCAGAAGGAGAAAAACAAATACCGTATGCTAATGCATATATATGGAATCTAAAAAAAAAAAAAAAAGCTTCTGATGAACCTAGGGGCAGGACAGGAATAAAGATGCAGATGTAGAGAATAGACTTGAGGACACGGGGAGTGGCAAGGTTAAGCTGGGATGAAGTGATAGAGTAGAATTGACATATATACCCTACCAAATGTAAAACAGATAGCTAGTGGGAAGCAGCCACATAGCACAGGGAGATCAGCTCGGTGCTTTGTTACCATCTAGATGGGTGGGATATGGAAGGCGGGAGGGAGACACAAGAGGGAGGGTATATGGGGATATATGTACACATATAGCTGATTCACTTTGTTATACAGCAGAAACTAACACAGCGTTGTAAAGCAATTATACTCTAATAAAGATTTTTAAAAAAATACTATGTAGCTTTAAAACTCAAGAATAGTTTCAATACCTTGCATAAAATAAAGAGTTAAGACGAATCAACAGGGTCCCAATTTTCAAAAAGAAAATGGTTTATGACCACTTGAATAATTTGCATACATAAAGTTGAAATCACTTGCTTCCTCTCCCTCCACCCCCAATCCAGGTCCTCCTTCTGACCCCCTCTGTCTCTGCCAATGTCTTCACCCTTCCTGGGTTATTCAGGCTCAAATATTTAAAGTCCTATTTGAATCTTTCTTCCTCCTTGCATCCATTCACTTGTCCCGGTATGTAGATTCTAAATGCTCTGTGTCACTCACATCCATTCCCATTAACGGAGTTCAAGTCCTCATTTCTTTTCTCCTGGACCGCTTAAAACCATCCTAACTGCCCTTTCACCTCTGCACCTTCCCCACACTAGCACACCCTCCAGAACCCTTCCTGGCGAATTTCAGCTCATGTACGTGAAGCCATCATTTCAACCTGTCAGGATCATTCAAAATCCTAATCCTGTCATCTACAACTTGTTACCCCTCTATCCCCTGCCTCTGCTTTCAATGTCATTATCCAAAGCATAAAATTAAAATAATAGGCAATAAGATAAAGCAAAGAACTCTACTAATACAGTTGGAAACCATTTCCAAGGTCAATATCAATTCAAAGCAATTTAATTAAAAAAAATTTTTTTGGTGTCTTTCCGTCTACAATGCAGTGCAATGTGGAAAAAAGCATTTCACAGCCTTATCACCATACAGCCCTGGTTTGAAATCCCAGTTTTCTACATGATAGTAATTTGGAAAGGAATTTTAAGTCCACTGAGCAGGCAAAATGATAATATTATACCTAACTTACAAGCTTTAATGTTAATTAATAATATAACAACAAAAGGCAATCTAGTTCAATTTTCAGAATATGGTGAATGTTTAATATATTTTACTTTAAAAAAAATTAAGCATCACACTAAATCTGTAGAAACATAAAGAGTAAGACACAGTTCCTGTTCTCAGAAAACTTACAGTCCAGTTGAGAGTAATTATAGATGTGATAAGAAACGTATACAAACATTAATAAAAATGTTGAATGTTAAGTCCCAGTGAAATACAATGGGATTCAAAGTAGAGGTCACATCTGTCCTGAGGGTTGGGCCTTGTTGATTGTTCTTGAAATTGACTTGAGGGCAGCGAGGAATCAGTGAAAGTTTTTAAAGAGGGAGTTAAAGATTAGAACTAGACTTTAGTAAGGTTCAACAGAGAGTTATATCATAGGCTTATGGAGAGAAAGCCAGATACAAAGATATTAACGTTACTTTTCTTATCTTACTTGACTCTTATGCTGCATTTGAAACTATTGACTGCTGCTTCTTGCTTGATCTTCCCTCTCTCTTCTTTTCTTCAAACTACCTCCCTCTCAAGCTCTTGTCCAAAAATCTTTAGTTATTTCTCAATCTTATTTCTGACTTCTTTTTCTCTACTCCTGTCATAATTATTGATGTTTCCTAAGTTCTGTCATTTCTTCTTTTCATAGCATTCCATTACACTTTCCTTAAATGATTTTATCTAAACTCAAAATTTCAAATGCTGCCTGTATCTTGGCAATTCCCAAAATTAAATTTCTTTTCAGAACACACTCATGAGCTGAAGACTGATATTCATCTGGCTCCTAAACTTCTGTAACTGAATACTCAATCACTTCTAACTCAAGTCAAATTAATTACCATCTTTAAAATGAACTATTACTCACTCATTCATTCATTTATTCAGCAAATAGTTGTTGAGTCTTTGCTATGTCCCAGGTGCTATTACAGGCATTTGGGTTTCACCAGTGAATCGAGATATCAATCCTTGTAGAACTTACATCAAGTTCACCCTGGCAACGGATTTTTTGTACTGTGATTCTGATCTTGACTCCACCCCCAAACCCACCAACTCTTTCTAATCCTTCAGTTACTCTTCAATGTCTTCAGGATAAAAATTCAAGCATCTCAGAATAACATTGAAAAAAACAAAGAAGACAAATTAGTGACCTAACCTATGCTTACCAAGAAAAGGTCATTTTTTGCCATAGTTTGCAATTTATATAATTTATAATTCATCATGTGAACAATGTTCTAGTTAACTCTTAGCCTTTGTGCTCGCTATTTCCTCTGTCTGAAAAATTCTCTCCTCTTCACCCATGCCCCAGCTAGCTAATACCTACTCATTCTTTGCAATTCAGCCAAAGCATCAGCTCTTCCATGATCATTCCTCCCATTCCCTAGGATGGATTAAGTGACCTTCTCCATATTCCTGGGAACATTTTATATATCCCATCATAGCACTCATCCACATCTACTTTTATCTCAGTACAAGTACTTTCTGAGTTAATGAAATATGGAGACTTTGCTGTTATTCTGATTCCCTGTGCCAGTTATCATAGTAATGCTTCTCAGCTCCAAATCCATTCTTCTTTCCCCAGCTTGGTAATGCTATGGCTGTACCTTTCAAATGTTTCTCCTTTGCCAGCTGACTTGATGCAAAGTTTTGTTCAGAGAGGGCCCTGGAGGAACACAGTAAAAGTAAAAACCAGACCTTTCTTAGGGACTGGCCCACTCACACACTCCATTAGTTTTCTTGGCCACTTGACAAACCTTTTGTGGGGACCCCCTCTGGCCTGATGGCCTCCACCAGCAGGTTTCTCAGTCACTCAAGGGAACATTCCTAAGGATGAGGTACAACCCACCCCACCCTTGAGTGTGTTTCTCAGCTCCCATATGGGTCATTCTTAGGGGCCAGCTGGACCCACTTCTCACTACTGCAGATTTCCTAAGCACCAGCAGGCTCTGTGTTTCTGTGGCAATCATGCTTTCTCCCAGAAGCTCTGAATCTTTGCATTTGGAGGAATTCTTCTCTAAGTTCTTAGTTCCTTCTTCTTCACCCTCCCTTCGCCCTAGGTAAAGTAGTTGCTTTCTGCAACTGCTTTTTCTCTAGCCTTAGAGTCCTTTTTTAGCCTTTTTTTGCTAGTTAACTCTTCATATTGAATTTCCCCTATTCAAATTACTGTGCTTTTTTTTCTCCTGGCTGGACTGTGATATATTCCCTAGCACGATGCTGGGCACATATTGAGAACGAAATAAACTATAGTTGAATTGCTTAAATAATGATCAAAGAAAGAGGCTAAAGGTCTAAACTGCTATATCAGCTGAAGAAGGGCTAGATGTAAGAATCATTGAGAATTCAAACTGTACTGAAGATTGAAACCAATTATATATGAGGGGCAAGACACAGCCAATGAAAATACCACAATTTTGAGCTTAAGAGACTGGAAAAGTAGTGTTACTATGAAAAGAAATAGACAACTGAAGGGGAGAACTTCTTTGGAGGGAAAGATGGTAATTTTAAGTGATTTTTTTAAAAAATAATAAGCTTATCTCTTGAGAGAATGGCATTTCCTGGAGTGTCTGGAGTATATGTGGTTATATTAATCAAGTTACTCCAACAGCTAAAACATACAATCCAAAAATCTCAACGAATGGCTTAATGGGCAAGCTGTCTCTTTCTTGTTGACATAACAGCTCAAAGTTAGTGTTTGGCTAGAGAGCTCTCACATGGTGATTTAGGGAACCAGGCTCCCTCCATCTCATGGTTTACCTTTCCCCAGGGGAGTCCCCTGCATCTGGATGCATGTAAGGGAAGAGACAGAGAAAGGAAACTGGTTTGGGGAGTAACTGGCTACATTCTTATACCTATGGCATGTTTAGGTGAGAAAGGAAAAGGAGAAAGAACAGTCTTTACCTCTTTGACCTTATTAGATTATATTAACTACCCAGGTTTATGTGAAGTGATCCTAAATGGTCTCACTGCGGAGTGAGATATGTGAGAAATCAGCAAAAACTCCCTTTTTAAGGAATAAAATTTTTGTCTGGGTTTATTTATAAAATTAGTTAATTAACTTACTCTCAAAATAATGACTCTATTCAGTGACAGCCTGGTATATTACACATAGCTTATAAATGAAAAGCTAGCCTCTCTAACTAAATTGCTACTGCTGACAATGGGCACTACTGAATACTCAACTTGTGAATCTTGACCTCACAAGCATCCTTTACATCATTTCAGGAGAAATGTTTCCTTGACATAATTTTACATCTCAAATATAACAATGATAACTAACACTTTATTACTATGTGCTATATCATGTCATAAGTGAAACACATGGATTATTTTACTTAAGTCTTGCAACTGGCATAAGTACTGCCTTAGCCTTCACTATGGCCATTGGAAATGTATTTTATTCCAATGTTGGGAAAAGGTGGAACCTCTACTCCATATTCCCCTTGAGCCCTTTTTCTTCTTCCACTTAACAACCTGTACCACTGTACCTTGTAGAGGCTGCCTAGGAGTTACCATACGGGGACAAATTGTAGGGAGAAATGGCATTATTCTTTCTGCTGAGAACATGCTTTTAGTTTGAGAAGAATTCAAAATTAATTTCTACAAAGAAAAAATATTAAAAGTTCAATGCTACATCAGTATTGTAAATAAAATGTTTTAGTAGAAAGACATCTGATATTGTATAATATGAATAGAAATAATAATAGCTAATACCTATAAAGAATTTACATAGCTTCCCATTGAATTTGAGATTAAATCCAAACTCTTTAAAAGAAATTTTCCTCTATAATAATGAATCTTGGGCCACACCGCCTAAGTCATTTTGAGTTATTTTCCTATTAGCTTCTTATGTTTCAGCTGTAGTGGTTATTTCTTTTTCCTTCAGTTTCTAGAATATTCCATGCTTTTTCCAATTTTACTGACTTGCAACATAGCTGTTCTTTCTTCCTGGAAAGTTTATTCTTTTAATTTTCTCGTACTTGCCCCTTCCCATCATTCATCTCACTTCTGAAGAGAAACTTTCCCTGAGTAACTAATGTATAGATTAGGAGTAGATTCTCCTAATATTTGTTTTTTATAACGCTTTCTAAAGTTACTTCATAGTAGTTATCACAATTTATTATAATTGTTTTATTTATTTAATGTTAAAGCTCTATCCTTAATTTCATTTTTTAATTCATTCATTCAAGAATTCTAGTAAAGGAAAGAGAGGAATGAGAATGTAGTTAGAGATATATATAAAGTCAAGTACTTTTAACATATGTAAGATAATTTTGAACATGTTCATTCTAGTTTGTTCCAGCTATGTAGTGTTGGGTAACAAATTATCTCATACCTTAATGACTTAAAATAACAACTGCTTTATTATACCTTATGATTTTGGGGATCAGGATGACTACTTTTTTTTCCCAATGTGGCATGAATGGAGGATGGGCTGGCCATTAGAATCCAAAATGGCTCCACTCACACTTCTAGCATCTTGGTGGGGATGGATAGAGGGAAGGCAGGGCGCAGTTGGGAAACTTGACTGAATCCCTCTAACACGGAGGCCTCTGGTTAGTCAGACATTTTTTTCCCAATTTTAATAAGAGTTATGTCTCCTACTTGACTAATTTTCAAAATATATGGTTTCTAGTCAAACATTTTATATGGCCGCTCACGGCTCCAGGAGGAAGTGTTCTGTTCCAGTAAACAAGACAAGCACCATGACCTTTTATGAACTAGCTTCAGAAGTCCTATAGTGTCATTTCCAGCACACCCTAATGTCCATAGTAGCCACATGGCCACCCAGATTGAAAGGGAAAGGAAATTGATCCCGTCTCTCCATTAAGAAGTGTTAAAGAACTTGTAACCGTGTAGTAAAATCTCAACAATAATAACATTCTCCAATATTGTGCTAATTGAGTTCTGGATAAAAAAGAATCAGAAATTATACCCCTAAACTTAAGGGTCATAAAAAATAATTTAAAATTGTTTAACAGTCATAGTTCATTAAAAAATATATAATTTTATTTTTTACTTATCTTACATAATATATAATACATAACACATAATGTATATTCCACAGAACATACAATGTTCTCTGGAACATTCCAGAAGAAACATCTCTTCCTCTCTACCCATCAAATCCTATTCATCTTTTGGGTTCCCATCAAATCCTATTCATCCTTTAGGTTCCAAATTAAATATCAGTAACACTTGTAATTTGAAGTCTTCCTCAAATTCGCCAGTCAGAACAAAGCTAATCTCTACTATACTCCTAGAATACTATGAAAGTATATTTACTATAGGACTTATAACAATCCATTTAAAAATTCCACATTTCGGGCTTCCCTGGTGGCGCAGTGGTTGAGAATCTGCCTGCTAATGCAGGGGACACGGGTTCGAGCCCTGGTCTGGGAAGATCCCACATGCCAAGGAGTAACTGGGCCCATGAGCCACAACTACTGAGCCTGCGCATCTGGAGCTTGTGCTCCGCAACAAGAGAGGCCGCGATAGTGAGAGGCCCGCGCACCGCGATGAAGAGTGGCCCCCGCTTGCCGCAACTAGAGAAAGCCCTCGCACAGAAACGAAGACCCAACACAGCCAAAAATAAATAAATAAATAAATAAATAATAAAAATAAAGGAATTCCTTTAAAAAAAAAAAAAAATTCCACATTTCTTCTGTTAGAATATGTGTGCCTAATAATCATGGTACAATATTCTGATGTGGCATAGAGCACATACTCAATAAATGGATATTAAATAATGAGTACTTCATAAATCATAAAGCACAGCAAATTTGATCAACAAGTTTAGCACAGAAAAACCTAATCATGAATTAAACAGATATTTGTAATCTAGGAATTATATTTATAATAGCATTTCTGTATGAAAAGTCATTTCAAGTCATAAATAACAACTTGGAAAAAAACATTGTGAACTCTATCATTGTTCAATTCATATTCAGTTATGTCATGTATTTCATCTGGAGGACTTAAGAGCTCCACATTTGCTTGCATACTCTTGGGGAGACCTACAGAGTATTTTAGTCTCAAGTAGTGGATAAGAGCATAGATTCCAGAGTCAGACTGTCTTCATTCAAATCCATTCTTCAACACTTACTAATATATCCAGAGAAAACCATAATTTGAAAAGATCATGTACCCAGATGTTCACTGCAGCACTATTTACAATAGCCAAGACATAGAAGCAACATAAATGTCCATCGACAGAGGATTGGATAAAGAAGATGTGGTATATATATACAATGGAATATTACTCAGCCATAAAAAGAATGAAATAATGCCCTTTGTAGCAACATGGATGGACCTAAAGATTATCGTACTAAGTGAAGTAAGTCAGACAGAGAAAGACAAATATCATATGATATCACTTACATGTGGAATCTAAAAAAAAAAAAAAAAAAAAAGATATAAATGAACTTATTTACAAAACAGAAACAGATTCATAAACTTCAAAAACAAACTTTTGGTTACCAGAGGGGAATGGTGGGGGGAAGGGATAAATTAGGAGTTTGGGATTAACATATACAAACCACTATATATAAAACATGTAACCAACAAGGACCTACTGTATAGCACAGAGAACTCTACTCAATATTCTGTAATAATGTATATGGGAAAAGAATCTGAAAAAGAATGGATATATGTATATGTATAACTGAATCACTTTGCTGTATACCTGAAACTAATACAATATTGTAAATCAACTATACTCCAATATAAAATTTTAAAAATTAAATTAAAAAACCCACTAACTTTATGTTTTTGACTTTTAAAAGGCTTTAGTTTCTCCATCATAAAGTAGGAATAATAGTAACTATTTCACAGGGCTGTTGTGAAAGATAAATGATATTATTCAGGTAAAACTCTTAAAGTAATAACTGACACATAGTAAGCATTTATCAAAGATACTTCAGAGTTCTTTGTATTTCAATCAGAAGAATTAGCACTTACTTATGAATATATCTAACTTCTTTTTTCTTATATTTTGAGTTCTTGGAGGCAAGCAAACTTGTCTTAAGTAACTGACTAATCTTTATAAAACAAAAATTCTTTATAATTACAATTTTCATTTTGGTTTACAGAGTTCTTTCATGTTTATTATTTATAACCTTTTTGAAAATGCCATAAAAGGGCAGTCAGAGGTTTCAACCCCATCAAGACTACATTTGGGTTTAAAACTGTCCATAAAAAAAAAAAGTAATCTGGTGGGAAATCTATATTAAACAATTTCTAAGGTAATTTCTGGAGCCCTATGATTCTGGGAATTATTTAAAATTTTAAACAGGATATTCACTGAAATAAATATACACACTGAAAGGGAACAAATAACAAATATTAGCCTAATTAATTTTCACAATTTGAACACAATTGTGTATCCAGAATGCAAATACTGGAAAGCTATAAGTACTTAAAATTAAAATATTTATTTATATTATCACACCTTCTCAAATATAAGATTATTTTTGTTTTGGCATTTATGTTTTAAAATCAAAGACAAATGTTTCCAAAGATAAAAAGAAATAAATTATCAAAATAGTAAGTATACCTGCACCTTCAAAGTTTTGCTTTATACATAATTGGTGAAGGTGTTTTGAGTCAGGAATAAGTATTTGCTTTAAAGGTCAATAATAAAAATTCCTTATAGTTTTATCACTTGTTACCTTAGAAGAAAAATTTACCCTTTACATAAGACCTTATCAAATAAGGTGTAGCTATTTACATATATATATGTACATACAGTAATATAAATAATGATAAAGTACACATATATTCCATACTTGGATTTTCAGTAATTAAATTAAGTCATTTTATTAATGGTGTTTCCCTAAGAGGCTAATCACCAGTCACGATACTGAAAAAGTTAATAATGGAATTTAAATGACACTTGGAAATTGTGATTGAGTCCCTCGTGGACTTTCAAGTTTTACTTCCCATCAAGACACCTACCTAGAGAATCTTCAGGATTATAAAACACAAATACCTTGATATTTAGTGAGGGGATAAAAACTGTTTCCTTTTTATTTCTTTTCTTTTTTCAACCTGTACTTGTCAACTTTCTTCTCCTGTGGTGTATAGATTCTGAAAGATACCTCTTCAAACATGGGTATCCTTTTCCCATAGAAGAGAAAATAAAGTAAAACTGCACTCAAAAACACATTCTGCCTGGAAATTAAAACTTGAAAATGGAGATAAATTGTGTTTGAGTTTGCATCTCACTTGATGTGCAGGTTTTCTATACAGCACATATGTCTTACAAAATAAACCATTTCTCTTAAAACTCAATTAAACAGCATCCATTCCCACGCATAGCTTTTGCCCAGGAATTTCAGAATGTGTCTTATAAAAAGTATTAGGGAGAAAGAGCATACAGAAAATCGAGGCAGTGTAGGTAGGTAGCCGCTGATTAATGAAAAAAGAGCCCCAAATAACTCTAAATATTTAGGCTTGATGGTTTAAATGTGCTTATGGGGGTGACTATTAGCCTGTTTGAGAGATGGTCAGTTCATTCATGACACAATGCAGGTCCTCAGACACACCGCTGTGACGGGAAACAAAGAGTGGGACAGCCCCACCCTCACTCATTCTCCTCTCCTACAACACCCCTGCTCACAAAGCCCCTTTCAACTGCTCCTTTATTCTGGATGTTTACTTTTACTCATTCAGGTCTCTTTTTGCCATCTCATGCAAAGCATCCCCCCAACCCTCCACAAGCTGGACTCTGACACAACACAACCACAAGCCTACCATTGAAGAAAACAAACTGCAGGCCCAGGATTCAATAATTTTGTATAAGTGCTTTGTGAAGTTTCACTTTTCACAAAACAGTAACTAAAGGTACATTTATGCAAGCTAAAATAAAGTTCCTGGAGAGAACTATTCT
Organism: Balaenoptera ricei; assembly: GCF_028023285.1. Lineage (NCBI taxonomy): Eukaryota > Metazoa > Chordata > Mammalia > Artiodactyla > Balaenopteridae > Balaenoptera > Balaenoptera ricei. The sequence continues at coordinate 75,034,772 of NC_082641.1, forward strand.
ACAGTAACAAAGGAAAGATATAGTATAAGCATTTTGGAGGGTTTTTTACCTTGATATTTTAAATAATCAAACATAGGAAAATATTACCACTTGAGTGATATAATAATGGCAAAATAAAATATATGTTGTATTCTAGAGTTGGTGTGCTTGGTTTTGAGTTTGGTTTTATTTTTAAGGTGATTTTTATAATTCAGAAATTTTTATATCCTTGAGTATGAGATAAGTGAAGTGTATATGATATTACCATATAAAATTATATATATATAATACTTCCCAGTGATATGTGATAATAGACGAATAACTTTGCAAGAAGTTATCCCTGTAAAGGGATGGTGGACCTTTAAATTAAGGTATTCCTTAATTATTAATCCAGAAAATGGACAAAAAATATTTAACAAATGTCTAAGTTTTTTAAAAAAAATAGCATAATCAGATCAAAGGAATGTTTATAATGACATCACCATTTACAGATGGAAATTTCAACACTTGTGTAAGTTTATTAGACAATTCTCCAAGTCATTTGTGTAAAATGGAATAGATTCTATTCAATCTTATCCTTTGAACAGGAACTACCTTATTTAAAATGTATTTTAAATAAAAAAATTAAATACTGGCAGAAATCTATGAAAAAACTAATTTTAATTTGAAGTAAATTAATCAAGTACAGGTTATTAAATCCAATGGAACCTACTCATTTACTGTTTCATATTTTTATGTTATAAAAAAATCATTTAAAGTCAGCTTCAGTTTTTTTAAACGAAATGCATATTTCAAACGCTATGGGAACCCACAGCATAGTAATCAAGATTTATAATAGCTTTACTCAACTATAATATTGTGTTGTTTTAATATCTTTAAAGCAAAAGTTAAAATAATTTTTCGTATCAAGGAAAAATGTTGCTATTTCCCAATACCTCCACCTTTACTTTAGAATTATTCCCACGTTCAATGAACAAAGTCTTTACTTTTAAATTATTAAAAATGATGAAGTTTTATCTTTTTCATCTGTAATAAAAGAGTTACGTAAACACATTTGAATATTTCGCTCATTTTCTTTAAACGTGTAGCTCATGTATGCATGTTTAATTGGGATGATGATCCCACTCTTCTAAACTCTCAGATACTTTCATTAAAGCACATGTGCATGCAAGCAACGATGACCCTTTAGAGCAGTCATAAATTTAGTCACTGGGAAATGAGAAGGCTTCACAGATGACTTAATTTGCTGTGGGAACCTGTGCTTCCTCCGCGTGTAACCTCTGCATTTGGCTGCCTGTGACCTTGAGCACCATCCACCTGCTGGAAGCCATGTTTGATTCTCTGACCAGGGAAACGCCTGCCTGACAGCAGAATGGTATCATAGGACAGTGTGATGGAATCTTTCTTTCTCTGTCATCATTAAGGGGTTTCCCCCTATGGTGAGGGGAATGAAAAGTACCATTTAATGTTCTCTGGAGAGTGGCAGGGGGAAAAAGGCTCAAAGCTTTGCATGCTGCTTTCCGAGTGGGTCATTTCAGTCCTTGTGGCGAATGGGATGTCCCCATGGAATTTGCCATAGACTGTCTGAAAAGAAAGGGATTAAGACCCTTTTCAGGATGGAAATGTAACAAAAGGACCACTTTTATGATGTAGCAGCATAAAGTAAGAGGCTCTATTGTACAACTGATTGCTAAAGATCTTTGAATTGGGTAGCCTAGGCTGGTAGGCCCTATTGCCGCCGGATTTGGAGGCCTGTACAGGATGATTCGTCTACACCAGAAGAAGAGTTCTGCTCTCATTTAGGGGCAAGTAAGAGATTATCAGTTTGTTCCTACATGATTTTTTTTCACACTTACGGAACAGTGGCCTGTAGGGAGATTATACTCTAGTGAAAGTTGCTGCTAATTAAAACAAGTAATTAGTGTTCCTCCAGGCTTTGCGGTTTCACTCACTTTTGCCCGCCAGACAGCATTAGTTTAAAAGCAATCCAATTTCTAGCAATAACAGACTGTAAAAAAGCCATTTAACAAATATATAAGTGTAAGGTTACAGTTCAGGCGTTGATTTATCTCTTCTGGGCTACTTAGAAATGCTGTAGCAAAGTTGAAGAGAAAGAAAGTTAAATAGTTTTTAAAAAAAAATTAACATTAAGAAAAGAAAAAAATGACTACATGCCTCAGTCCGTTAAAAAAAAAATGACAAGCAAAATCTGGGAGCATATGAGATTTCCTAAATTGCATTAGGAAACCAAAATTGGATTTAATGCTGTTTTCTCATAGAACCCTCACTTAGCATTTTGTAAACAGATCATTTCATTAAGTCCTTTTGTTTCTTCTCTCGCCTTTGCTGAAACAAGGACTTTTTATTGACTGATTCTCATTGAAATGAATTGGAACAGTAGAGTTTAACACAACACGTTATTACCTCCTTTTTTTTCCACAATTCCAAAATGACTAGCATGGCTCTAGTTTGCATATCTGGTGGGAGGATTTAGTTAAACTAGAGAGTTCTTGAGAGAGATTAAAAAATATTTTATTATAAAGAGATATAACAGAAATTAATATTAAAAATCATACCTACACTGAATCATGCCCTGCTAAAATTTTTGTCTAATTGCTCAGTTTTTGTAACCTGACATCCTTCTATAATTGCTGCCTTTGCCGCTTAAAATGATTTATTTCTGAGGTTGTATCATCAAAGACATGTGTGCTATTGTGCAAGCAATTCAGTATAGCTCATCATTAAGATCAACCATAAGTCTACTTTCCCCATAACAAATGAATTTATAATACTTTAATTAATGCACAATTTTCAGATTTGTGGGTTTTCCAATGCTATACTTTTTTTTTTTTTTACAAAAAAAGAATGCCAACTATTCTTCTGCAATACACAAAACTTTGCTATTCATTTTGTATTGTGCTAATCATATAATGTTCTGTATGTGAAAAGATGTTTATGATAAACTGTTAACACCACAAAATGACAGCTACTGTCACATATTCAACTAGTGGATTCTGAATTTAATCATCTTCTTTAACGGATTACAATTCATGAAGTATTAAATAGCCTGATTTTGATCGTTTCAGGTTAAAATAAGATTGTAGACCGATCACATTTTAAATATCAATCTGGAATATGAAGATGTCTTTCATAAAATCTGGCAGCTTGTTTAAATTACAAAATAAATTTTCATCATGAAACGTATGAACTCTAAACCATATTTTATAATTTCAATATATGCTGTTCCTTTCCTAGAATTTATTTCCTATGATTATTTAAAGTGTAAGAGTTTTGGCAACCAAGCTCAAAAAATATTTTGTATGTACCATAGGGTCAGTAGGTAGACTTTGTTTGAATCTTGCTTAATTTTTAAAAATATCTATGAGAAGAAAAAGTATACTTGGCTATAACTTTTTTTTCCTAAGAAGGAATCTCTAAAATAATGAAGACCGCATTCATTACTAAGTGTATTTAATTATACAGATCATTTTTCCAATAGACACTCAGCTTTAGAAATTCTAAAATCACTTTATAATTCTTGGAGAAAGTTTAATGTGGTATATTGAAAATCTTTCTGCCATATCATGCCTTTTTTCCTGATAATTAGAACAATGCTCAACTGGCATTTTAAGATATTTTATTTTTTGTTTTGCCTTTTAATGGTATAAAGCTTCCTTCAAAATCAGCCTTTGATAGTATTTAATTTTCTTAACTTGAATTTAGGCTGCATCTATCAAATCTCTTTTTGAGCTCAGAATATGCTTTTTATTTCAGGACTGATAAGCTGGAGAATGTGACTATGGCAGCACAGACCTGGGGCACCAGAGGGCAGACTGTGTAGAGACCTGAGAGCCTCTTTACGGGTTGTGATGGAACCCTAAAGGACACCACAATAGCTCTCATTCTATGTATTAAGCCATATTTACACAACAATTCCATTATAATACAGAGATAATCTTTAGAAGTAATTTTAAAACAGCAAATGTATAAATGCTGAGTCTCAAGTAAAAGAAAACAATTTTCCTAAGCCAAATGTCTTTCATAAGAGATTTCAATGGTCATTTGATTCTGTTTTAAAGATAATTTGACCTTATGATTCACCCATTTCTTAAATGCGTGTCTCAAATAGAATTGTTTTCATTTGAAGTTAAAAAAAATAGAACAGCTAAATAACCCTTTGTGATTTGCTTTACTGCTCTGTAGTGCTTTTGTCTAACCAAAGAAAACTCTAAGCACACAATTATTAGTATTAAAATTGATGTCTCCAAGAGTTCAATAACAACTTTGTAAAAAAAAAAAAAAATCATATACTGAAAACAGTGCTGACTCCAGATCCTCTTTACATTTTTTATACATTCCTTGCAATACAGCTATTTAAGTCCACCCAGCTAGATCGTACACAGTCTTTGAAGATAGAGATGGTATTATCTTTATTTAATGGAATAAAGCTCAATAAATGCTTATTGAATTTAATTTAATTTAATGTAATTTAATTTCTTTGATCTTTTTAATCAATATTTTACTAAAGATATAGTGTAAATAGCAACTTTCATTGCAAAATAATTTAGGGGTTTCTAGCAAAGATAAAATATATAAAAGATTATGTAGTCTCTGAAACACGGTATTTAAAGAAGACCCGACCTGTGTCATTTCATACCAGGATATGCTTCTACAAAGTATAGGATTTATCCTCTACACAACAACACTAGACAGGAAGAGTAAAATTAGCATTTACGAGAAGCTGCATCACACCAAGTACTTTACGTACATTATCTCATTTATTATAACAGTTTTGGAGATGAAGACTCAGGAGCTTAGAAGGGTTAAGAAACTTTCCCAAAAAGGTAAGGTGAAGGGGATTTATTTTAAAAATTGTTTTAACATGTTTCTGGAGTACCTGCTATGTGCCAGTCACTGTGCTAAAGCACGTTGTGGGCATCTGTGGACAAGATGCATGAGCTCCCTATTATCTGGAAACATACATTCTAGTAACTTATAGACAAACGTGCAAGTAAAAATACACAAAATAATATTAGTGACAAGTATTATAAAGGAAATAAAGATAATTTTCAATCAATAAACAAATTTGTCTCCAAGGTAATGGCAATTGTTTCCATATTATTTTTGACATTTTGAGCCTAAATTCAGGCCTTTACACTTATTTCTATCTGATTTAGCCTTGGAACCATGGTCAGTTTTCCCTAGATTTTAACTTCTTTTTTAACTTCTTTTTGATTCCTGATGTGCTCATTCTCTGAAAAGCCTGTGGTCACTCAGACCACACCACTCATGCCACCCAGAGCCGAGGCAGATTGCATTCAACTTTTGCAGATTCACTTTATTCTTCTGAATGTATTTATTTATTTATGGCTGCACTGGGTCTTCGTTGCTGCGCATGGGCTTTCTCTAGTTGCAGCGAGTGGAAGCTGCTCTTCCTTGTGGTGCATGGGCTTCTAATTGCAGTGGCTTCTCTTTGTTACGGAGCACAGGCTCTAGGCGCACGGGCTTCAGTAGTTGTGACACACAGGCTTAGTAGTTGTGGCTCACGGGCTCTAGAGCGCAGGCTCAGTAGTTGTGGCGCACGGGCTTAGTTGCTCCGTGGCATGTGGGATCTTCCTGGACCAGTGCTTGAACCCATGTTCCCTGCATTGGCAGGCAGATTCTTAACCACTGTGCCACCAGGGAAATCCGTATTCTTCAGAATTTAGACTGCTACTTCAACCCTCTCCCTAAGGAGAACTGATTTTTCAGTTCCAATTTGTTCCACTAAATTTCATCCCATGCTGTCTTGACTTCCTCCCTTCTCGGCTGCTATTTGTTTGATCCTGTATCTTTTATCACAAAACCACTGGGATACTCGCATTTCTTCAGTATAATAGCTAACATTCATTAAATGTCAATTATGTGCCCCCATTATTCTAAACACTTTTTTTTTACAATCCCATCTCATGTAATTCTCCAACTTCATAAAGAAAAGTATTGCTGTCATCACTGTTTTACAAATTAGGAAAATGATATGCAGAGAAGTCATGTCCCCAAGATCATACACTAGGAAGTGACAAAGCCCAGATTTAGAAGAAGAAGGCAGTTAAGTGATTTTACTGTTAATTTCATGTTTCAGAGTCTTTTATAACACTGGAGCTATCTTCCATTTTAAAATGGATGACCATGGAATCAGGCCTTTTTTCTCCCAACATTTTTGCTTTGTGTTTCCCTGAAGTTTAGGGTATAGATTAAATTATATTCAGTGCTCCTATCCATAGTTGTTATAAGTTCTAAGTTAACATTACACTCTCCTAGGTTTTTAAACACCACTTCTCCAAGCCATATTTCACTGGAAGGGAGAATGGAAGAAGAGAAAGGCATTGGGCATTGGCTGTGCAGTCATCCAGAGTTGTATTCAAATCTAATTCTGCTGTTTATCGGCTGTGTTACTTTGGGCAATTTATGTAATTTCCCTTAGACCTGGTTACATTTTTTCCTCATCAAGGATTATATAGGTCTTGGGGGGTTGTCATGGGAATCAATCTAATACAAGAAAGTGGTTTGGCACATGCTTTGCACTCAATAATTTTGACTTTATTTTTATTTGGAATTAAGATTGAACTGAATTCTTTTCATTATTTCTTAAAAGTTTGAGAGAAAAAAATTTCCAAAAATTAAGTCAAGTTTTATCAGGTGCTGTGTTGTTTGGCTTTTTGACTTATCATAGTCTGCACAGAGTCAGCCATATATTCATTCATCATTCATTTGTTTATTTATTCATCAAGCAAGGCAGTAATAAAGTATTTATAATAGAACCATTATACCAGGCTCTGTACTAAACAGCAGGATTTTAGTGGTACGTGAGAGAAGGCTCCTACAATCAAGAAGTTCACATTCATAAGATGTGATATCAGAGAAGTAAGCAAAGGAGCTAAGCTTATGTTAACATCTATATTGTGTAGAATTATCTACATCTTCTCTCTTGCAAGGTGGTCTGCACTTAATAGTTCCCTCAATTCAGTTTCAACTGTAAAGTTAAAAAGTTTATATAAATGTCCTTCTAAGATCTATTTCATCTCTGAAATACTATGTCTCTGTAATCATGTCATGGTTGGTTCTCTTTCTTTTAATTCCTACTTAAACGCCATCTACCATATTTCCAGTCTAAGGTTTATAGAATTTACTGGAAGTAGAGTGACTTATTTGCAACCAGTATCACTTTTTACTCCTTCCATTAGGTCAATTTGTACATATGTGTGCATAATATTATGTTTTAACTCCTGTCCAATTTACCTGATATCTTGCTGAAAGTATAAGTTTTGTAACAGATTATCTTCTCTATTCTTCCTAATGATTTCTGGGGACCTCCTATACCCCCTTATCTACTTTCTTCATTTTTCCATTTGTTTCTCAAAGAATCTTATTTTATAATATATCCTGGGCATTTCCCTTATCTCTCTCAAATCTTATTAAAGTAATAATTTCTGCTGCGAACTAAGTTGGCCTGAATATGTCTAGAGAATAACCAACAACAGAATACTCAGGCCATTGCAATATGAGGAGCATTCAATTTAGACTTGAAAACATGTTGGAAGTACAAATTTCAACCATGGTATCCTTGGATTAAACCTCTAGAAAAAGTTAAGGAGGAACAATTTCACATATTGTTGGACAACAAAGGCAGAGCCTTGGTGACCTTCAAGCACATTCCAACCTAGCATTCTGTAACTCCTATAATCTGTTATTCTTTTCTTCCATTGCACTTTTGCCACATCTATTGGTGTGTTTATCATCTGCCTCTTATCCTAGTATGTAAACTTCACAAGGAGAAGAAAGTTTAATTACTACTATGCTGCCAGGGCATTCCTGAAATACTCACTGAAAAAATGGCATGAATTGGATAATAGAACACTGAAAATATAATGAGGTTAAAGTGCTTGAGTTATTATCATATAGTATTTGGAGAGACACTTGTTAAAAGGATATAATTTTGACATGCTAGAGCAAAGAAGTTTTACAATTATTATATAATATTAGAATTGAAGTTAAGAGTCACAATTACCATGTGTGGTTCCAATTTGTAACATATCACTTCACCTTGAAAAAAAAATGTTTACTCTCATGGAAACTTTACTGCTGTGTCCACAAAATAATGAGTAGTCTGTAGAATGCAGACTTGAAGCCAAAGTTGTCTTTCATTCTAATCCTTACACCAACAATTTCATTCATAAAACGGTTTTCGGGCTTCCCTGGTGGCGCAGTGGTTGAGAGTCTGCCTGCCAATGCAGGGGACACGGGTTCGAGCCCTGGTCTGGGAAGATCCCACATGCCGCGGAGCAACTAGGCCCGTGAGCCACAATTGCTGAGCCTGCGCGTCTGGAGCCTGTGTTCCGCAACAAGAGAGGCCGCGATGGTGAGAGGCCCGCACACCGCGATGAAGAGTGGCCCCCGCTTGCCGCAACTAGAGAAAGCCCTCGCACAGAAACGAAGACCCAACACAGCCATAAATAAATAAATAAATAAATAAATAAATAAATAAATAAATAAATAAATAAATAAATTTAAAAAAATTAAAAATTAAAAAAAAAAAAAGTTTTCTACTGAGTGTGTACTATGTGCCACACACTGAAAACAGGGCGCTGTAGATGCAGAAAAGAAAGCTATAATCACTGCCCTTGGGTATTTTCTGGCTAAATAAGATGAAGAAATCAACAGTTGAGGCAGAGTGTGGAAAAGGTTAGTATCTAAATAAAGCCCAGAATTATAAATAAAGCCCAGAGCAAGGAAGAAGGGAGCAATGGAAGACATGGATGTCAGAGAAGGCCTCCAAATGGAGACAATTAATAAATCGAATTCTTAAAAAATAAATAGAAGCTTTATAAGATGATCAAAATAATCAAGTTCTAATATTTCAACAATAACTTATTTACCATGTGGACTAGCAACTTACACTAATTAAATTTGATTCTAGGCAATTTGATTCATGTTTAATGTACGTATTCTTTGTTCTCATACTAAAGACCAACCTGTAATCCATGAGTTTTGTTTTAAATGTAAATGCCAACAATACTTCTGTTTCTTATTTAGTTCATGTAGTTCATTTCTTACTTAGTTCAGCAGCACAATGAGAACGTTAAACCACCTTTTGAAGACACTTCTCCCTACAAATAAACATCTGTTTATTTCCCTACTAACTTCAAACTCTGAAAGGTGCCATCTATACTTCTTATGACCATTTTCTTTTAACTAAATCTAGACTTTTTCACTGCTTTCAAAACTTCCACCTTTTCTTTCTCTCTTTTTAATTTGCTATTATTTTTTAAAAGCCATTGAACAGTTTACTCTTGTCTCATCATCATTGAAATTGTTGTTAATTAATCGACAAATGTATAATTTCTTCTGAAAATAAATGATCCCACTTGATCAAAGTTTTCACTATAATTCACAAGAATTATATTTATGCTTTTGCTAGGGCCTAGGACTGTAGATTTATCATAGAGAACTACCAAGAAATTAAATACCTTGATAAACTTTTCCAATATATTTGTTAAAAAGAAGTATATGGTCTTCATTCAGCCATCATTTGTTCTTTACTTCCCAGTTTTAATAACAAATTGTATCTTGTTAGTTGTTCTTTCAGTAAAGATCATGAGTTTTAAGAGTGTAACAAGTGCCTTTTCTACTCTCATCATTAAACTTCTCTCCTCCCTAGATATTTACTATCTCCTTGAATAACTCACATCTATTCCAAACTTTCCAAAAATGTCTCTTTCTTCCTATTTCAATAAAAGCATCCCTACCAACCTTCAGGGCATGGCTGAAGCTCACTAGGTGAAAACAGCAACTGCAAGTGAAACCCAAAGATGACGATCCCATGCTTTGTTCTCCATTTTGTAGCCACATGGTAGTAAACAAGCAACTTATTTTTCTAAGTTTTCCTGGGCCTGAGATTTGGCAAATGAGAAAAGTAGATGAGATCATCTCTAAAATCCCTTATGGTTCGTATATTTTATAATCCTATTATAAATAAGTCTTAATTACAAGGACACTTGGGTTCTGTGTAGTTAAATTTATTCTGGGCTTTTATTTTTGTTGTTGCCCTTATTTTTCTGTGTGTTTGTTTTCCTATAACCACTTTGATGGATAGCAGCCCCTTCATCTGTCCTTTGCAAAGCTGCATAATCTTTAGCAATTAAATTAGCCAAGCTGATATAACTCATGACCTCCTTCATGCTAGAAATTTTGATGCAAATTTTGTACAACTAGAAACTTGAACTATGAAAATTTCAGAAAATTCAATTTTCCTGTTATGTGTGGTACTCTATTTACTTTGGAATTTTACTGATGGTTTCAAGTTTGCCTGAACCAATGGTTCAGAGAACCATCTAAAAAAAAAAAAAAAAACTAAAGAAGGTGGTATTTATATTTGTGCTGGCCTTCAATTCATGCTGTGTGTCTCATAATGCAACCTAGTATGAGACGTGATTGAGGGATACTCCTATCAAACAACTGTTCAGAGAGAAGTGTGTGTGATCTCAGTCCAATTTAGAGCACAGTTGTCCACCTGGAAAACCCTAAACTCAGTGAAAATGATCATCCTATGTCAGTCTCATCTAAGAAGTGCAAAACTGAATGTACCCATGGACCATATTAGTCCTTTAAACCTTCAAAGGGCATCCTGTTCACCAAAGACAGGCCTTAGTCACCTGACTCCACCAGTTCATGAATGATGATCTTTTTAAGAGCCTTAAGTCAGCTTTAAAAGAGAGCACTAAAATAGGATTTAATAAAACAGAACCAGGAAAATTGAAAATAGGAAAAACTTAAGGTGGTCTAACATTGCAGGGCTTTAAGGCATTCTTCTTCTTCTTGTATTAAGCAATCTAGTGTTAAATGAACAAGTAAAGAGGAAAATAGCAACAAAATAAGGAATATTTTTAAGGAATGGTTTATTTTACTCTAGAAGATATTTTAACGTCTTCATTAGACCAAAATAGAGTAATTCAACACCAAAGCAAAATGCAAGTTGGATTCTTATAGGATGTATATTTATATAAGTTGTAGGTACTTGATACCTGCTTAATGATAATGATGATAATAGTGATAATTTTGATCATGAAGTAATATGAAGACAAAATACTTTAAAAGGAAGTTCCTCCCTTGAGTTTAGGAGGTTCCCCTTTTTTATCATCGTTTTAAAAAGCTTAGTATTGTCATTAAGAAGTGCATATTAATTTATAACACAAGAATAAAATTATCTAACCATGTTTATAGAACCACTGATATTAAGAGAAATGTTGGTTGAGGGCTTAAATTATGCCTCCAAATTCAGAAGATTAAAGCCAAAGCTAATTTAATGTGGTCATATTATTTCCAATCTGAGTCTTAAATAAATTATATAACCTATTCCAAGACATACTATCCTTTGAGACAAACTTTGATCCAATCACTTAAATAGTAAAAATCTTTTTGCCTTCTTTGAAGAATATTGTGTTTTTTTTCTGTTTTTTTGCTTGTTTGTTTTAGTTTAAAATCATGTACCATAGTTAAAAATAAAACAGCCTTCTAGATTTTAGTTTGGTAACCAACTGGAGCTTTAGCCTCTCAGGACTCTTTCAGATTTTTATTTTACTTTTTTCCTTCTTTTGCTTGATCTTTCTTTCTTTGTTTTTCCTTTCTCTTACTTTCAACTGCATGATAAATTCTGGTTTGTCTCACTGAAGCTTCAACACTAGTTTTAACGAAGTGGCTGAACTTTTAACCTTTGAGCCCAACATACTTTAAAACTATCACCAATATCCATTGTATTTTTTTTTCCATAGTTCTGTGTCAGCTATTGTGAGGGTAAGTCTTTTAGTGTATAGGACCTTATTTACCCAGGTTCTTTGTAACAGCAAATAGAGAGGATTTAATTATTTTACTGGTCTTCCTCAAAATTCTTGGAAAAATAAAGTGCTGGAGCCTCTAACCCTCCACCCTTGCCAATCCTACTCCTTGATTGGTAATTGGTCTGCAAATAAGGAGTTCCTGGCTGTCAGTTTTCAATGGAAAGTCACTTATTCATAACCAGGCTTCAAACTTCCCAACACAAAAGGATGATTTTTTTAACCAGGTCATCTTAGAGCATCCAAGCTCATTCTCTTCAACCATGCGTTCCCCTGAAAGGCAGCACAAGCAGCATTTCCTAGAATTCCACAAACAAACAGCTGGGATGCCTTCAAGATGCTCAAAAGGAAAGAACACTTTTTTTTTAATGTAGAATTTATACTTATATTTTCCTCTTTGTGTTATTACAAACATTTATAATTGTCACTCCAAGCTATGTCCTTCTATGAGGAACCAAAAACTCAGCAGTTATCTGTTTTATTTGTTGGAGGAATAATTTGATGAGCAGCGAACACTAGAGGGGGAGCTTACCCGTTCAGGAGACAGAAAGCTTCAGACCCTTTGGGAGAGGATGAGAGTGATACTAGAGCTACTGACTTAGACAAGTCAAGCTAAGACTTGGTCAGCCATGGTTCAGAAGCCAAAAGGTCAAGAATGGTAGGTGGCCAATTTACTGTCATTTTCCAGAAAGGCAGGGAATCATAAGTAGAATTGAGAAGTTTAGCTGCTGCTCACGCCATGATACGGAATATTTTAAAAACCCCTCTGGAGGCAGTTTTAACAGGAGGAGTAGGATTACAGAAGCTTTTTCCCCTTTACTATGACTGTCTGTCATTTAAATGTCTAAGAAATGATGGAATGAATTATCATAAAATTTTGACAAATTTGATGGCTCAAGCAAAAGGGGGAAATAGGCACTCTGATTATTAGGTTCTAATAAGACATGACATTTAAAATGAGTTTACATGGCAGTTAGACCTTTGCTTTTTTTCCTCTTGATTTAAAAACACTGAGATTATTTTCTTTGAAAAGAAAAAGACTTATTTCAGTTTCTCTTCTCTCTAGTTTAATGACTGTAAGTTCTATTTTACCTTTTACACATTTTTATCTTCTATACCCATAATCTATTTGCTTTCCATAATTTGCCTGAGCTTGACAAATCTTAAAATGTATCTTGAAAGCCAGTAGAATATTTTAGTAGAAAGATTTAGTAGAATTTTAGTAAAAAAAAAAGTGTAAGCAGCCCTTTCATTTATTAGTTTATTTTTTCTGTATTATGTTACAAGGCAGTAGATAAGCCTATTGACTTAAAAGAACAAACTGTATTTTCCAAAGTGAAAAAAAAAACAATAAAAGGGGATTAACCAAAGTATTGAAAAACAAAATTAATTTTCTCTGATCTCAACGTCTACTTCTTTACCAACAAAAGAGCAAGTTCTATTTGTAATAAACTATTTCATTAACCCACATGAGCAACCTCTGATATGATGTTTATATTACTTACTGAAGAGTCGTGCTTTTTTTAAAAAAAGAAGGGACAATTCAACCACAATTAGTCTGACCTTTGGAAACATCTTGAACTTTTAGTTTAAAACTAAAATAGTTTGGGACATTTCCCAACTATGTACCTATTAATGCTAGAAAAGTATTTCTTTACCAAAAATAAAAAGGAATATAAAGCACTTTAAAAAACACCTCTAGAATGACTTTCATTGTGTCAGAACTTGACAACTAAAAGTAGAAAGAAGCACTTGATTTTAGTGAATAAACTGTATGTGGATGATGTAACTGATCAAAACCTGACTTTTCCTAAAATTATTTTATTTACACAAATATAAGAATGCGGTTTAATAAGATTGTTTTTCCTGGTACATTAAAAGGGGGATTTATTTTTGTTTTTCAGGGGATTTCCTAGAACTGTGGTGACTAGATCTTTAAAGTTCTCTTCTGATTCCAGTGGTGTTATTCCCCAGAGGTTTGCTTAAGGCTAGTAGGTATCTCCCACAGTCCTGGATAGCAATATTTACTTAAACATTTTTTATTTATATAGTTAAATAATAAAGCAGAGGGAGCTTGGATTAAAAATATTAATTGTAAGCTTCTACAGTTTCATATTATGAAAGCCAACTTTTGGGCTACCCAGTAAAATATATTTTGAGGTTGCTGGTCTGGCCCTCTAGGGCATGTTTTATGTTCTGCCCATTGATAACAGTGCAAATTGTGAGGGTGACAACAAAGTGGACACACTTTCCTGGAACTCAGAGTATGCAGCTTTGGAGTCATGCAAGTTGGAGGGGAACATGAGTTGCCCAAGTAAATGCAACTTTCCCCTTGTACTGTCAGGACTAGAGCCATTTTGCTCACACAGGAGAAATGTTTAGTTAACCATTTGTGGTCCCATCACAGAAAAAAAAATTGTCATATGTTAGGAAATGCTTCTAGGTTCCCTGTGAGTATTAATTAATTTACTGAAACATTTTAATTCCTCAAATCTGGTCGAAAAGTAGGTAGCCAAGAAAAACGGCATTGGGACTGTGAGTAAACATAATACACTTGGAAATTACATCCAACATGAACCAGACTTCTCTCAAGTCCCTTGATCTGTTTGGTGCTTGATCTTTCTGATCAAATGTATTTTCCAATATTTCTTTTATTTATATTTCAAGTGACTTATTTCTTTTAAATCTTGGACTTTTAAAAATTTTCTTAGTTAAATTGACCTAAATTTAGATATTTTCTCTAATTCTAACTTATGCTTATACGATGCTTTATGCTTATAAGATAAGTAAATTCAATCTTGTTTTATTTCTTCCATTTCCATTTTATATTTTAGGAATTTGAAAACAATTAGAAGAAAAAGAAGCAAATCTGTGATATTTGCATTCATTTTATGAGTTTCATTTATTTATTATATATTAAATATGTTCCTCTTTTAACTGTATTGTGTCACGATTGCAGGGAGGAAAATATTTACAACTAAGTCATCAGTAAATGTCTAAACGTCATTCAGACACATAAAATAAGATTCAGACCTAGAAGTATGAGTGGGAGAATATAAAGTATGATGCCTGATCTTAAAAATAGTTTAATAGAAAATTAATAGCTAAGTGAGTATTATATTCACTTGACAGTGAAGACTCAATAACCTTTTATAAAGTTTGTTTTTTTCCTTACTTAGAAGAATGAATCAGCGTAAATGTCTCTGCTAATGACTACCAATACAGCATGGAAATCCATGTCAACATTCTTCCTTCAAGGGTTTTAGAATTCATTTTCAACATTTCATGGAAACGACCTGCTGTTTGTTCTGTGTCCTACTGATGATATATTCTACTTTGAAACCCAGACAGGACCAGAATGAGAGAGAGGTAAGAATATATTTATAAAGGGGAAAAATAACAAAGACCAATTGAGGAAGATTTGAAATCAAATGATGGATATTTTTTAAAAGTACTTTATATAATTGAAGCCAGATAGCTACATAGAATTGTGTTAGGAAACGTGGTTAACAAGATAGGAATGTATATGTCTTTAATATCAACTTGTTTTCACAGAGGTTCACGTTTCAATCAACCAATCAATCAATTGACCCATCAATCAAAAACTGTGCTGAACATCTACATGTACCATATTTAACTATATTTAACTCTGACTTATTGTGAACCAGACAAGAAAGGCAAGTACTATTATGAAGTTTGCAATGTAGCAGGGGTTCTGATAAGTAAATGGACAAGTATGATAAAGTAAAAGCAGGCTATTATTGGTGTACATAGGAAGAACACCTTACCCAGATTTCAGAAATCAAAAAAGATTTTGAGGGGAAGTGGCAAAACAGGCCTGAATGGCTGAAAAGAATTAAATTACTATAGAAAGAAAGAGGGAGGGGTTGAAAGGAAAGAATGTTTAAGGGAAAATGAGCAAGAGAACGCAAGGGAGGGAATGGTGGGAGAGAGTGGTATGTGAGCAAGGGCCGGGCCGGATATAAAGGAATTTGTTAGCCACCACGTTAAGAGTCCAGCTTTATCTGGGAGTAGTGCAGAGCTGTCAAACAGTTGTAAGCAGGGGAATGATCAAAGATTTGCATTTTAGAAAGCTTTTCCTTCACTATGTGGAAAATGGATTGAAGAGCAACAAAACTGAAGGCAAACAGTTCGTGTGGGAGAGATGAGTGTGGTTTAATCTAAATCAGTGACAGGGTTATAGAGAAAAGCAGCCCTATTTGGCAGCTGTTTAGAAGGTAGAATGGACAGAGGTTAGTCTTAGATTGGATGTGATAGAAAAGGGAAAAAAGGTAGTCAATGTTATAAACAATATATTAATTATACCAAATGATTTCACTGCTTATTATTCACTGGGTTTATTTGAGCTGACTGACTACAACCCCAAATATAAGGAAATGATACCATAAGGAAGCACATGGCATAAACAAGTTTATCCATCTATATATTCTCCGTAATCTTAAACACCAGGATGATATTTTGACATGCAATCAGGTTTTCTCATGTTACTGAGAATATGATTCTTTTGTAACCATTTACTAGTTTTACTAGTAATTTCCAAGTTAAAAGAAAATTACATATATTTTACATAAAATTACATAAGGCAATAATGTCCAAAAATAAGAACAATTGTGGCATACTTAGATTCATAAATACTTGCCAACTGATGAACTGCAGAGAAAATACTTAATAACTTACAATCTTTTTTTCCAATTTTAAAATAAATGGCAATATTGAACAAAAAAAAGCACTTTAGAAACAAATATTAAAATATTTACAAACTTGTGTTTGTATAATTATTCATATAGGTATATATGGAAATGTTTGTATTAACCTTTTAATTCAGTCCTATATATTTACTCATTCAACAAACTATTATTTTATGAGATATATGCAAACATTTATGCAAGTTGTTTAATATGAAAGTCAAAGGAATTAGATAGCCTATTAGATTCTCTCATTCCAGGTTTATTATTTTTAAGCTGTGCTGCAGAGGGAGAGACAGAAGGGGAGGAATTTAATTTGTACCAAATAATTCACCTGCATTCTGAAAAACAGACTGAGGGAAAAGTTTAGAATATCTAGGCAATAGTGAAAGTAGAGGTTTACCTAGAATATTGATCCCCAAATTTATAGTTTTGACAGGAGTACACCCCTAGTTCCTTTACAAGTTTGGGTGCAGAATCCTGTGATCTGGCAGACTCTTTTTTTTTTTTTTTTTTCATAATAAACCTCCCTAGTGGTTGAGGAAGAAAGTACATGAGATGGGGTTAGAGCATGAGTCAGGATGTGGAGTGTGGAATTCTGTTAATTTCCTGCTCTTGATTTGGGTGTCTAATGCCCACTTTTCTGATGAAGGAAATATTTTCAGTGCCCTGAACTCAGAACAAAATTACTACCTCTTTAACCACTTATATCCCTGTAGTCCTTCCAGGAGTCAAGCCAAATATTAAGAGAAAAAAGGTGTAGCATATATTTGCCAGTTCTTAACATTTCCTTAGGATTCTCAAACCCAAGTACATCTAAAATTTTAATTGCTAAAAAAAAATCTATAAAACATAGAGCCAAATCTGTTTAGACTGCTGTTGGAAACAAAGTTGACTGGAGATTCCTAGCCAAGCAAAAAATGCTAGGTAAAATTTGTGTTATGGAAAAATTGTCATTCCAAGATTTATTAAGACTTCCATGTTACTCAAAGAAAGTTTCCTATAGGTAGGATACCATATGTCTTGGTTTTCCTGGAACAATCCACAATTTGTCTGTTCTCTGGCCTTGTTAATAATAGTGCTCTTTCATTCTAAAAGTATATAAATTTGGATGATAAAATACGTGGTTACCTCACTAATAGAACTTTAGCACCATAGATGCTTGAATAACATTGGTATATAGTGCTCTAAGAAGGATCTCATTATTTGGACATGATGATAAAGGGACATGGGGTTCAATATTAATCTCAGGTTTTGATATTGTACTGCTTCTAGGAAATGACATTAATAAAGACAAGAAAGTTACAAAATAATGAGAACTTATGTCAAAATTGTGTAAACAAAGCAGTGAGTATGCATGCTTTGTGCAGCTGGTGAAAATAACACTCTAAGCTACTTAACCTTTACTGGTTATTTTCATGATTGCACTGTTTATAAGAAAGTTCCATAAGTGAATTTCAAAAGGATCTCTGACTCAGGTGTCTGTGTATGGTTGTTGTTGGGGATTTCTAGTCGTTCTCAGGAAGAGTGAGGAGAATTTTTTCCCATCAGTGAATGACACTATCTTTTGCCATTCAGCACAAAATTTTAGACTTCAGAACCTTATTGTGTATTAGTAACCCATTGGGAGGTGCTACTTACATTATTCTTTGCTCATCTGAATGAGTCAGTTAGTTAAAAGGTGCAAACTAGGAAACACGTTTTTATGAAATCTGAAAATCTAAAGTGAAATTGATAAAGAATTGATTTTAAAAAAAAGAATTGAAAGTGCCTGGCAAAAGACCCAGTGAAATCGATGGCTTGCAATGTGTTAAAACGTGTTTATTTGCACTTTCAAAGTTCAGATTTCCTCATACATTTTCATACTGATGGAGATAAAATGCTAAAGTCTTAAATCCCTCTATGCCATGCTGAGTTGCTAAGGGCTGTTGAGTTTTTGTTATTTCTCCTCTCGAGTTAGCTCTGATTACGCCTGCTGAGTGAAAAATTTGTATTTGCCGACAGAAATAGGAACCACCCCACGTGCACTTGCACTCAGCAAATGCTCCAATACATCACAAAGATTTGCTCAACCCACCTTCAGAGGCCAAATCGAGCATGTTATTTTCTGTTTAGGTCTGATTCTGGAGCCTATCAGTCAGGAGTGTTTTCCAATCTCTGATTAAAGCAAGGCCTACAAAGCTGGAAGTGTTCACACACAGTCTCATTAGAGTGCTGGATAGAGTGACCCAGGCCTTCTAGCACAAAGCTCTGAGTGAACTTCAAATATGAGAGTGCATCAATCAAATCCAAGCAAGGCTTTTATGTCATTTTTCTACTTTGCCTTTAAAGTCCTATAGGAATGCCCTTTCCAGCTGTACAGCCGAAAAGCATTCAATAGAAACAAAAAAGCAAAGACCCTCAGCCCCCTGCCCCCTCCAAATGGGTATGGTTTTACCTCCCCCACCAAGCATTAGAGAGTCTTCTGTGCTTTTTAAATTATTTAGCATGTTCAACAATGCAATGAAGAATATAGTCACATCACTCAATGGCTCTGTGTTAATTATTAGTACCCATTTGAAAAGGAAACCAATAAGGTCAAAGGCAATGAGATTGCATATTGTATGTCTTAAATAGAGGTAGCAGAGAGATTCGGGAAAAAATTAAGCAATGCTCATGGAGGTTTTTCATTCCTAGCCCCCAAACCCTAACCCCCAACTTCACTTCTTGCTTTTCTTGTGTTGGCGTATACCATTAAGTAAACAAACAAACAAAAAAGCAAAAGAATAAAATCATAAAGGAACATCAAGAATCTTGGCAGGAAAGATGATAAGGCGTTAAGTCAGAGAAAGGGGAGTCAGACATTTAGTTAATGTTTGTTTTATACACTGCTCAGGGCACTCAAGTCATTTTCAAAAATACATCTTTAAAAGATCAGCAAAAAGCAAAACAATATAAATTTGCCCACTAATATCATTAGAGGAAAATGCATGAGTGCAGTTAGCAGTGATTATTAAATTTAGGTACTTTTGCTTCCAACATCAGGCCAAAAAACATTATAACACAAGTAACATCAGTATGAATTAAATAAAATGAGGCTTTTGAAGCCTGAAAAACAAAATAATTTAAAAGGAGAAAAGAAATCTCTCCTACAGTGTATATAAAGTTTTCTGAATTTTAAACAAGTGAATTGTTCAACAACTACTCAAGATATCCTATGTTGATCCAATTAGGAAGAGCAATATACTGGAAATACATTGTACATCAAAATATTGGGCAGATATATTGCTTATTCAAGGGAATTCCCTGTATGTGTACATTTGTTTCCATTTCTAAACTTTACTAAATGTGAGGCAAATACTACCCACAAATAGCACTTCACCCACTCAAATATATTGCAGCATGTAAAAGAGTGTTTGAATTTAGAGCAATATATATATTTTTTAAATTTAGCATGTGTTTCTTTACAGGGCTTCAGATGTTTGGAAGAATTATGCAGATTTTATAAATGAGTACTAGAGCATTATGCTACTTGATAGTGTCCCATCTGTGCTTCCCCTGTAGTGTTTGACAGGGCATCTGTGTAAATTGCTTTTTTTTTTTTTTTTTTAGTTAATTAGTTTACTGCATAAAACTTAATGCACTACCTGATAAAAACTTTTGTTCATTTCAGCACTTTTTCCCCCTAGAGCTGATGTTCATCTTTAGCTTTAGTCAGGCCTAACTTCTTCCTTTGTAGATTTCTAAACTGAAATAATAAAACAATACTTTTTCCCTCTTTTTCTTATAGGGCATAATACACTATGCTTGTGTGACAATAAATATTAAGAGTGTAAGTAATAATTTAAGTCAATCACCCCAACATTTCATATATTTTGTCATAACTTCCCAACTAAAACATCTTCTAACATGTTTTTCAGGGATAGCTTAAGAAAAGCTTTAAAAAAACTTCCTAGGGAACAAATACACATAGTTATGATGTATGTACAACCAACCTTTCTTTTCTCTCTAGGGTATGTTAGCCTCTATTTAAGTAGTTTAAATTATATCAACATAGGACCAAAAATCTTGATAAAATAAAATAAACAACAGAGACAAAACAAAGTATAAAATCAGTTTTTCACTTGTCTGTATCTTGTTTAGGAAAGATAATAGAAATCCCAGATGATAAACTAAAATTTTCAAGTTCATCTCGATATTTGTTCTCTAGAGAATCAACACAAACTAAAGGAGATAAACATCCAGGACAGAGAGGAGACATTCCGCAAACACTTGATATGTAACACCTATCATTAGTTAAGGGCCTAAGTTTTAAATCAAACCTATATATATGAGCTGCGTAATTGGGAAAATTTTTTACAAATCTATACCCCAGGTTCTTTATGTTCAAAATGATCTCATAGTGGTATTTACCACACAGATCATTATATTAAATAAATTTATACTTATCAGTGCATAAACAGTGTCTGACAAGTAACAACTGCTCAAAAAATGTTAGCTCTTCCCATGTTGATTTTGATGAGAATAGCTGTTTTGCTAGACGCATAAGCTCACATTAGTTCACACAATATATCTGAAAAATGTAACTATTACTTCTTCAAAAATTAAAATACGTATTTTATGAAACATTTAATTCAAGAAGACTTATCTTAGATAATATGTAAGATATATTCTTTTTTTAGAATAACCAAGAGGACAATCCTATAGAAATACATTTTATTTTATGAATCTTTCAGACTGAAGACTTAGCACAGTCTGCCAGTTTTGAATTATATAACTTTAGAGCTATTTATTTCTTTTTCTGACATTATGGTCATCATATAGGTAAGTTTTATCCATAAGTTTTAAATAGCATACTATGTGAATATGTTTTCCATTTATAAGCCATATAAATTATTTGTCCAACGATGTTAACTATTTATTTAGTGGGCACTGATACTGTAATTGAACTATAACATGATGTACTAATATTTGTGCTCCATTATGCTCTCTGTCAAATAAATTTTCTTTAAAAAAAGAAGAATATAGATTGAGTTTGATGTCGAAGTTACCTTATTTAAAAATTTGGAAAGCCGGTCAATGAGGTGCACTCTTGTTCATCTAAAAAATTCATTGCAAATGAACCAGGTAGAAAATGGAATTTAGAACATTTCAATACGTGAAAATCAAAATCAAAATGTCAACTTCTCTGACTTGGAGCAAACTGAATCATGAACTAAACCCTCACACTATGTAAATATATAAAAACTTAGTAAGCTCCACGAATGTTCTTAGACTCACATATAATATGTATTCCATCCAATAGCATAAAAAGTTTAAAAGTTAATTACTCTGTAAGATAAAAATTCTTATATGCATTTGCCTCAAGGTTTAAAGTATAAAGGGTTCTAGCAGTTGTTTCACACTCAAGCGGAAAAAAAGAAATATCAATTTGACACCAGTCATGAAAACTATTGAAGAAGGACTATTTTGTAGTTATGGTTTGCCTTTCCCATGTGGAAGATGATACTTAGTATAATCTTTGTTGAGAGGCAACAATACTTTAGCAGTGTTTTCTCACATTAAATATACTAGTTACTCCAAAATCTAATCTCCACATTCCCTCTAGTCTTAGTATGCTCACCTTCACAAAGGCCAGAAAATGAAAATTACACACACATTCACACACATATACACAATGCATCCCCAAAAGTTAAAAATCAAATAAAATGTTCTTCAATTTCTCATGCCTAGTTTGGAAAATTTGTCATAAGAAATATTTTATAAAAATCAAATCTACATGTGACTTTCCAGTCATTGAAGATTCTTAATGGTATATGAGACCAAGAATTATTCAGTTTTCCATTGACAGAATAGAAAGCTTACTAATCACACACCTTTCCTGGGTATTCCATGCTATTCTATAAGAGCTAGTTAAAGACATATGGATTCCATTCTTACAATGTAAGTGTTACAAAGAAATACTATTTGGGGAAGTTTGGACCAGATTAATTTTTCTGAGCTTTATTCTATCTACTTGACAAGATATCCAACCTTCTTGGTAAATATGTTAAAGTTAATACCCTTTTCGCTGTGAGCAAAGTAAGTCATAATCACAGCTATGAGATCATTCTCATGTACTATCAAACATGATCTACTTTCCTTTCTTTAATAAAATCTCCCCAGCATTTAATTTTTAGTTTTCTTAACTTTTTTTTAAGATGGCATACCTTTTCTAAAACAGTACTCAATTTTATATTTATGAAAACACAGAATTATGTGCCTACCTTCAGTATTATCATTATGACTATTTTTATCCAAGGGGTAAAAAAGGTAGCCAATTTTTCAAAAACAGAACTTTATATAGAGAAATTTGAATTGGTCAAATGAGAGGTGAAATACGCACACTGACAGTAGTACTGACAAAGCAAAAAGTATCCAGCCAAACTTAAAGAATTTCCTAAATTTGCTAATCATTATTTTTTAGACCAAGTTTCCACCCACCTACCCCCACCATTATATCAGGTTGAAGTGTCTAAAAGAAGACAGACCCCCAAAGAGCAGTTTAAAATGCTTTAATTTTTTTTAATGTGATACTGTTCTTTTTAAGGGTTCTTTCATATGTGATCAGTCAGAGATACTGACTTTTGTGAGTTAACACAAAAGTGAAATAGCACTTTTAAGTGCTGTCTCTCTTTGGAGATTTAATGCACTTTGTAATATCTCTGAGATCAGTCAGGGAGAGACAAGAAAAAAGAAATTTGATTTTGAGTCTGGACCAAAGCTCGGTGACTTGAGAGGCACCTAAACATAATGAAAGGAAGAAGTTTCAAAGAGAAAGTTGGCAGCTATGACCAGAATCCACAGGGCTAGCAGGACTGACATCAACCAGAGGCAGATTTAGAGGGGTACCCTATGATCTCTCTTGATACCATTGACACTTCAAGACCCAGTTTCATTGGGGAACAGTCCAGTAAAAGAGCATCTCCAAAGGACACAGCATGGTTGCGGTATTGAGAAAGACATGAAAATGCCAGCACCAAGGGCCTAAAGCTGTCTTTTTCTCCTCCAAAGATCACGTATATCTGGGGAAAGCAAAAGTCAACATCTGAAACCTGCTTTTTCAAGCTTGACTTGAATGATATAAAGTTGGCCGTATAATAGCTAGATGCTTACCTTTCTTACCTTTCTGACCTAGGTTCAGTCTAATGTAAGAACAAGTCATTAGCTGATTCCTGGTAGTCTTCACTTACCTCCTGGTGAATAACTTTCTACTCTAGTATTTTATTTTTTTAATTAAAGTAACTGTCAGCTAAATTTGTGTCAAACACTGAAAATCAGCATAGAATGCTCCCATCAACTGGTTGTTTCCAATGTTTTCAAAGATCTATGTATTTCTGCTAACAGCTCTGAAGGTTGAAATTGATGCCCAAGTAGCTATGTATGAAATGTAAATTCTAAACTGGGTATAAACAGTATCTGAACAAATAATAACAATAATGATCTGTGAACTAAAGAAATCATGCAGCTATTTTAAGCTAGAATGTGTGTGTTGACAAAGGGGGGTGGGTGCTTGAGTTCCATAAACCTTTAGGACACTTATGCAGCATAAGAAAACAAAAATCTAGAACAATTATATTAACTATGCATGGGATTTAAAAATTATGGATCAAATGGATGTATCATGATGATATTGATTCTAAAATGGCATCTTTCCCCAGTTATGGAGGCTAAATTACAGTTGAATGATGGTTATAGAAAGTTTCACAAATTTGCTTATATGAGAATTATGTTCAGAATGAAAAAAAGAATTGAGTGATTTGTCAAAATAACTAAGGGAAAAATATCACTTTCAGTCTAGATGCTCAGGCAATTGAAGGAAAGAACTAATAATTACCATTTCAAATTTGCTTATGCTCAACGTCAGTATAAGACATAGGATTCTGCGCCTGCCTACTGTGTTATCACCTCCAATTTATCATTTTGGATATCTCTTCATGACAGCAAAATATCTGATTAATTTAATGCAAAGAATTAGTTACATTTAGTGGAAAAATTAGTCTAAAGTCTTTCTTTCATAGAACATCACTTGAAATTTCACATTTTTAGGAGAATCTTAGCATTTGATGGGCACTTTCAAAGTTCTTTAACTGGAGCCCAATTTCAAGAAATCGAAAACTTCCATACAGTAAAATCAACACCGCACCTTTACTATTAGCCAAGATATCTATTTTGTGAAACCAATTCTAGAGGAATTTCTAAGCAGCCCACATTCTTTGAAGTAAAATAAGTTTGATTTCTCTTAACTATTAAGTGAAGTGAGATGAGAATATGTAAGCTTAGTCACAGCTATAAGCTGAATTTACGGAGTGTCATTCCTTATTGTCAAAGTTCTAACAAGATTATCTGATGGCATTCTAAATACTGACAAAGAAAACATAGTCATCCCAAAAAGTACCAGAAATTCATCCATTAGAAAGGTATTTATTAATATGTAGTCTGTGGTTATTTACAAATGAGTGTTAAGTATCAATGATATAAATAGTAAGCTAAAATATGAAAGTGGTCTTTTGTATATTATAAGTACTTAAAACAAAGTAAGTTTTAGCATCCCAAACACTTCTGTCTCTTTAGGCATTTCTTTTTCCTCTTCAAATCTAAACAAGTATCTTATTCTCACATGGAATGCCTACAATAAATGTAATCCTTGGCTCTATTTTAAAAAGAAAGTTATCCTGCTGGTCTTTACAGAACTACCACACCCAGGAGCCACATATTCTAGAAATAAGTCTACAATTTTGGTTATACATCCATATTAGCCCACTAAAGTTCTATAAAAAATAAAACACTTTCTTGTTAGTTTGGGGTGTCTTTTCTATCTCCTACTCTAGTCTTTACATTGCTAGTCTATGATTTTCCTATGAATAGTATCTATGTTTTCTTTGTTAAAAAAAAATCTATTAAGTCATTCATGTTTAAATCTATTAAGTCAATCCTATGGCAAACATTGGGAGTAATATATATCACTATCTTTTCTACTCATATAAGAGCATAAATGTTTTCATAAATGTGTCTATATGAATGTTGATGTCAATTATTTCATTCCACAAATATTTATTTAAATCCTACTACATCCCAGGTTCTGAGGATCCAGAAATGAACAAAATGGATGAAGTTCTTATTCCCATGGAATACATGATCTAGTGGGAGGAGACAGAATATGTTAAGTAGTAATAAATTTTATCTATAAAATGAAGGCAGAACACACAAACAACAAGGAAGGAAGGAAATAATAAGGGAACTTTATCCAGGAAATCGAATTGTCATTCTATCAGGACATTGACCTAAAATACTCCCTAATGATAAAACATTAAAAGTTCAATTCAACTAACATTTAGTGGGCAGAATTATGCTACATGATTTAATTTGCGTATGCATACCCTCTTATTTAAGATTTGCCTCATCATTTTGATGCTTATTATTTTATGTCATTGTACTTTATACTCTACAAAACATGTGATCTGACAAGTTAACATTCTAGCCCTTGAATCTCTTCTATTGCTATATTGTGGAGTGCTTCATTATAAGGCAATACAATTATTTGAATAGTATTTATTCATGTCCTCTCTTTAGTTTGGTGCTATCTCAAATTTTGAAAAAAAGTGGCTCTACTGGTTTTAAAAAGATCCAGCCAGGAATTTGTTTCTGAGTTCCAATTACTTAAATATTGTTAGCTTTACCTCATATTTCTGTCTTTCAAATAATCCCTGGTTTCAAATTAAACATGATTCTCAAAATATTGTCCTTCTTGATTTCACAAAATAATGTTTCTTTTACTAATATAGGAAGGGTGATAAAAAAGAATTCTAGAAATTTAATTATTTTCAATTATTTTCAATACTATCCACCAATAATAATAAATAAGAATTTGCTGTCACTAATTTCTTTTAAATTCATACTCCTTAAGTAGTTTACATAGTTAAATAAAAAGTATGATTCTCATGATTTGTGATTACTGTCTTTAAAATACACCAATATATTTTCGTGAGTTAAGTTAGTAAGCCCCTAACTTTTCATGAGGACTACTGGAAAAAGAAGCAAAAATGGCAAGAACAGCTGCTCCGTAAATAAATATGTGGGCCAGCTTTTCTAGGTAAATATTTAAGTTAAAGTGGAAACGTTTCTTCAAATCTTTATTATTATAAAGTTATTCTATCCAATAGCTGATTCCAGGAACTCCACATCCTATAAGGGATGGTTGCTACGAAACTTGTTTGTAATTTTAAGAGCAACTATATTTAGTACGGAATTTCATGATTGCGTGGCAAGCATTCCATACATACCATCTCATTAATCCTCTCTATAATCTTTAAAACTATTAGAACACATTTTTTGAAGAGCTTAATTTGGCTCTGAATCTTCAGCTCCTTCAGAGGACACTTGAGAAGGTATGGAAGGAGCTTTATCTCAATTTATTACTTTGCAATATCCTTTTTGTGGCATATAGGAGAGAAATGGATATAATTTCTTAAATGATAGTTCTAAAAACATGAGCTATTGGCCCAATTTAATTCTAATTTCACTGATAGCTTAAACACCAGCTTTTATTATGAGAAAACATGTCTATAGTCATGTTCCAATTGCTGTCTTTCTGTGTTTTTCACTGTCCTAGAGGAGAAAAGCATACCCCACAATCTTATCTAAAGGAGGATATGAACCAGAGTTCACATATCAGGAATGACGTATATCTCAACCACGTTGAAGGCAGGAATTTCTAAACTATTTATTTTTGTTTTCCAAAAATATTTACATTGACTAAAACGAGCCATAGATGGTGACAGATTTTGTGTCACCCTTCAGAGATGTATCATCTATTGCTTGAGGCCAAGAAATGAGTAGTTTCCATAATTAGGAAGCAAAATTGAATAATTGGACTGTCGTTCATAAGGGTTTTTTTTCCTCTAAGAAGGAAAACCATGTAATATGTAAGTCCCAGTCAAGTGGGCTTACTTGATTTATTCTTTTTAAGCACACAATTATCTTGTGCTCATCTAACATAACTACAAATATTCAAGCATAGATTTTTTTCATTCTCTTTCATCAGAAAATCCAGACAATAGTTTTCTATTTAGAGTTTTCTTTGAATAAAAAGGTACTCTTTACTTTAACATAAATTTAAAGAAAGATTAAGAAAAATAAAAAAGTGTTACCCCTAATAAATGAAACATTTGAGAGTCATATGAATTATAACATTGTGAAAAGATACAACTAATTTGACTCATACTTGCCTCTAAGGCAAAGACTTATTTTAATGATTAACATTTACAAATATTGTATTTATTTTATTATACCTTGATTCATTTTAATCTCACATTATATTGTCTAGTAGAATGTGTTTCACTAGGCAAAACCATCGAGTACTTACAACGTGATGATAAACTGAAAAAGTTTTTCAATTGCTTTTATTCAATCATTCATTCACCAATTCAGCTGATATGAATTGAATGTCTACTATGTCCTGGCTGCCAAGGATATAACATTAAGAAGATAAAATTACAGCTATAAAGGAACTTGTAGTCTAATTCCATGAAGGAAATGGACTATTACTGTTACCTAATTTAAGCCTGAGGGATTTGTTCTAATCCAAACTTTTTTCTTGAAATTTCATCTAATCTTGGGGCCTTCATTAACTCAATAAATTAGCTTTGATTTCTTCTATCTACTGAATGGCACCCTGAAGAAATACCCAAATAGTCAGTGTGTCTGCTACTTTTCCAACTTTCTGAACCAAGGCTGGTTTTGGAAAATGTTGAGTAGATGAATATCTTTGCTTCACCACATTCTTTCTAGTTGACTCATCAACTTTTAAGATATGGTTCAATCATTCAATCCATCCATGAGCTTTAAAGAAAATTCAGAAGGACATGTGGAGCCTTTCAGAAATCAGGCACTAGAAAAAATTTATAATGTGGATATCCTATAACACTAACCATGGTAGGTTATTACTGGTGTTAAAATTTGTAGAGAACTTTCAGGTTTTTGAGTATCTTGAGACACATACAATGTATACAGGAGCTTTTATGTAGGAATCATTCAATGAATTATACAAACACATGTGTGTGTGTGTGTGTGTGTATGCACACACATATATATGTGGTACTTGACCTCTGGAAATTTATTTTCTTGGAGTCACATATATATGTGTGTGTGCTTATGTGTATATACATACCTATACACGACAAATAGAGGAGTTAAATTTCTGGGGCCTCTAAACTTTAACATTTTCCAACAGTTTTGCCTAGTCCCTACAATTAAGTCCTAGCCCTTTCTCTACACACTATTACCAAATGTTGGCAGCAATAATGTGTCTGAAAGTATTATAAGGTCATTCCCAGAAATACCATCTCAGAGAAGCAATAACCTTGGGCACACTGTTTGATCATGGTACATCAAAAAATTACAAGGGTAAAGTGGGACAAGGAAAAAATGGGTGTTAAATATAATACCATTTCTAGAAATAACCCAGTGGTCGTATGTCACAACTATAAAAATTTAAAAGTTAGATTAGCTTGTTATTTTTTTTTAAAGTTTGATTTTTAAAAGAACGTATATATTTGTTACTTTGACTAAGAAATTTTCATATAACATTATCACAAAATATCTTATTCTAATATTATATGTAACATTATTATTTCCAATATATCAATATTAGGAATGAATCAATACATTGGAGAAAACATCACCTAGATTTGCTTTGCATCTGCATTGATAATTTGTATTTTTAAGTAGAGTTTTATATAATAATTATATAAGCAAAGGATACTTTTATCAATCCCTATAGTATTTTTCATGGCTGCAATTAATGTTTCCATAAATTTTTTGTCTATTTAAGTTAAAGTTGATTAATATATATATTTTCCTACAGTAGAATAATTCAGATATTTTCACAGGATGAACATTTAAATTTTAAGTAGTTGATGGCAGTTATTGTCTAGCTTGTAAATAAGAACAATAAGGCATAACAAAATTGAGAGATAAGTAAACACTTCATTGATGGCACTAGCCTCTGCATTTTTAAAAAATATTTTTTAATCTCTGTGGCACCACTTTCATCTTCAGATGCTTAGTAGCTTCATGGTCTCATTAGACACCTTCTTTTATCTATTCATATAGTTTTCAGGAAAAAAAACAATGTATAGCTAATTATGTTAGCTGTCTGCTAGGTATTTGCAGATTATTACATTATTTTACTTATTATTACATTACTATGCTTTAAGCCAATAGACTATATTGCTAAGGATGGTACGTCCTAGAACCTGACCTAAAATCCTTCAGGATGAAATAATTTATGGGCACTTATGGGAATGGAGAGGGATGGTTTTCTAAAGTAGTTCAGCAAGCATTTATTTAGCATGTACTGTGTGCAAAGTACTGAAAATGGCAAGAAAGTCAGTGCATTCATTCCACACCACACAGAGTCTTTTGGCAACATGGTTTCCATTATATATTCCAAATTACCCTGGTTGTCCAGTCCAATTCACAGAACTGTAGTTGATTTAAACGTGAATTAAAAGTTTAATAATTTGATAATACTGTAATTTTTCACCCCTTCAGGTCTACCTCCAAGACTTAACTGATTGAATAGGCTCACTCAGTTCAAATATATTGTGAAGATGTTTTAACCATATTAATCTTTTATTTATGGAATGTCACTAAATAGTGTTTTGCCTATAACTGTTCTCTCTTTTTGCTCTTAACTTAATGAACTAACTTTTAAAGAAAATTATTAAACATGGACACCCAGCACGTATAACCATGTATTTGGGGTCTCAGGAGGAAAAATGATGAAAGTGAATAACCAGGACATGTGTTCACCAATGTCTTTCTTTCCCTGCAGAATGAGGATAATTTTATAAGGAGGTCAACATTCATGTTTCACAAGAAGTTATCTCCCTGCTAAATCATAGTCTGACTACCATTAGAAATGAATCCTCCTAAGAAAACTAAAAATTAAGAAAACTTGTTTCCTCTGGACTAAATGAAACCTGATTCCTCAGGAAGTTGTACCTCAGAACTCTTCTGAATTGGTTTCCTCACTTTAAATTCATCCCCCACTACTCTGCACTCTTCAAGGGTATACTGAAATAAGTCACAAAGAGTTCTGCTTTTCCCTCTGCTCTCATTACTTCCTACAGGAAGAAAATGTGCTCTATTCTCTTCTGCTCCAAACTGAAGTAACTGTTCCATACATTACATATCTCACTGTGGGTTAGCACATTGTCATAGAGATAACTCAACTTAATAGCTGATTGGATGTGTAAACATGCCAATTCTACAATAGTCTTTTCTAAAAACTTGTATGGCACCATGAAGGATTTTCACAAGTACCCTAAACAATTCTATCCTAAAATTCTGTTTTACAATCAGGATCCAGTCTCCTGCTTCTTAAGGGAGTAATAAGAGAAGAGGAAGGCAAGTGGAGAACGATGTTCAAATGGGTTTGGGGAAATCAAAGGACAAAGAAGATTGGTGCTCACTGCTCACATGTATTGTACTACAGTAATCAGAAAAGCTATACCACGCTGGTGTTACCCTCTCAACCAGCATGGATGGTGCAGGAGGAGGTGAGTAAAGATGGCTCAGTGGGGTGTGTACTTATTTCTTCCTGACACAATCTATGCTCCAGTAAGTCAGAGGAACAGCTAGAAGTTTCCTGTGGCCCTAAAGAGAGGCAAAAAATTGCAATGTCTTGTGTATCAAGGAGATTATTAAAGCAACTATGAAAGAGAAGCCATGTAGGTTCATAAGGGAGGGATACAGGTGGGCCGTGCTTGGTCTAAAAGGCAAACTCTTTAGGTAAATAGATGCCCCTGCAGATGCCAATTTAGGTGATGGCAATGATGGCATGCAAGATGCTTATCCCCACCCCCAAGCTAGGCCACTGCATAAGCCCCAGAAATACAGATTTCTACCAACAGACATGGGTAGAGAGCACCCTGAATGGTTGACATTATTTTCCAAATGAAAAACTGAAGTAGAACCTAAGTTCATTTACAGAAAATTACAATGTTATGCTTCTTACGCAACTGTGATTAATTATTGAGATTCATTCCTGACAACACTGTCATTCTTCACTAAATGATGATCACCTCTGCTAACTGGATAGACAAAGATTGGGTTACAAAAAGGGATATGTCCCAAAAGATATACTCAGATAACATACTCACAACTTGGTCTAGAAAGGCTGCCATTTATTTACTGGGTCTTTGTTTTCAGAATCCCACATAAATATGGAGAATAACAGTTTAATCAGATGCTGTAGCTTCAATGATGGTTTGCTCATAAAAACTGGATTATAAAAGTATCCATATGTTACTTTTATGAATTGTGATTTCTTAATTTTACATCAATATCATTGATGCCAAAATGATGGGATAAAATATAACTCAGTTCCACAAATTTCTCTCCTGGGGTAAAACTGGGGGCAGATAGCCCAAGTTTTTAAGGTGAAGTTTCTTCTTTGATTTTCTTCACATCTACAAATACCCCTACCTAAGTAAAAGCTAAACCCAGGTCTTCAGTAATTTCAAAAACTCTTTGGACTTTTGGTTTAAATGTCTGCTTTTTAATAAGAAAATATAATTTGTTACCAAATTCAAAATACTGAGAATCGTTTTTGCCCTCTGTGAAAAAGAGCCGGTGTGTGTGTGCCTGGTAGCTCCACCTCAGCTCGTGGTAAGGCAATTCCCAGTTTACTTAAGTGAACCTTAGAATTGTCCTTATATGTAGGTGAAAAGAACAGGGATTTAAATAGCATGAATTAAAGATCAATAAAATGAGAGTCCACTAAACCAAAATGAAAAAAAAAATTATTTCACCTAACATTGTCTATACTGGAAATTTCAATAGAAAACAAATCGATTAATTGTATCATATGAGATAAGGCTTAGAATGCAAATGCATTTTACAGGACAAATTGACAAGTTCAATGTAATTTGTAAATGAATGATATCAGACTCTTACTGAAAGTTTTCACCTTAATAAAAGCAGTTGCAGGGAGAGTCTGAAGGCAGTGGATGCCCAAATTTAACATATTGGACAGGGAGGGGGAATGACACAGAAAGAGAAGGCAGTGTTGCCTTAGATTAATGTCATAATTAGTCCCATTATCCAGCCATACTGGGACTATAGTGATTCTCAAATAGTTCTTGACACCTCAAATGTACTACTGTGTTTCATTTCTTCAACATATTTATTGAGCTCCTACTATCTCTCAGGCATTCAGGATATAGCAGTGAACAAAATTAACGAAACTCCCTGCCCTCAAAGAACTTCCAGCCTGGACAATAAGTATATAAACAAGCACACTATATATTATGTTAGAGTTAAAAGAGCTTCAGAGATGAATAAAGTAAGGAAAGAAAATAAGATTTTGGTATTGGTAGGTTTGTAATCTTAAATTGGGCACTGATAGAAGGTATAGAAAGGTAATTAAAGACCTGAAAGAGATGAGGGAACAAGACATGCAACTATGCTAGGGAAGGGCATGATGAAATATTGGAAAAGCCTGGTGTGGAAACAATTTTGTTGCATTTCACTCCAGCCATGTCTGTGGGCCCCCTTCATAGTATATGTAGTTCAGCTTATTGCTGGGATTTCTAATTCTGTTCACATAATTTTATATATATATATATATATATATATATATATATATATATATGTGTATAATACACATAAGCATGTGTGTTGATATTTAGGTACATCCTCACACACAATTATGTATTTATATTTATTGTATAAATTCTATTTATGAAAAATTTTTTCATGATCAACATTTCAACTGATCTTATCTAATAGACAGGAATGGGGCATAATGAATTAGACTAGAAAGAAATCTTTCTGTTCTCTGTATATCTTTCAAAATAAGAGTTAAAAAGCTTATCAGAGTATTTTTAACTGAGAGGGTAATTTAGAGACAAAAATGAGAATACACACTGTTATAGCTCATTAAGTCTTTTTAAAAAAATAAGCTCCCTAATTTAACAGTTAAAGACCTAATCAATTTTATAATTAGGAGCTACTGTACTTCTTTTTTAAAAACTTTATTTTCATCTTCAGATGAAAATTATGACAATTCTGCAATATCTTCCTAGTTTAAAAAAATTACTATATATGTTTGTGAAATTCAAGGGACACTGTCAACCCCAGTGAAGTCAGAATGGCCCAGATTTGCAACCCCGTTTATCTTCATAAGGACAGTCTGACTGTGACACCTCACCTTACATTCTATAGAGGGGCTACATATAATATTAAGGGATTTTTACAGAAAAACATGCAGCTTAAAAAAAAAGAAACAGCCTTTCTGTAACAAATCAATGTATTGCACTCAATAGCTGCGGCTTACATCCGATTTGGGAGATTTTATGAAAGGGAAAAGGAGAGAAGGAAATGAAGGCAAGAGGAATGGGAAGGAAAATGAAAAAAATGATACTGCCTAGCTACAAGCTGCAGAGGGAAATTAATATTCAAAAGGTTAAGGTGTCTGTGAAATGTATGTAATGAGTAACACTCATAGTTTGTTACTATAGGTTCATTGCCTCTAATGTTGAGGACGGCACATGGATAATTTACGATTCCCATTGTCCCCTCTGCAGGGATTAATTCTGAATTATTTATGTACCTATATACGCAGAGAACTGAAACATTTTAGTTAAAGTCAGTGACTCACTCATAGTCTTGAAATTATGCAGCCCTTGTTGCTAAAAATGATGTTAGCCTCTTGTGATTTAAGTCATAACATTTTATTTTCAGTCCCACTGAGAGAGAAGGCATACAGGAGGGGGTAAAAAAAAGATATATTTTTTTTCCAGAATAAATCTCAGAATGCATTTTTTAAAGATGTAAATAGATAATGGTAATTTTGTTGAGTCAAATTATTGTTGTAGAGAGCATGTAAGTAAACCTTTATTTTATTCATGATTTGTGTTTTGTATTGGAATACTCTCCGACTTGTTTTCATACTGGGATCTTTAAATACGAAGCCTCTGCATTTCAATAAAGGGAATTCCACCTACGTACTAATTAATAAAAGAATGAAATTTCATTTTTGGAAAATTGTTCTAATCCATTCAGATTTCACACCAAACCATTTCATTTAGTCAACTGAATTCAGAAAAAGTACTATTTCCACTTACACTCCTGCGATTACTCACTGTTGTTAAAGGCTCCTTTGACTATATCAGAATTAATGAAAAAAAATGCAGGTATTACACACTTCCCTGAAAAAATAACAGATTATATTCTGAACTCCATTATGTGTTTGATAGGTGCTAACCTTGTCAGCAAAAGACTATCTTGCAATTTTTAATAAATTGGAATTTGAAACTGTGTATATTTAACATGCATTTTTTTGCTTGTTTTGGTGTAAATTATAGGTTCCATATCAAAATTTTGATTGAAAAAATCAAAATGCCTTATATACAATTTTTTTTAGAAAAAAAATCTGAATTATAAAAGTCTCCAAACAACTGACCCTGGGCCTTTGGAATTCAGATTACTCAGTCTCTTCTGATCTTAGGAATCATGTTTCCCTAATAACTAGGGTGCATCTCAAGTAGACACAATGCTGGATAGGGTATTGAGTATGAAAATAGATAAGGAATTCAAAGTTTGCAAAAGCAAAAGAATTTATACATATATATGCACCTATAAGGCATCAATTTCCCTTTTAGCGCCCACCCCATACAATTCAACAATTGCTAATAAATTAGGAGGAGGGGCATATTGATGTACTGCTTGACTCTAACACAAAGAAGTGTAGTTAGCAAAAAGCTGCAGTGGGTAATGAACAGTATTTTAACTCGGCAGTTTAACCTCCTTGTCTGTCAGCTGTGACCTTTTACCAACCCCAATGAGAGTCTGATTTCTCACTTTTGCTACTCACTGCTGGATGAGTGAATGTAGAATTTGACAGCGAGAGGTTTTACATGAAAAGGAAAGGTACTTAAAAAGCATGTTTTGTGATGATAGGCTACATTTATTCACTGTTCATTACGCTGGGTGCAGCAGCAGCGTTGGTGGATTGATTGGGTGTGAGCGGCTTGTCTGCTGTGGAAGTGAAGAGGCGTTATTGACCTGCATGGGAGCCTGAGTGACCTCTAGATGACCCCCGTTTCACCTGAAATTGACCTTGAAAACAACCTAGGGTTCACTCCCATTTAAATAGAGGGAAATTCTTCAAACAGCATGTGGATTATTAGAATTGATAGATTGAGCATTTCCTTTTTTCTTTCCTCCCTATTTTTTTTTTTTTTTTTAACTTTTACAGAGGTAAATGCGTGTAGGGGGTAAGGCGAGTGTTGGCTTTTAAATTTCCAGACCCTGCAGCTGCTCTGCTTGGTGTTTGTACAGATTTATGGAGGGAGCCAACCAGACTTCGGACTGCTTGATGTAAAATTTTACCATTCATCATTATTGATTACAGTCCACACTCTGTGACAGAGCCCAAACCTTACTATGACAATTGCTATTCCAGTTGTTATGGACCATAATGGGCCATAGGGATGATTTAAAGGAGCAAAATAGCTATCTGTAATTACACATGAATAATCCATGAATTCTACACCACAACGCTTATGATCAAACTCTAACAACCCAGGCTTGAGACATTTATTCTTGTTCTGTCTTTGGCACCTGTGCCAAAAGTTGCCAATTTATGAAAATTTAAGCACAACAAACTTACCCTTCCCGTTTTCAAAGTTAAGTTTTCATTCTTAGTTAAAAATAAATCACACTCTTGGAAAGTGATAGAATACTGCCTTTTTACAGATGGTATAATCAGTAATTGAACTTACTTCTTATTTGGAAAGGATGCCCATTATTATGTCATCAATTAGCATCAAGTAAATATATTAGATATTTGGTAGAATAGCTGGTAGAACCAGAAGAAAGAAAATAGAACATTTATTATTATCGTTTTCACTTTTTAAAAAAATGTTTTACTTGAAGCCTTTAGTCTCTTATTTGGCCAAAAAGTTAAAGGGAAAAAAAAATGAAGACCATATACTACGTTCAACGGTACAATGGAAATGTGATAGGTCTTACACAAGTTTTAATAACTGTTGAAACTAATACACTAACAAAGGGATTCATATCTTATACCTCAACAGTAAATTATTCTCTAATTTTATGTGGAATGGGGAGATGGAGAAAATGTATGCTCACTGAACTTATGTTAATGTGTGGCCTCTAAGGTCTAGAGTGCTGGCACAAACACACCTAATAAAAAAAAAAAAAATCACATTTATTAGTGGCTCCTTAAGATATTCCCGTGTCTACAATATATCTTGGAGTGGAGACCACCCTATGGATATGGTCATTTTAAATATATTTTTAGGAGTGACCAATTTTTTCCTTGGTATTTCCAGAAGACTCCAACACTTACTATAGATCCAAGAATGGGATATCTATGCAAAGTTTTTGTAAGCTTGCTTCTTCTAGCTCTTAGAATTTGCGTAACCAATGGCTAGATTTAGACCATTTTGAGATTTTGATTTCCTGACAATTTAGGGGAAAAGTTTTGGCAGTGTTTTGGGTCTGTCCACCACGTATTCCAGAAAAGTGTCCCTTCTGCCTGGCTTATGACAACATTTCAGTAGTTCAACCTGTTTGGGGCATGGTAGTCTTGTTTAACTCAGAAGCATTTTTCATACTGTTCAAATATTTACATGCGGGGCTACAGGCTTATTAGCAATCTGGTGAAGTATTTGTAAATCTGGATCAAAATTCTGACAGGATATTTATTGCATTGACTTGACCTATTTTCTATCTAAAGCCTTACTCCATAATTCTTGTTTCATTTGATGTTAATCCTACGCATAAAAGGCAGTAACCAAGACATTTGTACACAGTAACGCTCTAGCATCCACACAGGAGAATTCTACTAATCTGAGTCCCCCCATACCTCCCTCAGCTTGTGAGGGAGGTGCTTACACGTGTGACTGTTTCAGAGCTCCACGAGGCCCTAGCTTAACCAATGCATGTTATCTATTACATTTTATTTTCCTCCTCTCTCAATACAGTGATAAACCACTGCAAGGGTCCTCAGCAGGTTAGAGGACTTGCCAATTACAATTATTCTAATTTAGGATTATATTATGCTTTTTTAATTCTTGGGAACATTTCTTCCCTTCAAATCATTCTAATATTGAAATGTGTTTTGGGTATTCTGTTAAGTGGGTTTCACTGCAAGACTGAAATGTAACACTTAAGTTTTTAAAAATAACTACTTTAAAATTAAATAAAAGATGACAGTTTTTTTCCCGAGTCAGGTAAAGGATTTTTTTCAAATATTATTTTCTTCTAACTGTTCCCATTTGTCTATACATCAAATAAACTCAAATCAGGGACATGTTTTCTTGAACAGCAAATTCCTTATGGAATACAACAAAAATAAAGACTTGTAATTGGTATGACATTAGAAACCCATGCACTTATCTAGTCAGCCTCCATCTCATCTTTGTTCCTACCTCTCTGTAAAGGGTAAGGCAGTTTTGCCCAAAGGAAGAAATAAAAGGGAATCCTCGTTAAAAGGTACATTAACGGAAAAAGAACGGCTTTATTGGGGACATGTGCAGAAAGGGATGTTTGAGTAGTAAATGATAATTTACTTTTGAGGTATATTAAAAAGGTTTAATCTTACTGATCATGAGTTAAATTGGATGTTTTAATCAGTTAGTGAGTGCCAAAAATAATTATGCCAGAGCGCTTAGTCTGCAGAACGTGTACACAAAGCATATAAATCCTTTGCTTCCCCAGGGATTTCTCAGAATAACACACAACTAAGAGACAAAAGCGATATCAAACTCATATAAATTAACATTGCAAATGATCTGAAAAATATAATAAATAACATGATCCCATCACTTTGAATATGCAGCACAAGGAAGGGTGTCCAACACAAATATACGCATCAATCTTCTGTATCCTTACTAAACTTTTTCAGTAAACTTTTATTCCATTTATTTCCTACAGTTCAATTCAAGGTCATTCCTTTCATTGAGAGAGTGGGGCTGGGTGACAGAGCATAGAAATCTGTGTTTCTTTTAGAAATGAATGTGGAAAATAAGATTATTTTCCTAATGAGTTTTTATTGAGGAAGTAAAATAAAGGAGTTGGATCCAAGGACCTTGCGAGTCCTTTGAAGTTCCAAAATTTCTGTGATTTTAAGATTAATACTGGCCACAATTTTGATACTACCAAATAAGTAAGCGATTATAAAGATATGGGTAAAATCACTTCAACTCTTGCATAATGAGTTTTGAACTGAATTATTTCTAAAATACTAACAGTTACAAAGGTTAGTAACCGTTAACTAACAAAGGTTAGTAACTGTTAACTAACAGTAGACCATATGCTTAATTCCATTTATGTGAAAAATGTAAATAATACGTATAATTTTATGTGTTAAATTTGCCACACCACCTTAAATCCTAATTTAGATTTCTTTTTACAAATCTACATGAACTAAGTACATCTTGATAGTTTGGTTCATTTACAATATTATAATCTGAAAAGTGATATCTTCACCATTTTTTCCTTTGATAATTGGACAATTTTTTAAAGTGCAAACAGCATTTCCTAACATAATAATAAAATCTTTTGGGCCATATATTACTTCCAGTTACTATTTAAAAGTATTTTTTAAGTGTAAGAAAATGATTAAAGTTTAGGTAGCCACACAGAAAAAAATTAAAAGTTCCTAAAATGTGTGTTTCTCTTTAAACAGTAGAATTCACCCTGGAATATTTATTCATGTTTGATGTAAAAGCTTATCATTTTCTGGAGGTTGATGATTATTGAAAGCTAAAAGAAGAGTGGGATGAGGTTAAGTGAATCATCAGTTACACATCTGATGCTTTTCCCATCGTGTAACTTAATTGGTTTACACTGATTTTGTACTGGAGTATTTAAGGACAACATGGGGGCTTTTCTGCAGATCTGAACAGCTGCTTGATTTGTTAATGAACAAGGTTATCAGTAGCCAATTGCTCACAGCTGAAAAACTGCATGCTCCTGGTTAGTCCATTGGAAAGGCAATTTTTTAGATGTGGCTTTTGTGTTTGACACTGTTGCCTTTCGGGTGATTTGGGTACATCTACCCGTCCCTTTTGTAACCCAGTTTCATTACATGCAAAAGAGAACTACTACTACAAATTTTTACTCTGTGTAATGGATATAAGGATGAGCTAGAATTACTCCTCTTTAGAGCATAGGAATAAATGTGTCCCCTTTATCGTGTATCATGTATCAGTTATCACTACTCTTACTGGGGATCAAATATCCCTTTGAGAAGCTTATAAAAGGTACAGACCTCTACCCACAAGTTTGTGTATAAGTACACACGCACAAGTGCAACATTTTTGCAACAATATGAATATGTTCATATATGTCAGATTAAGAGACAATTCAACAGAATTATTTTGAAATCGACTTCGTTTAGTGCCCAAAGAATGCTACTTTAAATAGAAAAGAATTTCTAACCAATCATATGGGAAAGGAGCAATTAGGTAACACGTAATAAAGTAAAGAAATATTAAATGTTTTGCTTCAAATAATGGGCCATACCTCATGGACAACAAAATGTATATTTGCAAAAGGAATATATACATTCAATTGTGTTACCTCTCCTAGGACCAGGATCACTGAAAAACTATTTTGTACTTACCTGAGCGATGTAGTACTTCATCAGATATGCAGTTTTCATTTTTTTCTAGATTTTCAGTGTAATTTCAATCATAAGCTAAATAACAGATACATATGTATATAGTTAATAACCATTCTGAAAATGAGATTTAGAAGTGAATTCAGTGCTCTTCAATGTGTTATTTGTTATTCTCTCCTATTCCAGTAGTTTCCTTAAATATTATCTTATCCAGAAGAGATACTTTAAATGACTGGACAGTCACAGACTTTGTTTTTAAATTTCATTACTTTACTTACCTTGGTAGTTAATAATTCTTCCATTCGGAGAATACACGCAGAATAATCAAATGCTGAAATGTCAATAGTGATATCTCATTGAAATTCTAAAAAAGAGATGAAGAAACTTCATAAATACATTTGAACTTAAATTTTCAAGTTAGATTTTTATTTGGTACATTATCATTAATGAACACATTATTTTCATCATTTCATTTCCAGAGAATATTATCTTGGTTTACAAAAATAAGAAGTCTGTTTGATTTTTTTTAACTTGAAATTTAAAAGGAAAAGCCTCCGTGGTCAGGCATTATAATTATTTTCTTGCATATACCTTTAATTCCTTTGCCACTCTCTTGATTCTGGTTAAAACCAGATTTCTTCCTCCTCTGCTCCCACGTACGTACAGCTGAATCTGACTAGAGAAAAACAGCCCATCATGCTGACTGGTCTCACTTTATATTGCTGTTCATAGCCTACAGCCTTAATGATGTCATATAATCATTAAATATGTCTCTAGTCCATTCACACATCTATTCTCCTAGACAAGTATTTCACATCTTCTCACTCTTCAGACCTCCACATCCTCTTCCCTGTCTTGACTCAGCTGATGACATTTTTTTTCCTTCACTGAAAAAAAATTGAAGCAGAGAAGAACCTCCAAAGAATCTACCCTTCACATTTCCCAGTACATATACTTGCATGCTCTGCCTTCCTGCCTGATGTCATTCATTCAATTTCCAAGCTCTTTTCTCAGTGAAAGTCTGAATTTCATACAAGTTCCCATCTTTCATCCTTACTCAAGGGCATAGCACCAGAAATTCTGCCCCTCAGTTAATTCTATAACACTCTTTGCTAGACCTTCCATTGGCATATGGGAAATAAGATGCTGATTATAATATTATTTCTCACATCTTAAGACAGACATTTTTTTCATCTTTTTGTTCCCTTTTCAGCAAAACTCCTCAGCAGACTTTCCTATTCTAAGTCTAATTCCTCTCCTCCTATTCTTTATTAATGTCACCCTAGTCTGGACCACCACCACCACCACTGCCAAATTCCTCTCTTTGATCACAGCTCCATAATAGTACACCCACTGGTCAATTCCAAGTCCCTGTCCTACTTGGCTTATCAGCAATCCAGAGTTGATTACTCTCTCTTCCTTGAGACATTTCCTTCGCCTGATTTCCAGGCCACAGTCTCATTATTTTTCTCCTCATGCCTCCTTCTGTCTCCTTTACTGGTTCTTCCTCTTCTCCTAGGCCTCTTAATTTGAATGATTCCCAGAACTCATTCTTTGATCCCCTCTTTTCCATCTATGCCCCATTCCTTGGTGATCTCACATTGTTCCATGGCTTTAAATAGTGTCTATATGCTTACACTTGCAAATGTATGTTTCTAATTTAAATATCTCTCCTGAATTGATGACCTGACATAAGCCATGTACATGTCTAATACACAAATCCGATATATGTCCAAATCTGATCTTCTCTCCCCAAATCTGTTCTACCTACAGCCAGTTGATGACAACACTATCCTTTAGGCCAAAAACCATGTTTAATCCATCTGCAAATCTCATCAGCTCCACCTTCAAATACCTAGGATCTAACCACCTCTCACCTCTCTGCTACCATCCTAGTCAAAACCACCTTTTTCTCTCATCACCATGGCAGATCTCCCAGCATATAACCTTCTTCCCTACAATTTACTCATAGTGCATCAA
Source organism: Balaenoptera ricei (assembly GCF_028023285.1). Classification (NCBI taxonomy): domain Eukaryota; kingdom Metazoa; phylum Chordata; class Mammalia; order Artiodactyla; family Balaenopteridae; genus Balaenoptera; species Balaenoptera ricei. Next base: position 75,076,987 of record NC_082641.1, read on the forward strand.
AACAGAGCAATTCTATAAAATGTAGTTATGATCATGTCCTATCACTGTTAAAACTCAGCAATGACTCTCCATTTCAGTTAGAGTAAAAGCCAAGATCCTTACAACAGCCTAAAATTACCAACATGAACTGGGGCTTGCTTCCTTTCATCCCATTTTTCATTACTCTCCCTCTTTCTTGCTGATGCCACTCCAGCTCCACGGAACTGCTTGAGGCCATTGCTCTAGTTATTTTCTTTATCCAGACCATTCTTCCTGCAGATATTCATTAAACAAACACTTTTCTTCCAAGTCTTTGCTCAAATCTTATAATGTGGCCTAAGAAACACATTTAATACTGCAAACTGAACTTCTTCCCCCAAAACTCTTGATCCTCCTCAACCTGCTCTAAGTTTTCTTTACATCTATAGCATTTTTCTACTTATAATTCATTATATAATTTACAAATTTATTACATTTATTTTTAATTTCTGTTTTCTCTTATCACTAGACTACAAGTTTGAGAAGGCACCAGTCATTTTCTGTTTTGTTGACTCATGTATCACCACTTTTTTTAAGACCGCGCCTGGCACTTATCCATGAATATCTGTTGAAGAACTTTGGTTAAAAAATTAGCAGGAATTCAAAACATATGTATATTTAATGCCCTTTTGAAAGTTCTCATTAAATGTCTCAAAATCTGTATACTTTGGTTTGCAAATCTTAATTTTAAACCTAAAAATTTCAGTTAAATATTCCAATAGTTTCATTTCTTCAATATTTGTTAAACACTGTCTCTGTAATAGTAGTTTCAAGGAATTCATATTCAGAGACAAGAGACAGACAAACGTCTACCATAGTATAATATACTATAATAAGTGCTGTGATAGAGTTATGCACAGGATATTATGAGAGTATAGGAAACCTAACCTGAGGAATTCTCCACCAACTGGCAAGGAGAAGGTTCTGAATTGGAGCAGAGGAGGGGATGTCATTTAATCAGTTAATACATAGTATGTGCTTACTGCATGTCAGGTGCAGTGAGTGTCATGGGGTAGAAATCCTTTCAGCAAGCTGAGTCTGAAGTACCCATATGACATTTAAGTCACAATAACTTGGTGACTTTTCTATGAACAGGTCTTGAGCCCAACAGTGTTGTCTGGGCTGGAAACCATCCCCATATAACTGGTGGTTGAATTAGTAGGCATATATGAGATTTCTCAAAGAAATAAAGCTATAGATAGAAATTAGAAAATATAAGATCTATCATAATTTCTAAAAAATCTACTTTATTATTCAAGTATATAATGTAAATCAGAAAAAAATTTTAAAAATAAAATAACATTAGAAATTAGGAGAAAAAAAGCACAACATATTCCCTATTCCCCTCTCTCCCAATTCTGCCAGATAAACTTTTCTAAGATTTTGAAAAATTTTTCTTAACACATATATATTTTATACATTGAAGTGTTAATTTTAAAGATTTCATAGAATATATTGATTTAATAAAGTTTAAGAATTTTAAATGCATTTTATTAGGATTACATATTTTATGACAATCTTTTTCTAATATGTTTTATTTCACGAAGTGATATACATCTCTATATATACTATAAGGACACATTAAGACCTTTGATAGTTAAAGCTTATCAATAACAAACTACAAAAGTAGAGAGGTAAATTTCCAAGTTATCTGTATAATACTGTATTTAAAGTAAAGTGAATAAATCAGTTAGTAAAAACCAGATCCTATCAGGTGGAATTCAGTAGCTTCTAGCAGTCCAAAGTTCTCACGGAGAACAATTGGGAGAAAGTGATAAAACACACAAATCATTTGTTTGAAGACATTGGAGAGCTGCTGAGGCACCAAGAACTGGAGGGTCTAAAACTTCAGGGAGGGGAGAATCTTGAGTGAGTGAGCTGACTTTTGCAGCTGCTTTTACCACGGAGCCTTTGCCCAATCTAGGCTTGAACAGGAGACTGAGAATTAGGGTTTTGGACTAATAGAGTGTTACTTCTAGGAAACAGAAAAACCAAAAGAGCTTCTGATAAAGATTCGGAAGGGAGGCTTAAGTATATGGCTGGGTTTTACCTCAAAAGAATGACCAGATTCTGGGGCTGTACGGAGTAGGAGGCTAAAAGTTAAAGCATAAAATCTCTGAAAAGTAGTTTGAGGATTTTATCAGCCTCACAGAATAAAAGAATATGAGATCTGCCAAGAGAATGGGGCCACAAAGTCTTCTCCATCCACTCAACTGGAAACTCTAGAGGTTCACGATGAACCAGTGATAGGCCAAGCCATATCTGAGCTACAATGCAGCATCAAAACAGCACGTCCTTGATTCACTCGGGTGATCAGCTTTCACTACTTTTGTCTACCAAAGAAAAGAGTGAACCCATTCTAAAGAAAGATAACATCAGCTGCAGCCCCCACAGCTTTTATATATAATATTTGACATTTAATAAAAAATTATTTGGCACACCAAAGACAAAACTCCGTGCATGAAAACCAACAAGGAGAAAAAAACACACTCAGGTCCATAGATCGTCTAATTGTTAGAGTTAAGGGACAGGTTCTAAAATAATTATGATAAATATATTCATAAGAATGAGGGAAATGAAGATAAAAGAGGGAAAATTTTAACACTGAATTAAACCTTTAAAGAGAATCAAATGGAAATTCTAGAACTGAAAAATAAAATATCTGAAATTAGGGACCTATTAAATGGTATCAATAGCATGTTAGACACAGCAGAAAACTGTTCAAAAGAATAGAATATGTCCAGGTCAGCAGACTATATCGAAATGATGAACAAAGGCAGGGGGAAGGAAAGATACATTAAAGACAACGAAAAGCATAAAAAAATGTGGGACAAGTGAAAACAGTCTAATATGTATGTAACTGGACTCCTAGAAGAAGGGAAGAGAGAGAGAGAATGGGAGGTAAAGAATATTCAAAGAGATACTGGCTGCAAATGTTCCAAAACTTATAAAAGACATTGACCCATTGATTTGAGAAGTTCTATGAATCCCACGCAGAATAATTGCAAAGAAACTATACCAAAGCACATCATAAGAAGATTGTTCATAAGGCAAAGACAACTGAAAGTTAATCAGCTGTGACAATGAATGAACTACACCACACACACACACACACAAATCTATTAATCTAAAAATGAGAATCTAAAAAAATCTATGAATTTCTAAATGAGAGAAGGCAGGCACAAAACTCTATGTTCTGCATAATTGCATTTATATAAAGATCAAAAATAGGTAACTCCAAATCTTTAGTGCTAAAAGTCAAGAGGGAGAATAGTGACTAGAAAAAGGTACAAGTCAAATCTGGGGTCTAGTAAAGTTCTAATTCTTAATCTTGGGGCTGGTTACAAATAGGTATGTTCACTTTGCACAAATTCATGATATACGTTTAGGATACTTTACTTTTCTGTATGTATTTTATGCTTTACTAAAAATTTACGTTAATAAAAAAATGGATACTGTAGGAGGAGAATACAGTCCCAGGTCAATGTGGTGGCTGGAAAATGGAAGTTAAATAAAAATCAACTAGGAAAGTTGGATTTGGCCCATTGGGATTGTCTACCTGAAATATGACTCAAAAACATAAAAAATGAAATGATCATAATTATTAAATAGCCTTGAAGTTCTGTAATAAACAAACACAAGGACCTGTGAAAAACATTTTGGTAAGGAAATGTTTAAACCTCCCAAAATTCTGATTTCCGGATATTGACAATGCTTTAACTAATGGCAGCAAAGAACAAATTTTTGAGTCAGATAAAAATTGTAGGATTTAATGTTCTAAGGAACCAAAAGAAAGCAAACAAAAAACATCTAATTTTTTAAAGTAATAAATATATACAATTTTACCATTTTTTACACAGTGCTGCCAACTGTATAATTTTCTAGTGGATTTCCTTCTTTTCAGTCTTGATTGTTTGACAATTTTTAAATAATGGTATTAGAATTTAAGTGAAAATAGAAAACAAAATATGAAATGCACAAGTCAGTGGGGGTGTATATACTTAGGCATAGAATTAAGGTGTAAATTTTTGGAAAAGGATATAATTCTAGCTTACTTATGGGGATTACAGATATGCTACATGATAAGAGATGTGACAGAAAAGCTGATTCAGTAGCAATAATAGTAGGTGATATATTAGCAATATAACTAAGTGCCAACCAAAGTCTTTCACAGTTACTATGCCAGGACTAAAATAGAAATCAGACACATGTTTCTATCAGATGGGGTTCACTGGTAAGATGCAGCTGTTGCAGTCAGCGCAGAAATTGAAGATAAATAAATTCATACTTTAAGAGCTTACAGCATCTTCTGGTAATTGAAATTCAGGTTTCATTTTAAATGACACAAAGTACCAAATAATGAGACATTAGGTGATTTCAAACACCTTGCCAAGTAGTGAGTCTCAAAGCACACATCAAAAATCTCTACATAATCATTTGTTTTCAGTTCAATTAATTCTTACAATGTACTGTGGCAAAGACTGATAGTTGCCTCTCAATATCCATTCCTCGCCTCTTTTTTACCAACAGAATCCCAGTTTTTGATGGACTGCCATGCACTCAGCTAAAAGACTACATTTCCCAACTTCCTTTGCAGATGCAGCTATGTGACTGAGACTGAGTCAGTAAAATGAAAATTAAGTATTATATACTTGAAGAGAGGGGAGTCATCCCTTATCTTTTCTTCCCTTATCCTGTTTTCTAGAACATACATATGACAACTGGAGTTCCACTAGCTACCTTGGATTCCATGGGCACACATTAGGAGTAAGAGAGGGATGATCCAAAAGGAACACGATACCCGAGTAGCTTTGGAGCAGCCAGACCAGCCCTGTTCTGCCTACTTCAGGGAATTTTTAACACCAGAGAAAAATTAACTTTCTAGCCCACAATTATTTAGAAGCGCTGTAATATGCAACTAAACCTAAATCTGATGCAAGTACATGTTAAATATAGGAAGTGGTGTGTACGTGCTGTTACAAAAAATTACAAAAGGGAAATAAAGCTCACTTTTGCACAGTGGAGGAAACCTTAGAATTCAACATGAGTGGAAGCGTAGGCATTGTTCACGCTGTTCTTCAGTAAGTGAAAAATGATACTTTGGTAAGAAGTGCAATTTAATCTTATCTTTCTGATCTAATTTAAAGAAGGTAATTTAGATCTATTATCTGCCATAATTAAGAAGTCAAATGAAGATTAAAACTAAAATAAGTCAAGATCTCATTGGGTAAAATATCTAAACTACCTTATGAATACACTAGACATTTGAAGAGTGAATTCAGATAATCACTTCCATTCATTAAATGTATTCAGGGTTCTGAGTTATGTGGGATGCATGATCATTGTATTGTAATCTAATGATAACATAAAGATAAACCTAATCAGTTGTGGACGATACAAAATACCAAACCAAACCAGCCATCCCTTAATTCATGTGGTTATATAAATCCGTGTTTAAGATCACTTAAAATAAGAAAGGCTTAGAACTAGGATTCTCTTCTTGAAAGCACCACCAGAATACTGGATCCTCTACTTTCTGCCCTCTTGATTAGTAATTAGAAAACAAAAATCAAGATATAACTAGATATAATCCAAGATAAAACTGACTCCGAGATATAAGAAAAAATGTCCCTAGAGTTCTGAGATCCATGCATAAGTGTCTTCTGCCCCTGAGAGAACAATCATTCTGAGTTTGCTTTTCAATGAAAAGTATGTAATATTATTTGGTAGGAAATACCCCCGGTTCATATAGATTTAGGACACAAAGTCCAGTATGAGTTCAGAGTTATTTTGTAACCAGAGCACTTAAAAGCTTGTAATAGTGAAAGAAATAAAGAAGTAATTGTTCCAACTATTTATGTATGTATATTTCTGTTACATATATGAAATCATGTTACCACCGAAAAATCCCTATGTAGGCCTCATTCTGTAGCTGTGTACACACCATAGACATATTTAAATATATCCAAAACATTCACAGGACTAACATTTCAAACATTTACCCTTCCTGTGGGCACCCACATTTTGCCTTGAAAATTACTCCAAACTTTCCTGTTCTCTAACTCTGATAAAAACGCTCTTAGGTCCCTGGTTTGAACACCCAGTATTGATTCAATGTCATTGCTCTGCTATACGTCCACAGATTCTTTTCAATTCCTCCCATAAAGAGAGGGAGTCTGGGGAAATTCCCTGGCGGTCCAGTGGTTAGGACTCCACACTCTTACTGCCAAGGGCTCAGGTTCGATCCCTGATCAGGGAACTAAAATCCCACAAGCCACACAGTGTGGCCAAAATAAAAAGGGAGAGAGAGGAAGTCTATTTCCCTACCCACTGAATTTGGGCTAGTTTTATGATTTGCTTTATAATGAATAACATATGACAGAATTGAAGTTGAATAAGTTGTGTACAAGTTGTGTGATGTTGCCCTGAGACTGGCGTGTGAGGAGCCAATCTAGGCTCCTGTAGGGTAACAGTCCATGAAGAACTGAGGCTCCCCAGCCAACAGTCTACACCATCTGCCATCTTGGACATTCTAGCCCATCAGATTCTCCAGTGAAATGTAAATCACCTGAGAAACCAAGAGGCAAAAATCAGCAAAGGAATTTCCCAAACTCATGATAGATAGTATATCGTTGCTGTGTTAAGCCAAAGAATTTAAGGTTGTCTTGTTATGGGGAATAGAGAGTTGATATAGTATCTCATCTTCTTCTCTCCCAGTAGACCCCCAGATTGATGACTTGGGTTTGAACCATCTAACTTAGTTCTGGCTTTTTTCAAATATCTACTATTAAAACACAACTTGAGGAACATTTTCCCCCTATTTTCATGGTCTGCAGCCATAGTAAAGATATCCAGTCTTTGAACTACTACTGTCTCTGCCTCACCCAGGCCCTGTAACTCTGTCCTATTTATTGTCTACCTCCTTCTCTGGGATGCCACTGACCCGGTCTGCTCTGTCTATACACCAGAATGGAATCCTTAGATATCAGTCAGATTCACCCAGATTCACCCAGTAAGGTTCTTCTTTAATGCCTCAAAAAAAATGTTAATTCTGTACTTGAAAATGGCCATAGGATGAATAAACAAGGACAAAAATGCACACCTGAAAGAACTGATTAAATAGATAATTTAAGAATATATATATAATGTAATAGATATTGGTTGACATACCACAAAGTATAAAATCTTGAAGTATACATGTCCTGTGGCTGGGGGGCTAACTACCAAGCTTTCCCCATTTGGGTATAGGTGAAGTCTTTAAACTTAAGTCCTCAAACACCTAAGTCTTCATTCTGCTTTGAATAGCACAGGCTTGGTTTTACCCTCTACACATATTTTAATCTTCTAGTTCTCAAACTGATTTGCTAATTTCAGAATAAGCTTGGCCTATCATCAATTGTTCAATGCCTAGTCTGAGCTTCATACAGATCATCAACCAAGATACCATGGTATACATATTTCTGATCCTGAATAGTGGGGAGTGTATCCATGTAATTACAATAAATATTCCTATAATGTATTAGGATTTCTGCAAAAGTTTCGTTGAAAATGGGATTCATGAAGTGACTGATGCAATCGTGACAATAGAGGTTTCTGTAGTTTCTGCTTTTCTATCGAGAAAAATGTAATAGATTGATTGCGGCATTGGAGATTCTCTCCTTGACTCATAGTTTCTTTCTCCCTTAATTGTCACTTTTTATTTATAATCAAGTGCACTTATATTTTATTCAAAGCATTTTGTCACATAACTATGTATACCCATTGCAGACTATTTACAGTCTCCCAGCTATCAGCTGCTTCCTCTAATTGTCTGCCATCCCAAATTAAACTATTTAACCACTGTTAAGTTTTTGTGAAATTCTGGTGTATAGCTAAGTAAAGTTAACGATATTTTTAATAGCCTTCTCCTCTTCTGTTAGTAAATCCTTAAATATTTTCTCCTTTCATGGAGCTCAGAGAATATGGTCTACTATATGTTTACTAGAGAATCGTAGAACAATTTATATTTTTATACAATTCTTTGGCCAAAATGAAGCTCAATATACAAAGTCTAGAAATACAATGATATTTTTATCAAAATAGCCCACATTTTTTGTGTTCCATAATGGAAAGACAAAATTAGACCATTCTGCACATCTGGGCCAATTTAACCATCATTGCTGCCCCACCTGTTAAGTTAATTCCTATTTCTCATCAAGGGGAGGATATAATGCCTACTCTAGGGTAATGGCATGGTAATTCCACATAACGTCAGACTTAACAATTTTTATATTTAATAGGGTTCTGGAATGCAATTTCCACCGTAGGAGTCGAGGGTGTTTCCCACACCAACAAGCAATCCTGACACCAGCTGAGAGCCCTAAATTTAATTCAATCCTGAAATCACCTGGAGATAGATTCCACAGGTTGAGGGCTCAGTCCCACAAGACTGCTCTCCCCCCCACCCCCCAACTTCCCTGCCACGTCCCCAGCACACACACTCACTTCAGATGCCAGTCTCAAGTCCAGGTTGTTACCTGAACTTTTGACCAACTGGCTGTAAATTAGAGGTTCCCACAAACCCCACTCAACCCTTAGGTTCCATTAATTTACTAGAGTGGCTCACACAACTCAGGAAACCCGTTTACTTACTAGATTACTGGTGTATTACAGGATATAACTCAGGAACAGCCAGATGGAAGAGATGTACAGGGCAAGGTACGGGGAAAGGGTGTGGAGCTTCCTTGCCCTCTCTGGGTGCACCACTCTCCTACCACCTCCACCAATGTGAAAACTCCCAGAACCCTCTCCTCTTGAGTTTTTAATGGAGGCTTCATTACACAGGCATGACTGATTAGATCATTAGCCATTGGTGATTGAATGAACCTTTAGCGCCTTCTCTCCTCCCCAGAACTCAAGGTGTGGGACTAAAAGTTCTACCCCCCTGTGGTTGGTTCACCTGACAACCAGCCCCCATCCTTAGGTGCTTTCCAAAAGTCACCTCATTAACATAAACCTCGTTGTGGTGGTTAGGGGCTTGTTATGAATAACAATCCTTTGCCTTTATGACTGAATCATTTTCAGGAACTGAGGACCAGAGACTAAATATTATACAAAAGATGCTCCCACTGCTCTTATCACTCAGGAAATTCCAAGAGTTTTGGGAGCAGTGAGCCAGGAACTATGGATGAAGACAAAATTCATGTGAGAAATATGTATTTGGACATCCGAATGACCAAATATATATTTCTTATAAATCACAATGTTGCAATATTATAATTTGTAACCCAGATTTGATCATTGGTCTCTGGATATTTTTCTGAGCCTAATATTTCACCTTATTCTTAAGTTCTGGAAATGGTACATCCTTGGAGTTCTATGTCCTCTGAGAACTAAGTTCTGTCTTGTTCCTTCCAGGGACTAGAGCAGAGGTCACAAACTCAAATTCCCACAGACACTAGCGAGACACATAGTGAGTGAGACTGGCGAGATGCAAGGTAGTAAAGAATGTTGAGGCTTACAAGTCCCATGTGAAAAGGACAGCTGCTTAGCTGTGACAGATTGTTGCCATATAGGAAAACTAAATCTGTTATTTTCTTATCCTCCAATTATTTCAAAAAAAACCCCTAAAATCCATATTTTTCTAAGAAATTTCCCAAAGCTTTAAATGTTGGCAAATAACGTAATAATAACAACCTTAGTCATACACACATACACTCACACTCAGGCACACACCCTCCTGTGGGCAAAATCTGGCTCAGGGTTCCATTTTGCAAATTTGGGGTTAGAGCTTTGTCTCAGAAACCTTGGCTATCTGATAAATGGGAATCTTTATATGAATAAGATATTAATAATAACAAATCTTTCTTTGCAGAAATGTAGAGGTATTTTCAAGTTAGAAGAGAAATAGACTCTCTTAAAAAAAAAAAAAAGATTCAGAACACTCTGGAGTGGCAGTATGGCTGAGAGCTTGGAGTGACAGCTCTGGAGCCACACTGCCCATCTCTAAATCCTGCTTCTACAGCTTATTAGCCATGTGACCTTGGGCAAGTTAATTAAACCTTCTGTGCTTCAGTTTGTTTTCACAGTTGAGGTGATTATAAAAATAGTAATGCCTACCTCATAGTACTATAAGAGTTAAATGAGCTAATTTTTTGTGAATCTCTTAAATCAGTGACTAGCATATAACTGCTATATATATGTTTGTTGAATAAATTCCACATAAATGTATTGTCTTTGAAACATTTTTGTAGTGAAAAGGTAGAATGAACAAGCTTACCCTTGATTAAGTTGCTTGAAATGTCCTATAGGGACCAGGTAAGAAATGTAAGTCTATCAACCCAGATCACTGGGGGAAAATTCACAGTGTGAGGAGACCATCATGTCCCAAGGAACCTCTGAAAGGAGGCCTAGAGTTATTCTGCTTTATTCTCTTTGTTAAAAAGGCAACTAGGATTGTTCACAAAGACTCAGGCTCTCAGCCAATAATTCCTTGCTACCCAAGAGAAGTTTCTATAGCATGAAAGTGAATGGGATTATTCTGTTAAAATGACCTTTAAAAGAAACCAGAACTTCAACTAAATTAAGAAGAGATATACATTCACAATATAGGTTTTAACTTATCTCAGAAGCAATCTTTGGATTTATAAAGTAGTTGTGTCAGTAGGTAAGGAGGAGTAGAAATTACCTCCTTTCTGATGTCTACGTGAATTGTCAACATAGTTACAAGTGAAAAATAAGCTAAGTCAGAGATGAGAATCCATAAAAGACAGGGAGGTCTTCCATCTCATGACATCATCATGAGAAGTTGTTTACATGGAAATGACTAATTCTTGTTGTCAGTTTTCATTTCCCAAATTCATCCTTGATAGAATCAAGACGTGAAGTTTCCTAGGTAGATTGGGAATAAAGATAATATCTGACTTTTATGGGACAAGTGTTCTAGGTTATTGAAAAGAATGTATCGAAAAATGTGTTTTACTATACGCAGTACTTAGGATTTGGCTAAGATTCAGTGGTTCTCCATGGGGGAGTGATTTTTCTCCTCAAAGACTATTTTGGTTGTCACAAGTGGGTGGGAAGGTGTTTTTGGCATCTAATGAGAAGAAGTCAGGGATGGTGCTGTACATCCTACAATGCACAGGACAGTCTCCAAAACAAAGAATCACTTGACCCCCAAATGTCAATAATGCCAAAGATGAGAAACCCTGAAGTCAAGTGGAGTGATGTTTAATACTCTATCTTGTGCTAAATTACAAAGACAAAAACTGTATTTTAACAGAGTTCCACTACATAATACTGATAATTTTGATTACACAGTGTGATACGAAACAAAGAACATGATTTTAGTTTCAGGTGAAACTGGTTTAAATCCTATCTCTTCCACTTTTTAACTATATGAGCTTGGATCCGTCTGTGTCTTGGTTTTCTCATCTATAAAATGATGATATTAATAATACCTAATTCAAAGAGTAATTGTGAAAAAAAAAATAAGTTCTTGTACACAAACTACCTAGAACAGTGGCTGGCCCATAGGAAGCCCCATATGAACGTTAGCTAAAAACATACATAAGTGAATGATGTTAAATAAAACAGATGTAAAATGCTTATCTTCCTATAGCAAATTCCTCCTCTTTTAACCTAGTTGGTGAAATAAAAAATATGACGTTGACTTTAGTCTTAGCAAGGAGCATAATAATTTTACAGTGCCGCACCTGTTATTCTTCAGTTCTTTCCATTGTATTCCAGTCTGGCTCACCTCTACTATTTATACAACACTAAGCAATGCAAAGGTGTAAAGCATGATTCCTATGTCTTTTCTCTAGTTCAGGCATTCCTAATTGTTGAAAATTAAAGTTTATTTTATGTGGCATATTTCAAGCTTTTGTTTCATTCAGCTATGGCATCAATTCAAGAAAGGATCAAATGAAATAACAGCTGTACACAATTTTCTGATATATTTGCAAAGGTTTTTCTTTTTTTTTAATGGAAGGATCTTGAACTCTATAATGTACAGAAAAGTATACATATTTTCCAAATTGTTTTTTAAATTGACTGGTTGTATTTTTCTAGAATTTCTGTTTTTTTCTGTCTTTCACTTTTTCCCAGTGTCCTTCAGAAAAGGCGTATCAGATACTTCAGGATATCTTCACTTTTCTGAAGACTGAAATAAGAATTAAAAAGTGTAGTGAAATACTCAGCCATCATGATATTTTTGGTAGAGTTGTGTTCTTTTTAATTGTGGGCTTTGCATTCATTGGGAATAAAAAATCTGTTTACTCTGCTGGAGAAATTAGGCTCTGAAGAGATTGTTTTAGTTCTCTGTTTATGATGATTTGTTAGCTCTCGACTGCAGAAATAATTTTGTTGTTTACATTAATCTATGGTGGCAGTATTAACTTCACATCATACATAAATATAATTATTGATCATTACCAGCTGTAATTCAGTGTTAGAATTACAGATTTACATAATTGTGCTATTAAGTATAAACTTGAACTTCATATCTGGGGTCAGAAATAACTGGAGGCAGTAGAAACAGAAAATTCTGATTATATGTCATTCATATTTTAATACACACTGTTGCAATTTTGATCAGTGTTAATGTAAATATTTTTATGTACTTTACAGCAATGAGATGCTAATGGGTGGAAATTATAGCAATATTGATATAGCTAATAAAATGTAATACATTAGTAAGAAAGGATATTTATTATATGCTTCAACTATTACTGTACATTATCTGCCTAAGGAATGTGAGCTTCATCGCAGGTGAAGAAAGGTTTTTGAACCAAACACTATAAGCTTCTTCTCATTGACAGTCATGATTTTTCTGTTCTGTGTCTTTTATACTGATGTGCATTCAAAAAGGGCAATTCCACTTCTGTGACATTAAAATATTCTCTCTTGATATAATTAGTATGTGAAAAACATTCTATGATAATCAAAGTTATCTAGGAATATTCTTGTCTAGAAATATTTTTTAAGATGCTACATATGTCTGCATCATTTAAGTCAATAAATGGATTATATACAAACAATGCAGTAAGGCCTAAGTTCTAACCTTAGAAACTCAATAAGCTAAAATGCTTCATGAACACCAATACTTGCAAGCAAACTTTCAAATGAAGTAATTTGGGTTATGATATCAAAAACTCAGTGGACTTCTAACTTTTTAACACTAAATTGAGACTTTTTTAGAGCTATCGTTTTGGGGATTTAGAAAATTAAAACTGGAAAGGATCATAAATATTAATTAAGCTACTTTTGTTTTCTTTTACTGATTCCTGTATATTATTGAATTGTATGAGATTGCCATTCTTGTGGATCAAAACTGATCAAATATCACCAATTTCATATGGTCCATCCCAACTATATATCCATCTATTCATGTGCCTATCTATCTGTCTACCTATCTATATCAATCTACCTTTCTAAATATTTTTTTCAAAGTAAAGATTATAAATACTTGTGGACAAAATTCCAAAATACAACAAAGGTAAAAATAAAACACAGAATTAATTTTTCCTTTTCTCTCTTATCCTTAGTTCTTCTGCCCTAATTCAATTTTTAAATTGTGATTTATCTATTTGTATAAATGGTGTTATACAAATGGCTCTTATTCTGCAACTTGCTTTTATTTAACTTTTTAAACAATTTTTAAATTGTGTTAAAATCACATAACATAAATTTACCGTCTTAAACATTCTTTGTTTATATTTTGTTTTTGTTTTTGTTTTTTTTGGCTACACCACGAGGTTTTTGGGATCTTATTTCCCCTGACTAGAGATCGAACCCATGACCTCTGCAGTGGAAGCACAGAGTCCTAACCACTGGACCACCAGGTCTTATACATTCTTAAGTGTAGAGCTCAGTAGTAAGTATATTCACATTGTTGTGCATTCAGTCTCTAGAACTCTTTTCATCTTGCAAAGCTGAAACTCTATACTCATTAAATAATTCTCTATTCCTCCCTCTTCTCAGTCTCTGGCAACCATCATTCTACTTTCTGTCTCTATGAATTTGACTATTTTAGGTACGTCGTATGTGACATCACATAGTATTTGTCTTATTTTGACTGGCTTATTTAGCTTAGTATAATGTTCTCAAGTTTCATCTATATTTTAGCATAGATCAGAATTTCCTTCCTTTTCATGGCTAAATAATATTCCATTGTATGCAATACCACATTATGTTTATTCATTCATCCATCATTGGACACTTAGGTTGCTTCCACCTTTTGGCTATTGTGAATAGTGCTACAATGAACATGGGTGTGCAAATATGTCTTTGAGACCCTGCTTTCAACTCTACTGGGTAGATATCTAGAATTGGAATTGTCAGATCTTATGGTAAATCTATTTTTAATTTTTTGAGAACAGCCATACTATTTTTCATAGCAGCTGCACCATTTTACATTCAAACCAACAGTGCACAAGTGTTCCAGTTTCTCCACATCCTCACCAAAATGTCTTTACCACTTTGTGACAAGGATCACCTTTCCTACAGTTTCCAGTAACATGTTCCTCGTACCTATCTGAGACCTCATCAGAATGACCTTTAATGTCATATTTCTATTAACAATCTGTTAAAGGCAATGTGGGCTATTTTTTGTGTGTGTGTGTGCATTTACTGGCCATTCAGTTTTCCATGAAATGCCTATTCAAATGTCTTGCTCATTTTAAAACCAGATACTGATGGTTATACAGGCAGACCTCAGAGATATTGCAGGTTCAGTTCCAAACCATTGCAATAAAAGGAATATCACAATGAAGTGAGTCACACAAATATTTTGGTTTCCAAGTGCATAAAAAAGTTATGTTTACAGTATATTGTAGTCTATTAAGCGTGCAATAGCATTATGTCCAAAATACAATGTGTATACCTCAATTTAAAAATACCTTATTGCTGAGAAATGCTAACCATCATCCGAGCCTTCAGCGAGTCATAGTAGTAACATCAAAGATTACTGATCACAGATGACCATAACAAATATGATAATAATGAAAAAGTTTGAAATATTACAAAATTACCAAAATGTGACACAGAGACACAACGTGAGCAAACGTTGTTGGAAAAATGGTGCCGACAGACTTGCTCAATGCACGCTTGCCACAAACCTTCAATTTCTAAAAAACATAATATCTGCAAAGTGCAATAAAACAAGGTAGGCTTGTATATAATGTTATCTTTACTCTTTAATATGTTTATATAAAAGATATTTATATAAGATATATTCCATCTAATGTACAATTGTATTAAATACTGCGTTTATGTGTATATACATGTAGGTGGGTATGCTCATCAAAGAAATGGAAAAATTATTCATATTTAGATTGTCACATTTACAGACTCCTTTGTGTAAAATAAGTTAAAAAGAAGGGGATATATGGTTATCTTTCTATTAAACAGATCTAGTATTTTCCCCTCTAGGACATTCTAGTATCAATGCAGTGTCAATAGAACATTCAGACTTTAGGGTAGCACCAAAGGGATGACAGTTAAAATATGGTACAAAAGGAAATTTTTTAAGCCATTTTTGAGACTGCTATAATTTTAAAAGATGACTGTTTTAGGTACTTGAGATCAAGTTCAATACCAAAAGTTTAAAATCTTTGAGTCAGTTCAGGAGGAATGGCCAGTTCTATGGCATCTTCATTCATATTCTAGCTCAAAACTAATTTCCTTCAGGTTCACTCTTGACACTCCATGTTGACTGGAGCTGTCCCAGCACTCTTTCTACAGTTAAGTACTTTGCTTGCCCTACTTTAATTCACATTGTGTTTGTCTGTTCGTTCGTAAGTGTTCATGAAGTCCTCTTATCTTCAATTAAAATAAACTCCAGGGTAGCAGGGATTGCGTTGAAATGCTCCTTCTCTATCTTTCCCGTGAGCCCTTTTAATGCGTTGGCGTATACAAGTACATGACAGATGCTGCTGAATGTATGTCTGACCTTCTAATTTGCAGTAACGTTCTTCCAAAGTCAACACTCCCTGCCGATCCTCTTCCTATGAAAGGAGTTGTCTTTGATATCATTGAGCTCTCTGTCTCAATCTTTCCGTTCTCCAATGAGCAGCTGCAGCTCTTTTCCATTGTGTCTCGACAGTGGAAATCTCAACTTCTGACCCTGTGTTCCGGAGCCAGGCCAGGAAGGAGGTCGAAGGGTTCATAGGTGTTTCCTCTGACCCCGGAAAGGGGCGGGTGTGCGCAGCCTCACCTTAGAAACTCCAGCCACGCGCGCTTGCCCAGAGAGGCGGGGGGCCAGCCCCAAGCCCTGGAGCCCTGCGCCCTCGCCGGCCCAAGCAACCCTGCCCAAAGCGCCAGCCCCCCAGAGTGCGCCCCCAATGTGGGCTCTTTTTATAGCATGTGTCTCAGAAGTCCTCCAGCCTCTTCTTATTGTACAGTTCCAAAGCTCCTTGCACATTTTGAAGTATTTGACCCCGCAGCACCTCCACTTCTCAATACCAAAATCTGTATTCATCAGCTTGAGCTGCCCTGAAAATACCAGGAACTGAGTTACACAACCAACTGAAACTTACTTTTTTACAGTTCTGAAGGCTGGGAAGTCCAAGATCAAGATTCCAGTAAGGTTCAGTTTCTGGTGAGAGGTGTCTTCCTGGCCAGCAGATGGCTACTTTCTTGCTGTGTCCTCAAAGAGCAGAGAGAGCCAATTCTCTGATGGCTCTCCTTTAAAGACAGGAATTCTAAGGGATCAGGGCCGCACTCTTTACTGTTATCTCACTCAAACATTATTACTTCTTTACTCCAAGTACAATCACACCGGAGGTTAGAGCTTCAATATATGAATTTGGGGGGACATAATTCCGCCCATAGCGCGCTTATCTTTTACGTTACCATTAAAAATGGGTTCTTGTTTTTTCACTTTATTTTTATAGAAAAGCCATGAACTTTTGGTATTGCTTTTGTAATGAGCAATCTTAATATTTTATCTTAAAGTTTCTAATAGTTTTATGGTAAACTAGGTTGGCCTTTCTAGGTGTAAAATCATAATATCTGAAAATAATATTTTCTTCTTATTCAACATTGTCACATTATGATTTGCTCATGTCTAATTGCATTGCCTCGTATTCTAAGAACATTATTAAAATAGTGATGATAGTTGGTACCCTTCTTTTTTACATGAGAGAAAAATGAGATCCAGACAAATTGTTTTTTACTCAAAGGCATACATAAAGCTATTTTCAGAGAAGGAAAAATATTGTGTTATTGGATGCAACTCATCAATCCCTTTGTTGTTTGTCCTTGTTATTGATGATGATGTTGTTCTTGTTTTGGTTATTTTCATTATATTTGGGAAGGAAAAAAAATACTTCAGTAAAAATCATGTACACATAGATTTTGGTGATATTTATAGACAGGAGGTTGGGGGTTTGTAGTTTGAAAATTTTCACAAGCAAATATACTTTACAGATTAAGAGAATGATAAACACTAAAACAGTCTGCCTCCTCATGAGGACAATGATACAGCAAATGCTTAGGTGAGCACTCCTCAAAATTCATGTCCTCCAAAATGTTTTGCTTTTCTTCTCTGATAAATTCCCCTCAGTTCTTCCAAAAAGTAAGATATAAGGAGAGAAAACCTCATTTGGGTGCTAATCTCCCATTCGCATCAGTTTCAGTACTTTTCAGCATCAGTACTTTTTTGTCGAGAAGTTTTGAAATATGTCTACAAGTCATTCAACAAATAAGTGACACTCACTTGGACTAGGTGATAGATATATAAGTAAAAGTAAATAGTGGTTTCTGAACTACTGGAGTAGCTGCTGGAGCAATAATGGTAGCCATAATGACAACAACAACAACAAACAGAGGTTATTACATTTCTAATAGTCTGTTAGTGGACACAGTGAATATTTGAAATAGTTAAGCCTGACTAAAGAGGTCTCCATACTGTAAAGACTTGGAGAACCACTCAACCTTTCTACAACTTGATTGTTTTCTCTGTAAAACAAGGAGACTTGTGAAACAGCCTGGAATTTTATTTCATTTCGTATAAGGTATTCCATTTACCTAATTTTGAATCTTTTTTGATGTTAGCTTGTGAATTTCAAGGGTTTTTGGTTGGCTTGGCTTTGCTTTCAGTAATGCTCAGTTGATCACTTTATACATATAATCGGAGGGGAAAAGAAGAGGAAATAGAGGAAGAATCAAATAAATGGTAAAATACTAGAAAGGTTTTTGCTGCTGTGGCTGTTGTTTGGTTTTCTATTTTATTATCTGATCATATTAATTAAGGCTTCCTTTGTGAAGTCACGTAAAGATGGGAGCTCTTCTCACCTCACCTAGTACTAGTATCTTCATCCTCCTTCACCACCAAGCCAAGCAGCTGCCAGCACCTTCCATCTTGGCCATCTTCTCTGCCAGTATACTACACAGCCATAATTAATGTGTTCTTAATTTTCCAGATTATGTGGGTCCATAGTTTTTCTACTAATCTTTGAAGCCAACTGCCTATATACCGTTAAGTTCCAGCCTTGCCTAATTACTTGCAGTTTACCAGACTCTCATATGTCCAAGTCTGTCCACCAAACTTTCTCTGCTTCGTATATTTTCTCCACACCTAACCCTTTGTCACTTCAACTACCCTCCATCCATCAATCCCCCTGCTGCCCTAAAGTTCTTCTCTCTAGCTTTCAAATAAACATTTACTCATTTAACAATATTAAATTCAAATGGCAATTCATCAATGTCCTGCAGATAGGTAAATATTGGCTACTGCTTTTTGCATGTCTCATCTATAAGCAGTCTATCCCTCTTTTATCACACTACCTTTAATATTTTTTATTCACTCACTGGAATATCTGCTAGATGAAGGCAGGGGTTTTTACCTGTTTTATTCACTGTTGTATCCCTTAAAATCATGCCTGATGGGTGGCAAGTGCCTAACAACTATTTGTTTCATATTGCTTTAATTTGTTGACATGTTTATATCCTTCTACTAAACTGCAAGTCTCTTAGTACAGAAGCCATGTTCTATTAATTTTAGGGTTTCCCCTTAGAAGCCAGAACATAAATAATTAATTAATGCTTGTTGAAGTTGCTTGCTTAAAATAATCTCATATTATTCTATAATATTTTGGAAACCCTACTTAATTTGCATTGAGATTATAAGCCAAAGACACTTAAGTGAATTTCCCAGCCTCATTAGCCTTTGAAGTTATTGTTCCCCTTTGCCCTGACATGAAGCACTAGAGATGCTTCAGTAAAGAGCAGACGCTTCCGCTGATAGGGGACGAAGGGTCCTCCAGGAGGCTACCCAACTCACCATCAAGGTGCCAGGCTCAACAACTCAGCCTCAAGGATATAATGAAAGTTTAGTATAGGAGACAGAATGCAATGGAAACGAAAGAACTCTCTCTTTTCTATCCTTTCTTTATTCTGCTAGCTTTCTGAAAATCTGTATATGGGATGAAATCTTTACCTCTTGATCCAAAGAACATGACGTCGAAATAAATTGTTCTTAGTAAAATGCAGCATCAGACATTCGCAAGTCATACAAAAGGTTTTTTAATCTTAACCTGATTTACTTGCAATGTGAATTACTGTCCTTTGCATTTAAAGTTTCCTCATTTGTGAAAGGGGATAAGATGCAGACCTCTTCACAAGATCACGGTGTCACTTAACTAATTAATATTGTAATTATAAAGTACTTAGAAAATATAATGCACTGTACAAATGCCAAGTGTTGTTATTAGAATCATCTGAGTGCTCAGCTCATATAGATTTACTACTTCAGCAGGGCAAATAATTCTAAACAGTCAGAAAGCCTCAACGATACATACTAATTAATCTAATTTAAACATTTATTATGTGCTGTAAATATGCCTTGTTAAAATATACATTTTAGTTAAGGCTACCATTAAAGCCATCCTTCAGAAATTGAGTTGCTTGAGGTCTGCATAAAATGAATTCTGCTTTGGCTTTTCGTGGTGACAGTTTAGATCACATTTATCTTACAGATAATTTCCCTGTTGATTTATTTGTTTATTTGACTGAGTGCTGATTATCAGGGATTCAGCTAATATTAATTTTTAAGTGAGAATAAAAGGAGGAAAATTGGCACACCCTCTTTGTCTCTGTAGCGGAAGATCTGAAAAGAAACAATATATTTTTAACTGCCATGCCATTATTTTAGTCTAATATTCATTAGGGTACCATTTCTAGAAAGGAAATACCCAAGAGTAGAAGATAGAAACACGATGTGTGCTTTTAGGGAAAACTAGACTTTGGCAATAAGAGCCGCACTATCTCTATAGGTTACATCTGCAGGTCCCAGAGTTGACAGAACATTAGCAAAGCTGAAAGGAATTTATGGGTGGATCCTTTTTGCCACAGCACATCAAAAGGCAAAACACAATGACTAATTCTCCATGTAGAATAAAGAGATTCTGTGAGGGTTGTTTTTTATTTAAATGAATCCACTTAAAAAAAATTAACTTGTTCCGGGGCTTCCCTGGTAGCGCAGTGATTGAGAATCTGCCTGCCAATTCAGGGAACACGGGTTCGAGACCTGGTCTGGGAAGATCCCACATGCCGCGGAGCAACTGGGCCCGTGAGCCACAACTACTGAGCCTGCGCGACTGGAGCCTGTGCTCCGCAACAAGAGAGGCCGCGATAGTGAGAGGCCTGCGCACCGCGATGAAGAGTGGCCCCCGCTCGCCGCAACTAGAGAAAGCCCTCGCACAGAAACGAAGACCCAACACAGCCAAAAATAAATAAATAAATAAATAAAAATTAAAAAAAATTAACTTGTTCCCAGTGGCAGCCGTTTACCCACTACAGTCAAAAGCTGAATTCCGTATTTAGGTTTTTCAATTTCTTTCAAAAAATACACGCTAGCTGGTCAGTTGGATCAATACGTAAACCTTTTTCTCCATAGAACTCAAAGTAGAATTTCTATTGCTGAGTATAAAATACATTTCCCCCTGGGAATACTACCTTCTGATCCTTGTAAGTGTCTTCCTTCTGTCAGAAACCTAAAGACACATATTAACCGTTGCAAAATAATAATAATAATAAATACAAAAAGAAATAACCTGAGGCTTTTCTGACTTCCTTAATATTCACATCAATGAAAATTTTGTTAAATCTCTAATTACTCTTAATTTCCTAGTGCAGATTAAACAACTGCCCATACTTTTCATCGAAAGCTATATATATGCCAATAAATGAAGTTATCACCCCACCTACTGACTCTGTCCTGGCAAATACTGTCCTGTCACAAAACAATGTACTTTCACGAATGACCACTCATTGGAAATGGCCACCTCTCTACAGCTGTGAGTGGGCTAAGAACTAGAAGAATCAGAACACACATCAGGAAAGCAAACTTCAGAAAAATGAAACTTCGATTATATTTACTTCCTTGTCTCTTCATTGCCAGACCCATCAGGTAATTTCAAGTTTCTGAACCATCACAATGAAAGAAAAGCAAACTCCATCACCATTTCGGTTTACAAATAAAATGTATTTTTTGAGATTAAAAAGCCAGGTACTGGGGCTTCCCTGGTGGCGCAGTGGTTGAGAATCTGCCTGCCAATGCAGGGGACACGGGTTCGAGCCCTGGTCTGGGACGATCCCTCATGCCACGGAGCAACTGGGCCCGTGAGCCACAATTACTGAGCCTGCGCGTCTGGAGCCCATGCTCCGCAACAAGAGAGGCCGCGATGGTGAGAGGCCCGCGCACCGCGATGAAGAGTGGCCCCCGCTCGCCACAACTAGAGAAAGCCCTCGCACAGAAACGAAGACCCAACACAGCCAAAAATAAATAAATAAATAAATAAATAAATAAATAAATAAATAAAAGAACGTGAATTTCTTTAAAAAAGAACTCATCGTGACATTTCTAACCTTGTTACACACTGCTCCCTTACACAAATCCCTTGTCTTGGCATCCCTTGAAAAACAACAACAACAAAAAAAAGCCAGGTACTGGAAAATGTATTACAAAGAGAAATTACATTTTAGTGAAATTAATTGCAGTTCCTGAGTAATAGAATAAACATATTGATATAATTCTCTTTGCAATATTCCATAACTATGGTGAAAATAAAATATTCTGAAACAAATTTACATTTGTCTTTCTCTTTCCAGCTCTTCCCTATCACATTTATCTTCTACCTATCTTTTTAACTTAATTACGTGGGTAAGAACATTAATTATAAATGCAGTTAAGCCCTGAAATCACTGAATTTTATTTTTATATGTTATTTACTGTTAAATGCAAACTTATATATGATCCTTCCAAACAGCTTCATCTCATTCAAAGGGCCCCTTAGACAAATTTTCAGTTTGATGAAAAACATATTTAAACTATTTGTATTTTTCAGCAACCTGACATCTCTGTTGATGGTCATATAACTTTTATAATAAGGGACAAATGAGGCATCTAAGGAAGCATTTATCGTCAAATTTAACTACTAATTTTATACTTATTTTCAACAGAAAGCAGAAATTGCCTTTCCATAATAAAAAATATATAATTATATTTTATTAGTCTCTCTCTCTTTCTCTATTTTACTTCTATTGTGATGGCCTATTACCTATGTTGCTATATAGTAATATCTTTATTTACAAATTACCTGCGAGTTGAGCAATTATATAAGAAATCAGCAATGTAAAAAAAAAAAAAGCTGAAAAAATTATGTCATATAAAATGTTGCACTTCGCAATTTTAGCTGTATGACAAAAACACCTCTGAGCACAGATTGTTTGAGATAAATAGGCAGGTCCTAAGGAAGTCATGAGGCCTGATAATTTGTCTCCAGTACAAAGAGATCTTTACCTGAAGCCTTAACTTACCTAGGGATGACCTTTGTTTTCTCTTGTTTTTTAAAATTCTGCTCCCCAAGTAAATAAGGAAAAATCTGATTATGTTTCAAGGATTGTGTTGATTGGGCTCTTAATTTAAAATGTTCCTTGTAGAATGACTAAATTGATACCTATCAGTTACATGACTCCCCAACATCATAGAGTGTCAAGGACTAGGACTTAACCCACACATCTTTTTACTGCCCCACTGTGATGTTCAGAGCATCTTCAAGCAGAGGGACAGCAACACTTTAGTTTGGTTGCTTAAGTTGCTTGGTAGTTGTTCCAATGGTGTTTGGAAGGGACTCTAAAGGCAAGTCTGAGTGAAGCTTTTTAGCATCAGTTGCTGGAGGGGGAAAACTGGTTTTCTGATTTCTAATTTTCTCCAAAAGAGAAGTTTATCATTAATGAGTCCTACTTATTAATAAAACTATTACTCTACTGGCATTGCTTTCTACCTTCCCACCTAGCTCCCTCATAACTAATAAAATACATAGTAAAATTTTAGTAGGAATAAGATTCTATCCTATATACTGAAATGGGGAACAAATAATTAGAGAAGGCTGAAGCTATGGGCAGATACGTAATAAACTCAAAGTATTTGAATAAAAAAGAAAATTCTATAGTACACAGTGATTTCCCACACATTGCCAGGGCAGCCAAAAAATCAGCTAATTCTAGAGTTCGATCCTTAACTTCTCTAGGCCATTTCTAGACCTGCTCCAAATTACTCTTAATCACTTCTACCTTTAAAAATCTCAGAAAGGGGCACGGCAGGTGTTGTTACAGAAGGAAAGGCACTGCATAAGAGTGGGCTGAAAAGGGAGGAAGGCTAAAGATGAAAGAGCTCTCAACCTTCTGGACATTCATTTAGTGAAACTAAGGCAGTAGTATATTCTGTGTAGAATTACCACACTTCAATATAGAATATTGTAAAACTATAAGGAAGAGGAAATCAGTCCAATGGTTTGCCTTCATCTTTTACACAGTCAACTACAAATATCAGATACTGAACAGAACTTTGAGTTTTCAAGAATACATCAGAAGCCTGTGAAAATCATGGACAAAATGCCAAAATGTGTTTGGGTAAACACTTTTTAGGCTACTAGCATAGTCTAATACTACTTAAGATGCAACTGACTCTTCCATTTTAAGGATATGCTTTTCCTCCAGGCATGTAATTTGTAAAAGGGAGATAGTGCTGGCTTTTGTATGGCTTTAGCTTTGACTCTTTCTCAATGAAAAGTTTTATGATTTAAAAATACCTTTTCTTCCTCCTTGCATGTATTTCTGTAAAATATACCAAATCCCATTTGTTACTCTTTCTCCAAAAATCAATAAGAATGACCTAGTTACACAAATCAAGAGCTATAAGTTTGAGAGGATTAGTCCCATTGCCATAAAAAATGAAATACATGGTTCTTAGAAATTTGATCCAACTTCATCCTGTTCTGCCATCTAGTTTATATAAAGCATCTTGAGACTTCATGTGAATGATTTATACTGTTTAAATCAGATTCCTCTAAAGTAATGGAAAATATAGGCGTAATAATAACAATATTGACCTTTGAATTACAAGAGTTTGAACTGCATGGGTCCACTTATATGCAGATTTTTTTTTACTAAGTACCTACTACAGCACTGCGCTATCTGAGGTTGGTCAACTCCACAGATATAGAACCATGGATAAGGAGGGCCAACTATAAAACTGTTACAAAGATTTTTGCTCAGAAGGTTGGTGCCTCTAACCCCTGTGTTGTTCAAGGGTCAAATGTAGTAATAAATATCATTTTTTAGTTCTTCACAATATGCTAATTCAATATAAGGTTTTGTTTAATCCCCAAAAGGTCCTAAACATTATTATCCTAATTTTGTTTCCAGCTTTATTGAGATATAGTTGGCATATAACACTGTATAAGTTTAAGGTGTATAGCATAATTTATTCATATATGTATATATTGCAAAATAATTACCATATGTTTAGTTAACACATCCATCACCTCACATAGTTACAATTTTTTTCTTGTGATGAGAATATTTAGGATCTGTTCTCTTAGCAACTTTCAAATATATAATACAGTATTGGTAACTATAATCACCATGCTGTACATTCTATCTCCAGAACTTATTTAAATTATAACTGGAAGTTTGTACCTTTTGACCACCTTCACCCATTAACCCCACCCCTTACATCTGCAGCCACCAATCTGTCTCTGTTTCTATGAGTTTGGTTTTCTTAGATTCCATGTGTAAATGAGATCGCATTTGTCTTTCTCTATCTGACTAATTTCACTTAGCATAATGCTGTCAAGTTTCATTGAAAATGGCAGGTTATTCTTCTTTTTATGGCCGAATAATATTCCAGTGACCATGTATGTCACATTTTCTATATCCATTCATCTGTCAGTGGACACTTAGGTTGTTTCCATGTCTTGGCTCTTATAAATAATGCTGCAATGACCATCAGGGTGCATACATCTCTTCTAGATAGTGATTTATATACTTTGGTTACATACCCAGAATATGATTGCTGAATCATGTGGTAGGTCTACTTTTAATTTTTTCCATAACGTTCTCCATAGTGACAATACCAATTTACATTCCCACCAACAGTGCACAAGTGTTCCCTTTTCTCCACACCCTCTCTAGCATTTGTTGTTTGTAGATTTTCTGATGATGGCCATTCTAACAAGTGTGAGGTGATACCTCATTGTGGGTTTTTTTTGTTTTTTTTTTTTTTAAGCAGTTTTTTGTGGTTTTTTTCAATTTTATTTATTTATTTATTTATTTTTGGCTGTGTTGGGTCTTCGTTTCTGTGCGAGGGCTTTCTCTAGTTGTGGCAAGCGGGGGCCACTCTTCATCGCGGTGCGCGGGCCTTTCACTGTTGCGGCCTCTCTTGTTGCGGAGCACAGGCTCCAGACGCGCAGGCTCAGTAGTTGTGCCTCACGGGCCTAGTTGCTCCGCGGCATGTGGGATCTTCCCAGACCAGGGCTCGAACCCGTGTCCCCTCCATTGGCAGGCAGATTCTCAACCACCGCGCCACCAGGGAAGCCCCCTCATTGTGGTTTTGATTTGCATTTCCCTCACAATTAGTGATGCTGAGTACCTTTTCGTGTACTTGTTGGTCATTTGAGTATCTTCCTTGGAAAAATATCTATTCAGGTCCTCTTCCCACTTCTTAATTGGATTATGGTTGACACTTGAACAACATAGGTTTGAACTGTGTGGGTACACTTATAGGTGGATTTTTTTTTTTCACTAAATACATACCATAGTACTATAGGATCCAAGATTTGTTGAAACCATGGATATGGAGAAGTTGCATATAAGGAGTCCTACTATAAGTTATATGCAGATTTTCGACTGTGTGGAGGGTCAGTGCTCCCAGCCCCTGTGTTGTTCAAGGGTCAACTCTATTCGTTTTTTTACTACTGAGTTGTGTGACTTCCTCATATATTTTGAATATCAATCCCTTATCAGATATGTGGTTTGTATCTAGACTTTAGCTGAGTTTAGCTGTCCAAAATATTTGACTTGCTATTAGACTGTCAAATAGACTTCTTAAAAAGTGTTAGATGAAGCAGAAAGATAGAATAGACAAACTTCCTTATATATTCTTGCTTTTAGAACCATCCCCAAACTCACATAAATACTGGAAAAAATGTGCAAATTTTGGTGATGCAATACAGAGAAGTATGTCTAAAGGAGATTACTTTTGTCATTTTGTAAAGTATAGGTAAAGAACTTATGTGTGAAACATATTAGGGAGTATCAAATTAAATCCTGTTGAACTGAAGAAACAAAGTAAAAGCACACAGATTCATCAGATCTAATACATCAGTAATATTGAGATGAACATCCAAGAATCATGAAATGTTTAGCTGAAAATGTTATTTAGTAAGAATCTAGTCTCTTTTTTTTAATCAAAAGCATGAACATTTTAAAAGACTGCATTTTAAAAGATGCCCAATGGGTAATGGGCTATGCTTCAGAAATGCATATTTAATTTTGTTGGAAAATCCATTTCCAAGGATGGTGTCAGTATATAAGAAGGGTGGGGATGAGTAGTATTCTACTGTGTATATGGTACCACATCTTCTTTATCCATTTGTCTGTTGATGGGCATCTGGATTGTTTCCATGTCTTGGCTATTGTAAATAGTGCTGCTATGAGCACTGGGGGTGCAAGTATCATTTTGAATTAGTGTTTTCATTTTTTCCCAATATTTATCCAGGAGTAGAATTGCTGGATCATATGATAGTTCTGTTTTTAGTTTTTTGAAGAACCTCCTTACTGTTTTCCATAGTGGCTGCACCAATTTACATTCCAACCAACAGTGTAGGAGGGTTCCCTTTTCTCCACACCCTCCCCAACACTTATTATTTGTAGACTTTTTAATGACGGCTATTCTGACTGGTGTGAGGTGATACCTCATTGTGGTTTTGATTTGCATTTCTCTAATAATTAGCGATGTTGAGCATCTTTTCAGGTGCCTGTTGGCCATCTGTATATCTTCTTTGGAAAAATGCCTATTCGAGTCTTCTGCTCATTTTTTTTTTTTTTTTATCAAGTTGTATGAGCTCTGTATATATTTTGGATATTAACCCTTGTTGGTCATATCATTTGTAAATGTTTTCTCCCATTCAGTAGGTTGTCTTTTTTGTTTTGTCAATGGTTTCCTTTGCTGTGCAAAACTTTTAAGTTTAATTAGGTCCCATTTGTTTATTTTTGCTTTTATTTTTTTTGCCTTAGGGGACAGATCTAAAAAAAATTAATTGCTATAATTTATGTCAAAGTGTGTTCTGCCTATGTTTTCTTCTAGGAGTTTTATGGTTTCAGGTCTCAAAAACAGACACATAGATCAATGAAACAGAATAGAGAGCCCAGAAATAAACCCATGCACCTATGGTCAATTAATCCATGACAAAGGAAGCAAGACTATACAGTGGAGAAAATAGAGTCACTTCAACAAGTGGTTCCGGGAAAACTGGACAGCTACATGTAATACAATGAGATTAGAACATTATCTCACACTATATACAAAAATAAATTCAAAATGGATTAAAGAACTAAATGTAAGACCTGAAACCAATATTTTTAATTGGATTAAATAGATCATAATGAATATTTTTTGCCTTTAATTCTAACAAACACTCTGAGTCATAGGTGTAAAGGCTACTGGTTGTTCTTTCCCCAAAATACCTGAGGTCTGAAAGGAGAACATGGGTCAAGGGGAAAGTTGGTCCCTTCTGCCCAAATTTAGGTCATGGATGCCCCAAGCTTAACTCTCAAAGAAATAAGAGAAAGCAAGCTTTCTCTACTATAACCATTCTCACCTAATATTTCAGTGAAAATAAATAAATAATAGGCTTCTTGCACTGGAGACTCACCAGAGACAGTTCTAAAGATCTCCCTCCACCATCCCTTTGTTCTTTCCCAGATTAAGAAGCTCTTTGTGCTAGTTTCAAAACAAGAGGACTTGGAGACTATGAACATCATTCAAGATCACTTCCTGCCAGAACTAGAGTGTACCCTGGATGTTGCCTGAAGCTTGCCTCTTTAAGTGAAAGTCACACCAGAATTCTTTTTCCACTCCTCCAAATTTTTAGTAATGGGAGAACCAGTAAGCTAACTAGCCAGGAAACAACCTGATTTAAAAAAATAAGTAAACACTTAAGTATATCATGCTGTATGCAGAGATATATATTAACAAAACTCTACTAAGAGACGACCCACGGTAGTATATTCCAACTCCTCGTGGTAGATTGTTTTCCAATAACATGAAGATATACTCTCTACTCTGTTTCCTTTTTCTTACTTTTGTTGCCTTGTCACACTTTGAAGGTGGCACTTGAAACTTATTTTTTTTAATTAAGCAGTGAAAATCTCCACAATTTTGTTCTCAATGGTAATTCTAACATTAACTCAGTGTTTAGCACAGCTGTTCACACTCCATAAAATAGTCTCCCTTCTGATAGGAACAGTGGAATTTAAGCCTATGTTTTGCCAGAGATTTAGATGTGTAACTCAGAACTCAAAAGAGTTAGAGATGTGAAATCAAATACAATAGCTCATAGATGAAAAGTCACAAGAAACTTAAACCATAGAAAATTAGCATTAAACTTTCAACTTACATATTTAGGATTGAAACATTTGGACATCCACATTAGGAGAAATATAATTAACAAAGTATTCCTTTCAAGTTGTAATTGTTGGCCACTTAAAACAATTTGATCTCACAAATTAAAAGAAAAAAAGTAGTGGAGTCTAAGCAGATGCTTCATAAGTGAGTCTTTGTTCATTCTTATAAAACATAAATATAATACTATTTACTACTTCAGCAGTAATTTCCATATAGGATTATGCATTGCTAAATTTAGTAATCAGAGGGTCTTGTTTTGTTTTGCATGAAGCACAAAACAAGAT
This sequence comes from Balaenoptera ricei, assembly GCF_028023285.1. Classification (NCBI taxonomy): domain Eukaryota; kingdom Metazoa; phylum Chordata; class Mammalia; order Artiodactyla; family Balaenopteridae; genus Balaenoptera; species Balaenoptera ricei. The sequence continues at coordinate 75,106,240 of NC_082641.1, forward strand.
TATGTGGAACTGGAAACATCTAGATACACATTATTATTACTTATAGAAATTTAATTAATATATTATACTAATCGATAAAATAATACACATCTTTCAATATTTGGAATCAAAAATTTATAATTCTGTGGGCAAAATAAAATCCAATTATAAAATTCAGAAAGTCTATTTCTGTAGGATTATCATAAAAGTATTGAATCAGTAGATTTGAAATTTAGAATTAAAACTTACTGCCTGTAAGATAAGGTTACAATAACTAAGAAAACAATTGACATTTTTTAATAGATTTCCATTTCAGGTACAAATAGTGAATATTTAATGAGAACAATGACTGAAACCAAAATTCTGGAGACTCACAATCTTGAACGTATTTTGTCAAACTTATTATCTTGGCTCCTTATAACTAATGTACTCTCAAGGTACACTGCTGTGTGATACATTTCTCAAAAAGGCCATTTGCTCACTTTATCCAAGTGTCCACCCCAACCTTACTATTATTACCTAGCACAATAATATCTATTCCCTTCCCCAGGACTCTTTTCTGCAGCCAGCAACAGGAATGATCTTCCTCGTATACCATTTGCACTATGTCATTCCCTACTTAGGGACTATATTCCTTCTTATATGTCCCTAATATCACTATGAAGACCCTAAAACATTCTAAACAGAGGCACTTGAAAGAGTATAAAATGGTAAGTATTCTGGTGTTGGTTGATTCATTTGTTCATCCAATACTAACTGAGTGCCTATTATGTGCTGGGTACAGTGAGCATTGCTGTGAACAGTGCTAGCAATGAAGATGTGATGAGGCAAACCCAGATTCCTTCCCTCACATAGCTTATGCCTTCATGGAAGACAGACAATAATGATCTAGAAAATAGACCAAACCAAAGACTACCAGGAACACCTGCAGTTGAACAAGTTATATCTATCACTCATTGCAAGGAGGGAGAACACACACCTTGGGAACTGTGGTGTGTCTCAATAAGGGCATTAGAAAGAATTAACCATAGGATTGGAGCTCTGGTTGGGTAATGTTGGGGAGAATTTAGGGGTTGATTGGGGGTTGTCATAAAGAAGGAACAAGGCTATGATTGGCTATTTCAATAAATCTTATCTACAGAGAAGGCAGATTAAGGCAAGGTTATAGCTGTAACTGGTTTTCAAAAGCTCTAGTCACTCACTTAATGAGGGGAGATGGTGGTTATTCTGTGGGGTGCACGATGACCTTGCTGATGGGAATGTTCTGTGACATCATGCTCTGCAGGAGAACAACATGGCTCAGCTGTAAGAGGGAGATAAGTTTGTAATGACATTGAGATTGAGGTCTAGGTTTAAATGTCATATCAGTTCCCAGGCATCCAAGGTTGCTTTTTTTTTCCTCATAGATTATTCAGAAAATAAACAGGATAAGATAATAAATATCACTAGGACTGATTTACATAATGTGGTCAAAAAAGACATCTTTGTGAAGATGGCATTAAGCTAAGACCTGACACATAGTGATATGAAGAGATTAAAAAAGAACCTACCAGGCAAAGATGAGTGCAAAGAACCAAGGAGAGCAAGTGCTGGGCGTGTTTCAGAACCAGAAGGAAGATCAGCATATCTGAAAAAAGCAATGGAAGCATTAAAAGGCTGTAAATGTGGGTGTATGGAATGACTAGTTAGTGACTTCATGCCAGGCCCAAACACAGGTATCTGAGTGTTATGGGCTAAATTGTGTTCCCTCCAAATTTATATGTTAAAGTGCCAACCCCCAGTACCTCAGAATGTGACCGTGTTTGGAGATAGGGACTTAAAAAAAGTACTTAAATTAAAACAAAGTCATTATGGTGGGCCTTACTTCATTATGACCAGTGTCCTTATAAGAAAAGGAAACTGGGATACAAACAGGTACAAAGGGAAGATGATGTGAAAACACAAGAAGACAGCCATCTACAAACTAAGGAAAGAGGCCTCAGAAGAAACACCACCCTGCTAACACCTTGATCTTGGACTTCTAGCCTCCAGAATTGTGAAAAAATAAACTTCTGTTGTTCAAATTTCTGTTGTTTGATAAATTTCTGTGGTATCTTGTTGTGACTGCCCACCAAACTAATGCACTAAGTTACCAGGACATCACCTTTCAATGTCCAAAGCTATGAAATCGGTGCTAAATGTTCACTGAATCAATGTTTAATTTTGTTTGCAAAATAAGTTTTTATATAGTTAGTGGCACCAAAAATAGTCACCTCTCTGGGCTTCAAATCTATAGTGAAGAGTTAGGACAAGAAGGTGACTGTATCTCTTCTAACTCTAAAATCATAGGATTTATCATAGAGGCCATTGGAATCATAATTCCAAAAATACAGCTCAGTATTTATATCATATCTTTCTTCTAAGCAGTTCAAAACACTTCAAAGACATTTTCATATCAATTCTCACAGCATCCTGTGAAGGCAGGTAGGTGGGAAATATTATCATTCCTATTTGACATTTCTATACACCTACTCCCTTGATTATAAGATCATTTTAACTGAATATATAATTTTTTTCAGTGAAAAGAATATATGCCCAGAAAAAAAAAATGATGTTCACAAGAAAAATAGTATAATTTTGCATTATCAGTCTTATGTGCTGAATGACCTGAACATTTGCAATATACACAATGACCCTTGAGATTTTAATTTAGATCTTAATTCTCCTTCCTTTTTATACTCCCTTGAAAGAAAGATAGGAATATTAACAAAATGGCAGCTATATTTTGTTAGGTAGTACCAAACTGAGGATAATTGGTCTATTTTATCTACATATTTGGAATACAGTGTTTGTTTCACTTTTAAGGAGAGTATTGAAATATTCTGAAGTCCAAAAAACTAAAAAATATCAATTATTCTTATTTTTTCCTTTAAGTAAAATATCAGTGTATACAACGACTTGTAATGAGAAATAGATGTTTATCAGGAAAATCAGTTTTAAACAGAAATGCAATGTCAAACATTCTTATACTGAAAAAACATCTCTACACCTCAACTTATATCTCTCCCCTTTGAGAGGATAAAGACAAGCATCCCCAACTCATGGTCCTTCCTTATTTCACAAGCTTTATCTTGTATCACTCTCCCTCATGCTTCCTGTGCTTCAGATTCATGAATTTCATGCATTCATTTATTTATTGATTCAATGTTGTAAGACATAGAGGTAAAATATTGAATAAGACCAAATTAAAAAAAAGAAAAAAAGATGAAATCTTGCCTTTTGCAAAAATATGGATGGACCTTGAGGGTATTATGCTAAGTGAAATAAGTCAGACAGAAGAAGACAAATACTGTGTGATTTCACTCATATGTGGAATATAAACAACAAACAAAATAAATAAACAAACCAAACAAAAACAAACACATAGGTACAGAGAACAGTAGTGGTTACCAGAGGGGAAGGGGTGGGGGAGGATGAAATGGGTAAAGGGGATCAGCTATAAGGTGATGGATGGAAATTAAATTTTTGGTGGTGAGCATGCTGTAGGGTATACAGGAGTAGAAATACAATGTTGTACGTGTGAAACTTATAACGTTATAAACCAATGTTACTTCAATAAAAAAAAAGAAAGCAAGAAAGAAAAAAAGATAAAATAAGGTTTCTTCCTGAAAGGAGTATACCTATATTAGACAAATAAGTAAACAAATAAAATAGTTCCATATTGTCATAGTTGCTGTAGTGATAATAAGCAGTGACATGGATGGAGGTAACTGGAAAGAGAGGATCTTTTTTTTAGAAATGGTGGTTAAGTATGAAAAACAGGACTTATAGGTAAAATTAGATCTGAAAAATAAAAAAGAAAGATCCAAAAAACAAAAAAGAAATGGTGGTTAAAAGTATCTACGAGAAGGTGAAATTTTTGCTAAGATCTCAAAAAACTGGACCATCTGTTTCAAGCTGAATTAAAAAGTTGAAGCAGAAATGACTGCAAATCACAAGGATGTAATGTTGCAGTGACAAAAGTGGGTAATCAAGGTGGGTTACAAAATTAGCAGGGCCAGAACAAAATGCAAGACCCCTTGCTTAAAAATTATTAAGAATTTCAAGATGGTGACAATAAAGCATTAAACCAAGCACCAGGCGTGTCTGAGTAGGGACCTTGTGTAACTGCACAGGCTGCGTCCCTGTGAAGCCAGGCCTGAAAAGGATGGCTCTTGTGCGTTGGAGGTCCCTGAGATGAGAGCATGTAAAAGTGGGAGCACTGGATGGGGGGATGGGCACAACATGATAGGGCTGCTTGTTCTGGTAACTAACGACCTGGAAGACTGAGACATCCACAAGAATATGTGATAAACAGGGATGTGCAGTCCAAGGAGAAGTTTCCCTCACTGAGAGCAGGGAGTTAGGTCAGCTCTCTCCTGCAACTGCAGCTGTGTCCATCCACGGCCCTGGGAATCAGGTAAAAGTACCATTTTCTTTCTAGTTTCTGGGGTTTTGCAAGTCTGGAATAAACCCTATGCTCCACCTTGATTTCACCATTACTATGAGTTCCAGGGAGGTAAAGACCAAGTCTGACTTATTTCCCCCACTTTTAGCCCATAGTAGATTTGTAATTATGTATTCAATTAACCAGTGACTTGAGGAGTAAATAATTCCATCATGTGGTAACTGACCCAGATAAATTTTTGGAAGAAAATATAGTCAACGTTGGAAAATTTTATATTATGAAGCTGGTTTGGGAAATAGCTCATCGAAAGAAGAAATTCCACCTTACCACTTTTTAAAATCTGTTTATAAGAGTAAATAAATGTATTTCCTTCATAAGGGCAGTTTGGATCAAACACCAGACTGATTCTGACTAAATACCAAAACGTCTAGATGATTCTTCGTTCTCATTTTCTTAGCTCTTTTCTTCCAAGAATAGGATAGCTAGTAATTAACATAAGATTATAAAAATATTCCATAAGTATAGGAAGAGCTATTAAAATATGATGACAGATCATGAATCTAATCTACCATTTTTCATGTAATTTGGTTAACCAGGGAAATGCAAGTCACTAGAACATCTACTAAAAATTACATAGTGAGTCCAAAGAATACCCAAATTATTCTTCTTGTGATTTGCACAAATAATTTAGATTATTCAGAATTTGTGACAGTCTTCAACAATATCATTATTAACACAGATTGTCACTTATTTCCCTAGAAGGAATGAGTCCTCTACATTGCCTTCAAAATGAGAAATATACAGAAAAGTAAATATGGTTTAGTTAATATGTGGACTTTTGACTGCTCACAGATATCACAGAAAGGGTTTATGTTCAGGTAATAGTTTGGGATTATGATTCCCGAACATGTCTGAGAACATCACTTGAGATTCTTTTTTAAAAAATACAGATTCCCAAGCCCCTCCCTGGGGATTCAGTTTCAACATGTATGGGATGGGAACCAACAAATATATATTTTTTTTTATTGAATTTAAGGTACTGTTTATGTTTGGACAATTTTGGAAAAAACTGAGTTAGGCCTTTCAAAACAGAAAAAGCTGATCACATGTTGACAGAGGACTGATGTGAATGTATATGTTAATCTACATCTGATTTTTCAAAGAGATTTTTCAAACAACGTTAGGAAAAATTAGAAAAAAAAAAAACTTCTATTTCTTCAAGAGGATAGCTTTACTAATATGTAAAATAAGTTTGTGTTTAGCAATGTCTTATTTTTTTATGCATTAATTCTCCCTACCCTTGGCCAAAGGCTAACTAGTTTCAGATTTCTATGAATGTGTGTCTTTCCTGGATGGCCTGTAGCACATATTCAAAAGTCTCTTTCCATACCTGATGGTTAACCTTCTCTGGGCACCAAAGCCTAAGATTGCTTAGATATGTACCTTATAAGCTGTATGAGAAAATAACTTGCCATTACCAGGAAATAAGCTGCTAACTCCATGAACGTTTCTACACAAACATTTTTTAATTACCAACAATGTATATTAGATTATTGGAAAAGTGAACAGTCCCTGTTCTTGTTCTCCCCTTCTTGCCTTCACTAGTCATTTCCCGTGTCGGTGAGTCCAACTGGGATTATGCATATACTCTGATTTACTCCCAATGTGAAGTTGGTATGGCTGTGTAGGCATAGATGACATTCATATTCCTTCCATGAGCATACTCTAACAATGCTCTTATGTGCATAAGTTTTGTACCATTCTACACCACCAAGTGAAGAAGATTCAGGTTCATTATGTGCCTTACATGTATATGTAAAAACTTCCAACAGAATCACATTTGAAAACACAACCCTGAAATTCTTGGCATCCTGGGCACCCATGTTGGACAAGAGGGGAAGGGTTATACAGTAAGAATGATTCGTTTTCAATTTGTAGACATCCATTATCTATGGAAAAGGAGCCAGAATAAACCTCTCAAATGGTAAGCCTTCTTCATGTAATATCCTCCCAGGTGGCAGTTCAGGCACCAATCACAAGAACTTCATTAGGTAGATTCAACCCATGTCTAAGATTTATAGAAAATGCTAGCTGAAATCAAGTAGTTTGTCATGCAAAAATTATTAATGAATCTAGTATTTATGATTCAGTGATGCTGAGTTTCCAACAACTATACACATCTTTCTCTTTTTGTATGAATCTGCCTCAAACCGGTGGTGTGGACTGAACTTCTGCAATGAATCAAATTAATGCATTTGACCTTGAAAGACTGACAATCTGAGCTTGTCCCTCCACCAGACTTTCCACTTTTGAAAACATACTATGGGGTTCTCCCACAACTTCTTTTCCTTCCACCATCACTCTACTTATTGGAAATATTAGTGGCCTATTGTTATTACAGTCACAGTCCTTTTTTTTTGAATGCAGATTGCCTGGTTCAGCAACTGTAGATTAGATTTGAAAGAGAAGAGATTCAAATGCAGTAATGCTGCCAGAAGACAGCTCCTTCACTGATTTAGAATCAGTGAAATGTGTGACAGGAAAGACTATGTGTTGGCAATTGGGCTTGATACATCTTTCAACAGCAAAATGGAAACTCTCTTCCCTTGGTTTGCAGCTATAGATCACTAAAAACATCTCAGAAGCGAAAGGCTGCAGAGGCCCTGCCTTCTCCTTCCTCCTCTCCCAGGGTGGTGACATATATTTCAAAATTAGATGTGTCAAATCTTTCACAATTCATTGCTGAGGCACATGCCTAAAACTGTCTCTTATTGAAAAAATATATTAATTACATTTCTGCTTTTTATCATGTAAATTCAGGGCTCATGAAAGGAACCAGATGGACAGCTTTTGGAAATGAATCCTTCCTTTGATTAAAAGACAAGGAATGAAGTTTCTACATGCTCCATCTCTGAAAAGCTTCCTCCTAAAACTTCTAGCCTCACTGAAATGGTTGGAAATTGTGAATGCTAGGTTTCCACTGTGTGTGTATATGTAGAGGAGTAATTATTAGTGCCAACATCAGTCTAAGTTTCCTAGTAAATATTATATTTATTGGATTTTTGCACCTTTAAAGATGAAAGCACTTTAATTCATTAAACAGCATTCCATACATCATGTGAATGCAAAACTTTATAAAAATTAACAGAGTACATACAACTCCAACATTTCAAATGTTGTTCTTCCTATTCTGAAATCTCTTACTCATTTTATGAGATTGAATTTATTTGTCAGTAATTTTGTCTACTAAATAACTCATCTAACTACTAGAAATATGCATTTTTAAAAATTTTATGAAATAAATACTTAATACCCATTCTATATCAGCCCTACTGTAAGATAGTGATACAGTGGTAAACAAAAAGACACTACTGAGGGCATTGGCATTCTAGTAGAAAATGCCAAAAGCCAAGACCAAGGAAAGTGTAAAATGCTACGATATCAAACTAAGGATATAACTTACTCAGATTTGAGGGTCAGAGAATATGAAAAGGGTAGCTGCAGAAATCTGGCATCTTGCAAGAACCTGGCTCAGCTAATCTGGTTCAAGTGATGGCTTATGGTGGGATTTGGGGGTGGTTTTAGGTGAGTTGGTGAAATGTGTTTCATATTAAAATTTAGAAATTCACAGCTTAACTTTGTTTATGAGGTTCTGGTGCCAATATGTTACTGCTAGTATCTGGTAAAAAAAAAATGAAAAAATAAGTACATAAATAAATGCATTATAAAAAAAACTATAATAAGGAAGCCCATCAAGGGCTAAGGGCAAAGACTCATCATCCACCATGCAGGATATCTCTTAACAATATATTAATATTTTAAAAATTGCTCACATCTTACAATTCACCTCGGAGCATGATTTGTACTTCGACCTTCTTCCTTTTCTGGTCACACTGGCTTTGGGACACAGCCCAACCCAAAAGACAAGAGCAAAAATAAACCTAAAGACTTAGCTTAAATTAATGTCCTGGCTTACTGATCTCATGGTAAAATAGAACTCCTGGCACAACAAATCCTATTGGTTTATCCCATTTGATGGAAGTTCTGCTGGTTTTCCTGGCTAATTATTAAGATTAGTTAACTCTAGTATTTAATTCTCAGGTATTGACAAAATGTAAATTGTGTATTTGGTGATGTTCTGTTGCGTGCTTCTTCCAGAAACTGGAAAGTAAAAGTTTTTACTTGGTTGCTGGTATCCTGGGTTAAGTAGTAAGGCTCAAAACCTTAGTCTTCAAATACTAGTTTTTAAAAACCTAGGCCCAAAATAAAATGAATTATACACTTTATATTATACAGTACTCAGTCTGAGTTTGATTCTTAAGAATCACTTTTTGTAGATTGATATAACTTCCATCAATAGTGATTTGAGATGTAACAACATTAAAATAATAATTGATTTCATATGTTTGAGAATTACTCTGCCTTCTAACACGATATGGTTTTAATTCTGAAGAGGATTTCATGAAATGTTTCTTCAGCTGAATTGATTTTCATGGTGTTAAGTATAGAAAATTATACCTCCTTTGGACTAATTTTATTAGCATCATCTTGGAGCTCTACGTCCCCTAAAATGTTGCTTATTTTCTGCAAAGTCCTCCTGACCTACCCCAAAACACTTGGACGCTCCATGAGAGTAGGAAGCTTCACTACCTTGTTCATCAATGTATTCCAAACACTTATATAGACTGGCTCATAATAACTGCTTGTTATATATTTTTTATTTGAATGAATGATAGGTGAATGATTCCATGAAGTGTACATAACTGGAGTCTAGAGTCAGTATGTAGTTTCTATATGAATAATAAAAATGAGCAGGAAATTTTTTGTAATGTTGATAACAACTCATTTATCATTGTGCTTTGATATAACAGTATATCCAATTTGATCCCCATAGTTATTCTATGAAGAAAGCAGTCTATATTTTACCTTTTGTATCAAAGTTGAAACCTAAATCTGTGATGGTGACAGTATGAGAGGACAAGACTTTTTTTTAAAGTTTTTTTTTAATTAATTTTATTCGGAGTATAGTTGATTTACAATGTTGTGTTAGTTTCTGCTGTACAGCAAAGTGAATCAGTTATACATATACATATATCGACTCTTTTTTAGATTCTATTCCCTTATAGGTCATTACAGAGTACTGAGTAGAGTTCCCTGTGCTTTACAGTAGGTTCTTGTTAATTATCTACTTCATATATAGTAGTGTGTATGTGTTAATCCCAATCTCCCAATTTATCCCTCCCTCCCTTTCCCTCTTGGTAACCATAAGTTTGTTTTCTATGTCTGTGACTCTATTTCTGTTTTGTAAACAGGTTCATTTGTACCATTTTTTTAGATTCCACATATAAGCGATATCATATGACATTTGTCTTTCTCTGAGGGCACAAGACTTTTGAAGAAGCAGAGCTGGAAATCACTGGAGTCTCTGGAGAGAGCCAGCATAGTGGTTAAGTCTTGGACTAGGGAACCGACTGCTTGGAGTGAATCTTGGCTCTTCCTTTTACAAGGTCATGGGTGAGTTATCTAAGCTCTTGGTGCTTCAATGGATTCATCATAGAGTTATTGTGAGAATCAAAGCACTCAACATTTATAAATTACTTAAAACAGTGCCTAGCAAATGGAAAACACTCCATAGATATCAGCATTTATAATTTCAAGCCGAGGGTGCTTCCTACCCTGGACTAGAAAGAAAGGGCTTTCTTCAAAATTTTCTTTAAAATTTACCTTCAAATATCTGTACATATTTTATGATACATTTTAAATCATAGAAACCTGTGCATACTCTAAATGCTATATTTAAGTGCTGTGGTTCTAATATTTTATTTTCTATTTATATTTTTATTATATCTATCATAATTTATAGGGATTTTTAAGTTTCAATTTAACTTAAAATACTTTATCCAGGAAGGAGGAGTAAATGGAGAGAATTCACTCAATGATGAAACAGAATTTTATGGGAAGTAACAAACAAACAAACAAAAGTGGGAATTGTATCTCTCCTCTCAGTTAGCTGACTATAAGTGTCAGAATACATCTGTAAGGACAAGGTTCCTAATTCATCTTTCAAATAGGAAACAGTTCTTGTCCCAATTTTTAATTGATTTGGTGATATGTAAAAACAAAGGACTGCAAAATCGTCTATCAGGAATGAGAATACTATGCCAAATATTTATCATAAATAGATATATTTCTTCAAAATTAGCTGAAATCCATCCATTTCTGTTACTCCTGAGTGGTGCTAACTTCAAACTAGATTAGGAAACAAATAAGTTATTCAATCTGATTCAACTGAGGAGTCATAAGGATAAAAAGCAAAGCTGCATATTTAGCATACTACTAGTACCAAACTGAATTACAAATGATTTAAATACTTAAGTTGAAAATTAAAATCAAAGAAGTACTGAAAAAAATTTTAGGTGACTATTTTTATAATCTTGGGGAGGGGAGAATTTCACGAACATAGCATCAAAAAGAAACACCAATAAAGAAAATTTTATAGGTTTGACTACAAAATAAAAGTAAAGCTTTTGTATGACAAACAAGCATAAAAATTTTTAAATCAAAGAAAAAAATTTTTTTAAATATTTGCAAAATATGTGAAAGGCAAATCATGTTACTAAGTAGCTAAATCTTATCACCTAATAGATTAAACACAGACAACTCAACTGAAACAAATGAGCAAGGTAAGCAAACAGGCAAGTCAAAAAAAAAGAAACACAAATGAACATATAATAGATGAAGAGATGTTAACCTCTCCATGTAGGTACTACAAATTAAATATCGTTAAATTGTTCAAAATATTAACTTGGATTAGTAAGGGTGATAATGTCCATTTGCTGTGAATGGTAAGGGTAAATGAGTATTCTCATTATGTAAAGATAAAAGTATAAATTTGTACAATGTTTCTGAGAATTATCTGTTGATAGATAAAAAATAGAAATAGACAGATATAATCTATACATATACTTACATATGTATTTATATGTATAATTTTCATACTCAAAACTCAAAATTTCTAGTTATAGGAATTTAGTTTATGCAAAAAATCAAACCAAATATGTAAAGGTATGTACACATACACATACACACACATACATGTATATTAAAGTTGAAAAATTAGAAAAAGAATTATGGTACACATACAATAAATTATTATAGTCTGTCAAAAATGGTGATAGAGCTCCATGCTGAAATAAAAAAGGCCCATAATATATGCTCAATTAAAAAAAGATTGTAAGTCAGAATGTAGATTACAATCCCTTTTGTTATATTCATTAGAAAAAATTGGGATAGTGTTATGCCAACACATATTTTTTAACAACCTTTAGTGGGATTTGTTGTTTCATATTCTAAAGTTCACCCATTTCAAGCATACAATTCAAGGGTTTTAATAACCTTACCGAGTAGTGCAACCATGACCATAAATCCATTTTAGAACATTTCATACCGCCAACTAGACCTCTTATGTCCATTTACAATTAATTCCCCTTCCCATTCCGAGCCTCTGGCAGTTGACAATATATTTTCTATCTCTATAAATTTCCCTTTTCTGGACCTTTCATATAAATAGACTCATGCATGTGGCCTTTTATTCTGGCTTCTTTCTCTTAGCATGTTTTTGACATTCAACCATGACTTAAAAGGTGTCACTGTTTGTTCTTTTTTATTGCTAAATAATATTCCATTACATTGATATACATTTTATCTATCCATTCACCAGTTAATGGATATTTAGTTTGTGTCCAGCTTGGGGCCATTATGTATATGTCAACATATTAACAGCAATTATCTCAAGGTGTTGGGATTCCAAGTGCTTTTCACTTCTTGCATATACATTTCTGTATATATTTATACTTTCTTAATAATTGGGCTAAAGGTTAATTAAGGTAGTAACACTGTTTTTAATGGGGCTCAATGTAAAATGATGAGACAGCTGATTTGTTTAGAAATTTAGATCCCAGTTGAATAATTTGCATGGCAATTTTTCTCTGCATCCCTATCCCCTTTATGCTGATTTATATAGAAGTTTATAAAACTAAGAAATTTGGAAACTTCCCAAAATCCTCTTAAAAATAAGTACATAATAGCCAGTTTTGTCTGTTGAAAGGGAGTTGACCCAGACACCATTTTTTTAAACCTACTACTTTAATTTTTAATCACACTTAACTTTATTAAAAGTTTGAATATTTTGATGAGACAGTTGAATGCATATACATATACATACATAAATATATTTAATATTTTATAGAATATATCATGTATAACGTAATATACCATATAGAAACATATAGCAATAGAAATGTGAATAAAGAATTTTCTAAACATAAGTAACAATTTGAATGGTTTTGATATATTATAGTGTTTGTTTTTAAATCATTTACACTCCTTGTCTCCAAACATCAATTTATTGCATATTTTACTGGGTCCCCCTATGCTAGGAATTTACTGTGGGAATGTAAATCATACAGTTCTGCTTTCAGGGAACTTTAAAGAGCAAAACTTATGAAAAGTTAACCTTTGAAAAGATGAATTAAGGTTAAACATTAATAAGAAACAGCACAATTTAATTAGCTGCCCTATGTTTTGTGTTGTAATTTCAAGCCAACCACCAAAACCTAATTCATAAAGAATCTACAGGTGAAGCAATAAATTCTTCACCAAAAGAAAATTGATCCTTTGTATATCATCATCATTATCATCATCACCATCTTTTATAATTTTGAGAATCTGTCCATTTAAAGTTTAGGGGAGTGTTTGTTTCTTTTGTTTTGTGTTTCAAAACCTGCCTTAATCATGCAACACTGAACTGGAATATCACTAACGTCCTGAAGCCTGGATTAATAAATTGCTTTTCATAAATCAAGACAATTATGCAAATCCCATTAAGCCCTTAGAGCAAAAGCAGAAATTTTAACTAGTATATGCAGGATATCCCATCTCTGGGAGCTGACACACCCATTGGCACTTTCTTCTGGGAGTATGAGCTGCAAACTGGACTGATGTATTATGTTCATTGATGACTGGGAAGAACTCGATGAGTTGAATTTAGCGCTAAATCTAGAGAACTTTGAAAAGTGAGTTTATTGTGGCTAGCCTGAGAAGAAGAGGCTATTTCAGAATTGTCAATGCGGCCCTAAGATCAAAGTGTACACTTCGGTAGAAACAAATTAATAGTAAACACAATTTTCAAACCAGTATCCAGCAGTACCAGGTTTAGAAAGAAAGCTTCTGACATATTTAGGACGATCTTGTAAGACTGGAATGATAATAACCTGCCTCATTAGGTGAGAATGGATATTAAATGAGACAATTGATAAAGATTTTAGCACTGTTCTTGTTAACGTAACAAGTACTCAATAGATGTTACCTACTTATTGTCCTAAAGTACATAGAAAAGACACTGTTGGATTTTGACAGGAATGACTCTCCATAGATTATGTCATCATACACTAAGGTGGTGTGAAAGGATCCAGGCAGCCTTTTAAAAAGCGTTGAATGGAGTCTAGGTACTTTTTACTTTCTTTAGGTGTCACATCTGAAGGGGTCTCACGCATCTAGATCCATAGATTAGTCGGAAAATGAGAAATGCTATTTTCTGTCATAACATAATCGCAAACACTGAATATAAAAATCAAAATGTAGGAAATCAATTTCAAAAATACTTAAACATGATTCCTTTATGTATTTATTTCTGCTGGATGCATAAATTCATTTTCTTTTTGTTATATATTAGGTGACTCTTTACTGAAAATAAAATCAATGAAACCTGCCTCACTTTCAGCTAATTTGATTACTTTTTAAAAAAAAACATTTGATTTTGAACTAATTTAGACTCACATGAAATTGCAGAAAAGTCCTTGGTCCCTATCACCCAGCTTTCTCCAACCCTGACATCTCCCAAAACCGTAGTACATTATCAAAACCAGAAACTGATTGGCACAATTCAATTAACCAGACCATAGATAGATCTTGCTCACATTTCAGCAGTTTTTGAATTCACTCATTCTTGCATGTTTTTGTATGTAGTTCTATGGCATGTTACCATATGTACATATCTTATAACCACCCCTGAAATCAAGATACAGAGCTGTTTCTTCATCACAAAGGAACTCCTCATGCTGCCCTTTTACAATCATACCTTCCTTGCCTTCCCTAATCCCTGATAACCAATTTTCTGTTCTGCATCTATTTAATTTTAACTATTCTTTTTAAAGGACATAATTTCAATTTAAGACATAGCTGTGAAAAATTTAATAACAATTCTTATCTATGTTTTTTTTAATGCATGTTAAGCAGAGAGATTATGTATTCCTCGTTGGGGGTATCTGGAAATGGGTCATATAGGTGCAATAATTCATAATATGAAAATTTCAACTCTGGCAAGAATTCACAGGAATATAAATTCAGTTTATGAAACAGTGAGATACTGATTGTAACTGACTGGTTTTCAGGGATACAACTTAATTCTTATGGGTCACACTCATTACTGTCTTAGATGATTGTTAGTTTAGAGGTGCGTGAGAAAAGAAAACATAAGGCAGTGTTTTCCATTTTTAAATAGGAAAAAGAAACGCACCGCTTTGAAAAAAAAAAACAGAAATCTTCTTGGACTTAAATGAAATCTTATTTTTTCAACTGGAAATTTCTAGTGAGCCTACATAATTAGAGCTTGAAAGTATGGGTAAGGCAATGTTTAATGTTTTAATAAGCATGG
This sequence comes from Balaenoptera ricei, assembly GCF_028023285.1. Taxonomy (NCBI): domain Eukaryota; kingdom Metazoa; phylum Chordata; class Mammalia; order Artiodactyla; family Balaenopteridae; genus Balaenoptera; species Balaenoptera ricei. The sequence goes on from NC_082641.1 coordinate 75,121,359, forward strand.
ATCTAAAACACAATAATAAAATATCTTTCTTAATGTTAGTAAATTAATCTTGGAATAACAAATTTTAATGCTCTCAACTCTATGTCCTTGCATACTTTTTACACAACATTCTCAAGGTTTTTCTTTCTCCTTCCCCAAAATGAAAGTTATTTATTTGGGCTTTTATAATATCTTTCCACCACCTAGACTGTACTATTAAGTACAAGTCATTTGCAGTTTGAAACAAAAATGACAATAAAATTGGTTTATTTTTCACAGCAAGAGTTGTAGGTAAGTTTTAAGGAACCGAAGCATGAAAACAGAAGACCCAAGAGTTGAACTGCATGGAAACAGTGGGCAGCTCATGCTAAGTAGGACTAAATCCATTTGTACCAGTGTATTTAACTCTGGGGGTCAAGAACCTCAGAACCCCAAATTCTCATCTCATCATTAATATTTATTGTGTTGCATGAGCTTTAGAATTCTAGTACTCAGGTATATGAATGCTTACTTGAAACAGAAGTTCTTTTATTTTTTTTAGTGGGAACATCTTCATAGAAAAATAGTGGACAATTTTCTATCCAATAATATGCAGTCCCACCATACATATTTTAAAATTTCTATTTATTTATAACCCCACCTTTCCTCACAGAGTATTCGAAGCAGATTTCTAGGAAAAGACTTTTAATATAAAGTAAAAGAGAAACAGAAAATCAGAACCAAGGAAACGATTATAAAAATATGTTGATGATAAGATTCTGCATATCTAACATGATTATTCTTGCTTAAAATTTGGATCTGAAGTTTCCAGCAGTGAAATCAAAGTTATGTGCCCTTATTAGACAGGAGGAAGAATTTAAATTTATCAGACTTAATATATAGGACACTAGTTCCTCAAAATATTGTATGGCAAATACAAACATAAATTTTATTTCAAGTTTTCTTAAACATTTTCCAAGAAAACTTGACAACATAATAATAAAATACACTTTTGTGAATATGATTCCAGGGAAGATATCAAATACTCTCCAGAATGAGGTGATAGCCAGTTCTGGAATCAATGGGGCCTCAAATGGCAGCTTCTTCCTCAAGGTGAGAGAATGATAGAGCACCCCTTATTTACTCCCCCTGATCTGAATTCCACCTAATGTACTCTTCTGGTTGTCTAAAGTGGTCCAGGGTTTGAGTTAAAATTATTTTAAGGAATGGTTGAATGCTTCCCTGAACCTGACTTTTGAAAGAGCCCACACTGCTATGATTTTGCACTGTTGTTTAGTTTCAAAGCATATACATCCCTAAAAACAGGTGCCAAAGCTCTTTGTTATTGTCATAACGATATGAATTAATGTTTGAATCTGAATAAAAGAAATTTCACTACCATACAAAGAAGAGGTACCTAAAAACAAAGGCAACAATTTCTTCCAGATTGGGTACCTCAAATGTCATATTTTTTGTGTGTTGAAATTAACTATCTGTTTCAGTTGTATCAACTTACAGTGGCAGGAAGATAACATGGAAGATAGCATAGCATAACTAGAAAGTACCCAATCTGGAATCCAGTGAGTTTTCTTTATCCTTCTAATTCACAATGTACTTCATTAGCTTACGACGGATTTAAAGTACATAAATATATTGTCGGGCTATTTATTTTTTCCAACTCTTACTGTTTCCAATGTTAATTATATTGATAGGTCTGGATTTACATTCTTTTCATGTTGTAGATGTCTAGGACAGAAAAGCACTAATTAATTCATGTCTAGGATGAAAAATGCATTTATTTATGTCTAAATGAAAAACAAAAGAGCAACTCTATCTTTCACATATAAATTCATCACTTGGTGACAATACAAGATGTTCTTGCTTGATTTAGATACTTGGTCTTAAAAGAATGTATCGAATAATAAGTGGCTCAGGTTATGCAGGAATATTGAAAACAAAACTTCCTTTAATCTATTATTGACAGGAAGGTGACTCTTCTCTAAATTTCACTGGGAAGATTCCTTCATGTTGAATGTCAATGAAGCTTCTGTTCACGTGCTTTTGCAAACAATGAAAGTGGCATGATCCTTTCCGCATCAGGCCAGGTAAAGGACTCGAAGATCTCCTAAAAAGAGCCATCTGTCTTTGAATGTGAAAAAGTGGATGAAACTATTATATTTTATCAATAACTTCAGGCAAGATCTAAAGCCAATACAACTTGTGTATATAGAAAAATTGGGGTTCTTGGACAGATGAGCATCCAAAGATGTTTTTAAAATAAATAAAATGGGTCTTATCAGCATAATTTCAGGTAAAAATGAATCTAATCTTCAGAAAACACTATATCCTTCTTGTCAAGTCTATTTCTTTGCTCTTTTAACTTTTGCTTTTCTCCATATAGCTTAATGTTTCTCTGCACCATTTCTCCCTCCTTGAATCACCTGAAAAGTAAAACAAGTATTTGAGATGTGCTGTAAACAAGTAAGACCATCTGACAGCTTTTGCTTGAAATCTTACCACTATGGTTTCAAGTTCTGTTCTACCACAAACTTACACTTACCCTGAGCAAATTATTCTACCTCTTGGGCCTCAATATCCTTGCCTAAAAAAGGAGACAAATACCTATAGGGCAGGACTGTGGGAAGAATCAGGTAACAGATGATCATAATGCCTAGTAGGTGCTATATAAATAGTAATATAATTTGTTTTATTTTTCTATTAATGGACTTCTACTTCTGGTGATATACCAGTCAGTAGTGCCTAAATGAAGTTGCTTTCCCAGTGATGGAGAACTTAATTCCTAAGGATAAGTTTCAATCTGTCTCTCTTATTCTCTTATAGAATTCATGAGGGCATTCTAAAAACGTATCCATGATCTTAGTTCTTATCACATAAATGCCTTTCCAGAAGCACATTTGTGCTATAAGATTGAAGTGGTAGCTAGTTGTGTTGGAGGGCAAGGGGCAGGAACAAGACAGAGCACAAGGAATGTGAAAGACAATTTAGTGCTTCCTCCTAGCCTGCATTTCATCTTACCCTTTGCTGTCTATAGACTATTCATCAGCATTAACATGCACCGAAATCTCCTTTGAAATTTTAATCAATTTAACATTGGTGTATTTATAGATTAGATGAAATAACTTTTGCTGTCTCTTCCAAGCACCTTTGTCATTTGAATGGCTTACAGCCCTCATATTTCTCAATATGAATTTCGAGATATCCTTCTATTTCAATCTTGTTTTCAAAGGACAAGGTGGAAGATGACAATGGTAATGAAGATTAACGGAAAGACTAATTATACAGTCACTGGTGGGGGGATGAGGCGTACGGCTAAATCTTTCTGTCACGAATATTCATAACTAGTTCAGTTTAAATGCCAGATTTATAAGAACAAGTGATCCATCTCTATCACGCGCCGGATACTTTATTTAAGGTAGGTTCAGAAGAATCTTAATTTTTTCATGCAAGGCTATTCACTGTATATCAATCCTAAAACATTGCTCTCTTTCCACTTCCCTGTGTTTGTCCTACTTACGCTTAACCACAGACATTTAGATTGTCTTAAATAATGATTATATATTAGGAATCTCTGTATTTTTTCAACACTCACAAAACATTTTTTTTCTTTTTAACCTGACAACTGTTCATTTGATTGGTGACAAATTTGTGTGCCATAAACCCAACATGAATGGATTGCTAATCAGTAGATTTAATTGCATAAGGGAGGTATTTTATTTTATACCTACCAACATTTTGATACTAGTTGATATATACTATAGTTATTTCAACTACAGTATATATCTAGTATTAAATTAGCACATGATATAAAGGCTGAGTTGGCCATAGTAAGTTAATGTCACAACTAATGTAAAGAAGACTTAATTGTAAACATGCCATTTGTCAAGTGTGTACAATTATAACTATGCCCAGTTAAAATGATAAATATATCAATTGAAAAGAGATTTTTCTCTTCCTATTCTTAGATAATGGGTTTTTTCCATCTCAGTTAATAAAAACAATAATTAAAAATTATTCAAGGAAATATTTAAGTTATATGTAAATAAAAATGAAAACTTAAGAGTTTAATATTTGAGGAGAAATGTCTGTTGCTTAAAAATGCATTCTAGACCATCAAATTCCCTAAAGCTATGGACTCTACCGTTCTTACAGATAGGAAGTATTGCTCTTGGTCAATGTATATTGAGAACCTAAAGCAAAAGCCAGAATTTTGATCCTTCCATCCAGTTACTTTTGAGGCATTGCTATAATGATAAAAGAGAACATCTGACAAATTATTCTAACAAGTATTTTTCTCAAGTAATTTGTTCTTAAATAAGGGAGGGAGGTCTCTAATCTGATATTTAATTAGTGCTCATCAAACACAATCCAAAGTTCATAATCATGCCACTTAACCCTCAGTTTTCCGTTGGCCAGGTGCCTTTTCAGTTTGGGATACTTGTCAGGCTACTAAAAGTTGCTATGAGTACTTTTATCAACCATAATGATGAGAAAAACAATTCATGGCTTTGCATAGTCTATAAATCTCCATTTGCCAAAGGAATTATTACCGTGTATGGATTACAGTCCATCAGAACACTGGGAGTCTATCAAAGTCTATTATTTCAATTCACTGTGACATACGCAGTTATGAGATCCAGGAAATGTCATAGCAAGTTGACCCCCAAGAAAAATGTTTGAAATAAGATTGTTCCTTTTGGGTATTTCTTCCCTCAGCATTTACTCAATACCTTCAAGCTTCTTTGTGATCTCTGACTGTTCCCAATGAATCAGTTCTCCTTCATATCTCTAAAGACCTTTCCAGGTCTCTCCCACTTCTAAACATGGCATTACTTCCCTCCTCCTGGGTTCACAGCAAATATTTACATTGATAATTGATCACAGTGCTTTTTTCTAAGTTTCAACATGGATTCAGAATCTTTCTCAAGCTTGCACTCAAAAATAAAACCACTATTCAATTAGAATCAACACTGGAAAATGTAACGTATATCCATCCTTTGCCTTAAACCAACTTATAGCTGGAATATTAGACAGGTAGAGGGGAGTCAAAGCAATAAGTCAATACAGTAATTGGTACTTCTAATATCTCTCAAAGAAGTTGGTTGGTTATAAATAAAGTTCACCTGAATATGTGTTGTGCAAATAGTCCAAATCGTTTATGAAATATGGAGGGGGGGGCAGAGAGGAAGGGAGGAAAAAGGAAGAAATAATTTTTTTGTAAATATTTTGCTTTTGGCTTATATGATAGTTTCCTATTGCTACTGTAACACATTACCAGAAACTTTGTGACTTAAAACAATACAAGATATTTTCTTACAGTTCTGAGGGTCAGAAGTTGAAATGGCATGTATGGGACTAAAATCAAGCTGTTGGCAGAATTGTTTTTTATGGAGGCTGTAGGAGAGACTCTGTTTGTTGCCTTGCCTTTTCTAGCTTCTAGAGGCTGCTTGTATTGCTTGACTCATAGTTCTTTTCCTCCATTTCAAAGCCGCAATGGTTGGCTGAATTCTTCTCACATCCAATCACTCTGAATCTCCTGCCTCCCTCTTCACTTATAAGGACCCTTGTGATTACATTGAATTCATGGGGATAATCCAGGATAATCTTCCCATTTCAAGATCCTTAACTTAATCACATCTGCAAAGTTCCTTTTTACCACATAAGGTAACATATTCACAGGTTCTGTTACTTAGATCAAGAACATCTTTCGGGAGCCATTATTCTGCCTACCACAGTCTCTATCTACGAGCAACAACAAAAGAAATAAATCAGGACAAGGAGATTTAAATACCTATAGTAGAGGAACTATACTTTAAATATCTCCTTAACAATCTGCTTCTGATCATGTTTCTAGGAATGTAGTATACTGTTGTAGGGAGCAGGAAGGAGGGTAATTATGCCTGGGTTGAACCAAATCTTGTCTACTCATTTACTTACTGTGTGTCCCTAAGGGACAAGTTACTTCAGCTCTCTGAGCCTCAGTGTTTTACACCTGGGAAGGGGGTGATAAAAATATGCTTGTCTCAAGGGCTCCTTCTAAAGATAATATGCTATAGTCCATGCAAAGTGCTTAGTACAATCCTTGGGACACAGTAAATCCTGCCCTTATCTTTCCTGGACCTGTTCCTTAAAACACATAACATATTCCGTAAAGTACTGTTAAATGAATGTTGCATGAATGATCTTACCAATGATGCCACTGTTGGATTTAATCATTTAATGATGCAAGTTTCTTTGATTCCTCTTTGTACAGCATAGGAAATAGCTTAGAATGCTTAAACTCTAGCACTTTAGTCATCACCCCAAACTCCATACAATGAAGACAATGGCACATTTAACTCTATTCTGGTCATTTACCATCTGGTAAACTAAACAGGTCAGAGATAACTTTTAGATCATCCTGACCATCTTAATAGAGTTAAACTTCACATTTTTAAGATGTGATAAAACATTGGTAACTGAGATGCAGTCTTCATAGTATTGCTTGAGACTTTATTAAATCTTTGTTCATTATATGTAGTATTAGCCAGTCAGTATTCATTTAGCTAACTAAAGTTTTAGAGTTCATGTTTCCACTTCTTTCAATATGACATTTTTTAATGTACAACATCAAGTTCCAGGAGGAAATATATTTTTGACAGGTACAATTAATATTTTAAAACTAGATGGAACAAAATTAACACCTCCATGTCACCAAAGCAAAGCAAATCAAGAGAAGGGAAGAGGAAAGTCTTACTCTTCCCTAGACAAGCTAGAGAGATTAGCTCTAGTCTAGTGACTTCTAAAATTTAAAAAAAAATCTAACTTCTTAATCTGGGGTATAACATAGCTAATTGTGTTAAAGCATTTTAGAACAGATAAACAGATCTAATTTTACTTCATGTTTTACTCTCAAGCCTCTAATGCCAGTCCAAGGTATCAAAAAGGCATGGTTTTGGAGGAGAGTAAGGACAATATATCAAACAATTGTATTGAACTACTCTATGGGATAAAAATAATGGAATTTCTAGAACAGACCTGGATCCAGTCCAAATAAATCAATGTCTCTGCATCCTGTTGTACTTCCCTGTGCTTCATCTCTACCTTTCAGCAAATCAAATCTATCCTGTGTTCAGATATTACATGTTTATCTCCCTAGAATTTTAACTCTAGGTTATTTTAGGGTTGTCAAATTTTGAAAATGTTACCAGTAATTTTAATTAATTTCATTTCATTCAAAAAGACAAAATCATCAAAAAACAATAAATACCTCAGTGAGCAAAAGCTAGACTGTTTTGTGTCAAGGCTTTTACAAAGAGAGAGAAAATTCTCATAATTTTTCATTCTGCAATTAAAATAGAGAAAATTTCCTCAATACCTTCTAGACTTAAAACCTAAATTTAGAAGCTTTCTATCTCAATGATTTTATTGAAAGTATTGTACCAATATAAAAAAAAACCCACAATGTTTAAAATATCTTCATTCAACATTGATCTGATACAAGAGATAAAATCCACCTTGTTATTTTGGGTTGGATATGCTATCTGGTAGGCTTTCCCAGGGATTTAAGTGACAATATTTCTGATAACTCCAGAGTGTCAGTTGTTGAAAGTTCTTACCATCAAATATATGAAAGTTCATACCATCTAAAATAAAGATGTTAAATTCCAACCACTTAATATGAATCTGATTTCCCAGAAAGCAAATCTATCCAAATAAATTTCAAGTTGATTATATTTGAACCTAGTGAATCTGATATTATAAGGCTGATAGAAAGATGACTCAAATGGAAAATTCTAATACATATAAGCTAGTAGAGAATATGGGTTAAATATAATTAGGCTGAACTAAGGTTACTCATATTAGTAGAAAGATTATTAGCTACTGGAAATTAAAGGAGTTTTCTTTCACTAGAAAGAACTAAAGATAAGTTGAAATTATTTGTGTAAATAAATAATTATTTATTAATAGATGAATTATACACATATTTTTGGGAATTAGACTAAATTAGAAAGAGTACATCTAAGAGCAGCCTAAGGAAGCCATTTTGCCACCTATTTAAAAATGATTAATTGGTGTTTGTGTGCCACTGGCCAGAGATGGCATGTACAGAGCAAGTACTACAACTTTTCTTTCTAAATAATAAGTAGAAAAATAAATCTCAGTGATTATGAAACTTTTTTCCATTGAGCTTAATATCTGGTTTCTAAGCAACTACTACTAATTACTAAAATTTGTAGGTGAGATGAGAATTATTTCTCATCCTTGAAATCAATTATCACAGAAATATACACCATCAAACCAACTGCTTTTCTGTGAAAGTTTGGCGTTACTCTGGATTGCTGTCAGTAAGTAGAAATGTTATGGGGACATAAAGGCATATGAAGGGGATATGAAAAAGAAGATTAATTGGAAGAAGTATTTTTGACCACTTTAGAGTTTTTGTCTGTATTTTTAAAATAACCAACCTGAACTCATTAAATCAAGGAATATTACTGTGTAATACTGTGAGTTTGATAGTGTTCTAAACTTTAATATATATCAATAACAATCTTTTAAAAAGACAAAAAATCTTGCTTGCATGAAGCTTACATGCCAATTTGGAGAAAAAGACTATTAACTAATAATTAATAAATAAATAAAATCCACAACTTGTTAGATTGTGATAAATATGACAGAGAAAAAACAGAGAGGGAACTGCCTGTTTCATCTCTAACCAGTAAAGAGTTTAGAAGTTATCACTCCCATCTTTACAACAAGAAAACCTAGACAAACTGGAAAACAATGACTTTTTTTGACCCATCAGAAAACTGAGTCATGAGGCAAATTGCTACCTTGAAATCTGTTTGGAAATGTACATCCAGAGAGATATAACAGATGAGAGGTGATAATGTGAAGCAGAAGACAATGAAGTTATAAGCCTCACTGTAGAAACACTTAAGTAGTAATTTTGACAAATGATCCAAGAATTGCGGTACAATTCCAAAAGGTTTAACATGATTATAATTGGAATACCAGAAGCAGTAGAAAGAGAAAATGGAGCAGAAAAAATATTTGAAGTAATAGTGGATAAGAAATTTCCAAAATTCATCCAGGTGTTTTAAAAAACACAGATCCAGGAAGATCAGAGAACTCCAAGTAGAATAAAGAATCCACCCTCCCCCCAGAAAAATCCAGATCTAAGCATTTATAGTCAATCCTCAGAAAATACAAAACAAAGAAAATTTTGAAGGAAGCTTGAGGTGTAGGTAGAATGCCTTGCCTATAGAAAAACAAAGATGAGAATTAAGTGACTTCTCATCCAAAACCATATAAGAAAGAAGAGTCAAATATTTAAAATGCTGATAAAAAACCCAACTCACCAAACTAGAATTCTATATCCAGCAAAATTATCATTCAAAATAGAGAAATAAAGACTTGTGCAGCCAAAGAAAACTGAGGGAATGTCTCACCAGACCAATATTGTAAGAAAAATTAAAAGAAGTTCTTCATGCTGAAGGGAAATTGTATAGGTTTAAACCTGAATCTACATAAAAAAGGGAAGAATGTTGGAGAAGTAATAAATGAAGGTAAAACAAAATCTTATTTTTTATTTGATCTAAAAAACAGCTGTTTGCTCAAAGTAACTATAGTAACAACATGCTGGGTAATCATAGGCTGTGGATAAGTGAAATGCATGACAGCAATGCCACAAAGGATGGGAAGGAGTATTGAGAATGCTCTAAGTTACCTATACTACATGGAAAGGTGCACAGTTTTTTTTTTTTTTGAAGATTGATTTATATTCATTTAAAATGTATATTGTACACTCTAGAGCAATAAATTTAAATTTTTTTTTAAAGTATAATTGATATACTCTGAAAAGAGGTAAAATGGAACCATTCATATAAGATGCTTAATTAATATCAGAGACGGCAGAAAGAGAGAGGGAAAAAAGAGGGGAACAAATACAATGATTAAATATCAGCTAAACTTAAAATGTAAATGATGTAAATATACCAATTAAACTTTGTAAGTTAAATGAGTGAACAAGCAAATATAAACTAGAGACAATAGTATATTGTGCAAAAGAAATCCACTTCAAATATAAAGACTCCAATTGGCAAAAGTAAAGGCATAGACAAAGATATATCAGAGTGACACCAAGTAAAGATATGCTGGAGTAGGTATATAGTAATTTCAGACAAAGAAAACTTCGAAACAAGAAATATTACCAAAGATAAAGATGAGCATTACATAATGTTAAAGAAGCCATGTTCAAAGAAGATGTAAGGATTCTATATATGTCTATACCTAACAGATTTTCAAAATGTATGTGGTAAAACTGATAGAGTAAAAAAATAAATATAGAAATTCAATAATATAAAGACTTAAACACCCTTCTGTCAGTAATTCACAGATTAAGCCAGCAGAATATCACAAGGGATATGATAACTGGAAAAGTGTTATCAATAAATTTGATCTAATTGACATTTATACAGTGTTTCACCCAACAAAAGCAGAATATACATTATTCTCGAGTTCACAAGGAACATGCACCAAGATAGTCCATATTCTGGGTCATAAAACATGCTTAAGAAAATTTAAGATAATATAAATAATAACCTTCAAAAAAGAAATTACCAGACTAAGAAGGTTTTACTAGTTAATTATGACAAACATTCAAGGAAGAAATTCCTCGACAATTCTTTCAGAAAATAGAAGCAGAAGAAACATTTCTTAACTAATTCTATGAAGTCAGCATTACCCTAAGATCAAAACCAAATAAAAACATTACAAGACAAGAATACTGCAGACCAGTATCCCTCATGAACATACATATAAAAATCCTCAACAAAATATGAAAAAAATTGAATCCAACATTGTATAAAAAAGAATTATATACCATGACCAAATGAAATTTATTTCCTTTAAACAAGGCTAGTTTAACATTCAAATATCAAAACAATCTACCAGGCTAAAGAAGAAGAATCATCCCATCATATCACTTAACACAGAAAAAGCATTTGACAAAATCCAACACCCATCTGTGACAAAGATTCTCAGAAAATTAAATAAGTGGAACGTCCTCAACTTGGTAAAGAACACCTAAAAAAACCTATAACGACTATTATAACTAAGACACAGGATTCTTTCCCCCTAACATCAGGAACAAGGAAAGGATGTCCTCTTTTAGTATTTGTGTTTAATGTAGCACTTAAAGTCTTACTGCAATAAGATAAGAAACAGCAATACAAACATACACATGGGAAAAAATTGTTATTTTTTTGTAGACAGTACAATTGTCTACGTGAAAAAGCCCTTGAATTTGTAAATAAATGTCTGAAACTAATAGGTGAGTATACAAAAGTTGTAAGATACAAGGCTAAAGTAAAAAGTCAATTGATTTCCTACATACTAGCAATGAGAATTTGGAATTTGAAATTCCCAAAATTCATTTACACTAGCATAAAAATGTAATTCATGGATATAAATCTAAGAAAATATGTATAGAATATGTATGCAGAAAACAACAAAATCCTAATGAAGTCTATTAAAGAATAGGTAAAGATGTTTTCCATGATCATTAATTGGAAGACTCTACATTGTTAAATTATCAATGCTTCCAAATGATATACAGATTCAATGCAATTCCAATCAAAGTCCTAGAAAAATAATAATATATATATATCAACCAGCTGATTCTCAAATTTGTAAAGTCAAAGCTTCTGACAATAGTCAACATAATACAGAAGAACAAAGTTGGACAGCTCATACTACTGATTTCAAAACTTACTCTAAAGTGACCATAATCAAGGCCATGTGGCATTAATGAAAGAATAGACAATCAATCAATAGAACAATAGGACATAATAGAATCAATAGAACATAAAAGAGAGTTCAGAAGTAGACTTACATTTGTACACACCACACAAATGTTGATAAAGAAACAAAAGCAATTCATATTCAAAGTTGTTTTTCAACAAATGGTCCTGGAAAATTTGGATGTCTATATGCAACTTTACACATTACACAAAAATTAAATCAAATTGGATCAGAGATACAACTGTAAAATGGAAAACTATAAATCATCAAGAAGAAAATCTGCATGACTTTGTTTGGTGATGAGTTTTGAGATACAACACCAAATCATAGTACATAAAAGAAAAAATAGATAAACTGAACTTTATTAAAATTAAAATATTCTCTTTAATTATTTTAAATTAATTAAGGCTTGTTTCAAAGCCTAGTATGTGGTCTATTCTGGAAAACATTCCTTATGCAGTTGACATGATTATGTATTCCACAACTGTTCAGTGGAATGTTCTAAAGGTATATGTTAGTGTGAGATACAGATTGTCGGTTTATGTTGTTTCCTTAAGTCTTTCCTTGTGTATCTTTTGACTACTTGTCTATTATTGATAGTGGAGTAATAAAGTCTCCCCCAATTATTGACGAACTATTTCTCCTTTCAGTTCTGTCCATTTTTTATTCATTTTATTTAGGTGCATGTAAGTTAGGTATGTATATGTCTATGTGTGTTTTTTTCTTTATATATTCTATTATCTTGCCGATACTTTCTATTTTAATATTTGACTCAAAATCATTTGCAATTTCCCATTGGAGCATTTTTTACTTACAATACTGCCTTAAAGTCCTTGACAGATAATTCCAACATCTCTGTTACTTTTTCCTTGGTATCTCTTGATTTCCTTTTCCCATATGAGTGGAAATATCTGTGGTTCTTCATATGCCAGGTGATTTTTGTTTTATTGTGTTCATTTTGAATATTACATTTATGAGACTTTGGGTCTTATTTATATTCTATGAGTGTTGATCATATTTTTAGCCTTGTATAGGCTGTGTTTCCAATGTCAGTTCAGTTTTCAAAGCCTTGGCAGTGCTATCATTTCTATCCTGCATATGTATAGCCCAGTGATCAGTCTGAGACCTAATGAGAGATCTATTTCTTAGCACACTTCTTAAAGTCTATGGTATGCGAATTAGGATCAGACCCATGTTTGCATAGGTCTGGGGATAACCCAGGAATTAATAAACAAAATTATTGCTTTCCCAAGATATTTCTTCCCTATAATATCAGTGGTACTTTCAAGTCCACTAGGTTTCACTTTTTGGTCTTCTGGTCAGAAACTGTCCTCTACTGTGATTGCACTTCCTCCAGAGCTATGTGGCAGGAGGATGAGGGAGAGGGAAAAAATCAACAGTTTTGTACCACCCTCTTGGAGATGTAGCTCTACCAAAGAGAAGGAGTTTCGGCTGTAGGAAAACCTGTGTATGGAGTGCAACAGAAGAGAGAAAAAGGAGAGGGGAAAAATCAAGAGATTTCTCCCACTTTCTCTGAACTTTAGGAGTTTCCTTTTCTGCTCCTCAAACCAGAGCTAGACGGTTTCTCCTTGATCTTTCTGTGTCTGAACCATAGTGCTCACTTCTGAGTTTTATAGTTCATTGCATTCAGGCCAATAAATATTGGAGGAAAAAAATAATAAACTCTGTTTCATGGTACTTCAAATTCTTGTGTTCTTTCCTTTCCTGCCTGCTGATTATTTACTTTTCAGTAATCTCAAATACTGCTCAAGCAATTTGTGGAGGTTTGATAGTTGCACTCAGTGAAAGGGAAATGTTGGCATGTGTTTATCTTTACTGGAATTGGAAGACCATCATTTTTTTTAGTTTTTCAACATTTCAGAACAATTTTAAGCCATCATTAAACTTTGGTAATTTGTTTTCTTACATTTTTTGAAACTTCTGAGGGGAGTTTAGGTGGACTTCAGTTGGAATAGAATAATTTAGAAGGATGATGTTTAACCTGATGGCATACTTGAAACTCTACACCAATCTGATGAACTCATGTGAAATATTTTCTATGATAAATTCTGTCTCTTCAATTTCCTATTTCAACTTCTAAGGCTGCACTCTTTCAGAGAAGATTATCTCCATGCACATTCTGGAGCCTTCAAAAATGTGTGTTGGGAAGAGGAAATTCACAGGTTTTGATCCCAAAACAATTCTAATTTTCTTTTTAAAAGAATAAAAAGAGAATCACATTACTACTTTTTCTCCCCTCAACTTTTATCCGTTTTTATTTTCAATTATTTTCCTTTCTTTCATATTTGCAGTAGATTTTATGAATATATCTCTCCATGAAAAGGAATTCAGGTAGCCCCTAACCAAAAATAAAGAAGTTGTTCTAGCCAATATCTGATGACATTATTTTTATTCACATCAGAAGACAAACATATTGTTAGACTGAGAAATTCATTAGAAACTTTAATTCAAAACATTCAATCCATAGTCATCCATATATATATATATATACACACACACACATATATATATATCTTAAGTTCACAGTTTTTGTGTATATATATTTTTCTTATTCCAGACAATTTCTCAGGGTCTCTCTAATGTAATCTGAATTTTACAGAAAACTAGATTTTAGAGGGGCTAAATAATGTGGCCAAGACAGTATTGATACTGACAAAAGTAAAACTAGATTTTAGATTATTTAACACCTGGGACACAAGTCTCTCCAAACAACAATGAGTCTCTTAGAAGTTCAGGTTTAAGGAAACTTGCTTTTATCATTAGTGTAAAATTGTTTAGCATCATTTCTTCTATGAATAAAATTCTGACTGGATATTTATCTTCCTGATTATGATTAGATGTTGGATTTTCTTATGGATTCAAATATATATGTAGAAAAACATGATATGTTAAGCCTGACTCAGGGAAATGCTAATAACTCAGGTTTAATCAATAAGTACATTGAAGCTTCTACTGCTTCTGTGACAAATTCCATACGTAAAGTTGCCCGAGAAAGTCATTTGATGAGTTAAATGAGAGTACACCTCCTAATTTGTTTTCATATTTAATTATCCATTTATTCTTTTGATTCATAGGCAGTAATTTCATACTGTTGATTCCCTCTTGACCTTGTGCTTGTAACTGAATCTGAGATCTGGCTTGTGGCCCAGGAATATGTAGAAAATTGTTTATATAAGCAGCAAGCTGCCTTGAGCTGTACTGCTTTGATTTAACGTTATAACTGTACTAAAAGTAGCATAGCTTTCCCATTTACTCTCTATTCTGTTCAAATCCCTTGTCATTATAACAGATGTTTGGATTATTGTTCTGTAAACCATGTCAGAATTTCAATCTCTAGTATCTGTTTATTATTCTCCAAGGGTGATATTACAAATGTTCTCATGCACAGTTAATACTTATAAAACAGTCTGTCTTATTTCCCATAAAAAAAAAAAAACCTACCAGAAAGTTTTTGATAATCAGAATAAATATACCTAATTTGGGGCAGAGTGTTTTAAGTGTATATGAGTAAATGATCCCAACTAAAAGTGGGCAACATTTCAGAAAGTATTCCAATCATTAAAAAAAAAGCTTTTATCTTAAGTCTTATAAGATAATGATTTTTAAAATATTTTAAGTATATGTGTAGTTAAAATTGAAATACCATAATTAAATAATTTTATTCTGTTATTGAGACATAATTTGATTTATATTAATGTCTGTGAAAGCCATATCTGCTGATAAAACCTCATGGTTTTGAAGTGTGCCACGTTAACAAAATAAAAGAATTATTGAATAAAAGAACGTGAAGTCCGGATGCTCATAAAGATATACCAGTAGTGTATGGGGAGAACATCATTGTTTAAAATCTCTACTTGAGTAGAAAATCTTATTACCTTAAAAAAAAAAAAAGAAAAAGAAAAAGAAAACAGAGTTACTGACAGCTTTTTCAAATACATTTTTAAAGCCTGAACTATTAGTTTCCTCCTGTTGTTTGAATGAGTTATTGCAGCTTTTACAAGGGCATGAAATGAGATTTCCTGAGGTGACAGTCCAATTGGATATTGACGAAGAACAAAATCTCTGATAAATCATTTGTTTCTCCTTTACATTTTTCTATTTTAATCCTTACTCTAAAGAGAATTGGTATGCTCTAAATAGAGCCCACGTCAGATGAAGGAGCATTATGCCCCCTTATTACAAGAGCTGTGAGCACACTAATACTCTGAGGAATAATCTGACTGTGTTTCTAGAAGACGAGCTTTGTAGCCAAATTAGAAATGTTTGCAAGAAAATAAAATTTGTTTCCCTTATTTACTTCACATACATTTTTATCTTTCTTGTTATGTCCCATTTCTAGCCCCTCTTTCTTTTGAATATAAAAATGGCACAAAAAAACAGGAGAGGGGAGAGAGAGAAGAGCCTACTCTTTGGAAATGATTTAGAAGGAGAGTGACAGAATTCTTCTGGGAAATAAAAGGAGAGGGGAAGGGAGAGTTTAAGGGAAAGGGTCAATTAACTACTCCATCAGCCCCATCGAAAAAGGTACTGTATCTTTTACTTCATTCATTTCACCTTAGAGAGTGGACACAGCTACCACGGGGTTCGGAGTCTGCAAGAACACCAACGTGTGTTACGTTTACATTTAGGATTTTTTAAAACGAAGGGAGAAAAAAACACAAGGTCAGCTTCGGAAATGATGAATGCCTTTTTGCTGAAAGCTGTACTGAACGTCCTTGAGTTTAATCAAAACTATTTGTTTTTAGTCAGCTTTGCTGTTGTCTCTTTTACTCTTGTCCACTGATAGCTTGACATTAATGACATCATAAATCATGTGAAGTGGCAGCTTGGGTTTGGTAGCATTTCAAGTGTTTGTTGAGATGTCCCGGACTATCTGAGGGGCTGGTGCAAGGCTGGCTATCATCCTACACTGAATCTTGAGTTTATGGCATGATTCCGTCGGTAGAAGCACAGAGTGCATTATTAGTGTGATGCGCCTTCGTTAAAGAATAACCGGCTCCTTGTTAAATGCCAACTTCAGAAAGAGATTGTCGAGGAGGTGGATTTATCTTTAATTCTGTTTCTTCAATTTTTTAAAACATAATTTTAAAATCCCCTATTAAAATAAAGACCTCGCCCTCTGTACTCGTCAGTTCCTGTGGTCATTCAGCACCTGTAACGTAAAGTGTGAGAGTCCATTTGCACTGTTCATATTCCCAGTGTCCAGTCACTTGAGACTTGAACAGTGGGTACGGTTTGAGCACTCCTATCACCTACACGTTTTAAAAGGCTCTTCTTACGCATAAATCATCATCTGTACATTGAAAATGTATTCTTTGAAACATGTCTAGCTTTTATCAGTTTTTTGTTTCAGAATGATTTCACTGGATCATTCTATGTTTTATGGCTTGTTATCTGTGTGACTGTTCTTAGAACATGCTTTTCATTATCATTGTACTCTACTGCTAAGGAAAGAAAAGATTATTCTTTAGCTGTTATTTATTTAATGGTATTTTGTTATATTGTAAATATAAATATATATTTGAATAATATGTAGATCATTTACTTCCTTAGGCCAATGTATTACCAAGTGAAAGAGAGTTACTTTGTTTTATCAGACAACTGGCAAAACGAGATGTCTTTTCTTCCATCATGGAAAAGGATATCATCTTGAAATGTGCATCGCGTATTATAAAAGAGTACTTTTCATAGTGTTGAGACAGTTCAGTCAAAATATATAAACACTAGTGCAGATTTAACAGAAAATGCAGTTTTCACCTATATTCAAAGTGGATCAAAATTAGATCATTGCTACACAGTCCCAGGACAAAACACTGAATAGAGTGACATCAAATAAAATCAATCATTTGACAACTTGGATAATTTAATTCCTTGGTTTTAAACTGAACTTGAGAAGAAAAAAAAAAATGTTGTGTATAGATATAAGTACAGATTCTTAAAATTATCTCCCTAGATACTTATTACCTATTTTTATATGAATGCTAAGAGGTTATTTCTTCATATGGCAGCAAAGTTTTTTTAAAAAGTAGTTTTGTAAAAAGAACCTAACTTGATATAGTATTAAAATATTTTTTCCTTTATTTCAATGAGATACATTGACAACGTAAATGAGTTTGAACAACATTTGACTCTTCTTTAAACAGGATTGGTCCCTGTTATAAAAGGATTTCTTTTCTCCCTGACAAATGATAGCAAATAATTATAACAATAAAGCAAATCACAGGTGAGCTCAATATAATGAGGGCAATACAATCCAACTCATTGTGACATGTACTTCAGTTCTATGGATTTCTTGCCAAACCTAAGGGAATATTAATATGAATTTTTAAATTATTTTACAACTTTAAGAAATGTTCAAAATATTGTTATGTAGTTTCATGGTATCTCTCACTGTACTGTATGGAGAATGTTCTCATGGAGGTGAAGTAATTTATACATCTTTTGCCACCAGACTTCTCCTACTTCTTTTCTGCATATCTGTCTCCTAAAAAAATGACAAGGTTTTTGTTTGTTTCTCATTAAGTATTTAATAGTCTGAACTTTCATCTGATCTAGACATGATAGAATTAGACAGGCATTATTTTTCTTCAGACCCTAACTATGTGCTGTGGTGCTCTAATTCTGGTCTGCTCTAGTCTTCTAATTTAGATACACCAAATAATTACTTTTATCCTCAGAACAGAGAGAGTGAATTTCAGCTTGCTTCAGAAAGAGAGGATGTACATCCTCAGTGAGACACAAAAGGTTTGGATCTCCCGGCATGCAAAGGGAATCACTTACATGACTGGCCCAGAAAAAGTTATCTTGGGCTTCGAGGGTGCAACTTTCAGTTTTTGCACTCACCTATCTTGAAAACACTTCTGACACATCAAATATATACTTAGCAAATTTCCTTTTTCCTATTAATAAAAATAACATTACTGGACTTCCCTGGTGGCGCAGTGGTTAAGAATCCACCTGCCAATGCAGGGGACACGGGTTCGAGCCCTGGTCCGGGAAGATCCCACATGTCTCGGAGCAACTAAGAGCGTGCACCACAACTACTGAGCCTGCGCTCTAGAGCCCGCGAGCCACGACTACTGAAGTCCGCATGCCTAGAGCCCGTGCTCCACAACCCCTACAAGAGAAGCCCGCACACTGCAACGAAGAGTAGCCCCTACTCGCTGCAACTAGAGAAAACCCATGCGCAGCAACAAAGACCCAACGCAGCCAAAAATAAATAAATAAATAAATAAATAAATTTATTTTTAAAATATATCATTACTTATAAGTGGGCATACAGTGCTTTCTTGGTAAAACAGGACATTGTCCTTTTATTAATGAAGTGCAACATCAAACTAATTCATTACATTCATTTACTAAAGTGTTGATTCTAAGAAATTTTGCTTTCTAGACCTCAGCAAGAAAAGATTGGCAGAACTATTTGGGAAACTACCTCATACAGAACCACTGTACCACCCCTCTCTGGAAGGTGGGAAGACATGCTTCTCATGCTTGTATACACACATGCATACACACACTTGCCCATGCCCACGTTTATTCATACACATAATTATGCCAAGATCAGATAGAATGCTGAATTAACAGTTTCATTCATCCTGAAGATTTTCATTTTAATTTAAGCTCCTATTGGAAGGCTGATGAAAAACAAAAGCTCTAAGTCAATTCCAAAATGAATCAAATTCCAGGTCATGTATAAATAGTGAATGATGGTAATTACAGTGAAGGATCTGAGGTACAATTTATTTTTAACGAACAGACAGCACCTGACAGTATTTATATATCAACTTGTTCTGAAAATCCTCTCTCTGGATGATAAACTGATTTATTTCACACCTAATTGTCTTTTACAACTAATCGTGATGTATATATAAAGTTTCATAAGTAAAATCATCTAATTTGGCAAGGGATGTATTAAAATGAAAGAATTTGTGTCATAAAATAAACCACAGAAACTTGTTTTCATGATTGTCAAATGCAATTTCATAAATAGATTGTCATAAAGATCTTCTGCATAACTTTTTTCTTATGTTAAGATGGGATTTCTAGAGAAATGCATCACTGAAAAATGTTTAAATGTTGGGGCTTCCCTGGTGGCGTAGTGGTTGAGAATCTGCCTGCTAATGCAGGGCACACGGGTTCGAGCCCTGGTCTGGGAAGATCCCACATGCCGCAGAGCAACTGGGCCCGTGAGCCACAACTACTGAGCCTGCGCGTCTGGAGCCTGTGCTCTGCAACAAGAGAGGCCGCGATAGTGAGAGACCCGCGCACCGCGATGAAGAGTGGCCCCCGCTTGCCGCAACTAGAGAAAGCCCTCGCACAGAAACGAAGACCCAACACAGCCAAAAATAAATTTTAAAAAAAAATGTTTAAATGTGTTTAGGGAGGAGAGAAGACCCCCATGCCTTGAGCTATTGCTCCCAAATTATAGTGCTGGTGAAGATGAGCTACCATAGTCAGGGTCCTTCAAAGGCATACTTCTTGTACAGCTACCCAAGTAAATCAAGTACAGAAAACTCACTTCTATTCTCTAAGAGAAACAAAGGTGAACTGGCAGATAAATAGCATTTAGATGTATTCCATGGAAAAATTCTCCTTAATTAGAACTTTCTCCCTATTGAGTTTATCCCTTAATTTTATTTGAATTCAAATTTATTCTTTAAAACTAAGGACTAAACATGGTCTATTGGTAACTAACGAAAAGCAAGTGAAGATGTCCATGTGGCTTTGAGTATTCACAGAAAGCAGGTCTGCCACATAAGGTAGTACAGGTTGTT
Source organism: Balaenoptera ricei (assembly GCF_028023285.1). Lineage (NCBI taxonomy): Eukaryota > Metazoa > Chordata > Mammalia > Artiodactyla > Balaenopteridae > Balaenoptera > Balaenoptera ricei. The sequence goes on from NC_082641.1 coordinate 75,141,917, forward strand.
CACTGTACAAGGACACATAGCCATGAGCATAAGAGGGCATGAAATCTAGTTCTCATGCCATGCACCTTGGCAAGATATTCCTTTTTCTATTTGGGATAAAAGCAAAAGCTCACCAAGCTGGACACCCAGGAGGCTGTTTGTCTAGAGGTGGTGAATTTTTCTAATTCACATAATGGTGCATAAGGATTATCACAGACCTTTGTGGAAAGATCTTTGTTTTTATTAGTTTAAAAAAAAAAAGAAGAATTACAGTCTTAAAAGTGAGTTTAAATTTGTTTTAGGTGAGACAAAGTCTGACCTTTAAATTACATAAAACTAGGAAATTTTAGAAGAACTGTCTCCTATCGTATGTAACGTCTAATGATGAGATAACATTATTTCCCCTCACTGAATTCTCCTAACCAAATTGCTTTACTATTTCATAACTATCTATCTTTGTAGGATTATTGTACTTCCTTTACATTTAAATTCCTTTCAAATGGTCATGTACAAATGTGTCTAAAGCTTAGCCACATCCATAATAGAGCTATCAATACAAAGACACTCACTTCTTCTCTCATGTTCACAAAGACTAAAAACAAAAACTGAGCTAAATAAACCTCTTTGGGAGAAAAGAATTTCTAGAATGTGCCAAAATTTTCAAATTGAAGCATTAAAGAACATAATTTGGCCTATTTCCTTAGGTTATTGATGTGCTAGTGCTAATCTTGTACTAGGTCAGGGTTAACCCCAAAGAATAAGCTATTGAGCTTTGCTAAAATCTTTGTGGTACTTGTCAATAATGATCTGGCTGTGACTCTGGTTTCCAAGTCTCAGTCTCAAATAGTGTTGTCTGTAATAAATACAGTTTCCCAAGCCCTGTATGAAATGTTTTTTCTTTATTAATTCCATTAATATTTATTGACCACCTACTAAAGACATTTCGAGTAAAAAAGGGTTTATTGAAAGATAATTTTATAGATTTATATATCCTTTTCCATCACATGAAGCATTGTCTAACATCATTTAGTAGAAAATATACTTAGTTTCAACTATATCATCTTGTGATAATCTCTTACATTCAATGAGATAGTCATAGAAAATTGTTTTTTTTTTTTCTATTGAAGACACACTGGATATTTTTTAAATAGCTTTAAAAATATGGAAACATTTTATGTACTTGCTTTTATTGAGAGTGCTAGTGAATAACAGAAAATCACAAGAGGTATATGACGTATGGACTCCAAAGCAGTATTTTACTATAAAAGCATGGAACCCTGCTGGCATATGTAATTTAATGTGCACCATGCCTCCCCTAATTCAATCAGGTCTCTACATCCCTTCTTTTATATTCCAATTGGATTTCACGTGCTAAAGCCATCAAGATTTTCAGGATGAAATGAATGCTTGTATTAATCCTGCAATTTCCATTTAGAACACAGCATCGATTTGATTAATAAGGTTTGATGCTGAATAATTATATGGCAAATATGTAGGCTATAGGAAAACCACAGATGTGACCACCAGCAAAAGCCTTGTGGGAGAAGGAGGTCAAAGGAAAGCAATGGCCATGACTGAGGTGATGAATTCTTTGGCTTTTCTTTTATGCAATTAACAAGCAGGGCTTCTATTAATTTGCCACCCCCAGAGCCTTGACTGGTCAGATGCGTCTGGGTCAAGGGTCATGGGGCAGAGTAGGGGTCAGCATCACAGCAGCCCTGAAACAAAATGGGAAAACTAAAGAAATCTAAATGATATGGCTGAGTATACATTCTGTAGTACAGAGGGATGGGAGGAAGTGCATCTCCTTCATGTTAAGATTGCTGTTTTAGAATAATAAAAATGTTCTCTGCACATTTAATTCAAAGTAATCAATCTAAGGTGCAGTGGTTGAACATCCAATAAAGGAAAATCAATGTGGTCTCTACAAGGGAAGACAAACAATGCTCGCTTTTACTAAAGGGATTATAGGTTAACATTTATTCAGTGTATTGTAATCTGATGTCAAGTGGTATAAAATCAAGCCAACAATCCATTACCACCCGTTACAGGCTAGGTGCTGATCTCATGCAAATTGACTTTTCATAGAACTTATTAAATCATTTCTGTGTTCTAGCTATGAAACATTTTTCTACAGTGGCTGAACTTCAATGAATTTTATTTCAGATCTTGAATGAAAACACATCAAAAAGACAAATATGCGTCATTTCAAAACAGAGTTTTTACAACTTTCTTATGCTTCTAGTCATTAATTAATTATACAAAATACATATTATTTTATGTTTCTATGAAAACAAACCAAAGAACTTGGTCATGATACTGGACCTGAATTATTTTCCTCCCAAATTCTTTTATTACTGCAAATGTCATTGTACGTGTTTGTCTATTTTTATAACACTGAGATAAATTGCAATGCCTTTCCAAATTTTGATAAAATTTAGATTTCCCTAGAATTTAAGAGAACTAATTCATATTTTATCAGTACTATGCATGTTCCAAATTTTGAGTTTATTTTCTTTTAAATAAAAAGTCTATATTTCACATTGTAGACATTATGAGGTAAGGATATTTTTTAATAATATGTCTCATAAAGTATATTACATGAATCCCACAATTGGGGAATTAATAATTATTGAAATTCTAAGTATCTTAGATATAGGTAACCTAATTGAGTAATGTTTCAGTCTAGTGTAGCCACTATTTACTTGGGCAATAAGGATTTAGAGTGATTACTGCACTTCCCCTCCCCAAAATGTGATGATCTTTTGAAGTATTATAAGAAGTTAGTGATCTTTCATTAAACATAATAAAAAATGGCTAGCAAACCTGTCAAAGTTAGCATTTTTTTCTAGAGCAACTGTGCTTATTGTTAGAATTGGGGCCACTTTTAAGTGTGAGGAAAATCATTACCACATGTTTGAAAATATTGGTGATATTTTGCAGATTGCATTACTCTGCAGCCTGGTGCTACTTCAAAACATTTCAAAATTACGTGATAGTAGAAAGGGAAATTGAATTTGACACTATTTTTATTATAAAAGCTAAGTTTAGTTTACCACCCTTGCTTTGATGGAATCTTTTAGCTTTTTATTTGTTTGGAAGTAGAAGTTTGCCTATTCTGTATACACGACATAAAGAAACTTAGAGCCTATTATTTTAATTCTTATTTACAAAATCTAACTATGTATATTATTGAATTATTCATATACTAGTATTTTTACAAATACTGAAATTTGTAAATTTTGTCACAATAATGGCTTCCATTATTATCTTTCTCAAATATTGTGATCTTAACTGATATTTAGACTAAAATAGATTATACTTTTGCTGACTCTACATAATAAAACTAAAAAAATAATGTTTAACCGTATTTGTTCTATTATGGTAACTAATTTGGGCTTCTGTCATTGTTGCCTTGTTTTGTATTTTACGTAGTAAAATGAATGTTTCAAAGAATCCACTTGTAAAGTGGATTCTTTGAAATCATCTTATAAAGCCTATGGATCAAATCAGAAATAAAAGTAAAATGATTACAAACCAATTTCAGGCAGTGAACCAAAAACACTTATATAGGCCACTAGCTCACCTGTCCAAGATCTGAATTTGGTCAGATTTATCCCATTTACATGAAGCACTCTGAACTGAAGAAACTGAAATCTTAAAATCTAATGATGTAATTTAATATGACCTTGTAACATAGTTTGAATTGACCAGATATTTTTGTTCAAATGTTGAATCAGCCCTAAGACAATACATTCTTCATATTTAAAATTAAATTGAAAACAAAGTGAAAAGCTAGTAAAATATGTTGAGATAGATTTATATTCATACTGTAAGTTCTAAACCTGGATTCTTTCCAGGATGTGGATTTTACCAGGATTTTTCATGAGCCCTTAATTTCTTGTCTCATTTCTGTTAATAATAGGTAGAAACACTTGCTCATTTCTCCTGTACATAAACTGCCTTTGCTATTCTGCTTCTCGCTCCATAGCAAAAAAAAAAAAAAAAAAAAAAAAATTCTTTAAAGAGTAAAAGTAATCAGATACCAAACAAACAAACAAAATGCAAGCGAGTCTTGTGGAAAAAAACCTCTGATTTCTCTTCATTTTTATTTGTAAAAGATTAGCTTGCTTTAGGGGATCTAGATAACACGAAATCACTTCACAACCAGAAGCGATGAAGATATGAACTCTAGGCTAACAGTAACGGCAAAAATAATTTCAAACTGAAGGCAAAAGCACTTCATTTTGTGCACAATGTCTGAATGCCTTCCACTGGACTTTAAATAAAAAATGGAAAACATTTTAGCAAATACGGGGAAGCACTGAGTATATGGCACTGAGAGGCATTTTTGATGTTTTTGCATTTTTGTGCAGAGAGAGCCATAAAAGGTTGCCAATGGGGTATTGTAAAACCACAGTTAACAGTGAATTTTAGATAGATATAACCAGTTAAAAGTGATTGAATATCAAGGGTTGAATAGTGCTTATTATACCTGCTGTTGGGAGACTTCAATTCATTATCGTAACAGAATGAAAACAGCATTGCTGCTGTCCAGGACATGCTTGTAGTATTGATTGGGCTTCTCCAAAGTCTTCTCTTAGGATGCAGAGTGCAGTCAAACATGCACAAACATCACTCAGTTCCCCTGATTCTGTCACGTGCTCCTTGTACCTCAAATGAAAGCAGCCTTAAGACACAGGAAAATGCTTCTTTATTTGAAGGCAGACAGGGCTCTAAGCCTGACTCCAGGGGCTATGCAGATGTGGTGACCTTTCTTCCAGAGACCAGATTTTACACTCAAATTGTCATTAAAGCTCAATTTTCCCTAGAGGTTCCCAGTCAACTTGTGTGCTCTCTCCATTAGGGTTAAAAGTCAAGAGTGGCACCATGCCCACCATGCATACTAAATGAAATGGAACATAAATAAAAGGGGGAAATGACCTGCCCTCCTGGAGAAAAGGCATCATCCACAGTCTACGCAGATGTAGTCAGGCCTGGTCAAAATTGCACAAATCCAGGACTGACACTTCAGCCAGAATGTCACAGGATCCTGTCTCTAGCAATGTACCTCTGAATGAGGATATTATTCCCTCCTTTTAATTTCCAGAACCAGTAAAAAGTATTGACTAAACCTGTATAGATATAGAAACCCTATATCTTTCTCACACCCTCTGCCAGTATCTATAAACTTAATTAATCTGATAGTCTTAGGAACAAAAAATTAAAAAGAAAAGGAAGAAAAGAAAAAAAGACATTAGTCTATAACCGAAAAGTAAACTGTTTTGGTGTCTTTAACTTGGAGTTTGGCAGAGTAAGTGCATACAACAATAGAATTAACTGATAAAATAGATTTTTTCCCCCCTTGCCTATGTAGGACAACATGACCTTTAAAAATGCCATGATCTCACAATCTCGTAAAGTAGTTCATTTTAAGGTTATCTCATAAATGAAATTCAGAAAAAGGAAATTTCTCTAATGTCTCAAATGAATCAGCCTAATGTTTCAGGGATGGGAGATATTCTTGACCTATTGATATGCTGTGTTGGCCCCCCACAGACCTATGCCAAGAATATGCTTCACCAAAGTGGAAGCCTTTCTGCTTAATTAGGCACCTCTTGATTTGAATTGCCAATGCAGAGAACTCCATTTTGTTCTTAAAAGGGGGAGAGGTGTTGAGAACTGAAACTTTTCATAGAAACATTTCTTAAATCTTCAGAAAATCCCATTATAGGGAACCTGAAAACCAGGAAAGGTAAATCCTGATCATACCCGACCTGATTAAAACAGCAACAATAGATCTGAAACTGGGATATACTCCAACATCCCAATATAAGATGTAGTATCTGGATTTGGCCTACTGTTTTTAGTTTTATCTATAGGTTTGGGGCAATTGTCTCATTTAAAATGGTGTTTTGTATCTGAGTAAAAATGCAGAGTATAACACAGTGTATGTTGTAGCAAGACTTTGATTGTTTATCAGAAGACATGAGTTCTAGCCCCAACTCCATTATTTGTGGTGTAACCTTGAGCAAGTCACTTGCCCTCTTTGAACTTTTTATTTTTAATCTGCAAACTGAGGCTAATGACAAATGCTTTGACTATGTCTAATATTAAATGAACTAATTCATATGAAAGTTTTAGAAAATTGTGAAGATGATAGATTGATAGATCCTATTATCAATTTGCTACCTAAAATTTAATCTACCTAAGATGAACAAAATCCCTCTTGCTAACTTTTGGGGCAATCATGGCTTTCTAGATCCCTTTTGCCTTTTCCTATGTTCCAAATTTCCCAGAAACAGATTTTTTAACAAGGTGTCAAAGCTATCATTTATTAGATGATTCCCAAAGTCAAGGTCATCCCCCTTGGTCTTTTGCTCCAAGTCTCACCCTCCACTGAGGCTTCATCTCCACATAGCTAGCATGGCACCCTTCACAATAGCCTCATTGATGAAGGAGGTCCCAACTTTTTCCCTTGAGTAATCACTCTGATTTTTCACACAAAAAAAATTATTATTAGTGACACTATGATCCCTACTCTGTCCCAAACTACATTTTTAGCTCGTCTTCAATCTGATCCATGCCTTTTATTTCACAGTAATGAAACCATTTTTTTCCCTAATAATGTTCAGAATCACTTACATATTTTAAAAGCGATTTTGGCCTGTCTCACTAGATTGTAAGGTTAAAAGAGGAGTGTGTGTCCTGTTCAGGTACTGAGCTTGGTACCACAGATGCCACAATGAACCGATCCCAGCCTTGCCATCATGGAACATATGCAGTCTTTGTCTTTACAGCCAATTAAAGATGGTTCCAAACTTCCCACATGCTTCCCCAGGATACATGGAGGAGAGCTAATTCAATCTCCTCCTTCCCCATAATGATTCTTCTGACTTTCCCTGTCCTCAGGAAGCAATCACATAGATTATACAGTGTTCAATCAATGAACGTTGCAATCTTGTATATGACTTACCTCTGCTCTCATTCCTCACATCTCCTACATTCTCATCTACCCCCACTTCCCCACCCTGTCTTGGTAATGTAAAACTGGTTCACATCCTTTGAGAACAAATTAACTATCATTTGTTAGTGAAGGCCTGCTATGCCCAAGGCCCTTACCACACATGATTTCCATTCTTCACTGCAAACTCATTTTGCAGAAGAGAAAGTTGGGACTTAAAACTGTAAATTAACTTTATTCATGCCATAAGATAGTAAATATCCGTGCTAAGAATTCTTGAATTCTTTATCAGGTCATTCTGACTCTGAAGACTGTAATATATTCCCTCCCAGCTCAGTATATTGACTTCCTTCACTATATATTGACTTCCATAACTCCATTTAGGGGCATGCATTTTAGTATAAATCTGCATTCCATGATGCCTCTAAAACTCATCATTGCTCATGCTCTAATTTATAATAATTCCCTGTGATCACATTATGCTTCATAGATTCTCAGAGTACTTTTAATAAATAACTAAATTAATTAAATTAGTAAATAATCCCATTTGATGCTCATGGGAAACCTGAGGAATGCTGGACAGGTGTTACAACACACATTTTATCACGGAAAAAAAACAAAACAGGTCTTTAGGTTGTAGAATTGTTCCAGTTATCACAATTAGAAGCAACAGAATCATGCCTAGGCTTCATGCCTCCTGACTGCACTCCAGAGGGCCAAAGCTAACAGCATCACATATTATTATGTGCACCTATATTGTAATTACAGTTTAAAACTTATTGGTACAAATTTAACAGTTGAGAAATTCAGGGTTTCAAAACTCCAACTTTATTTTGTCACAACTGGACTTAATTTCTTCCTTAAAACACTATTTCTGCCTGAGGGTAGAACCAACCTAGCCACATCCAGGAAAATGTAGTCCAATTCCTAATGACTCAAACACTTCAGGGGTGATCGCCTTCTGACTGTTCCTCCTTTTTCTCTGGACCTTTCCTTCCTTTACTTTTCCTCTTGGCCTGGTGGCCTATGTGTTCTCACAACATGAGGTGAAGGCGGCTGGCCCAGGCGCATCAGTGCCTGCTCGCATTGGCACCAGGGAGGTGTGGGTTGGCCGGCCGGGGCTTTAGATGCTGCCTTTGGCCTCCACTGCACCTACCACTTACTCCATGGCCACAGGGTCCATCCTGCACTAACTGTGTCGCTTTGGTCCCAACCCAACCTTTAGCCTCTTCTCTGGACTTCTTAGGAGCAAAATAATTATAGGATGTTCTCTATTGCTGTTGGGCTGCAGGAGGCTTGAGAGCTATCTCCAGCCCTCTTACTGTCTTGGGTCCTCTTTCCTAAGACATACCTCATTGTTCTCAAACACTGGTTTAGAGGACCTCGACACAGGCTTGTTGCCACCCCAGACTTCCTCTTAGAAGAAAAATATGAGTTCCCTCTGCTATTGAACACCAGCAATCCCACCGAGTGTTATCATTATCAGACGCTCCTCTTCCAGCAAGCCTTGCCCAGTACTAATTGCATTAATTATTTCTTTTCACAAAAGTTTTACATAGCACGTATTATTTGTCAGCCACTGTTCTAAGAAGTTCTACTCTTATTAATTCTATTTTATAGATGAGGATATGAGCCAAAGAGAGGCCAGAGTGTGCCCAGAATTACACAAATAGTAAGCAGCAGAGCTAGAATATGAGTCTTGGCAGTTAAAAATGATGGATTATGAGAGCGATTCACATGAAGTATATTAACCACACCAGTGTAATGAGGACCTTAACAAGATGCCATTTATAAAATTTACCCAAATGGTCTGAGAGACATTAAAGTGCCTCATATAGACTAGTGCATTATGCTTGTCTGAACTAGCTGATGGTCCTAAGGAACTATCCTTATGGGCATGATTCTATTTACACGTCAAGAGATACAGATGGTTCTTTCAGAGTGGGAAATGGTGAATCTGTTATATCATATTCTAAAATATAACAGTATCCAGGCCAGGTATGTATCCCAATAATAAATGTTTTATATTTAAATTCAACATAGTCATGTAGGTGATTATAGTATAGATAGTTTTTAAACATATTTTACTCATATTAGTGGCAGAGTTCTTGAAAAGAAGAAATAGTAAGACAATTTGAGAGAATGTATCTGAAATTTTCATTAAAGTAGTTATCTTCAATATCTTAGAAAAATAAGTGTTTTATCATTTCTAACATTTTGTGAAATTAAGCTTGGAGTCATAGACATTCCTCACAATTGAATTCCTTTTCCTGACATATAATAATTTTTCCAGAAAACCAAAATGATTGCTATATCCTTAAAGAAGGAAAATCATCCATTATAATAGATACCTTTGTCTTCCAGGCAAGATAAAGTCACAGGACCAGATTTACCCTCCCACATTACATAACCAAAAACATGAACAATGGTTTTCAAGACACTGGACATCAGGCAAAAAAGGACACGATCTCTGAGTGACAAGAAACAAATGAGGCAAGCTCTTTTATTGCCCCAGTCCCAGTTGTGAGAGGGTTTCTGGCATGTGGTGCAGGAATGGGGAGCATGGAGTGCCCAGGGAACTCAGCAGTCTCCCTGAGTTGAGGAGATGGAACAGAGGGTCCAGGGAGATGAAGGCAGCTGAAATTCACAAGACAGAGTTCCAGAAAGAGAGAGAACTGAACAAAGGACTGAAAAGAAAGAACTGAACAAAGCCAGAACCCTGGAGATCTGTAGAGGGTCTGTCTCGATCATTGTGTGCTTGGGTGCTGAGCAATTCACGCTCTAAGGAAACCATGAGGCTGGGGAAAGAGGCATCCAAGAAGATGAGAGGTTAATAGTGCTCAGCACTCCCACGGGACCAGAATGGAAAAATATAATTAGAAGGATCTTGGACTTCCCTGGTGGCGCAGTGGTTAAGAATCCACCTGCCAACCCAGGGGACACAGGTTCGAGCCCTGGTCCAGGAAGATCCCACATGCCGTGGAGCAACTAAGCCCGTGAGCCACAACTACTGAGCCTGCGCTCTAGAGCCCACGAGCTGCAACTACTGAGCCTGCATGCCACAGCTACTGAAGCCCACGTGCCTAGAGCCTGTGCTCTGCAACAAGAGAAGCCACCGCAATGAGAAGCCTGTGCACCGCAACGAAGAGTAGCCCCCACTCGCTGCAGCTGAGAAAACCAGTGCATAGCAACGAAGACCCAACGCAGCCCAAATAAATAACTAAATAAATTTCAAAAAAAAAAAAAAAAAAGAAGGATCTTGCCTCAGTACGGACAGGGATCTTTAGACTAAGCATTATTTGGGCTAACATATCTTGAAAGAAAGACCCTGAAGGATCAAACTCTTTCTAAGTAACTTAACTGCATCACAAAACAATGCACAAGAACACTTATAGGAATACAAAATTATCCTGCACCCAATAAGGTAAAATTAATAATGTCTGGCATCTAATAAAAAAATACCAGTCATGCAAAGAAGGAAGAAAGACCCATAAAATAATCAACTGAAATCAACCCAGAGCTGACACAGATGTTAAAATTAGCAGGCAAGGACATTAAGACAGTTTATTATAATACATATTCAAAAAGTTAAATAGAGATATAAAGATATAAAAATACCTAAATCAAACTTATAGAGATGAAAAAAGATTAAAAATAATGAATAGAGCATCAGTAAACTATGGGACAACTTCAAGTCATCTAATACATATTTAATGGGAGTTCCCAAAGAAGAGGAAGGGAATCGATTACATCAAGTGTTGATAATAACGTGTAGGAACTGGAATTCTCATACACTGTTGATGGGAATTTTAATGATACAATCACTTTGGAAGACAATTTGATAATGTAATAAAACATTTTTTAAAGATATCGACCATATGATCGAGCCATTTCACTCGTAGGTGTTCATCTGAGAGAAATCAAAGTATATGTCCACACAAAGACTTGTACAAATGATCATAAAAGTTTTATTTGTAATAATCCCAAAATGGAAACAATCCAAATTTTCATCAATGTGAAAGTATAAAGAAACCCTAGTGTATCGATATGGAATACTACTCACTTTAAAACGGAATGAAATATTCTTTCACAGTAAAACATCAGTGAATCTCAAAATAATTATACTAATGAAAGAGACTAGACCAAAAAATACTACATGATTCTATTTATATTAAATTACAGGAAATGTAAACTCATCTTTAGTGACAGAACATGGATCAGTGGTTTGCTGGGGGCAATATGGGGGTCAGGGAGGGTTGGGAGAAAGGGATTACCAGGAGGCAGGAGGAATAGGGATGATGGATATGTTCATCATTTTTATTATAACGGTAGATACATGAGTGAAAACCTTTCAAGTTGTTTAACTTAAATATATTCAGTCTATTGTATGTCAATTATATATTAATAAAGCTGCTTTTAAAAACCACATACACATAAAAAGAATAAAAGAAATAGTTTCACATGAGCAAAGAAGGTTTTTATAATATGATTTTATAGAGCATGATGGGGCCAATTAAATTTTGTTTCACCTTTCACTTCTTCCTCTAATCTGTACTTGAGTCATTAATCATATAAAATCAGATTCTTTTAAAAATTTTTTGATGGAAAATATATTTTCCATTATATTGAAAATAAATTTATAGGAATTTCCTATTTATTTTATTTATTCATTTTTATTGAAATACATTTGATTTACAACATTGTGTTAGTTTCAGGTTACAGCAAAGTGATTCATTTATATTTTTTCAGATTATATTCCATTACAAGACATTGAATATAATTCACTGTGCTATACAATAAATCCTTGTTGCTTATCTATTTTATGTATAGTAGTTTGTACTTGTTAATCCCATACTCCTAAATTGTCCCTCCTTCCCTTTTTCTCCCTTTTGGTAACCATTAGTTTGTTTTCTACATCTGTGAGTCTGTTTCTGTTTTGTATATAGATTCATTTGTGTTATTTTTAGATTCCACATATAAGTGATATCATATAGTACTTTTCTTTCTCTGTCTGACTTACTTCACTTAGTATGATAATCTGTAGGTCCCTCCATGTTGCTGTAAATGGCAATGTTTCATTCTTTTGTATGGCTGAGTAATGTTCCATTGTATATATGTACCACATTTTCTTAAGCCAGTCATCTGTTGATGGGCACTGGGGTTGATTCCATGTCTTGACTATTGTAAATAGTGCTGCTATGAACACTGGGGTGCATGTAGTTTTTCAAATTAGAGTTTTCATTTTTTCTGGACATATACCCAAGAGTGGGATTGCTGGATCACATGGTAGCCCTATTTTTAGTTTTTTAAGGAACCGCCATACTGTTTTCCATAGTGTACACATCAATTTTCATTCCCACCAACAGTGCAGAAGGGTTCCTTTTTCTCTACACCCTCTTCAGCATGTATTATTTGTAGAAGATAACATTTATTATTTTTGATGACAGCCAATTATTTTTAAGTAAATAATAAAATGTGTGCAGGAATAACTCCTGCTCAATATTTTATTTTCAGGGCTTTTTATCAGAATATAATGACCTAAATTTACATGATCACAATATGTATTTAATATCTATGCCAGAATTTATTGGGAAAATAAGTAGTTTGATTTAATAATGTACATTTGTGGAAAAAGTTAAAGTCAAAAAATTGGATTTAAGGTATAATTATCAGATTGCCGAGAAAATTTTAAAGTTTGAATATTAAATGACATATTTTTCTCTATAATAGAACATTAAAGCAATTTAGAATTTTACATTATCTCAGGACAATATGCCTAGGCAATTGTAAAACCTTAGGTGTGAATTGTCACTGGGGATTTTCATATTCTTTAGCAGAAGATAATATTTTAGAAAATGATCGGTTTCAGAGAATATTTCCAATGGATAACAGAATCACTTCTACAAGATCAGAGAGAATCCTATCATGTGACAAGAGGTTCCTAGTAAGTTTTTTCTTCCTCTAGTCTCTTCTTCCCACAGTTCATCTTTCATATTGCTTCCAGGGTTTCTGAAATAAAGATTGGGTTATGTCAATCCTCTATTCTAAAGCCTTCCATAATTTTGCAGTGTTTAAGTAGCTATTTAGAGTACATGCATCATTATTTTCCACCACGGTTACCACTACCTCCTCCTATACATTCTAAGTTTTAGCTAGAAAAAACTTAGAAATTTTTTTTTTTATTAACACGTATGTATTGACATTCTTCTCTTATGTTATATAAAGATCACTTCTCTACTGTGTGTGGACTGGATTGGAAAAGGGTAAGAAAGAATGAAGGAAAATTGTAGCATTAACCCTTGTGAGAGATGATAGTGACTTGAGGCGTTGTAATAGCAGTCAGTGTTCAGGGGAACTCTCTGCAGACTGTTCCTCCCTGCTTTTCCACCTAAAGATTCCAAAATAACATTCAGGACCCTACGGCAAGATCACCTTGTGTATAACTTTTTCCCAATTGCCAAGACAGATTCCTTTTTTCCTTCCACTATGCTCTTTTATCATTCTGTACATACTGCTATCATAATACCTACCCCAATTCAGAATAATTATTTGTTACCTTGCTTTATTTTCCAAGACCTGATAGAAAAAGCCGATATAAAGTTTCTTAATTTGTTGTCAGGGTCCCCTCAGGGAAAGCATGTCACACTCAAGAGGATGAAATGAAGCACACAACTCTTACAAGGTATGAAGAGAGTTATATGAAATCAGCAAAAGACAATGGAGCACCCTGGGTTAGACGATCTTAAGAAGCTGTTAGTCTTCTAAGCCTGAAGGGGCAAGAGAAGTGGGCCAGTTGCCAGAGCTACAGCTATGGCATCTCCTACTAGATGCTTTAAGAGAGGAATTCAGCCACTGGCAAACTGGAAGGTACTCGGCCACTGCCAAACTTTTCTCAAATGGAGCACAGGAAAATAAATACCCTCACTGTACTCTCCATTGGCCTTCTGAAGGCAAGAGCACTGGTTGATGCAATCCTTACAGCCTGGCCTCCAGGACACGGGCAGGTCGGAGGTGGGAGAATGGCTCTGGAGGGCAAATGCAAAGCCTCCAGCGTTCAATACATGGAAACTAAATGAGTGATTGAATTGACAGATGGCAACATGTGTGAGAATCTATACATGGAAAGAGAATAGAAACTTGGAGAGAGTTCATGTGAATCTTAAAGTCTGACTATAACAGGGCCAAAATGGTAGCTAAAGATTAAATTCCAAGTCTCTAGAAACTCACTGTCAGTGATTCATGAAGTTTTTTCTTAAGACCACCTGCATCAGAATTGACTAGATTACATGTTAAAACACAGATATCTAGGCTTGTATCAGGCCTAGTGAATCAGAATCTCTAGGGATAAAGGCCAGAATTTGTTATTAACAAGTACTCCCAAGGGCCCTGAGTAATTTTGATCTTCCCTTCCTTCCCTCCTTCCTTCCTTCCCTCCTTCCAGAATTACTAATCTGAAGCTTTGTAGAATGATAAACTCCAGAAAATTGCAGGCAATTTTCTCCAATTTTTCACTTTACACTGGTTTTAACCTTCCTGATAAACTCTACCCCTTAGTTAAGGTGTTAGTTTTAGTTTCTGGAGATAACATGAGACAAGCAAAACACTCACTGCAAAAAAATTGCCAGGCTGTGAGCCCCTTGGGGGTAAACTTTCACTGAATCTGAAGGAAATCTGCATTGGAGAGGCACGTCCCTTTCCTTCTTCTTTTCTTGTGCAGAATGCTTCTCAGGGATGTCTCAACTCCCCAGCCCTTTGTCACAGACAGGTGGTCTGGAACCAAACTTCATCATTACTATGCACCCTAATCCCAGAGGTCCCACAGCCCTTAGGTTAGCAAAGCAAGCTCATTTTCAAGAAGCTTAATGTTAGTGATACTTCATCAGGTATTAGCAAATGGCCCTCCTAACAAACATATCATCAGAAGCAATGCTGCTGAAAGCAGCCTGTGCCCACTTGAGGCTGACAGCCCAATTCCTAACAGAGTCCCACCGAGGACTCATTATGAGGTTGGGGGAGGATGAAAGCACTTACAGTGGGCCACATGTGTGAGAGCTGAAGCAGCCAACCTCCCAACCATGGCTCTGCAAACCAGTTCATTGAAAAAATATCCAGGATGGGAATTGGAGCTGTGTGATGTTGATATCAGAATTTCAGAATTTTTTCTTTTCCCTTTTTGTCATCTTGTCAGAAGGAAAAAGATGTAGGGAATTTTTTTAACTTCAGGAAAATAGAATCTATGCTATCAAAGAAGTAGCTTCCCCTAGTAATAACTGATGCACCAATAAAATACATTGTATTTTGTTAAACATATTCTAATCAGGGATGTCATCTCAGCGGGGCATTCTGAGGGCCTTTAAAATTAACCAGTGCTCAGAAATATGTAAAAATCCTTTGAAAAAATGTTAGTGGATGCATTCAGAGGCCCAAGTCCTTCTGATCGAGGCTCCCCAAAACAAAAATTTGACGCATTCATTTATATTCCCTAATCAGCTTACTTACATATTGTACTTCAGAGAAAAAGAACATGTTAGAATTTTGGATGCAGGAGAACCAGTTTTGCAGAATAAGAATTATTTTTCAGCTTAATATATATGCCATTTTACCTTCAAATTAAAGTATATTTTTACTCCCAAATTAAGATTCTTAAATCTGAAGCCACAGCTCAAGATCACACTGGAAAAACAGCTATGTAAAATGACTACAGTGTGTGAAATGTAGGTGTGTTCATGGGTTGCTTAGGTGGAATGAGATGTAGTTAAATAGAGCTGAGGAGGTCAAAGGACTTTGAAACAGTGATGTTATTAACATGGCTGGAGGGACAATGGGAAGATGATGTCAAGATGTAAGGAAAGAAAGGTGATGACACAAGTATTGAAATCACAGAAGCAGATAAGGGTTTTGAAGTTGGTAGATAAGAGCAATAAAGGTAAAGAAAAAAGTTCGCTGAGTTTTTGAAGGTACTGAAAAGAAGTTTGGAAGCAACAATAGGAAACAAGAGGTATGCTAACTCAAAGGCCAGTTTTTCTGCTCTTGAACTCTCAAGTTGTTCTAGAGAGAACTCTATAACAAAATAACTGGTTCCATCATAAACTCAGCAGAAATCAGCCACTCACTGTGAACTAATCAATGCTTTAATTTGTCTCTAAATTGACTGCCTTTGCATAAGGTTGTTTCATTCAAGAACATAGCCCCAGCTCACATTTATTGCTTTCTGCAAATAGTATCACCTTCTACTTAAGTGAGATCAAGACTAATGACAATGAGCTTCCTTAATGCCTTTCCTGTTTCACTTCAAAAGCCTCAGTTTCTCCTTCCAACTTCTCTTCTCTCCCTCCCATCACAGAAGAAGTAATTTCAGGGCTTATTCAATTGTGACCTCATTCCATTCTTTCCACATCCTCTAAGAGCTTGTCCCAGTAATCACATGCCTTTTCTCTTCTCTCACACATCTTTCTCTCTCTCACTCTCTCCCCTGGATCCTTCCCTTCAGACTGTAAGACTACAAACATACCAACATTTGTGCTCCCATCACACCCCTTTCTTGCCCGTGTGCTCTCTTTTACTGCTAGTTTTCTCAAAGATCATTCTCAGAAGAAGAACCTCCATCTCTTCACTTTTTCTTTTCCCATTTGCACAATTGATCTAGTGAATCGCTCTCTCAGAGGAGTAATGATAATCTGCCAGATCTAAGATTTTTTTCTTCCATCCTCATCTTTAACTGCTCTGTAGCATCTTCATCAGGCTCTCTGCCAGTGCCTTCCGCGAAGCTGCTCTCTCCAACTGCTCCTTCTAGGACCTCTTTTCAGACTGTTATTTCTTGTTCTGCTCCCTACACAAAAGTTTCCAAAGTTTCTATCCTTCATCCCCCCTGACTTAACCTCTCTCTTTTTTTCCCTGAAAAACTACCTGTAGCAGCCTGGCTTTCACGATCATTTCTGAGTGAAATGATATATATTCAATATATATATTCAATATATATGTTGACCATAACCTACATCACAAACTTTGTCTCACTTCAAAACTCCTCTCTGATCAACTCCACCTCAGACTGAACCCAACACCCTTCTCAGATCTTCCAGTTTCACAACTCTGGGCCTCTCTGATTATAAGATCTCCTCTTTTCCTCAAATTCAAATAAATGCTAAATCATATGGACTCAACATCACTAATATCTCAGTTGCTTCTTCTCTGTTTCTGTCAGCACTCTCTTCATCATCTTTCATCTGGTGGCAAACAACACCTTTCAAACAATACCTTTAAAAGTTGGAACGTAAATCTAAAAGTTTGGAATCTAATGAATAAATATGGCAAACAAATCTACAAAGCTGGGGTTTCCTCACTGCGGCGTCCACTTTGAACCCCTTTTCAGTCTCTCTCTGTAGCCTGCCATAAACATCACACTTTCAGAAATATTTTGAAAGAGAGAACATTCTTGAGATTCCTGGGACCTTTTATTCTTCACCCTTTTGTCCACATTCAGAGACTCTTAGATTTTAGGTTATGAGCTGGCTTCCCAGAATCTCCCAGCCAGGCTGGCTTTCTCTTGACATCATCCCTTGCTGCTTCTCTAGTCCCTCATTAAAATTCATCCATTTTTTGCATCATGGTCTTATGAAAGAAGTTTGAGATTTGGAGTCAGAATAGAAAAATATCAAATCCCACCTCTGCAACCTACTGACTCTGAGACTTCGGAGAAATATTATGTGATATTTATTTGTTGGATGTCTGGCAATGTTTGATGGTATCCATTCAAGAGTAACAATATGGTTTTGTAGGCAATACCAGAAAGAAGATGCATTTCTGGTGAAGAGAGTGACAGGTAAGAAGATTCTTCCTATCGCCCTTTAAAATAATTCCTACTTTGCTTCATTCTATATCATTCCCATGACAATGAGGATAACTATTGTTAAGTTCTAATTTGTTTATTAAAATGCTTTAAAAAGTCATTTTTTTAGCCTGATGAAATCAGAAGTGGAAGAGGCTTTGAAAGAAAGGCCATGCTGGTGAGGTTGCCTGAAAGCTGGAGGGGGTGGGTATTGTGTGAGAGGTGGCAGTGTTGTCGGACAGATGGCAGGGGACAAACTGAGAGGCACAAAGGATGGGCTGGCAGCCTCAGGTACCCCTTTTGCTTAGCCAAGATTCAGAGAGATTTAGGGGTGTGAAGAGGAGGGAAAACCCAGGTGGACAGTCTTTCTTTACTAGCGCTAATTAATCTTTGCTGAGAAAAACCCCACTTCTACATAAAAGAACCCTGCAGTTCCTACAGTGTTGTTTGTTCATAGATTTTGGATTAAGTTTGGCCATTACAGACTGCAATGGGCATCCTAGGTGCCACTTTTTCATCTCAAGATTTTTGTTTAGGGTGTGAGCATATGATTCAAAATCTAGGAATTTATTGCCATCAACAAAATTCTCAGTCTAATGTTGATGTTATTGAAGTCAGGGTAGCTTACATTTCTGTGATTCTATCTTCACCACTCAATATTTTTTCCATCCGCAGGGTCATGTTCTAAATGTGATCTAAAATAGAGTCTTTGGTACAGTGGTCAGGATCATAGTCTGTGAAGCCAGAGGGCCTAGTTTCTAATACTCACTCTACCACATACCAGCTACATAACCTTGGACACTTCATTTAACTTCTCTCTGCTTCAGTTTTCTCATACGTAAAATGGGAATAATAATATCAACCTCAGAGTAGTATCAAGAGGAATAAACAAATTAATACATGTAGATCCTTAAATCATGCCTGGCAAGTGCTTTTAAGTTAGCTACTAGCCTGGCACGTAGTAAATGCTATATAAGTGTTAGCTGTTGCTCCTGCTAGAAGCTGTTAGACTGAATTCCACATGCTCTATTATTACTTTAAAAACAGTACACTGATCTATCATCTCAGAATTTATTCAAGTGTGCCAGATAAATGTCTGAATACACTTACTCATCAAACCAAACATGAATTTACTCTAAGTTCAAGAGACGCACAGTGAAAACAACCATTTTATTTTTTTAACAGAATATTGTTTAAGTTTTAGTCACTCAATATAGAATTAAAATAGCTTATAAAAGCACTTGGCAGACGCTGGTGTTGAGTAGTTTCAGAAGTAATGTGAGAACAAAATAAAATGATCATTCAATGGATTATTGATTCATTCAATAAACAATTACCATATGCCTTGCCCTTACAGAGGTTTGAAGAAGACGCAATGAAAAATAAGATCAATTTCCTACCTTTTTGGAGTTATAATCCAGTAAAGAAAACTCAGATAAGTAAATAATTTTAAGTAATCGTATTGAGCACAATGATAGTCAAGTGTGAAATGATATGGGAACGTATAGAAGGAAGTGATTTGTATAAGGGCCGAGGCGAAGGGGTTGGGGCATGTGATGATGGTTTGGGGATGGTTATTGGAAGGCAAGTATTCATCCCACCCTTAACTGGGATCTCTGTGTGTAGGCAGAAAAGAAATTCATGGTATCAATATTCTTTTGCCCTCATACTTGAACTTTTTTTCAGCTAAGCCTGTAAAAAAAATATAACAAGCATGTTGACTTGACCCCAAAACACAAAGCATTCAAAGTCTTCAAGTTTAGTAGAAAAACAATAATTACACGGAGCAATGTCAGTGAATTATGTTAATGTAAAATTGCAGCTAATATTATATTTTGAATCCTAGGAGAAAAAAAATCCCAAAATTTTACCTGCAAACAAACCATAGGTAGAACTTATGGAGAATCACAGGAGAAAGTTTCTCCTTGACTCTTATGTTCTCCCTGGACTAATGTGATCTGTCAGGGCTCCCACTTGGTAATTAGTCCCATGGAAATACACAGGTTGACATTCAGCAAGATAGGAAGATAGATCATTCCTGAGAATTGTTCCCACCATAACAGTCACTCAGCCCCCTTCATACAGTCATTCACAACCTCCCTGGTCAAGTGTGGAGTCAGAAAGCAGAGAGCATCCCAGCCTCATTCAACATTATCCAGTCATAATAGTCAACTTTCTCTTCTTCTTTAAATGAAAATCTGTAAGAAAATAAGTTCAAAAACTGTAATACAACTTGAGAAATATTAAATGGGCTTTTAGAATGTACAAATACTTTTTAAAAGTTTCTTAAACTTGACTACATGCAATACACACAAATTAAGGTGTTTGATAAATAGCAAATTTCATAGTATAACTTAAAGACATGAACTACCAATCGACATAGATACTTTTTAAAAGGCTAAGCTTTCTGGTCATTGTCAGGTTCTCTAACTCTGATACTTCTACACTGAGTGTGAGCTCAGGAAGTTAGGGGAAGAGAGTTCGAGGGGCTCAATCACAGGAAATTTTGAGTAGCATCTGCGGTAATTGGCTCACTCTGATGCTAACGTTGGCACTGTAGCTCAAATTACAGACATGATAATTAAAACGGTTAGTCACCTGCTATAGCCAGTTAGGAAACATTATGGATGGGATCTCTCTTTGCATTATAACAACAAAAATGTAAAATACAATGGAAGAAATTTGACAAGAAGTGTACAAGACCTAAATAAGGAAAACTATAAAGTGATATATGTTTTTAAAATAAAGATTTGAGAAACTGGAGAACCTTATCATGCTCTGAACACATTAGCTAAGGCATCACTCTTCTCTAATCATGCTCTGAACACATTAGCTAAGGCATCACTCTTCTCTACTTCACTACCCCTATTGCTATCTAAAAGATCAGAAACAAAGAAATATCTTTGACTGAAACAAACAAATATCTTGTTTCCTTGTCTGCTTATTTATTTTCTGTCTTGGAGTGTGAAAATAAGCTTGTGAAAGTAAGTTCTTTGTTTTTCATCTTTAATCATGTCTGGCACACTCATTTTAAGAATTTTTAATATATAAAGAGTTATTATAACCCAATACATAAGATAAATTTTTGCTGTAGAAAAATAGTAAAGGGCATTAAGATATAAATAATAAATACAAATTGATAATAAATTTTAAAAGTTAAACTTAAATAGTCAAAAACATAAATTGAAAATACGTGGGATAGCATTTTGACCTCCAGTTTTTATAAATTTTGTAATAAGTGTCAAAGGAATTTTAATTGTGTATGCCCTTTGACCCAGTAATTCTACTTCTTAAGAAGGAATAGGAGATTCACAAAAAAGAGTATATGTATATATGGATCCTCAGTACAGAGTTCTCTCTAATAGAAAAATGGACAGAAGCACCTAAATATCTACCAATGAACTAATGAGTAAATAAGGTATGCTACAGCCATGTGAAGTAATGATATGAAGAAGCCACTAAAAATTGTTTTCTCAAAGATTATGAAAAGATTTGGAGAAATACATGGACAATTGACGACAGAAAAACCCCAAAACAATGCAATACTGCCTACACAGTATTATCTTAATTTGGAAGTATGTATTTGTGTAAATATATATTTAAAAATATTAGGGCACAAACACACCCAAATTAGCAATGACTCTCCCTGGGTGTTGCAAACTGTTTCCCTTAACCTGCTTTTCTTTATACTTATAAGGTTTCCAGTGAAAATTACATTACTTTTATAATTTTCAAAGTCAGTTACAGTTATTTTTAATTGCCAACTGATTTATTCAAAAATTAACCCAGAACTTAGCTGTTAAGTCTACTGAGGACATATTACAAAAGGGAATATTGTCTGATATGTGTAGTCTAATTGTTTCATTGGAGAAAATTCACCCTCATACGTATTTCTACTTAGTTTTAGGTTAAGCCGTGTAATTTTATATTGTTTTCTTTCTTGTTTTTCTTTCTTTTCTGGGCACATTTGGTAGTTGACTTAATTTTTTCATAGATTAAAATGCAAGCATTTTATTTGTGTGCTTGAATACCATTGGCCCAATTCTCACTTTAGAAAGAAACAGTAAACTATGATCCATGAGTATGGATGGAAACTGAATGCTCAGTTAGTCACATTAGAGCTGTTATATTTCATTAGCATAGAACCCAGATATCATAATTGTTTTAGATGTTTCTGGATATCAAAATATATTTACTCTCAGGTTCTTGATAATAACAAAAGGTAATCCTTGAGCATTTAGAACACAAGAAAGGCTCAGAAGAATTTATTCTTAATGTCATATATCTTTTACTATTATTAATAGTAGATGAACATGGATATTGTTTTAAATATGGATTCAATTAAGCCACACTTACATCAATGGCAAAGTTTACATATCCTTTCCATTTTAACACCTCATAGGCACTTTTACCCACCAAATTATAGACTTCCTTCCAAATCTCATGGTCAATGTCTATTCTCATTTCTGAATTTGGTATAAAAAGCAAAGTTCTTGCCACATTCACTTCACTCTACGTAGCCACACTTGAGTCACCATGGTCCTCTCAAATCCATCTATGACAGCTGCTGGGATGAATGCCAAGATTTTCAGACATAAAATAGCCCAATCTAGTAGAATCCAGATTATACTCACTTCTAATCACATGGGGCTTGGGTTGTTCACTGAGTTTCAGATAACATATGTAAGATCACCCACTGGGTTCGAAACAATGGTGATGCAATCTGGAATGTGCTACAAAATCTTAAATATTATGCATTGAACCCAGTAACTTTTCTCTGGACCAGACTGAGGTAACTCTCTCTCCTTGATAGAGTCTTGGGATTACCACCACAACCTTACACTTGGCTTTGACAGTCGTCTTTTCTATCACAATTTTAGGTGTCTGAATAAATAAGCTCCTACTCTGCAGATCCATATATTTTTCCTTTAGTTTATCAAAACAATAGCAAGGACAGATTCATTACCAAAATTTTCCCCAGAATGCTGATGGCCCAAGTCTACATATGCTGAAAGAAGTCATCCTAAATGGAAAGTGTCTTAACTGAGTCTTCTAGGAAGCAGAGGATGGGGCAAGGGTTAAGGTGTTAACACTTTTTAGGAGGTGTTAGCCCTGGTGGTGAAGGTGAGAGAAAAGGTGAAGCAAAGCAAAGCAATGTGAAACCAGTGTGCTATGATGTATTACCACACTGGTTTCTGCTTAACAAGGAGCCACAAAGACACATGGTTGGTTGCTTTGTCCTCGTGTTACCTGGCACTCAGAACTGCAAGTTTTGTGAAAAGGAAGCAAGCCTTGAGGAGTCTGTGGGGAAGAGAAAGAAAACAGAAGGAATTGATGTACCTGACTCCTTCCCTTTCCCACTGGTCAAGATTCACCTCACAGAGAGCCAGCTCCTCAAACTTCCAGGATTTTCATGTAAGTCAGAAAGTGGAGGGGAAAATAGCACAGGCAGCATGTTGATCAAGAAAGAAAATGAAAGAACATGTGCGAATCTGAAAAGCGATCTGAGATTTGTGTCTCCACAAAGACAGGGACACTGTCATCTATGTAGTTTTCTCACGTGCACAAACTGTAAGATTTCATGTTTAAGTATTTGCATTCCAAAATTCTGAATTATTCTTCATGTTAAGCATATTCGAAGGACAGGACTTTAATATTTGTGGGAAATGGAATATGAATCAACTATCAATACGTAAAAATCTCATAAAGAAAAACTATAGATTATATCAGTAAAAATATTTTCTTTTTCAATAAAAAAGATACAAAAGTGTTCAAAAATACAGCAAATCCATCATTTTGTCTATTAAATCCTTCATCTAAAATTGTATTGTTCATATCAAAGTATAGTTTTAAAATAAGATTTGGAATGTGTGGAATAAAATACATTGAATTTGAAATTTGATCTTCTCTGTCTGTTATACCACCATTATTAATACCATGAGTCATCATCAGGAAAAATGAGGACTTGAGCAACAGGCTAAAGCTTGCAGAACCGATTTGGCATGTGCTGCGGAGATAGTACAGCAACTTGCTTCTGGATGTGAAGCATTTTGATGCATATCAAATTGAGACTTCTGCTTAAATTCCAAGACAACAGGAAGGGTAACGTTTAACATCCCGATGCATGCGTAGTATTTATTTATAGATACATGATACCCCTGTACCTCTACATTTACGTATGAATGTATTCAGAGTTTGGTTTATCTATGTATCATAATATAGAGATACATTTGGAGAAAGAGAGGAAGAGCCCAGGACAGAGAAAAGTTATCTAAACTCAAACAATATTTAAAGCCTAGGATATGACTTGGGGGAGCATTAAACCATCAACAAGTGCTAACTTAATTTTAACTTTTACATATATTCATTGTAAGGTTTTGAAAGTTTATCCTAATGTCTCTACCTGTAACTATTGTCTTTTTGGACCTAACTGAATATGTCAAAGTCCCCATGTATCTGTTCCTCTGTCCTCAGTTCTGATGACATGCAAAATCACCCTCTAAGGATATTTCTTGAGATGTTGGTTAAAGCCTTGAAACTGGTATGAGATAGCTTGAGGAAGCATCATCTACTAAAATTCCCTCAAGCTCTCCGTAAATCCAGTTCAAATATTTAATGTTTACAAATCCATGTATCAAGAGAAGTATCTCCATGAGGGTCTAGTGCCTATAAGAAAATTTCAGTGCAGGGACGTTCTGAAGGTTTGTATCTGACCTTTCTTCAGTTTTAATCACTGAAGTCCTCGACAGTTTAATAATTTGAAGATGCTGGGTCACCATCTAACTTAATAAGGCCTGCCACAGAGACTTGGTCACCTCTGATTGCTCCCATAAGTCTTAGCACATCTGGTACACTGTCCCTGGGTGAGAAATGTTTTCCATAACACCCCTCTTGTTCACTACCCTGCATATAAATTGTTTTTATTAACCTGAGAATGATACAACACTGTATATGTGTGTGAGCTTTTGCCATTTTCAGCTTTATCCTAAAGAGAGTTGATTGTTTTCTCCAAAATGGAATTAAACACTGTTTATCACCAATGTCTTCTTTTCTATTTTTCTACCATTTTTTAATATGGGTCAAACTAGCCTTCAATTTGACATGAGATTAAAGAACTAAACATTGTAACAAGACTCTTCGAGACAATTTACAATATGCCAGAGTTGTGGGAAGAGAAGAGCCAGATAAAAACAATAGATCACTTTGAAAGATTTTCCCATTGGACAACATATCTAGATGTAAATATCTTAGGAGTATTCAATTGGATATGGAAATATGTATAGTTGGATGATTGGCACATTTCTCTGCCCAGAACGATAAACAAAGTGATAGACAATCTATTCTGTTTTATATCAGTATATTTTACAAATCTAATGAAAGTCATATTTCTGCTTTCTTTGCAATTTCCCATATGGATAATAATAGCATGGAAGTTGATCCAGATGGATAAAACTACAGTTTTATAGTATGGCATTACATCTGTATCCTCCACCTTAACCTTAGTCAAGGAGGAATGTATCTCAGGGCCATTATAGTGAAGTAAAGAACATTGAGCGTCTTGATAGAGAAAGTGGACCCAAGACAACATGACTGCATTTTTATTAAGAAAAGTCTGCAGGTGGAAGTAGTTTGTGCTGGAATCCATCTTATCTTGATAAAAGCCAAAATATTTGTATACTGAAGTCATCTGCCAACCCATCACTGACACTTATCTTTTGAACAAAAACAGTGTTTAAATTCTCCTCTGATTTAATCCTATCTAACCTGAATTCATACACAAACACCATGTTGTTCACAAAAATATAAAAAAGGAAGAGGAAGTAGCTAGATAATGTGAGAGGAGTAACTATTACTCTTTTGTATTCTTCCTCTCTTCAAAAACATACTATAGTTCCCTCCATCTCCCAAGAGCTTGGCGGTTTTGTTGCTGTATTTACATTTTACTACTCAGCCACATTTCTAGAACTTCCTTTAACTTCACATCATACAATTCATCTGCAAAGGAAGTTTCATGTGACTCCAATTTAAGATACTTAGATTAAAATTTTAGTTTTATCTACTGACACGAATCTAGCTACCAGATACATCTACATGCAGATATCACCGAAATCTGCTGTTCACTTTCCCCCTCCTTCCTGTCCAATGGAAGGTCTCACTGACATCCCTATCTAGACAATATTAAAATGTGACTTCTTATAGTTCTTCCCTATATCCTGTAAGATCATCTTCATCATAGTTTTGTTAGCTGATCATTTAGCTATACGATCATTTGCATGTCCAATCATTTTGTTTTACGTTTTATACAGCACTGCCCACACCTCCACACCTTGTGAAGCTATCTTTTTGTCAGGCTTTGAGGATTCCTCCCTTGGATAGTCACAGAATCTTAGGGTTCTAATTTGTGATCATAATTGTATAATGTTCAAGCCTGAAAGAGGCTCAAAGACCTATTCTGTCGCTCACATTGCAGCTAAGGGAAAATGCTGTAGGTGGCAAAGACAGGATTAAAACCAATCACTATATTTCAAGTTCACAGCTCATACTGCAACAGCTTGTGCTTACAACCCATAAGAACTGCTGCAAATTAGTCCTCTTCAAATTAGCAGTCTTAAAATTGTCAGTACTCTGTACTTTTGTATTAGTCAGGGTTCTCCAGAGAAACAGAATCAATAGGGTATACACAGATACATGTAAGAGGGTATTTATTATAGAAATTGGCTTACATGTTTAAGGAGGCTGAGAAGCCCCGCAATCTGCTGTCTGCGAGCTGGACAACTAGGAAAGCTGGTGGTGTAATACGGTCCAAGTTGGAAGCCCTGAGAACCAGGGGAGCTGATAATGTAACTCCTGGTGTAAAGGGGGTTCGTTCACTCTTCTAAGTTCCAGGGTCAAGAGGTCTGAGAACCAGAAGCTCCAATTTTCAAGGGCAGGAGAAAACAGACCTTCCAGGTGAATAAAAGACAGAGAATTTGCCCTTCCTCTACCTTTTTGTTCTATTTGGTCCCTTAACCAATTGGATGACACCTACCCACATTGGGGAGGGGATCTTCCTTACTCAGGCTACTGATTCAAATGCTCATCTCTTCTGGAAACACTCTCACAGGCACACCCAGAAATAGTATTTTACTGGCTACCTGGGTATCCCTTAGCCTAGTCAATTTGACACATAAAATTACCCAGCCCAACTGCACACGTCTTCCAGAGGATCCCAGGCCAGGTAGATGTTTATACGGTGCTTTAAAACTTGTCAGTTCCCTGCCTCATCTTTTACTCCATTATCCCTCCTTATTCTCTCAGACATACTTGCTCACTCTTACTATATCTCTTAAGTCTGCTTTTGCCTAAAACCCATCTTTTTAAGCATTCTCTTGTAATCTACTACAGCCATTTTAATTCTATCTCCTTCCATTTAAAAGGTTTCTAAGATTCACCTCCCTTAACTTCTGCTTTCTTCATCAGTGTTGATGGTTTCATGCTTCTGATGATAAATCCACAAATATTTTTAGTACATCCTATGAGTCAGTCACTGTGGAAATACTGAGGATATTTATCAGGCACCTCATATGCACCACTTCAGGTCCTCTCTGCCTCACGTCTGTCTTGCCCCAGTGCCCATTGCATTACTGGCTCTGAGAGGGCTCTGACCAACTTTATAAGCCTGAGCACTTTATTTCATGCTTGTGCCATCGCTTCTCCCTCAACTAACTATGGCCCCTTGGAGGGGAAAGGAGGGGTCCCTACAACCACATAATGAAGAAAGGAACTTGAGTCTTTTCACACATGGTGGTGGTAGCCAAAAATGGACTAACATTCCATTGTATTCCCACTTAGAACTTGTCTAAAGGACAGTGTTAGGGAAAATCTTACCAGCAGGCAGAGATAAGAGCAGTACACTGTATCATTCACTTAATATGGAGGGAGAAGTGATCTGAAGGATGGTTATACATGAACTCATGGACAGTGGGAAATGCCTTGGCTACTCAGTCATGGGCAGAAGAATGAAGCTGGAGGATTGTAGATAAGGAAGTCTTGAGTAGAGGCTACAGATGGACTTTTGGGGTAAGTGTAAAGCACATAACTCTTTGTGTCTCCAGTTAATCCTCACAAGAAAATATGTTCCCCACAGAGTAAGCCCTCAATAACAACATGGATAGGATGACTTGTCTCATAGATATCAACCAGCTTGTTTCCTCTGCTACCCCAGGGCCTAAATGAGCTTGTGCAATGGGACTATGGAAAGAGTGGGCATGGTGGAAGGAATGGAAACTATGTATGGGCTCCTTCTCCCAAAGCCCAGTCTAGTTACTGCCACTTCTTAATGTCTACCAGCAGCAAGACAGAGCCTGTGGGGGGCACCATTCTTTGAAGCAACCAGCAACTTGAGGGCTGATGGATTACATTGGAACTCATCTCCTTAAGGATAAACAATGTCTCCTTACCAGAATCTAAGAGATGAATTAGCCAAGAGAAGATGAGAGAGATATTCCAGACGGTAGTACCAATATGAGAGAATGCCTAAAGGTAAGAGAGACGGTGGTCTGTTCTAGGAACTGAAAATATTTTGGGTAAAAGTTCAGAGAGGTGGTAAAACATGCGGCTGAAGAGAGAAACAAGGCCAGATGAAGAAGCCTTAAACACTTCTTCAAACCACAAAGGAATATTTGAGTCTATTATCACACTGGTAACCTGAAAGAGGTAAATCCTAGTTTGCAATGTGCCTTTAACAAAAGCCACATAAAATTTTAAAATAGCAAATGAGATTCCTGCATTTGAAGGCAGATCTGTTTCCAGCCCTCAAGGTATAAACCTCTTCTTTTGCTTGTCTTCTGTATGCCTCTCTCCATAAAAGCATTAGAGACCTGAGGAATGTACTAAATACTTGAGACTTTCATTATGAGTGTCTTCATAGAATCTCCCTGTTGGAAGTTTTTAAATGGGCATCTAGTTCAAGTTTCTTCTTGGATCTCCTATTTTTTAATCTCAAAAGTGCATTTTGTTTCTTATGAGAAATATAAAAATAAAATAAGGGAAAAAAATATCAAATTGAAGCTTTCATATAAATTGAGAGTCTGTGAAGACTGAGTTACAAGAATCTATAATTCAGACATTGGAAACCCAAATGTCTTCCATTGCGAGACAGGTAGAGAAAATGAGTAAAATGAAATTAGTGTACAATGGTAGAGAGGGATACAGAAATTTTTGCTAACCAGATTGAGTGTGTGCCTCTTTTAAAGACATTCAAATTCTTTCTTTTAAATTGAATTCCATGTCTATAGATAGGCTCACCTTGTGGTTTCTAATACATGGTACCCACTTGTATACAGTTGGTGGTTCCCAAAATTAAATGATCACCAAAATCCCTGGGCAATCTACTAAAACATTCAAATTTCTGGGTTCAATCTTAAGATTCTTGTTTTTCTGTGATTTGTTTTAGTTTGTTTTGGTTTTATAGTTTTTCTCTTTGGTCAGCAAAATCACTGATTTAGGTGCATTTATTCAGCAAATAATTTACCTAATGTTTAAAATTTGTCAGCAACTGTTGTAGGTACTAGGAATATAGTAGTAAATAAGCCTGTTTTCCTAATCTCATGAAGTTTACATTCTAAGTAACGTAATAGAAATGGTCATGTCTCTATTCTCAGTGACACCTTAATGAACTAAATTATGTTTACTTTATTAGCCAAGGATTAATTAAGGTTTAAATTAGTCATTTAAAGAAAAAACTACTTATTCATCCATGAGTAAAACAAAACCATATAATCACACTATTCTTGCACCCTTTTATTACTTCTATTATTTAGAAATAGTAATTCTACTTGATAGTCTATTTATAAAGTCAGTTCTATAACTCGTTTTATAAAATTATTCAGATAGAATAGCTTACATAAGGTTTACTCAATTAACATTAAATTATTCATTGACTTTTTAGTATTATTCAAAACAGGATATAAAAAACAAATTAAAAATATCTAAGAGACTAGAGTCGTCTATTTTCTGTATTCTATGAACTTGACTTTAATACATATTTTCTTCCTACAGCACCTCGGCACTGTCTTCTATTTTGTCTCAATTTTTAAGGGCTGCTCATAGGAGGTAGGTTTATAATCTAGAGTACAAAATAAGATTAGTTGTTTAAGACAAGTATTTCATGGCCTCCTACCAGAATAGAATCTTCCCCAAGAATCTTGCATTTTCTTCTTTTGAGTCACATCAAATAGTTTCTCCACTTCCACCCACCCTGGTCTCGTCCACTGGGTGGTCAGCATACAGTCTACTTAACAACAGCTGGGGGAAAACAACCACCCTGAATAACCTCCATTTTGATATAAAAATTACAACTCCCAAGAGTCTTAAAGCATTGTGGTCCTGACTTGCTGACCTTGGCCAACTGTTGTGGCCACTCACAAATGAACTCACCAGTAAGGAAATTAGAAAAACTCTGGAATGTGTTTTTTTGGCCAGAATAAACTCAATCTAGAGAGAGGAAAAGAGACTCTCCATTTTATTTTTCAGGGTAATGTCTATCACAGGGAAGGCCTAATAAACTCTCAGACACACCAAGATTTTTTTTTTTTTTTTTTGGCTACACATTCATTTCAGGTGGACCCTCCTTTACCCAGGGTTCTTTGTGGGCAAGCAGCTGCACTGTGAAATTACTTTGGTAGTTAAACAAAAATAAAATATTTTTCCTTTTGAAGTGGTTAAAACAAGATTCTTTAGCTATCACAGAAGGAACCATGTAGCATGAGCTAGAAATATTATCTTATTAGACTAATTCTTTCTTCTCATCTATTTCGTCCATTTGGACATTTTATTCAGTACTTACTAGGTGAAAGATACTAAGTAAAGTGCTTCATTTGTTTGTCTGACGTAGGAAAACAAAATCCTTTGCTAGCTGAGTAATTTACAGCAATTGCATTATCATCAAGCTTCTTCTAGACGACTGAATTTTTATTTAGGGCAGAGAACCTGTTGGATACATTCAAATGCATAATATACTTAAAAACAGGGTACTGTATAATCACATATGAGAGGAAAAAAGGTCTAGTGTTGCCAGAGTTAATAGCTCATACATTTCACGGAATAAGTTTGCTTTTGGATATAGCTAAAGCATAATAATTCCTAATGATTTTTCTTTCAGATCTTTCTTGTAAGCATACATCTGCTCCTTTTGAGATTTAATTGTAGATGCTGCCTATGTTGGCCAAAGGGAAAATATCTGTGTTCCCTTCACAACCCCTCTCAGTTTGCATTTAATCAAAGGCCTGACTTCATTTGATCTCAGTTCCACATCGCTATTTTTCACACTTCACCTTAGAGGCAACGGGCTTACCAAATAGAAGCATTGCGTTTGGAGTGATGGTGAGGGGCAAATTTCATTGCAAAGTTGAGCAAAGTGTTGGACTGGTGTGCTCATCGTCCTTATTGAATTCTTTGCCAAGGAAATCCAATCCATGATAAATAGACAAATGTCTGAAATCATTGTGGCTCAGTCTCTGATGAGGCAGCTGCCTCCATGCTGTGTTTGTTGTTACGGGATATTGTAAATACTAATATTTTATAAGCTCTGGAGCAGTTGAGAAATGAATCTCATAAACATAATTCAGTATTTCCAAGTTTTCAGAAACACACAGCCTGAAAGAATCTCACTCTTGGTCAGCCTGTGGGTTTGGACGTCAGCTCCGGGAGCTGTGATGGGCAGAGGAAATTTGGGGTATGCAGAGTCTCAACTGCTGCCTTTCAGAAAGATAGGAAGTTTGAGTGTAACGACCATATATAATTTCTAGTGGTTTAAAATGATAGATTAGAAAAGAATACCTGCATTTAAAATTTATAAAAAGTGTTGTAGCATAAATTAATAAAACCAGTTTGAAAAGACAGGTTTAAAAAACCCACCGTGTTGCTTACTAAAAAGGCACCATAATTATTTATTTTATTTTCCAGCAGAAACAAAGGATGTTATATCATATCGCATGCAAAGCATCAACTGAGGGTATTCTGTTAAAACACTAAACTAATTAAGTCACACTCTTTTCAAATTCTCACTCTCCTCTGGCACATTTTTAGATCCAACCTATATCTGCGGCCCCTTTCTCCCTTATGTGCTTATTTCTGTACTCACAGAACCAAGCCTCCTTGCTCTTTCTCGATTCTTCTCTTCTCTCTCATAACTAACTGTGTCTTCTTTGAAGGTGGTGACTCTTCTGCCCACTAACCACTTATGTTTGCTTTGCAGAGAAGTACCTCTCCATGTAGTATATGTATCATTCTAGAAGTGCAACAAAAAATAAAGATGCCGACTCCCTATATATACTGGAGATAGACAGCTTAGTGGATATGCAGGCAAATGCAAAAGGACTGAAATAACACCTACATCTTAAATCACTACAACCAATAAAAACATATTGATTAATACATGGCTAAAACAGACACTGTGTAAGAGTAATAAAGTAGATGAAAATATTTTGTAAATTATATAGCACTACACACACATTACTGTGATTGTTTTCCCTTTAAGACACTGCACTGAGAGTGAATTAAATAAGATGCCAATTGCCTATCAAAAACGTAGCCTTAATTAGAGTTGGGAACCCCCCTCTTTGTATTAAAGGGCAATAATGATGGAAAGACCTGCTACATGTGGGATCTTTTCTTTATCCTAAGTCGGTGATGCTATTTGGGTAACAACTGATGAAAGGACTAGGGTGCCAACCAATTTGCAGTTAAGTGGCTAATTAAGACCCAAAGCAAAGCTGCCAGGAGGTTGGGTCTTCTAGCTTTAAAGTGACACATAAAACCAATTAGAATGGAGCTGGCTTTGCTAGGACATATTTAAATTTGGACACAAGTTTGGGCCAGTTATTACTTTATGTTAATATATTCTCTCGTAAGACAGCATCAGAGAGAAAAGGGAATCATTTAGGACATAAGAAATAAATTACTTGGATTCACTGAAATTCAGATGCGAAGAAAAAGCAAAACTATAAAACCCATTTCTATGTTTGCAGTCCTAACAGGGGTAGTAGAGTAATTAGATTTCCTAGTCTCAGAGGAAAAGAGAATAGTGCATGAAGCATACTGTTATCCAAGAGGAGAAAAATCTCTTAATTCTTGCGTGTGTTGTCACCTGTCTGTCATATTGTCTGAGTGTGACACCTAGCCCAGAATGGCAAGATTTTTAGAACTGTTATATTTCAACTTGGGACAATCCAGCGTTCCATTTAAATATAGCTGCTCTAATAGCAGAGGGGGAAAGACAGATTCTTTCCGGGTGTAGAGAGAAGGTTTGAAGTTGAGGAAAAGTAAAGAGGATTGGAAAAGATGGAAATTATAACACAAATTACCCACGTGTAGGGGAATACTGGTTGGGGGAGAGTAGACAACTTTTAAAATCATAGCGCCAGAGGCATCTGAGAGTTGTGGGAAAGCACAGTCCATTTATACCTTGCTCTTGTGATTTATGATGTCACCATTAAACCCCTTGATGGCATTATATCCTTGTAATTTGCAGTTGCCTAGCATTTTTTCTATATACAACTCAATAACTCATTGTGTAGCTATTTCACACACACATAAACACACACATTAGTGTGAATGTGTGTGTGCTGAATCTGTCATCAGTGGAAACCATGATTTTTGATGTAATAATAAGTTGGGTTAATAAAAGGCAAGAAATCACGGGCTGGATGTGTAGTCACTGTAATACCAGCTTTGTCATGAGGCATCGCAAGGAGACAGCACTGCATGTTACTATAAACAGATATCATTTAGATGGTGTATATATTCTTTTTAAGAATTAAAGAAGCAAAACTGTTTGCAGGGTCGTTATTAAAGGAATATGTGAGATTGCACAAAGATAAAGAAGGAAATATATTCAATTCACCTCAACATTGTAGTAATAGGATTAGAAAATAACAGGATTAGAAATATTAAACCTTCAGGGCTAAATTCTGCTGCCCCCAGAGATGTGTGGTTGGATCTCCTCCCTGCCCAGGGAATTTCTGTTTCCTTCCAGAGAGCCTGGTCCCGGCCAGTAATTGTGACACCGTAAATCTGGGGAAGAGAAGGTTTTGGAACCTTTGCTTTAAGACTATAATACAACTAGTCATTAGCATGTCTGCGGGGGTGAGAGGTTCAACATCTCTTAAGTTAGCTTTTAAACTGACTTCTGTAATTATTCTCCAATGGAAACATGAATGCCAGCGACTTTCTGGAGAGTTATTTTTATTTCTATTTGACTATTTTAGCTGCAATGCTGGATATACACTGCTGGATCTCTGAGAATGTTGTTCTAAAATGCTATATTTATAAAATGACCAAAGAGCACATGCTGCCTGGATTAAATTTATCCCGAGATGAGAGGTTTTATCTCTAATCATCTGCTTGTTGACTAATCTGGGTGCTTCTTGTGCAGGTTTGATAGTTGAAATATAACAGGCTAAAGTAATCCAGATCCTAAAGGGGTATCCCTTTGTCTCTGCCTTTGCCTTCCTGAAACCTGGAGATAATGAACACTGCTGCTTTAAATTCATCATGCCATACAGTAACATCCTCATTGAATAAGACTGTTAGTTTGATACGAGAAAAAGTGGGGCGCTCTCTTTAAAGGCGTGTAATATATAAGATCACAAAATTATTTCGCTTCTCAGGAAAATATTTTTAAAATACATAGGATGGCTTTTCCACAATGTGTTTAAAGCCCACATGAAATATAATTCTGGAGTATTTGTTTCTATGGAATTGTATTCTCAGCTATTCTGTGGTCCATGTCACGTTATAATGTTATTATTTTCACGACTCTCATATATTAGACTGTGAACTCCTTGACAAAAGGGACCTGTACTTGCCATGCTTATATCCTCACCAGAATTTCACACAATTCCAGGCACATTAGAAGCATTCACTAAATATACCTTAAGAAAGATTGACTATTCTGTGTTTAAGACACTTAATGGTGAGCAATATCCCCCTGTTACCTGCAGTAACTTCTTACAGGGGCTGCCTTTCTTTGCTTGCCTTTCTTTGCTTTAGGGTTTAGTTATAAAAGTCTAAATTGGGATTAGATCCTGTGTCTTACAGATCTGCCTTCCATGAAGTAAGGAAATCAGTATGAAGGATATTCATAACAAGTTCAATATCCCAGCCTCTCTCTGGAAGCTTTTAATGCCAGCAAAGAAAAATTAATGAATGAGAAACTCTTAAGAAAGAGAGTTTTGGAGTGAGCATAGAATCATTTGCCTTTCTGCTGTGCTATACTAGGGCCTATCAAAAATTGTAAGCAGCTTTACTGCTGGCTACATTTTCTCCCATGGGTTATTTCCTTTTCTATTAAGTAATTCCTTAATGCCCAGGGAGTTAAACATTCTGTTGAAAAGAGAGTTCTTAGCATCTTCTATGATTCAAAGCCTTACTGCAAAGTTTTTCTTGATCTTGTAATTTTAAAGTGCTACCGGTATAGTTAAATGTCTCTCTCATGATATATTTATTTTAATGATATTTTTAAGGTTATGCACGTTTGAAGACAGATGTTATGTAATAAGAATCTTACTCTGAAGCATTTTCTACCTCATTTTGCTGTTATCTAAAACATTTTAGAAGCCAGCTACACATTTGGCCTTTTCTAATTCTCATCCCAATACAAAAATCAGAGTAGTAGCTAAAGAAAAAGGGAAAATCAAAGATATTTTGAGTTCTATTTTGTTTTGTTTTCCCATGGGGCCGATGAAAGCATCGCCTTTGCAATTTCCAGCCAACATTTTAGAGATGCATGAGAATGTCCACCAAAAAATGAAATTCTTTTAAACACATTTTGTGAATGTATTTAGCATTTCTTCACTAATGAAAAGCATGCATTGCAATTATTGTCAAAGGTGGAAAAATGTATTTTCTTGATTTTTAAATGGAGATATGATTCAATTATAAATAGTCTTCTCTTGAAATTAGTACATCAGCAGAGAGAACTTATTTCTTTGCCAATTTTCCCCTCTCCTGCTTCTGATAAAAATCATAGACTATGGTCTTTGAAATTTTGTTGTTTCCAATGGTCCAATGTCTTATTGGCCTTGCTCAGGGTAGAAACAGCTTTGGAAATGATATGTTGCTCTTCAATATCATAGTGATGTATTATCTGAGAGCTGACATGGTTTTAGCAGTTTGGCATTTTAAAGGGACTTGCCAGAATGGATACAGCATACTGAGGTGTGAGTGTGTGTGTGTGTGTGTGTGTGTGTGTGCATGCACACATGTGAGTGTAACCCTCAAGTGAAGAGGCATCTATTCTGGAATTAGCCGTGTACTTGGGCCCATCTACAGTTTGATTGTACATCGGTTATGATGTGTCTCTTTCTAACGGGAAGGATACCGATCTTGATGAATAGCTAGAAGGTAAGATCATTCTTAAAGGTGTGAGTGATTAATAATGGCTATGCATAGATTTTTTTCTAAGAGTGTAAATAAAATATGCCATTCACTTGAAGGCCAGGAGTTTGGCAGAGTGATTCACAGCGCATTTAAAAGCATAAAAATTCAAACCCAGGGTCTCTTCTAAGCATGTCAAAGAGGAAGCTGGTTTAACCATTTGAAATATCTGAGTGAATGTTGAAATATCTGAGTG
This sequence comes from Balaenoptera ricei, assembly GCF_028023285.1. NCBI lineage: Eukaryota > Metazoa > Chordata > Mammalia > Artiodactyla > Balaenopteridae > Balaenoptera > Balaenoptera ricei. The sequence goes on from NC_082641.1 coordinate 75,178,298, forward strand.
GAGAAATCATATGCCTTATGGAATACTGAAGATGGAGCTAATATTATTAATTGCCACCAATTAAACACAATCAAAATTTTCTCCTTTAGTAGCTAACAAGTAATAGTATGACAGAGATAAGTGGATAAAAAAGATGGTATTTGTTTACTATGGCATTTGGACTATACATTTCAATCCAACTAAGATTTACTATATAACCTCTAGATTAGAGGTTCCTGTGGGAAGTTGCTGTATTAGCATAAATCGTGGCTTTGACATGGTCAGTATTAATACCAAAGTACATAGGACCCTATTAAATTGTTAACTAGTACAACAAGACTGACAAAACTTGAAGACAGAAGAATGATTCTAGTGGTGGTATCAAAGACAGTAACAAGCAACCTATATAGTTGGTCTTTGTTAATTTCTTGCCAATGGTCTAGAGCTCATGACATGTTCACAATGCATATGACAACAAACTTCTTGGTGATACACTACCTGTCATGCTCTCCTATGGTCTAGCATCACAGGGATTGTGCATGTCACAGAAAGAAAGAGTCTCAACCCTGGGGTCAGGGTGGGATTCACCATTTCTTCCACAAGTCCTAGGTAAATGGAGGAGCATGAGTTATGTCTTTCTAGTGAAGGTGGAAAAACAAGTGACTGTCATCATAAACTATGTAAAAAGAAATGTTGGTAACTGTCTAGGATCAAATGCCTATATCCACTGGAGAAAAAACCAAGATTCATCATTTATACATATATATAATCTTAAGAGATATATATATATATATATATATATATATATATATATATAACTTAAGATTATAATATTAAGAATAAAGATTTACAAGTCACTGAATTTTTAAAAGACTTTATTGACTTAATGTCCTATAAAAGATGCCATGAATATCATTTTCCTCATTTCATGCCTCTCTGTGTGAGGACAGAGGGCATACATCCTGGGTATGAGAGAAGGCACAGCGGCATTGTCTCCCTGCCATTATCATGGCCCTTTTCCCTGTGTTCTGCGGCTGCCCATGTTCCCTGCAAGGCAGGGCTCGTGTAAACAAGCCAAGAAGGAGGCCTACTGATGGATGGAGATCTGACAAATACACTGACACCATCTGAAGCACCACTTTTGAACATGAAGGGCAAAAACGTAGGAAAGACCAAAGGATCATGTCACAGGTGAGACTTCACTCTACCAAGGTGTTCATAGGATTTTCGGAAACTAAACTCCCTTTGAGAAACTCTAAGATAATGATACGTTTTTACTGACTTGAATACAGCATCGTATGCAGCCCTCCCCACTCCTCTATACTGTCTCTCTTCAAATACACATTTTGAGAATCTTCTGCCTCTGGGTGTGTGGGTGCCGATATGTGTGGACATTATAGGTGTGTAGATCTTCTGAATATCTTGGGCTTCCTGGGGTATTAGGATTTAAAATTGGTTCAGTTCTACTAAATAATACATGCCAGGATCTGGGAATCTTTGAATAAACATGGAACATGTTTCTCATAACACATATTCAAACACAGAAATCAAAGGTGTGTCTCCAGAATAGAAATATTTAAATGATTGTCTGCATCTGGTAAACATTCTCGTGAAACACTATCATGTGTTGTACTAAGTTCTAACTCCAAGTTATATGTTTCAGGGTAAGTAAAAACGAAAGCATCAAGTGGCTCAGAGAAATCAGGACTGGGAGAGTGATGCTTGGGGGTGGTGGATAACTGTAGATGTACTAAAAGGTACAGTAGTATATCACTCTCCTCCAAAGTTCCTTTTTAGGATGTATTTATTTGGGGATTTCATAAAGATACATTTATACTTTTGTTCACCAAATTTTAATGAGAACACCCTCATCTGAAAAACAAATACTATTTTAATATAATGTGAGTCATACGTGAATAATCACATTGTGGTTTATGGGTAAAAGAAATATACTAACCTGCCATCAAGCAGACAATTAAACAACTATGTTTGTTTAATTGAACCTTTGAACCTTTCCCAGCAAGTGTGGATTTTTTTCTCTCGACTTTGCCTCTAGAAGCTGAGGGCGAACACATCATTTCCCCTGTCTCTCCTGTCTGCTACATGGCCATGGGAGTGAAGGAATCTATCTTACTGTTTTCCTCTTCCTCTCCTGTTGCCTATCAGGATCTTTCCCAAGCTTCCCTTTTCCCTGTCCTTTAAAGAAATCTTCAGGGAGCAGGTAGATGTCGCTAACCACACAGTGAGTCCAGAGAAGGCCATGACTTTATTCTCACACTGGTTGTTGTCATGGCCAAATGGCAAAATGACACATAGAATAAGAGTGAGATGACAACCAGATCACATATATATCTGAAACATAAGAGAGATGAAATAACTGAAGTGGTAAGACACAAGGCCATACTTACTTTGGATTTCCCCAAAGGGTACAGTCTCTAAATCTATCCCTGATTTCATCCCTTCTGTGATGACACAGAGATTCTGTCATGTATTTTTATTTTCCCTTTTTATCTTTTTCTGACCATCATCACCTCTGTCCTCTCCAACTCCTCAACTCCTCAGGATCTGGAAAGACCCCAGGTTTGCTTGGGCAAAAAACTTTCTATGCAGAGGTCCCTGACTGTGGAGTCACTAGTGATTTCAAGATTTAAAACATGATTATTATTTTCTTGTTTTATTTCCTTGTACTCCTCCATTCTTCCTTAGTCATCGTAGAACCATTTGCAGATTATCTCTCATTTAAGAGCCACCTAGCTCCATAACTTAGCAAATCAATGAGTTGCTCACCAAATGACCAACAAAGAGACAATCTGGTAGAACAGTAATATAAGGAATTAGTGTCTTTCCACTAGAATCTGCCCAGTTCTAGTCATCAGTACATTATATTGTACAAGGGGGGAAGCTATTCTTTATTGGAGTTGCAATTAGCTCTTCTATGCAGAATGTAGTCACACTTTAATTGTAATTGTTTGTTTTAAATGTGTTCTGCTTGATTCCTTTGACTAAAAATAAACACCATCAAACCAAACAGGTGTTTTAGTGAGAAAGGTATTTACAGAACAATGCAGGTGAGGTATTCCCAGATTGATTGGATGCAGTTTTAATGACACAATCATCCACAAGTGTATGCTAACCCCTACCACATTCCAATGACTTATGTATCAACGTCACAGAGTATAGGAAGATTCTCCCCCATGTAAAATATTTTGCAGTGACTATTTGAAATCACTAAGAAGAAGGAAAAGGAGGAGGCGGAGAGAAAAAAGAGGGAGGAGAAGAAGAAGAGAACTACTCCAATGAAAAATAATAAAATCACAGGAATACATTCTAACGATGTTAAACTCTGCATCAGTTATATTTAGTCCCTTCTACCTCCAACTCACAAGCCACCTTTGGTGTTACCATGTTTAATAGACTTTGCAGTAAGTTCCAAAGATTCCATTAGGTATTAAAATTCCAGAAACATTATTTGCTGGAGACCAAGTGTACACAGATTATATGTTCAGCATCTGAATGTTACAGAAAACTTCTCCAAAATGGCCCATATGTTCTTGGAGAAAAAGCAGCAGTTCTGATAGTGAACCATGAAATATTCTGGAGGCAAATGGCAGACTGCCAGTGTCTTAAGGGACGGCATTTTCCACTTTAAATAACAGACAAAATAATGCTTTAAAATGTTCTTGGTGATACATGATTCAGTAAACCCTTCAAGGCGTTGTAAGAAAAACCTTTTCTTCTGAAGACTGATGTTGGAAAGAATCAGACAAAAATTAAGAATTGCTCTGCCAGGCAGCATAAAGAATCAATGGGGGTCTTTCTGAAATTCAGGAAATTCAATGAATCGATAGACTGTTAGGAACCAGGCCACACATGCTGAAAGTGATTCTTTATAAGGACTAGATACAGAGATAACACAAGGCTCTTCAGAAAACCCTGAGCACAAGCATGCATTAAAAGAAGCTAAACTGTGTACTAGCAGGAAATGAAAACAGGTTATTTTTTAACAGGCATCTGCAAATGGGGACATTTGGCAAGGGTAAACCAATGCTTAATTGAAAGATAAGCAATTTACAGGTAAACATCAAAATGTATTTTTTCATTTCTCATTTGATTTTTGTCATTTCTAGTTCACTTACCCTGTCTCTAAAAATGGCAAAATCTCTGTCATTAAATAATTTGGATTTAATTGACATTCCCCAAGGCAAGCAGGCTGGAAGTATAATAATTCCTTTGAAAGCAAACACTCTTTGATGACTACAAGCATCAAGTATGATCAGAGAATTCTTCTTGGTCATTTTACAAGGGTCTATCCATCTTTATGTGGCCTATGACACCAAAATTAAAATGTATAAAGTGGTTCCTTAAAAATTATAAATAGTCAGTGGGGCAGCTGGGTACCTAAAAAAGATTCTTTTCATTATTATGGAAGAAACACTAGACTAAACCACTTACTCTATCCATGGTTTTATTTTAAATAATTTAATTTACCATTAAGACATGAAATTTACCCAACTGAAATCATCACAATTTCTTATGTTTTCTTTCAAAAAATGAAAAGCTTTTTGAAAAGGGAAGTGAAAGAAAACAAGGAAACTTAAAAATTTCATAAGCAAATTGAAAAATTAATTATAATAAGAAACTGATCTTAAATTTAGAGTTATTACTACTAATTTTTCAGTTTATTGGCATTATCATAGTGTTCATTCATTGACAATTAAGCCAGGATCATAAAACATGCAGAAAACATATAGTTTTTGAATCCATTAGATAATAATACTGTAGACTATGATTTCTCCTTGTGGTGGGATTTTAACTGTGTCTAAATAATCTGGGGGAAAAGACTCTCATAAAGTATTTAGGACACATAAAATTTAAAATCTAACACTTGCGGTAAAATTAGGTATTAGTTAAGGTAATAATGTGACAATTACTCAAACAAAGTTGCACTTTCTATAGTGGATGCTCGCACAGGACAAGATCAATGCATGTACTTCATTCATTTGAACAATTTTAAAATATGTCTAGAGAGCTGGAGAGGGGCCAGGCGGAGCGGCCATGGAGGGTCAGCGCTGGCTGCCGCTGGAGGCCAACCCCGAGGTCACCAACCAGTTGCTCAATTAGGTCTACATCCTAACTGGCAGTTTGTTGATGTATATGGAATGGATCCTGAACTCCTTAGCATGGTACCAAGACCTGTGTGTGCAGTGTTGCTTCTCTTCCCTATTACAGAAAAGTATGAAGTATTCAGAACAGAAGAAGAGGAAAAAATAAAATCTCAGGGACAAGATATTACATCATTGGTATATTTCATGAGGCAAACAATCAGCAGTGCCTGTGGAACAATTGGACTAATCCATGCTATCGCCAACAATAAAGACAAAATGCACTTTGAATCTGGATCAACCTTGAAAAACTTCCTGGAGGAGTCTGCATCACTGAGCCCTGAAGAACGAGCCATATACCTGGAGAATTATGACTCCATTCGAGTTACTCATAAGACCAGTGACCATGAAGGTCAGACTGAGGCACAAAATATAGATGAAAAAGTAGATCTTCATTTTATTGCATTAGTTCATGTAGATGGGCATCTCTATGAATTAGATGGATGGAAACCATTTCCAATTAACCATGGGGAAACTAGTGATGAAACTTTATTAAGGGATGCCATAGAAGTTTTCAAGAAGTTTATGGAACGTGACCCTGATGAACGGAGATTCAGTGCCATTGCTCTTTCTGCAGCATAGCTTGTCCAGAATGGAAACACCAAATACTGTATTATTTGCAACAAAATTAAATTTCTTCTGTCATACACTAATTCAAAAATTTTGATATTTTTCATTAACTTGACTGATTAAACTTCATGTGAAATAAATAAATAAATAAATAAAATATGTAGCATGTAGCACCCAGTGGGTGATCAATTTAGAATATCTGAATTATATCTCTATAAATAATTATATTTGAAATATATTACAAAATCCATGGGCCCATATGAGGTAGAAATGAAGAATTAGAACAATGGGTAGAGAAGAAGTAGTTACATATTTGTCTATTGTATAATCAGTGCATATGATGATTCTTCTTAGTATCCAGGCTCTCTCTCTTCCTGTTCAAGTTCAAGAACAATCCCTTGATGTTATTTATTGTCTAATGTGTCATTTCCTAAATAATGTCATACCTCACAATACATGAAAAAGACAGCAGTGTCATTATTATTCATAAAGCCATAGCTCTTCAGAATGCATTTGTATTGAAATAATATAGATCTTCTTGCTACTCCAGTTCCCTACTACTGTTTATTTAGTTACATCATTACTCATGATGCTGCTCTACCCAATGGCTTCATTGTGCTATCAAAGGTAATAACTGCTTCACTGATGAGGACTACAAATAAATGCAAATCTTACCCAAAGTATGCAGGAAAGTGTGAGTTATTATTTTATTTTAATTTTATCAAACAGAATTTTATAGTTCAAACATAGAATAACATATCTTCTAAATATGTCTTCCCTTGAAATCTTTAGCTAAAGTCATTGCATTCCTAGAATTTAATACCTTTCAATGTTGACCACATATGGTCACCAGTGAGGAGGATTGCTGAGGGTCCCATGAGCTGAGCAAGAAGAACAGTCCTATTCACACAAGGAATGTCCATCCATTTCCAGGAAGGCTTAAGACTAACCCAGGAGAGTATGCCACCACATCAATCACAGGCAAGAGAAAACTTGATCAGAAGGGCTGATGGGCATCAAGGAGCAACATCCTGGAAAGCCCTCCAAGGAGACAGGCACAACCTTTGCCAGAGATCTGCCTGACATGTAGCGCAAAGCCTGTGGAAGGAGTAGGGAAACTGTCCTAGGTTACAACTGGGGGCAGGGGTGGGGTGGGGATGGGCACAGAGTAAAGATCAGAGAAGCCATATGACCTGGACACAGAGAGCTGAGAACTGTCCCTGTGGCCCAAGGGTTAGAGGCGGACTATCAGTAGCCTAGGGCCCTAAACTCCACCTGTGTTCAAAGTGAGTGAGATTCACCTGAAATCAACATGTCAGCACTATTCTGGGAGCTCAATCTCATGTGATCCCGTGAAAGAAATGCTTTGGTCTGAACTCAGGTGCCTGACCTGGATGGTCCTCTTGGACCCTGTGGGTCCTGGCCCCCAGAAGGAATCCTTAAAAATTTAGTGGAAGGCGTTCCAAAGTGCAGAGCTCCCTAAGATACAGTGCAGAGCTCCCTAAGATACAGTGCAGAGCTCCCTAAGTTTCTAAAAAGCCCTTAGATACAAACCCTGTCTTCCTATAGCAGCAACACATGTCCCTTTCCATATTACCAGTAACTGCATGTTCAAGTGTATTGCCAGAGAGTAGGCCACCCAATAATATCAGAATACCCTTGCAGGAAAGGATCTTGTCTTGCATTTTTGCTCTACTCTCTAAAACCTGGCCCAGGGCTGGTCACATAAAAGTCAACAAATACTTCTCGGTTCATAATAGCTAGTTACCAAATACAGTTAACAGGTAAACAATAAAACTGCTAAACAAGAGAAGTCAAGAGTCATTAATACTGTAAAGGTAACTGTTACTGGAAAAAAATTCATAGTAAGTTGTTCTTCATCATTAAGATTTCAACCTAAAGAAAACAGTGCTGTACACCAATTCTTCGGCCAGAGTGAAAGGGCCGGGTGGATATTCCATTTCCTGAAATTATTCACCACATTAAGTCCTCAATATTGTTTCTCTTCCCTTTTTTCATTTTCATTATGAGAAAATACATGTCTTTTTACTAAAATAAGTTTAGTACATCATCTTATGTCAAAGTTAATAATGACCTTTCTCTATGACTAACCTTCAACCCACAGTGATGTTACCTAGAATGAATGAAGTACCATTTTTTTATACATGGTCAATACCACATTATATGTATTGTACATATATACGAATGTGCAAGAGCATTGTGTGTACATATGTATACTGTATATTATTTAGATACATATATATACATGTCTCATCTCCACAGGAAAATTATATCCTTTATGCCAATGAGCATATTTCTTATAGAGCATGAAGCACCTTCCCAGACAGAGAAGGAAGCTGAGAAAATTTCTTATATTTGATTAAAGTTTGATCCCACCGTTGGATGTCTACCCTTTGAAATTTTTTGAGAACCTTGATGCTCATTAAAATATAAGTGAGATTTAAGAGTGATAGGTATCAGTAATTAAGAAATATCACATTTAAACAATTCTGTGGTAATAGAGGTAGCAGGTAAAAAAGTTAAATTAGTGTGGACTTCCCAGGGGATAGATGTACAAGTCCAGGTGATATACCTGCTTCCCAACAGTTCTTTCCCAATACAAACCAAAATCATCACCAATCATCACCAGTATCTACCACTGCTACTACCAGTACAACCAAACATGCTAGGTTATTAAATTCTTGGGAACTGAAGCCATACATTATTCATAATTCTATCCTCAAGTAAATAGCACATAGTAGTACTCAATAAATATTTATTGAGGGAATAAATGAAAATCTACACTGATTTGCCTACTTAAACTGATCCAGTCATATCTGGGTCAACATGTGAAAGCTAATAATATAATTTCCTTTCTTTCACAGATTTTACCAGAAGTTGCATAGCAATAATAATCACCTTGCCAAAGTTGTGAACATTATACAGGAAATATGTTCCACGGTTACTAGGCTACACAGCTCACTTTGCTCATTCTTCTCAAGGGAAACTAAGCAAGAAGATACAGGTGGCTTTTCTTTTCAATCATCACTGTGAGCAAAAAAAAAAAAAAATACAGTCGTGTCATCTTCATTTATGAAGCCAAAACAGGAACAGATGATCTTATTATTTAGAAAAAAAAAAAAGAGAGAGAGAGAGATGAACATGGCACACTGGAAAATGTGTGGGTGAGGAGAAAAAAAGTGAAGGTGCAAAATTTATAGTTTGTGGTAAAACATTAAGTGGCAATGAAAAGTTCTCAGCATTTTATCAGTAAGGGCTTAGAAAATGGCTACAAGATAGTCCAGATAATAAGAAATGGTCATATGCTTTTAAAATTTAGATTGTCTTTTGAAATCTGATAATGTATATCTTCCTCAAGATTAAGCCACATAAACTTGTGGAATATAGAATACTAGGGTTTACAAGCATGTTCTGATTATACTAAAATTAAGAGCTATTGAAATTAAAAGAGATTTTTAGTCCTATTTCCAGTTCAAAACAAGATAATCTTCCATCAGGTGGATTCTGGAAGATAATTATTTTGCACGCTCAGTTGAGGTTCTTGATTCTATCGCAGGAGGTTACTACAGCTTTTAGAGCAGAAGAGAGACAAGATACATAAACTTTATTGTTATTGTTGCCCATTTGACAAGACAGTGTCCCAAATGAATGGACATTGTCCATTCATATGGAAAACAAAAGCCTGTTTATCAGCTGGTTAATTGTGCTCAAACATGAAATAAGATTCCCAGCAGTGAAGCTTCCTCACATTTGTATTTCTCACCTAAATTATAAACTATCTGTGAACAGAACCATTTTCAGCATCCAAGTGTTTATCATAATGAAGCACATCTGCCACAGATGACTGCTGACCTTTCAACTTCTGTCGGCACTTTGGCAGCTTGCATACTCATAGGAAAGAGGGATGGATGCGTGTTTCCTGGCACTGTCATCTTCCTTCATTTGTGTGGCTTAACTCTGAAATGAGGAAATAACTAAGTAAAGCCAGAACACTGAAAATATTCCTTACACAAAATGAGTCTGGTGAATGCATTTATTTCCCATCAAATTTTCTGGACTTGGGAAAGGCTGAGTTTTTTGTTTTTGTTAACTCATTTTACTATTTTTTTTTTTCAAACTTAGCAGCTGGAAAGAATTATTCATTGTATATATAATTTTTAAAAAGTGGTTACTAACACTTAATTCAACCTGTTTTATATCTGTTATGTCACCCAGGAACCCCCAAAGACTCTTACTTTACCAATGGGAAGAGATTTAAATATAGGGCTTCATCTTTCGTCTGTGGAGTTTTGGGACAAGCTAGATGATCAGTCAAGAGCAAACTGAAAAAAGGCAAAAGTAGATCCCCCCTGCACAAATAGAGTAGAGAATCTTAACTCTGATAATAAATCATTACTAAACATAATTATAATTTATGGAATACCTTTAATAGGTACTGCACTAAGATCAGTATTATATACAATCTCCATTGACATATCCAGATTGTGCACAACCTCAGCGCACACACAATGCAAGTCTCACAAGGTAGCCTTCTGGATGGGTGCTGCTTACATGGTTTTGACTCATGTGAGCAGCAGAGTAATGACTGCATTCATGAATATGTGTAGCCCTGTCATACAATTTCAAAAAATACTAATATCATCTCTTTCTATCCCCCTTTTCCTTCCTATCAGCACATGTCTGGCCATATACTTGTCCAAGGCACTAGTGGGTCCTTTTTACAGATGAAATGGTGTAAAGGCTATTCCTTGTACTTCAGGAGCTAATCATCTAATTTAATTCAGTAAATGGATGGCTGCTTGCCATTCATGCTCTTCCTAGTGACCCCCCCCCCCCACCAAGTTCCTTTTTGGAAATCCCCTCTTTCTCCTGGTGTGTGAATTTCTAGCCTGGTCCTTCCCTTCTAGAAAGGTGAGGGGGGAGGCAAATTATTCTTTTTCCTAGACCATTAACAGAGTAGGAAGTTCTATCTATGGCCTAAATATGACAATTGGAGCTGTCACCATGATGGTATTCTGACCACTCTATTCCACCTGTTGGAAACTTACTGTGGCTATTACTTCCTAAAACCTGTCCTTCCTGAATCTTCTTTCTTCTTTTTTTTTTTTTTTAACATCTTTATTGGAGTATAATTGCTTTACAATGCTGTTTTAGTTTCTGCTGTATAACAAAGTGAATCAGCTATACATATACATATATCCCCATATCTCCTCCCTCTTGTGTCTCCCTCCCACCCTCTCTATCCCACCCCTCTAGGTGGTCACAAACCACCAAGCTGATCTCCCTGTGTTATGCGGCTGCTTCCCACTAGCTATCTATTTTACATTTGGTAGTGTATATATGTCCATGCCACTCTCTCACTTTGACCCAGCTTGCCCTTCCCCCTCCCTGTGTCCTCAAGTCCATTCTCTACATCTGGGTCTTTATTGCTGTCCTTCCCCTAGGCTCTTCAGAACCATTTTTATTTTTTTTCTCAGATTCCATATATATGTGTTAGCATATGGTATTTGTTTTCCTCTTTCTGACTTACTTCACTCTGTATGACAGTCTCTAGGTCCATCCACCTCACTACAAATAACTCAATTTCGTTTGTTTTTATGGCTGAGTGATATTCCATTGTATATATGTGCCACATCTTTATCCATTCATCTGTCGATGGACAGTTAGGTTGCTTCCATGTCCTGGCTATTGTAAATAGTGCTGCAATGAACATTGTGGTACATGACTCTTTTTGAATTATGGTTTTCTCAGGGTATATGCCCAGTAGTGGGATTGCTGGGTCATATGGTAGTTCTATTTTTAGTTTTTTAAGGAACCTCCATACTGTTCTCCATAGTGGCTTATCAATTTACATTCCCACTAACAGTACAAGAGGGTTTCCTTTTCTCCACACCCTCTCCAGCATTTATTGTTTGTAGAGTTTTGGATGATGGCCATTCTGAACAGTGTGAGGTGATACTTCATTGTAGCTTTGATTTGCATTTCTCTAATGATTAAGGATGTTGAGCATCCTTTCATGTGTTTGTTGGCAATCTGTATATCTTCTTTGGAGAAATGTCTATTTAGGTCTTCTGCCCATTTTGGATTGGGTTGTTTGTTTGTTTGTTTGTTTTTTGATATTGACCTGCATGAGCTGCTTGTATATTTTGGAGATTAATCCTTTATCAGTTGCTTCATTTGCAAATATTTTCTCCCATTCTGAGGGTTGTCTTTTCATCTTGTTTATGGTTTCCTTTGCTGTGCAAAAGCTTTTAAGTTTCATCAGGTCCCATTTGTTTATTTTTCTTTTTATTTCCATTTCTCTAGGAGGTGGGTCAAAAAGGATCTTGCCGTGATTTATGTCATAGAGTGTTCTGCATCTGTTTTCCTCTAAGAGTTTTATAGTGTCTGGCCTTACATTTAGGTCTTTAAATCATGTTGAGTTTATTTTTGTGTATGGTGTTAGGAAGTGTTCTAATTTCATTCTTTTACATGTACCTGTCCAGTTTTCCCAGCACCAATTATTGAAGAGGCTGTCTTTTCTCCAGTGTATATTCTTGCCTCCTTTATCAAAGATTAAGTGACCATGTGTGCATGGGTTTATCTCTGGGCTTTCTATCCTGTTCCATTGATCTGTATTTCTGTTTTTGTGCCAGTACCATACTGTCTTGATTACGGTAGCTTTGTAGTATAGTCTTAAGTCAGGGACCCTGATTCCTGCAGCTCCATTTTTCTTTCTCAAGATTGCTTTGGCTATTCGCGGTCTTTTGTGTTTCCACGCAAATTGTGCAATTTTTTGTTCTAATTCTGCAAAAATGCCATTGGCAGTTTGACAGAGATTGCATTGAATCTGTAGATTGCTTTGGGTAGTACAGTCATTTTCATAATGTTGATTCTTCCAATCCAAGAACATGGTTTATCTCTCCATCTGTTGGTATCATCTTTGATTTCTTTCATCAGTGTCTTATAGTTTTCTGCATACAGGTCTTTTGTCTCCTTAGGCAGGTTTATTCCTAGGTATTTTATTCTTTTTGTTGCAATGGTAAATGGGAGTGTTTCCTTAATTTCACTTTCAGATTTTTCATCACTAGTGTATAGGAATGCAAGAGATTTCTGTGCATTAATTTTGTATCCTTCTACTTTACCAAATTCATTGATTAGCTCTAGTAGTTTTCTGGTGGCATCTTTAGGATTCTCTATGTATATTATCACGTCATCTGCAAACAGTGACAGTTTTACTTCTTCTTTTCTGATTTGGATTCCTTTTATTTCTTTTTCTTCCCTGATTGCTGTGGCTAAAACTTCTAAAACTATGTTGAATAATAGTGGTGAGAGTGGACAAGCTTGTCTTGTTCCTGATCTTAGAGGAAATGGTTTCAGTTTTTCACCATTGAGAATGATGTTGGCTGTGGGTTTGTTACATATGGCCTTTATTATGTTGAGGCAGGTTCCCTCTATGTCTACTTTCTGGAGAGTTTTTTATCATAAATTGGTGTTGAATTTTGTTGAAAGCTTTTTCTGCATCTATTGAGATTATCATATGGTGTTTCTCCTTCAATTTGTTAATATGGTTTATCACATTGATTGATTTGCGTATATTGAAGAATCCTTGCATTCCTGGGATAAACCCCACTTGACCACAGTGCATGATCCTTTTAATGTGCTGTTGGATTCTGTTTGCTAGTATTTTGTTGAGAATTTTTGCATCTATGTTCGTCGGTGATATTGGCATGTAGTTTTCTCTTTTTTTTGACATCTTTGTCTGGTTTTGGTCATCAGGGTGATCGTGGCCTCATAGAATCAGTTTGCGAGTGTTCCTCACTCTGCTATATTTTGGACGGATAGGTGTTAGTTTTTCTCTAAATATGTGATACAATTCACCTGTGAATCCATCTGGTCCTGGGCTTTTGTCTGTGAGAAGATTTTTAATCACAGTTTCAATTTCAGTGCTTGGGATTTGTCTGTTTCTATTTTCTATTTCTTCCTGGTTCTGTCTTGGAAGGTTGTGCTTTTCTCAGAATTTGTCCATTTATTCCTGGTTGTCCATTTTATTGGCATATAATTGACTGTAGTAATCTCTCATGATCCTTTGTATTTCTGCAGTGTAAGTTGTTACTTCTCCTTTGTCATTTCTAATTCTCTTGACTTGAGTCTTCTCCTTTCTTTTCTTGATGAGTCTGGCTAATGGTTTATCAATTTTGTTTATCTTCTCAAAGAACCAGCTTTTAGTTTTATTGCTCTTTGCTATTGTTTCCTTCATTTCCTTTTATTTCTGATCTGATCTTTATGATTTCTTTCCTTCTGCTAACTTTGAGGGGTTTTTTGTTCTTCTTTCTCTAATTGCTTTAGGTGTAAGGTTAGGTTGTTTATTTGAGATGTTTCTTGTTTCTTGAGGTAGGATTGTATTGCTATAAACTTCCCTCTTAGAAATGCTTTTGCTCCATCCCATAGGTTTTGGGTCGCTGTGTTTTCACTGTCATTTGTTTCTAGGTATTTTTTTATTTCCTCTTTGATCTCTTGGTTATTTAGTAATGTATTGTTTAGCCTCCATGTGTTTGTATTTTTTACAGATCTTTTCCTGTAATTGATATCTAGTCTCATAGCATTGTGGTCGGAAAAGATACTTGATACGATTTCAATTTTCTTAAATTTACTGTGGCTTGATTTGTGACCCAAGATATGATCTATCCTGGAGAACGTTCCATGAGCACTTGAGAAGAAAGTGTATTCTGTTGTTTTTGGAGGGAATGTCCTCTAAATATCAATTAAGTCCATGTTGTTTAATGTATCATTTAAAGCTTGTGTTTCCTTATTTATTTTCATTTTGGATGATCTGTCCATTGGTGAAAGTGGGGTGTTAAAGTCCCCTACTATGATTGTGTTACTGTCGATTTCCCCTTTTATGGCTGTTAGCATTTGCCTTATGTATTGAGGTGCTGCTATGTTGGGTGCATAAATATTTACAATTGTTATATCTTCTTTTTGGAGTGATCCCTGGATCATTACATAGTGTCCTTTGTCTCTTGTAATAGTCTTTGTTTTAAAGTCTATTTTGTCTGATATGAGAATTGCTACTCCAGCTTTCTTTTGATTTCCTTTTGCATGGAATATCTTTTTCCATCCCCTCACTTTCAGTCTGTATGTGTCTCTAGGTCTGAAATGGGTCGCTTGTAGACAGCATATAGATGGGTCTTGTTTCTGTATCCATTCAGCCAGTCTATGTCTTTTGGTTGCAGAATTTAATCCATTTACATTTAATTATTGATATGTATGTTCCTATTACCATTTTCTGAATTGTTTTGGGTTTGTTTTTGTAGGTCTTTTCCTTCTCTTGTGTTTCCTGCCTAGAGAAGTTTCTTTAGCATTTGTTGTAAAGCTCATTTGGTAGTGCTGAATTCTCTTAACTTTTGCTTGTCTGTAAAGGTTTTAATTTCTCCGTCAAATCTGAATGAGATCCTTGCTGGTTAGAGTAATCTTGGTTGTAGGTTTTTCCCTTTCATCACTTTAAATATGTCCTGCCACTCCCTTCTGGCTTGCAGAGTTTCTGCTGAAAGATCAGCTGTTAACCTTATCGGAGTTCCCTTGTATGTTATTTGTTGCTTTTCCCTTGCTGCTTTTAATATTTTTTCTTTGTATTTAATTTTTGATTGCTTGATTAATATGCGTCTTGGTGTGTTTCTCCTTGTATTTATCCTGTATGGGACTCTCTGTGCTTCCTGGACTTGATTGACTATTTCCTTTCCCATATTAGGGAAGTTTTCAACTATAATCTCTTCAAATATTTTCTCAGTCCCTTTCTTTTTCTCTTCTTCTTCTGGGACCCCTATAATTCGAATGTTGGTCTGTTTAATATTGTCCCAGAGGTCTCTGAGACTGTCCTCAATTCTTTTCATTCTTTTTTCTTTATTCTGCTCTGCAGTAGTTATTTCCACTATTTTATCTTCCAGGTCACTTATCTATTCTTCTGCCTCAGATATTCTGCTATTGATTCCTTCTAGAGTATTTTTAATTTCATTTATTTTGTTGTTCATCATTGTTTTGTTCTTTAGTTCTTCTAGGTCCTTGTTAAATGTTTCTTGTATTTTCTCCATTCTATTTGCAAGATTTTGGATCATTTTTACTATCATTACTCTGAATTCTTTTTCAGGCAGACTGCCTATTTCCTCTTCATTTGTTTGGTCTGATGGGTTTTTACCTTGCTCCTTCATCTGCTGCATATTTCTCTGTCTTCTCATTTTGTTATCATGCTGTGTTTGGGGTCTCCTTTTTACAGGCCACAGGTTCATAGTTCTTGTTGTTTTTGGTGTCTGCCCCCAGTCAGTGTGGTTGGTTCAGTGGCTTGTGTAGGCTTCCTGGTGGAGGGGACTGGTGCCTGTGTTCTGGTGGGTGGGGCTGGACCGTCTTTCTTGTGGGCAAGGCCAGGTCTGGTGGTGTGTTTTGGGGTGCCTGTGAACTTAGTATGATTTTAGGCAGCCTCTCTGCTAATGGGTAGAGTTGTGTTCCCGTCTTACTAGTTGTTTGGCATGGAGTGTCCAGCACTGGAGATTCCTGGCCATTGGGTGGAACTGGGTATTATAGTTGATAAGGAGATCTCTGGGAGAGTTCTCATCAATTGATATTACATGGGGCCAGAAGGTCTCTGGTGGACCAATGTCCTGAACTCGGCCCTCCCACCTCAGAGGCTCAGGCCTGACCCCTGGCCAGAGCACCAAGACCCTGTCAGCTGCACGGCTCAGAATAAATGGGAGAAAAAAAGAAAGAAAATAAATAAAAATTTTAAAAAATCATAAATAAATAATTTTTTTTCATTATTAACATAAAAAAATAATAATTGAAACAAAAATGAGAGGGAGCAACCAAACCAATAAACAAATCCACCAATGATAACAAGTGCTAAAAACTAAACTAAGATAAACATAAATATCAGAAACAAATCAGTCATAGACAGTGAACCCCTTGTCTACAGCTGCTGCTAAAGTCCACCACCTCAATTTTGGGACGATTCGTTGTCTATTCACGTATTCCACAGATGCAGGGTACATCAAGTTGATTGTGGAGATTTAATCCACTGCTCCTAAGGCTGCTGGGAGAGATTTCCCTTTCTCTTCTTTGTTTGCACAGCTCCTGGGGTTCAGCTTTGAATTTGGCCCTGCCTCGGCCTGTAGGTCACCCTCAGGCATCTGTTCCCCACCCAGAAAGGAGGGAGTTAAAACAGCAGCTGATTAGAGGGCTCTGGCTCACTCAGGCTGTGGGGAGGGAGGGGTATGGTAGCTGTAATTGGAATGCGGGGCAAACTTGCAGCAGCAGAGAACGGCGTGACGTTGCAACATCCTGAGGTGCGCCGTGTGTTATCCTGGGAAAGCTGTCCCTGGATTACAGGACTTTGGCAGTGGCAGGCTGCACAGGCTCCTGGGGGGGTGGGGAGGTGTGGATAGTGACCTGTGCTTGCACACAGGATTCTTGGTGGCAGTGGCAGCAGCCTTAACATTTCATGCCTGTCTCTGGGGTCCGAGCTGATAGCCACGGCTCGCGCTCATCTCTGGAGTTTGTTTAGGCGGTGCTCTGCCTTCTGTGGGCAGACAGGGAAGGAATCCCCTCTTCTCATGCACCCCAAAACAATGGTCTCTTGCCTCTTCAGCAGGTCCAGACTTTTTCCTGGTCTCCCTCCTGGCTAGCTGTGGTGCACTAGCCCCCTTCAGGCTGTGTTCACGCAGCCAACCCCAGTCCTCTCCCTGGGATCCGACCGAAGCGCAAGCCTCAGCTCCCAGCCCCGCCCGCCCCGGCAGGTGAGCAGACAAGCCTCTCGGGCTGGTGAGTGCTGGTTGGCGCCGAGCCTCTGTGCAGGAATCTCTCCGCTTTGCCCTCCGCACACCTGTGGCTGCGCTCTCCTCCGTGGCTCCAAAGCTTCCCCCTTCCGCCACCCGCAGTCTCCGCCCGTGAAGGGGCTTCCTAGTGTGTGGAAACCTTTCCTCCTTCACAGCTCCCTCCCAGAGGTGCAGGTACCGTCCCTATTCTTTTGTCTCTGTTTTTTTTTTTCTTTTGCCCTACCCAGGTACGTGGGGAGTTTCTTGCCTTTTGGGAAGTCTGAGGTCTTCTGCCAGCATTCAGTAGGTGTTCTGTAGGAGTTGTTCCACTTGTAGATGTATTTTTGATGTATTTGTGGGGAGGAAGTGATCTCCACATCTTACTCCTCTGCCATCTTGCCCTGAATTTTCTTGAATCATGGTCTCAAGCCTGGTCTGCCAGCTCCCTGTTAATTGCGTAAGCCCTCACCTGGATATTCTTCCAGTGAGTTCCCTTTCACTTTTGTTAACCAGAGTTGGTGTCTGTTGCTTACAAGGAAGAACCATTACTAATATATAATGCATGTAATTATGAAAGATCATTTAAAACGCAAGATAACACATGCGATATTGGGAGAACAGATAAAAATCTAAATATTTAAAGAAAGGGGAAATGGTAGTAGCCTCAGTTAATCAGGAGAGGATAATAGAGAGAGTGACACTTAGGGAAGAGCAGAGTTTCAGTAGGTACCGTAGGATTATTGACCAGCTTGTAGGCAGGAAGAAGGAGCAAAATGTACTCAGGGGACAATGTATAGTTAACTTCGTTGGAGTGAGGATTGTCTCTAAGTGTTCTTCCTGCCACAAACATTTGTTTAGCATCTTCTACTGTCAGGCACTGCTGGAACACAGAGAGTGTTCATGTCGGGTACCTGACCCTGGGGAGCACAAGGCCAGTCATCTCCAGTAGAGAGGGAAACTCTTACTGTGGGTTAGCAAAAATTTTTGACTACTGCCCCAAACCTATTCTATGAGAAAAATAGTATCTTCGCCAAAGTAAATTTTTGATGTTACCAATGCATTATTTACAGGTAGGAAAAGGAAAGTAAATGCTAGATTTAAATAAATGCATTTAAAATGGTAATGAGCAGACGTTTGAAGCCTTCAAGGGTAGCGCTCCATGAAAATTGTGAGAATTTCTAGCTTCAATTGATACTCTCTTTAGCACTTGGAGTAAGTGTGAAAGCATTCATAAAAAATATATATATAACCTATATGTGAAGAAAAATTTAATTTCACAATTGTGATTGCTTTATATAATTCTCTGAAAAATCATTACTCATACATTTGCTTCTTTCTGACAGATGTTAGCTAGTTTTTGATCTTTTTTTAAAAAAATCTTTAGGGCACAGGTAAAGCAAAGATGATTTCTACAGGCCATCTTATTGTGAACACAGTTGATATCTTCTTTCTATGTCTTGATATACCATTGGTATTTAAAATTCCATTAAGTGTAAAGAGAAACTGCTTACTTGGTAACCAAATTGAACCTTCCCACTGGAGGAACATGGGTGGCAAACAGCCGTATGTAACATAGTGGAAGCACCTGCATATGTTTAAGCATCTCATCAAGTATGAAGTACAGACTGCCCACACAGATACCTGTGCACAGTCCCAAGGGTTGCTGATCCGGAATAACTGCTCCATTTCACCTGAACTTAGAACAACTGTCAATAGTGATGATTTCTCATGGTTGGAATTAAGCAATGATGGACATCTGGATATAACATAGTTTATTTAATCCATCTTTTACAGTTCACGTTTAGGTGGATTCCATTTTAATTACCTGGATTATCTGAGTACTTATCTTGGATAAATTCCAAGCAGTAGAATTGTTAGTATATATACATTTTCAAGGTTTTTGACCTATAAAAGCATTTGCTTGTTTTTTTCTTCAGAAAAAAAAAACTGTACCAACTTATACTCAAACAGCACTGTGTAAGTCACTGCTACATAGGCTCTTGAACTTCAGTCCTGGTGCCAAGGGGGAGGAAGAACACGGGGTGGTGGGGGGAGGGCAGGGTGTCAATCCAGTTGTTACATGAATGTCTAATCTGAATTTCCATTCTCAGCCAGAAAAGGGATAAAATAGTTTAAGTTGCCAGGTTTTCATATCCCTCTTTCTCTGTTTCTCAGTATTTGTTATATTATTAAGATAAAACTCCTTTATAAATTTTAAATTACATTAATAGAAAGGAATAAACTTTCCTAAACTATTATCACAGAATTTCACTTCCCAACATGAGGTTCTGCATTCAGCAACTATATATCCTTCTGTCTTATCTATCTATGCAAAGGGAAAGTCAGGATATGGACATTTTCCACCTATCTTCATCATCACATCTGTGTCTTTGCTCATTTCATTCTTTGTCCAGCAAGGCTCTTTCTCCTCTTGAAGACCTCTCCTCAACCTCTCTTCCTTCCGTTTAGAGTACAAGCCCCACCTCTGCCACATTGCCTCCCTGGCTACTGGCTCACAGTGGTCATTCGCTCCACTCCTCAGCCCTGGCCCTGCATACGTGCAACCTAGAGGATCGCCATATTGGGTAAATTACAGTTACTAATGTATTTTGGCTGAGCAGATTCCAGAAGGAAAGCATTTATCACCTACTCTTTAAAAATGACTGTCAGCTGGGTATTTCATGCCTTCTCTTGACCACCTCGTTCTTTGTCATTAGGGAAAAAAAATTAAGCCTTCATAGAAATAAATAGCTCAAAAAAAATCATCTTATTTATAAAATATATGAAACTTTCTGTTATTTCATGATGATGGTGACCACATAGATTTCTATACTTTTAAGACTTTGAGTTTTTTCTTGAATTCTCACTGGGAATTGTCAAGATATGATTGATCCAAAGGTCATTATTTTTTTAAATAATTGGAATTCTTCAACTGTATATTAGGAATCTTGTTAAATATAATGAAATGAAGAATTAAACATCTTCATTTTGAAAGGCTCTAGTATGAAATAGTTGTTATTCCCAACATAATTCTACTTTCTCATCATACAGACACACAGGCACACTGACACATCATCCACAAATAAACCTTTGGTTTTAAAATAATAATTATTCTATTTTCATTAAGAAAAAATGTTCATGCAACTACTGAGTAGTCATCTTTAATTCTGGTTCATTTGAGCCCTCCTCTCCCCCGCCCCCCGCTAAAAAGAGAAATCAGTTCATCAAACATGCATACATTTAATTTCACTTGTTAAAAGTTGAAATTTGGTCTATTTCCTCTCAAATCTTTGTCTCATATCACTGTCCTATAACTCCCATGCCCAGGTTTTCCTAATAACCAAAAGCTGTATTAGACTAATCCTGAATTTTAAAACAATTTTATCTGTGACTTTTAAGTTTAATAGCTCTAAACTTGTCAATCTCAATTAGGACAAGAAGATTTTTAAAAAATATTCCTTTAATTTATTTATTTATGTATTTATTTATTTATTTGGCTGCGCCGGTCTTAGTTGCAGCACACAGGATCTTTACTTGCGGCATGTGGGATCTAGTTCCCTGACCAGGGATCAAACCCGGGCCCCCTGCATTGGGAGCCAGGAGTCTTAGCCACTGGGCCACCAGGGAAGTCCCAGGACAAGAAGATTTTTAATCTTATTGTTTTCTTTAGGAGTTTTTTCATGAGGACCATCATAAAAACGTAGTCGAAATATTACTACAAATAAGGACTATATGAAAACATTTTCAAGTGTTGGATATAATCATTTCTATTTGGGCTTCTGAAATAAATACTCAAAAGTGGCAGCTTAAGTTACAGCCACTGTAAGTGAAAAACAAAAACAGAATCCAGCAATCTTGTTCACTTATCTGTGCAAAGACATATTTCATATGCAATTGAAGAAAATTCTCATCTGATCAGTTTGTTAAATATTCTACAAATTAACTTCTTGAAGACTGAGTTCAAGTCTGTATAAGGTGACTGTTTTCTCTCAAGGACTTTCAACTTCCACACTTTAAAAGCAAAACAAATTATTGTCCACATTTAATAGTGAAATAAATACACAGCATTCAGTCATGCTCATCCTTTTAAGATTTTTCTCTTCCTCTATAGCAAGCAAAAGAAAAAAGTTGTAACCAGGAAAGTAACTTCCTCCTATTTTTCTCCTTTTATTTCATTCGCGCTCTTTCCTTCCTCGTAACAACTGCTGGGGTGGTAGGTGCAGTGGAGCTTTGCCTTCATGGTGCCCTGTGAGTACTTAGAGTGACACAGATCACTGTCTCTACACTCCTTCTGCCTGTCGCCTGGTTACGCCTGGCATCAGAAACTTGGCCACAGTGAACCGTCTTCATGCCCACGTCTTCTAGGCAGGACCTAGAAGCTTGGGGCTCTGGGTAGTTTTGTCTCTTCCCCAGCCCAGTGGAACTGAGGCTAGAATCCCTGTCCTTCCACTACAGATGGTCAGCAGACTGGAGTGCGCCAGTAATCTGAGAAGAGGCCAGGCTTCTTTTAATTACCAATTACTCTGTCACTTCACGTTGGTTATCTCTCCGTACCTGGAGTTCATGCAACAGACAACTTAATACACATTATTTAAATGATCATCAAAACCTCTCTTGCTTCAGCACTTTCCACCTTTCTCTGGAAAGGACTGCACATTTATCAGCATTTGTAACTGCAAGTGCCCGAAGTCAAGTTTCAGTTCCAGCAAATGGGGAGGGGGAGGTGACTTTAAAACAAACTGATCAGACGTTGGAACAAAAAAGACAGGAAGATTAAGGCAGTCTGTGAAGATGAAAGTGTACAGAGATCTTGGGGGAAAATAGCTGGAGAGGAGCCTTTTAAAAATCAAACAGAAAAACTCATCAGTTGACTCTTATTCCTTTTTTTTTTTTTTTTTAACATTTTAGCAACGTGTGCAAGGAGTTTTATTTATCAAGCCAGATCTCCCATTCTGTAAATACGTTTTGAAAAAGAAGAGGAGAGTAGGTTCATAACCCTTCAGTAGTTTCCCCAAAGTTATTTAGCATTTTTGTCACTAGAAAAACACTTAATAATTTGAGAACATTTTCCAGCAACAATGCATTGAACTGAAAGGAAACCGGTGGGCCCGTGTGGAAATGCTTAGCTGCTTCTCCTATACTGAACTTGTCTGTGCATACATAGAGAACTTATGACATATTCCCTTGTTATGTATACACTTTTTTTGTTCAACAATGCCAAAAAGTGATTACTTGGAGACTGAGAATTATGCTGACAGTCACCTGTCATTCATTGTCCTTTATTCCGACAACCTCAGGCATTCAGGCATGGATTTATGGGTTTTCCCCCCTTTTGCTTTATTTTTAAAGGGGTTGGGGGATGGGGGAGAATATCAGAGGATTCAGTCTTGAATAGACTTTTGTTTTGCTCTTTCTTTTACCTCTTGACTGTGTCAAATGCAGTGTGTCTCTCATGCAGTTTCTCTCTTTAGAGAGCCTCGGCTGGGCCAGCTAGTTAGTATTCAGAGACAAGGCAAAGAGGATAAAATTCTTCTCTCTGCTTGCTGAGACTGCAAATAAGCAATTAGACTAAAAGCAACGTATCGGAGAAAGAAGGCCACTGCAGACATCATTGTTGACTGGAATCTGCCAATATAACTTTAAAATTGTAAAAACTTCATAGCAGGGAGAAACAGTCACTTAGAGACACATAAGTTGGTTAAGACACTAAGTCAGTATTCGTTACAGACATTTCTGCTTTGTAATGTCCTCTGAACTGTAAGATTTTGCATTTAATCTTGTTTACTTATTGTAACGAGAAACAAATGGGTGAAATTAGCAATGGTGATAGCAAATTCAACCTTTTATTGTATTGCATGTTATGAGAAGGTTTTCTAGATGGGTATGTTACTCCCATTTTCATTTGAGCTCACTTTAAAGGACTGTAATGGAAAGTTGAAGGTTACAAACTGTTTTATGTCAGACCAAGCAATAACGTATAGCTCTGTTGAATAGTTATATGAGAGGTTTACACAATATATGCCAGACATTTGCTGGGTATCAATGATGGTATGTGAAGTAATTCTTAAGACTCTTCTCCCTCCCTTTAACACAGAGATTTTATGCTGGGTGCTAGCAGTTGATGCACTTCCTATGCAATTACTGTGCAATCACACGCAGTTACTCTGTTACTAAACTGGGATTACCTAATTCCATTTTGTGCTAGACCAATCTCCAGTGAGCCTTCAAGATTGTCCAATTGCTGGCAAGCAGCAAGTAGACTTTCTCTTGATTTGATATATTTAATCCATCCCTTTTCCTCTTTCCACCCCCATCCTTCCAAACCACGTTTCCCAAAAGTTTAGAAATGCTAGCCTGATGAATTTATTTTTACATATTCTAAGGCAGGAAAAAGAAAGGAATCTGGATTATTGACATTCTTTACCGGAACTACAGTAGACTAGAGTTAGCAGAAAAAACTGCTAATCATCACAGTTTTCGTGTTGGAAGCAATTTGCCTATAATTAGTAAGTTGATAAATACCAACAAAATGGGTGCTAAAACGAACAACTCTTGTGCTGAGAGACATTTGACTCTACATTACACTTTGCATTTTTATATATGCAGCATTACATTTTGTTACAAAGAACGACAACTTTAGTGGCAGCTGAAGCACTCTAATCTGTCTTCTGAAGGAAAGCAGACATACATCTTAATATAACAACTTCTTTTATAAAACATATCTGTTTTTTCAAGGAGTAAGCAATGCAAGGATAAGGAAAGAAGTTGGTCTTTCATTTATTTTATATAAAATGGTAACAAAAGATGGAAGATTTATTTTGCCAGATAATGAAATGCCATAGCATGTAACATTAAATGGTACCAGTTTCTTAGGGTATGTTCTTCTTCATTGATAATATCAAATTCACATTTGTTTGTAGGTATGTTTTCTACATTTCATATGAAATGATTATTGTGTTAAATGTTTCAGTTCCATATAGAATCAAACTCACGGCCATTTTTGTTCAATTTAAACAATGAAATTAGTATGGTGTACTAAAACGTAAGACAAACGTTTAATTCAAATAAACAAGATATGGTATATTGTATCTTTGAAATCAAATATGGTTATACGTCTGAAATGTTTTAATAAAAGCTTTTAGCTTTGCAAGGGTCTAAATCACAATAGGTGCATTATACATAATAAATAGAGATATGATAGCTTTATCAGTGGTATGCTGAAATTCTGACTTTCATAGTTATCAGAAAACATAATATCACAGTAAATTTAATCTATATGATCTGATAGAACAAAAGAGATTATCCTAAGAAAGAAATTGTAAGGGTATAAATAAATTTCTTTATGTGAATGTGGCTGGGAAAAAATACATCTTTCTAGTGCTTTTTAAAATGGTAACTGGTGTTTATAGACATAATTTTAGGAGCACCCTTATCTACAGCCACTTTATAGGTAGCTTGATTAGCACATGGTTATCAGAGATCTTACAGTGCCTTCATACTAGAGATCGTGTGGTAAGTGGATCGATTGGTAATTATCAAATATCTTCTAAGATAGCCTTTAAAATATATTCTTGTATTTTAATACATTTGATTAGGTTTTCTTCTCCTTTCCCTTTCATCAGTATAACTTTGGTATTCCTAGATACTGAATGAGAAGGTAAAAAATGACCACCAGCAAAATAAATGCATGTTTTTCTTCCCCTCTTCCGAATATTCTATAGTGGGTGGTAAAATAGGTAAGCCATTTCAAAGTCATGTAAACCATCCCAAATATGTCAGGGAAAGAAGAAGAGACTGCAATTCATTAGTTGTCTGCAATGAATCAACATGAAAGAGAACATTTTCAAGGCCCAAGTAACTTTGTTTTCATTTACGGTTCATATCAATAATTTTATACCAGAAGCATCTTGCTTATTTGAGATATAGTATATCTTTGATCAGTAACAGATTATTATGAAATAAAAAGGCAAAGATTTTGAGAAAGTATAAGTTGCAGTTATTTCTGAAGTAAATATTCCATCCCATTTATCTTTTTTTTTTTTTTTTCTTCACATCAATCCTGGTTGAAACTTGGACTTCGATTCATTTGACATATGCTTTTAATGATGATTTATTTGTAAGATGGGATGAAAATTCATTTTGTACACGTAAATTTTTCATGGTGTACTATTTGATGAAAAACAAAGTAATATTGTGACATTTAAATTTAATCTTGTAACTCCTTTTGAAAAGCCTTTCTCTTACTTGTTTTCCAAAATCAAGAACAATACATTCAAAGAGTCTGAGATTAAAGAGTGAAGCTATGCAATTTGGATCTGGTCAAATTTGCTGCCATTTCTTCACTAACATTATTTAATTTATTGTAAGTCTTTTTCTTTCAACATGTAACTCCCTTTAAGAGATAGCAACATTTTGCAAGTGGCATATAACCTATCTTCATGGAATATTTATTCCTTTCTAAAGCAAAATTACATATAGTGAGCTGCGAGTGTCTCTCTTTGTGCTTGGTTTATTCCCAACCTTTTTTGCCATTCAAAAACAATGCTGACACGTGCATGAAATGACAAATAGCATTAGTCTAATAAAGGAGTTAAACCTAACCCAAAGCACAGTCATATATTAAATTGTTTTTAAAAATACTGACCTAAGCACCTCTATGAGATGCTATTAGTAAAATATGAAGAAGAAGAAAAAAGACATTTGGAAGTGAGATGTGCTCTCCTTTGTAGCCTGTATAATTACTGATTCGCCATCATGTTTGCTAGTGATGCCTTTGTCAGATATTATTTCTTGTCCCTTTGGCAAAGGAGAGGTTTTGAAGCCTTTTTTTCCTGCATCTGGTGACGGCCGTCAAGGCTCAGACCAAGCCTCCCAACATGTCCAAAAAGCTTTTGGTAAAAAAAAAAAAAAAAAAAAGCTTTTAAGCAGCCCCTCATATCCACTCACCAGGTCAACACATATGTTTTACCAAAAGAAAAATTCTGACATTTCAACATCAGCTTCAAACACCAGAACTGTAACTTAGTGACAATTTTTCATTAGGACCTGGTGTTGAATAACTCTTGCCCACTCCCCTACAGAATGAAATCTAATACAACTGTTATGTCATCTTCCCTAGTAAGTGATGATTTTCTAGAATTTGATGATTTACAAGGCTTTTCTAAAAATGGTTGGCATTTCCAAGTAGAGCTTCCCAACACACAGTAAGTCCATACAGAGAAAGATGGAGGAAAAAGTTTATTTTTCATCCATTTACTTCTTCCTGAGAAGTTAAGTGAAAAGGCCATGGTAAAGCTTTTCGTATCAGCAACAAAAAAACGGGAAAAGAAATCATTGTAAAACATACAGTGATAGGACTATTTTCTATGTAGATCCAACTATGTGGAGAACTAGTCAATTAGGCCTCACAGTTACTTTTAATGAGGGTTGTTGAGGAATAAGTGGAAACATCTGTTAGCCATGAACCACCACAGTGGCTACACAAGGAAAAACAGTTCTCTCTTCTATTGACTGGGACTGGTCTTCACGGAACATTCTTATTAGTATGCTTAGAACAACCACGCAAATCTCGAAGCCAAATTAATTATTCTTGGCATTCCCAAGGATAATCCCACAGTCATTTTTAACCAAAGACAGGGAGCAGGGGAACCCTTTCTCTGTACATGTTTTATTATGGTTAGCAATGCCTAATTGTCCTACTGTATGTTGCCCTATTTTACCAGCTACAGTCTGAATTCATTCTCATCCTCTCCTTAAAAGTTTGAAACCCCCTAGTGACAGGAATATTAATGTGCCAACACTGTCATATCTATTTCAGCTCATACATATGCAACGTCTTTGTTTTCAAAGATTTATGTCAGACTTTGCTGAAGTGAGGTATTCTACCATTTTAGATAATAGCATGCCAAAGTGATGCTATCAGCCACATTCAGCACTCACTCAAGCAAACGGGAAGAGCATCCATTCCTTCGTGGCTTAAACTCATAGAAACTGTTATTTATCCTTATTTGATGAGAAAATCTTTCAGGGGGAAATGGTGTATTTTTTGAAGAAGATTATGGCCATCCTGTGGATTATCTTTTAATTAAGAATGGATGATTTGTGCCCACTCTGCTGTAGCAAACATCTTGCTGCTAATGAAGTTTAAAAAGACTTACTTTATTTAATTACAGCTAATCACCAGGGTAAAATGTGGAATTTTCTTTGATCCTACATGTATTGTGGTAATCCCTTTGGCAGATAGCATCTCCTCAAAATATTTTGAGGTTTTCAGTCGGTCACATCTTAGCAAAGGTAGAACCGTCTTACACTAAAAAATTTCCTTCATTCCTTCTGTAGTTGCCTATCCTGACATAAAAATTACGTGAAATTTTCTTATAAGTTTTAGGTGGTCCTTTAGACAAAGAGTGTTGAAGTCTTCAAATATCTGAATCTTTCACTTCATCCAATATTCAGAATAGGGTTCTTTGTTCTTGTTCAATGATTTGATTAAATCAACATTATTGGACAATGTCAAAGTACCAGGCACTGTGCTGGGTACTAGGAAAACAAACATGAAGAGAACACAGGCCCACAATAAACCAACCTTTAGAGATGAATTGTGTTCACTTTCCATTACATTCAGTCCGTGTGGACATAAATAGGTAAATGTGCTTTAAACCCAGGGATTGCTTTGTCTTTGGTTTAAAACCAGGAATTGCTTTGTCTTTGATTTGGTTTGTTTCTAATGATCAGATTAGAATTTCTTTGCTTACTTGAGCCTTCTAGGATAAAGCAGGGCTCTCCTTTTGCTTTTGTTCCTCTCGTGTCTCTTCCCTTTGGAATCAAGTGCAGTATGTTATCCCCATTTTCTGGCTTTCTCCTTTCATGAATCTCAAAGAAAATTTAAGAACTCATATATGTTAAGCCAGCCCTTATTCCAGGTGATATCTGCCTCTGATTTTTCATCTTTTTAAATACCAGATGTAATCATTTCTGCCAAATGTAATTACTAGAATGTAATTCTGTGGTATGCTTCCTAATATTTACTCTTTTGAATGTAAATTACATTTTTTTTCCTGAAATACAAGCCCATCCCCCAAATTAGCGTGGTTTATGTCTTTATTCTCTAAGAGGTCATCTTGTTTTTTTTTAATTACCTTTTTTTCCCTTTTCTATGATTTGTTCTATAACCTTCAGTCCATGTGATCCAGAAGATGTAGACTCATTAGATCTAAAGACACTGAAGGGAAGGTCCTACAGGCTCCTTGAGGGAGAGAAGAGCCACTGGGGGTGGAGAGCAGAGGGGACAGGAGAGTAGAGATCTGCAGTGGGCAGAAGAGGGCACCAGCGTCTGAACAGAGCATAGACAGGCTGCTTTTATTCGAAAAACAAAACCTTCTTGGAAAATGACGACATCTAAACCAGTCAAAATGAATATAGGTTCATGAGTTTACAACTGGCTGATTTCAAGAACATAAAAATCAAAACCCAGATGTTCCCCAAAAATGAATTCTCACCAAGGCAAATAATTTCGTTTGAAGCTATATAAATAATCTATTAAATCACTACTCTACCATTGTTCACTTAAAAAGAAGAAAAGAATCATCTGGGCAGAACTGTTTGCTTCACATCTCCAAATATTTTGTACTGTAACAAATTCGAGTTTCTGTGAATTCTTCTGGTTTGTCAGGACTTGAGCAGATTTAAAGTAGATTTGTTGTCAAATCAGTACACAGGTCCAGTACACAGGAACCTAGGGTTCCTATCACACAACAATGAGAACTCTCTTCCCATCACCTGCGTTTGAATGCTCAAACACATCCCACCCCTGCATACTCCACACTGTCCCACACCCAAGTAGTAATTGATCTGCCACTTCACCCAGAGCTCCCAGCATCCTAGTTGTAAGCAATTAGACTTACAAAGTGATTCAGGTTGCAGGAAGCTCTTCAAAAGTGCAATTCATGTCTTTAAAAAAAATTAAACATTATAAAGTAGGAGAAGCAAAACAGAATTGGCGGTTAGTTCCTGTAATACACTAAACATCTGCAGTTTTGTCTCTCCACTGGGATGTGGGGTTGTGCTGAAGTCACATCCTGATAACATCTGCACATTACTGATAGCTTTTGCTTTATTCTTTATGGTCCGCTGATGAGAGATTCTTCAACATCCCTTCAGTCATCAAGACCCCAGTTGGATTTCTTTGCTTGTGACAGCCTTAAAGGTGGTCTCATTTACATCTGAGAAAATGTCACAATATAGGAAGATATTTTCAGTTTGATGTTTCATCCCTTCCTTTTTTTATCCGGATGCTAGTTTTAGCTTTTCAAATGAATGTCGATCTCAAAATAGATTTTCCATGAAATATATTTTGTCTGATTTTTGAAACACCATGTCTACAGCAGAAGATTTTTTTTCCCAAAAAGTTTTCAACAAGGAATGGCACCTCTGCTTCTACTTGCACTGCAACAACAGCTAAGATGCCACATTGGGGGCTAGCTGGTTTGACATCCAGGAACACAGAATGTACAACTATTTTAAAGGTCAAGTATCGACAGGATCTGAGCTGCTTTTACTTTGCTAATGACCCCAGTTACACTGGAGCTGAGTAAATAGTCAATAAACAATGGCATTAACATATATAGAAAAAGTGTTTATTTTACATTTCCAAGACAATTGGCAAGTCTCTTTCCTGCTCCAGAAAGGCTTTGAGATCCTAGAAGTTTTAAAAGATGGGACCATTAAAAGTAATATAATGTATTTTTGTAAATAATCTTAGGATAGTTGAAAGGATTATTTATATTGCTGAATACATCTTTATAAATGCAGCAAGCCAGTGATTAATGGCAATATATAAGGTAACTTTAAAGAGCCCCATTACCCATAAATTTCAAAAGGATTATTTGATTCTGAGTTTTAATTTTCTTGACCAAAATTTTTCTTTGCCGACCAGGAATTCACAGAGTTGACTAAGTTGTTTAACTGACATCCTTTTTAAGAGCTGAGATCATTAAGCAGCTCTTTTTTTTTTTTTATTTCAAAATATTTGGAGTGTTTTTTAATAACTCACTGATTTCTAATGTAATTTTGTTGCGGCTAGAGAATATATACTTTGTAAGATAACCTTTTGTTTTTTATTCATTGAGACTTATTTTTTGGTCTATCCTATTGTCTACCTTAGAGAACTTCCTGAATAAACTTGAAAAGAATGTGTATTCTGTAGTGTTGGGTGGAGTGTTCTATAAATACTACTTAGCTCAAGAGTGTTGATAGTACTGTTCAAATTCTTTGTATTCTTATTGATATTTCTGTCTATATGTTCTATCAATTATTGAGAGTGTAGTATTAAAAAATGTCCAATTATGATTGTGGATTTGACTACATCTTCTTTGCTTCACGGATTTTAAGCCTCTTTTTATTAGGTGAATACACATTTAAGATATGTCTTCCTGATGAATTGACCCTTTTAACATTGTGAAATGCCCTCTTTATTTCCGGCAATACTCCTCCTCTTGAGGTCTACTTTGTCTGATATTAATATAACCACACAGCTAGGAAACACAGATTTTATTTTTAAGTGTCTGGCTACATTTGTGGGTCAAATATTTAGAAAGAGTGCATTCAGTTTACCTGTCATCTTGTATTCCCATAAAGATCAACCACAGGGGCTAGCTTACCCTTTCTTATGGGTAAGCTGCAGACTTCTGAAACTAGAGCAACGAGGCAAGGAGACATTAAACCATGTGAAAAATGAGTGAGGATATAATATGAAATAAACCAGGACATAATTTTATTACTTAGAAAACCCATATCTGTAATTTTTAAATTATTTTAGTATTTCCTGAAATTTTGAACTCAGTTATGAGCTGTTATGGGTTGAATAGTATCCTCCCAAAATTCATGTCCATCCAGAACCTCTGAATGTGACCTTATTTGGAAATATGTGTTTATATATATTTTTTGTTGTTAGAATTGATCAAAAATACAATACTTTCTGATTTTTCCTCACTCCCTTAGTTAACACTCTTCTTGCCTCTGAACTCACACAGAGAAATATATTTATGGATTCTTAAAAAATACTACTATGCTATGTGTACATATGCTTATAGTAATTCCATTTCAAGTTTGTCCAAAGAAATATATTACTTTATATATTAAGGGACCTTGATAAATGTAGGGGAGAAAGCATAAAGTTATAATCTTAGCAAAAATATTAATAAATGCAAGTCAATTCTAATTTTGTAGGGGAAAGTCATGATTGTAGCATTTGCCAATTGCTGTAGTGTAAATACTCCCATCGTGACTGATGTCACACTACTGCATCATAACGTCACTAAACACAGTTGGGAAGAGATGTGGAGTAATACATAATTTTATCTTATTTGAACCATACAGATATGTGTGACCTCAAATACATAGATAATAGTAAAATAAGTATGAAGTGAATAGTTTTGAATATTTATTACCTTTATTTGCATATAAATTATTTAATTCTAAGTTTACATAATTCCATTTTTAATTATGATTGTATATAAAAACTGACTTACAAAAATCCTGAAACCTTAGCAATTGGCTCTCACAAGTCAATACAATCTGGCTACAGGACAGCACTACTTATTCACCTAGTTTGTACAGTGATTTTCTCCTTTTGGTTTCCTTTTTTTTTCCTCCTATGAAGCCATCTCACACACAGTTTTCAGACTACATGAAGATGCTTGACTCCAAACACTCAGAATATTTCTCACTATTAATAGGATAAATTCTGAACTTTAGACAGTCTGCCATTCAGGAATTTCGATCTAGACCTTCTAAATATTTCTCACCACTCAACTTCATGTTATAATTTACCCTACCCACACTTAAATTCTCAGTTTCCAGGACACTTTCTATATTCTTATGCTGTACTTTTTGCCTAGGATTTCTTTCTCCCCAAATCCAATACATACCACAAGATCAATTAAAAAATTAAATGCTGTGTGAATTTTCCCCTTTCTCTCTAGCTAGAAATCACTTATCTCTTTGCTTCCTCTCATATAACACTTTACCTGTGCCTCGTGCCTCATTACAGCACTTATTTTCTACCTTGTATGCAATATGATTTTATTGCATGTATATTACGTGTAAGGGAATATTTTTATTACTGGGAATATTGAAGGAAATACAGACTCTCTGTTCCAACGACACAGTTTAGAGAGGAAGATAGCAAATCCACAATTGTAGTAGACTATGTTAAGTGCTATAGTAAAAGAATGCACCTTATGCTAAGAAAGCCAAGCAGAGAAACGGGGGAAAATTATGAGGCTGAGAAAATATTTTCTGCTTCATGTCCTGGGGGAAGATAGTATATGTGATGCATAGATGTGGCAGAACTGAAGAGTACATGGAGGGAAGAGGCAAGAACTGAGGTGCAGAGGCTAGGCAGAAACGTTCTATGACAAGAAGCTTGAACTTCATTCTGTAGGAAATTTTAAAAGTATTCCCCAAAATAAAACAATTGAATAGTTATAGATTTGCACCATGTAATAAATATCAAATTATCGTAGCAAGAGTATTTCAATTACTCTCTATATCTTCCAGGGCAAGGCTGCTCAGCCTTTATTACCTGCTTATGTTTCATGTACACCCAAGTTATCATTTCCCATGTTTCTCATTGACTCCACTGATTGATGACTTCATGCATCTCACAGAGCACTGTATGGACCCTGGCACAACTAATTAGTTTAACAATACCATCAGGGGCATCAGAGTGTGATACCCCTCCCATGACCATACCGATACCACATGGAGTTAGCTGCCTTTGGATGAAATGGGAGTTTAGCTACATTGTGTCTGGAAAAAGCTAGGAAAAGATACATGGATTATCATTACTGTCACTAGTAATAGAGTGTGAATTCTGTTCACTGTACACACCTCTCACACATTACTACATGAGCTCATGGCAGAAACTAGAATAAAAAAGTGGAATTCTTTCTACTAAGCCCATCCAAGACTATTTTAATTCAACTATTAATAATACTTCATCAAAAATTAAACATTGGAAACAGATACAAAACTAGATAGGATGTTGGGCCAACAGGAATAAATTGGAACTGTTTCAGGGAAACTGGGATGTATCCTCACCCAACTACTAAGTCTTACTCCAGTGGCCAAATGAATTGATTTGAATTCCCAAATTACATATTGTTTTCAGACTATGTGTGGGCACACATTTTATTAATGTGTGATATTGCTGGCAGTTTTTAGATTTTAATTTTCTGTTCCAAATTCCAAGATGTCCTTTTTGTATCTTTATATTTTTACCTCTAACGACAGCGACTTGCCAACATTCACCACAGTCTTTACTACAGATTCAAAAACGGTATTCATTTTTACATGCTAAAGAGTCCTAGAGAAGGTACAGATTTTGGAGGGAAGATGATCTCAGTTTTGAGCATATCAAAAGTGAGGTGTCTAATAGACATGCATGGGAAATTAAGTAAGAAATTGGATAGGTGGATCTGGAGCTCAGGAGAGAGCTTTATGCTGAAAATAGATTTGGAAATCATCAACTTATAAGAGGTTATCTGAAAACAGAGGTGTAAGTAGCGTGTTTGTAGGGAGAGTAAATAGAGTCAGAGGGCTCAAGTGCAGTACCCTGAGAAACAATGTATATTTATATACATATCTAAAGGCCCTGGGACTGCAGGATCCATTTTTGCTTGGTGTAAACACTTCTTGAGTTATGTGCCGAGGCTGCAATAAACATCACCCTCAGAACTGCTCTCTCTAGGTGTGCCCCCAGCAGCCATATTTTTCCACATAATCTCACTCCTGCCCATGAGGGCCAAGCCAAGTCTTATGGCTGGGCATTCACTTTGAGCCAGTTGGAATCACACATAGTGAGGAAGTATAACTGGACTATAATATCTAAACTCCAGGATGGTAGAGCAGCCATAGTCTCTCTCTAGTGAGTATGGGGAAACATGAACACAAAGGCAAAGAGATAAGACATGGAAATTGACCACTTTCTGGGTTTCCTGGTACAAACATTTCTGCTCTTGATTCAGCCCTTAATTTACGCTGCAATTGTTAATCAAGTACTTCCATGTGCCAAGCACTGGGTTAGTAGTCATGGCCACAGTGATAAGGGAATAAGTTCCATGACCCCTTGGAACATCCCTTGGTATATTCCCTTTCTTAGAATTCTGTATCTCCTTAAACTAAGTCTCCTCTTGATTCAATGTTAGCCTCAGCTGGTTTTTATTGATACAAACCAAAAAGCCTGAGCCTTTATATGGCTAGTATTTGTGTCCTCCACAGAGCAAACCATGGTATCTTAATACATTATCTGTCTCTGATGTGCAATAAATATTTGCACCATTAACAACAAAATTAATCAATAAATTAATTGCTATCTAGTTTCAATAATCCTATTAATTCCCACCATAACTCTAGTGTTAGCTTCTAGGAGCAAAGCATCTTGTGGCAAAAATGTTGCTTCCCTCAAACATTCTGCCGTGAGTCTAACCTACTTTAATCAGAGCCTTCTAGCTTGTTTACTTGAAAAAGAACAAAATCCTTTAAGCAGAGAAGTTCTGAAAAGCAGATTGACATCAAACTTATTTGCATGTTTAAAGTAGGTATTTCGTGCATGTGGCTCTGCTTAGATTCCTATGAGAAAGCCATTTCTTGCCATGTTAATTTATTGTTAGCCATCTTTAAGGATAGCTTTATGCCACTTATTTTTATCTCACTTATTGAACAGTTACATAGCTGAAAACATGTTATCCTGGGAACAGTTAAATCATAGGTGATTATGATGTTTAGTCATCCATTTACTGTTGCAAAACATCCCCTCTAACACAAAGCCCTGAGGCAAAGAGTGACATGAACACAAAACATACAGAAGAAACCATAAAGTGTAGCTCTTACTGTTACACTTAACACTGGACAACAAAATTTTCCATGAGTATCCATGCAATGAGATTAGAATCCTAGTACTATCAATCTCTATCTCTATAACTTTTGCAAGTTAGTAAAATTCCTAACCCTCCATCCTCAAACTTGTCTCCTAGGGTTGCTGTGAGGATTCAATAATGCAATCCAAGTAGCTTGTTTAGCCAAATACTTTGTTCAAAAAATGTTATCTAGTATTATTTTTATTGCTATGAAATTTGTTTGCCCTAAGATGCAAAGTCAAGATAAGAGCAGAAAATGATGTATGAAGGTAGCTATTCAAAGATCCTCGGTCATGGTAACCACAGGCCAGATCCCACGCTTCAATGTGCGACACCCTCAGACTCCACACAACACGAAAGGCTGCTTCACATCAGTGCATTCAGGTTTCAAAATGTAAGTTGAACATACCTATTGTCTCTCCTCCACAGAATATGTAGTGTGATATTATTCTTCAAACATAATCACATTGCTGGTTAATTTTCTACAGATTATGTTCTTTGAACCCTAGGTCCTAAGAGTAGAATTGAATTGGACTGAATTCTACCTTCAGCCTGGCAATGAGAAGATGAGGGAATCTGTGAAGTTTTTGGTGTTGTCTTCGAGGTTCCCAGCCTTCCATTTATGTTCTTCTTTCCTCGTCTCAATGGTAATTCCACCCACGTATGCAGAAGCATTGCTTTTTCAAAGTTTCTTTCTACTATCTTTCCCCCTACACACGCTCATCAAAAAAGGAAGAGATCTAATGGCTGCCATTTATAGTTGCTAACTGATTGATTGACTGATGACACTTTAGTGTGAATGAGTTTCTGCAAATGCCTAACCATAGTCAGGCCTGTGTATTTTAAGCCTTTTCTCTCAAATTATGGAATGAAAGACTGTATCCCCATTAAAGTAATTAAGGCATCTGTAAGAAGAAAGGCAAGAATGCTTCTGCGAGGTAAAGCCTACACTAAAGGTAGATCTGCTTGATTCCTTTTAGGATCATTGTACATATGTTCAGAAGGGACATGAGGCCTCTCCTTGAAATGGCCTCTTAATCACTTAAGGGTAATGGATTCAAAACGGTCTTCTGGAGGCCTGTTCCTGGGTGCCTTGTTGCTACTGTTTCCTGACTTCTCTGTAGGCCTGGAGCCGTCCTTTCCAGGACAAGTGTATTTGTCGGAATCCCTTCTACAGAGGCTTCACTTGATTCCAGATCAGACCAGACACTGAGAGCAGAGGGCAAGCCCACTAGAGCATAGTAGGTGGTCAGAAGAAGGAGCCAGAGGCGGGCTATGGTGTGAGTTAAGGCTAGCAGTCAGCATGAGGATCATGCTCAAAAGATGCTGAGTGGAGATTCTAGCTCTCTGGATTAACTAATAAGATGCTCAAGGAGCCTGGAGCAGACAGACAGAAATCCAAGTCATCAGCAGAAGAAGATGGAGACAAAATCTTTAAAATCAAGGTCTCAGGAAAAGCTGCGGTCTTTGGGAAAAACATGGCAGAAAGAAAGTGCTGGTTTGGGAACCAAGACTAGATGAGTAACCAAGATTCCAGTCCCTGGAAATCATTACCACGTTGGACTGAGGCGGAAGGGTCCCAAGCTCTGTGCCTTAGAGAACTCTTCTGTGCTCTTCCTCCAGCCTGCTACTCTCCGTGCAGTGAGGAAGACATGATGTTAAGAAGACACGCCCACCTGGATCCTGAGCCCATCCCTCTACACTCTGCTCTAATGGCCCTGAGCTTGCTTCTGGGGCCTGAAGAGGCCCTTTCCTTGTCCATTCTTTCAGTAACTGACAGCACCACCTGCGTGGGTACCGTCATGGAGGTGGTGCTGTCAGTTCCGAGCTGTGGCTATGAGGTGGCTGTTGGGGAAGATGGACAGAGCTTGAATGTGGACATGTGGCTATAACATCCACCCACGTGCACACAAGATCCTTCAAAGGGCAGAATAAAGCTGGAACTGGGAAGAGAAGAGGGGATGGCCAGGGGGCTTCCATTGGTGCTCCTTAAACTTCCCTGAACAAAAAACTTGACCCCCAAAAGCCTGTGAGATCTTCTTGAACTTCCAGGTAAGAATTAAGAGGTTACAGGTCACAAGGTTAGTAGACTCCAAAAGGTAAAGAATTAATCATTTCATTACTCTTCCTTTCATACTTGAAGGATAAATCCCCTACTCACCTTCTTTTCTAATTATATCCTTTCTCAAAAAGAATAACCAGAATTCTCAAATGTATAGGGCTTTACTTGTTTAATTAGTGCTTAATGTTTTTAAAAAATTCCAATTTTGGAGTTACAAAATCAAATACCTTAGGGCCCAGGAGTGGGAAAAACCTGTGGTAGCTTCAGGGTACAGGAATCACCCACTGGCATTTACAGGGAAGAAAAAAAAGTGAATAGGAAGAAATTAGATGCACTACTTTACCATCTCTAAATAAAACTCCTTCCCCTTCTTGACTTCATAGAATATATCCCTATGCTCTGTTTGGTATTTCTGGAAATAAAGTTTCTGTCCATAGAGTGTGTTATTGGAACATACACTTTTATTAATTAGCATAACATATTATTTGTGTTCTTAGCTTGTTGTGCTTCTCATTACTAAATCTACTACAAGAAGAATCTATGTTTAATAAGAATATTGTTCATAATCCTATCTCTGTGAGACACTTTGCTACATATGTCCTAGAATTAATTAGTCTGGTTAAAACACACGCGTGCATGCGCACACACACACTTCCTTGCTTTGATATAAATGGTTTTTCCCACAAGTACATGAACATTTTGAAACCGCACAAGAGATGTTTAATACATAACGTTGGTCACTTAGAAAGCTGATCCTTAGAGAAAATACGGAGAGTACAATTGTTAAATAATGAAAACCAAAATTCAAACAACCAAATCAGAATGGATACAACAAAATTAGTGTTGCCAATTTCAAATTAGTTACTTTAGGAAGACAGACATTTATTCCACTACTCAGAATATTTTTGGAAGTCCTCTTTGGTGAATTTTTGGGTACCACTGGTCCAAATCCTTTGAAATATTCTTAGTGATGGTGAATCTTCATCAATTGAGGTCAAATTGTATTTTTAGAGAGAGCATAAAGCCAATCAAAGCCAAGTCTACTGAATGAGGTAAGTGATCACGCTGAGTCGTTCCACTTCTGATCAGAATCAAAGCCACATATAAACCCCTGAGTGGTGTGTTTATGTGGCTTTATGAAGTTTCTACTGACACTGAAGACAATTTTAGATAAAAGTTACAAATATGTTCTGAGTATCATTAGAATGTGTGAATATGATTCCTAAGATAATGATTTTTGAACAAAAATTAAATTTGGGTATATAGCTTTTAATGTACTTTTTTTTAAGTAGAAGGATATTAGTTTTTGTTCTCACTCTATACATCAAAATTATTTCTCGGTGAATTAAAATATCCTTTTAAAATTAAACAATAAAAATCTAGAAGAAATTACAGGCGATTAGCTAACATCATAACAACAAAGTGAGAACCTTTAAGGAACATATTGATATTGATACAATTGATGGTTTAAAAAATACATCAGAAAAAAATGCATTTAGAAGATTAAAAAACAATATGTGGAATAAAGAGACTTAGTAAATGTGCACATTTTTGAAATGAAAAAACTTAAATTGTTATACTCAGTAAAAGGAAAGAACTACTCTCCTACTCTATGGAAGTATAAATTGGCATGATTTTCCTCTAGGGCAAGCAAATTGGTGCTATGCAAGAAATGCCTGAAAAACATGTGCACTCTTTGACATAGCAAGTTAATTTTTAAGAATGTATTAGAAGGAAGTTATGAATGTGCACAAAGACTTATATTCAAGTAAGTTCTTGATACTAGTGAAGGAAAAGAAAACCTGATGCCCAACTACAGAGGATTAAATTAGTAAATTTTGGTATTTCCATATAATAAAATAATTAAAGACAGGAAAATGTTTATAATATACAGGTTGTCAAACAATAACACAACTGCAGCCATTTTACTTCTTTGGACAGACATTTAATCTATTTTCAAATACTCTTAATAATTTAATGAGAAACAGACCTTTGGCACTGTGTGTGTGTGTGTGTGTGTGTGTGTGTGTGTGTGTGTGTGTGTATGTGTATGTGTCTCACATTGCTACTTTTGAAGCACTCCTTTGCTGGCTATGTTGTAAGATCTCTTCTTTCTGGATGAAGCGTTGTTTCCGTTCATGGACATTTTCTCACGGCAACGCCATACACTCTGGTCCACCTAAGAGATGAAACTGCATGGGAACCTCCTTTGCTGCCCGCACAGAGTTGCCTTCTTTGGTGGGCACATTGTACTGATTTACTTTTTCCTCCTGAGAGATGAGGTTTCTACTTTCTGAGACATTCAGAGTAGGTGATTTAAAGCTTGTGATTATCACTTCAGGATTGAGTCTGTTTTTAATGACAATTTAAATCAGAGAGAACAACACTGTTCAATCTCCTGATACCTTTTCTATACCAGATGACCACTTAAACCCTATCTTCCTGCATTTCTTTGCACCTTTTCACATGTGTTTTCTTTTAGTTAAAGCTAAGAATATGATTTGGATTATTCATTTATTTCAGCGTGTTAAAACTTGAGCTCCTTCATCATATTTCAGGTTTGTTTAATAGCTTATAGGGGTTAAAATACCATCAACGAAGTAACCAATCCTGCATTCAGCTACATAGCAGAGGGCATTTTCTCAGTACTTGCAAAGAAAATACCCAAAAGAAGATCTTTTAGAAATGTTGGTATGTCCCAATTAGAACAAAGGATTTTTTAATCTGAAAAGAGGCTATTGATAAAAGGGTGATACTGAAAAATAGGGGATTTTTTTTAAAGTTCTATTAAATAGTCACATTTTAATGGCTTCTCACAAATATTGATAAAATAATTTTAATCACCAGATGTATATTATGGACTCAAGAGGAGATAAAACATATGCCATGTTTGATTTACTTACTAACGCCCTAGAAAATTAAATAAATTATTTAGAATTTTATTCATATGAATAACGTCCTATCTAAGCTGTAAGTATAATACGGTTATGTTTCTCATTTGGTGAAAGGTGATTTCAGAAGAGCAGTATAGAAACGAGGGTTAAAATCATGGACTTCAGAGTCAGACATATCCCACTGGAGCCCTGGTCCCACCGCAGGCTACCTGTCACCTTGGGCGAATGGCTCTATTTCCTCCCACGTACCAAAGGCATAATAATGCATATCTTGAAAGTTACAAGATATGCATTATAAATGAAATAAAATCATATATGAAGGACTTTGTGGAGTTCTTGGCTCATAGTAAGCACTAAATAAACAGTAGTTGCCATTATCATTGCTAACACCAGTTTTGACGCTCATTAAATTTCATGTTGTTCTCCTCTCCCTAATTGCCTCCTCACTAAGTTAGGTTGCCTCTTCCAGATCCATTTCAATTTTAACTTTTTTCCTAAGACTTCCTTGATTTTTCTGGCTTTTATTGATCTAATTGCTTCATGACTGATTCTTACCCCTTAACACAGATGCCTCCTATTTTCTGAATTCCTTAAAATTTTATTATATCCATGTTCTATGTATTTATTGCTATATAACAAACCCTCAAACTCAGTAGTTTAAAACAACAACCATCTTATTATGTCTCCTGATTTTTGTGCGTCAGGAATTTGGACAGGTGTTGCGCCAGGTGATTCTTCTGTTTTGCAGGGCATTGACAAAGTAATTGGTGGTATTCAGCTGGTAGCTGGACTGGTATGGAGAGTCAAAGATGTCTTTCTTCACATTCTAGTGCCTTGGTGGGGTTGGTGGGAAAATTGGGCTCAGCAGGTGTGCTAATAATGCCTACATGAGGTGTATGCGTGTTCTTTATCCAGCATGGTGGGCTCATGGTAATTGTTGGACTTCTTACATGTCAGCTCAGGCCACCAAGTTCATGGCTTTAAATGACTAAGAAGTCATGTAGCATCATCATTATTGGTTGAAGCAGTCACAAGCCTACCCAGATTCATGGGCAGGGGACATAGATCCCACCTTTAACGGCAGGAATGTCAAACAGTTTGCAGCCATGGTTTAAAACTGCCGAAAACTCCTCTGACACAGAGTCCTTTGAGAGTAGAGATTATGTCCTGGTCATATTTACATCACCAGCAATGTCTTATAGGTCAGGAGATATTCAATAAATAAAAATAACTATAAGCTATAAACTTCTTTTAAAATTTGATTAAGAGCATGCCTTTGTCATATTCTGTATAAAGAAAAATCAAACTAATTATTTTGATGTTTTTCATATCAGAATCTAGCCTTGCTGAATTTTACTACCGTGAAACCATGACCACAGTGAACATTTCCTTATTACTGTCACCTAATCCTTATGAATTTCTGCCTCAATCTCCCTTCTTTCTCTCTCTCTCTCCTGTGTGTGTGTGTGTGTGTAAGATTTGAAGTCAGATATATGGTGTTTTCTACCAATAATACTGTGTGAGTCACTTCTTTTCTTCAGAGCTAAATTTCATCTTTTTAATAATAATATTAACATTAATATTAGATTAGATAATATTTAAAGTTTCATACAACTGTAACACTCTACATCTGTGGGTTTACTCTTGTCATAATAACCACGGGAGAGCAGCATGGAGTGGGAGAGAGAGCACTGCTATGGGAGATAATAGGACATGGAGTTTTGTTCCAGAACTGCTGCCTGCTAGTGCAGTAATTCTGGAGGATAATAATTTCTCTACTAAGTTCCCAAGATTGGGGTGAGTCCAGTGAGATCATATATACAAAACATCTTGATCAACTATAAAGGACTGCATGTCATGATTGCGAAACATTTCTCTGCCTTCCTAAAGGGATGGAGTGGAAGGCCCTACAGGATTTTAGATAGGATCTGTCCTTATACTAAACACAACTTTGGAGCACTTCTGTGAACAGGCATCTATGCTGGAATATCTACAGCTCCAGATCCTGCTACCTAGCCCTGCCCATGTAAATATCACCCTCTTTCCTTACTTGGAGGCTGCATTTCTAATCATTGAAAACATGCATATCGTCCGAGAAAGGCGTTGATAATTCAACCGCTGAGCCAGTATAGAGAAGTTATTCATTACCGGGTTCAACCCAAGGTCAAAAACATGAAACCTCAACATTAAGCAAAATGGTGACAGGCATGGTAGTGATGACCCAGAGTGAATATATTGCTCTCGGGAAACAAGGCCAGGAATACAGCAGGCCTGAAAAAGTTTGCCAAGTCAAAGTCAGAAACAACCAGGCCGTAGTCCCGAGGTGTATATGAAACAGCACATTCCAGATGGAGTAGAGGAGGACAGCAAAGGGGAGGCCAGCCCCCCACAGGACAGGCTATGGAAATCCTCAGTGTCTGACTGTGTCTTCAGGGTTCGTTTCTTTCCTCCAAAACTCCCTCTTCCCCATAGTCAAGACACCCTCACCTCGACAAATCCCATGAAGACATAGAAAGGGCTATATTCTCCTTCCTGCTGCAGAAGGCAGTTTGTCTTGGCCTCCCAGGCTCAGAGTCGACTGGGCTTACTTCTTGAAATCCATCTCCTCAGCCAGCTTCAGCCTCACTACTTTTTTAGACATATTACACTCTAACTTTTCCATTGGAAGGATGCTGAATTCAGTAGGACTGTAGAATTTGTTAGAAGTTAGTACTTGTGTTCCCTGCAATGATAATTGTTTCCTAACTTATTTCTTTAATTTGTCTAAGCTAAACAGAAGACATCACTATATCAAGGCAATATTTAAAATGCATAGATCTATACCTAGTGCCTGGGTATAAATGGTACTGTAATGGTTCTGGTTGTGGAGCTATAATGCATGGTAATGTATGACAAGAGAGAAAGGAATGGCCGATTTCTGCTTTCCATTGTCCTTAGAGGTGGCTACAGAAACACGCAACCAGATATGAAAGTCAAGAAAGGGTCATGCTCCGCTTTGCCTTTGTTTACGACACATTTTTGCAGCCCCGTTCTTGGCCTGCCGCTGCCAAGGACTCTCACACAGCTCAGGGTGTCTGGGAAATGCCTGTTTCATTAAGGCTCCTGAACCCTATCATGTTACACTTCAGAAGTAGTGACCAGCTTACTTAAAACAAAGAAGCTTTGACCTTTCTCCCCTTCTGAAACCAAAAACAGATGAAGTTAAAGTGACTCATTTCCGGCTTTAAATATGCTCTAAGAAACATTTTCTCAAGTAGTTTTGGGCCTCAGATTTTTTGTTTTTTTGTTTTTTTGGTTGTGTTTTTGCTTTAGTTTTATTTCATATCTTTACATAAATATCTCCTTCCCTTTTTGTCAAGGTCAACGTATTTATTACTTATATTCATGGTGCAGCTCACTATCCTTTTTTCCTTCTAGATTTCTTACTTTCTTCCCCCTTTTTTTTTTTTTTTTTTTTTAATCTGTGTTGTTTATAACCATGACCCTTGATCCTCCAAGTCTTAAAACAGCTTGGCTTTCACCAGCTAAATCTGACAAGGTCAGCATTTTTCTGTTTATTCTGAGAATACTATTTACCCTCTGGGGTTTTTAAAAGCAATTCTGTAAAACATCACTTGAAAAAGTTTGTAGCATTCATAGAGACTTCCATAAAGTCAGATCACAATAAACGACAACTTCTTGCTCTGATTTTTGAACCCTGGGACAATCATCACTATCTGAGTACTTGGTGCCTAAGTAGCTGCTAACCAAAAATTTTTAAATAAAATTATAGGTTTAAAATAATCTAAATGATCTAAGTATTTATTTCACTTCAGTAGGATGAGCTTGCCAACCTGAATCAAAAAACCAATCAGACAATTCTTCTGTCTTGTTCTTCGGAAAATATTTCCATTCGAAATTGCATAATAGAGTATATTAGTTATTTTGTTATGAATTAGAATAAGGAGAGAAGGCAGACCTTTTCAGTAGTCAAGCCATAGAACAAATCTACTCTTGATCAGTATGTAAGTTGTGAGTCAGCTGGGGATCATAACTTGTGTTTAAGGAG
The DNA here is from genome assembly GCF_028023285.1 of Balaenoptera ricei. Taxonomy (NCBI): domain Eukaryota; kingdom Metazoa; phylum Chordata; class Mammalia; order Artiodactyla; family Balaenopteridae; genus Balaenoptera; species Balaenoptera ricei. Next base: position 75,222,735 of record NC_082641.1, read on the forward strand.
ACAAAAGCTGTTTCTGAACTGGTGAAATTGAGAATGTTATTTGAAAAGAGACTTACGTATTTGTCAAAGATTCAAAGATAATCCGCCAGGCCTGGATACAGTTCTCCGTTCACTGGAGTAACTGCCAACGCCTCTGCTTCAGCATGAACACCTCAGAGCCCAACAGCCCTTGGGATCAAGCTGAAAACATTACTTCCTAGCCGTACAGTTTCATCACAGAACGTGTCTCCGCTACACACGGAACTCCCCTCCGAGAGGCTTGACAGTGAAGCCAAAGTATGTAATGCGTTCCAATCTCATTAAGAAGTTCATTCACTAGACTATGAGGAGAAAACATTTAACTCTAGCAAATGTGCTGCTAGTTCAGAATGCACTACTTTAGCAAATAGACATCTTTTTGGTGGTGGATGAGGGTTGGAGAGGGGGTGAGGGGACACTTAATGCCATTGGGAACACTTCGTGGTTTCTTCTGGAAGAGTAAGGATGCTCGATTCTCTGGACCAGGAGAATCAAGGAGCTGGTGCCTGGGAGGATATCCTGGGAGGATAAACACTGCTAAGTTTGCATTTATTCTTTTAGCTCTAACTGTACATTAATCTAATAAGATGGTCTAATAAAATAATGCATTTTTCAAAATGCTTAGCTAGCCTTTCAGGAGGGGGTGGGCATTTTTATTATTTACCAAGGAGTGCATCATGAAAAAATTGGTGAATAAAGGAAGCTGGCGCTGTAGGCTGCTCTGGCCTCCAGGGGTCGCCCTTCCCTTTAATGACTGTACAACAATAGTCTGAGACCCCACCCCGAGGGACTTGGGTCTCTTAGCAGTTTCTTGTGCCCTAGTAACTCTGAGAATCCCAGACCTTGCGTATATGCTACAGAATGTGTGCTCGTTTTCCCTTTCCCCCTCAGCCAGCCATCTGTCTCTGTCTGCTGCCACACCCTTCTGCCGGCGACCTCTTCCTGCCGGAATCTGACTTCTCAAGCGCTCTTTCTGCCCCCCTCGTGCCATTTTGTGCTAAGTATGGATGTGGGCCTGTCTCATTACTCCCCACAGCCTGCAGCGGGCTGAGGTATTTTACAGAACCTTGCCGGAGGCTTAGGGATAGCAGAAAGAAACAGAAAAGAAATACAAGACAGGACACTAGATTTGTAGGACTCCTCTCAGAATGCGTACACCTTCCCAAGGGGTTTCCTGCTAAATGTCACACACACACACACCCATCTTACACTATGTTGCACTGACCAGCTTCCTTCTCCCTTATCTGGAATCAAGCCCCTGACCTCCTCTGTGACTGCCACATAGGGGAACATTCATTTCCCTAAGAGGAAATCTGATGTGATATGCAAAGAATATAACACTTTATATTAGCATATATGCCAGCTTCTATCTCCAATGTCTCAAGCTTTCTCATCAGAATAAAATCTTTGCTTTACCTTATTTTAATCAAGATATGGAGGGGTAGGCGGGGGGGAAGCTGTGCGATTTAAAAGGCAAGATGAGAGTAGCATTGACATATATACACTACCAAATGTAAAATAGCTAGCTAGTGGGAAGCAGCGGCATCACACAGGGAGACCACCTCTGTGCTTTGTGACCACCTAGAGGGGTGGGATAGGGAGGGTGGGAGGGAGACGCAAGAAGGAGGGGATATGGGGATATATGTATACGTATAGCTGATTCACTTTGTTACACATCAGAAACTAACACAACAGTGTAAAGCAATTATACTCCAATAAAAATGTGTTTAAAAATAAATAAATAAAGTAAAGGCAAGATGTTTCTGGATTCTAGGCATTTATTTTCATACAGATATTGACATCCACCTAAGTACCCTGTTCCACTGGGCAGTTCATGACTAAAATGAAGTACCCAGTGTGATTTAAGGAGGGGTCCTAATGTCTTGGCATCACTCAGAATAAGGGAAATAAGTGAATTACAGAGTCACAAGTATAAAAGGACAAGGTAAGAACTGGATTCTAGAAGCTGGCAGGTTAATCAGCTCAGACCTTAGGCTGTATAGACTGAGGAACTGTTAGGAGTTAGAAGAGATGATGACACTTCCAAGGCAAAAGCAAAGACTAGAGGGATTGTGCATGGAGAGGCAAGAGACGGAAAAGAACACTGCAAAACTGATCTCAAACTTAATATACTGCATCTCCTCAATGAAATGGATTTGCCTGTTAAAGACTAGAGATTGATTAGAAAAAACTAGAATGAATATTGAGATTAATAAAAATAGCACTAAAAAAAAAAAAAAAAAAAAAAACCAGAATGACTCACTCTGGGTTAGCCAAGGGCAAAGACCAGAGATGTGAAATAAAACTTTCACTAAGGACTGCCATTGTGCTTTCACTTGCCCTACTCTCCAGAGACTTATACCAGGCATTTGGGCAGGGCAATAATTTTGTGTCCCTGCAAACCAGTATACTTTAAATATTTGTTCACATTTATTCAAAGCAGGACCTCATGAGGTAAAGAAGGAAGATGCCTGTTGGTGGCAGCTTTTACCTCTGACCCAAACTTGAATACTTCACTCAGTAAATCAAAGACATTTCTGAGAAGATATTCTGGTGACCAGCTATTGTTATTTGACCAGCTCATTCCCACTCCAAGTTAGCCTTTCAAAGTATTTCTCCCAACAAGGTGTATAACTTTCCTTGGAAATTTTCTAATAAATTCCATTCTTCCATCTTATTAATTTCCCAATGATGTCCTAGTGTCCCTTGCAGATGGGGGTCCTGGGCACCATCTAGCTGGTCTACCTCTCAATATGTCTTTGCCAGTCTTATGCCACTGTCACTTGGAGCTACTGGTGTCAGCACTACTGAACACACATCCCCCATTCCCTACTTACCCACATGAGAGAAAATAAACAGTGCATTTCAGAGCACAGGATCTCTCCTCATGAGGACTCCCACTAAATGCTGTTGAATTGAAATGAATAGAAGTGGTGGGTTTAAGGGCACAAAAAACAGTAGAGATGGAGGCCAAGGTGCAGAAGATGTACATCTAAAATGTTCCTGAGCTTCAGTCATCTGGGTGTGATAAGTCAAATGAAGTTTGGGGCCACTTCTTTGTGCTGCTGTCTAAAGAAAAGATGTAAGAATTTTTCCTGAGAAATAAGGCTACATTCTAACTTATTTAGTAAATAGAACTTTGGACTTCTCAACACTGCTATTTCATTAACATGTTTTGCATGTAAACTTCTAATTGGTTTCTTTATACTCACTTTAAAAGTGAATATATTCTTCTGCATTAACATTTTATATAACATCATGGTCTAGGCATGTACATGTACTGCTAAAATTAAATCATCAATAATCACTATCTAAAATGAACTACATTCCAAAAGCTCTGGCTAATGATTTATCTCTTCTTCATGGAACCGATCTCTATCAGATTGATTTATGTAGCAGCCAATCATGTTTCAGTAAACTGCAGCATGCACATGCATCTTTAAGTGATGATAAGGTGTGACTGTCCATTTATTTGTACAACACTGGCAACAAAAAAAAAAAAAGAAAGAGAAGATGGAAAAAGAAAGTCCCAACCTCTCTCAAAAGCTTCACACAATGACCAATTCCTCTAAGAAAAGATAATGGCCAATTCTATATCAAATTTCAGAATAACTGATACACTAGGATCAAGGATATGCAAAAACATACACAAAAATGGTGAACATTAAAATGGTGACATTTGCTACAGAGAATTCTTTGCCTTTGCATGGTTACATTATTTGCTTTGATAGCAAGGTACCTTTTTGCACATTTACATTATTTGCTTTGATAGTAGATGCTTTTGTTAGTTGTTGAAGTGATTGACAACCTCATGCTGTTCTATTTAATTGCCTTTTCTGCAATGCAAGGTTCTATGTTTAGAAAACGCTGTTTCATAAATAAATCCAAAGTGCATGTGTTTGTGTGTGTGTGTGTGTGTGTGTGTGTGTGTACTACAGAGGTTTCACTTCTCAAGTCAATTCTGTAACTATTCAGCTACAGCTGTTGCCATATTTATCTGTATTTACATTAGGGTTCATTCTCATCCTTCATGTTTTTTGCCTTTTCTGTGTTTAAGGAGATTAATGGATCTTCTTAAGAGAATGAGAGCCTTTTCTTACAGCTCTTCAATTTTGAAGGAAGGGTGGAGGTATTGGACATATAATGTTTTAGCAAAACATGTAAAACGTTCAAATTTTCAAGGCCTAAACAATTATTCCCCACAAGATTATCTATAAGATTTAAAATCTGTAAGGATTGCATTCTCCCTGAATTTACATTCTAGCTTTTGGATTTGTTCTCTCAATAAAGTGCAAATAGTAATTTTTTCCCAGTTAACAAAATATAATATAGAAATACTACTGATAAAGAGTATTATCACATGATGATTTCAAAAATATTCTCTCATTGAGAGCTTGGTCAATCTTGTTATGATATAAAAAATATGCAGCTCAATACAAAGATCTTTAGTAATCTTATTTAACTTGACCTAAAAATTAAGTTCAAATAATTCTTAAAATTAAGTTATTATTATTATGATGTCTTATACTTATCTTCAGGATATATTTCAAGATGGTTATTACTTTTTTTTTTTTTTTAATTTTGTCACTCTTTGTTATTTTTCACAGGTCTAGATGATTTTGGGCACATTTGATAACACATTCCGTAGGAATTCTACAGGTCAACACACATGGTATCAATACTGTGGTGACTTTTCCTCCAACCCTCTATTGTGAGCTTAAGTCAAAGAGACAGTGATTTTAGAGGCAAAGAGGTAGAGAAATAAAGCTCAGACTAGTGTTTTCAACTGGTCTGAGAAATAAAATTTGGATCAACTGTGATTGTTTCAATTGTCAAATGAGGCAGGGTGATTTAGAGAAAGTGCTTACATTTAAATCTTGACACTACCAACTTGTAGCTGTGTAATTGTGTATATCTCTTAACCATTCTGAGTTGTTTCTTCATCTATAAAATGGAAATACACAATATCTACTTTCTAAGAAACAGCCAACATTGGATGACCTGGAAGGGAGGGAGCCAGAAGAATAAGTATTATAGCACTCAGTCCTCGCTTTTTAAATCTCCTCTCTCATTGGCTAAACCCAACTTGAGGCCAGAGGGCAGGAGTTCACTGATGCAATTCATAGGGCAAGACTCCAGGGCAGAGGCAAGGTGGAGAATGGTGAAGAGTAGATTATGAAGATAAGGAAAATATCACTGTACATATGAAAGAAAGCAATAAGGTCCTAAAGTAGAGAACCCAGAGAGAATCAGATTTTGATAATAATGTCAGAGCAAGACTATGGAGGAGGTAACACATAGAAGGAATTCTAAAGAATGAGAAGGAGCCAACCACAGAAAGAGATAGGCAGAGAGAATTCTAGGCAACAACAATAGTATTGGCAATAGCCCTAAGGTAGGAAAGAGCCCTTTGTGCTATGTGATTTGAAAGAATACTCATGTGGCTCTCATGTGGCTTTCATAAGTCAAGGTAGGACTACAGACCTAATTGGTTGTACAATGGGTTTTAAATAGGAGAGTGACATTTGGAAGAATACTGTGGATGCTGTGTGAAGAATGAATTGAACAAGAAAAATGAGGGAAAAAAAAGGAAAAAGAACAATTTTTTAAAAAGCTAAACATGCAATAGAGTAGATGTCACAAGGCAAAACCAAATGATTAAATGGCAAATGAGTCATACAGACCACAAAGTTCGTAAGTGTTCAAAGAAAGGACAATGCCTTTCTACTTGAGTTAATAATGAAGGATTTATCAGAAGACAGTTTAAACTGGACCTTAGAGGCCGATACAGAATTAAAACAAGTGGAGAGAAAGGGGGAGCCAGTTCCAGAATAAGAAGAAATTAAAGTCAGGTAATTACAGGAATATTTGGCAAAGAATGAAGAAGGCTTTTTTTGAGAGAGGACCAAAGGCAAATGGAGTTGGGTTCTGGAAGAGAAGAACATACATGTTTCTGGGCATTAGTTAATTAATTTTCTGGTCTTCCCAGGTAAGGTTTTAATTCTTAACCAGGTCTTTCAGTAAGTTTGGTGAGATTTTCAGGTACTTTGGACACTAGAGAGATACTTTAGGATTTGCCCCCTCAAATCATATCACATAACCAAGCTATCAGCTACTGATCCAACTTATGCAAAGCTGGTTCTCAAAGATCAGAAATACCCAAATTAAAACGTACTCAAGGGGCTTCCCTAGTGGCGCAGTGGTTGAGAATCTGCCTGCTAATGCAGAGGACACGGGTTCGAGCCCTGGTCTGGGAGGATCCCACATGCCGCGGAGCGACTGGGCCCGTGTGCCACAATTACTGAGCCTGAGCGTCTGGAGCCTGTGCTCCGCAACAAGAGAGGCTGCGATAGTGAGAGGCCCGTGCACCGCAATGAAGAGTGGCCCCCACGTGCCGCAACTGGAGAAAAAGCCCTCGCACAGAAACGAAGACTCAACACAGCCATAAATTAATTAATTAATTAATTAAAAAAAAAAAAAAAACAAATGTACTCAAAACAATGTTTGTCAAGCCAGTAACATAAGCATTGATTACATTACCTGCTATTTTAGAGTATCTACGTCATTGCTTCTTTGGTACAGAAAATTGAGAAAGAACTATATTTGTTCTATTTTTTTAAACTAGGAAATCTGATTTTATTGATGATGGAAAATGAGTTGTCTTTTTATTGGCCTACAAAACACTGGGAAAAGTAGAGATAGCATTTATACATATTTCTAAGAATATAATTTTAGTTTTAAAAGATGACTATTTAAAGCTATTTTTTGAGACATTAAAGTTTCAACCTCATTCTTGTACTGCGCATGTATATCTCATATTGAACTGTTTGGTTACATTTTCCCTAGAAAATGGCATCAAATATTCAAACTGTTAGGTTTTTTCATTCCAGGATGCATTCAGTTCTCTTAATGTAAGAGATATAATTGGCAATATACTTAATTCTATAAACAATTTTTAATCTATTACATTCAATAAGTATATCAAACAATCGATATAAATATTATATATTCATGTGTGGAATTGGAGTCAGAGCATTTAAGACATTTGCTCAAGGTTACATAACACGTAAAGGGCACAGCTAACACTTGAACTGAGAAATGATTGGGGAAAATAATTTTCTCACATCCCTTATTTGCAATATTTTGAACCTCCCTCTGAGGGCATTAGAGTCAACAATAAAACTCACAGTAGTGTCAGTTCCCCTGTGAAGAAGATGAAAAGTTGTACATGTGTTAGCATTTCACAGTAAGGCTACCAATGACCAAGTGAAATTCAGGTAAAAATAAACTAGAAACCTTTACCAAGACTCATGTTACAAAGTGGCTTTACTTATGGGACCCAAACACACCTCCTAGTTTGTAATGCTATTGTCTCTGTGATTGATTGTTTAATTCATCAGTACCACTGTCATGAGATTATAAGAAAATGAACAACTGAATATTAGTAATTCAAATCGATCCATTCTTGGAATGATTTTGATTCCCTTTCTATGCCCATCTGGAACTCACACTTTGTTCAAGGCTATGCTAAATTTCCACCCACTCCATGTAGGCTTCCTGACTACAGAGACCATTATCTCTCCCCCTTTGCTTTCCATACTCCACGTTACTTTGGGGCATTACTTTTCCCCTAACGAGTGCAGTCTTAGGGGGTTAAATCCATGTGCCTGTCTTACCTATAAAAGATAGAAGGAGTTTTGGCTCCTTCTTTCAAAACTTTCCTCTTACCACCTCATTACAGCTCTTCACTTAAGTTTAGCCAACTGGATCCTCTTTACTGGGAATTTGAATCTTGAGCAAAGTAATACAGAAACAGAATACAAGAACAAAAGAGAAAAAGTCATTTTAAAGGACCACCTTAGAAGCATATATAGGAATTCAATTCATACTGCTGAATTTTCAATGAGAAGAGTACATAAGAAAATAAGTAATCACCAAGTAAGAAAACTATTCATTGAGTTACATTTTCCTAGTAAGATCTGAAAACATCATAATGCAAACTATTCACTAACCACAATATCTTCTATAAAATAAAGCTGCACTCATGTTGAAATTCTACAATTTTTTGCTAAACACTAGACAAAGACTTTTATCTCATCATTAAAATCCATTAATAAGAACAACAGAAGAGAGAGGAATGTAGAATTAATAGTCAAAGTCAAGTGAAGTAATAAAATGGAGTTCATCATGACCCATGGCCTTTTCTGCAGTATTTTAGTGCATTCCTTTGATAAGCAAATACCAAGATCACATTGCATTCATAACACTCTAGGAACTTGCACAAATAGAGAATGATTTCATTTTTTATTATTCAAAAATTCTAAATGATTCTCTCAGAGTGTTTGTGAACAGCATCATTTGTGGTATTTGGAAAGTTCATTGTGTTGACAATGATTTTCACAAATAAAAGAATACATAAAATGTAGAATGCAGTGCATAGGGTATAAATAAACCATAGAAGTAATAATAATACTGACTACTGGTATAGAACTTTACTGTTCAAAAGCACTTTAATGATTGTGGTTTGAATGATTTATAGTGTATGAAAGGAATTTCTATGGAGAAATTTAAAAAATGATCTTTAAATACCACTCAGACATACATTTAGAGACACAATATTTTCAGAAAAATTCTTATCCACTACATATAGTATATAATACACATATATGTTATCTCATATATAATTTTTTCGATAACTGGCACAAGAACGTATTTTACTTTTACCCAGAATAAGTAAATGTTGGCTTTTTATACACAAATGATAAGGATGTTATTTTTCACAGTAATGCTTAAAGCACTTGGCTTTCCTAAATAATTCATGTAATTTTTCCTCTGTTAATACCCATTTGTATAACTATGTATGATGAAAGTTAAAAAGTGCCCCATCAGGAAGGGATGAAAGGTTGGCACCACTTGAAAAATTATAAACTAAACAGAAGTGATGGTTATGGTTCCCCTTTCACATAAAAAAATCATAAGTTATTTCCTGTTTGCTCCCATTTCTCAGTTGGAACATACTCTCATAGAGGGAACATGAATAGATTAAAATCTAACTTTTTTCTTCTTTAAGAAAACATAAGCATAATCACTTTTTATTTCTTTTAAGTAGTTCAATAAACAATGAGAACTATTTTAAAACTACAGGCATTCCATGGGAATCTCTCTGGAAAGAAATAACTTACACTGAATGTCATTTTATGAGTTAAGTTTATGGAGAGCTATAATCTTTTTGCAATGTAGAGTGCAGTAAAAACTAATTCATACATGTCCCTTTTCATCCAATGCAAATGCAAAACTTGGAGACCCAAATTTTATCTGCCTAAAATGACCTAAGGTGATTTTTTTTTTCCTTTGAGAAGCAGAGGAATATTAAAATTGCAGGTACTTGTCAAGAGTTTCCTTAATTTATAAATGATCTGCTTGATGCTGAGTGCCCTGGGATGTCTTAGCGTTGTCCTCATAGGTTTTTCAGATCATCGTCCATAAAGAGAAGGTTCTACCCAATAGATGGAAAGGGTGTGGGGACAGGGAGAGGACGACAGCAGGAGGTTACTTAAACCAAGTTCTGCTGTACAAGAATTAGAGAACGCTTATCAAGATCTTAGGCAGCGGAGACCTTCAAGATGGCAGAGGAGTAAGACTTGGAGATCACCTTCCTCCCCACAAATACATCAGAAATACATCTACATGTGGAACAACTCCTACAGAACACCTACTGAACGCTGGCAGAAGACCTCAGACCTCCCAAAAGGCAAGAAACTCCCCACGTACCTGGGTAGGGCAACAGAAAAAAGAAAAAAACAGAGACAAAAGAATAGGGACGGGACCTGAACCTCTGGAGGGAGCTGTGAAGAAGGAAAAGTTTCCACACACTAGGAAACCCCTTTACTGGTGGAGATGGAGGTGGCAGGGGGCAAGCTTCGGAGCCACGGAGGAGAGCGCAGCAAAAGGGGTGTGGAGGGCAAAGCAGAGAGATTCCCGCACAGAGGATCAGTGCCAACCAGCACTCACCAGCCTGAGAAGATTATCTGCTCACCTGCTGGGGAAGGTGGGGGCTGGGAGCTGAGGCTCCGGCTGCAGAGGTCAGATCCCAGGGAGAGGACTGGGGTTGGCTGCATGAACACAGCCTGAAGGGGGCTAGTGCACCACAGCTAGCTGGGAGGTAGTCCGGGAAAAAGTCTGGACCTGGCTAAGAGGCAAGAGACCGTTGTTTCAGGGTGCGCGAGGAGAGGGGATTCAGGACACTGCCTAAACGAGCTCCAGAGACGGGCGTGAGCTGCAGCTATCAGCGCATACACCAGAGATGGGCAAGAAACACTAAGGCTGCTGCCACTGCCACCAAGAAGCCTGTGTGCAAGCACAGGTCACTATCCACACCTCCCCTCCCGGGAGCCTGTGCAGCCCACCACTGCCAGGGTCCCGTGATCCAGCGACAACTTCCCCAGGAGAACACATGGCGTGCCTCAGGCTGCTGCAATGTCACACTGGCCTCTGCTGCTGCAGACTCACCCCACATTCCATACCCCTCCCTCCCCCCAGGCCTGAGTGAGCCAGAGGTCCTTAATCAGCTGCTCCTTTAACCCTGTCCTGTCAGGGCGGGAACAGTCACCCTCAGGCGACCTACAAACAGAGGTGGGGCCAAATCCAAAGCTGAACCCCAAGAGCTGTGCGAACAAAAAAGAGAAAGGGAATCTCTCTGTGCAGCCTCAGCAGCAGTGGATTAAATCTCCACAATCAACTTGACACACCCTGCATCTCTGGAATACCTGAATAGACAACGAATCATCCCAAAATTGAGGCGGTGCACTCTGGGAACAACTGTAGACTTGGGGTTTGCTTTCTGCATCTAATTTGTTTCTGGTTTTATGTTTATCTTAGTTTAGTATTTAGAGTTTATTATCATTGGTAGCTTTGTTTATTGATTTGGTTGCTCTCTTCATTTTTTTAATATATATATATTTTTTTCTTTCCTTCTCTTTTTGTGAGTGTGTATGTGTATGCTTCTTTGTGTGATTTTGTCTGTATAGCTTTGCTTTTACAATTAGTCCTAGGGTTCTGTCTGTCCATTTTTTTGTTTCTTTTTTAGCATAGATTTTAGTGCTTGTTATCATTGGTGGATTTGTTATTTGGTTTGGTTGCTCTCTTCCTTCTTTTTTTCCTTTTTTTCTTTTTCTTTTTTTAATTACTTTCTAATTTTTTTATTTTTAATAATTTTTAAAAATATTTTAATTTTAATAACTTTATTTTATTCTTTTTCGTTCTTTCTTTTTTTTCCCTTTTCTTCTGAGCCATGTGGTTGACAGGGTCTTGGTGCTCCAGCCGGGTGTCAGGCCTGTGCCTCTGAGATGGGAGAGCCGAGTTCAAGACACTGGTTCACTAGAGACCTCCCAGCTCCATGTAATATCAAACGGCAAAGCTTTTTCCATCTCAACGCTAAGACCCAGCTCCACTCAATGACCAGCAAGCTATAGTGCTGGACAACCTATGCCAAAAAACTAGCAAGACAGGAACACAACCCCACCCATTAGCAGAGAGGCTGCCTAAAATCATAATAAGGTCACAGACACCCCAAAGCACACCACTGGACATGGTCCTGCCCACCACAAAGACAAGATCCAGCCTCATCCATCAGAACACAGGCACCACTCGCCTCCACCAGGAAGCCTGCAAAACTCACTGAACCAACCTCACCGACTGGGGGCAGACACCAAAAACAACAGGAACTATGAGCCTGCAGCCTGAAAAAAGGAGACCCCAAACACAGTAAGTTAAACAAAATGAGAAGACAGAGAAACACACAGAAGATGAAGGACCAAGGTAAAAAACCACCAAACCAAACAAATGAAGAAGAAATAGGCAGTCTACCTGAAACAGAATTCACAGTAATGATAGTAAAGATGATCCAAAATCTTGCAAATAGAATGGAGAAAATACAAGAAACATTTAACAGGGACCTAGAAGAACTAAAGAGCAAACAAATAATGATGAACAACACAATAAATGAAATTAAAAATTCTCTAGAAGGAATCAATAGCAGAATACCTGAGGCACAAGAACAGATAAGTGACCTGGAAGATAAAATAGTAGAAATAACTACTGCAGAACAGAATAAAGAAACAAGAATGAAAAGAATTGAGAACAGTCTGAGAGACCTCTGGGACAACATTAAATACACCAACATTCAAATTATAGGAGTCCCAGAAGAAGAAGAGAAAAAGAAAGGGACTGAGAAAATATTTGAAGAGATTATAGTTGAAAACTTCCCTAATACGGGAAAGGAAATAGTCAATCAACTCCAGGAAGCACAGAGAGTCCCATACAGGATAAATCCAACACGAAAAACGCCAAGACACATATTAATGAAACTATCAAAAATTAAATACAAAGAAAAATATTAAAAGCAGCAAGGGAAAAACAACAAATAACATACAAGGGACTCCCCATAACGTTAACAGCTGATCTTTCAGCAGACACTCTGCAAGCCAGAAGGGAGTGGGAGGACATATTTAAACTGATGAAAGGGAAAAACCTACAACAAAGATTGCTCTACCCAGAAAGGATCTCATTCAGATGTGACAGACAAATTAAAACCTTTACAGACGAACAAAAGTTAAGAGAATTCAGCACCACCAAACCAGCTTTACAACAAATGCTAAAGGAACTTCTCTAGGCAGGAAACACAAGAGAAGGAAAACACCTACAATAACAAACCCAAAACAATTAAGAAAATGGTAATAAGAATATACACATCGATAACTACATTAAATGTCAATGGATTAAATGCTCCAACCAAAAGACACAGACTGGCTGAATGGACACAAAAACATGACCCATACAGATGCTGTCTAAAGAGACAACTTCAGACCTAGGGACACATACAGACTGAAAGTGAGAGGATGGAAAAAGATATTCCATGCAAATGGAAATCAAAAGAGAGCTGGAGTAGCAATTCTCATATCAGACAAAATAGCCTTTAAAATAAAGACTATTATAAGAGACAAAGAAGGATACTACATAATGATCAACGGATCAATCCAAAAAGAAGATGTAACAATTGTAAGTATTTATGCATCCAACATAGCAGCACCTCAATACATAAGGCAAATGCTAACACCATAAAAGGGGAAATCGACAGTAACACAATAATAGTAGGAGACTAACACCCCACTTTCACCGATGGACAGATCATCCAAAATGAAAATAAATAAGGAAACACAAACTTTAAATGATACATTAAACAAGATGGACTTCATTGATATTTATAGGACATTCCAACCAAAAACAACAGATACATTATCTTCTCAAGTGCTCATGGAACATTCTCCAGGATAGATCATATCTTGGGTCACAAATCAAGCCACAGTAAATTTAAGAAAATTGAAATCATATCAAGTATCTTTTCCCACCACAACATTATGAGACTAGATATCAATTACAGGAAAAAATCTGTAAAAAATACAAACACATGGAGGCTAAACAATACACTACTAAATAACCAAGAGATCATTGAAGAAATCAAAGAGGAAATCAAAAAATACCTAGAAACAAGTGACAATGAAAATACGGAGACCCAAAACCTATAGGACGCAGCAAAAGCAGTTCTAAGAGGGAAGTTTATAGCTATACAAGCCTACCTCAAGAAACAAGAAACATCTCAAATAAACAACCTAACCTTACACCTAAAGCAATTAGAGAAAGAAGAACAAAAAACCCCAAAGTTAGCAGAAGAAAAGAAATCATAAATATCAGACCAGAAATAACTGAGAAAGAAATGAAGAAAACTGTAGCAAAAATCAATAAAATTAAAAGTTGGTTCTTTGAGAAGATAAACAAAATTGATAAACCATGAGCCAGACTCATCAAGGAAAAAAGAGAGAAGACTCAAATCAATAGAATCATAAATGAAAAAGGAGAAATAACAACTGACACTGCAGAAATACAAAGGATTATGAGAGATTACTACAAGCAACTATATGCCAATAAAATGGACAACCTGGAAGAAATGGACAACTTCTTAGAAAAGCAGAACCTTCCAAGACTGAACTAGGAAGAAGTAGAAAATATAAACCAGCCAATCACAAGCACTGAAATGGAAACTGGATTAAAAAGCTTCCAACAAATGCCCAGGAGATGGCTTCACAGGCGAATTCTATCAAACATTTAGAGAAGAACTAAAACCTATCCTTCTCAAACTCTTCCAATATATAGCAAAGGGAGAAACACTCCCAAACTCATTCTACAAGGCCACCATCACCCTGATACCAAAACCAGACAAAGATGTCACAAGGAAAGAAATCTACAAGCCAATATCACTGATGAACATAGATGCAAAAATCCTCAACAAAATACTAGCCAACAGAATCCAACAGCACATTAAAAGGATCATACACCATGATCAAGTGGGTTTATCCCAGGAATGCAAGGATTCTTCAGTATATGCAAATCAGTCAATATGATACACCATATTAACAAATTGAAGGAGAAACACCATATGATAATCTCTATAGATGCAGAAAAAGCTTTCAACAAAATTCAACACCAATTTATGATAAAAAAACTCTCCAGAAAGTAGACATAGAGGGAACCTGCCTCAACATACTAAAGGCCATATGTAACAAACCCACAGCCAACATCATTCTCAATGGTGAAAAACTGAAACCATTTCCTCTAAGATCAGGAACAAGACAAGGTTGTCCACTCTCACGACCATTATTCAACATAGTTTTGGAAGTTTTAGCCACAGCAATCAGAGAAGAAAAAGAAATAAAAAGAATCCAAATTGGAGAAGAAGAAGTAAAGACGTCACTGTTGTCATTTGACATGATACTATACACAGAAAAACCTAAAGATGCTACCAGAAAACTACTAGAGCTAATCAATGAATTTGGGAAAGTAGCAGCATACAAAATTAATGCACAGAAATCTCTCGCATTCCTATACACTAATGATGAAAAATCTGAAAGAGGAATTAAGGAAACACTCCCATTTACCACTGCAACAAAAAGAATAAAATACCTCAGAATAAACCTACCTGTGGAGACAAAAGACCTGTATGCAGAAAACTATAAGACACTGATGAAAGAAATTAAAGATGATACAAACAGATGGAGAGATATACCATGTTCTTGGATTGGAAGCGTTAACATTGTGAAAATGACTATACTACCCAAAGCAATCTACAGATTCAATGAAATCCCTGTCAAACTATCAATGGCATTTTTCACAGAATTAGAACAAAAAATTTCACAATTTGTATGGAAACACAAAAGACCCTGAATAGCCAAAGCAATCTTGAGAAAGAAAAACAGAGCTGGAGGAATCAGGCTCCTTGACTTCAGACTATACTACAAAGCTACAGTAATCAAGACAGTATGGTACTGGCACAAAAACAGAAATATAGATCAATGGAACAGGATAGAAAGCCCAGAGATAAACCCACGCACATACGGTCTCCTTATTTTTGATAAAGGAGGTAAGAATATACAATAGAGAAAAGACAGCCTCTTCAATAAGTGGTGCTGGGAAAACTGCACAGCTACATATAAAAGAATGAAATTAGAACACTCCCTGACACCATACACAAAAATAAACTCAAAATGGATTAAAGACCTAAATGTAAGGCCAGACACTATCAAACTCTTAGAGGAAAACAGATGCAGAACACTCTATGACATAAATCACGGCAAGATCCTTTTTGACCAACCTCCTAGAGAAATGGAAATAAAAACAAAAATAAATAAACGGGACCTAATGAAACTTAAAAGCTTTTGCACAGCAAAAGAAACCATAAACTAGACGAAAAGACAACCCTCAGAACGGGAGAAAATACTTGCAAATGAATCAACTGAAAAAGGATTAATCTTCAAAATTTATAAGCAGCTCATGCAGCTCAATATTAGAAAAACAAACAATCCAATCCAAAATGGGCAGAAGACCTAAATAGACATTTCTCCAAAGAAGATATACAGATTGCCAACAAACACATGAAAGGATGCTCAACATCCTTAATCATTAGAGAAATGTAAATCAAAACTACAAGGAGGTACCACCTCACACGGGTCAGAATGGCCCTCATCAAAAAATCTACAAACAATAAATGTTGGATAGGGTGTGGAGAAAAGGGAACCCTCTTGCACTGTTGGTGGGAATGTAAATTGATACAGCCACTATGGAGAACAGCATGGAGGTTCCTTAAAAAACTAAAAATAGAACTACCATACGACACAGCAGTCCCACTTCTGGGCATATACCCTGAGAAAACCATAATTCAAAAAGAGTCATGTACCACAGTGTTCACTGCAGCACTATTTACAACAGCTAGGACATGGAAGCAACCTAAGTGTCCACTGACAGATGAATGGATAAAGATGTGGCACATATATACAATGGAATATTACTCAGCCATAAAAAGAAACAAAATTGAGTTATTTGTAGTGAGGTGGATGGACCTAGAGTCTGTCATACAGAGTGAAGTAAGTCAGAAAGAGTAAAACAAATACCGTATGCTAACACATATGTATGGAATCTAAAAAAAATGGTCTGAAGAACCTAGGGGCAGGACAGGAATAAAGACGCAGATGTAGAGAGTGGACCTGAGGAGACAGGGAGAGGGAAGAGTAAGCAGAGATGAAGTGAGAGAGTGGCATAGACATATATACACTACCAAATGTAAAATAGCTAGCTAATGGGAAGCAGCCGCATAGCACAGGGAGATTAGCTGGGTGCTTTGTGACCACCTAGAGGGGTGGGATAGGGAGAGTGGGAGCGAGACACAAGAGGGAGGGGATATGGGGATATATGTATTTGTATAGCTGATTCTCTGTTATAAAGCAGAAACTAACACACCATTGTAAAAGCAATTATACTCCAATAAAGATGTAAAAAATAAATAAATAAAATAAAATAAATTTTAAAAAATCTTAGGGAGTACTACCCAAGATAAAGGAATAAAACACTAAGAAATAAAACATACCATACCCTAGACCTTAAAATTTGGGAGGGGATAATGGACAATTGTGAAGGGCCAGTCACACATACACGTCCATTATGGTCCCGGGTCGAATATGCGGAAAATATATTGATGTATCTGGAGAACTGGTAACTTCTCTAATGTGTGTAATTTTTGATTTGGTGTTTATTTCCAGGCAGCCCTTCTTAGGAAATCCTTGAAAACCAAAGGGCCTTTGCATTGGTTTCAGGGTCATGGAGGAAGAGAACTGGGAATCTGTGTCATACTCTGGAGGTGTTGGGGGGAAGAACTCCAGAAAATCTGGATGTGCTGGGTAAGCCAGTGGGAAAAAAAAAGAAGAGTGATATTTGTGATCTTCCAGAAGAAATAATAAAGTGGAGGAGAGGAAAGGCAAAGGCTCCTTATTGGTATTTGCTTTATTCTATCTCTACCTTTCTAGGATTCTAGGTTTCATAATGAATAAGAGTATATGAGCAATTAGCCATTAATAATTTCAAGCTGGAATAATACTTGGCTTTTGTATTGCACACATTTGTACATGTCGCTTGCTTGGTCTTCATATCCATCAACCACATTTTATGAGTCAGGAAAATGAGGATTAGAAATACTAGTTTATAGGCCTATTAATTGGGGAAACCAAGACTAGAACCTGAGTTTCTAATTTTCTATTTTGCTATAAATGGAATGAATGTGTTTAGATACAACTCTTTTCCTCTGAGGAGAGAAGAACAGGAATGAGTTCCAAAAGCAAAACTGAGCCTAAAATACTGTAGCCAATGCGTACTTCATTGTGGATATTTTAGTGTGAATAATTATTGGCTGCCTTGTTGAGACCTGCTTTTGCTCATCCATTCCAACAACAAAATCTTTAAAAAATAATGTCGACCTTTATTTTGGTTTTCTTGAAGTGGAGGGTGCAGGTATTTATGTGGTGCTTCACCCTGCAAATGTTCTGTAAGATGCTTTAGATCTTTTCTCTCCCCAATATCCCATGGAGGAGACAGATGTCAAGATCTCTCTCTCTCCTTCCCTCCCTCCCTCCCTCTCTCTCCCCCTCTCCTATACCCCTCCCCTTCTCACTAACCACTCAGCATCATATTGCTCTCCCTTTGGTTTCCTCCTTTAAGACCCTTGCTGCTCATACCCTACCCCTCAGAAAGTCCCACTGTTCCTACATGTGGCCCTCTCTGCCTGCCATGTCTTCAGGAATTATACCCTGATCCACAGCTCCAAGCTCTCTTAGCTCTGGGATCAGCTCCCCAGAATTCTGGTCGATAAAATTCCTCATCCTCATTATATATTTATCACTAAACGTCTTTCCATTTTTTCCTAATTCTCAAACAATCGATTTTAAGGGCAAAGCACATCCTTCTTGGGGGCAGGTGCATGATTCACAATGGTTCTCTTTCCAAAAATGGTTTTTGATTCATGACCATAAAACCAGTCTCTTTCTCTGGAATACAGATGATTGATTCATGATAGGTGATTACTTCAAGGGTAGCTGATCCAAGCTGGTAGAATCAGCTACTCTTTCCCAGAAACTTGAAATTTAAAATCTAGAGACACAGACTGAGATGTGCCAGGGCTGACGTGAGCAGAAGTAAGTGGGAGATGAAGCCGCAAACCAAACTCCTGCCTCTGAGCTCCCAGAGCTTCCCTGCTGCCTCCTCACCCAGGGTCCTGGGGCAGCTCATTCTGGGAGTCAGTAAGACCCCCAGTATTATCCCAGTTAGTCACCTAACTAGAGCCAGTTTTTGCTGCTGGAGGAAGAAACCATTTTCCAAAAGGATCTAGACCAGGAGATGGTTGGTAAGTTGAAGAAGTTCTGCAAGTGGGAAATCATAAAGGTGATGGATACTTCAAACCCTTTATTTTAACTTAAGATATAAACTGTATACATATTTTCCAATTATTTTTAGATCTGCTGATTGGAGTTTTCACTGTTATCCTTGTACAAACCACAGCCAAAATCGATAACTGTGATTTCTAATTTAAACTTCTTCAAAGTAACATGGGGGTTTTAAGCCAATGGTAAAGCAATCTGGGTACGTAATCATTCCAAATTTTACAGATTTTTTCCTGATTCACAATTGTCTTACAATATGTGATTCCTGAGCAATATTGTTTTAATGATTTGCCCTTATCAAGTTTTCCCAAGTATTTGATTTCGTTTCAGCACCCACAACTCTCTTTCTCACTAACTCATCAGGAAACAGATATTAAATTACATAATTATAATACTATAACAGGCATAAACATGTTTGAAAACAAAACAAACACCCCTTACTCTTATTAAGCATTCAGCTCACCAGTAGGAGAAAAAGTGCTCAAGTATGATAGAGAATAACCATCTACACTTGCATTTAGCATTAGTGCATTTTATAGGGGAATAGAGGGCTTCTGTTAACCTAGAGAAGTGGTTAAGTGGAGGTATATTAAATGAGGATCCACTGGACTTAAAACCAAAAGAGGCCTGGCTAATATAAGACATGCAATACCAGGTCAGAGGAAGAACTTTAAGTAGATGAAAATACTGCATATTTAGCCTTTTTCACAATTTTACATATGTTAATAGTTTGATACTAAAGAGAAAGCGTGGCTTAGTGAAATAAATCAAAAGCTGGCATTTGGGCTTAACACCGACTCTTACCCAAGCTGAACATATCTTAACAGACAAAACAACTACAATTGTCAGTCACCAAACAACTAAATACTTCACCCACGTTATTGAATTCAGGTAGAAAAAAAAGAGAAAATTGAGAGAATTTTAAAATTCTCTGGAAAGATGTGTAGTCCTGATCTTTATAATCAAAGACTTCACTTTCCAACAATAATTATTAACTGCTTATTATGACTGAAAGGGGATTTAATCCGTAAGTGGTCATTAGGAATTATAAAATGAGAATTTTAAAGAAAATTTTAAATATAATATAAAATACATATGTGTATCTGTATATAACTTCAGCCAATATTATTAGACACTGGCTTTTAGTGGTACTATGTTTCTGATTTTCATATCATTAGGTTGTGAACATCTAAAGTTCAAAGGCCATCAATATATATTGATTAATCTTCAAAAGGAAGAATTAATCTGTAATCATGGATAGTGAAACCTACATGGTACTGATGATCCCTAAATCAGAAGTCTACAGGCGTTAGAGGATTAGCATATATTCAGCATATCTATAGGCAATTCAGACCTGATGAGATCCTTTCAAAGGATGCACTGATACACAGGATACCCAACTACTAACTTAGCTAATGGAATTGCCCCCAAATTTCTTGATTGGACCAGCCCTGCAAAGAATGGCACACTTCCAGAGTCACACCCCAGCTCAGGATCTCGTGTTTATTTTCTCAGATAAATTGTTTGTAAACTCACATGACAAGATGGAGTCATCAATGCTGAGTTCCTACTCTGCAAGCCAGCTGACATCAAGGCCAGGCCTGTTGCCACCAAAGGCTGCCAGACTAAGAGTGTGAGGAGGACCAACAGAGACAGATGCTAAAGGAACAGCGGAAAGGGGAGCTAAAGCTGTTGATCACAAGTGGTGGGGATGCTGTGAGCCACCACTGGAGGCAAAGTGGAAAAGCTGTCATTTTCCGAGCAGCGACAGGAGTGCCTGTGGGCAAGATGGGGGTGGCTCGCATGAGAGAAATAATGTCACACGGCCCAAGAGTGAACGTGCAAGTGGGACTGCTGACAGCAAAAGCATTCTCCACCAGCAGCTCCTAGGCCAGGAAGGACTAAGTCATTTACACAGTGCCTGTGGAACTCTCCGCAGGCCTCCATTGATCTTGTGGTCTGCACTCATGCACGTGGCTTGAAATACCTTCAGCTCTGTCCGTAAACACAAGCAAAGATCACTCCCTCTCCCCGTGGTTAGGAAGGACAGTGACAATGCCTGAACAGGCTCTGCAGGCAGGTTCAAGTTGAGGCGACAATAAAGCATTGTCTTTTATATATCCCTCCCCCACCCTCTCAGACATTTTAGGGACTGGAATGTAAAACCTTCATTTTAGAATCGGGATGAAGGTGGGTGCAGTATCTCAATCTGATCAAGTTCCTACACATGTAACACAAATATTTAATGGATATCTCAAATGACACATACACTAATTCTCATCTCATCTCACCAAAGATGTCTCTCTTTGAATCCCAGGGCTTTGAGGGTACTTCTCTCATAATACTTCTATCACTCTATTTTGAAATATAGTAATTTGCTCATCTAATTCATCTATTCAGCAAACATTTCTTGAACACCTATCATGTGCCATCACTGTGCTAGACATTGTCTTGTTAAAGAACAAGACAGAAAAGTTTCCTGCCTTCATGGAGTCACAGCTCAGATGATAGACACTGTAAAAGTTAAACTATTGTGAAAATTACAACACATCTAAGTGTCATGAAGAAATATCAGTTGCCTAGGTTGTAGCCTCTGCTCCCACCCACCCCCCCCACCCCAGTCTAGACTGAAGTGTCTAGTCTGTGTATGTCCAGCAGCAGTCGGGACTATGGCTGGCACAGAGCAGATGCTTACTAAACAACAATGTATTAAATTTGTCTAATGAGCATCAGAACAATTTTTTATACGATTGTAAGAATAATTGTGAGAACAATTTGATCTGTGATGTTTTAAAAGTAATGTCTTTTCCTTCCCATCAGTACATTTGTTTTTCATTCCTTAAATTTAAAATATTTGAAAGTTTTGGAAAAAAACTAATATTTCTAAGAGACACAGACTATTTTTAATGTGCTAGATTTTTCAGATTTGAGCCGTATTTTTGGAAATCTAGGGCAAACATTTAGTGTAGTTCACTCTATTTGAACCTGATTCAGAGGCCCCACTCTTTTTGATGCTTAGGCTAAAATCCTATCCTGCTTTCCTCATTTTAAGTGAAGTGCTTATGAAACCTGTATGAGTTAAGACTCTCAAGTACACTTTTGAACAGGGTACAGAAAGCCAGAGAGAAAAATTATGCTGCGTGTTGAAAAGCCTGACGCATATAAGATTCCACTGACCTGAAAGGGTGCACGACGCATCTATAAGACTCAGATACTCTTAGCGAAATAGTTTGACTACCCAAGTAAGCAGAGTGTTGTATCCTCGCGCTTTCTGGAGGCTCACCTCTGCTCACTGGTGCTTCCAAGGCTGATAATGAGTTTCCTACAGAGTTGACACCTAGCGCAGTAGTAGACCCCTGAACTCCGCTCCAGCGTTAAAGACAATATTGGTCCGTCCCTATGCAAATATTGCAAAACATTTGGAGAATCATCCATGGACAAATCTGAAAGTATCCATAAGCCCAGTCCCAGAAATCTTGAAGAATAATATATGCCTTTATTATAGGTTTCCTTGATTTGAGACACAGGTTTGA
The DNA here is from genome assembly GCF_028023285.1 of Balaenoptera ricei. Taxonomy (NCBI): domain Eukaryota; kingdom Metazoa; phylum Chordata; class Mammalia; order Artiodactyla; family Balaenopteridae; genus Balaenoptera; species Balaenoptera ricei. The sequence continues at coordinate 75,245,101 of NC_082641.1, forward strand.
GTACGTATCATTATCTAAAAATCCTCTTCTGATTGTGTGCTTTGAATTTCCTCATTGCTCATGACCAGAGATAGATGATCTCTAGCAAAACTAATGGTCATACAGAGGTGATGGATGGCTTGCTAAAAACATTTAAATCTACGTTTAAATCTGTGATTGCCCCCATTTGCTCTTCATAAAGGGGTGTGATTCAATCTACTGAGGCTTACTTTCTTCTAAGATACTAGGACACAAAAATACATTGTGTCAACCCTCAAGGAGCTTCTGTTTTAGTGAGTAGAAACAAGTATTGCCCAACTAATGCTAATGCAAGGCAGAAGCTAAATACAACAGCAGAAGTATGAATGGAAGACCATGAGGTCACAGGATAAAAAAGGGGGCCCTTTGGAGGCAAAGAGACAAATCCAGCATCAGCAGGCAGTAATGTCCAGTATCTAAACTCTGTAGGCTATGATACCAGAATGAAGAGAAGGGGCTAAAAAAGCAGAATCAAGAAGATGATGTGCTTTACTGAATACTGCTGGAAGCAGTGAGGAGACGGAGCCAAGGAGGGCAGGGAGCTCTGCTGCCGACACAAGTTCATCCACTGGATGTATCTAACCTTTGTAAGGCAGTATCTGCGGGGATTATTTATTTAGTTTAAGTCTGGGACCTTATCCTTGTGAGAATCCAGATGCTTTGGTACATTTTATCTTCAGAATTTAACAGAAAATTCTATCCTTGCCTAGGGTGGCATTTGCTGCTATAAATCATGACATGCTGGGGTTTAGCAGCAGCTGCAAGCTGAAATATGTCTCCTTTAAACTTCTACTCAGTGCTCCCAGTTCTGCCCTCAGGAACTAACAGAGATTAAGCTGAATCCCTCTTCTGTGTGGCAGCCCTTGAACTGTCATTATGAGGGGTCCCTTTCATTCACTTCTCCGGGTCCTCAGCTCCATGAACTATTCATGTTGATATGGACTCTGCTCCCTGTGCTGTCCTGGTCATCTTCCTCTGCACATACTCGAACCTGTGACATCTCTCCTAAAATAGGGAACCCACTCGGGGCACAAGGTTCCAGAGTGCTGTGACTGGGAAGGGTAGAGAGGAAGGGCTGCCTTCCTCATCCTGTGCACTGTGCTTGTAAAGATGCCCTTGAACGGCTAGCAGTCTTTCTAAGCAGCCCCTCATACTACTGGTGCTCCTGTGTTTCCAATGCACCCACACTTGGAGACGTTTATCACATGAACTTTGAAAATCCATCTGTTCCCATGCCAACTCCTTATTTAACCTCAAACTTCACATTCCTTGTTAGAGCAGGAGCAAAATTTCTATCACATCTCATGGGGAAAAGGGGCATTTATTACTGGCAGCCAACATCTATTGAGCTCTCACATATGCCAGATAATATTAATCATTTTAATGAATTACATCCTTTTAAAAAATTAAACTATGCATTTAATCATAAAAATAATATGAACAAATAGCAAGACATCAGACAGTATAAAAGGACATAATATGAAAATTAAATCTTACTCTTCCCTTACCTTATCACACATTTCCACGTTTTGGATATCCCACCAAAATCTTTCTGTGCATATATGGTATATATATTTTAACATAAAATCTAAAATAATGTTAGACGGTTTTAATCTAACTAGTTCTTGGCAATTTTTTAAAATAAATTTATTTATTTTATTTATTTTTCGCTGCTTTGGGTCTTTGTTGCTGTGTGGGCTTTCTCTAATTGCAGCGAGCGGGGGCTACTCTTCATTGCGGTGCGCAGGCTTCTCACTGCGGTGGCTTCTCTTGTTGCAGAGCACGGGCTCTAGGCACACGGGCTTCAGTAGTTGTGGCTCACAGGCTCTAGAGCGCAGGCTCAGTAGTTGTGGCACACGGGCTTTGTTGCTACGAGACATGTGGGATCCTCCTGGACCAGGGCTCGAACCCGTATCCCCTGCATTGGCAGGCGGATTCTTAACGACTGCGCCACCAGGGAAGTCCCCTTGGCAATTATTTTGTAACATCCTATACAGGGCCATCTAAATCTTTCCAACAACTACATGTATTTCATTGTGTGGATGTACCACAATTTGCGTCTCATTTAATTCTAAGAACAATCCTATGCATGGGTCTTATCTTCATCATTAAACATACAGAAAACTGAGGTTTAAAGAAATTATTACCTTGCTCAATGCCACACATTTGAAAAGTAACTCAGTAAGGGTTCAAGTGCCTATATGCCTGACTCCAGTGTTTATCCATGTATAACCCCTCTATAAAAACAATTTTCAAGGGTAGATTTCCCAATATTTCACATATTTTTTAAGTGCACAATGTGTCTTCCTTTACATTTTGCAATTGATACAATAAGATTTAAAAAGTGGCTCAAGCATTTTACTATGGCCAGAATTGTTAAAATAGCTCAGACTGTCCTGATATAGTTCAGCCTCTGGATTCCATGGACATCAGTGATTTGCCAGATCCTAATTGCAGAAGGAAAGAATGAAATAATATAGTCCATACGCATGAGCACTGTTCATTTCTATACAATTTAGAATTTTTGTTGTACAGGTGCCTTTTGTTTTTATTTTTATTTTTTTAATTTATTTCCTTTATTTTTTTGGCTGCGTCGGGTTTTAGATGCGTTTTTATTTTTAACAGAAATTGTTATAGCATCCAGAATTATCTCAAGTCATGTATTGAAAATCTGTTTTATTTACTAAGTTTTAATATTTTTATTTACCCTATTTCAGAAAGCCATAGTTGGTCCTATCTCCTGGACTCATATGCCATCATTGTTTCCTGAATAAAGTTGCTAATTGCATGCAGAAAATATTAAAACATGAATATGATTCTGCTAAACATGTCAAGTGTCAACAAAATATTGTAGGTCTGCTGTGCTTCAAACTGAGTCAAAATAGATTGCTTAAGTTTGTTCTTTTCAGTGCCTGTTTGAGAAGGTGAAAAACATACACCTGTTATATTAACACATTCACTGTGCACCAAGGCTGTTCATCTTTACAATAAATAAATTAAGATTTTTGGGTCCTCTTGCAATTCTCAGTTCAACCTGACTGACTCTGGCACCTCTCTAATCAAATACATCCACATGATATTGTAAGCTGCATTATAGTACATTAATAGCTTGTAAAGGGAAATTGATGCAGCATGATGGACTGTTTTCCTGAAGCAGTGACAAACTTATCAATGATAGATGCACTAATGGATATGTTGAATTGCAATAAATATAAATGCAGAATAGCAATTGCAGAGCATTAAAAATGTCATCTTGTGAGTTTAGGTATTTATGAGGCTGAGCCAGCTGGAAACATGAGTGGTGCGTTCCTATGAGTCGCTGCAACTCTGAGGTTCCAAGGAAAGCAGAGGCCCTTTCATCAAACAGGTCAGGCTGCCGGCAAATTGTTGTCACAGCTGTGCCATTGTCAATTAGGCCTCCAATGACTCAGCCCTTTGTTTTTTTCCTGCTTGCACATCTCACCCCATCTTTTCTCTGGGCTTGGGTGCTTCACTCCTGCAAGCTTTCCTACACATTTCCCCTCGGTGACTCTTCTCACATGCTCTGATTCATCTTCCAGGCATTGATCTAAAACTCAGAGAAGTGACATCGGGGAAGCATCTCAGCTACTTCAAAAGGCACTACTATTCCTTCTGGGCTATTTTGGCATGTCAAACCCAACAAGCCAAGCAGAAATGCTCCGTGCTGTTACATATTTGCCTCTGATGTGTCTGGTGCACCTGCCCAGCCTTTCTGAACCCTAAGGTCTCTGTTTGATGTCAGCAAAATCCAGCAGGACAGCAGGGTCCAGGATGCAGTGGAGGACAGAGGCATCTCACATGGTTTTCGTCATGCTCAAGCAAAAACCACAGCATCAGGACCACGTCCCAGACACACTGAATGTTTTAGGCAGTGAGGGAATGGACCTGGAAGTATGTTTTGGGAGACCCAGTTATTGGTTATGGAAGTTTTTGAAACATGCTGGAGTGGCAGATTAAGAGATAGCAACATTTTTTAGTATGTGCCAATCTCAGTCTCAGGTTTGATAATGGGGTGTGTTATAGTTACCAAAATACGCCCTTTTCATTTCTTGGGCTTTCATCTGCGTCCAGTGTTCTCATAAATTGGTGCAGATTTGTTGTCAGCATATTAAAGTAAATTACTCAATACTTTTTGGAATCAGTTGTCACAACGTGCTCTTGATGTGCTCTTAGTAGAATATTATCAAACTGAGGTTATTTTAGAAGATTACTAGACTTGCCCAAAAATAAATAAATAAAGATTTGGCAATTATAATTCAGTTTTGTATGAAAATGAGTTAGTTGGCTTGTCACAGATTCTGCTTACCGTCACAAAACCATCATTACTAAACTCTGTATTAAACTTAGTGGTGTTCCTCTGTCATTGTTTTTCAGTAGAAGTAAATAACGTAAGTAACAGAACTAAAGAGAACAGCAATGTGCCACGCATTGTAATAAAAATAATGGCATGATATTTTTAGTCTAAACATATTCCTCATCTAAAAGCCTACACATAACAAATACAAAGTAAAGGAATCTCATAAACCGGACCCTTCAATGTATTCTGGTTGATTGTTTAATCAATTGTGAAATATGTAGAAACCATCTCTGCCTTAAAATCAAACTTCAGTGTAATGCTAAATCTCACCAAAACTTGTATCAAGTAGTTTGATTTCTTTCATATCTAAGGCAAACTATCAAGGACATTTCACCCCAAATTAGTAAATGGAAGGAAAATGTCAAAGAAAATTGTGAGAGAGATAACTTTATTGGAATTCCCTCCACTATTATTAGTCCTCAAATTCAGTTAAACAACTTTTTATTAAACGCCAGTTATAACTCAACTTTTTAATCTCTGGTGTTGAAAAAGCTATCCACTGAGTAAATATTTATTGGGTATCTGTTATGTGTCAACCAAGGAATATAAAGGAACAAGCAAGATTCTGCCCTCATGGGGTCTGATATTATGCCAAGGTAAGGGGGAAGATAGAATACACATTTTAATGTAAACAATAAAATATATTAGATATTGATGAGCATAATGCAATGCAAAGAATTAAAATAGGGTGATGCAGGCAGTAATAGGCTGCCTTTCTTAGAATCGTCAGGAAAAGCCTCTCTGAGATTGATATTTAAGTTGAAAATTACAAATGATGACAAGAAGTCAGTCGCATGAACATAAAGGGGGAGCATTTCAAGCAGCAGAATAGTTGATGCAAAGGTCTTGAGACAAAGACAAATTTGGCAAGTTCAAGGATCAGAAAGGCCAATTTGACAGGACCATAGATTCTCTGAGTCAAGACAGTTTTATTCTAATTATGCCATTTTTCTTTAAAGAACTTAGTTCTTTATTCAAGATAAAGAAGTCACTGCCATGGTATGTCTCTCTCTCTCTGTAAACTGCTTGTGTGTGTGTGTGTGTGTGTGTGTGTGTGTAGAGTGTGTACCGAAGCTTTACTCACTATTTTCCTGTACTTGTTTCGGCCTTTTCTCTTGAATAGCCTTGGGTCTTGAGCCACTGTGGGAGATGACTCTCCTCTAAAGGCCAGTTCTCAGCCTTAAGGACACCTAGAAGGATAAACAGCCTTAAGGATATCTAGGTAGGTTAACTTGGGAATATGGAAGCTTGATTCAGAACAGACATGCCAGAATGCTCTCAGCATATTGGCCCTCTAAAGAGTTTCTGTACCTTGAGCCAGCTGAGACAGAGAGCAGCCTCTTGCAGCCACATTAGAGTATGTTGTCAGAATTTTCAAGGGCATGACAGAAGATATGGGCCTCATGTTCCTTGAATATAGGACAGTTCTGTTCTCTGGAAAGAATTTTAGCTTGATGAATTCCTTGTTTGAAATCCTGATAAGTAAATCTCTGTTAATGGAGTGATAGTATTGCTGCCTTTTATACATCCCTAGATTTTAATGAAGTCATTAAATTCATTTTTAAAAGAAGATAAAGCCAGATATCAACCTTGACCTTGAGCGTCTCATTGACAATCACTTTTCATATAATAGAAAACATAACTTTGAATGACAATTTTTGGTTAATTTTTCCATGGGGGAAAAAAATAAGTTAATCACTTTATGACTCAGTTCCCTCATCTATCAAATGAGCAAATTTGTTTAGACCTGCTAAGGTCCCTCACATTGCTAACATTTATAATTAATAAAATATAAACTATTATATAAATGTAGACTTCTATGGTGTTCACTGTTAGTAATAAGAAAGGAATTCCATGCATACATGTACCAGAAATTATATTGTATGTAACTTTGCAGAACTCAGACAATAGTAAGGTGTTTATTGCAGCAATGTTGTGAAGAATGGCAGCAGAGAAACTGCTATTGAAACAAGAATGGAAACAGGAACTGAATTATATACATAGATGAAATCTGTCAATTAATTCAGTTTCCATTTGATTAATTGTTATTCTTTTAATCTGGACTTCTCAACTACATAAAACAGTTTCAAAATTAGTATTTTATTAGATATTTTCCCGAGGCATTGTTGACTTGTAGTCCATGGGATTCCATGGTCCCCCCCCACCAGTTGTGTTTCTGTATAACCTTAGAAGTAGGCTTTAAAAAGGGATGATTTGTGAGGTCTCATAATGGGCCTTAAGGGCTCCATCCTGTGACTGTTCTTTTGTGAAAATATCTCAGAGAAATCCAATGGTCTCTCAGCTATTTTCTGATGCCAGTTCATCTGTCTTCCTAAAAGTGAAGTAGAATCTACACCGTTTCTCCAAGTTGCCTATATATACTAGGCACTCCAACTCTAGTTAGTATCGCATTCAAGTATTCACAAGGATAAAATATCTACTCTGTGCCAAGGATTATGCCAGGTCCTGGAAACGCAAAGAAGCAATTAGAGAATTCACATGTAGACTCATTTACCCAAGGAGTAAAATTTTAATTTAAAATATTAGCTGGCATAATAGACCTTCAGTCCATATTGTTGAAAGAAAAAATAAAAAATAGCCTTTGGCACCTTTCTGAGTAGACCATAAGGAGTAAAGGATAGAAGGAAAACTAAATGCTTACATCAGAAGGTAGTATAGTTTGATTATCACTCATTATTACTCTGGTATAACTCATTCTCAGAGCAGTTAAGTGTGGGGTTGCGATATTCTCATTCCAAACCAGCTTGGCCGCAACTTGCTTTCATATTAAGGGTCAACAAAGAAAACCCTGGAGATAGCCCAACTACCTGACAAGTTTCACATTAGGACAAGACCTATGCAACTAGCTGGTGCTGAGTCTTGGTTCACTGCACAGTGCTACAGATATGGAACCTTGAAAGCGAGACTCCAAGCAGGGTCACTTCCATATGGGTGCCAAGAAAGAGAAGGGGCCGAGGAGTGGAAGCTGGCAGCAGAATGAGAAATGCAGCAGTGAGCACATGCCAGTGATGAGATATTTGCCCTCTTCTGCTCTTCTAATAGTTACAACAGCAGTGGCAGAGACCCCTAATGGGTGCTAGAGAAAAGGGCAGGAAACTGGGCATAGAGGCTCTTGCTCCAGATTGAAAACAGTTTATTTCAAAGGGCAGGAAATGCAAAATTGCAGCATCTAGAAGCAGCTCACCATTTGAAGAAGGGAGAGAGATTGTACCTGTCTTCTCTATTTGCTTATTCAAAAATATACAAATCGCATTAAAATCCCAATTCATTGTCAGAATGTCAGCAAAACATAGAATTTGAGCGAGTCTCATAAAATAGCTCAATTGTTTCCATAAACATTTTGAATTTATTCCTAATAACACTAATAGACTAATACAGTATTTTCAGGATATGAATCTTATTCCCTAAGACCACATCTTTACATCTATACTGATATAATCATTCTAAGAACTATTGCAATCTTGACTTCCAAGCACAAGATTAAAGAAAGTCTACAGAGAGGGGTGAACAACAAAGATCCAAAAGTTTCTGACCAACACTTTGGTGATACATTAGCCCAACTTAGTTTGATCAAAAATTTCAACAAAAATAATTCATTCTTTACTGTCAATGTACAGTTTAAAAATTATGTTTCTGATTAAAAGCACTATATCTGGTTCTCTTATTCCAGCTCAGCAGCAAAAAAGCATAAAATAAGATTGTTTTTAGAGACGCAAAAGCATGTTCACAGAGTGTACTTTGGCCATTCTTGCCTTGCCTTTCGTGGAGGCATGTGTTTAGGTCAGTACCCCTGCATGACATCAGTACCCAGAAGATAAACACAGTCGTAAAAGGAGAAGTATCACTGCTCCTTGCCTGCTCACCAGAACATTCATTCAACCTATTAACATTTATTATACATCTTCTATGTGACAGAAATTGTACTGAATTCTGGGTTAATGAAAAAAAGATATAGCCCGTTTTCAAATAGTTCACAGTCTTTTGAAGGAAATGACAAGCTGACAGACTAGAAACATGTACAGTCCTGAGGATAAAGAGGGGTGGGTGAAGGTGGGGTCAGAAAAGTCTTCCTGTCAGCTTTAGCTGAGTGTTGAAGGTTAAGTTCAAATTAGCCAGGTAAGGAACAGGAGTTAAGTGTTCCAGGCAGAGGGACTGGTATGTGCCAAGACTCAGAGGTGTGAGAAACTGCAGAGAGGGTGAGAGAGACGTCTTGTAGTCCGTACTAGGAAGTATGAGTCTTTAGCCAAAGGTAATGGAGAGCCACTTTAGGAAAGTAATAGTATCAGATTTGCGCTTTTGAGAAAGCTGTCTGGCAACTTGCATGGGATGCAATAAAGATACCACAGACTGGACACAATTAGAGGCTAGTGCAAGAATTCAAGCAAGGCACTGGGAAGGTCTGAATTTCTTCAAACCCTTATCACCATCATCATCGCTAATATTTGTGAGAGTTTACAACATGGTAAGCACTGTATGTACATTATCTCACTTGATCCACACAATAATAATAGTGCCATTTTTATGCCCATTTTACAGCTGGCAAAAGTAGGTAAGAGACTTGCCCTCACAAAGTAGTAATTAGAAAAGTCAAGACTGAAACCCAACAAGTTTGATATTAGCATCTCACGCTTAAAGATAATGCCACACTACTTCACGTGATTTACTGAATCTGAAGAGAAGTTGATCTACCACTTTCTGGATATAAAGCAATCAGGTGCTAGTGAGGCAGGGAGGAGACTAGGACCCCCTTAATAATCAGGCAGCCTCCAAAATGATGAGTCCTCCACCACTATGTGCTCAGCAGAGACAAAAGGGGACAAATATTTTAAAATATATAGTATAAGAACATGTTTTGTGACCAATAAATGAAGGTTAAAAACATCAAACTCTTAACTAGAAACCTACTATACGTTTTATCTGAAAGAAAAAAAAGTCAAAAGCAATCAGTTGCTCTCTTTAGTCATAGGCCTTTGAACTATGATTTTATTTTAATGCCCCAGATTTTGTTCCTAACAGTTGTATGGTTACATGATTCCAACTTGCTCCCTTTTGACTAATCCATTCTCTATGAAAAGAATGTTATATTCATATTACTGCACATATGTTACATTATCAAAATACTATTAAACTTAGTATTTCATTATTTTGAAAATATATGGCAATAGCACTCTATCATAAAATGCATTTTATTTGAGGTGACAGTTTCCAGACCCACTCATCCAAACGAGAACTTCATTATTCCTGGCAAGGATCCCAGAGAGGATCTCCATAACTCAAAAACTTAAATATCACTTTTGTTCAGGACCAACTATTGTAATATTGCCAAAAATGCTTGAAATGCACATACCCCCAAATCAATCTTAGGAACAAGAGTGGATATAGCAGGTAAGAATCTAATCTCTAATTTCAAATATACTTAATATACAGAGATGTATCCCTAGATGCAGAGATAAGGCTTTGACCACAAACGAGATGCAGTATTTGTCAATATCCCAGTATACTTTGTCTACTTTTTATTGAACAGGAATTCCCTTTTTTCTGCATGTCAAATTAACCTGTTCCACATTTTCTAAAGTAAAGAACCTCAAACTATATTTAATGAAAATCCAAGAGCAGAGTAAATAATGCTTATTTCAGTCCTTACTAATTAAAAAACATTTTTAAATACTGAAGTACAAATAAAATCAATGCACTGAAAGTCTTGAATTATATTACTAACACAGATACTTCCTATTGCCGTCACTTAACTTCTGTTAGCCTTAACTTCGGTTGGTCTTAACCTCATGTTGTTGAAGTAATATTTAAGTTTTGGTTTTCAAATTATTTTGAAGCTGAATGGAGAAGTTACATGCCATGTGTTGGACTGTAAGCCTTCTGAGAGTAGGGACCACGTCCATTCACTACTTTTATGCCTAGCCCAATAATGCCCTCCACCTGAACATCACTCACTAAATACTGGTTACATGAAAAAGTGAACGGAAGATTGAATGAAATAATGAAATAAAAAAGAATGTAAACAATATGCTGATGATTCAGGCAAAACTGTTCTTTTGTAAGAGAGAAAGGAAGATTCAAAAACCTGGGTTATTAAAATTAATTTTCCACTATAATTGAACTCATAGGATAATTTGACTTAAATCACAAGATAATTTCTCTCCAGTTAGACACAATAATCTGATATAGGCACAGTGCCAGCATTAACACTGGATCACTGTGATCCCTCAGAATTAGCACTGTTTTCTTGGACTTTGTGTTCTTTCCTATAAGATAAGATTATTTCTTACCACTGTTTAGCATTTATATTTATGTCTGTTCATATCCATTTCTCTAAGTAACCAATGTGATAAATGAAATGTCTCTATTTTGATCAAGATAATATAAAATTGAATTAAACTACATTTAGTCCCAATTTCTGATTAACAATTTCTTATCAGTACTATAGGTTTAAAAATACTTGCTAAATTAGCATGAGACCTATCTTCTTACATGTTTATTTTCTTGTCATTTAAAAAGATAACTCTTTTTCTGACTTAAAAAATGTGAAATAAAAAATGCATGTTTATCTTGTAATCTAGACCATAAATCTGTGGTATTTTTATTTCAACTTTATAATCAACATATTTTCTTATCTTAAAAAAGAAAGAAAAATAAAATTAATCACAAGGAAAATGGGGAATAAATATTGTTAAAAACACAAAATAGTACTATATGGGAACATAGGTCAGGGAATGAACTAAGATCTACTTAGAATTAAAAATTAAACTATCTTTTCCTGACATGATTCCAGGAACTTTATGAAATATTTGTCCCTATTATTAACTCTTGTAACTTTCATGGTTGTATGGTTTTTAATTATTTCACAGCATGGCATGAACTGAATTCTCTAGAGGCAAATACTCATGAGTCCATCACCCAGCATTTACTTGGAAGAAATAAGTGAAAAGAGCATTTTAGTACAACATTTCATGTAAGTAAATGTCTTGGGTATTTTCATAAACTCCAAAGATTCAAGTTAAAAAAAAAAATGACATTCTCATTTTTGCTCAAGTATTTTTTGATCACCTCCTGCAATTTGACTCAAACTTCACATTCATTTTTGTATTAGAATCCTTAGTATGCAAAGTTCAACATATTACTTCATTGTCCTTGAATCACAGAAAAATTTTTTAGGATTCAATACAACAAAGTTTAACTTACCTTAAAAGAGACTGGTTTTCATGACCTCTTGTTAAGACAACCTAGGTTCTCTGGCCAAAAGCAATACAGAGACTGCCCTGTCTTCTCTTCTCTCAGACCCAGTGGGTTGATGGTTCCCTCTCTGTCTGTGATAAGCACTGCGGAAGACTCTCAGAGTTTGTCCTCACTCCTGATGCCACACACCTTTTCTTGGCACTTCATCTGGTCCCAAGGGAAAATTCCTGCGGAAATTTTCTTCTCCATAATCTCTTGACAGATGGCTCTGCTGGCAAGAGCCTCAACTCTTAGGAGCACTCTAATAGGCTTTTATTCTCCTGCATTGCCTCCTCACAGGTTTTATTTTTTTAATTGCACATTGGTTAATGCCTCAATGTCCTGACAGGCCACAGCATCATTGCCCCCTTGGAGTACTCCCAGCTAATCTGCTTTTCTGTTTTTCATTTCAGTAAATTTGCAAAGCTAGCTTCCTTCTAATGTTCCATTATTTTTCTGCTCCTATACACAGAGGCAGTTGGGAAAAAAAGGCTCAAGTATTTACTTTAAAGCACAAACTGAATAAATATTGAACTGTTCAGATACAAATAAAGTAATTTTGTACAGGCATTGATAAAGTTGTAAACCAGAAGAAACAAAATCTTACAAATACCAGTTTCCTTCACATTTCATGCTTTCCTCTGACAAATGCCTTTCTTATGCCCTTTGGTTTCTCTCCCTCTCTCTCTCTCCCACCCTCATCTTTTTGGGGAAATAAAAAGGAAACATACCCTGAAATTAGAGTTTCAATTGTCATCTAGATGATTTACTTAAGATAGTAAAAAGAACACTCAATTCTTTCAACCTTATCCTTAAATGTGGTGAAAATAGGGATGATTCAAATATGGACAGCAAACTGAAATGCCTATAAATTTAGGCAAGATATTTCAGCCAAGTATGAAGTGTGGAGTGGTGGGACATGGCAAGCTGGATCACATGTACCATTTTCAGAGGATAGCGGCTGCTCGTCTCCAGTCCGTCACCGTCTCGTAGGAACTCAGACTCTGCATTGTGAGAGCTACCTGTTTTTCAACAAAACTCCCATATCTGACTTTTTATATGTGAAAAATCTCATGCTTTTTAAATCTTAGCAGAAACTATGGCAACTAGCCCAACACCTGTGGCCCAGCCTCAGCCTGATTTTGACCTAGAGCATACTGAAATGAAACTAATGCCATCACAAAAGGACTGCCCCTTATTAGTTATGAGCTCTTTTCTCATATGTGAAATGATGATAAAAAATGTAGACTAGTTAAAACAAGTAAAAAAAACACATAATAATCCTTATTAAAGAAGTTAGGAATCCTTATCAAAGAAGTTAGGAAGGGCATTAGCCCAAGAACAGGTAAATGGTGTGGGCAAAGTGGAGCTCAAATATGGAGAAGGGCCAGGTTTATTAAAAATAATAATTAAAAAGCAATTTAATGTCATAAATTTTATTTTATTTTATTTGGATTTCTCTCTACCTAACAATAATCTAGGTAATAATTATTAGCTTTTTCCTAATTTCACAACTCATGCTAAATGCAGAAAAGAAACTTTTTAAAATTCTAATTCCATTACTAGTAAAATATTATAGTCTTCTTGAATGTGTCTATATATGTACACATATTTATATATAATTTTACACTTATATTTTATATTATATACATATATACTGACCTTTCTTTATAAAAGTATACTGTATAATATTGTAACATATTATTTAACATTATTTAACATACTAATAATATACTAATATATTAGTAGTCTGCTTTTTTTGCTCAAGACTAAATAGTATTGTTTTCCCTATTTCAATAAATAATCTTCCCACAATGTGATATTTAAATGGTATCCCATTGTTTAGATGTAACATAGTATCCCATTGTTTAGATGTAACATCATTTATCTGGCCAATCCCCTATCACCAGGTAAATTTTTTCAATTTTTTTTTTTTTTTTTTTTTTTTTTACAATAAAGTGTCTATAATTAACAACTGTTCGCTTATCTCTGTGCACATCTATTATATCTTATCGTGTCAAAATATATGCATATTTTCCTTCCAAAAGATTGTGCCAATTTACAGTCCTATAACTGTGATAAGTGAATTCATTTCCCTGCATTCTCAACAAAATTGGATATAATCCCCCTAATTACTTTAGGTGGAAAATAGATTGTGCAGTATTTTAAACCTTATAAAAAATCTTTTTCACATATACCAGCTGAATTACTATTTTCCTTAATGTTTTTTCTCTTGACTGACTGGCAGGACAGGTTTATCTAGCACTTCTTGGATCCAGCAAACTCTAACAAGGGGCAATGGGAACCATCCAGAGATGGATCTGTGGTCTGTCAGCTAAAGTGTCTGCACCCCTGCCAGCAGCAATGGGCCTTTCTCTCTCTTTGGGTCCCTGATAACCCAGCACTAATCAGACACTTCACACATTGGTACTTGGGATGGTGAATTTTATGTCAACCTGACTGGGCCACAGGGTGCCCAGATATTTGATTTAACATTATTTCTGGGTTTGTCTTTGATGGTGTGTTCAGAAGAGACTAGAATTTGAATCAATTGTCTGGGTTAAGCAGATTGCCCTCCCCCGTGTGGGTAGGTGTCAGCCAATCCATTAAGCTCCTGAATAGAACAAAAAGGCAGAGGAAGGGAGAAGTTGTTCTCTGCCTGACTGTTGAGCTGGGACATTGGTCTTCTCCTGCTTTGGGCCTGGCACTTACACCATCAGTGCTCCAGTTCTCAGGCCTTCAGGCTTGGGCTGGAACTATACCATTGGCTTTCCTGGGTCTCCAGCTTGCGGGTGGCAGACTGTGGGACTTCTCAGCCTCCTTTAACATGAGCTAATTCTTCATGATAAATAAATCTCTCTCTCAATAGATAGATAGATACATATCATGTTAGTTATATAGATATAGATAAAACCTGACTAATACCCAGACTGACACAGTATTGATTAAGATAATCAAAAAGTGGGGAAATTTGTCAGCTGGTAAGCTCTTTTCAATAAGTAGACTTTAAAAATCAATGACTCATTGTAGCATACACATAACTGGGAAGAGAAATGTGATATCAAGACTAGTGGCCATTGCAGCCTTGTTCAGCAGTATAAGCAATACATATTCTGTACAAAATATTCTAGATACTCTGGACAGAACCATCCTTCTATAGGGTATGGTTTTGGAAGGAGCTACTTGGCTCAGTAGTTGCCATATGCAGGGTCCTTTGTAACTGTTCTCAGAAGCTAATCAATCTCTTCTTTGAGAAGACTCGATCTCCCCTCTGAGAAGTGATTCCTCTCAATGGACCCAGAATCACTGAGTGACTTTGGACAAATAACCTCCTGTACTTCAGTTTCCAATCTGTAAGATGAGAATGATAATTGTAGTACCTATCTCATACTTGGTATCATAAAGATAAAATATAAATTGCTTAGATGACTGCCTGATATAGATAAGATATAATTTTTTTTTTACTGTTATCAACTGTACTTTCTATAAGTTTCTCTAGTTTCACAAACCTGAGTATATTATAATTTATCTTTGATGTAACCCCAAAAGTGAATTTTTTGAGATCAAGATCTGTTTTCCTTTACTATCACAAAAATGAACACATTGTCTAGAAAATACAAGGCCCTGAATAAATATTTCTTTAATGGTGGATGGGTAAGTAGATGGCCAAATCTTTATGCTGAATCTTTCCTGTTGTAATTCCCCTTTCTGGTTTCTAGTTCTAGTTCTTAGTTTCACTCTTTAGTTGTATAGTCTTTAATAAACACATACACTCCAGTTAAACTGGAACCAAAAAGGATTACACCTAAAGTCAATCAAAATATACTGAACCCTAACCTTAAACAAGGCTCTCATTGTCTTATGGCTGTTTCCCTCATTAATGGCATGTCTGTCATAGAGGAACTATAGCATGACAACTGATACTATAATTAGAACAGGCAAAATATTAGTCTTCACCTTAAGGGGAATATATTTAGTTTTGTATGAAAGATCATGATTTAGCTTCTAAATAAGAGCATTATCAAAATGTGATCATTAGGGATGAAAGCTGCTGTCTGTAGAACAGGTCATCAGTGTGGATGTTGAACCACGTGACCTAAACAATTTAGCTTTTGTGCTTCAGAGAACTGTGGACACACGAAAAGCTAACAGAATTCTGGTGTGTGATCCAGATTATTTGCTTAGTGGTTTTTAAGGTTTAAGAAGAAATTATCTTTTCTTGTTTCTTTCTTTGAGGTAAAGCCTGTTTATACCACATATTAATCGTTCTGACTTACTACATAGGTGTCATTCATGTAAAAAAAAAAATAGCTCATTTTGCATGGTTCCAGAAATGACAAACTCTATCTCAAAAATAAATTTCCGCAAAATTCAACCCATTTTCAATTGAAATAAACATTAAAAATTATGTCTTCCACATGAGGCAGAGAGAAGATTTCTGAACCCTCAACACAAGAAAGCTATGGTGATGTTTCAGAATATAATTTAATGCTACATATAGAGAAAAAAGCATAGTTATCATATGCTTTTGTATTCAAATCAAGGGAGAAAAAAAGATTTCAGTCAGATAAGTCTTTAAACAGAGTGTTGGAAACCTGTGGAAAGATGTGAATAAATGATTATTTGGGGTGGTTTTTATGCCCTTGAAGTTGGTCATACTGTGTCTTTTCCTATACATCCTAAAAGATGAGTTAATTTTTATTCAATCCTCTATTAAATGCCAGGCAGAAGAACTTTTCTTGTTGGTATTTAAATAGAATTAAAGAATGTTAGATCTTAAAAGAAACTTAGAGCTCATCTTATGCAATTCCCTTCTTTTTACCCGTAAAAACAGGAGGGTGAAAATCAAAGTTATTAAGTGATTTTCCCAAAAATACATTTAATAACTGGTACAACCAAAACAATCCCAAGTTTAATGCATTTTGAAATATAAGAAGACTTCCTTCTGTAGACAAAGATAGGCTTTGATTCCCATAGAGTTGCGAACCTCAATTTTAAAAGATCTAAACTTGACCAGGACACATTTCACTAGGAACCACCATGAAAAATCACACGCCATCCCAATTCTATGGGTGCACCTGTCACATTGTATAAATTGGAAAGGGATGACTGTAACTGAAACTGTGAGCACACTCTCACCCAAGATTGACATGTATCTGCTTAGTAAAGTATTAACATAATTCCTTATGAGCTCAAGTACCCCACATGCACCCCCTGGTGCCATTTGTTGGGACTCTCGTCTCCCAATAATTCAGCAACCAAGGTGTAAGTACCAGCATGTCAGGAGTCTCCAAGACCCAACTCCTTCTTGAGACTGGTTTCCATTCTGATCATTGATGTTCATGGTTGTTAAATATATTAATATTATTCCTGGATCCACTTTCTCCCTTTTCCTTCTGTAAATGTTAAAGGGCAGCATTTGATTCAACTACCCTGATACATCCTTATTTATCTAAAGATAAACTAGGCATAATGAATAAGGGTTATTCAGTGAATTAATAAGAACCAGATTTTTAAATATCTAATGGTTCCATTGAAAACTCAGCTAGAGGGCTTCCCTGGTGGCGCAGTGGTTAAGAACACGCCTGCCAATGCAGGGGATGTGGGTTTGAGCCCCAGACCGAGAAGATCCCACATGCCGCAGAGCAACTAAGCCCATGCAGCACAACTACTGAGCCCGTGTGCTGCAACTACTGAAGCCCACATGCCTAGAGCCTGTGCTCCGCAACAAGAGAAGCCACCACAATGAGAAGCCCTGCTCACCGCAACTAGAGAAAGCCCACGCAGCAACGAAGACCCAACGCAGCCAAAAATTAATAAATTTTTTAAAAAAAAGAAAATTCAACTAGAGTGCTGCTCTGAAAAAGTCTAAGATAACTGTCTAAAGATTAGAAGATACTTCTATTTAGAATCACCATTCAAACCATATAGTCTCAGGTTTTACCCCAAATCACTGTCTTGTGGGCATAACTTTGTGTCCTTAACTAGTGATGTCAATATAAATGATCCCTGCTTCAAGCCAGGAGCATGGTGGACAAGTTAGACTCTTGCTAAGCCTTGGAGGATTTTAACTCCTGCCTCCAAAATTACCCCTAAACCTTGTGAAAACTGGCCCATCAAGTTGACGAAACATGTAGTCTAAAAAGCAGTGAAAAGTAGTCAACGAACCCCCTCCCCCTGAAAAAAAAAAGAAAGCTAACAGTGGAACCAAGTCAGTGGTTGAGATTAGATAGAAAGAGGAAATTAGAACTATAATAAAATATGACATAAAAGGCAAAGCAGCACAGCATAAATAAAATAGTACATTACAGGAAGGGATCCAAACCAATACAAACAACTGCAAAGGGCCTTACTGGCAGACTTTCAGACAGAGAATTTGAGGAGGACAGAAACAT
This sequence comes from Balaenoptera ricei, assembly GCF_028023285.1. Classification (NCBI taxonomy): domain Eukaryota; kingdom Metazoa; phylum Chordata; class Mammalia; order Artiodactyla; family Balaenopteridae; genus Balaenoptera; species Balaenoptera ricei. The sequence continues at coordinate 75,263,143 of NC_082641.1, forward strand.
TTAATTGTTGAGTAATACTTCTTAAATGATGTTTTACCTCAAGGAAATCATATCAGTGAAGAATGTGAAAACGGTTGGGCAGCTGCGTCCACCCCTTCTAACCAGAGCCCAGCTGCAGGAAGAAAAGCCAGAAACAGAGAGGAGACAAAGAATAATGAATGAGAGGATGAAATCCAGAAAGAAAGAGAAATTAAAATGAGACAGTGAAAAATTAAGCTGCAACTCAGAAAGGCTAGAAAAAAAAAAAAAGCTTTAAACAAACTGTAGGAAATGTAATTTAAAATGTTTTTAAACTCAACTGTAGAAAACAAATCTTTCCGAGACTAATTTGTAAGGCTGGCAGACCCTTGAAATTCTTGTCCCAGTGGTGGAATGACTGGAAGATTGTACTATGCACTCACAGTATAGGCCCCCCGGGTTGCCAAGAGCTATTTATAAAGTGGGCATAATTGAGAAAATGGGTGTATGTTTGGCTATTTTTCTCTAATATCTGACAAAACAAAGTACAAAGCCTCTATAGTTCTCTGATACAGAAAATATATGATTTGTATCTTAGCAAAGTATATTGGAAGCTTTGTATTGAAATTATTATAGTAGTCCAGGGCCTTACAAATTTTACAGTAAACAGACATACGAGAGGCAATTCAGCTCGGTAGTGGGCTCAGCTCTCAAACCAGCTGTATTTGAAACCCATTTCTAGCTTTGTGTCCTTAATCCCTTAAATTCCTTAAACCCTTTGAATTTCAGGTTACTCATAACTAAAATGAGAACAATAATGATATCTCACTCATAGGGTTTTGTGAGGACTTCGTAAAACCCTTAGTAGAATGCTTGCCAAGCGCTCAATAAATGGTAACTCTCATTATTCTGTGTATCATGGGTGCCTTCTCTGGTACCCTCCAAAAAGGTCTGCTTTGATTTCTTTAATATTTAGTGCCTGTTGTTAATACATATGTTCAATAAGGCAGTAACTATTAGATACTAAGATCATGTCTATAACGAGTCAATAGATAAATGTATGTTGAGCATTCTCCCTGGGCTCAGCACTGCAGTGGGTAATGCAAAAGATACAGACCCTGCCCAAAAGGTGCTTATAGGTGAAACAACCTGCTACCAATTCCAGAGAGCACATCTTTGTGTTAAAGTGGGTAATATATAAATCTAAATTCAACAGGTGTTAGAATTCAAGGTAAATCAGTGAGAACTGGGAGAGTCAGAGAAAGCTTTAGGGAGGAAGTAACAAATAAAGTAAGCCTTGGAGGATGTGCATGATCAAGACAAGCATAGAGAAAAAAAAAAGAAAAGAAAATGTGCTCCCTACTAAAGGAAATGATGCCAGCAGGATTATGGGTGAATATGGAGGACAGCTGAGCCTGGCTTCCTGGCTTGACTAAAGTGAATGGAGCTTTTTAGAGAAAAAAAATGGGCAATGGGGTTTTTTTTGGAGCGCTGGAGTAGACCGTGGAGGGCTTTAAGAGCCAGAGGAGTTTTTAGTTGAAATGATAGGAGATAAGGATTGTGTGTTATGAAGCGAGGTGATAAAAACAGTGTTTCATAAAGACTGGCCTTATTAAGGGATGCAGGGAGATCAAAATCAGGACAGAGTACTATGGCAGCTGGGAGGATATTGCAGTTACCTAGGTGTGGAAAGAGGGATGGGGAAAGAGAAATGGAGGTTTTATTGTGAGTGAAATGGCAGTCACTGGAGGGTTTTGAGCAAGGAAGTGACATTATCCTATTTATCTTTTATTATCTCTCTGACTGTTCAGTTGAGAATACTTTGAGAGGGTCAAGAGGGGGAACTGGGAGACCTGGTAGGACCCCATTTAAATAGTTTAGGAAAAAGTGATGGTGGCTTGGATCTCATGTGAGTGGAAGGGGTGAGAAGTAGTTAGAATAAATATATTGTGAACTGGCTTCACAGGCAGGCATCTTAGGCAGTCTCATGGAACTCCACCCTTGGTTTAATGCTCTGCTGTCATAGTCTTGAAATTCTTAATTGAATAAATGGTCTCACATTATTTATTTTACACTAGAGCCTCACAAATTATGTAGGCAGCCCTGATTGTGAATGTAAATATCAATATATCAGGATTTATTAATGCATTGGAGTTGGGGCTATGAGAGAAAAGAAAAGTCAATGATTACTCTGGGGTGTTTGGCTTGAATAGTTAGAAAAATGGATTTAGTGAGATGCAAAAGACTGTGGAAGACAGAATTACGGGGAAAGGGTCAGAGGCTCAGTTCTGAACATATAAAGTTTGAGATGTTTACTAAGCATCCAAGTAGAGATGTCTGGAGTTCAAAGAAGGGTTTCAGGCTGGATATATAGGTCTAGAGTAACCAACATTTGCATAATATTTGAAGCCATAAAACTGAAAGCGAACACCTTCGTTCGTATGGGGTATAAACATAAAGAGAAGTCTAAGCACTGAGCCACAAGGCAGTCCCACCTGTTGACGGAGGTGATGGGGCGCCAGCAAAGGTGACAGTGCAGGATCAGCCAGAAAAATACCAGACATTCAGAAGAGTGTGTTGCACCGGAAACCAAAGAAAGAAAATGTGTCAAGAAAACGCTGATGATAATTCAAGTAAAATGAGAGTTGGGATTTGAGTACTGAGTTTAATATGGAGGTTATCAGTGATAAGAGCTGTTTCCGTGGAAAGGTGGAGGCAAAGGCCTGGTTAGATTTGATTCAGGAGAGCAAGAGAGGAGAGAACTAGGAAACTACGGGTATAAACTACTCTTTGAAGAATTTTGCTGTAAGGGGTGGAAGAGAAAGGGATAGTAGCTGGAAGGAAAGCATTGGTACCATTGAGAGGGCAGGCAGGCTGGATGTTTTAGGGTCGAACATGAAATGTGATTTTAGATTAACAGCTTGATTTTAGGTACATAGAGTTAGAGATTGTGATGGGTCAAATGGAAATGGCTAGCAGGCAGCTAGAACGATAAGAATAGATGTGTGAGAAGACAATTGAAATTATCCCCAGTTTAGACTTTATTCACACAGAGGTGCAATATGGGGCTGTAAAAATGAATTGGCCTGGAATAAAAGTGTACAGAGAACAATAGAGGATTGAAGAAACTAATATTCTGAGTAAAGTAATAAAACAAAATCAAGAGCACTGGGCCACATTCCCAACTTTTAACTCCATTTAGGTGTAGCTGTATTTTCATTGGCAAATTAAGGTAATTATCTGCATAATTAAATATCCACACAAAAGCATTAGTCCAAATTAGCTGGATATTCTACATGAAAAGAGGATCTATTATTTGAGAAAGTTTATTATTGGATTCATTTTTTTTCCTGCTTTTCTCAGTCTACACAGACTGAAACATTATTTAGAAATAAACTAGAAATTACTACCTGCTAGCTGACAAAGAGGACCTTAGCTTCTACTAGGATTTTCACGACCCTAAAATTGAGATTTTTAAAGAATAAGATAAAGGCATAAACAAGACCACATAATTTAGGCTAAAGCATACTATTTGTCAAAATGTATGTTACTATCAATGAAGGAAACTGAACAGCAATGATTGCTCTTCACCGAGGATTCAGCAAAATCCTCACAGACCTGGCCTACTGTGACCTGTAACCTTTAAGGCAAAATCAAAGGAGAAAGAGCTTTCTGAGCAAAAACTTGACACACACACACACACACACACACACACACACACACGAAAATCAAGGCCAAACAGCCCTGGAAGTGGAAGGGATATTTGGGCCTTTTTCATAGCAGGAGGCAAGTCAACACCGTCACTCACTAAAACGACACTGGTCGCAGCCAGCTCAGACCTTAGCAGGCACACACTGCTCAGAGCAAACAGAACAGTTCAGACTGGGGGGCTTCAGATGCTCCTGTTTTCCAAGACGATCCCGCTGACAATGATTATTGTCTAAGGACTGTAATCTAAGAAGCATTATATAGAAACATAAGAAATGTCACATTGGAACTGACAAACGAGCCTTATTATGGCTCTGACAGTGGCACCAAGGGACATTTCGTGGCAGAGCGTGAATGTTACTCTAGCAACCAAAAGAATATTACTAGTTTCTCACTTCAAAAAGTTCTCCTCCCACTTTTTGAGGCACTTCAATAAAGAGCTCAAGAAGGGGACCTGGGAATGCAGCCAGAAGAATACACTTGGCCTAACCCTGCTTCCTCTGGGCCCCAGAAAGTGGCAATGATAACAGCTTCACTTCAGAGCCTGGGGCAGTGCCTTGGGAGACAGAGAACCTTCACCAGGGAGACCAGCATATCCATGTGGTTCCAGGCACACAGACAGTGTTCTCTGGAATGTCATCATCTAAGCATAGGCAGCAGGTATAGTTTCTTGGGTAGCCAAGACGATTCCCCAAACTTGTATTTCTGGTCATCTCTCTGACCTTGGCCTGGGCATTCACAACACCTGCATCCAAACTTTCTCAACCAAGTTCCTCATCTGAGCCAGACAACTCTGAAAATAACTCAGGCAACAAAATGAGCACCTTTCCGGAAGCAAAAAAGACAAATTCATTCATTACATACAATGGATGCCTTAGGGTTTAGGGCTCCTCCTGAGAAAACTGGCTGGATTGGGATTAGGAGCGAGGGATAAATCCCAGAAATTTTAATAACGGATGTTGGGAGACAGAAGCTCTTTCCACTGTGTTAGGTGGGAAAGAGGAAGCCTGGAACCAGTGGTGAGCTTGTTCCTTAGCCACACGGAGGGTTTCTGTCTGCACAGGAGAGAATGCGACCGCTTTATAAGGAGCAGAACCGGACAGAGTGAGAGCTGAAGCCAGAGAGCGAGAGACACCCTGATAACACTGTGTGAGTCTCTGAGTCCTCGGAATCCATATCCACCCATGAGTTAACTGGTCACGTGAGCCTGTGGATTGTATTTTTCTTAAAATCACTTTGCAATGATTTCTATCAAATACATATAAAGAGTTCTGAATAATATCAGAGGAATATATAATTACAGTAAATAAACATACAGAAACAAATTTAACCTTTAAATATTAAAATCATCAGGTAAAAACAAAAATGCACTTTTTCTTAGTCTAATTTCACTTTCATTAATAACAGCTATAATATTTTGTGTACCTAACATGTACAGACATTGTGGCAATCCTAGGAAGTAGGAATTATATCCATTTAGGTTCAGAGAGATTATTTATATAAAATTACAATTCTATCAGATACTAAACAGAGGTCAGATTTGGCTCTAATTTTATCTGAAATCTAGACATTTAATCACTAACTTATATTACCAGGCCAATAAGTACTAAAACTAAGTATGTGCGTCATGGTAGCTATTGGCCTTCTATCTGCTTGGCAAGTTTTCTCATCTCCCTTCTAATAACAGAAGAGAAAATAGCACCCAAGTTAGTAAATATGAAGATTAGATCTAGAAATAAGTATAACATCTTAAATTGTTGTAAATGCTATAAATTAGTACAAACATTTTAGATCATATCAGGAGCTATAAAAATTTGGCTAAAACCCTGTAATTCTACTTATTTCCTCAAAGGAAATCAAAATATAAAGTAACCCAAGGCATAGGGATGTTTATTACAAAATTGTTCTATAATTAAAAGTAATAATAAATGTCTATGATAATGGATTAAGCAATTTACATAAATTATAGACATACTTATGTGTTTATCATATAATGTGTCATGTAGTGGTATGAAAGTACCTATGTTATAATGAGTGAAAATAGGATACAAAATTTTTATACAAAATGTAAAAATTTTAAATATTCATAAAAATAAAGACTAAATGAATGCCAAAATCTAAGGGTGCTATTTCTAGGATGTTATGATTATAGGGGTTTTATGGTAGAGCAGAGTTATGATAACTTATAAGAGCATCATTGTTATTTTAGAAGACTCCAGTTTACGTTAATTTTAGGTTTATTTTTCTTATTTGCATTAAAAGCATTTTCCCTTTTCTCAAAATGTTTCTAAAAATAACTCATAACCATTTATATTTGTAAATTATAATATTGGCTCTAAAATGCCATGAATACCACCACCAGATTGGGAGCTCCTTAAAGGAACAAAAACATTACGACAACTCAGTAAATACTTTGGAAATGAATTACTGTTCAATCCAAAAATATATCTATTATGAAATTCAATGGAAATAAAACTCAGATAGCTACAGGAAGTAGAATGGGGTGGGGGGGAGAACATATTAAGCTATTTTCTTTGAAACTTCACTCAGTTAAGTGCATAATTAGATGGGGGGGATGGTTTAAAAGTAGGATATACCTCAAACAGCTCTACTTTTCCAGAGTAGTCTTTTAATATTTCATTCATCAGAAATTTATTAATCAGAGGACCATATTGTCCTGAGACCCTTGTGAAAATTAAAGGAGGTGTCAATAATTAATGCTGAGACCATGGGTGTAAACCAGGACCCTATTTATCAAGCATTTTTTGGTGCAGAAACTGAGGTAGGCACTGTGAAAGTAATTAAGACATGGATCCATCCCCAAAAGGTGGTTGTTATTATTTTCATAAATATATTTTGTATTATAAAACTACTTTCACAAATCATGTAATATTCTTCCTCTACTTAAGGCATATTACGTAACTGAAACAGAGCAGAACCCTGCGGTCCTTCCCCCCCGCCCCCCCCCCCCCGCCCATGTCCTCTGCCTGCCTTTTGTCTGTGGAAAAAGTTTAGCCAAAGCTTAATCAGAGAAGTGAGAAAATTCAGGAACAAAGGAAAACAGTCCAATAAGACTAAATAATAGTTTAGTCATTAAGCATAGTCAAGGACCTTTAGTTTCTCTTCAAGGGCTATAGATAATATTCTAAGCCATGTCCTGTGAGCTGTTTATAGATACTGAAACCCCCAACAGGTGGGAGACACAATTCCGAGAACTGGCCTCAAAGAAATGGAAACAAACCAACCCTGGAACTCAAGACTAGCTATACTTAAATCAAGATGACACTGATCAGACCACTGCATGACCAATTTCAAGATGACTGTCAGAGCTGACTGTGCTGTTTCTGCATGTAGCGCCCTCCTTCCATCTATAAAAGCTCTTGCCCGCTGATTGTCAGGCGGGGAGTCGGCCTTTGGACAGGAGTCTGCTCTCTCTCCCCAACCCGGCTGCTGGCATCCGAAATAAAGCAAACTTTCCTCTCCACCAACCTTGCCTCAAAAGGTTGTAGTAGTAGTACCAAAACTACTCTATGCCTATGAGCCTTCTAGAAACTGGGATACAGCAATAAAAGAAAACCCCTGTTCATTCCTAAATTCTAGGGGGAAATGGTAACAAAGGAACAAACAAAAATCAAGTAAAATCTATTGTACGTTACAAAACAAAAAGTGGTAAGGAAAAGCAAAAGGCCTGAAGAGTATAGCAGATGGATGGTGGGGATGGGAGGAACAGATTTTGATAACGTAAACAAGAGAAAACTCCCTAAGAAAAGGATATTTGATAAGGGACCTGAAGAAAGTGAGGAATAAGCTGTGAGTATACGGGGGGAAAGCATTCTAAGCAAAGGGAAGATCAAATGCAGAAACCTTGAGGCAGCAGGCTACGAAGAACACTGAAAAAGCCAATGTGAGTGAAGTGATCAATGGGGGCAGTGAAATCAGAGGGATAACCAAGTATCAGATCATGGAGACTTTGATGTAGTACTAAAATTTATGGAATTCAAATTTATCTATAGATATGATTTTTATATATGTCCATTATACCCCAATTTGGCATTCATCTTCCCAGACTTGTGTTCTAATACTGTTGGATTGTCCTAATAATACCCTTGATTAATTTCCAATTTCAGAAATTTTATTCTATTTTGGATTTCCACAACCAAAACTGAATGTAATATTGTAGTCTTCCTGGTGCATGTGCACCATGATTTTATAAAGTACATAGTAACTACAGCAATTGCTTAGGGCTCAGACAAAAGATGTTTTCAAGGAGGAGCATTTTTTCATTGGCATTATTCTGAAGCATCAGTGCAGATTGACTTTTAATTAGTTTTGTTTTTATTTTTAGTTCTACAAACAAGGTCCCTTTTATTGCCTCACCCAGGGTGAACTGCTTCTGCAGTCCAGTTTTAGTATGCCACTCCACACAAATTTTAAATACTTTTCTTTAAATGTATAAAGCTCCAGCTTTATATATTTAACTGATTACTTAAGTAATTTCAACTGGGTCCTCCCACATGCATGTCAAATTCTGCAGCTCCAAAGCCAAATTCATTTGATCTTACTCTTCTTTCACCAAATCTGCCCCAAAACTCCTTTCTTACTCAGAATCTTAAGGGGAAAATAAGGCATTTACTCAGTTCCTGAGCCAGAAACTCAGACATCAGCCTTATTCCTTATTCTCGACTAACCTCTGCATTTCATCAACCCCCAGATCTATCAATTCCACTCCCCAAAATGTTCAACAGCTGCTCTGCCTTTGACAGACATCAGCGTACAACTGGCTACTCAGTAGCCTCCTTCCTTTTCTCCCTAATTCTCCCCACCGAACCCCAACCTTCACTTCATCTTTTCCTCTAATATTAGGGTGATTTTTCCAGTGTGAAAATCTAATCTGGGGCTTCCCTGGTGGCGCAGTGGTTGAGAATCTGCCTGCCAATACAGGGGACACGGGTTCGAGCCCTGGTCTGGGAAGATCCCACATGCCGCGGAGCAACTCGGCCCGTGAGCCACAACTACTGAGCCTGCGCGTCTGGAGCCTGTGCTCCGCAACAAGAGAGGCCGCGATAGTGAGAGGCCCGCGCACCGCGATGAGGAGTGGCCCCCGCTTGACGCAACTAGAGAGAGCCCTCGCACAGAAACGAAGACCCAACATAGCCAAAAATTAATTAATTTAAAACAAAAAACAAAAAAACGCAGAAGTACTTAATTAAAAAAAAAAAAAATCTAATCTGCTCCAAATGCTTTAGTGGCTTTTGATAATAGGCTCCACGACATATTAACAATGCCATGAAGGGGCCCTGCCCAACTATCCAAACTCATTTCCAATTATTTCTCCCTCACCCTTTAGGCTCCAGCCCTACTAGACTCACTTCCTACACACCCCATGCTCTTTTATCTTCTGAACTTTTTGAACATGTTTTCCCCTCTACCTAGAATGCAAAATTAGGAAAACTCCTTTAAGTCTTACTTCAGATGATACTCTTGGAAACAGAAGCCCTGGGGTAGGGAGCAGTGGCAGGGGAAGCTTTCCAATCCATCTTGTCTGTTCAGTAAACTGTCAGCTCTTTGAAGGCAGGGGATGTGCTTCTTCATCTTGGTTTCCCAGAACCTATGCCAACACCTGACACTTACAATATTCTGGGAATAAGACTTTGAAAATATGAAATCAGTGCACTTTCTGCTACTAACACTAAGCTTTGAGACTTTTTTACCCCAGAGAGAAAGGGTGATTTCAAAGAAACGAATGGGAGAAGAAAGAGACAAGATCCTATCTGAAGGGAAGACAAAAGAAATAGTTACTTTGGTTCTAGAGAGAGAAGAAAAAAACATGAGATCAGGCTCCCCACTTAGGGGCTCCCCACTTAGGGGCTTATAGAAATATCCACATAAAATGAGGGGGGTTAACCATGATAGGACACTGTGGAAACCCCAGACAGTCTGAAGGATAGGGCTCCTCCTCGTTTTAGTAACTCACCAGGACCAGGAAGCAGAAGCAGGTTCGTTCATCTGAAGCTCAGCAAGCCAAAATGCTGAGACGCCAAGGTTCGCAGCAAACAGCGGGTTGATTAATGAAGCAGCCAGGCAAGGAGATGGGAAAAACTCACAACCCCAAACCCCCCAAGGCAAGAGGCTGGAGTATTTATGGGCTATCGAATAAAGGGGCAGGGTCGTCTGAGGCTGGAGGGCGTGGGGAAAGAAGACTGGAAAAACGCGTGGTAATCATCGTTCTGCACATGCGTAATAGGCTACAGGCCTCTGCTCGTTCAAACTTGGAGGCTCTTTGCACGATCTGAGGGTGGAATTTCAGCCCTCTGATGTCAAAAGGTCACAGAGCGGACATTCGCACATGCCCAGTTGGAGGGTTGGTGGTCCTATCCAGTCTTAACCAGCTCAGCTGGAACTCTACACAGCTGACTCCAATTCCTGGAAAACAACTCCCGCAAACATCTTCTTGTTTAGGCTTCCTGCCGCTTGGAGGACATGCAAGACTTTGTAGCAACAATTAAAATGACCTTGATTAGTCAAGGCAGGCTACAGGTGAAATTATTTAACCAATGATTACCCACGGTATCAAGGACAGAACATCACTGGTGGAAGGAAAGGTCTCAGTAGATGATTCTAAAATGGCTCGTTAAATATTTATATTAAAATATATCATCTTTATAGAGTGACAGTGACAGACTACGACTCCTGTAGCAGTAGAAATATAAGAGAAGTGGGAGACAAACTTAGAAGAGAAGTCTTTTCTTGTAAAATACATAAAGCATGAGAACAGGGATATGAAATCATAGAAGACTCTCCTGACATGTGGGAAAATTTCCAGTTGAAAAACTCCAGTCACCTTTTTTAGCCATGATACATGTTTGAATTCCAAGGTCCTGACGTTTTGAAAAGGTTTGTACTGTAATGGCTACAGAAATCTCATATACGCTTGAGTCATTTATGCTTACAATTCATCACTTTCCCACCAAATTACGTAAAAAGAATTGGGAAAAGCCAGTTACATTATGTTATAAAATATTTTTTGACTTATTTTTGGATTTCCTTATCTATTTTAAATGTCAGCTGAGCTAAGCAAATGCTCTCAATCCCCATTCAATAAAGGTATATCTGATGCCAGTTTAAACTAAACCAGAACATTTGCCTTAAATTTTCCAAAATAAATTCTATAGAATTACAATGTTTTGTACTAATAAAAAAAGAGCCTTTTTATGTGATATTCATGTTTTATTTTGCTGCTTGTCTGAAAAATGTGTTTTCAATTAGAAGTTTAATTAGGGAGACAGAAGAACAAGCAGAAAAATTTTTTCCCATCTCAACCTAAAATTATTATTAAAGAAGTTTTTTATTTAACTAAAGTAAGATCCAAGTAACCACTTTCCTATGCCTGAAAGCTATACTGACATCAGCAGTTTTATGGAAACGTTATGCACTTCCAAAACCAACAGGTAACCTAGAGACCACTAGAATGCTAATGGCCATTTTCTGTAGTTTTACATTAAAAAAAAAAAAAAAAAAACTGCTGTGCTATCCATAAAGCAAAATAATAAAGTCTATATGTAACACTCTTATTTCCAGTATTCATTCTTTAAGTATGGCCTGAGGTGAACATTTGCAATACCATTTAAAATATTTTATTATTTATAATATTTTCCCCTCAGATATTTGAATGGATGATAAGAAGGCTTTATTTTATAGAACATTTACTGGTCTAAATAGTATTTGAGGTCACACGATTTGCTGTCCACTTAAATAAACAATGTTATGTAGTGTTGGTGAGCTGGTTGTTCCTTAAGATCTCAATCCCACTTCTCAATAAAATCAGTCAGGAGTCCATGAGTAGTCAACAAAGATGGTTGAAGTGGGTGTTGTTACAAATACCTTTGTTTAGTTGTTTTGAACAGACTTGAAATTGTATTAGTAAAACTACAATGTGCAGGTGATTAGGGACTGGAAATCTGCACCCTCAGATTTGGTGCTAAATTGAACACTTCACTTGTTTGGGGAATTTATGTAAATAATAGAGTACAAGACATTAAGATTTTATTTAAATAATTTATTTTTTACCTAGAAGTGTTTAACTTTTTTATTTAGCCCATTATTTGTTTAGATTATGTATATCTTTATTTTACAGTGTTGGATGATGTGAATGACGTAGTTACACAGGGTGTTTAGGAATATTATTCCAATAGAGAAGATGAAGAAGAAAGCTCTCGGTTTAATTGAGATATAGTATCCTTGTTTAATACTTCCAACACTCCCTGAAGTAGTTAATATTCTAATATCTCTGAAGGATAAAAAAGGGAAAATTTAGAGCAGTTAAATGCTTTACCCATGGCCATACCATGGCCATACAAATAGTAAGTGGCAGAGGGAAAATTTGAAGCTGGCTGTGCCTAGAGACCTTGTTTTTAACCTCCACACGGTGTGCTCCAACACAGAACTGGCTTTTCTATTACACTTTGGCCTTCCCCTTTCCTAGTGGTTCTTTTCAATTTGGTCTTTTCCATCTCAATTCTGGTTTGTCTTTGTATCTTTCTTTGGTTCCTATCAAGAAAGACTATGCCATTCTGAATTAGCATGCAAAAGTCAACATAAACTGTAGGTGTGAGAAGAAACCTATGCAAATAGCCATATTACCCATATCAATGTGCCCTTGCCATAAGCAAAGCAACTTTTGACAGTCAACTTATTTGAAAGATTTCATTGGTGGTAAGTAAAGAAAAAAGTTGGACCATCAAGAATTACCACTCACATACTGATTATTAAGGGCTTACTTGATGCCTGGCACTGAATTTAGCCATTTATATACAGTATCTAATGTAATCCCTACCACAACCTTATGACATAAACATTATTACTAGTAATTTACTGAGGAGAAATTTGAGGCCTGGAGATATTATGCAATTTACCCAAGGTCATACAATTTAACAGGTTAAGCAGAAATTTGGACTTATATTTGATTAATTGCAAAGATTGTGATATATTAACCATATGGTAAAACTGCACTTTAGACCACTTGGCTGTGCTCCTTCTTGAAAGAATATTTTGAGTAAAGAGAGAGACCAACACTTAAGTGACTCAAGGTCACATTCTCAGCACAGGTATAGCAAATGTTCACTAATCACTTCCTAAAGAGTATCAAATAACAATTTTTCTGAAAGAAAAGAGGGGAGAGAGAAGGGGGGAGGAAGGAAGGGAGGATAAAAGGAAGGAAGGAAGGAAGGAAGCAGAAAAGAAAATCCCTCCTCACTTCCTTGGTTGATGGTTAAACTCAAAGTCCTGAGCCAAATGAGCAGATAAATCGTGAAATCAAAGCAGAATTTTCCTTTTCACTACAGTGGAAGGAGTTGTCTTATCAAATATTTTCACATTTTTCTTTGTCATTATTTCTATCTGTTTAGTCACCGCACCACTGCTTGAAGCAGAAACTGAAGTCAGGGGAAACGCCAAAGGCAAGGACCACTTTACAGTGATAAAGAGATTGAAGCAGTGGCTCCTCTTCCCCTGCAGTTCCTGGTGGAGCCCCATGCCAGAAAAGGACTCCTAGAGTCTCTAGATGGCAACTGAGCCTGAATGGGATGTTAAAAGCTTTCACTTATCATTCTGGATTGCATGATTCCACTCTGAGTACGGACAAGAGGGAATAAGTACAGCCAACTGCCAGAAACTTTTTATTGCCTCAGCGCATACCTATTTTTTAGCTGGATGACTTTTACTTTTTCCATTTTTTAATTGCTTTGTTTGTATTGTCCCTTTTCTCAGGGCAGTTTCTAAATACGACTTTGGAGAGTCTTCTATGTTCAGAACAGTGACAGAACCACAGAGATCTCAAGCTAAGCATGAAAGCCCGGATCTAATATCTTCTCACTACTTTCCTCCCATCTAATAGGTCTGCTTGCTTATCTTGCTGCTATGATACCAGGACCGATACAGATGCTCATTGAGGAAAAACTAGGAGTGGCAGAAAAGTAGACAGAAACAATTCCTTGTCAGAACTCTGATTTGATAACTCATCAAATTGCACACACATTATGCAACCAGACGGCCTACGATGGTGAAGTGTGCAGTCAAGAAAGTGAGAGATTGAGAAAACTGCCTCCTGAACTTGCTTGGCCAGCTGTGTACGTTCTCCAGCAGGAAAAAGTAGGTAATCACAAACACTCACTTTTTATTCACGGAGATGAGGGAATGGAATTGATCATGTCTGTGGAGTGCTTTGTGGCCTTTGGAATAAAGGCATTCTACAAATATATATTTCTATGTAGGGTTGTGTGTGTGTGTGTGTGTGTGTGTGTGTGTGTGCTCTTTCTCTTGAGTAATAGGGCAGAAAGGGAGAATTTCCTACAGGATCTGCAAGTATATTTCATCGTCTCTGTATGTTGTATGCTCATATATCTAAACATTTTTACAGGTAAGCTGCTTTCTGTCTTATGAAAAATGTCTGTTGACTGTACTAGGGTCTTAAATATCCATGGTACAAACTGGCAGCTTAGTGCTTTTCATTCAGTATCCAGCAGACGAGCAAATCCCAGGGCTGAGCTATTGATCCAGCTGAACTCACAAGCAGTATGTCCTTATTCTTCTGGTTCAGTAGCCTTGGATGTAGTATACAAAATAATTTGCTGAATTCTTCAGAGCGATTTTCCCCTGGGGTTGGAAAAACACAGTTGGAAAAATGCGAAGATATTTCACTGCATTCAACAATAAAAGGAACATTTTAAATAAGTTTACTGATATAAAGAAGCCTACTTGTTTTGTTTACGTTTAATGTTGTTTTTGTTTTATCTTATTTTGTGGTTATTTCCACGAAAAAGTCCAACAGGGTAAAACTTTAATCAAAATTCTTTTAAAACAATTTTAACCGGCCCACTGTAAGCTAAGCTCTTCCTCACTTATCACTCAGGGTTTGGGGAAAACACTTAATTTTCAAATCAGCTTTTATTAATGTTCATGATCATACTATTATTTGTATCTGTACTTTTTATTCATTTTTCTAATTTATATACCATATCAGTCTCAAGATATGAAATAATATTTTTCTGTTTCAAATGAAAGACAAAGAACAAGAGAGAAGATAGAGGAACAGCTGGTGGTCGCCATGAAAAGAAGGAACACATCAAGGTCCTTATTTATTGGTCTCCTCTCTTGTTAGAGGCACAGGGGTCACTGCTCAGGAAGATGACCTGGATGTTCAGTCCAGGGAAGCCAGTTAGCCTTTGAATTCAAATCAGAGCTGGACCAAGATTTACAGGCTAAGTGATCAGTGCTGGTCTCTGTAGGGCTCAGTTTCTTCACCTGTAAAATGATCCTCCATCATAAAGTCAGTGTGACATTCAGGTTAAGAAAGAAATGTATTGAAAGCATTTGGCACAACCCTGGAAGAGAGTAAGCACTCAAAAATAAGTACTTAATATGATGAACTGTAACATATCAGTAGCAGTAATGGTAGAGTCATGGGGACACAAAACTATAGATCAAACTTAAATAAGTCAGACTCTTAAGAAAACTGTTTACTGCCTAGCACATGTTCAGCACTGTCTTAGATGTACTAGGCACTGGGGATACCAATTAGGAAGAATAAGGTATGGCGTCTGCCCTAAAGAACTATCTAGTTAAAATGATACATGGGGAATACGTTTAACACAGGACAATTAAGTAACAAATGAATACTAAAGGAGATAGAGTTCATAGAATAGAATAGTAATAGCATTCATTATCTGATAAAAATGCAGAACTAGGAGACATATGTGCATATATATGTATATATATACATATATAGATACACACACATATATTTAGAGAGAGATGATTTCTTCAATAGTTTTATCTACAACCTCCCACACCTATGCAACAAAGATAAACAGTAAACTGTCAGAAAACACAGCCACTTCACCGTTATCTAAATATTAAGGAATTCTAGGAAATCAATTTCTATTTGATGAGCTTAAAAAGCCAATCATGAAAAGAGTAAAGCAAGACTTTGAGTAGCCTCAGAAGCCCAATGTCAAGTATTACATTTCAGTTTGCTTCTGGGAAATTAATCAGGTCAACAAAGCTTATATCAATAAGAAATGAGGGAAGTGGGGAGCTCTTTTTAAACAAAAGCAACAATTGGGCTATAATTATATAATCAATAGCCTCTTTTAACGCCTGGAGCATCAAACTGAGGAAGATTTTGTGTATAGGAAGAATGAAAGCATCATTGGCTAATAATCATCTTGGTGATTACATCAAGTAAATGTTAACAAATTATTAAGACAATATTAACTATTATTAGCTTTTTTAATTATTATACATAATTTGGTTGAGTTTCAGGGCACAAAGATATTCAAAATGTTCATACCTATTGTCCAGGCCCCTATTTTGCTGGTGTTATCTCACATTGGTGAGATTTGAAAATAAGAACTATTTAAAAAGAGATCTATATAGAATTTAATTTTATTACTTTAGATTTACTTGTATATTTATTAGTTTAACAAGTATTTTAGGATCTAGGGACACCACTATGCATAAAACACATGTATATAAATAGATAAAGCAAACATATAATAAGTTATAAATTGTATATTATATAAGAATTTTTAGGTAATGAAAAATAGCTTTAAGAAAAATGAAGCAGAATACTACATGAATAGAGATTCTTTTTAAAACTCTCTAAGGAGGTCAACTTTGAGCAGAGGCTTCAGTGAAATGATAGGGTGAACAATGCATGCAAAGTCTAGGTTAAGGTCATTTCTAAGAGGGAGGGATAAGAAGTTCAAGGCCTTGATGCTGAAGTGGATTCAGGTTATTTTAAGAACAGCAAAGAGGCTAGTATGTCTAGATGCACAGAGAGGTCTAGAAACTTGCCTGAAATTTTGCTCTAAGTTTTGAAACTGAGAATTTTAATTTTTATGTCTACACATGATTAACTTAGTTTTATGTATCCAAAAACTGCCACTTTCAGAACACAGAAGAAAGAAGGTCAAATTAATTTAAAGTAGTCCCAGGATGGTAACCCTAGGAACCCAGCACTGTTAAAAGCAGAAGCAAACAATGGTCAACAGACACAGCAAACTAGAGAAGTAAACCTGCAATGTCTAAGCTGCTTGGAATTAGTGGATACAGAATATTTATATCCCATAAGACTCCAGGGCCAGAATGATTTTCCAGAGAGTTGTTTAAACTTAAATGAAGAAATAATTCCCAAACTAACAACACTGTTTTAAAGCACATTTTTTAAAATGCTGCTTAATTACAAATCCAATAAAAAAACACACAAAAATGAAAACTATATAACAGGAATCGTAAATACGTGATTTCAGTTTATGTAAAAAGTTTGTCTCTTCATAGTTGCAGCCTGATTGATGTGCTGAAAATGATTCCAAAACTCCATCTTGGTTTATTTAGCCATGTCTGCTATGCCATTTTAAAATCTAAGAGTAAAAAAAATTTTAACAAATATAGTAGAGGGTTAGTATTCGTAATATATTGAGACCTCTTTCAAACCAATAGTCAAAATTCTAATACCCTCATGGGAAAGAAAAAAATGGGCAAATTATATACAATAAAATCTAAAGAAGCAGAAATATGTGACCAATTAGCATAAGAAATATTCAATGTTTCCAGTAGTAAAAGAAAAAAATTAAATCAACCATGAAACTCTGTATTAGCTTAGCAGATGAACAAAAAAATAAGGGAAAAAAATCACTCATCATCAGTGCTAATGAGTGATTAGTGAAACAGCCATGACCTGGTGACATATATTTTCTTAGAGAGTTTCAGATCTCTCATAAATGTATGTCTCTTACCAAATCAGGGTTCCCTGCATAATAAAGAGAATTGCTCCACAACTTTATCATTAAGCAGAACAAAATTAATTTAATGTGACTTCTATCAGTGTTTTGTCTGTATTGGGTAAAGATTTAATTATTATCTGGGTCATTTTCCAGTATTTCAGATAAGTGATGCTACTTTTTACTAATTCATTTGAAAAGAAAAACCTAAAAGAAATCTCTATTTCTTTATGACAATTGATATAGTAGTGATTTCTAAAAATAAGGCCCAGAGATGACCTGGACTCCCATCCAGACATATTTGAGCCTAGAAATCTGAATTTGTAACCAACTCCCAGGAGCTGCTGATGTACATAATTTTGAGACTCATTGACCCAGAGGAAGCAAACCGAAAAATTAATCCATACCGGCACACATCAGGAGTCATAGATGTGCCTCAGAAACACACATCTGCAAAGCAGCAAGCAGGTGAAGTGACGCATTGCCACTTATCAAGGCTCTTGGAAAATCAGCCTGGGAATGGCCTCCAAGAATGGACCTCATGTTCGACCTTGGCAGCTGACTTCCCAGGCAGTCCTATGCACTGAGGCTGAAATGGATGCAATAGCACAACTCAACGGGTGGAACTAGTCACCAAGCAAACCTACCGGGGCAGCAGGAGACCAGCTGTGTCATTCCCCTATGGGCATTTCCATCACAGCCACCCTTCAGGTCAGCACACACATTCTCTGGCCTCAAAATATGCCTTTTGCCTTATTCTATTGAAAGTTACAATGGATCCAATTTTCTGAACCTCTGCTTACTGCCATATCTGCCTGTCATCCTCAGTGATCATGAATTGCATGATTTGAATACATACTCACAAAGATGAGTATGTATTCAAACTCTACAGTACAGAATAAAGAACAAATTCAGACTTTTAAAAAGCTACATATGAGAATCCTTTTTCTAGCAATCATAGACAGGTGAGTGGTGAATATAATATCTGACATGATGGTGGGACTCTGATGGCAATAAAGTATAACTGAGTGTCTATCAGTCTGGTTCTGGCCTGTTTGTTCATGCTCCAGGCCAGTTTCAGGAAAGGGAAAAAGAGAACTGTATTTTTCCATTTGTAGAGCTGCAAAAAAGAAATGACATTTTTATTTATTATATGAAGAGTTTTCAATTGTTTCTTAGTTTATTTGAAACCAGTTTTTAAAATTATTTCTGAGAACGTTAATACATTTTCTTAAGTAACAAATTGTGCTTTTATCTACATTTTCAGCTTTTCAGTATACAAAGAGGGCTTGCAAAATCACTTCAGTGTTTTCTGTAAAAGCCTAAATGTAAACAAAAAGTAAATACAAATGCCAGGAGTCTGTTAAAATCCGACAGATGTGTCCTCTACCCGTTTTTCTTTGCTTGAATCAGGTTCTTTGTGTCCCCATTTCCCCCAGCCTTGGCCAAGTGCATTTTGTCTCTCACTAGTGCCCTGAAGATGATGATACAATGGTGTGCATTCAGTGCGGTGGCATGTGCAGAACTATGGCTCAAGGTCCCTTCATTGTTTCCTCAGGGCAACCATTTCAGGGAGTGAATTATACTTGTTCTTAAGGATGGGCACTACAGCCATTTCTCAATGGCTAAAAATCACTTTCTTCCAAGATGGTTTTTAATGTAACCACTTTTCTTATTTATAGCATAGACATAGTAGTCCATGGTCATACAACACATTTTAAATAGTACATTAAAAAAAATGATATTATCTTTGCCCCCCAAGCCCCGCCTCCAGGATGTTCACAGCTTTGGAGAGTTTGGCTGGTATTTACTTTTATTATAATTTTGTGTAGGGAAAATTTAATTTAGAGTCTGTATAAATGATAAAGTAATTCCAAATAGTAGTTGTATCCATACTCATCACTGATCACTAAGTGGGACTGATTATAAATGTACTGGGAGACTATCAGGAAGGCACTGTTGACTTAACGTAGATAAACAAGCCACATAAAAAATGAAAGCACAATGCTTACTGAATTGTAAGTGATTAAACATTAATGACTAAAGCTTAGTCAAACACTGAAAGTCTTAAAGTCTTCCACAGTACATCATGTTGAGTGTCAACAGATAAAACAGAATGCCAATATTAGTTGTAATGTTCTTGAAAAGAGTTAAGCTTTGTCGATAGCTATAAATGTACGTGTGCCAATATCTAAAAATCCATCAATCTCTACACACTGTTTGTGTGAGGCTCTATTAGTCTGACCGTACCAAAAATATTCCAGTACTGGTTAGCACTGAAAATAAACATGTCTGAAAGTACTTTTATACTCACTTATTTGTTTCTTTTGTGCCATGTGTATGGATTTTGGTATTGATATAGTCAAATATTTATTATCCACACTAAAAGAAGGTTGAGATAGAATGACTAAATCAAATCTTTGTTTTATTTTTGTTCCTTCATAGCCTCTCTACCAAGTGGAATGCTGTAGTGAAAGCAAGTTTAAACCAGCATCTGTCATATATCAAATAATTATTAAAGGAGGCACAAAAACAGTAATACAACCTGGTTTTTGTAATCTCAGGGAAGTCCCCAAGCTCTATCTTCAGTCACCTTGGACAGTCATCTTGCAGGAACAAAATATAAGAATTCAGGATAGGTGGCCTTGTAATCCCAAAGCTCTGTTTTGTTCAGTGACCCACTCCTAGCACAGATGAATTTGTTGCCTTATCTGACAAAAAAGGTTGATTGATCCTGCTATTGAAAGATCATTTCATTAGCTTCAAAATAGCCTTTTCACACAAGGACCCAGGGGAGCAGAATTTTCCCCACCAATATGGGAAAGCTCTACTAGTAGAAGGCCATTCAGCAAGTCAGAGTATTACCAAAAAGCTACTGAGAGACAGTTTAGATGTTGTAAAGCACATTTTCTGTATATTTGGGAATTGCAAATGGATCAGGCATGAGATGATATTCAGGAATAATTTTTAGTTTTATTAGGTATGATAATGTTAGTTTGACAATGTAAGAAGACACTTTTATCTCTTAGAGTAGGATGTTATATTGTCTGTATAATATTTGGTATTATCTTTCCCCCCACCACCATTCCACCCCATTGTATAGAAGACTCAACAAATCTTTGCTTTCAATACCACATCCATTTAACTGTAGATGTATTGTGGTGACTGCGTTTAAATATTCATTTATCTAGCTAACATTAATTTTGGCTTCATATAAGAAAAAACACTACACTTGACATCCAAAGATCTGGGTTCAAATCTTCACTCTGTTTTTGATTAAGCCATATGATCTTGTTAAAAAAAAAAAAATCCCTTAACCTGTTTAGATTAGGTATTGTTGCTTTAAAGTAGTAGCTCTTTCTTGTCAATTACTTAGTTATTTTGAAGAGTCAAACTAGCAGTAAATTTAAAAATTCTTGATGAACTCTTAAGTGTTATATCCATGTGAGGTATTATTGAGAAGCTCCTATAACCCTGAGAAGATTTCAGATAAGAAATGCAAATAAGGGGTAAAGTTTACATTCGGGGTCACAGAGTATAATATTAACAACTGACACCACAGATCTTTCAAGGGACAAGGCTGTATTTTTCTGGGAAAATGCACTGAATGTTCTGTGTTTGAAGGTTAGCCTGGATAAAGGCTCTGGAGGAAGAGGAAGCTGTTCTGTGTAGTATATAAAATAATCCAAAACTGTGGGAGAAGAAAATCCTTGATGGAGGGAAGGAGGAGCAGAGATTCAAGGTAAAGTTTCAGATAAAGGAATTATAAAATCAAATAGGGCCACCTTTCAGTGATTGTTGATTTTTCTGCAAAATCTTTTCAACTCACCAAAACTTCATTTTTGTGGATTTTTGTGGGAACCAGGGAAAGGACTAAATTTCAGGTTCAGTGCGTGAGAAATGCTACGTACAGATATCAGAAGAGGAAGTTTTTATTATCTTATGGCAGATGAAATGCAGAAGAAAGCCCTCAGAAATCCACAAGAGTTGGGTTGATTTGACCAATCATAGGCTCTGGAATTTAGGGTCCTAGTCAGATTTACCAGGGTGGTTGAGAGACCAAGAGGCTTCCATTGGCACAGCGACATCACAGTTAAATATAACACACGGTAAGCCACAAAATATGCTGTCAGAGAGATGTATAATATCATATGGTGTTAAAAGAGAGGATATCACTTTCAGTTGAAGATAGCAGAAAGTTTTTATCCAAGAGAGGGATTTGAAACTTTTTATTTTGTTCTGATTCATCTCATTCTGCTGGTTTTATATGAAAGTATGAGTAGAGTTTAAAGAAAATAAAGACATCCTAGAGAATGTATTCCCCTTCAAATGAATACCCAAATTTCACTGTAGGAACTTAAAATTCACCCAAACTCTCCATTCCTACTTTTAGTTTTTGTTGCAAAGATCTTCATTTATTTCATTCAGTAAGTCAAAAAAAGTTTTACTTTGTTACTCTTGTGTGTCAAATACAGTGCTAGATACTGAGCTTACAAAAATGAGTAGAGGGCTTTCCTGGTGGCGCAGTGGTTGAGAATCTGCCTGCTAATGCAGGGGACACGGGTTCGAGCCCTGGTCTGGGAAGATCCCACATGCCGTGGAGCAACTGGGCCCGTGAGCCACAACTACTGAGCCTGCGCGTCTGGAGCCTGTGCTCCGCAACAAGAGAGGCCGCGATAGTGAGAGGCCCGCGCACCGCGATGAAGAGCGGCCCCCACTTGCCGCAACTAGAGAAAGCCCTCGCACAGAAACGAAGACCCAACACAGCCATAAATAAATAAATAAATAAATAAACCCAAAGTTAAAAAAAAAAAAAATAGATGTAAAAAAAAAAAAAATGAGTAGAATACTGTCCCTCCCCTACAGAGCTTAGCCTTCAGTGAAAGGACTTGTCGATTTCCAATGCGTATTGGGCTCATAAGCATCACTTCCCAAAAAGCATTAATGTCTCAAACTATGCTCTGACTTATGTTAAAAGTTGACGATGTACTTTGAAGGTTTTTATTTAATTCCATTCTTATCATACTGACAGATATTTCCTGGGTGTTAAAAAAGGATCACCTTTCAAAGTAATTTAAACTTTATACTATTTTTTCACTTCCGTAGTAAAATACAACTTGAGATGATCCTACAAAACATCAGAAGTCTCATCTAAGTAAGTCACTAAGAAAACTTTGAAATGACGTTGCTGAGGACACAAAAGTTTATAGGGAGGATGATTATAATTAGACTTTTGTAGCTGAT
The DNA here is from genome assembly GCF_028023285.1 of Balaenoptera ricei. Lineage (NCBI taxonomy): Eukaryota > Metazoa > Chordata > Mammalia > Artiodactyla > Balaenopteridae > Balaenoptera > Balaenoptera ricei. Next base: position 75,285,831 of record NC_082641.1, read on the forward strand.
ATGCATACAGTACAAGAATGAAGTAAGCTAGGAACTCAAGAATCTGCTATTCTCTGTAAATATACTTCTCATGATAAATAAGTAAATTGGCATTCCAATTTTTGTAGAGGAGTCCCTGCTTTGAGAAATGTAGACTCTAATTCATTGTTTTTTAATGTCTTTTGGATTATGGAATTCTGAGACAGAAAAAACTACAGGTCTTTCTACAGAATAATGAACATGTGGCCCTACACACAACATTTTTGATATAGATCAGGGGATTTTTCAACTCTTGTTCTAGGTAGGGGAGGACAAATTCAAGTTCACTAATGATTACAATAAGTGCTATTACTTGCAAGTCCATGATATTTACAGGACCTGAAGTAAATTACTAATATTTTAAGGTCTTGGACCACTTTGTGATGACTGTAGAGATATGATCTGAAAATGTGTTGTTGTTTTTTTAAAAAAAGGCCAATCAAGAATGAAAAGAGGATTCTGAGATACTTAAGGTCCAAGCCAGTCTTTTTCATGTTATGTCCCTGGAGCCAAAAGCAATCCCTGACATATGTATGGTAGATGCAAAATAACCTGTGTTGTAAAAAGCAAAGGTCATGGATATGCCACCAAGTAAATACTCATCCTTACGGTTCTTTGCCTGATGCTAAATGGTTCTTACAACACTTCTAAGGTAAAGACTCCCCATTAGATGCATCCCCTTGCATTCCCAACCCCTCCGGCAGGGTCTGAGTAGCCTTTGCATTTCTACTGTCGGTTGGGATCAATCCTGGGGCCATTAGACCATGATCTCTTTTGTTTTAAGACAAAATGTTAGACCTTAAGTATTGCTGTAAAATAAAATAATATCTTTGGCCTGCATTTAAAATACCAACCTGCCTAAAGGCAAAATTCTCTTCCCCTCATCACACAGTGATGAATCTGTATTTGCTGGGCGAGCAACCCTGTCCCCAGGCACTGTGAACAAGAATGCAGAGAAGATAATTAGTGCAGAACCTGGGAGAGATGGGCAGTGCAGGAACAATCCACTGCTGTGAGTGCAAAGAAAATTTGGCCCAAAGCACGGTCATTAAATATATACTGTGTTGATGATGAAGCTGGGGAAGGAGGACTGAATAATGCATTCTGATATTTTAAAGATAATCCTCTCCTCATCCAAATATTTTGACTTAAAGAAAGCCATTCTTACAAAGAGGAGGGTTTTGCCTTTTTTAGACATACCATTTTGGGTATGTCAGAGGAAATCTACATCATATTAGTCTAAAGATAAGACAAACTATATTTTACTGATATATTTGAATTAATTACTGAAAGAATACCCTGAATTCTTTGAAATCTTGTGTTATTTAGAATTAAGAGACTTTGCCTATAAGTGTGTATTAAAGAAAAATTCCAGGAGTACAATACCTCTTGTAGCATTTTACCTAATTGGAGAAATGGTTACATAGCATCATTCACTTTGCAGCAACGTGGAAAAACGAATACTTTGTGGAAAGTTGTCCAGGCCCCCACTGTCACCACAACAACAAATTCAACTTTCCAATAAAAGAATATCATGTAGATTAGGATATAAGATAGCAGTTCTTGGGCCGTTGTGAATAAGTACCATAAATTAAGTTTTTTAACACCAGTTAGAATACATATATATACACATATATATATATATAAAGCCTTAAGGTCAGACATTCTTTCATGAATCATAGCACAATACAAAATAAATAAGGAAGAAATCCTGAGTTTAAAATGATCATCTGTATAACAATGTGACTGAGGATAAGCAGATGTTTTGCTACATTAAACAAGGTCCTAAAAGCTTACATTAGGGGTTGATAAACTGGGGTCAGTGATCCAAATCCGGCCCACAGCCTGTTTTTGTATGGCCCTCAAGCTAAGGATGGTTTTTAAAATTTTAAAGGGTTGTAAAACAAAACAAAACAAAGAGGAATATATGAGAGAGACCATATGCAGCTCCCAAAGCCTAAAATATTTATTATCTGGCTGTTTACAGAAATACTTTGCCAATCCCAGGTTTAGATTCTAGTGTATTAATGGCTAGCCATAATGTGCAACTTTGGATTCAGTTGGAAATGCCACATTATTACACTAAAGATAGCTCTCTTCTTCTGCAGCGGTCAATTTGTGCCATTTTAGAGACTGAAAAGATGGAAAATTTCCCTAGCAACAAATCAAATGCTCAAATTTCTAGTTAATTTAAATCACACTAACTAGATTTGGCTTCCTTATCAAAAGAAATGCCTTAGGAATGAAGTTATCTGATGATAATTTTAATATTGAGCAATTTTTTGACATATTTTGAAGGAACACGGATGTGAGGTGAAAGCAATGAAACATTCTTATACCCAACTGTAATATTCTTTCCTATGAATTATTCTTCAGAAAAAGCTATATCTCTCCATATGTTTTTGAATATGTGGCTCCACATAAGGATATGTGGGTATTTTAATCTAAGAAATTTTCAAATGTATTTATTCAATAACATAAAATTCTTTTAATAAGCTTACTTGTCTTGTGCACTAATTATATTGTTCAAAATTCAAGCTCAATTAATAAACTTTATCATTAACATTATTGCTATATTGGTATTCCTTTCAAATTATACTCATGGAAATCTATTACAGTATGGTACTAAATTATAAGATTGATCTGGTGATGAGTAAAGATTTCCATATTATAAGCCAATAACATATTCCAGAATGGTCTTTTACATTAAATAGGAATTAACAAAATAATTTTAACAGAGTTATTTTTCTCTTTTAAACAATAAGTCATTATTTCTTGTAATGTGTGATTATTAATGAGGCTATATCTCTGAAAAATAAGTGATGTAGAGAGATATAAGTACCATGAAAGAGAATTTAATTTGAATGTTTTCACAAACCTAAGAAGAAAGAAATTTTTTTCCATAAAGTTCATTTGAAAACTATTACAACAATTAAGAGAAACAAAGTTACATTTTGATGAGTGCATTTCAAGTGAAGGAGAATTTTGCATCTATTTAAGGCTTTATTAATAAGTAGACTACTACTCGCTGTAATTTTAATTTAAGGTGTTCATTCCAATATCTGGGGTGCCCTGAGAAACAGTAACAATATCTAGATCACATACCTAGATATTTCTAAGTTTTTGAGTAATGAAATACTGCTATTTTACTTAGGAGAAAATGTGTTTGTTGGTAGTCTATTTTTAAATCTTTGACAAATTCTCTACGTCAAACAAGGTCAAGCCACAAATAATGCCCCAAATCAAGTTAAAATCAAGTAAAGATCAATGACTTGTAATACAGATTTGAAAGGATGTGGGTCAATGTAAAAGCTGCAAGATTTTGTTCTTCATTATTTTAAAACGAATGCACATCTTCTGTGGGTAAAACAGCCCAAAGCAGTCTCTTTTAAATCATCTATTCTGAAAGACACAATACCTCAAAACAAGCCTTTGACATCTGTGACACAGGAGACATGCAGAAGTCATTAAGGGTATCCCAAGGGGCTTCCAACAGTTGCTTCACTTTAGGGTGGGTGTGAGAAGGTTTAAAATTAAATTACTTTAAAATAAAGTTAGAGCACTAAGCAATTTCCTGCTTTTGACTCAGTAGGGTTTCCCGTGAGAAAAGAAAGTAGGCAAAAAGCTCAGACAGACAGACAAACATATTTACCCCTAGGTGGAAGGTACAAATTAAATTAGCCTGCTACAAAGGGGAGATGTTTTCTCCTTCTGTTCAGATGTCATGGTAGTGAGGAAACATAGTCTGGGGCCAAGAAAAATGGCACAAATGCATTCATCTGAGCTACCATTCATCCTGATCCAAGGTCTAAACAGAACACATAAAAGAACAGCACTGTTGAAGGACTTCCTCTCCCTAGTTACCAAGTTGAGATTTGCAAAGGAATATGGGAGCAGGGGGTGGGGTTCTTTCCAGAATGTTTCAATGTTGTTGGAAGTGTCAGAGGATGTTATGGAATTAATGACTGAATCTGAAATCACATCAGTATAATTTGATTCCATATTTCATAGAAAGAGCTGTATTTTATGGTACACAGTATGGTGTGTTTAAAGGTACATTGTGAACTTTCTTTCCCTCTGTAGCTGGAAACCAATATAGGCACTTCCAAAGAGTCAAGTATCTATTATAGTGCCTCATTAATATGCATGTTTTTGGCACTCAGTTTGGTTCAGCTGGTATGCTTTCCAGTATCTCATTCTTTATTTATATGAGACTAGGAGGTGTGACCTATGGAGCCAGTTGGCTGTCATGAATTGGAATATTCATTAAGCCTCATGAATTATGCATTAGACTACTTATAATACTGAGATCCACATTTGATCTAGCCAGAACTCTCAACTGCTTCCCATTCGATGGAATGATCCGCATTGTGGACCAAACTATATATGTGTTCCATACAATGCAGAAGGAGGGATTATGTATTTGCTACCCAAACATGCTTGGAGATTTTGCAACTCGTGTCTGACTAAGTCGATTTCATACTTTTTGCATGTTTGAAGGGCACAGCAGACATGGTTCTCTTCTGGCAAACTAGGTTTGAGTAGCATTCTTCTCTAGGCTGATTACTGTTTCCATCCATTACGGCCCTTGCTTATAAAAGTCACCAATGACTAGTGAGCAGCCTTGATTATAAAAGATATGTAGCTATCTCCTGGTGATCCACACATAAAAGTGAAGCCAAATATAAAGGACAAGGAGAGTGCTTTTAAGAATTTAGCTTCTCTTATCTAAAATAAGGAAATCTTTTTACTGATAATCTTATAATTTTTGTTGCTTTTTTTAGGAATAGGTATATCCAGGCCACATAAAATCGAATTTGTAGATTTTGCTGATGTTATAAGATTTTATCAGAAGTCAAAAACAACATATACTTGTTAGGCATTAAGTATTTTAATTGTTAAAACATATGCAACAATATTAAATTTATGCCTTGTTTAAATCCACGCTGAAATAGAAAGACAAAAAACAGCTGAAAAGATCAACTGACAAAGATTAATATGATCTCTTGAACATATATTAGCAAGCTCAAGTGCTAAAGACATTACACTTTTTAGATTCTTAGTACAAGTTACTCAAGTTAAAATCCCCCCCCCCACAAAAATCTGTTTTTAAGTAAAAATAAGGTCTTATGTAGCATCGATCTCAAACCTTTGATTACTATCCACTTAAAAAACATTCTACTCTTTCTTTCTTAATGTAGACCTGCCTTGGAAGGAGCCTCTATCAAGGGAAGTAATTATTATCAGTTAAAGTCTAAAACATAATTTGAATTTAGTCCATTCTGTTTGCTATATTCTGGAAGACTAGACGAAAGAATCTATAGCCGGCTCTACAAAAGGTCATGGGTGAGTCCTGGGTAAAATAGCATTGTTTACAGATTTTTTAGTGAAGAGATTAGCTGTCATTTATTTTCACATACCTAACTGAGGAGCTTTAGTGGTTCCCAGCAAGACTGTGTTCTCTTCTCTTTCTTAGCCTGTCACATCCTTGTCAGTTTCAATAAAATTACTTACCTGAATTATGCAAATGAGGTTTTGTTATGTCCAGCTCCCATCATTGTTCATCTCCACTACAGCTGAAAATTCTAGCAGACCCCTTGCTTACACTGTCTGATTCCAGGACTCCTTAGGTCAAGACCTTTCAACCTCAGAGCTTGACTTATGCCACAACCATTTGACAAATCGCCCAGACCCTCACAAAAGCCGGTTGAGCTCCAGAGTGGCTGTTCTCTCTATACACCACTGTTTCTCTGTTTTGACATTTCCTTCTCACTTTTCCTCTCAGTAATTAGACAAAGGGAGAAAAAGACATTTGTGTTTAAAGAATGCTTTCATTTAGGACTGTGATAAATGGCTCCCCTTTCCAAGAAGCTGCAATCCCACTGCAGGACAGAAGGTTCCTTCACAAGGGGACTGGACAGTGGAGGCCGTCCACCAAAGCCTTCCCGGACGTCAGCTTTGCCTCTAAAAAGCCTGCAGAGAATGCCCACTGATATTATCTGTATTTTCAGTAAAACTGGAAAAGGGAAAATGTAGCATGAACTGCCCTTATTAAAATGATCACGGTTGTAAATACAAGGACACCGAGTTTATAATTTGTGTTTCTGGGAATGTTTGGTGTTGGAAAACAAATTCGGAACAAAAACACACTGTGATTTTCTTAAGTCATCATAGTACCATTAAAAAGTCTCTCTTCAAAAAAAAAAAAAAAAAGTCTCTCTTCAAGTGCTAAATTCCAGATTATAATATATCCCACTCCCCAGTATGTTTCATCTATCATCTTGAAAAAGAATGAATTAACAAAACTATCAGAGATCTGACATTTTAGTGACCCGTGACAAATCTGAAATATTTGTGGGGAAGTTTGGTCATGTTCTTTTGAAAATAAAACACAACTCTTATCATGTTGCAAAACGGAAAACTGGCCTTGCAATAAAAAAAAGTTTTTTAACAGGGTGTAACTTACATTCACTATGTTTTTATAAGCGTCTTTCAGAGTAACGAGTTGATGTTTACTGTTCCATTGGGGAGGAAAGATTGCCAAACATGCAAAATAACTGAAACTGCATGTGACTCAACATTTGAGAGTTTCAGTGAAGAATGAGCCTGTTCCTGTTCTTGCTCTGGTTAACCTGTCACCTTTGCTCACGGTAGTGCATTAATTAGAAAAATCTCAGGGCTTCCCTGGTGGCGCAGTGGTTGAGAATCTGCCTGCTAATGCAGGGGACACGGGTTCGAGCCCTGGTCTGGGAGGATCCCACATGCCGCGGAGCGACTGGGCCCGTGAGCCACAATTACTGAGCCTGCGCGTCTGGAGCCTGTGCTCCGCAACGAGAGAGGCCACGATAGTGAGAGGCCCGCGCACCACGATGAAGAGTGGCCCCCGCTCGCCACAACTAGAGAAAGCCCTCGCACAGAAACGAAGACCCAACACAGCCATAAATAAATAAGTAAATTAAAAAAAAAAAATTAACTCATAAAAGTCATTCCAGAACACCTCTCCCAACCCCTCTTTCCCCTCTACCACTAAAAAAAAAAAAAAAGAAAGAAAATCTCCAAATGACATTCCCAAAGGAGGCAAATCACTTCTATGGTCTGATATCACACTTGGATTAATAAACCAACAAACCTACCTTTGAAGTTTAAGGTATGATATATAACTTTATTCACAAGTTAATGGAAAATAAAAGGAAAATTTGGGATTTTTTACAAAGTACTCATTAGAAGTTGGCATATGACATTTATCTGATTTATGGAGCACTACCTGTAGAATCACTTAAATTAATTCTGTGAAATTATGACACTTTAAATATTTGCAAGAAAGCATTACTTTCATTTTACATTAATTTTAGGAATTAATAGATCTTACAAATAGCTCCTACTAATGGATTTGCAATAACATTTCTTTTAATAAAATGAAATCTGGCACATGATTTTAAAAAGCCAATGTCGATTTGTGTAAGCAAGCTATTTGTGGTTGCTTTCTCTTCCTTGTGTTTAGCTGTGGGAGCTAAAACAATGTAAGTGAATAAACATACCAGAGTGTCTATCTCCAAAATCAAAACAAAGCCAAAGGAGGAATCAATTTCATTTGGATTTTTATTGAAATCTTTGTGAGGGAACAGGGTATTTAGATGTTTCCCATGTAAAAGGCACTAGACCAGGCAGCCTGATATGCTTGAAATAATGTACCCTCAGGCCTAAAGGCCGGGATGCATTCCGCTTCAGAGATCTTTTCCAGCGTGCGGGAATGCATTTAGTGAGAAAAGGAAACCATGGGAACTCTTTTGGTAAACCTTTAACTAATACAGTATATGCTTAGTTTACAGTTTCCATTTATTCTGTGAATAGAACAGAGCAGAGGTGAACCTGCCAATGCATAATTGAGAATGAATATCAGTAAACCTTACAGATCCAATGTTTCAGGAGGAGTATAGCTTAATGTGAAAGGAGGTTCATTATCTTTGACAAATATGAAGTAATATTAGTCATATAGGTTCTCCTTATGGTACCAAAAAATCTAGAACTTTAAGTGTAAGTATATCCCTAACTGAAACTGTGTTGTGTTACTACATGAAGATTTCTAAGGATTTCTGGGACTTCTCTTTTGACTAAATTTTGTGTGCTCCAATATCAGTACGCTCAAGTTTTTAGTTTGGTCTTCTTACTTGTAGCGATCCATTATATGCTTCCATCTGACTTTTGTCAACAAAGTATATCTTTATTTTTAAAGCAAAAATGTCTGCTTTTTCTGATGGATCATACTCAACCAGATGATGATTTTCTCTCTTAATTTCAAGGAATAAAAATCTGGTTTAATTCTTTACTTAATATAAACTCCTTCAAAAAGGAGCCTGATTATTCAGAAAAGTTGCAGTCTAAATTTATTTACTCACTAACACACCATTTCCTTAAAGGCAGTGATAAAATCCTATTTCTTAGGTATATCATAAACACTCAGTAAATGTTTGTTGAAAGATTAATTTTTATTGAGCAACTACTGTGTTACTTCTGCTCCTAGGAAGCTCACAATCTAAAATTAAAAATAATGTGTAAAATAACCATAAAACAAAAGAAGAAAGCTCAAATGCTGTATGGGCAATATCATAGGACTTCAAAGGACCTGAAAGACTACTTACAATGTTGGTTATCAGAGTAGCTGTTGGGTAGGAAATCTATGTGTCATTGACTATGAAGAAATGTACTTACTAAATCTGATTCATCAGTCAGAAGAAATTCTAGTCTTTATAGATTAGATGCTCTTCTGGAGTTTTAGTTGAACTCTTTATGATTCAGAACAACTATTGTGTAAGTTACATCTGTGATGGAATTTTTACAGAAGTCAAAGATTTCCTTAACTAATTTCAAAAAGATTATTCCTCATCAATCAGTCAGGAAGTGATTAAAGAAAATGTTTAATCTGTAGCTACATTTCCATCATCGTTTTTCTTATCCTTTCAACCAGGTCTTTCTACCCAGTAATTAGTTGTATAGTAGAACCCAAAAACAGTTCTTGCTGGAGTTATCATAGCTGAGTAGGCATGACCTCTTTACGAAAGTATATGGCCTGAAACAAGACTGCATTTGATTTTGAAACTGAACTATGATAATGATTTCTAATTTCCGTTCAGGAGTAGAAAATTATGCAATCTGATTTATCAAAATAAGGGCAGCAACTTCTTTTTATATCTATTCTTCTCCTTAGAGTAGGTTTTAGAATACTTTGAAAAGAAATACTTAGTGTACTTTTGAAATATATAGAAAAAACTTATTGTCGTTTTCCCTCTCATTCTCTAAATACAACCTGCCCCTCCTCCTCCTCCTCCATTTCAGTGCATGGCACTATCGTATCCCCCATTATTGAAATCACAGACACTTAGACCTCCCTCAACCCCTAAATCCTCTCATGTATACAATATACATATACAATACATGCACCCTAACATCTTACATATTTGTTTCTTATTTCACTCCCTTGTCACTGCCTTAATCCAGAGTCTCCTAAATTCTCACCTCCACAAATGCTTTAGACCCTTAATCTGTCTCTCTGCTATCTGTCTCAGATGCTATACTTTATCTTCCCCTCTGCGGACAGAGTCCTATGTATAACATGCAATCCAAATATACCACGGCTCAGTATCCTTCAATAGCTCCCACATAGATTTCAGAATAAAATCAAATGCCTTAGCAAAGCCCAGCACTCCTCCACAGATGGTACTCTTCTTCACACCTTACTTAGTGATTTGCATGCTGCTTCATCAATCCTTCATGCTTTCACATGGTGTTCCCGTGGCTGGAATGTTTCTTTTTCCCTCCTCCTCAATCTCCACTCCACCTACCTAAGTACCGTTCTTGATTCCATCAGTTTCTCCCAGAGCCCTTCCTGCACCTGGTGTCCGCTTTATATGCCTTTCTGTACTCTCAGCATCCTGCCTATTTAGTTGTCCTAGTATTTGTCTGTTTACACTACTACACCTTGAGCTCTTCCAGTGTAGAAATTTTACTCCAGTTCGTTTCTTTCAATTGCCTATAATTTATTTAGCTTTTGGTTAATATTACCAAATGAAGAGACTTCCAAAATAGAGGAATTGAGCCTTATGAAGTGTTTGATGATTGAATATTCTGTTTCCAGTAAGAGCAAGGAAAAAAAGGTGAGAAAAATTACAACAGTAGATATAATAATGATGATATAAATCCAGAATATCACTGAGGCTATGTACAGAAAAAAATTAAAATTAATAGATACAGACTTTTGGTTTCAGCTCCAATATATAAAGAGCTAAGAAGTCATCACCCCATCATACAGCAAGAAAAATCTGGCTAATCTGAAAATCAATGACTTTTCTTGGACTTTGAAGAGAACCGAGGTTGCAGGGCAAACCACCACCCTGAAATCTGGAGAACAGAAGCATCCTTAGATACAGCATAAGATGTGCTTATGTGGAGGAGAAGCTGGTAGAGCCATAAACTGGTAGGAACACTTCAAGGTTACTTTTTACAACTTGAATTTGGATTGCATGAGAATAAGAAACTCCTGGGAACCACAATTTCAGGGAAAGCCTCACACTTTCATGGGCTTTACTTCCAGGAACACTACTAGGTTCTCACAGGGAAGAGCTATGAAAGGTATTCCCCTGGCTCTGAAAGGGGAAGAGGAATCATTGTGAAATATTCCCAGAACCTTCTCCATAAAAAAGGCTTAGGCTCCAAGGAGAAGGATTTAGCCAAACCTTATCGCAATCGGGGGCAAGACAATCGTTCTACTCTCAGTTACCTATAGACTCTGTTTGTTTTATCTAAGGAGAAGAAAACGATAATCAACAAGAGTTAGAGCCTCAAGTAAATAGGTTGGGAATTCTACACTCAGGGAAGATAATAGAGGAGAGGCAGGGGAATCAGACTATTGAAGGTCACAGCTACAAGACACAGACCCACTAAAACATGAAGATTTAATTGGAAGACAATAAAATACTCCACTTCCCCCATATCTTACTACCACAACAAAAGGACTTCAGTATAAATAAAAGTGCATTCCAGCTGGAAGAGCTGGACACAGAATTCCTCTGTGAAGGAGTATTAGAGAAGCCCAATATCAAGGAGGGGGAAAAAATAAGGGCAATAGAGGAATTTAAAGCCTCTGCAACCTGTAGCTACAGCACACATTACACACAGTCAGTTCTTACTCGGATGGCCATAAATCTTCATAATGAAGGCCTATTTACCTCAGTTGCTATTACCCAATGCAGTATGTATGGCTTTCAAAAAAAAATTACAAGGCATGACAAAAGGCAAGAAAAAATACAATCTGAAGAGAGAAAGCAATAATCAGAAATGATACAGATGTTGGAATTATCAAATAATTTAAAATAATTATGATTACTGTGTTAAGAGCTTTAATGGAAAAGTAAACAGCATTCAGGAACAGATGGCTTATGTAAGGAGAGAGGTGGAAACTCTAAGGAAGAATTTATACGATACGCTAGTATTAAAAATATTGTAACAGAAATTAAGCATGCCTTCAATGGACTCATTAGTACACAGGATATGCCAAATAATTAGTGAACTTGAGGGTAGGTCAATAGAAACTTCCCAAGGTTTCTATTCTGAAATGCAAAGAGAAAAATGAATGAAAACAAAATATCCAAGACCTGTGGAAAATTTTCAAAAGTATAACAAATACCTAATTGGAATATCTCTAAAGAAGAAAGAACAAAGCAGGAGAATTATTTAAAGTTGCCAAGATTAATGATAGACCTTAAACCACAGATTAAAACAAAACAAACAAACAAAAAAGACCCCTACCTACACATGTCATACTCAAATTGCAATAAATGTAAGACAAAGAGAAAAACTTTTAAGAAGCCAGAGGAAAAGACACCTTATCTAGAGAGGAATGAGGATAAGAATTATAGTAGACTTCCCACCAGAATTCATGGAAACAAGAAGAGAGTGGAGTGAAATATTTAAAGATCAATGGAATAGAATAGAGAGCCCAGAAACAGACCTACATCAATATGGTCAGCTGATCTTGGACAAGGGTGCAATTCAATGGAGAAAAGAGATTCTTTTCAGCAAATGGTGCTGAAACAAGGGGCACTCACATAAACAACTGAACCTAGATGCAGACCTTACAACTTTCACAAAAATTGCCTCATGGTGGATAATAAACCTAAATGCAAAATTCAAGGTTGTGTAACTTCTGGAAGAAAACATGGGAGAAAATCTAGGTGATTGGATTTAGATGAGTTTTTGGATACAGTATGGAAAGCACGTCCATGAAAGGGAAGATTGATGGGTTGTATTTTATTAAAATTAAAAACTGCCCTTTGAAGGATAGTATTGGGAGTATGAGAGAACAGGCCATATCTTGGAGAAATATTTACGTAACACATATCTGATAGGGGAATTGTACCAGAATAGAACACTTAGGGCTCAACAACAGGAGAAAAAGTGAATCGAAGAATGGGCAAAAGATCCAAACAGACACCACACTGGACCCGATATATGATGACAGGTAAGGATATGAAAGGTCAATCCACACAATTTGTTATTAGGAGAATGCAAATTACTTCCTGGATGGATTCCTGGAAAGGAAGAAAAGAATGATAAGTAAAAAACTAAGGGAATCTGAAGAAAGTATGTACTTTAGTTAATGTATCAATATTGGTTCATTTTTGTGACAAATATACCATACCAATGTAAGATTTAATAATAGGGGAAATTATGTCTGGAGTATATGGGAAAAAATTCTCTGTACTGGCTTTGTAGATTTTCCATAAATCTGAAGCTATTCCAAAATAAAAATTTTATTTAAAATATGTATAAAAATTGAAACATGTCTTTCTAAGGTCCCATGTGTACATGGATAAGGGGAATTTCAAAGTCACTTTCAACTCTGTACATGCCTTATTTTTAAACATAATCATTTTTAACATAGACTATAATTCATGATTCACTTAGCAAATGCTTCAAAGCTTTTCAACAATTCTTAGCATACAGCCTGACCTTTAAGATTTTCATACATTTTTCCATAAGAAAAAAATGTTTCCTTGTAATGAGCTTGATCTTCTGCTGTACTTCCTTGACCGTGACTAACAAGGGCTGACAAGGAAGCATTCTCTGCCCCACCTCCCTCCTCCTCAGCACCAGCCTACCCTGCTCAGGTTCCCTCCTCACCCCCAAGGTGAGGCTCCAAGCTGAAGTGGTACATGTAAGCCTCTCACTGAGCACGGTTGAGGCAGCCTGGGATGAGAAGAGCAAATAACCATTGTCACTGAGCATTTGTATCTCCCATGTTCTTGAGAAAACAAGTCTCCAGTTGCCAGCATGGACAATTATTCACTTTGGGTTTCAGCAAGGGAACTCCAGAAAAAACCTGAAGTGGAATAAGCTATCACTTAACGTATCTATTCCTCAGCTTACCCATCTGCTAAATGATAAGACTGGAAATGGTCCCTCACTTTATCTCCTAATGAGAACAAACCCTAAGGTAAGGATCAAGTAAGAAGTTCACCACAGATTCCACTCTGCAAGGTCAGTGTGATACGGGTGCTAAACTACCCCCCTGAGATGCAGGTGCTGAACTGCTCCCAGAGTCACAGGCTCCTGGAGTGAAATGTTCTTGGTCATATTCATACCCTCTGTTCTCCCTCTCAACAGGGACAGAGGGTATGAATATGAGGGTTCTCCCTCTCAAAGGGAGGTCAAAATAAGCCCCTGGAGGGTAAGAGTGAGAAAGAGATGTATGCAGTCTTTCCTTGGCAGACAAATATTCATTTTTACAAGTTGGAAGCCTCTAGCTCCCTCCCTTGAATCAGGGCCTGCCGCAGCTCAGGCTGCTGCAGGATGTATTTGTCTTTCCCCACACATTATTATTTTATTGTTATTACTCTCATTCCTTCCTAACTGTGAGCCAATGAGCAGAATTATTTTTATTTACTCTGATTTTTGGATGCTTGAATATATTACTTCAATATAGTTTATAATCCCTATAATAGCACATAATGGGTATACTTTAAACATTTAAAAGTAATTGGGCACATTCAATATGTCTGTGACATATAACTTTATAATGACCTATCTCTTTCTGTATTAAATGTTTCATGTTAATAAATTCTAACCTATTTTGTATCTTTCATATTTGAGTGTACAAACTCATAAAAATAATAACTGCCATGAATTTTTCTGGTAAACTTGTAGTATGAAGCTGTAATGGAACTACTGATATCAGAGGTAAAGCTCTATAATTGAGGAAATCAAATTGAACATAAAAATATTATAAAATTCAAATTTAATAGGATTCTGACCAGATCTAAAAATAACATATTGGAGATGCATTTGAATAAAACTTTTCCTAGTGTCAAGAATGCACTATACTCTACATTATGGCTGAGGGTGATCTGTGTACAGATGAGTCATCTCTGGGTCATTTGTCAGTGACCCAGACTCCTGACAAAGTACAATTTTCATTGTAAACTAATTTTTATTATGTCATAGTTTCAATGTCATCTGTGTCACTAACACAGCATTCTTCCAAAAATGGTGGGCTCTGCCATACAGAAGCTCTGCAGCCTCTCTCTTTGATAAGTCTAAAGGATTAATAACTAAACATGATAGAGCATGACGACATGACATCATCCTCAGAGGTGACCCAAGAAGACACAGGGCCAGACCAGGCTCACATCCCTGGTGCACATTATTGTTGACTGTTGCAGCTGTTCCTATTGTCCCTTCAGACATGTGCAGGGTGATGGAAAGGATGTGTGCTGGTGGCTAGAGGAAGGGGCTCGTCATCCTTGGAAGTCATTTTGAGTAGCCTAGACTTCTTATTTTTCCAGAAGAAACACATGCCTCGTACACACATAAGAAAAGCAGAGTGTGAAACTAAGGGAGAAGGTAGTTAAATAAACTGGCCCACAGGGTTTCAGGAATTTAGTAAGCATAATTTCAGTAGCTCTAGGTTTAATCCCTCATGCCTGCACAAGCTAATCCTTTATTTTTGTGCTCAAAGATATTTAGCAGCTTTTCTCTCTGGTCCCTCATTATTTATATTCATCCCATAACAATATTTCTTTTCTTCAAAGCTAGGCTGACTCATCAACAAAAAACTATTTTCTATCAGGTCCCTCTGTGGATAATGGCCAACTTTGGTCTAACATGATAACTGTATTTCTGACCCAGAGTTGTTTTTTTTCTGAAATAACTCCACTCATTCTTTTTTGTCTTCACTTCCATGTAAGTTGTGCAGCACCATGTTTAAGGAAAACACTTATTGGATATTATATCAACTACCTGTTATAAAACACTGGTTTAAACAGTGGTCAGCTTTCAGTAGGTTCAAAAATGGTTGTTCTGTTAGGTAAAAGAAATTACAGCTTTAGTGGTCTGATGTGATTTAACTAGACTTTTTAAAATGACTGTAGCTAAAACCTCCTTGAGTAGCGTCTGAACCAGAGTTTTACCATTATTGAAACTTAATAGCAATTCTCCAGTGTATTATCAAGTGATTTTCATGGAATCTTGAAGATTCATTTTTTAGTATTTTTTTCTATTGAAAAAAAAGGCTAAATTACATTGCTACTGGAGTATTTGGGGTCAAAGAATAAATGTAAGATAAAGAAAAGCTTCTAAAGTAAGAGAATCATTTCTAGATTGCATATTGCTTTTTTTTAGCTTTCAACTTGCTGCTTTGGATACTACAAATCAATTAATCAAGAAGATCGTATTTTACCCTTTGAAATCACGTTGCAAAGAAATATTTAATTTGACAACGTATCTTTCCCTCAGGAAAATAGAAGTGATAAAAGTAAAGTACTTTTATAAATACATAGAACAAATTCTTCCTTTTTTGAACAATGGCCATTTTCTCATGATTTTAATAGAGGCAGCAATACTTTCCTATTTAATAAAGTTTGACAAAGTATACACACATTTTTTAAAATTTAAATTGTAGGTTATCTTTTTAAAGCACATTATCATTTAGAGATGCACATGTTAATAATCCTCCATAAAGCATAAATGGAGGACTTCCCTGGTGGTCCAGTGGTTAGGACTCTGGACTTCCACTGCAAGGGACGCGGGTTCAATCCCTGGTTGGGGAACTAAGATGCCGTGCGACCAAAAAAAAAAAAAAAAAAATACTATGACAAACTATACTTCAGTAAAAAAAAAATTATTTTAAAAGCATAACTGGAGATGTTTAAAAATCACTAAAATATGAATCAGCAATAACAATAGTATATACATGCCTGAAATGAGAAAATAAATGTAGTAAATGCTTTCAAAATATTGGTTTGAAAATTGAATTTGTGGGGACAAATACCACAGTGGAGCAACACCAGACAATTAAAAATCCAGGTTTAGTCCTAACTCCGTCTGGCTCACTATGTGATCCCAGCAAATCACTTAATTTCTCTAGACCTCAGTTTCTTATTTGTGCAGAACTGATAAACCTTTTTGTATTCCCTTTTGTCCATTGGAAATTATGCATCCATTATTTTAATGACTATCTTTGAATTAGCTCATATTTAACTATTAGACATCAGGATAGCAGTCCTGGTTGCTTGCAGAGGCCGCCCTTTCCAATTTATTCATTGTCCCTTTATGATTAGCTGTTGTCCAGACTATGTCAGTTGTTAAATATTTTTAATGACAGCCTTAAATATTTATCTTGCATCTTTGTCCCCAAATCCATCTTTAACAATATATCTAACCTCTTTACTAACATTACCAAGAACTTAGAAAACTTTTAATTCAATCTTCTCCTTCCATCTTCCACATTACTATTTACCACTTAAGTCTCTCATTTAGTTTAACCTCCCATCCTCTAAAAATAAGTTTATCTTTCTACATGATTGCCAGCATATATTTATTCATTATTTTGCTCATCAATGCTTTTATTATTTTCATTCCATCTTTCTGTGTTTGATTTTGTTCTTACTAAAATGTGTTATTTTAAAGTTCTTTCAAAATGTGTCTGTGGGAATAAATGCACTGTCTTTCTTGCCTGAAGAAGTCAAGTTATGTTGCCCTTATTTTTGAATAATAATTTGGCTAGGCATAGATATCCATGCAAAAAAAAAAAAATTATTTCCCCTAAACTCTTTGAAGACATTAATCTACTACCTTCTGAGAATAATTGTCATTTAAGATTTGCATTTAAGATTTTCTCTTTGATGTAATGCAGTTTTATTAGTGTGTCTTCACATGGACTTATTTCTATTTATCATGTTTTGAATTCACCACTGTCTTTACGAATTTTGGATTTTGAGCATTCTTTTACTCATGAAGATTTTTCAGACCTTATTACCTTGAATATTTCCCCTCTTCATTTTTTTTCTTTGCTCTGAATGAAACTCCACTGAATGTGTAGTGAAACTTTTTGATCCATCCTCCGTGTTTCTTCAATGACATCTGATATTATTTATCTACTTCTCTAGGCCCCATTTTGGGTGTTTATGACCCTCCATGTCACTAAATTTCTCTTCAGCTTTGTCTAGACCCATCCACATAAATTTGATTTTTAGTAACTGTGTTATTGATTTATAGAATTTCTGTTTGGTTCTTTTTCAAATGTACCTGTATTTTTTTATACATCTTGGGAAAGGCTGTCTAATACTGGAGTTTGAAAATAAAAAGATCATTGTTGCCGTATACCTATCCTTCACATTTCAATAGCTGTATCACTCCTAAAGCCACCATTTTAATCTCCTACTTTACTCCTTAATTAGGTTTCAGCATTTTTTTTAATAAAATGAATTAGCATTTAGAAAGCATGGAAGAATATAGAAGTATTAAACTCAAATGCTGCAGGAACGATGCAAATAACATAAAAGGAGCCAGCCACTGGAAACTGTATCAGACTGGAGAGAAAATGGCTACTCAGCTGCAGCCAATTCGTTGCCATGTGGAATGTAGACCTACTCTTGCCAGATTTTCTGATTTTTCAAGAGAATCCAAATATCTTGATTTTTCTGTGAAATCTCTCTAAGTATCAGTGTTAGAAATCAATTCATTTTTAGAAACCTACTTGTGACCATAAAAGCTTGTCTACTGGCCATAATTGGAAGCACACATTTGGGAATCAGACACCATGATCGACATTTTAGCTTTTGGAAAACAATTTACTTCTCTAAGCATTAGTTTACATATCTGTAAAATGGAGACCATGGCCTGTTATAATTAAATGAGAAAAAGCAGATAATGCATCTTAACTAGTACTTAATACATAGTAGTTATTTAATAAATTCCTAGAGTAAAATAATCTTGAGGCTTATGAATATTAAACTGTACCCCTAGTATCCAATCCAGAGTGGTACTTATTAGGTACTTATTAATAACTCAACAACTGACAGTTGAATGAATGATTAATGTTACTTGAATAAATTTTAGTTTACAAAGTTGATCATATTCCACATATATTTAATATATAGTACAATAGAGTTAGCTGATATTTTCCATTAAGTTTATGAAATTAGTATAAAACATAAGTAGCTATGAATCAGTTCACTCAACTTGCTAAGGTTTTTCCTGAAAAAAGTTACACAAAGTTACACATTGAAGAAAATATTTAGATATCAGTAGTTCTACTTACTAGTGTCCTTTACATACAAGCATGTGTTAAGTAACTAATGTGTGCAAAGATCCCAACATCTAGATTCTGGAAAGGGAGGGTAGAGAGAAACAAACCTGACATTTTACACCACTTTCCTGGTTCAAAAGGACTCATAGTTTGGTAAGAAAGAAAATAATACACAAATAATACAAAGGAAAAAAGAAAAGTATGTGTAGGTGGAAGAAGAGAGTTGGTTAAAACACAGAATTTCACTAGACTCCTCCAAGTTTCCAAATAATGCACTGGTGTTCAGAAAAGTGCCCTTTTAAATTCTCTTCCACATGCATGGTTGTTGGCAATGTGTACTAACAAAATCTCAAGACTGAAGAACAGACTGTTAGGGTAGTCTTTTAAATCCTATCTTCAGCCATGACTGAAGGTCATAGTTCTAAAATCATGCAGGTTTGGAATTCAAGAATATTTGGATACTCACTCATTATCTTAGTTTGGCTCTATTTTCAATTGATTTTCATTGGTGTTATATTAAAAGAAGCACATTCTAGGTGTAGTTAGTTCTGGGCTTAGTAAATTTTTGAAGTTCAATGTCAGGTTCTATCATTTTTTTCATGTGGTTTAGGTCCATATTTGGGTGAATTCAGAAATATTAAAACCCTGAAATTATCTAGGCTTTACCATAGATGATCCAGTCTTCTCAGAACTAAGCAACTCGCCTAGATTCTTCTGGTGTGTGGCTTTGCTGAATTCTCTGAGAGGAATTTGGACACTATCAGCATGCCTTCTCTAATGTCGAGAAACGGAATTAATCAATTTTACTTTGTGAAGTGCCTCTGATATTTTAATTTATGAAAATTATTTTGAATAGTTTCATTTCTCACTAAAAACTTAGGTCCCAAATTTATATAACTGCCAAAAATTTCACAATGTAGACTGCTAAACGAAAATAAGAAATAAATAAATTTTTTCTACCCCATAGCTATTCTCTTATGTGTTGAGCTTCCATCTGTTTGCCTTTTGTTTATGTGAAGCTTTACATTTTGCCATCAATATGTTATGTTGTGTTGTGTTAACTTGTAAGCCAAGATATAAAGATAATAAATTATACACTTTCACCAACATTTTAGTTGACTGACTAGTAAAATCTGATTTGAAAACTCAGCGAGAATGCAATAGGTTTTATGAGACTACATGAAGAGTATTTGCTGAGGAAAACTCCTACATGAAAAGAATTAGTAATTTAAATTAAATAGTAATTTGAAGGGCGGGGACCTGTATGTCACAAGTGAGAGGTGAGTACACTCACGAGCTAAGAAGTCCAACCTCCAGAGAAGACTTATTCCCAGGGTTGCCTTTCATTCTCCTTTTTTATGGAAAATGCGTCCAACTAGTGATTCTCTAAGGATTTGAACTAATTGAAGAGTTTCCTACATCTTTCTTTCATGTGAGTCATAAGAGGAGGTAATGATGCAGAGAGCTCATAACATATAAAGAATACAGCTTTATGTATACAATAATAAGTAGACTTACACATTTCAGAAATTTATATAAAAGGTAACTAGTTCTGTATATAAATGATATTTATATAGCATAGTAGAAAAACCATAGCTTATTGTGGATGTGTTAGTTGCCATACTCACAGAGATACATCATCTTCTTCAGTCTCCTTATCATCATAGATTTGTTCTTTAATGACAATAGCTTTGGCTCTAAATATGGGTCTTCTTCAGGCCAGCTTAAAAAGAGTTAAACTCTATTTTAGGAATGGTATTGTCAAAGTAGTGTCATTGCCTTCATCCAAAGAGTGACACCACTTGAATGCACTGGGAAGTGAAGGAAGGTGTCTCAGAGTATATGGCACCTAACTGTCACCTAAACTAAGTTTTTCCACCTTTTCACTACAGGGTCTCCCTTTTTATTTTTCTTTTCTATTGCTCTCCATATTTGGAAGATTTTTGAATTCTAAATATACTGTATTAAGTAAAACTCAATTTATGAATTCACATTCTCTTTGTTAATAATCATAGAGAGAGAGAGAGAGATTTTGTGAGATTCTGATCATTGCACTGCACTGAACTATTACAACTCAAGCCAAAGTGTCAATTTAGTCCTCTCAAATCATCTTAAGTCTGTGACCAATATTTATTTGACCTTAAATATACATGTATATATGTGTGATATGTATACAAAATAGGTTCATAAACCACTGTTTTAGACTCTCTAAAAGATACTGATTTCAAGTTGCTTTAGAACAAATTCAGATTCACAGAAACCCTTAGCTCATATACAAAGGACACCTCTCTCAAGGCGGGAGAGAGAATGACATTTATGGTAATATTTATGTGTATGTGCTGAAAGTGCACATATACATGTCAGAAACAACCAAAAATCTATAAGTAATATAAAAACAATAGCAAGTGAGCCAAAAATGGACTGTGATTTTAAAACATTTTACAACAATCAAACAAAATGTCTAGAAAGGATTAGGCCTTAACCATAATCAGCTAAGGCAATTCTATACTTGTAACTACTGCTCACAAACAGGCTTGGATATTATTTTTCACTGAGGAAATAAACACTTGTCTTTGGACTGATTCCCATGTGGCAGAACCAGGGCAAGGCATTTATTGCTATTTTGCAGCTCTTTGAAAAAATCAATCCAAAAGAGAACCTCTGCAGAAGACCCATCCTCTTCTTGTTTCTCTGATCTGCTGCACTCTGAAAATGAACTGAAGTGAAAATGAAAATAAAAGAGCCACACAGAAAAGTGAAGACATGATGGAGAAAGCCAAACCATTGCTTCCAAGCATCAGATTAGAGAGTGTTGCCCTTGTCCTGGAATTCCCCTAGAGTTACTTAGGACAAGAATCTGGTCCGCTGAGATCAAAGCCAGAAAGAACAAAGCAAGTCATAGTGATAAACAGCCTACTAGGAAGAAATCTCAAACAAACATTGACAGTTTGTGGAATGACTGGGATAAAAATCAGCTGTTCAAACTAATCTCTCATTTCGTCCATCAAAATAAAGATGGAGTTTTCTGTGTCCCTGACGAGAGCTGGACACCCTGACACTGAGTATTTTCTTCAAGAGGAAGAACTGTAATTTTTTAGCTCATTTACAGTCACAGTCAAACCAGGTCTTTCTTGCTTCCCCAACAAGGAATTATTTTGAAAGGAGCAGCCATGTCCACTCAGACATGTCTCACTGTAGACCTCCTGAAACAATGAATGGGCTAGAATTTTTAAATAGTGTCAACCACACTAATTGCTCCATGATCCTAAGGCCTTTCTGTAGTATGCAACACTGGTCAAGCATAATATTAATAAATAAAGTCTTCTTGATTTTCCCCACTTCTTAATTATTTGGACAAAGGTAAGATATAATTTAGAACAAATACACTTAGTCCTTATGTGGAAAGAAAATGCCTTCATTTTTCTATAACGAACCCAATTTCCTTAAAAATTCTTCATCCTTCTGGGTGATAAAGACAGGGTTAGAGGTGACTATAATTTAGTTCAATTAGGTAACCTCAATTCAACTTTAATAATTAAAACAAGCTTTGGAAGTAACTGTGTTTCCGACTGGACAACACAAGAAGATGTTCAGTCTTGTAAAGTTTTACTCTCTGCCCCTGCTCCTCTCTCTGAGAAGGCATCTTGGTGTATGGGACAGTGTTGACATGTGGCCTTGTGTTGGGTAGGGAATGAGAAGGGCTTTTCAATGTGCATTGTTCCTTCAGGGTCTTTGCAAGTCTCTGGCTGCAGAGGGGATGGACAAGCTGCTCCCTGGACTGGTGACACCTGAGAAGCTACTGTGCCATCCGGCTCTCTCATCATGACATGCTGTCACTGTGGTGTCAAAATTCTCCGTACAAGATGACCTCTTCACTCTTAACCTAGGTCTGATGGCCCACCAGCCATATCAACAGCCCCTTCCCTTATTAGGGCAAATATGGGTCCCTGCCTGCTAGGTACATGCCATGGAGAGGGAGCAACTGTCCCAAGCCCATAAATCTTGCCCTTTCCTGCCCCCTCAGTGCCATATTGGAAGTGGCCTGGCTTAAGCCTTCTCCTGAAAGGCAGTATCATGCCTGTAAAAGCATGTCACTAGGATGCCAGTAAAAGTACGTCACTAGTTCCTGTGTCCTAAGGCTCCCCATAGAAACGTCTTCCTCCCTTGAGACCCAACAATGATTGAGGTAAGGATGGAGAGCACTTACAAATGAACCCTGCATTATCATTATTTTTTTCTCTCTGTGTCTCTATTTTCGCTTGCCCATAAGCCCTGGAAACTACAATGAGCAGATTTTAGTTCTATCATATATTCTTTTTATTCCAGGGTTGTCAACCTCATGGTAGAAAGTTCTATCCAGAAAGAATATGATTTCTATACTATAGAATATACTTTATAATCTGGATTCTAAAGGCTTCATTTTTATTTATTAAGGAAATTTACAGAATTATAACTCTCCTCAAAAGACTGGTTTTCTTGATATGTTCACGAATGAAAATCTAAGTGGACAGTAAGTACATCCTGAATAAAGACCTTCTTGTTCTAGAGATTATGTACTATCCCCCTGCAGTGCAAAAACTCAAAGCGTCATTGGGTGGGAAGTCTCAGAGAAAAATTAATGATAAGATACAGCACTACATTTGAAAATATTTTTTTAAATATTATCCACATTATGCTTTGGACTAAGATTTTTAGATACATAAAAGCGATATAAGGTTTGACAGCATGACTTTATTTTCTTCAACACAATTTCCATGTTGAAGATAATCATGAGACTCCTGATAACTCAGACTCTTGATCAATCATCTTAAGTAATGAAGAGCAGGTATCTGGAAAGTCTTTTGAAAAGCTGAGCTGTGTCTCTCAGTAAGGAGCAGTGAAGACTAATGAGTGACACAGACTGATCTAAAATCAGAAAAAAAATTGGACTGCCTGAAAGAACGAAGCATGGTTATTTGCACTTTCAAATAAGTGATTACACAAGATGGCCACATGAGAGCTACCATGGACCAGGTGCAGTGAGAGTCCTTAGAAAACATCTGGTGATCAATGATGGCTTCTCTCCACTACCCTATTTTTTCAAGTGCCCAAGAAGTGATGAGGGTAAGGCATGAAACTGAAGAGTAGCAAGTAGAAAGAAAGAATTATAGCAGATATTCAGGACTATAGATTCAAAGCTTGGCTGGAGTAGAGCAAAGAGGAAACTCCCTCCTGTGGTGTTGCTAAAACCTCTATTCCAATGCTTCCTGAGGAAATCAATTCACAAAAATTTGAAATTGCAGAATGATGTTGTCTCCGTATGGATGGCAGGTGGCCGGGGGGTAGGGGGGTTGGATGTAAGAAAAGATGCCAAAGGCATGTCCTAGGACTCACGGGCAGTCAGAATAGCTGGTAAAGATCGCTTGTGTTTCTGACAGGAGAAAATTTAGTTGCCTTTTTACTCATTTTCATAGAAAGTTTTTTGGCATTTAATACAAATGATATGATGGTCTTTTCAGTCTTCTCAAACAAATCAGGATACTACAAAGTCATGTTTGTGGTCATAATTTGTTTCTTTATTCTAAGTGGGCTCCACATCTAACCAGCCCCTAGTCAATGTCAGCTGAATTTGGCTTCCTCTGTATTCCTCAGGGAACTTAAGGGACACACAGGTTGGCTGCATGCTCATAAAAAATAGTAAAATGATTCACTGGAAGCAACTTTTGCCTAGATAGGGAGAATTAAACTCCTGTACACCTTCAAAACTAGAGGAAGCAAAAGTCCAATTATCCTCCTTCTTGTCTCCATTAATTGTGAAGCTGATAAGAATAAGTACCCTCCTTTGACAGTTATGACTAAGGCCATTCATAAAATAGAGCTTCATGAATAAACCTATTCTGGAGCATCTAGGAACAGGCTAGTATTAAGTGTAAAAAACTATTTCAATGAAACCTAGATTTCCCCCTCCACCAATGTGAAAATGACATTAATATTTTGCGGCTAATTGAATCAACTAAATATCAATGTCCTTGGAAAAAAGAATATAATCTATCCCAAACACTTGAATAATTTTGCCTAGGGCAAATAATTATTGTCAATAAAAAATCCCTTAAAAATCTAAGAATAATTTCATGTATTTATTCAACAAATACTAACTAAACAACTACTATGTGCCAGATATTTATCTAGGTTCAAGGGATACGACAATTAACAAAACATTGATCTCCATGCCCTGTTAACCGTGATGGTGTTCCCCACCTCATGATTGCTGCTAGAAAGCTTAGAGAATATTTCTACTCCACTTTAAGCAACTGTATAAGACCTTGTAGCAGCACATTTTGTTAACAAATCTCACTTGTGGCCCCCTCTAATTTTCCTACCTTTATTTTCTTTTCTAATACATTTTTATTCCTTATTTTCAATTTATTTTATTTTGTTATCGTAAACTGCTAAAAATTTTCTTTTGGAAAAAAATGAGATAAATTAGATTTAAAATTCTCTTGATCAACATGGAGCAAAGGGAACCCTTATGCACTGTTGGTAGGAATATAAATTGCTGCAGCCACTATGGAAAATAGTATGGATTTTCCTCAAAAGTTAAAGATAGAACTACTATATGATCCAGTAATTCCACTTCTAGGTATTTATCCAAAGAAAACAAAACCACTAATTACAAAAGATATATGCACCCCTATGTTCATTGCAGCATTATGTACAATAGCCAAGATATGCAGCCCAAGTGTCCATCAATAGATGAATAGATAAATAAGTTGTAGTATACATATATATATATATATATATATATATATATATATATATACACACACACACACACAATGGACTATTACTTAGCCATATAAAAGAATGAAATCTTGCCATTTGTGACAACATGGATGGACCTAGAGGGTATTATGCTAAGTGAAATAAGTCAGACAGAGAAAGACAAATACTGTATCATTTCACTTAAATGTGGAATCTAAAAACAAAACAAATGAATAAACCTCACAAAACAGAAACAGAGTTACAGATACAGAGAACAAACAGATGGTTACCAGAGCAGGGGTGGGAGAGGAAAGAAATAGGTGAGGGAGATAAAGAGATACAAACTTCCATTTGCAAAATAAATGAGTCCTGGATATGAGATGTACAGTGTGGGGAATACAGTCAATAACTAAGTAATATCTTTGTGGTGATATAACTAGAGTTATTGTGGTGATCATTTTGAAATGCATAGGAAAAAAATCACTGTACTCTATAATGGGAACTAGCATAGTGTTATAGTTAAATTATATACTTCAAAAACAAACAAACAAACATAAATAAACTCATAGAAAAAGAGATCAGATTTGTGGTTACCAGAGGAAGGGGATGAGGGAAGGGAGAATTGGAGGAAAGTGGTCAAAAGGTACAACCTTCCAGTTATAAGATAAATAAGTACTAGGGATGTAATATACAACATGATAAATATAATTAACTGCTGTACGTTATATATGAAAGTTGTTAAGAGATTAAATCACAAGAGTTATCATCACACACATTTTCTATTTTTTTAATTCTGTATCTATATGAGATGATGGATGTTCACTAAACTTATTGTGATAATCATTTCATGATGTATGTAAGTCAAATCATTTTGCTTTATGCCTTAAACTTAGTGCTGTATGTCAATTGTATCTCAATAAAACTGGAAGGAAAAATAACAGAGGAATGGATAAAGAAGATGTGGTACATATATACAATGGAATATTACTCAGCCATAAAAAAGAACAAAATAATGCCATTTGCAGCAAGATGGATGGACCTAGAGATTGTCATACTGAGTGAAATAACTCACACAGAGAAAGAAAAATATCATGTGATATCGCTTATATGTGGAACCTAAAAAATTGGTACAAATGAACTTTATTTACAAAACAGAAATAGAGTCACAGATGTAGAAAACAAACTTACAGTTACCAGGGGGAAAGTGGGAGGCGGGGGGGGGGGATAAACTGGGAGACTGGGATTGACATATACACACTACTAGATATAAAATAGATAACTAATAAGGACCTACTGTATAGCACAAGGAACTCTTCTCAATACTCTATATGGGAAAAGAATCTAAAAAAGAGTGGATATATGTATATGTATAACTGATACACTTTGCTGTACATCAGAAACTAATGCAACATTGTAAATCAACTATATTCTAATAAAAATTTTTTTTTTAAATAAGTAAAATAAAAATCTCTTGATCTAAAGTATTTTTCTGAGCTTCAAATCCACTGTTTGCCCTCCCTTCTTTGATGCTGCATAATCATCCCAAGTAACAAACACAAAGTCAACCATTTATTTCCCAAGTCCTGTTCATCCATCTCTTATATTAAGGGAGGTTAACGTCACCACCTTCTATCAAATTGACCAATACAGAAACCTACCTGTCATCCTCAGATCCTTCCCTTCAATTGTCCAACTCATACTATCAATTCCACATTCTAAATTTTCTGTAAATTTATCCCTTTCTACTTAATTAGCATGGGCATTGTCTGGTTTAACGACTCTCAGCCCAGGTTACATAGATTCCTACATCATGCTTCTCACTTCCCTCTATAAAAGGATAAATCCTATATATTTACACATCTGATCATGCCATTTCACTGCTCAGCATTTCATAGAGCACACCCTGTTTCTCCACCATTAGGCCCTGTCTTTCTCTCCAATGAAGTGTGTGTGTTTATGTTTTAAGCTTGATCCATTATTTGCAGGCATAAATTTAAATAACATGTTTATACCCTTATTGTCAACATATTTTAATTAAAATATCATTATAAATTCATTAGAAAAGTGAGGGATTTCAGGAAAAAAAGGTGATAATAGAAGAATTTTTTTAACTTTCCATACACGAGTCATGATGTTTTCCTTTAAAAAAAAATAATTGTACCTAAATTAGATCAGCTTCCACTGATGATAGTCAAATTTAATAAATCACCTTTCAACCAGCTCTTACTTTTATATCAAAGCTAAAAATAGAATTATAAAAATCAATATTTTAAGAGAAAAAAAGATAAAAATGAAGAAAACAGAATAGTAGATATGTGAGATTATGTCGGATAGAGTAATTGAGAAGAAAATACTTTTAAAAGAATAGGAAAAAGCCATAAAGGAAACAATTTAGAATTTTTAAAAAATAGATATTATCTTCTATTCCTTTTTGTTTTTCTTTTACACATTCAACTGTAACTTTGGCTCCTCAAAATTGTTTAACTGACTATACTTGGCATGCACTCAATTTTGTGTGTCATCCCACAAGTTTCATACATTTAAAATTTATTATGAAAGTTATTACTTAATGTAATTTTCACACCATTTTGACCAATATAAGCCATATTTGAGAATAATATCTGATGCCTATTCCTAACATTGCTTGAGAGTGACAGATTTATGTGAACTTTTGAGTTTTCAATTAAGATATTTTTATTTGTCATCAGATACTTGTTGGGTTGACATTTTCCTTTAGATGACAGTTATACTGAGCTGAACACTGTCCCCCAAAATTCATGTCCACCCCAAAACTCAGAATGTGATCTTATTTGGAAATAGGGTCTTTGCAGATATAACTAGTTAAGATGCAGTCAAATTGCATTAGGTTGGGCCTTAAATTCAATGACTGGTATTCTTATAAAGAAAGGGAGATTTGGACAGAGACACACAGAATAATACCATGTGACAACAGAGACAGAGATTAGAATGATGTTTCCATAAACCAAGAAATGCCAAGGATTGTCAGCTACCACCGTAACTAGGAGAGATGCATGAAACCGACATTTCTTAGAGGTATCAGAGGGAACATGGCTCGGCTGACTTGATTTCAGACTTCTAGCCTCCAGGACTGTGAAAGAATAATTTTCTGTTGTTTCAAGCTACCTAACTTGTAATAATTTGTTACGGCAGCCCTGGGAAACTGATACAGTAATAAAATTCTTCTTCTGAGATTGAGTTATAGGAGAGGTTGTGATGATTTTGGTTGCAAAAGTCAAACACATTCTCAAAAAAAGATTTGTTAAGAGGTATGATTTTATGTACAGATGGATCTTCAACTCTCTCAAATTTGTCCTTTTCCTTACCCTAAAATTTTCTTTTTAATGAGAAGATAGTTTATAATACCTATGTAATTGTAACAGGAGAATTCAATAAAGTAACTCAATCCAAGGATATCAGATCCCCTCACCTCTATCCAATTTCCACCCCCACCCTCAAGGAAATAGGTAAAGTCCATATGGGTCATAAACCAGATGGGACTCAATCCCAGGTCTAAGCCACCATTATCACCAGCAGCTCTTTACCACTCTCCGTGAAAATCAGCTAAACTTTACTCTTGTGAACTTACCTTGGAAATATTTCAAAATAAATAACTTGAAATGGACTAATTTTTCAAAGGAAGAAGGGACCTTGGAAAACATCTGCTTCATTCCTCCTCTCATTTTAAAGACAAGAAAACTAAGATCAAAAGAACTCAAGTGGCTTTCATTGGTTATACAGATAATTAGTGGTAGAATCATAGCCTGAACCCAGATCTCTAAACTTTTCTGAACCTTACTGCCCTTCCACTGCAGCTCCCATCTGGAGTGTCTGGCTTTGATCAGACATTAACAAACTTTCTTTTCCCATTTCTCATGTTTAAGAAGTAGTCGAATATGTTTTCTTTGATTTTGCTTTTAGTGAAACCTCTACTTTAGGAGTTGTCAAATTATAATTTTAAATATGGTAAACTGTACTAATAAATAAATAATGTATTCATCATACCTCTTCTTTTTCTTAAGAGAATTATAGTGTATGTGGCAGATGCTAGATTGACAGACTTGAAGCCTTATTTTCAAAGTATTACCAGAATATTTAAATCACAAAAAAAGTATATGATATAATTGTATTTATGCTTACCTGCTTGGAACAATTTTTCAGTATGTCAATGGATTGAGAGTAGCTTCCACAACAGAGATTAAAGATAGTTACAAATTGTGTCTATATCCAACAGCGATGTAACAGTAAAACACACAAACATAGAAATGTAATAAAACACACACACGTATATAAATGACACAAGAAAAACTGGCCTGAGAAACAGAAATGTTCACTTAAAAATCTACCATAAATTTGAAGGTGTAATCAATGGCCAAGTTCTGATCATGCCTGATGCCAAGAAGAAAAATAATGGCTAAGCAAATACCATTAATCACTGTATTTACATAACTATCATTTTCCTATGTAAAGAGCTACCCTGGTGAGTGTTATAACACTTGTCAATTAGTTCTAATTAGTGTTTCTGCCTCTAAATGCTTGACTCCACTTTCAATTACAATTGTTTGCCTGTCTTAACAACTACTGTACTAGATATGCTGGTGTGAGGCCTGATACATTTTAAGCATAAACTATCAAGTCTCAACACCCCTACTCAGGTAAGCAGCACCATGCTGTTCTCTGTGTAGGTATGGTAATTGCTTGGACTTGATGCGGGCATCCAAAGATGACCCAGTTGTTGGCTGCCCTCATGAAGATAAAGTAAACTTCTTCCTCAGCCCCAGAAACAACTAAAAGCTTCACATTGCAATAATTTTGCAACAATCAGAATTGGACCTGTCCATCCCTTAGGATACCTACAAACAACTCTGAGAGCAGAGGTTTAAGAGATGACTGAATGAGAAGACATTATGGCAGCAAGCAACTTCAACACATGATGCGAAATAAAGTTTCTCACTCATGATTATATTTGCAATAAGTGGTGAGTATCTAGAGATGTGAATATTGCATTTCATATACTTTCTATGTTTCCCAACAGAATTCTGACTTTCTTGGAGATGGCAACAGGTGCAAATTTTTAAAAACTGTTTTGAAAGTTTGAATGTTTATGTAACTTCTCTTATGAGATTTATGAAAACACAAGTTATCCAGAAAATAAACTTTGTCCCTAACCAAATGTTCCTTCTGACTTCCTCTGACTCTTTTATAGAAACTCACCTGTGCCTGCAGACTCTGCTCTTTTAGCCTTGTGGAAGCTGTGTGGCAAATGGATGGAGGTGACCAATGTTCCATTCATTCTTTCAAGGATCTTGAAGTGAAAGTGTGTGAGCCCTGCAAGTGGGCCATGGCCTGCAGCACGATTATTGATAGTGCCCGCAGCATGGCCCACACAAAGCCTGAACAGACGTCTGCTAAGAGCGACTAAGACCAAACCTTCCAGTGACTCCAAAAGGTTAGGAAATGTTTCCTGATGGGGAAGAAAAAGAGAAAACCATCAATTTTCTATATCAGACATGGAAGCCATATTTTACACCCTAAATTAATGGGTAGAGACAAAAAGTATTCACAGAAAGTTAAGGAGATTCAGAATCTTTCTTGCAACATCTTCTTGTGACTCTATTATGATTCCTAGGTTCAAAACATGAAAGTTAGGAAATCAGGCACTCCTGGGTCTAAAAAAATCATAAGAATGTGATCTCAAGTAGGAGATGCCCCATGAGAAAATAACAGGTAGAAAGTTTTCAGTTGTATCTATTTAAAAACTTCTTTTATTTCTCTAATTCCTGCCTAGAGCAGTTTAACACCCCTAAGAAATAAACTGAGTAGGGAGAAACAACTCCAATATCTCACAGTCAAAGTGTAGTGTCAAGTTTGCATTGATCAGGAAACTGAATCAATAAAGTATCAAAGTCCCCACTCCCCCAAAAAACCTCATTTCATGGAAAAGCTGATTGATTTCCTATATATCAAAATATTCCTGAGTCCAGTTATATAATATGTTCTCACTGTTATTTTTTTTAATATGAGCCTCTAAGAAATTTCCTTTAATTTTTTTTTTAATTTTTAAAATATGTTATCTTTTAAAAAATTATTATTATTAGCTAGAGGTCAAAGAATCATTGGTGAAAGTTCAATCTTCATTCCCATATATAACCCAGAAATCTTCAACATCTATTTGAGGAAATAATAGGTAAGAATTAAGTGATTATAGACTATACAGATGGCGTATTTTGGGTTTTTTTTAAACTTTCAGCAAACTTAACTACTTCTTTTATCTGCACCCAAAGATACATGGTCACATAGGATAGCTTTGAGATAATAGCTTTGCTTTTTTTTTGATGAAGAATTATACCAAATTATGTTTTAGGTTATAAATTACTGTAATAAAATTGTTAAATTGGTATTATAAATTGATTCACCATTTGGGGAGGAAAATTTGCAATTTCTATTAAATATTTTTAATAACTATCATTTATCAAATGCTCATCGTATATTAGACACTGTTCTAAGTATTTACAGTCATTCTTAAAACAACTTCATAAGGTACTAATATATTTCACTAAATCCTAAAAAGCCACTAACTATGAGGGGCACTGTTACACTATGTATATCTAAGAGGAAGAAAAAACAACTGTGCATTATACTATGTACACCATTTTCTTGCCATTTATAATTTTTATTTTTACTCTCTCAAAGAGCTTTTTTACATTTAGATCTGTACTTTATCACATATCACTCCTCTGTGTGAACATTGAATATATAAATTAAATCAATTGGTTGAGATTCTTTACATTTGCAGTCCAATTCTTCTTGAATACTTTTTGACTCATAGTTAACAATGTCTGCATTTTTCTGCCAAATATTATCCACTATTCCATCAAGCTTGTTGGTGATGCAATATTTCTTTATAAAATTTGCTGCTAATCTCCAGAGTTTTCTTACAGGCTTTTGATACCCATTTGGCAACTTTTGTTACTGGTACTTTTTTTACTTAAATGAAGGTTTCAAAAGATTTTCAGACAACAACCAGGACTCATATCCATGCCGTCAAGGTCCTTAAATGGCTTGTTGGGAGGTTACAGGTGTTCAGTCACCGAACCAGTAATAACAACCTAGGTGCACATATGTCAGCAATGACATCTACATCATGTGCTACCTGGTTGACAATGATAAAATGGCATCAGTGTGGAGATGGATTCTGGTTTCAGAAATGTTAAAATATGAGAATAAACGAAATACTAAGAAGAAGAAATAATGACAGACAGCTTTGTATAGCACTCTGTAGTTGGACTGTGTAAGTACGGTACAAGTATGCAACCTAGCTCTTCACCTTACTAGCAACATGACTTTAGATAAGCTATTTAACCTTTGTACTCTTTAGTTCATTCATCAATAAAATGAGCATAATAATGGTAACCTTACCTTGTAAGGTTATTGTGAGAATTAAAAGCAGGAGTTAGCAATCCATTGTGGGGTATTTATTCTACAGACATACCCATAAATGTACAATTGTATATAAATATAAGATAGAAATATACATAGGAATGGCCATTGTTTTTATTGTTCAAAAATTAGAAACTCCTAAATTTCAGTCATTATGTTAGTTATAAAAATGATGGAATACACAAGCAGCAGAATACTATATAACTATGAAAAATAATGGAAAAGTCTACATGTCCTGATATGGAATAATAACCAACCTATCTTAAATGAAAAAGCAAGTTTTTAGAATAGGATGGTCCCATATTCAAAATAAACAAACAAACAAATGAACAATAATACATATGTATGCTTATGTATGTATTTGAATGTATACATGTATGTATGTATTTGAATATATGTGTTTGTTTTTAAAAAGTCTAAAAGATTATTACCCAAATTTTAACAGTAGTTTTATCTGAGGGATGAGATTATCTACACTTCATACACTCCTCTATTTCTTGAAATTTTAAAATGTTTTAAATTATAAAACATTTACAATCAGAAAAAAGAAAAACCACTGTGAGACTATATATTTATATGTTATACATTTATTCCATTTGTATATTAGGTATATAATAAAGATAAAACTATATAGACCAATAGCATGTTAGGAAGATAAAAGAAATGTAACAGGGGGCTTCCCTGGTGGCGCAGTGGTTGAGAATCTGCCTGCCAATGCAGGGGACACGGGTTCAAGCCCTGGTCTGGGAGGATCCCACATGCCGCGGAGCGACTAAGCCCGTGAGCCACAATTACTGAGCCTGCGCGACTGGAGCCTGTGCTCCGCAACAAGAGAGGCCGCGATAGTGAGAGGCCCGCGCACCGCGATGAAGAGTGGTCCCCACTTGCCACAACTAGAGAAAGCCCTCGCACAGAAACGAAGACCCAACACAGCCATAAATAAATAAATAAATAAATAAATTAAAACAAAACAAAACAAAAAATCCTATTCTTTAAAAAAAAAAAAAAAAAAGAAATGTAACAGGATCTGAGCAACAACTTTCCTAGAAACTTCATCAAAAATAAAATTGCCTTGATCAAATTTTTTTTCTGTCAGTCAATATTGACTATAAATACCCCTTCAACATCCTTTGACATGCTTTATTTATTCTCTGTACCCTTTCCTCTATTTTATATCTAAATGGGGAGTTTCCTCTCCCCAACATCTGCTATCTAGCTGTAGCAGATCCCCTCATCCCTCCTTTAGAAGGAATCCTACTAAAAATGTGGCCCAGTTCTGAGTTTACCCTCTAAATGTGAATTCACACAGTGACCTCTAGTCACTTGTACAAGTGAGGTTTGGGAAACTGCTCTCCTCTGCCTGGAATCCTGCTTTTCCTGTGTCCAAATCAAGTAGAAGACAGAACCATGAAGGTATTTGATATATGGATGCTCTCTACAGAGCCAAGCCATGGACCTATCATTAAAAACACATTTTGAATTTGTATGTGATTTTTCAAACACTTTACTTCCAGGTAAGCAAAATTCTTTCATAGAA
Source organism: Balaenoptera ricei (assembly GCF_028023285.1). Classification (NCBI taxonomy): domain Eukaryota; kingdom Metazoa; phylum Chordata; class Mammalia; order Artiodactyla; family Balaenopteridae; genus Balaenoptera; species Balaenoptera ricei. Next base: position 75,320,165 of record NC_082641.1, read on the forward strand.
GAAACAAAAGTAATAGAAGCCAACAGATGAACACAGAGATGAGGTGGCAGGTTATGCTTAGAAAATATTTGTTTTCTAGTGTTAGCTCAGATTAATCCATGAAATATTTTATGTGTTGCTACCAAAGAGAAGGAATAATACAAGAAGCTTACAATGACCTGCAAACAGCAGTATTTGTGCATCTCCATTTCATTAAGGTCTCTTGGTTATCAACTAATGAGAAGTTTTCTCTCATGAAACTCGGCATATTCCTATTTAATTGATCCCTATGTGCAGGTACTAAGGGGTAGGTTTCTTAATATAAATATCTTGGCATCTTTATTGTTAGCATAAAGGTATAAACTGGTACAAACTTTTGGAGAGATAATTAAGAAAAATGCTCCTATGCAGATTTCTGAATTAACATCATAATCATACTTTTAAGAACTAAGAATATTGAATTCTTAATGTAGGCCTAAAACTTTACTAAGCAGTTTACAAGGACTACCCAGTGATGTGCTGGTAAACCTGCTCTCCAGGAAGGAAAAGGAAAGCTCTAATTTATAGAATTTGCCAATTTCCATTATGTAAATACTCCCCCATGCCGATTTTAAACTACATAGATTTTAACACCCAGCTCACAAAATTCCTGAATAATTAACAATTGGCCAGCTCCAGCACATCATCACATTTTATCCTCAAAACAGACCTTTATAGTAGAAATTATTATCCCCTTTTACAGATGTTAAAACTGAGGCAGAAATTGGTGACATTAATTTGCCCAAGTTCATACTGTTGGAGGGGTCACGGGTCTTCCTTTTCTTTATGCTTTTGCATATGTATTATAATTTTAATCTTTTTCAGAGAAAAAATGCAAATTAGCAACCAAAGAATAAACTAAATCAGAAAGAAGAAAACTCAAAGCCAAACATCCCTCTGGTGTGCTATTTGCCTAGAAAAACCTGCCACGGTAATGGATTCCAATGGGGTGTAAAACTTAGCAGTTAAAAAAAAATACTCTAGCCTGAAAACAGAACTGACAAAGCTTTAGGACATGCTTGACATCTTTTCTTAAGACTTTTTAAAAAAATACTTTTAGTAGCTACAAAAGAAGAGTTAATCAAGGGTCTAAAGTTGCTGGGTCCAAAATGTGATATTTTGTTGGGCAAAAGTGAATAACTTTTTTTAATAATGATTATTCATTATTTAATAACAAGTATCATGCTGCAATATTATAAATATTTCTGTGAAAGAGTAAAAAGAATAACTCTTACAGAAGGTTTAGCAAAATAAGCTACAGAAAAGAAGATTTAGAAAGAACTACACGACGATTTTTCCATATTAATTATAAGTGTTATCCTTTCAAGGAAGTCTTAGAAATGAAGCTATTTCAGAAGAGAGCTAATATAGTAGAAAGAAAAAATACTGAGCATGTAAATCACTCGGCACTGAAACCTGAGTTTGAATCCCAGTATTTTCACCTATGATCTGTGTATTCATAAATAAGTTGCTTAGCGTTTTTCTGAGCAAAAAGGAAAAATCATTGTTGTCCAGATTCAAATAATATGATGATAATAATAGCTAATATTTTTTGATCAATTTGAATGTTCCAGTTCCGGTACTAAGTGAATCACAGGGATTATTTCATACAATCCTCTTACCTCAATGAGCAAATTACTACCTGATTTTACTGATGGGAATCCGCCCTGCTTGGAACACAGCTATTAACCAGTAGAAGAAGGACTCAAAGACAGGGCTTCTAACTTCTAAACCTTCTTACCCATCATTCCACATTTTGTATATATAATGAAAGGGAATGAGAACTTCGAAACCATGGTGATGTCATCTCCTTTAAAAGGTTGTGGTTTCTTGAGGTCTGGAACTGTGCCATGTTCCTCGCTGTATCCTCAAGTATAGTACCATACAAAATGCATGAATGAATACAGGCATGAATGAATGTGTTATCGGTAAGAGTTGAGCATCAACAATACTATACTGTGAATACTATCATAATCCCAGAATCTCAAACATGTGTGTGTTTTGTTAATCGTTTTGAGTTCCAAAGAACTGGGTTTGGGCAGTGCTTGGTAAGCTAATTAATAACATTTGCCACCCAAATTTAAATATGGCAATGTATTTGTAAGGGATTTATTAGAAACTATTTTTTACCTGCTGAGTTGTAATTAAAAGATCTTTGCTTTGAATACTTTAGAAAATACTTCTTTACTATAGCTTTCTTTTCCAAATTTTGAAAGTGTCAAACTTCGTCCGATTTCTGCCTCTGACTACCTGTCTATAGATATTTAACATGACTAGGACTCAAAATGGGGCTTTGGATAGAAACAAGATAGTGTTGATTACAGCCTCCAAGTTAACATCAATGGTCAAAAAGAACATATCATAACAGAATTTTGCTTAGCTTCATTTCCTTGTTCCATTTTTTTTCACTATTTCTATAGTTTGGAATTATTATTTTGAGCTAATAAGACCAACTTTGCTAAGATGATCTCTGTTTAGAAGAGCTAATATTTCTACTCTACTGTTACATGCCTCATATATGAAAACTTATGCTCCTAATCACAAGGGAGATGAGTACAATTCATTAACTTATAAAAATAAAAACAAAAGCTAGCAAACAACACAAGTCCTACTATAATAGATTAGAATTGCAAGCTTCTTTATAGGGCAAAAAATATAATTTCCCTCACTATGAATTGTTCTAGGCTTTTAAAAAATCTATTTTTTCTACTTAGAGTATCTTGTGAAAACTTCCTTTCCTTCCACATGATTACATTTCCATTATGATTTCTGATGTATTCATTTTCCTACTCTTCACACTACGTCCTTTCTGGTACATTCTCTTTTTCTTTCTATTTATTCCATTAGACTTTGGGCAGAAAGAGTACCTTACTTTTCTTTCTTTCTCTGGCTCCTTACACAGTACATGGCACATAGTGAATAAGTTTAATATACATTGATACTAAATGTTCAGTCATTTACATACTTTTTTCTTCATAATCTGGTATCGGAAAAGGAGACAGAGAGGGTAATGGAGGGGGAAAGAGAGAATGTGCGTTCCTCTTTTTTCAGCCCTAAACATTTATCTAGGGTTTTGGTTTTTGGGGTTTTTTTTTTAGCATTAATTGAGCACTGTCAGACATAGAACTATAAGTCTGGTCAAATAGAGTCTTCCAAAGAGAGATTTTCAAAAGGTTTAGAGAAATTTTTTTCATCTCAATAACTAGCAAGCATAATTCATTCACTGGAGGGGGGATGGGTTAGGATAATCTGTAGAGATCCTTGTATTTTGTAGAACTAGCAACGTATAACCCACCCACTTCAGCATTTAATCCAGTGACTGTGTTCATCAGACATATTAACACAGAGGTTAACAAATAGTTTCTCAAACTTCTCATAGACGGACTGTGAATCAAAGATTTGTACTGCATCTTTCTTGATAAACTAGATCTGATCACTCTCATCATAAAATTCCTCCACAGCTAGCACACCAAGAGTATTGGTCTTGATTGACAGATCATGAGATTCTATTACAGTTCATTATATTCATAATCTGGGTACTCCTAGACAAAGAATTTCATGTTTCCCCAGTTCCAACCCAAGAATAACATAATTACAATTTCATATTTTTTTGTGTAACCCCAGTCCACTAGATTTAAGTACTCTGGTTTTCCCCTAGGACTCACTCCTCAAAGATTTGAAGCAGCTTAGAAAATACAAAGATTGGAGGCAGGAGGGGAGGGAGAAACTGCAGCCAACATGATGTCTTTGAGGAGTCATTTGACTGTGTCAGCACATCAAACAAAATGAGTGCAATGGAGAACAAGTGGGGTATTTTATCACCCCCTTAGAGCTTAGCCTGCCAGGGGTAACTGCCCTGGAGAAGGATTCAAAGGAAGATGAAAAGACTGCAATGAGGTTTCAGTACTTCTTACTCGGTCAGTTAAAATGACCATCCTGCAGGCCAGTATCATTGGGGACTCCAGGGAAGAGAGAGATCTCATTAACTCTAAGGGTGTCTTGATTTGGATATGGCCAACACCCCAAGCGTTAGAACTGTAATCTGATGGCCGAACTGCAAAAGAATGATTCCCATTTTAGCGGCTTTGTAAAGGGCCATAAAATACTGTTGTACGGGAAACATCCTGGCTGGCTGGCCAGCTGATTCCCTTCCAGACTCTCCTTGTAAGAAACTCTTCAGCAGACTAGAAAGGAATATAAAACTGTGAAAGAGCTGATCAGAGTGAACCAAGAAGTGACCCACTAAAGGACCCAGCAGAACACAATGCTGGAAATCAGTTCTACAAGAAGGGTTTCCATCTGCAGCAGCGAGAAGAGTAAATGTCTATCACCTATGGAGTATCACCTTTGGAATTTCAGAGCTGGTAGAAGTAGCACTCTGCAATTAGTAATCTATGATTCTGGTTTCTGACCTCCCAACTCCATATGACAAGTTAGACCTGCTCAAATGTAAACTCTAACAAAAAACATTTAAGGAGAATACCTAGTTAACACACCCTACACGTTTCACTCCCAGTAATTTATATTTCTATATTAAAACAATTTGTTGCCAATAGGATGTAAAGTACCATTATGCCTGCTTACGTCCTGGAAAAGATCTATTACCATCCACATACTCTGGAGGGTTAAGGTTAAGTTAAAAGATTATTCCCTTCCCCAGCTACTTAGATTACCAAAAAAGATAGCCATGTAAGATTACTTTGCCTTTTCTGACTTTAAAAAGTTGCCTGCTTGCTACCTTTTTTTATCTGAAGCCTGTAGGCAGATTCTAATTTGGCCCTGCAAAAAAATCTGTTTGGCCCTGGGCTGAAGGAAGATGTTAATTTTCATGACTGTTTTAGAACACATCAAAATTCAGTATGCATTTTTTTCAGGATTTCAAAGCAATATGCTTAAAACATGCAATTTAGAACTAGAACATATAGAGCATTTAAAAATACTCAGGTTTTACCAAGAATCCATCCGGTCTATTATTGCAATAAGTAGGATACAAAGATATCTTTATCTGGTTGTGAATGAAACTCTGTCTACTTAGAAGAAAGTTCGAAGTAAAATTTTAGCTCTCTTAGTTCTACAGAGGTTTTCTAGCTTTGACAGTAGAAATTTGGTGTAGTTGGGGAAAAAAAGCAATTATAAAATTGAATATGCATTATGCATTTCTCAAAAAAATTTTGAAAGAAAATGGTTTCTAGTTTTTAATATGTGTCTTTAATGTATCTTAAGTAACACTCTTGGCTTAGTCAATGGATGTAACAATAAAATGAGTGAGAATGACTCATTCCACCATGAGGGTCTGTTAAGATGGACATGTTGAACACTTCCGTAGGTTTCATTCACAGTATTTGTGCGCTCGTATGTCAAGCGACGGAGGCTCTTTCCTGAGAACAGGTAGATAAGAATATTAAAAAACGGTCCAAAAGAAATGCATTTGTAATTCTCCCCCTCACATATGCCAGAATGCACTTAGAATCAGCCTTAATGAATTTGCTCCTTTGGGTAAATTTTTAAAATTATTTGTTTGATTCAGTTTCTGTCAAATTAAAATTGAATTGGATTTGGTTTACTGTTCACAGTTGTATTAGTTTGCTCAGGCTGTCTAACGAGATACTACAAACTGGGTGACTTAACAGAAATTTATTTTCTCATAGTGCTGGAGGCCAGAAGTCCAAGATCAAGGGGTCAGCGGGGTTGATTTCTTCTGAGGTCTCGCTCTTGACTTGCAGATGGCCCTCTTCTCCCTGTGTCTTCACGTGGACTGGGCTCCATGCATGTGCATTCCTTGAGTCTCTTCTGTGTGTCCTAAGCTCCTCTTCACACAAGGACACCAGTCAAATTGGATTCGTGCCCACCCTAACATTTAAACTTAATTATCTCTTCGAAGTCCCTAAGCCAAATACAGTCGCATTCTGAAGTACTGGGGGTTAGGGTTTCAACATGAGGGGACCCAGTTCAGTCCATAACAACAGTGTTCACCAAATCATGAGATGTGTTCTGATTTAATTTGGGGTTGGCTCAATTTATCCATCAAGTCATTAGTGGCACACAGGCTAAGAATATTAAAGGTAGATAGATAGATACATAGATAAAATGTAAGCATAAAAGAAACAATATTGAAAGTCATTTTAATTAAACAAATAATCCCCCAGCATTGTTGCCATATTCCGGACACTGTTGCTCTGTGATATGTTTTAATTAAAAGACAGACTCATTGGATAGATTCTTAAAATAGCCCCAATTATTTTTATATGTAATTTAAAAAAAGTAATTACTGCCATTGAAAGTCTATGGTGTTCTAGGCACTGTGGATAGATCTTTTAAATACATTATTTCAGTTATTGTCAGAACAGCTTAAGAAGTAGAGATTGTTATCCCTGTCTTACTAATGGAAAAGTTAACGGTAAAAAATTTTAAATACTCTGCCAAAATCACATGCTAGTAAGTGATAGAGCCTCGATCCCAACACAAGCCTGCTTGTCACGAAGGACCATGTTTTTACCAATAATCTAAACTGTCTCCTAAAGCCTCAGCAGAGTGTTCAAAGCTAGTTTTATTCAGTTCTGTCAGATGAGATATTCCTATAACCAGGTAAGAATATCAAGGGGGGGGGGCACTTCCCTGGTGGTGCAGTGGTTAAGAATCCGCCTGCCAATGCAGGGGACACGGGTTCAAGCCCTGGTCCGGGAGGATCCCACATGCCGCGGAGCAACTAAGTCCATGAGCCACAACTATTGAGCCTGTGCTCTAGAGCCCGTGAGCCACAACACTGAGCCCACGTGCCACAACTATTGAAACCGCGCACCTAGAGCCCGTGCTCTGCAACAGGGGAAGCCACCACAATGAGAAGCCCGTGCACCACAATGGAGTAGCCCCCACTCACTGTAACTAGAGAAAGCCTGCGCGCAGCAACGAAGATCCAACACAGCCAAAGATTAATTAATTAATTATTTTAAAAAAATTCTATTAAAAAAAAGAATATCAAGGGGAAGGACGATGTTGCAAACTAAATTCAACTCATATTTATTGATTTACATAGGTTGTATTAAGTACTGTGCTGGACACTGAGTTTAGGATGATGAACAGGACATAAGCCTTCAAGAAAATCACAAATTGGTCAGGAAGACAGACACTTACATGACAAACTGCAATGTAATAGCGTAAGTCCTAGAGACTTATTACTCAGCAGGCTGTCTAAGGCATTATTTGGTAAAAGTATAAGAAATCCTCTATATTATAAAACACACTAAATACTATAGCAGTTCTTACCATAATACTTGTGACAATCATTTTATAATTAAAAAATAACTAGATAAATGGCAAGAAATCCTGCTTGCATGTTCTTAAGGCTCAGTTCTATCACATTCTATTTCAGTAAATTCCAACAAAGTTCAGCTGAATTGTTTCATTTAAATTTTACTATAACATTTTTACAAGCCACAGTTTCTGGTCAATGATGCTTTGGCTATGGAACTGAGTACATGGTAATACCTATTCTGTGCTTTAAAATACAGCCCTCTATTTACCAAGCAGAAAGACAAATGCCAGTTAAACTACTCTTAGTTCCATCTTTCTGATGTTCAAGTGCAGGAACAATTATCTCCATCAATATTTAATGGCCTAATCCTAAGCAGACAGTGCCACAGTGTAGGCAATAGTCCTGTTAACATGCTGTTAATTTCCAAGCATAGAGGCAGAAATGGACTATACAGTTACTGAAAGTGCACAGCAGTACATTTCACTAAGGTAAAATTCTCTCCGCATTCTCTGGTCTACCTTCATTGATAGTAAGGGAATTAGAAACATTTCAGAGTTTTGTTCAGTGGGTTAAGCTTGTTCACTCTTTAAAATTGGTGGAGAGAATGCAGCTTTCCCACTTCTCCAGTATTTTGAATAACAAGGTTTGCAGCTCTTGGATTCAAGGCACATATCTCATGACCCCACCTACCTGCAGCTTTATTTTGTTTGGTTTGGTCTTTTTCTGATGTAATGCTTTAAATATCCATTATATAACAAGAGTCGTTGCCTAGATACTTGAAATCTAGACCCTTGGACTTCAATTAGAAATCTTCCTGTAAAATAAGAGAGAGAAATGCCAACATAACGAGAGTCCTAAGAAAATGTAATGCAAATAATTTTTACAACTACAGCATGGATAGAGAGGACTTCAGTAGCCTAAATAATTTCATTAAGAAGATCGCATTGTTAACCGTATAGGATTAGTTCTCTTTCTCTTCCTATTCTTTTAAAAAGATTGAAGACTGCGCGGGGGAGGGATGTAGGAGGAAAACCACCACGTAAAACAATCCTTTGGGAGAAAACAGCTTAGAGAAAGTGCGGGCAGAGAAATCACGTAAGGATTCAAAGAGCAAGAGCAACGGTAGAAGAAACAAAAGCTCCTTCTTGTTTTTTTTTTTTAATTTATTTATGGCTGTGTTGGGTCTTCGTTTCCGTGCGAGGGCTTTCTCCAGTTGCGGCGAGCGGGGGCCACTCTTCATCGCGGTGCGCGGGCCTCTCACTATCGCGGCCTCTCTTGTTGCGGAGCACAGGCTCCAGACGCACAGGCTCAGTAGTTGTGGCTCACGGGCCCAGTTGCTCCGCGGCATGTGGGATCTTCCCAGACCAGGGCTCGAACCCGTGTCCCCTGCATTGGCAGGCAGACTCTCAACCACTGCGCCAGCAGGGAAGCCCAGATTCTTCTTTATCTGTTTATTAATAGGCTAAATACATTCCTGGCAGCTGTACTTGAGAATAAAGTCTGTATTATCTTCCTTGTGACTTCAAGTTTGACCTTAAAAATTATCTAACCTCCTCTAAGTCTGATACAATTGGTTTTTAAACCCAACTTAGTTCAGATTTTCCACTGAATGGAAAATTTCCCCAAGTTTCCCTCTTAAAGGTGTTGTATTACTTAAAATGCTTTCGGGTTACTCTCCTTATTTTTTCTTTCCTTTTTGTACGTCATGAGAATCCAGATTTTCCAGTGTTAAATATCAAACATAGTGTCAACATTACAGAATAAAGCTCAAATACATTTCTCCTAAATATAAAGGTAATAAACATCAAATTTGTCAACGTTATCCAACTGGAGTAAAAGCAAGAAAGCTTGATCGGTTTGGTAATCTTGTTGAGTCAGGTGAACATGGTAGTAGCTACTCACTTTTCACAAATTGGAGGGGAAGGAACTTCATGTCTTTATACAATTCTCTAGTTCTTATAAAGAAAAGTGCAGAATGTCCCTGTAAGAATATTTCTTGTTTCTTTGCCAAATACAGCTCTTAAGTACTATGTTTATATAACCATCTGCCATGTTTACGCAGGAGAACTCAAAGGCAGAAATCTCTCTTTCGTCAAAAGCATAGCCATTCCCATTCGCTTACCTATTAGATAAATTAATATGGAGTAGATTACAATCTTTCTCCATAAATGTTCATTAACTTAAAAGCAGTGTTAGGCCTAATGTAAAATGGGGGTGTGGATAATTTTGTCTTTTACATGCTACCTTTCTCCTCTTGCCCTCCATCAGGAATCTAGTGACTGCTGATTGCCTGGTCGTTTCCATTCTGCACTTCACGTAGACAATGTTCCTGCCCACGTCCTTCCCTTCATTCGTTCAACAGATACCTGTCGAGCTACCACATGTCATCAGGCAGTGTTCCAAGCAGGTATTTGGGTTATATCGGTGAACCAAACAGAGATCCCTGGCCCCAAGAAGCTTACATTATAAGAAGGGAAACAGAAAGAGAATAATAAATATAATAAATGAATAAATTATATAGGATGTCAGCAGATAATATGGTATGCAAAAGAGAAAAGTAAAGCATGGTAGGGAGGACTGTAGGGGTGCTCCATGTGGGAAGGAAACTGTGCTCCCCATGAACTAGAAGTTGGCCATGAGAAAGTCTGGAGGAAAGCTCATAGGAGGACAGGCCAACGCCCAAAGGCCCCAAGGTCAGTGTCTGCTTGATGTGTTTGGGGAGCCACAGGAAGGCCACTGTGCTGAAATGGGATGAACGAAAAGGGGAGGACTACGAGAAGAGGGAGAAAGGATACAGGCTGAGGGAGGAGTGGGGATCCTAGCAGGCCACTGGGAAGCTTTGCTTTTTAATCTACCTTTAACCTCATTCCACAAAGTTCTGTGCCTTCTTAAGGCTCAGAGCTGATTGGTTTGATGATATATTTATTTATTCATTTAATCCTTTATTCATTCATTCAGCAAATATCTATGGAGGGCATAGTACTGTACTAGGGATCATGATAGGCAGTAAGGATGTAACAGTAAGCAAAGGCAGACATAAGCCCTGTCCTCAGGGAGTTTATGATCAAGTGAGGAAGACAGTAATCTGATCATCGTAGGAGAAGTGCTGTGAAGCCAGTGGCACAGAGGCACATGGTGCTCTGGGAGTCTGGCATAGGAGGACGTGACTTAGTCCTGAAGGTCAGCGAACACTGCCCCAGGAAAGCAGCAATTAAGTGGCAAGCCAAAGATAACTAGGTGCTCACTACGCTGTCTAGGAAAAAGTGGTGAGGGGAAGAGCAAGTGGTAGCAGGGTGATTGCTGGAGACTAAAAGAGCTGGTGGAGGGCTTCCCTGGTGGCGCAGTGGTTGGGAGTCTGCCTGCCAATGCAGGGGACACGGGTTCGAGCCCTGGTCTGGGAAGATCCCACATGCCACGGAGCAACTAGGCCCGTGAGCCACAATTACTGAGCCTGCGCATCTGGAGCCTGTGCTCCGCGACGAGAGGCCGCGATACTGAGAGGCCCGCACACTGCGATGAAGAGTGGCCCCCGCTTGCCACAACTAGAGAAAGCCCTCGCACAGAAACGAAGACCCAACACAGCCATAAATAAATAAAAAATAAATAAAAATAAAAATAAAATAAAAGAGCTGGTGGAGAGTGATGGGGATGAGTCTGCAGAGGGGGATAGGGAGGTGAAAGTTGAATTTCTAGGGTTCAAAGGCCACAATAAGAAGTTTCTCTTTAACCTAAGTGCATTGGGAAGCCACCAAAAGATTTTAAGTAAGGCAGTGATCTGATCAGATTGAAGTTTTAAAGATCATTAATCCATATTGAATATGTATTAATGAGTTTATATGTCTATCTTCTAGAGAGTTTGTTGGCATTTTAAAGAGATCCTTATAGGGATAACCTTGAACCCAAACAAATCTGGGTGGGAATGTTAAATATTGTAACAAGTCAATGCAGGGGAAAAAACTAGTTGGTTTGGGAGATTATTGAGCAGCCCATCAATTAAGTCACAAAACAAAGTCAGATTCTATGTACTAAGCCTATAAAATATGGCTTTCATTAAACTATTAAGATGTCAATGAAGAACAAAATATTGGTTTAGTGTGAATACTAAATCCCTTTCATTTCTTTGATAAGCATTTTGAGGCCTAGTGATATTAAATGACTTTCCCAAGGTCACAGAGAAATTTCATAGCCGTTTACACAGCGTAAATTGCTTTTAAAAAAGTAAAATGGGCAAATTAATTCAAGAGTCAAACTGGAAGGTGTGGACATGTTAATGACTCCTCACTTTTGTTTCCACTTCTAAAACATTATGGAACACTTATGTCCATACGGCCTTTAAAATCCTGCTGTTCTCTGGGCACAGTTCATAAATCCCAGTCAAAAGGCTCGCCTGCAATATCTTTCTCACAGTTGTGTATTGAGTCTTCTCAAATTAGTCCTCAGAGGGAAAGCTGTTTGGTGCGCACCTTTCCTCTCCCTCATCTTCAGCACTATGCCCTCCCGCCATTATCACGGCCACACACATTTAATTCAGTCAACATTATTGAGCGTCGACTGTACACCAGACAGTCTGATAAGATACAAAGATTTTTAAAAAATTAAATTCCTATCCTCCAAAAATTCAGTGTAGTGAGAGCAACTGGCAGGCAAATGATTGGATAAAAACAATGTCACGGCTCCTCTTTAGAGTTGGACACGGAATGTTGTAGAGCAAGACAAACATCACACCTAAACGTGCCATAGAAGAGGCTGCACAGAAATGACCAAAGTGGCTCGTTCTGATGGACTTGGAAGAGTTTGCCACGCAGACAGGGGAGAAGGGGTACTTCAGGCAAGCAGAACTGCACGAATAAGCAGCTACTTCAGACGGTGTGGACAGCTACAGCACGGGGTAGGTATAGGGAAGTAAGGCACGATTAGACTACAGAAGTAACCAGGACATAGATCCTAGAGGAAATCTTATACCCGTATAAGAATTTGGAATTTTCTCCTTAGAGCAACAGAGAAACCTTGAAGGTGTTTTAACAGATATTAAGATGTAAGGTAAGATACAGAGAAACTGATAAGATTTGCCTCTTTGATACAATTAGTAAATATTACATTCCTAGCATAGTTATTAAATGGTTTACATATTTCTGGCAATATGTTCATTGAGTTCGACTAGATTGGCATTCATTCTAAATTGTCATTGTCCTGAATTATCAAAACATCCATTTTTTTTTTTAATTTATACTGGCCCACACTAGATCACAGAAAATATTCTCCATACAATAACTTGATATTCATCCTCAAGGTTACATTATTTCTTCAGAGTATCAAATGGTACTCATGTAATCTGAAAGAGTTGTGTCCAATTCCCTTCCCAGGGAAGAATTTGCTGACCATGAAAAAGATGTCAGTTAGACAAAATATCACAGTGTGTCTGTTCAGGGCATGTTGGCAAACAGTGCATATGGTTAGGCTTTCCAAAAAAAAAAATGATAACATTTAAGTTTTGGGTTTTTCTGTTTTTTTTTTTTTAAAGGAATGCCATGATTAGCAATAGGAAGCCTTAAACACAATAGTGGGCTGGCCAAAAAGTTCGTTCGGGTTTTTCTGTTAGATGTTATGGAAAAATCCGAACAAACTTTGTGGCCAACCCAATAGCATTGAATAGATAGAACTCCCAACTCATTAGAATCAGAATGATCTATGGGTTAAAAAATTGCTGCCTAGGAAAGGGTTGACACAGTTAGAGCTCATCTTTGAGAAATAAGGATCTGCAAATAATTTCAAATGCATTAGGCAAAATGGCAGTGGTATATACTGAAGCATTCAGGGAATGGCATTTTAAATAAATACTTTAAGATATTTTTTAAGTGAAAGAATATTTATGGAATATTTCTTGATTATATGATATTCATAAATTTTTCAATTATTGTCATATGATTTTCAAATGTGTGTGCATGTGTATTAGGGTTTTGCTGTAGTAATATATCTCCTCTGATATTCTCATTATCTCTTTGATAATTCCAAGAGATTTGGTATGGTTTATGTAATTTTCTTCAATTTATTTTTAGTCTAAAGCAACACTGCCTCTACCAAAGTGAGTAAAGTACTGAATTTCCCAAGACATGACAACAAATATACCCATATTTATATCTTTCGATGACATTCAAGGCTTAATGTCAAACGATAACCAGAGAGGTTTTCTCTTCTGTCCAGTGTAGCCAAAACACAAGAGGAAGCACTTAATGTTAAAGTATATTATATTTTATTGTGTTTTCCCCAGATTAAGTTTGTAAATTAAGCTTTTTTGAAGTGACATGAATGAATAGGGAATTTAAATTATTAAATTGGATTGAACATTTGCCACTTATACAGAACATTATTCTCTTATTTAAAATTTGTGACATAAAAAATGCTGTTGAAAATTGGTGTTTTATACCTGCACACATTTTATGACTACAATGAGATGATACAGGTGCCACAAAATTAATTTTATGTCTTTATGTCTTAATGACCACACCTTACCCTTTCACCCTTGCCTTCTCCACCCTTCCTTTACATTGTTTTGTGCTTGTAATCATTAAAAGTAGTCTTTAGAAACCAATATTATTTGAAAGCTAAGCTATATAGAAGATCCTTCAAAGGCTATGTTAAAATTTACCTCTAGATTGCGCAAAATAAGGATATTTTTTTTCTTAGATTACATGGAGTTGACACACCTCGAATTAATTTTACTCAGCTGTGTTTTGCTATGATGCCATCTGCTTATATTGAGGCATCCAAAAGGAAACATTTCAGTGAAACCCATCATTGTTCATGTAGGACCTTATTGTGTGATTAACACATTGTTCCCTTTGTGAAGGCACATCTGGTATCAACATAAATAGTAGCTGAACTTCCTCAGAGTTCCCAGTATTTTTTTCTCCATTCTGTATCTTGTAAATTATGTAACTGAACAAATTTTCTTTTTCCCATTATAAAACCTGGAGCCAGCTTTGAAACCTAAATACTTTAGTCTTATATTTTTTTCTATTTGTTGTACAATTTTATGTATTTTAACACACGTATGGATTTGTGTGATCACCATCACAATCAGGATTCAGAACGATTACACCTTCCCTGTACCTAAGCACTGGCAACCTCTGCTGTTTTCCATCACTGTATTTGTCTTTTCTAGCCTGTCACATAAATGGACTCGTATGTAATCTTTTGAGACTGGCTTCTTTCACTCAGCATAGCATCGTTTGTAAGGCTTATCTAAGGTATTGCATGTATTGGCATCTTGTTCCTTCTTATTGCTCAGTACCAGTTTGTACGCTCACCCATTAGAAGGCTTTAGATGGTTTTCAAGTGTGGGACACTAACATACAGAACTGCTATCAACTTTCATCTACAGGCGTTTGTGTCAATATAAGGTTTAATTTCTACAGATAAACATCAGGAGTGATACTGCTGATTCATATGGTAGGTATATGTTTAACTTCATAAGAAACTGCTGTACTGTTTTCCAGAGTGGATGCACCATTTTTCATCCCCACCAGCAATGTGTGAGAGGTCTATTTTCTCTACAGTCTCACCAGCACGTGGTATTGCCAGTATTTTTATTTAAGCCATTTTGTTTATTTATTTTTTTTATACATCTTTATTGGAGTATAATTGCTTCACAACGCTGTGTTAGTTTCTGTTGTACAACAAAGTGAATCAGCCATATGCATACATATGCATTCCCATATCCCCTCCTTCTTGAGCCTCCCTCCCATCCTCCCTATCTCACCCCTCTAGGTCATCGAAAAGCACCAAGCTGATCTCCCTGTGCTATGCTGCTGCTTCCTGCTAGCTATCTATTTTACCTTTGGTAGCGTATATATGTCAATGCTACTCTCACTTCGCCCCAGCGTCCCCTCCCCCCTCCCCGTGTCCTCAAATCAAAACTACAATGAGGTATCACCTCATACCGGTCAGAATGGCCATTGTCAAAAAATCTAGAAACAATAAATCGTGGCGAGGGTGTGGAGAAAAGAGAACCCTCCTGCACTGTTGGAGGGAATGTAAATTGATACAGGCACTATGGAGAACAGTATGGAGGTTCCTTAAAAAACTAAAAATAGAACTACCATATGACTAAGCCATTTTAATAGATTTGTGATAATATCTCACTGAGGTTTTAATCTGAATTTCCCTAAAGGCTAAGAATATTGTACATCTTTTCATGAACGTATTTTCTTTGGTCATTTTAATTCTATTACATGTCCACTTTTGCTTTTCCGTCTTTTTTGTGGCTTTTAAATTTATATCACTGCTTTTTATCACAGCTTTTCCTCCGTTATTGAAGAAACTTAAAACATTTCTGGAATAAGTGTGAGTATAAATGCATAAGTTAAATTAAATACAAAATAAAGTCACATAAATGTAGCATTTCAACAAATTCCAATGTTAGTTTTTTTATTATTTTAGTCTTATACTGGATGTGTTTTGTGGTCTATGAAAGGTATAAAGAATTGTATTTTTCTCTTCTCATTTCTAATTCTGTTACTTTCTAAGCTCTGGAATGAAATCTAGAAGGAAAAAAAAAACAGTAGATCATTGAAAGCAGACAAAATAATACTTCCAACAAAGAACCCCATGGAACTGTTCTTTTGAAATGTTATTACGTTGTCTTTGTGTGTATTTGGCTCTGCCAGTTGCATTCTGCAATTCCTGTTCTCTGCCAGCTCTGGAGAGATAATAGAGCCAAATAACTGTGGGTTTTTTTGATCTAGTTGTCACCAAAAAGTTTGACAAAAGTCCCGTAAGCATTAGAACTATAAAAAAAAATTTACAGCAAAATCGGTAAAAGCTTGAAGTTTAACTGAATTGGTTCTGCATTAAACCCATGGTTTAGACCAGGCTCATTAAAAGCACAAATCTTGTTGCAAACCCAAGATTATTTCAAATGATGTGATTCATGCTCTAGATAGCTGCCATAAAGGTTTTGGTAAAATATGATGGTTTCAATTAACTCTTCATTTGAAATTGTGTATGTAAAATGCACAGCTAAAAGCAAAACTCAAGTACTATATCGCATAAACAAAAATGCCCCATCACTTTTCCCTGAAGAAGTTAGGGCAAATGCTCTGCCAGCTCGTAACAGGAGATCACTGTGCTTGGAGCACTTCACATGAAATGCTTGCCTGCTAAGTCTATGAATCTAAGCCCTAAAATCGAGAGGAATTTGTAAAGGCTTCAGAGGGGTCTATGTGTATTTTTTTAAGCTTCTCTAGGGGATTAGGACTATCTGGTTTTGGAGAAGTGAGTGACTTTCTGACTCTGTTGGTCTTCTTCTCTCCAAAATGGTTAAAAAAGTTTACCTTGAGGCCAGTCTGTGGTTTAGCAGAATCTCAAAAGCAAGAAGAAGACCTTACATCTCCTCCACTTCATTGCCGTACTTCTTTAAGAGAGAAGGAAGGGAATTAGGGACAATGGAAGGAAAAGAAAGAGAGAGGGAGGAAGGAAGAAAGGAAGGAAAGAAGGAAGGAAGGAAGGGAGGAAAGGGAAAGGAAAGAGGTTTCTGGAACACAATAAAACCTCAATACATATATGTGGAGTGAATGAATGAATGAATATAAATTACTTAAAAGAAGATATCACAATGTGAATGGATTTAGTCAATGCATAAATGATGAATACTGCATTCTTTCTTCTACATAAGGTGTGAATGGTGGCAGAGAATAAGCCGGTGGGGTAAAGACTGCTCCTAAATGTAAGGGAAGGGTCCTGGAAAAGGACATGAAAGATGTCAAGTAGTTTTCTCAAGAGGACACTAAGATACAAAGATGCAAGTAGTTCACAGGATTTTGCCTAGAGCTGGTCCAGTTTAACTTTATCGAATCATCATGAATTGTTTGATGTGGTATAGCATGTTCATAAGCCAGGTTCCAAGGGCAAATTTCTTGGGTTGAATTCCTGTCACCAACTACTGACTATCTGTCCTTAAGCTTTACCATCTCTGTGCCTCAGTTTCTTCATCCGTTCAGTGAAGTTTAGTGGAACCTATCTAATAGTGTTGTTATGAGGATTGAGTTAATGTAAATAAAAACACTTAGTTCAGTAAGTGTATTGAAGCCTTAATGTGTTGGCTCTTATTATTCAGTAAAACTAAATTATGAAAGGTATATCAACCTATTGTCCATAAAGAAAGAGTGGGGCTATCTTCTTTGTGATTATAGGCCCTCAAAATTAGCCTCCCATCAGTTTAAGCACTTTTTCCTTTGACAGAAAAAGGCTTCCCAAGACAGGTTAAACGTAAGATCCTAGAACTGCAGAGTTGAGAAATATATAAGGAGAGAAATTATTCTTAATGTATCAAGAAAGGCATTCCTCACAGCCCCTGTTGGTGACCTGCAGCTTGTTGAATAAAGCCAACTGCCACGCATAGGAGTAAGCAACTTGTGCGTCTCAGGTCTGGAACACGACTAACAATTACTTATTGCCAGTAGTGTCTCACAGCAGACTGAGAAGACAACCATTCTCTGTCAGTAAAGTTATATTGATTGCATTCTGGGAAAAAAAATGGCATGTTGTTTGAGCTGAAATTTGGCCATAATACCCAAATTTAGTGTTCTTAAGATTGTAAAAATTATTGGTGATGATAAGAAAACAAGACCATATTTTTATATTTTAATTTTAATCCAAAGAGAGAAAACCCCAACAGAGTTGGCAGGAAAAAACAATTGGAAAGGATTCAACTCTCCCAAATATTCATTGATACAGAAATGGTTTTGAACACAAGTGATGAGGAAATCCCGCAAACTGAGTTGGCATGGATTAAAGGAATAACACAAAAAGTTGAGGAGGTTTAGTCCATGCAGAATGGGAAGGACTGAACAGCTCTAAAAGGGCTGAACTATACAGAACGCTAAATTCCTAATGTATTACTTACTAACAAGTTTTCAATATTAATCTGTTTATTCTTTTAACAAGGTCATTCATGAATCAATCAACAGTTAGTTCCAAGGGCAAAAGACTAAATTGCCCATTGACTGCTGCAAGAGCTTTCAAAAACACCTACTGATCAATAGTGATCATTGGTACAGCAAACTTTCATTTCTTTAGGGATTTGCTATACCACAGACTTTCTCTGGAACCAGTCTCATAATGCAGCATCCCTTTGCATCTTCAGTAACCTCATTAATGGCTGCCCTGTGTTCCCTGTCTACTTTTAATTTCTTCTAGTAATAGAAAATACTTCATAATGGAAGATTTAATTAACTGAGTTTCCAAAAAGCTATTTACAGTGAACTGGGAACATTAGCTTTAATTTTTATTGTTCAAGAATGAAGATACCCTTTTTACAACAGATTAAATGCAGCAGGAAAACAACATTTTAACCACACTAAAGCATGGGAACCCACCGGCAAAAGACAACTGAGCTGCTGAGAAGACAAAGGCTATGACGGTCTGATCTGAGGAGAAAGGCCTTTCTTGAAACTTGTAATCCTTTCCTTAACTTTCCTTGGGTGACTCTCATCAGGCCTCACTCATATCTATAGAAGCTCTAACCTGGGTGAGGGTCCACTTTCCACAACCAGAAGAAAAGCATTATAGTTAGATATGCAAGAAGGAGGGTCCTTTCCTTTCCTCCATCCCGTACAATAGAATCTTGCTTATTTTTCAAAAAATATATAAGAAGTTTTTCTAGGCTCATTAGAAATGTGCCTTTTACAGCTAGGCCCTATTTCCAAGAAATATGTCATTGGGCCCCACTAAAGAGGGGGAAGAAAAATCAGTGTAACCTTGACAAAACACAGAGGTCTTGGGATCAATCAGCTGAATACTTGTTCAAAAATATTTTTTTAAATATTTATTTATTTATTTTGTTGCACTAGGTCTTTTAGTTGTGGCTTGAGGGCTCCTTAGTTGTGGCAGATGGGCTCCTTAGTTGTGGCATGTGAACTCTTAGTTGTGGCATGCTTGTGGGATCTAGTTTCCTGACCAGGGACCAAACCCGGGCCCCCTGTATTGGGAGGGAGGAATCTGAACCACTGCACACCAGGTAAGTACCCCAAAAATATTTTTCCACAACATTTATTATTTTATAACCTTTGAGCTTGTCCTGCATAAGTTTACTATACACATAATTTGGTTGGCTGTTATTTACCTGACAAAGTGATAGAGCACTCATTGATTAAGTGGTCCCAATCCCATACATACACATCTATTTGGGGCATGCACCCCCTTTGTTTAAAGTGTGTCTTTAAAAACCTTATGGAAATTAGCTGCTGAATATTACACACTAGCCATTTTTTAAAGTGAATATCTTTCACAGTTTTACCTTTTTCTCTCATTTACCAAATGAAATTAGACCACATTACAGACTAATACCTTGTGAATTGCATTTATTAGATCAGAGCCAGTCTGAGTTATAGAGGCAAATGCACCCAGAAGCACTAAATGTCCTATGAAAAAGCAGAAAGGTAGCTTAAAGTTTTATAGCACCAAGTAGCTTTTTATCTGTGAAAGACCTGGGTTCAATTCTTTGCTTTCAGCCTGAGTAAAACTGACATTCATGACTATATCATGACTTGTGTCACAAAAGCCACATTGTTGGTTCACTACAAACATGGAAGCTGAACAAAGAATGGCAGCTACATATTGCACATTTCTGTAAAAGTGGAAATCATGAGTGTCGATCGGTTTCTGAGTCCACTATGCACAAACTAGGAACAGAAACTTATTTGTAAGAGCTCTAAAATTTACTCTTCAATAAAAGCAGAATAATTTTCACGTATATTATCCAAAAAGACTTGATACAGTTCACAAGAACCAATCTTCAAAGACAAACACAAATCCCAAATTCCCTTTTTTCAGAAAGGTCTAAATATATAGTTTCTTTGTGGTTGGACCTCTGAAGCAACTGATTTAAGAGTTAACTTTTGTAGGAGTTTACTGCTCCCCCAAATAATTCATTACCGATGGTTATTCTGCCTTTGCAATTAATCAGGTTTGAAAGTGCTTCTTGGTGCATTGGTATTGTTTAAATAAATCTGGAAACACTAACCCTGTCACATTCAGGGGTCGAGTGTGGGAATGAATCTGTAGACAGAGAGGGTAAAATACTTCAAGGCGTATCCCTAAGAGATTTCCAGCTGGACAATCAGAATTTATTTTCTGAGAGGACAGGGTCCCCGTGCAAGTGAGCCCTATGGTGTGTTTTAAGGTCTCCTTAACCTGTCTCGGCCAATTGCATAAATCACAGCAATAAAGTCTTCCTATTCAGCATGTTAGGGCTAGGGAAAGCTGACCAGCTTCTGACCTCTTATTCTGGGCTCCACCTGACCCTAACTTCGAAGTTCAAGCGGTCAATTGCAGGTCACTGAGGGCAGTCTCAGAGTCTTTTTCATTCCACTTGGGCTGCAAGGTTAAATTTACGCAGCACAGGTACTTTCCTAGGTGTTCTAGATGTGCTGCTCATGGAGTGCACACCTAGATGACCAAAGGAGGGGGGAAAAGGAGAAAAAAACCCACAAACTTTAAGTGGGTGTCCTCCTAACCAGCTCTGCTTTAGTATACACCAAGGCAGTCGTTTATCAGTATAATGGATCTACAGACAGCCTTAAACAATTGTCAAACATTCTTTTAAAAGCCATTAGTTTTTCAACTAATATATATCTGTTTTGTGCATTTGTTGAACCCTTCACTTGTCACTGAGATCAGCCTGTTAAACTAAGCAGAGGCCTGATCAGTTTTCAGTGAGTGCCGAGCCTCAGGGTTCACCTGGGTCAGCCACAAGATTTATGAGGCCCAGAGCCAGTATCTGATTGGGGCTGTTAGTGCTAAAGAAAGCTGACACTTCCTCTCTTTCTCTCCGCCTCAAGCTCAACACACAAAGTCCAGTGACTTAACTGGTACATTCCCACTGGCTGCCTAAGAGGCAGCAAAATTGATGACCTGTACAGACACCAAAGTGGACATCAATAAAAAAAGATGGATGTGAACGAGTGGAGTGACATGCCTCATTGCTGAGGGGACTGGGGAGGGGAGAGAAAAGGTTAAAAAAACACTGGAAAGTTATTTATATAAGCTTCAAGGACAAGGATTTTGTCACTACTTGCCTAAGGATTTGCTCTTAAAATATTCTTTCCTCTGACTTCCATCCTTCCCCAGTTGGCAAAAAGTCTGGGGACCTCTGGTTATTACTATTTATTTTATTTGTTGGTTTAAGTTAAGAAATTTTTATTAATCATTTTTGGTCACAAAAGAGTGATACCATGCTATGGACTGAAAACTTGAAATATATGCAAGAAAAATGTAGGGTGACATTTTCAAAAGGAGCCAGGATTGATTAAGCATTACCATTGTGCTTCTTAATTAATAAGGATGGTTTAAAGCTGAGCAGATTACATTTTCTATAAACTGGTAGATGTAAATGCTCTGAAATAACGTGCTCATTGTGAAACATCTCCCAAGGAACTGCCCTGAAACACTGGGAATTATATTCTGAAAGTTGGAATCCATGGAATAATTTACCAATGGGAGATGAATAAAAATAACTGGATTAGACATTAAAATAGAAAACACACTCAGTATACTAAAGTGCTTGTGAGAAAAGTTATTTGGTAGCTTAGCTAGCATTCCAAAAAAAGGTCCAAAAAAGAGAAGTAAAACGAATCAAAGAATAACTTTCAGTGTTTCTTCTCTTTCATTCTTGATGTGTTTATCTGCCCTCTGGGATGTTTTCTGCATGCTTATAAATTATGTAAATGATATCTAAATCTAAAATGTGATCAGAGAAGTTAGGAGTGATTATGTACTCAGCCATATCAGAATAAATGGCAGACTCCCTAGACCACAACGTTTATAAGCGATTGTTCCATTCTAACTCTGCCTCGATTTTGAGGTTTTTTTCAGTAAACATGGTCTGATGGTCTAGTCTACTATCTTATAGCAGAAGAACACTGCAAAAATATGGAATTTATTTTTAATAATTTCAGGTACTCCCGATTATAATAGTGTCTATTATGTTGAGACAAACCCTTACTAGGTTCAAAATTAACACAGTAAGAATTAAGGCTGTCACACTGTCCCTTCTGTGTACAGAGACGGAACTTGACAACATCTGGAACTGGAGTTTGAAGTTCTTACCATTTCAGCAATGTTAAGATGGGTCACTTCCACAGTCCACAGTCAAATGTCTCTTACACTCCTGCCGATGGCAGAATAGGCTTTGCACTAATATCACAACAGAACTTGTGACAAGGTGGAGGGAGGAAGTCCTTATCTCTGGTGACTTTGTTTCCTAGCTCAGAATAGCATCCCATCTAGAATCAAAAACCCTAAGTGAGGTTGTCTATGAAATCCATCCTCTCTTCTGCCCAGTTCCTGATCCAACCTACCTTCCCATGCACTGCTTTATCCAGTGTGCACAAAGCAACTCGTGAGCGCAAAGGTTTACTGTTAAGGAGAGAGTAATATCAGCCAAGTTTGGTTAGTCACCATTTCCATACTAAAATAGCATATGGTACACCATCAAATAATCTGTCAGAGGAGGCTTCTCCCAACTCTGCTACTTTGGCTGATACCATCTTAATTTTAGAAGTGGCACCAAACCAATCTCTCCAGTTTCCCCAAGTAAGACGTCTCATCATTGCCCTTGGGATTCTCACAGACTCCTGACATACCACTGACTTTTCTCCAGGCTCAACAAGCTATCCCTTTTTTCTGTAAAGAGAGCAAAGTCCCCACGAGGACTTCAATGAGATCAGGAGGAAGGATTGGCATAGGCAGTCTCAAGCTCAACTTATGAGCTAAAGTAACTGCAAGCAGGAAAATGATATGAGTTTATAAAATCCCTGACCAATGTATGTTAAGAAGCATTTTTAAGAATTTGAGTGTGAGCTATTTATTTTTATTTCCCTTAACATCAAATGTGGTTTTGTTTGTTTGTTATTATTATTATAGTAATAAACTGCTTTGGGTTTATTTTTACCTCTTTATAACAAAGACTTGACAGAGTTGTGAGATTTACCTAGCATAGTGCTTGGCATCGAGTAGGTATTTAATACATTTTAATTGATTTACCCAGCTCCCTCTGGTCTTCTTTGCAGCTGGACCATCATCTGTCTGGGGTATGGACTTTCAGGGGACCTTAGTCAAAACACATAGCTCAACATTTGACTGTAGTTTGAGAATATAATAAAGAAGTCCCAGGTAACAGCCCTCACTTTCTCTGCAATATCTAAGAAAGTCTCTGGAATATCTATCTTAGATCCCAATGCCTGTTCATTTTCATTTAGATGCACAAGTATCATTGGAGACTTTGTCAATAGATGGTTAACAGGTCATGGTTACATTCTCTGGGCCTATCACAATCCATAAGGTCTTCTAAAGGGTTGACTGGGGATGCAAGAATGACACTTCCAAGGTGTTCAATGTCATCTGTTTGAGAGAGGATTTGAGTTCCTAGAGGGTTAAATGTAAGTCTGGTTCTTCAAGAACAAACTCCGGATCCCCTATCTGCCAGAACACTTCTGATCTTTCTTTCTAGTAAACTAACAACATGGATTTCTCATTAGCATCAGGCAACAATAGTTGAAAATTCCCTCAAGCTGCTCAGGATTGAAGTCTAGTGTGCTCTTTTCTAGGTAGTCAGTTACACATCTTCTCTGGGACCCCTTCACTGAAGAAGTCCCAAGGAGACATCTTTCATATTTATCAGAGTAGAATGAAAGAATTCTTAAATTCTTAATTCAGGGTCTAGAGTATATGAGAAGATTCTCAGACTACTGGGACTCAAGGGACCATAGTCAAGGGAAAGTTCCTTCTTCCAGGCTCATGGGTTCTGGGAAGTGACATTCCAGAGTTTCTCCAACTTAAGGGAAATAATTGATTCTATCTCACTTGATCTGGAAGAAAGAGCTTAACAAAATCTCCTTGGTGTCTTTTTATGCAATATAAAGCTTTCCTGGAATTTAAAATCATATTGTTAATCTAAAAATCACGGATTTTACCAAAGAATGAAGGCACCTGGGATATATAACAAAGAGGGTAAAAATAACTTCACAGATAAACACAAAAGTTTGCCAGCTCTCAGACTGTTTCTACTAGTAGTTCTCTCCTTTTGAGAGAGAGAATCATGGTAAAATGAATCAAATTATACCCCTTTCTCCTTTTTGATATTTAATGTTATTTTTCAGTTAAAAAAAATCACATATGACAATTATGCATAAAATCTAGAAAAAAGGTACTAAGAATTAAATTAGAGAACCAGCCAATGTTGGTAGTTTAGTGGAATCACAACCAAGTGAATTCAATACTATTGAATTCATCAATTAATGTAGATGTTTCAATTGAAAGACTGAGTTATGAAGTTAATATCTCCACCTAAATCTCGATTTTATATGTAAGTTAATAGCCACATATTTCATATTTTCCTTTCTGAAGACAGATCATAAAATTACCAGATACCAATACCAACACAGTATCAGATATTCTATCCAGGTGTCTCCCCATAAGATCAAAGTGCTCCAGCATCTTAATGATTTAGTATATACACTACACCACCCAAAAGTTCTCTCAGAATCAAAAAAGGAAAAAAAATCCACTGTCAAGCTGTTTTATTCAGAAAATATGGTGTTGTCAGTCTTTAGCCATTGACAAATAGGGCATTGTCAGGATGGACAGCAAAGAATGCTCTTGAAGACTTCTATGTTTTAAATATTTTTTTTACTCCTACCAGGCAAACTTATACTAAACATCTGCTCAGTTTCTAGAGATGAGGCATTCCTGTCACATAAGAGCACTTCACAGGGACCGTGGATCTAGTCCTTAATAGCAAGGGACTGTTTACTGTGCTCCCACAGCAAGATAGTCTTTTGCCACAATGATCAGAAATGTTATTTCCACTCAAAACATGTCTCAATAAAACAAGCATTTGCTTTCAAAATTCCTTCTTAAGCTATTTGAACTCTACCAAGTAAAATATTTATTTGGCAAAATTACTATTTTAGAAGAAAAATATTTTCCAAAGTAGATGCAATTGAGGATAGCCTGTCTCCTTCTTAAATGGAAATAGAATCTCAGTTATTTTAAAAGATAAACTACTATTGTTTATTATTCTTATCATTATTTTATTATTACTTTCATAGGAAGGAAAAGGAAAAGGAGAAGGATGAGGGTGAGGGGGAAGAAAGAAGAGAGAAAGGTGTCTTTCATTTTTGCCCAGAATTATAAAGGATTTTCATCAATAGTTCCATTGAGATATGCATCTTATCTCTTCCTAGGACTCTTGAACTAGTTCACTGAAACCATCTATTAATAATTTTGGACAAATAGTACAACCAAAGTGAAAAATGGCAGATATGTGGTTAATTTAATTAAATGGCTACCTGCATTGATCCAGTAAAGAGATGCATACATAACTAGAACAAAAGAGTGCCCCACTCTGTACACATAATCCAAGCAACCATCTTCATAATCCTTGCAACCACCCCACCTAAATTTAATGTTCAGCCCCTCATAAGCATTAAGACCTCTGGTGGTTAAACAGCCTTCTTTGCCATGCTGGCATCCAATTTCTATTTTTCTCCCAGACATAGCCAACATTCCACAGCACAGAAATTTCTCTTTTTTTAAATATTACTTTCTACTACTTATTCTATTCTGCTACAATAAAAAAAAATCTACATTGCAAACTGTGGGTAATACTTTCCATTGTCTATTCCCAGGATAACTTTTTTGTTGTTATAATAAAAAATTGATTTATTCAAAATTAAGAAATAAAAATTCGAATTCTAATGCTCACTTCACTTTCTTTTTTTTTAACATCTTAATTGGAGTATAATTGCTCTACATTGTTGTGTTAGTTTCTGCTGTATAACAAAGTGAATCAGCTATACATATACATATATCCCCTTATCCCCTCCCTCTTGCGTCTCCCTCCCACCCTCCCTGACCCACCCCTCTAGGTGGTCACAAAGCACTGAGCTGATCTCCCTGTGCTATGAGGCTGCTTCCCACCAGCTATTTTACATTTGGTAGTGCATATATGTCAATGCCACTCTCTCACTTTGTCCCAGCTTATCCTTCCCCCTCCCCATGTCCTCAAGTTCATTCTCTACCTCTGCATCTTTATTTCCAGGATAACTTTTTAAACTATGCTGTGGCTCGCGATTGTGCTGATACTCATTCAACAAACAAAACTTACACCTCTATAAACAGCAAGTCTGCATTTTAGATGAGAAAAGGATATGCAGCAAAAAGCACAGTTTCTAAGAAACAAGAAAAAAAGAAAAGAGAAGCCTGCAGTGCAAATTGGAGAATGGGATTTTGCCCCCTATTCCAGAGGACTGCTTCTGTCACCAAGTTTTCTCTCATTTCCATGAATTGCTTTTTCTATTAAGATCTGCTGGGGAAATAGAAGCAAAGGGTTGAGCAGAACTTGCTGGAGATGACAGATGGCTCTTCTTTAATGACTTATAAAAGTGGCATCCCAAGTTTTACTTTATGGAACACAGAAGGAAAATGCTAAGCAATGCTATAGATTTTATCTAACATGCCCATTTTGCTTATTTGTGGAAATATTCTCATTTGACAATTATGATTATTGACACATTTCTAAGGAGCATGTCTATTTATCTTGAAAAGATTAGGCAAATGCAAATCTAAGTTCTTTTCTCCTTTCTAAATTATTATTAAGAATTAATATCCTTAAAATGAAGCTTCTGGTCAGTATAAGAGAAAATTTGCAACTAAGTAGACTAGTTGTAGCATGCAGGGGAGTTTTCTTCAGCTAAAGCAATTTTCCATTAAAAATAAAGAACCTTAAGTTTGCTACTCTATGGCAGGTATTGTATGAAACATTCCTTACAAAAACTAAACAGTAGTTAAATTAAACCTCAGTGAAGTTACAGGTTAAAACAAAACAAATCAAAACAAAAAACCTGTTCATCCCCTCTACAGGTAACATCACTTTTTTTTTTTTTAGTGATAGATACACATTTATTGCAAAAAAAAAAAAAAAAAAAACCACCAAAAAGTCCAATATTAACCATAGTCAAAATTCTGGTGATAATTTTTTCCCAGCTTGTCATTTATCTCTTTAATCTTATTTATGGTGAGTTTTGGTCATTAGATACTTTTGATTGTTAAGCAGTCAGATATTCTTTTATGGTTTCTGGTCCACATGAAATGTCGCCAAAGTATCCATATATTCATTGTTCTAAAATTTTAAAACTTTCTATTTAGGGTCCATGTGCTTTTAATGGAATGCTTCTATAAGAAGCTTCATTGTCATGAAAATCGCATGCTTGGTAAATATTTTATTTATTTTTAAATTAGATGGCACTATTCCAATGTAAGAAAAAAAATTATTGTTACCCTATTTGTTTGAATATATTTTAGATAAGTTGTTTATTAAAAATATTATTGTATTTGAAAACATAACTCATATTCTGCTTTTCTTTTTATGTCCTATGTATTTAATTGTACACTGTACAGCTTAAATAACAAGGTGGCCAAATTTTAAGATAAGAACCCTCAGATTTCACTTCTTCATATGCTGTTACATACAATTTTTCTTCCTCAAATAAGCCAAAAACTAAATATCTTCTTTGATATGTATTATCTCTTTATCCTTCTTGTACTTAATGTAGAATTTAAGATTTTACGATCTTAAAACAATTTAAAATGTACAATTATTATATTCTTCCTAGACTTCATAGAAATCATAAGATCATAGAATCAGTCAAAATCAAACATTTTAAGAAGCTTCTGTATCAGGTTTTTAGTTACAAGAACTAAACAGCCGCAATTGTATTTTCTTATCCTACTGAACCTCTAAACTTTTTTACATCACTTGAAAAGTTTAGTGTTATATTTTAAATTGATCTAACTCTCTGCAGCCTCTTTCGTCTGAGACAAAGACCAGGAGACTCTCTTTTCCTGTGTCTTTAAACTAGTACATAACTTCTGTTTAAGGGCCTAGTGACAACTGTAATGGATAATTTACAACCTACAGGGCTTCTGGATTAAATAACAGAGGTTCTGTAAACCAACAGGCTTCAGACTTCGGTGAAAGCACCAGTAATTTGTTTATTGCCCTTTCTCAGTTCCTCAATTACAATTGATCTCTGCTAAACAGTCTAGTGCTGCTAATTGTTGAGAAAGGGGGAAATACCTTAATCTTTATAGGCATCTCATAGCCTAATGTTAGTCCTTATAATTCAGTGCCATAATTGCACCAAAGCACAGATAAATGGAATCCATACACCTAACTGTAGCCAAGGACTTTTGAAATTAATTTATAAACAACCAAAGTAGAAGAAGCTGTGTTTGGAACAGAAGAAATGGTGACTGATTGTATCTCATATTGAGCCAATGACAGACAAACAAGAGCACTTGATTAGAGCTCTTGTCCTGCCACAT
Organism: Balaenoptera ricei; assembly: GCF_028023285.1. NCBI lineage: Eukaryota > Metazoa > Chordata > Mammalia > Artiodactyla > Balaenopteridae > Balaenoptera > Balaenoptera ricei. The sequence continues at coordinate 75,348,819 of NC_082641.1, forward strand.
CAGTATTTGAATTCTACTGATAGGAGTTTAATCAGGACTTAATCTCCTTATCTTGTCTAGGGTGTTGACCAACTTTAAGTACTTAACATAATACAGAACCCCTACAGGCATTTCCACTTCAAAGCCTGAAGTGCAGTGGTTAGGTGTCTCCCTAATCTTATTTTTTTCCCATTAATAGTGTTGAAAAGAAATACTTGTCATCATCAACTAAGCATATCCTAATTTAGTCTGTTTAACTTCTGAATTGTTTTAGAAAGGTTTGACTTATTCATACTAATCCTTCATTTTCTTGACCCACCACGTTAGAAATTGAAAAATACTGTACACATACATGTGTGTAAAGCATGTCCTAATTTACACTGTTTAACTTTTGAATTATTTATTTTAGAAAGGTTTGACTAACTTATTCTAAACCTTTATTTTCTTGACCTAAGAAAAAATATTAAATATATATCCACACATATATATATATACATTAAATATCTATCTATACATACATATATATGTTTGTACAGTATGTGCTTTAAATTCTAGCTTCTCCCTTTAATACAGTATATCACTTGAATGTCCAGTTGAACAAGTAGTACATTAAAACACAAAGCAAAATCACCCTTCAAATCTTTTCAATGTTACGCATTACAGGTAAAGTTCAACGACAACTTTTGTAGATCACTCCCTGGACTTAGTATTCCACTTTTTCACATTAAAGTTTGTCCTTTAATCCTTACTGCAGCCCAATGAGAAAGAGCAGGTATGTTTACTGTCTATTTGCAGTAAGTTAAAACTGTTTATTTCACTATAGCATATCCTCCTAAGGATACATTAATCGTTAATCGTTTTTTTGCCAAAATGTAAATATTTGTCACATGAATTGTTTTCATGTCTCCACAACAGATTGAAATTACTTTAAAAAAATTGAAGCAAAATTAACAAAATTGATAACCAAAATAATTAAAACTTCATAAACCAGATACTATTTATCTAGAAATGAGGACTTCTACATTTGGTATTTAATATACTCTTAGTATTTTAATTATTCCAAATGTCCAATAGTCTACTAAATTTTATGGTAGCATATATCCAAAACAGTGGATATATGCTACCATATATCCTCTATTTTGTCTAATGTACTTTAACTGGAAGATATTAATCTCAGAGATGAAAGATATTTTACTATTCAGAAAGATCAGTAAACTCAAATGTTCAACTCAGTTCAAGTTAATCCTTCATAAAAGAAATTATTTAGAAGCAAATAGAAAATTTTTCTCACTTTATTATTTCTTCAATTATTCATTATTTACACTTTGCTCAACTCAAAATACTATACTTTGGAGCTTTATTTTTACTTTGTCTTCTCTGAAATAAGTTTACCCATTCCTAGTTTTAAATATAACCATAACATTAAATCAAATGCTAAATATTCAACCATCCATGATACAACTAAATGCGATTGAATTTAGTGGGATATTCCCATCTAAAAGAGAGGCTTGAGAACAACTATACAGATAAAAGATAAAGTAGGCAAAAGCATTATAAATGTTGCCTCAATTTTCACAGAAGGATTTTCAGCAATTTTATTTTTTGAGAATTTCTACAAACATCCATAAACATTACTTTATGGTATTTCACTTAACTCAGAAGGTTATCTGTGATAAATGCCCCTGTACTGACATGTATATAAAATTTTAAGAGATAAATTAATAGATTATAAATAAACCTAACCCTTTATAAAAGATGTATATTAATGATATTTTAAAGTATATTTTAATAATCTATTTTAAACAAATATGTAACAGAAAACTTGATTTATGTAAATAATGGTCTAATCTTGGAACTGCTGATAGGATTCATTAAATTTAAATTTGGAAAGATCATGTATCTCAAAAAATGTGTAATATTGAGCTAAATAACAATGTTAGCTAAGTAGCACTGAGGCATAAATAGGGAAAAATAAAATAAAAGCCTATTATTTCTTGACTATGAATTCTTCCTAAAGTAACTCAGGTACTTCCATTTTATTTGAATATTGCTTTTTGTTTCCTCTATTAAGTAGTGCTTAAAAACCACAACTTCAGTCAATCAGTAAACAGGATCATTACTTCTAAGTGTTTCAGATTCTAAATCAAGGGTTTCATTTAATTTTCCTAGCAGAATAGTGCATATAGATGAGGATGTCAAACTGCAAATAACCTGTATTAGAATAGGGTTTACAGTGCTTATGGTAAGTAATCAACATTATTGACTTAGCTTAGGGATTTAAAATGCTGAAAAACACTAACAGAATAAATTGATTGGAAGAATAGAGAAGTACATCACTGTGTTAAAGATTTGAAATGAAAGTAAAACACATTATATGATTTTGTAGTTTAAAAGTACATGTGCATATATAGATATGCACATAGATGGATAATGTGGCATTATTGATTTAAATTCCCTATTGGGACTAAAGGGAGAATGCTTAGTTTCTTTTCAATGGTAATGTTGGCATTCATTATCAATATGATAAAAGACAAATTGGTGGCTATGTAATTCAGATATAATGCCCCTGCTGAACTTCTTTCCATTAGTAGCTAATGGCTATCCTGTTTACCTTCTATGACTCCAAATGCTCATTCCATCTTCTTTTCTGTGATCATCATGGTTGTACAGGAAATGATTTTGCTAAAAATGAAAATATCCTGCTTTAGTTTAAAAATGATAGAACTTGCATCTGTAAACATTACTTTAATCTATGCCTTCCATGATGTGTCAGCATTCTTAAAAGGAATCTTGTTCAGAGTTTATAAAATAGAAGTGAAACATTTTATAACTTAGAATAGTTAGTAAGAAAAAGGCTTGTTGAAATTACTAAAGTGAAACATTTTACTCTCAGAATAGTTTATATTTTTCAACATATATACATAAAGTGAGCATTTCCTGTCCATTATTAAAAATCTTTTTATCATGATAAACAAATCTATCCATTGAATTGCTTTTCTCTATTCTATGTAGCAACAGTTTATTTTTAGGATGGCTTTCCACTACCAAGTTGGATTTATTTTAGAGAAAGAGGAGTACAAAAACTCCTATTAATTTATTTTAATTAAGCCCATTACAATAATCCCTGGGGAGAAAACAATTAAACATTGAATAAGAAACAATAGAAAATTAAGATCATTTCCTCTTTGCAGTTGAGTTCCCTTAGTCATCTCTTTTTCTCAAAACAAACCCTTTAAGTCTCATAGATTTTTCAGTGAAATAGCATAATTTTAAATGAGGTTATAATACTACTTCTTAATATTATTGCACATCTACTGTATACCAGACAGTGTTCTTAGTACTTAATGTACTTGCATAATTCTACCAAACTTGTGGTATAATATAAAGAAATAAACCAACTTAAAAATGGGCAAAGGATCTGAACATTTCTTCAAGGATATACAAATGGCCAATAGGCACACAAAATAAGTTCAAGATTATTAACTATCAGGGAAATGCAGATTAAAACCATAGCAAGATACCACTTCACATCATTATTACCACTATAATCAAAAAGACGGGTAATAGAAAGTGTTGGCAAGAATCTTTAGAAATTGAAACCCACACATACTGCTATTAGGAATGCAAAATGGTGCAACTCCTTTGGAAAACAGTTTGGCATTTCCTTAAAAGATAAAAAACAGAGTTACCGTAAGGTCCAACAATTAAACTCCTAGTCATATACCGAAGAGAAGTAAGGACCCATGTTTACACAAAAACTTATACAGATGTTCATAAATAGCCAAGAAATGGAAGCAACCCAAATTTCTATCAACTGATGAATGAGTAAATAAAACATAGTATATACATTCAATGGAATATTGTTTGACAATAAAAAGGAATTATCTGATGTTATATGCTACAGCATGGATGAAACTTGTATACATTATGCTAAGTGAAAGAAGCTAGACACAAAAAATGACATATTGCATGATTTCATTTATGTGAAATACCCAGAATAGGCAAATCTATTAAAACAGTAGAGTTGTGGTTGCCTAAGGTTGACAAGTTTTGGGGAATGGACAGTGACCGCCAATGGGTATGGGATTTCTTTTTGAGGTGATGAAAATGTTCTAAAATTGATTGTGGCATTGGTTGCACAACTCTATGAAGATATTTAAAGACCATTGACTTCTACACTTTTTTTTTTTCTGGCCACGGCATGCAGGATATTAGTTCCCCAACCAGGGATCGAACCCACACCCCCTGTGCTGGGAGCATGATGTCTTAACCACTGGACCACCAGGGAAGCCCCTGACTTGTACACTTTAAATGGGCAAGTTGTATGGTATGTGAATAATATCTCAATAAAGCTGTTTTGTGTGTTTATTTTTTTTCTCTTCCCCCTTGCCCCAAAAGACAGCAAGAAAGGTATAAAGAAGTTTAACAACTTAACCAAAGTGACAGTGAGAGGTGATCCTGAACTTAAACCATGAAATCTGGCTCCAAAGTTCATACACACACCCACTGAGCTTACTGACTCTGCTGATGGAAGTTTTGCTCTTCAATGTGAAGATTTATTTCATTGAATCAAATATTTTGTTTAAAAAGCCACTCCCCAACCGAGCTCCAAATGAAAGTGTTTTGTGTTAACATAGATGGTAGTTCTTTCTATAATAAAAAATGACATATGGTGAATAACAAGGTTGACTAAGTTATTTCAAGGTATTATATGATTAATTCTGAATGTCTAGATTCTTAATAAATTAGGACAACCTGCAAAGACTGTTACTAACAACAACAAACAAATTCTCCACAGATACTTAGAGTTTTTATTACTTTAATCCCAAAGAATTTTAGTTATTATCGAATCATGTTTCTTAGTCTAGAAAAAAAAGTCACATGTCAAAACATATTTGTGTTTTTTGTTTGTTTGTTTGTTTGTTTTAATAGATCTTTATTGGAGTATAATTGCTTCACAATACCGTGTTAGTTTCTGTTGCATAACAAAGCGAATCAGCCATATACATACACATGTCCCCATATCCCCTCCCTCTTGAGCCTCCCTCCCATCCTCCCTATCCCACCCCTCTAGGTCATCGCAAAGCACAGAGCAGATCTCCCTGTGCTATGCTGCTGCTTCCCACCAGCCAACTAGTTTACATCTGGTAGTGTGTATATGTCGATGCTACTCTCACTTCATCCGAACTTCAACTTCCCACCCCATGTCATCAAGTCCATTCTCTATGTCTACCTCTTTATTCCTGCCCTGCAACTAGGTTCATCAGTACCATTTTTTTTTTTTTTTTTAGATTCCATACATATGTGTTAGCATACGGTATTTGTTTTTCTCTCTCTGACTTACTTCACTCTGTGTGACAGACTCTAGGTCCATCCACCTCATTACAAATAACTCAATTTCATTTCTTTTTATGGCTGAGTAATATCCCATTATATGTATATACCACATCTTCTTTATCCATTCCTCTGTCCATGGACATTTAGGTTGCTTCCATGTCCTGGCTATTGTAAATAGAGCTGCAATGAACATTGTGGTATATGTCTCTTTTTGAATTATGGTTTTCTCAGGGTATATGCCCAGTAGTGGGATTGCTGGGTCGTATGGTAGTTCTATTTTTAGTTTTTAAGGAACCTCCATACTGTTTTCCAGAGTGGTTGTATCAATTTACATTCCCACCAACAGTATAGGAGAGTTCCCTTTTCACCACACCCTTTCCAGCATTTATTGTTTCTAGCTTTTTTGATAATGGCCATTCTGACCAGCATGAGGTGACACCTTATTGCAGTTTTGATTTGCATTTCTCTAATAATTAGTGATGTTGAGAAGCTTTTCATGTGTCTCTTGGCCATCTGTATGTCTTCCTTGGTGAAATGTCTATTTAGGTCTTCAGGCCATTTTTTAACTGGATTGTTTGCTTTTTGATATTGAGTTCCATGAGCTATTCGTATATTTTGGAGATTAATCCTTTGTCAGTTGTTTCATTTGCAAATATTTTCTCCCATTCTGAGGGTTGTCTTTTTGTCTTGTTTATGGTTTCCATTGCTGTGCAAAAGCTTTTAAGTTTCATTAGGTCCCATTTGTTTATTTTTGTTTTTATTTCCATTTCTCTAGGAGGTGGGTCAAAAAAGATCTTGCTGTGGTTTATGTCAAAGAGTGTTTTTCCTATGCTTTCCTCTAAAAGTTTCATAGTGTCTGGTCTTATATTTAAGTCTTTAATCCATTTTGAGCTTACTTTTGTGTATGGTGTTAGGGAGTGTTCTAATTTCATTCTTTTACATGTAGCTGTCCAGTTTTCCCAGCACCACTTATTGAAGAGGCTGTCTTTTCTCCATTGTATGTTCTTGCCTCCTTTGTCATAAATTAGGTGCCCATATGTGCATGGGTTTATCTCTGGGCATTCTATCCTGTACCATTGATCTATATTTCTGTTTTTGTGCCAGTACCATACTGTCTTGATTACTGTAGCTTTGTAATATAGTCTGGATCCAGGAAGCCTGATTCCTCCAGCTCCGTTTTTCTTTCTCAAGATTGCTTTTGCTCTTCGGGGTCTTTTGTGTTTCCATACGAATTGTAAGTTTTTTTTGTTCTAATTCTGTGAAGATGGCCATTGGTAGTTTGATAAGGATTGCATTGACTCTGTAGACTGCTTTGGGTAGTATAGTCATTTTCACAATATTGATTCTTCCAATCCAAGAACATGGTATATTTCTCCATCTGTTTATGTCATCTTTGATTTCTTTCATCAGTGTCTTATAGTTCTCTGAGTACAAGTCTTTAGCCTCCTTAGGTAGCTTTATTCCTAGGTATTTTATTCTTTTTGTTGCAATGGTAAATGAGAGTGTTTCCTTAATTTCTCTTTCTGATATTTTGTCATTACTGTATAGGAATACCAGAGATTTCTGTGCTTTAATTTTGTATTCTGCAACCTTACCAAATTCATTGATTAGTTCTAGTAGTTTTCTGGTGGTATCTTTAGGATTTTCTATGTATAGTACCATGTCATTGGCAAATAGTGGCAGTTTTACTTCTTCTTTTCCAGTTTGTATTCCTTTTATTTCTTTTTCTTCCCTGATTGCTGTGGCTAGGACTTCCAAAACTATGTTGAATAAGAGTGTTGAGAGTGGACATCCTTATCTTGTTCCTGATCCTAGTGGAAACGCTTTCAGTTTTTCACCACTGAGTATGATGTTTGCTGTGGGTTTGTCATATATGGCCTTTATTATGTTGAGGTAGTTTCCCTCTCTGCCCATTTTCTGAAGAGTTTTTCTCATAAATTGGTATTGAATTTTGTCAAAAGCTTTTTCTGTTTCTGTTGAGATGATCATATGGTTTTTATTCCTTAATTTGTTAATGTGGTGTATCACATTGATTGATTTGCATATATTGAAGAATCTTGCATCCCTGGGATAAATCCCACTTGATCATGGTGTATGATCCTTTTAATGTGTTGTTGGATTCTGTTTGCTAGTCTTTTGTTCAGGAGTTTTGCATGTATGTTCATCAGTGATATTGTTCTATAATTTTCTGTTTTTGTTTTATCTTTTTCTGGTTTGGTATCAGGGTTATGGTGGCTTTGTAGAATGAATTTGGGAGTGTTTCTCCTTCTGCAATTTTTTGGAAGAGTTTGAGAAGGATTGGTGTTAGCTCTTCTCTAAATGTTTGGTAGAATTCGCCTGTGAAGCCTTCTGGTCCTGGACTTTTGTTTGTTGGAAGATTTTTAATTATGGCTTCAACTTCATTCTTGTGAAATGTCTGTTTATATTTTCTAATTCTTCCTGCTTCAGTCTTGGAAAATTGTATCTTTCCAAGAATTTGTCCATTTCTTCGTGGTTGTCTGTTTTATTGGCGTATAGCTGTTTGTAGTAGTCTCTTATAATCCTTTGTATTTCTGCAGTGTCAGATGTGATTTCTCCTTTTCATTTCTAATTTTATTGATTTGCGTCCTCTCCCTTTTCTTCTTGATGAGTCTGGCTAAGGGTTTATCCATTTTGTTTATCTTCTCAAAGAACCAGCTTTTAGTTTTATTGATCTTTGCTATTGTTTTCTTTGTTTCTATTTCATTTATTTCTGCTCTGATCTTTATGATTGCTTTCCTTCTACTGACTTTGCATTTTTTTTGTTCTTCTTTCTCTAGTTGTTTTAAGTGTACAGTTAGAGTGTTTCTTTGAGATTTTTCTTGTTTCTTGAGGTGAGACTGAATTGCTATAAACTTCCCTCTTAGAACTGCTTTTGCTGTGTCCCATAGGTTTTGGGTCGTTGTGTTTTCGATGTCATTTGTTTCTAGGTATTTTTTTATTTCTTTGATTTCTTCAGTGATCTCTTGGTTATTTAGTAGCGCACTGTTTAGCCTCCATGTATTTGTGTTTTTTGCAGGTTTTTTCCTGTAATTGATTTCCAGTCTCATAGCATTGTTGTCAGAAAAGATGCTTGATACAATTTCAATTTTCTTAAATTTCCGAGGCTTGATTTGTGACTCAAGATGTGATCTATCCTGAAGAATGTTCCATGTGCACTTGAGAAGAAAGTGTATTCTGCCACTTTTGGGTGGAATGTTCTATAAATATCAATTAGATCTATCTGATCTATTGTGTCATTTAAAGCTTGTGTTTCCTTATTTATTTTCTGTTTGGATGATCTGTCCATTGGTGTAAGTGGGGTGTTAAAGTCCCCTGCTATTATTGTGTTACTGTTGATTTCTCCTTTCATGGTTGTTAGCATTTGCCTTATGTATTGAGGTGCTCCTATGTTGGGTGCATAAACATTTATAATTGTATATCTTCTTCTTGGCTCAATCCTTTGATCATTATGTAGTGTCCCTCCTTATCTCTTGTAACAGTCTTTATTTTAAAGTCTCTTTTACCTGATATGAGTATTGCTACTCCAGCTTTCTTTTGATTTCCATTTGCATGGAATATCTTTTTCCATTCCTTCACTTTCAGTCTGTATGTGTCCCTAGGTCTGAAGTGGATCTCTTGTAGACAGCATATATATGGGTCTTGTTTTTGAATTCATTCAGCCAGTCTGTGTCTTTTGGTTGGGGCATTTAATCCATTTACATTCACGGTTATTATCGATATGTATGTTCCTATTATCATTTTCTTAATTGTTTCGGTTTTGTTTTTGTGGGTCTTTTTCTTGTGTTTACCCACTTAGAGAAGTTTCTTTAGCATTTGTTGTAAAGCTGGTTTGGTGGTGCTGAATTCTCTTAGCTTTTGTTTGTCTGAAAAGCTTAAAATCAGCTGATAACCTTATGGGGATTCTTTTGTATGCTATTTTTTGTTTTTCCCTTGCTGCTTTTAATATTTTTTTCTTTGAATTTAATTTTTGTTAGTTTGATTAATATGTGTCTTGGTATGTTTTTCCTAGTGTTTATCCTGTATGGGACTCTCTGTTCTTCCTGGACTTGGGTGACTATTTCCTTTCCTATGTTACGGAAGTTTTAGACTATAATCTCTTCAAATATTTTCTCAGACCCTTTCTTTCTCTCTTCTTCGGGGACCCCTATAATTCGAATGTTGGTACGTTTAACGTTGCCCCAGAGGTCTCTGAGACTGTCCTCAATTCTTTTCATTCTTTTTTCTTTATTCTGCTCCTCAGCAGTTATTTCCACCATTTTGTCTTCCAGCTCACTTATTCGTTTTCTGCCTCCATTATTCTGTTATTGATTCCTTCTAGTGTATTTTTCATTTCAGTTATTGTGTTGTTCATCTCTGTTTGTTTGTTCTTTAGTTCTTCTAGATCTTTGTTAAACATTTCTTGTATTTTCTCAATCCGTGCTTCCATTCTATTTCCGAGATTCTGGATCATCTTTATTATCATTAGTCTGAATTCTTTTTCAGGTAGATTACCTATTTCCTCTTCATTTATTTGGTCTTGTAGGTTTTTACCTTCCTCCTTCATCTGTGACATATTTTTTTGCTTTCTCATTGTTTTTTTTTATGAGTCAGATTTAGTTCCTGTTTTACTGGTTGTTTGGCCTGAGGCTTCCAACACTGGAGTTTGTAGGTTATTGGGTAGAGCTGGGTCTTGGTGCTGAGATGAGAAACTCTGTGAGACCTCACTTCAATGAATATTCCCTGGGGTCTGAGGTTCTCTGTTAGTCCAGTGGTTCAGACTCAGAGCTCCCACCACAGGAGTTTATGCCCAACCCCACGCTCTCAAATCAAGGTCCCGCAATCTGCGTGGGGTTGCAAAAAAAAAAAGAGAGAGAGAGAATAATAACGAAGTAAAAAATAAAATTAGATTAGGAAACAAACAGATATGTTAGAAAGAATGTAAGAATAAAAATATAGATGAATAAACAACCGGAAGGTACATCAGTACCACAATAGTAAAAAAAGAGGAGAAGGGAAAAGAAAAAAAGAAAAAAAAAAGGAGGGGGGGAAAGGTCTTGGCTGTGGAGAGCAGGGCCTAAGCAAGGGTGAGGTTTGGGTGGTGGGAGGGGCCAATGCTCAGGACCCAAAGGGCTGGAAAAGGCCCTGGGGTTTGTAGGGGTGAGGCTTAGGCTCAAGGAACAGAAGGGGCCCAGGCGTGCCCCCCACCCCTGGTCTCAGAGGGCAGGGAACCTCACCTGGGAGCCCAGCAGGCTCCCCATGTCCAAGTGGGCAGGGCAACCGCCCTCTGCTCCTCTCCAGGTCTCCCTGAGGGCCCCTCCCACCTGCCTGTCCTGATCTCCCTGGCCTCCTCCTATGCCCCCAAGGACCCATGTGGCCTGCACAGGGGTTTGGAGGGCAGGGGATCTGGCCTGGGAGCTCAGCAGGCTCCCTGGGCCCAAGTGGGCGGGGCAATCGCCCTCCACTCCTCTCCCGCTCCTCCCAGAGGGTCCCTCACACCTGCTTCTCCTGATCCCTCAGGCCCCCTTCCTATGCCCCCAAGGACCCACACAGCCTGGATGGGGCATGGAGTGCAGGGGATCGGCCTGGGTGCTCAACAGGCTCCCTGGACCCGAGTGGGCAGGGCAAATGCCCTCCACTCCTCTCCTGCTCCTCCCACAGCCTCCTGCCCCTCTTGATCTCCCCAGCCTCCCTCCTATGCCCCCAGAACCCACGCGGCCTGGATGGGGCTTTGGATGGGGGAGAACCGGCTTGGGAGCTCACCAGCCTCCCCAGCCGCAGTGGGCCAGGCGATCTCTCTCCACTCCTCTCCTGGTCTTCCCGGAGAGTCCCTCCCACCTGCCTCTCCTGATCTCCCCAGCCTCAGGGGCACCGACCTTGTCTGGCCTCCACTTCTCCTCCCTGCTTGGTCCCCCTGCATCCTACCAGTTCACTTTGGGGCTCCTCCCGTCTCCTTGGGGATTAGAGTCCCCCACGAGTGGCCGGCAGGCACCCTATTTGTGGGGAGATGCTAACTCCACGTCTTCCCACACCGCCATCTTGACTCCTCCCCAGAACATATGTTTTAACTTCTCCTTTTCACTTAGGATTTTGTTGAAGGCATGTGGAAATTCAGAATGGATTCATAGAACTTTACAGCTAAGGAAACTAAGAGACATGCTAGTAAAATCGCACAACTGGAAAAAAACGTGACTCAAAGATGTCCAATAGTTTATAAAGTCACTAGATTCTACAGCGGTTAAAACTAAAGTCATCATTATCAACACCTTCAAAATAATAACAATAGAAATAATCAGTACTTATTGGAAATATATTATGGGCAGGCAGTGCACTATATATGTCTTATCTCATTTAATCTTCATAGCAACCCTATGTAGTGTAGGTACTATTGTTATTTCTATTATATAAATAAGAAAACTGAAGCTTTGGAAAGTTAAATAACTTGGCCAAATCATAGAGCTCCAAGTGGTGGATCTGGGATTTAAACCCAAGCCTTTTTGATGTGTTCTTAAATACCATTCTAAGCCTTAATCACAATCGATTCAGCAATCTCATCTTTTTTATTAAAAATAAATATTAGGAGAGCTAGCATGTTAGAAAAACTGTGACTGAAATTTGAATCATAAAATGAAATTAAATCATAAAATAATTTGTTCATATATATTTATTATATTCATTTACTATTACATTTATATTATAGGAGATAAAATACAAGTAAAGCATAAAATAAAATTTATCATCACAAAAAGAATTAATTAGCCAGAATCTGGACTCAAAGAGGTATTGTGACAGATTGTCATCCTCATCCCTAAACAATATATAATGGCAATGAACATTTTTCTCATCCTGGCGCATAAATTAGGCAGATTTTTACCAGAGAAATACACTTGCAGTAAATAATACATAGTTAATTTAGTACCTTATTTGAAGTTATTGGTGTGCCTTTTAACAAAGACTTTGTCCCCAAAAATGATGGAATCAAATCAGTCACTTTGGAGACCCCGATATATTAATCATCATGTACAACATAGAGACAGATACAGTAGGAGGCATAAGAGCATTGATGTCTTGTTAGCTGTGTGCAGCTCACATCGAATGAAACCAGTCTTAGTTAACCAACATTCCCCTTTCCTATCATCCTTCTGCCTGGCCCGACTTCTCTCCGCTCCTCCCCACACGCCTACAATGTCCAGTCCTCTCCCCTTGAGATTCTCCTCCAACCCCCAGTCCCTGGAGACAGTCATGAACTAGAGTTGCCGTGACAATTTCAAAGCTAATTAGTTAGGATCAGCATTACTCATGCTATAACTTACATACTAATCATATGTTACTAATCCCATGTTTTATTGATTGAGCTTATTTTCACATGTTCATTTTTTCCTCTGCAAAAATGATCATATACTTCCTATGACAAAAGATGCTAAACATCTATTGATTTGCCATTAAATTTTACCTAGGAAGGTTACATGTGCACCCTGGAAAGCTTACAGACTTTAATGTACATGACAGTGAACAAAGCCAAAAAAAAAATGAATTTTCATTTTTTAAAAAAATTTCACATCTATTGCTCAGACACCTCATGGAGCATGTCCCCTGGGGTTCTGTGGATCTCTGACCTGTCATCAGGCTGCAGACCCTTCTGCTTTAAGCACCAATCACAGTTATTATGGAAAGTCCTGTCTAAAGATAACAGGACTATATAATAATAATTATAATATATAATAATATAGCATAATATTTTAACATATTGTAATAATATGGCATTTGTATCATTATTTTTTCCTTTGAGAAATGCAATCTATTCATTTACATTTGGATTAAGATTTTTATGTTTATTAACCATAATTCATAATTCTTGGTTTGGGGACAAGCAATTCTCCCCTTGAGGAGATTAAGATATTTGGACTGCAATATTCTTTATTTTTTCATGAGACATTTTAAGCTTTTAAACAGAAATACTGATGTTCTAAATTGGTTATTATTATTATTTTTTTTTTTGGCCCGCACAGCATGTGGGATCTTAGTTCCCTGACCAGAGATGGAACCGGCACCCCCTGCATTGGAAGCACAGAGTCTTAACCACTGGACCTCCAGGGAAGTCTCCCCAGAATTGGTTATTTTGAAACAATGAAGCAACTTCCAAATCCATGGAATTTCCACCATACACTTCTAAGTACAAAGTAGTAACTGCATCCTCCTAATCCATATATTTAAAAGAAAAAAACATGCCTCGTTTGCCCATTTGATCTTCCTTCACTTTATCCCTAGGAGCATTAGGATTTCCATTTGTCTCTTTTGGGACTGAAAAACTTAATTCTGCTGCTGCAGGCTAGACCGGGGACACGCTCAGTGAAGCAGCAACTCAGAGCCTATTTCTCCTCGCACGTTACTGCTGCAGATGCTCAGAAAAGCTGCACCTTGGGTGTCCCACGTTGTGGTTACAGGCATTTATTTGGGATCATTACTGCAGCAGTTAGAGGATCCCTGTCTGCATATCCTGTAGGGTCCCCCAGTAGACACAATTTTGTACAACCACTGGTGTGAGCATCCTGTTAAAGACGACGGCTCCATCCACCGTGTTGGTAGGTGGGGCTCTTCCTCTAAGTCCTGTTCAGGACATGTCAGGCAGCTAGTATAACATTCAATCGGGTGTTCTGTTCCCCTACCTGCTATCATCTTTGTATGTTTTGCTTGGTATTCTTAAATACCATAATTCCTACTCTGAAAAGTTTATATATAATAAACTTTTATATACTATAGTATATAAATAATGCTATACAGAATTCGATTATACTAGATTAGGGCTAATTGCCACCAAAAAAGAAAAAAGTGTGTTCTTAAAAAACTCAGAAGCTCTTGTGACTTCAATTAGATTTAGACCAAGAAGGATTTTGTGCTCCTTCCTAAGAGCAAATTTAGAGAAAAAGAAAAGAGGTATTAAGTAGCTTTTCCCCTCTAGGAATTTTTAATACTATTTTATTGAAATAGAACAGTGTAAAATGTGAAATGCAGTATAATTTCATCATTTGACTCTAAATATCAGTCTGCATTGGAAATGCATTTTATCAGTAATTACAGGTTCACAATCATTTATCCACAATCTAAAATCCAACCAGATCTGAAAAACAAACATTTTCATAAGGTGATTCCAAAACTCATCTGGTGGCAAAATCTGATTCAAATTACATAAGGTTACTTATCCACTTAGTGTGAATACTCATACATTTTACTTCAGAAATATTTATAAGTGTGATTTCCTGATGTTGCCCCAGCACCCCCGGCCATGAGCATTATACATGGCATATGCACTCTCTAAATGTTAAAAATTCTAAATTATGATAGCACATCTAGCCCAAAGTTTTCATATAAAGGGTCGTGGATTGATAACTTTATAGCTGAATGCTAGTACTTACTTAGGAGCTATGCCTAATGTGTGTGTGTGTGTGTGTGTGTGTGTGTGTGTGTATTCATGAACACACAAAGTTGAAATAAAAAGGCAAGAATCAGAAGAAAAATTAAGAATATGTTAAACTTCAAGCTATATTGTATTGTGTAAAATAAAATTGAAAGCATAATAAATATAAACAAAAACAGGGTTTTAGCTAAATGTATTCGGGTACATCTGTATAAGGGATCCAAGTAGCCATAAAAATAAGTGTATTCCAGAGTATTTGGTGACATGGAAAATGTTCACAATACATTATTAATGGAAAAGCAGGTCACAAACACTTTAAATAAAATGCAACTTTTATAAAACAATATACATACATGTATAGAAATTAATGTGAACAAATATACAATAACAGATTAATGGTTATTTCTGGATGATGGGCTTTTCAATGGTTTTTATTTTCAACGCTTTGGTTTTTCCTTAGTTTCTTTTTCTACCATAAAATTTTATTGCTCTTTTTTTTTTTTTTCAAGTATTTGTCCAGATTTTTTCTTTCATCTTCCCTTAGCCTTTCTTAACAAACAAAACAAAAGCTTAAAAAAATATAACTGAGCCTCAGATGCTGAATAATTGTTTGCCCTTCCCTGGCTGTGTATATGAAAAGCTGGTGCAGTGTTTGTTTGCTCTGCTGGGTTAGATTTCATTTCATGAAAAAGAGAATTACACAGAAAAACACAAAGAAATTTTAGCATTTATGGGCTGTGCTTTGTATACAAAGATGATGTTATTGACTCCTTGACACTAGGAAACTTCAGTATTTCTTCATGGCTGCAGTTATCCAATTTGGGAAATGAACCAGACAACATAGTTGCATCTAAATGATACCTGTAGACATAAAATGCTGTGGCTGCCATTTTTTTCCCAGCTTCTATTGCACGCAGCAAAGCAATAATGTACAGTCCTAAACTCCCATTCCCTTCAAATTGTATGTTCTTTAAATAAACTGTATTTTAAATTAGGATCATAAATATTACTCTTCCTCAACACATGATATGTGACATCATCTTTGTGTTATAATGCAATATTTTAATAAGCTTATACAATATTATTTTATTGAAGTGCTGCAAAACAGGAAACATTTTCACAGGGAGAACAAGAGATCAATCTAGACTTTTTGTGAATTTATATCCTTGAACTTTGAAGGCCAATCTAAATATTGATCTAAACTGCCCATACCAATCTCTAGGTCCCCAGGCCACATAACTCCATATGCAGCATAATTCCTTCTACAATGGAGCTTATAGTCAAGGTCATAAAGTATTTTGTTAATGTATCAGCAAATATCTATTAAATCTCTTTAACATACATAATCTTTCCCTTTTTTTGTAAGTCCCAAACATAGGTCTTGCCCTGTCCTTGGAGAGCTTATATACTACTTGGGAAGAACAAATATTCATATATGGGAAGTTAAATCACAATACAAAAATTCAAAATAATATGTGAAGAGAGGTTACAGAGATGCACGTGATTCAATGCCAAATATCTGCGAGCACTTTTAACTCAGAGTATTGTTGATTCCTGGGATTTGGACATTCATAGTGCAAGACTATGAAGGAGGCAAGGCTGAGAAGGAGGCAGAGCTTCAAACGTGCCCTGAAGAAGTTACAAGATATGAGCAGAGAGGAAGACGCACATTCCAGGTGGGGAGAAGAGTATGAGTCGAGATTCAGAGGAGTTAAAAACAAAGATAATATAATTGCTAAGATTCCCTGGGTGTTTACTGTGCACCTGGCACTGTTGACTCCTATAATCTTCACAAAAACTCTATGAGATTAGTGCCACTATGAGCCCATTCATGACCACTCCACCTAAAACAGCCTTCCCACCACTGCCATCCTCTCTCTCTCTCTCTCTCTCTCTCTCTCATATCACTCTGATTCATTTTCTTCATGACACTTTCATTATCAAAATATACGTCATTTATTAACTTATTTATTTCTTTAATGAAAGCTCCAAGAAGGCTGGGACGTGTTCAACCACAATATCTCTAGTGCTGAAACAATTTCTGGTCCAGAGTCACACACAATATGTATTTATGAATGGTATCATCTCCTTTTCCAAATTAGGACCCTAATGCAGTGAGAGGTTACAAACTAGCCCAGGGCCCCACAGTCAGGATTCGAACTCAGGTCTGTCTACTCCAGAACTACATGCTACACTATCCCCAAAGAATCATTAGAAAACAATAAGTAGGTCCCTTTTGGAGAACATATAAACTTTCCTGGAGTTTCTTGTTTTATTTATTTGTTGTTCACTGCATCCTAACAGTAGGAAAAAAATTATAATGGAATTTTAGTGGCAGACTATAAAGACATTGATTTTCAGTTTAAGATTTCTGAATTGTATTATGATAAGACATTATAGAATGTAAACAGATTTGGAGAAAATTAATGTATCTGTCTTGTATAGGTTGGAATGAGGAAGACTAAGGCTAAAACCAGAACTTTCATTGCTGAGGCGATTAATGAGCATATAGCTTTTAGCACTGTATAGGAAGGAGAGAAAATATATGAGGAATTACAGAAAAAATTTAATTCTTGTTATGTAAATCTCTCTGCCTGCAAAGTCTTCCATCCATTTCTCCTCTATGGGAAGCTTAGCCTTCCAGACTTGTATAAATCTAGACTCTCCTAGGATGCCTTCTTATGGAATTCTTTCAGCAATTCCAGGCCCAAGGCCTTTGCACATGCTCACATAGTGTCACACTAGAGTCTAATACGGTTAATGACATAGGGAAAAAACAAAGGTGTAGGTCTTCTGTGAGTTCCTTGAGAGCAGAGAGTAGGTTTTATCATCTGTTTATCTCCAGCATCTACCACAGTATCGGGTACTTATGACACTAGCATTCATTGCATGGGCAAAGCAGATACCCTGAGATTCTCAGACCTGGGTGTGGGAGAGAGGTGGCCATTCTGACAGAAATAGGCACTCCAGGACTGGGCTGGAATGATAGCTGGGGAGGTTATTGACAAATAGAGATGCCTAGAAGAGGAGCCAGGGAGAATGACACATACATTTTTAGACATTAAATAAGCTGAAGTGTTAGTCCGGAGTCACGTTGAAATGTTCCACCAGAATCAAGAGGTAGGACACTGAAGTTCTGAAGGCCAAGACTGAAGATGTGGGATGCAAGTGTTATTCACATAAAGATGAAAGTTAAAGATGTGAGTGTAGATGTAATCCCTAAATTCACAGCAGCTGAAACAACAAGAGACCAAAGAGCTAAGAGCTAAATCGTGGAGTAAACCCACGGACAGGAAGCAAAGGGAGACACGGCTACCCTGTGGAGAACCACAGAAGGAATAATACAACATAACCTTCTCGTCTAATTTTATGCAAATTTATTTTACAAAGCTTCTCTTTGCAAGTAATATTGTGTGTACCTCTTTTATATTCAAAATTCAGCTCCTCTGAAAGCAAATATTGGTAGACATCAAGTTTCTCTTGCCCTCTCCGTCATGTTATTATCAAACTGTGAGTATTTTGGCATATGTGTGTGTTGGTGACTATTAGGTTATAAAGTTTTCCATCTGATCAGATATTACATATTCACCAAAACTTGTGCAGAATGCACTGATTAAAAGGAAATTGTGCAAGCTTCAATAATTTCTCTTGATTATCATTAACCATACATATTGCATTTTTAAGTTGTTCTAACAGATATTCAGTATCAACAGATTGTAATTCTCTAGCAAGGTATAAAATAGGCATTAAAACTATTTCTAAACTATCATATAGGATAATGTATGAAGCATTTCACATAATAGCAGATTAAGTGTCATAAAATATTAGTCAAGTACTAACATAGTCATTAATACTCTTCTTTAACAAAAGGCAATTTCACAGCCTCATTTACCAACTGGAATATCCCAAGTCTACTTCATAATTATGCTTTTTATTCATCTCTGTAAATTCTACTTAGTGCTATTTGGCAATTTCTTAACATAAATGCCCTGGATGTTGTTAAATTGGATTAATAGCTTTATAAGTAATATATAATATGTATATATTTAACTGTAGGTGATTTGACTTGTAGCCATCTCTTTTTTTAATACCCCATTATATGTTTAGAATTTATTTTGTTGGAGCTAATTTTAACCTCAATATTTTACAACATCTCTTTATGATGTTAGTTTTATAAATAGAAGGATATGGAGGACTGGGGTTGTGATCAGCCCTAGCTCTCCTCACATTGTTTTGGCCCGAGGCATGCCTGAGGATGGAATCATTTCAGGTGGATTAGAAGCCAGATAAATAATCATAAAAGTCTTGCAACAGAATCTCCTTTTTAAAAATATATATTTCCAATTCTTTTCAATGCGGATGGAGTATCAAAGTAAACAACTTCATTAGGCATGTGAAAGCACATTTTAGAGAAAGTACATTTGGCTTAAAATTATAAGCATCTTTCTGCATCAGCTTTTTTTGAATTTAAGGACAATCTTTCAATTAACTGGGCCTGCTGCTAGTACTAAAAGTAGTTTGAGTCAATAGCAGTTTGATTGGACATTCAGAATTACAGCTCCTGGAAGTTCTTAAAAGGTCAACTACTCCTTCTCCCTGCACTTAAGCAATTAAAATTGCACTTAAATATGGAGTGAAACGATAGAAAGGGAAAAGTAGGTTTACTGAAGACAAACAGTAAGCCAAGTACTGCTGGTACCAAGATGAATACGCCAAGGCCCCCATCTCAATAAGTTCACAGACTAACTTGGTTTATGGGCATATAAACAAACAATTGAAATAATGCATGCATAGTTTTTGCATAGTGCCTGGCACATAATTCCTCAGTAGTGATCCTTATTTTAGCTGTTAATAAAGTGCTCACCAAATGCAAGAAGTCATCAAGCTAACGCACAAAAATCCAAAGAAAACATGCTCACATTTCAGTCTGCAGGATCTCCGATCAAAGTGATTTCATTCGTTCATTTACTCCTTCATACCTGAAAGGCATTAATTACAGTGTAGTGACTAAGAGTGTGGAAACTAACAACTGTTTGGTTTCCAATCTAAGCTCCACAACATAACTGGCTGCTCCCCCATTAGTTAAACAGGGATGTAGCTACTTCACAAGAGCGTTTTGAGGGTTGATGAATTTACATGATTTGATACTTGTAAAGTGCCTGACACAGAAAAAGTGCTTAAAAATTCAGAGATTATTGTTTTCATCACATTTGTATCACACGTTTACAGGGCAAAGTACTAGGTATTCTTGGGAGCCAAAAAGAGTACACCCTTCTCCCCAGCTGCACTGTTCTCCCCGCACTCTCCAAGCCAGTCAGACAGCCTTCTTTGGCTTCTTTGACGTTGTCACAGTTTGCTCCTATGCCTGTGACTGTCCCTCATACAGCTCCTTCTGCCCAGAAAACTCTCCTTTCTTTTTCTATACAATTCTTATTAATTCCTTGTATTTCGGTCAACTATCCCTTTCTCTGGAAAGGTTTTCCTGATTGCTTAGTTTCAACCTTGTTTCTTTGCTATCTGCTGTCATAAAACTGAGTTCCTTCATGGCACTTATGTCGGTTTGCAATTTGCTGTTTGATGCTAGAGGACAGGCATCTTTTCTGTTTTTCTCATAATTGTATCCCATCTCTGAATGCAGTGCACAGTGAAGTGCACAGTAATCCTTCAATAAATATTAGTTGGAAGAATGAATGTACTCACAGTATTCTGATTTTAACAATATAGAATCTCCTACTTTAAATCTTATGTAATGAAGACCAAAGTCAGCTTAATGAGGCTAAGAAAGCAGCTGCATGGGTCCACTATCTCATTTAACTTTTAAAAACAACCCTATAAAATTAAGATTATCATTTGCATTTTGCTAGTGAAAAAGGTAAGCCTAAGAGTATTTAGGTAGCACAAGAATTCTAGTGAGAAGAGACTGAAATTGAAACATAAGTAGAACATATTCTTTTCTGCTTATTACACTTTTCTAAAAAAGCTCTACTAGAGAGACAAGGCCTCATCTGATAATGCATGGGGGGCTGAAGATAAGACTCCAGGAATTAATAAGTACGATCCACTGTGTATAGTATTTTATCTTCCCTCTCCACTTCTAAGCTGCACAATTTCAGTATTGGGTGCCTCTAGCCTTACACGTTCTCAAAGTAGGTGAGTGTCTCCGAGTTTCTTTTGAATCACAGCTGCATTCACAACAGTCTAGGAAATGGCATCCTTTGCTTATACAGTGTGTTTTGGTTTCGATCCAGTCTCTCATTCTCTAGCCCAAGGCCATAAATATAATGTCTCGTTTAGGCCTTTGACTATGTGTCCTGAGCCAACAATTTGTGGATTCTATATTATGGCAAATCATAATCTAGAGGTCTCCACAGAGAAGGCTCTTACCTTCTAGTGACTTTTTCAGTGGTTGTTATATTTGTTAGGGGTAAATCCTCAGTCCTTAATTTCTTAGTTTATAAAACTGTTTTAAATTATAAACCCTGCATATATTTGGTAAAACAAAAATTCAGAGTAGTACAGAAGAGTATAAAATAAAAAGTTAAATGTTCCATTCCCAAACCATCTCCTATTCCATTACCAGAGACAACTTATTTTAATGATTTCTGTTTTAACTTATTTTATGGTGATTAGTACCATACTTTAATATTTATAATTCTATGTCTTTATCACTTTCAGATAGTATCTACTAACTTCCCACTATGAAAAATAAAGAATTTAAACCAATTATATACCTACCTCTCACCTCTCTCCTCTTCCCACTTCTTGCTTTTGTCCGCCATGTTTTATAAATTTTTCTAGTAGCTACATTTTATCATGAAATGTTAACCTCAATCCTCTGCTTAGTCTTCTTCCCTATTCTTAGACAATATCCATTCACTACGCACTGTATAAGATGAGGAAATTAGTACATCTACATATCCATTTCTGCCACCTGTTTTCTACCAACTTCTATTGGCTAAACATTTATTCATATTGTTGATGTCTATAATATTTACATTCTATTCTATATTTACTTTTGTTTTCCACATTTTGTCTATAGATGGATTCAAAAATTTGAAAACGATATATAACATTTATATAATTATTGTTATTAAGTAGATTTTTTTTACTGTGAAATTAAATAAAGTAATTAGAGGGTTTCCAGAGTTCTGTAGGATAATGGCTGCCACCTAAGTTTGAATCACCAGCATCTTCCAAAACCATTTGGGATGAAAAGAGCACATAGTATCATCTGTATCCCATGCCAACAGCAGAACAAATAGAAAAGACTAAAACTTCAATTTACATGTAAGTGGGAAAACCTGACCCTAGCAGAGGCCGTCTCTGAGAATCCTCCAAGGTAGAAAATGTTGGGAGACAATTCTACATTAGGTCTCAAGATTCTATGTGTTCTGTGAGCAACTCATTGATTGCACTTTGTTTCAGACTATCTTTTCAAGGTTGTTTTTATAGTAAACAGCCATAGAAGATAGAGATAGTGTTTCTTTCTGGGAAAAAAAAAAAAAGTCAGGCTTGCCTTGAAAGATAAATACAGTATCACCATCTGGAACACAGGGTGGCATGCTTACTGCCCAGTATAGGGATTTGGGTTTGCAACGCTTCGAATTCCCCTCCTATATCACATCCAAATTTATGTGCAGATATCCTATGGCCCTCTTTTCATTGCTCTATGGAAATTGGCATTTAGAGAACTAGCAAAAATAATACTGATCCCCTAATTATTGCTATTGCTGTGAGTAATAAACAGTTCTTCAGCTCTGATCCAGGAGTCTTGTGTCTTCTACCAGCACCCAGAAACCTGTCAGATTAGCTTACAGGTAGGGTAAAATCTCAAACTCTTCATTCTTGACAGTCAGGTGGGGACTATGAGGAAGAGAAGAACAGAGTGCTAGGGGTCCCCATGGTGGCAAAATAGAGATAACGTCAACTAGGATTCCACCACAGAAGGAGATAGTCCTATCCTGAGTGGGAAATACTGAGAGATCTGAGACCTGGATGACCCAAGCAAGTGTTCCTAGAAAGTCAAAAGAAAGGCCCTTGAAAAGTATGCACACTAGATGTGGCAGTTTGGGGGAAGGCAACTCTCTGGGAAGGGATGTATGTAGCAGTTAGAGTGTCCCCTAGAGGTAAATGAAAGAAGGAAATAGATGCAGATGAAGGTCCCTTTGAAGGAGACACACCAGAAATAAAAAATAATTAAGGTAAAAGGTAAGAAGAGTATTCCTTAAAAAATAAAAGCCCTTCACATTCCACTAGAGCAACAAAAGAGGGAACAATTAAAACTGAGAAACCTAGTAAGCCTCCATATGCCTCCCTCATCCAATACCCTCTTTCCTAGTGTGTAGGGAACATGGATATCTTTAGACCACAAAGAAAGCTTTAATTTCATTAAAGAAAGCTTAAATTATATTAAGTAGAAATAAAATACATAGAATTTTCTGATCACAATGAAATAAAATCCAAATTAATAACAAAATCATAAAAACAGAAACAAAACCCCTTTCCACTTAGAAAACTCTATTAACCCTTGGAGGGGAAAGAGAAAATGTAAACATATATCACAGAATCTCTAAAATAATGTTAATATAAACTACACAAATATCCAATCTGTGGGATAAAATTAGAGCAATACTCATGGAAAATTCTTTGCTTTCAATATTTATGTTGCTAGAAGTGAAATAATACAAATAAATAAAATGAACTTCTTGCTCAAAGGTAGAAAAAGAAAAATTAACTGAAAGAAAGAAGAAAAGTAAAAACTAATGAGTTAGAATTAGAAAAATAAGACAAATAATAAATAAAATTGGTTATTTGAAAATTTTAATAAGATACATCAACCAGTAGCTAATCTAAACAGGAAAAAAATGAGAAAGTAAATAAACTTAAAGAAGAAATGACAAGGAGAAATAACCATTTAAACAGGGGGATATTTTTAAATTGTAAGAGATCATTTTGCACAACTTTACGCAAGTAAATTTTAAAACAAAGGAAACTAATGTTAAAAAAGAGAGCAAGTGAGAGAGGCCAATTTGAAAGAAGAAATAAAGGTTTTAAAAAGCTATTCTATAAAAACACACCAGCCCCAGATGGTTTCTCAGGGGAAATCCATCAGACTTCAAAGATCAGATAATCCCAATCCCACATAAACTGTTCCGGAGCATAGAAACAAGAAAAACATAATATGTACTTTTTTTAAATGAAAAGAGTATAATATTTATACCTAATCTGATAGAAACTACACAAGAAAAAAGCAACTAAAATCAAACTTCATTTATAAACTCTATATTAGTTTGCTAAGGCTGCCACAACAAAATACCACAGATCAGGTGACTTAAACAACAAAAATTTATTTTCTCACAGCCCTTAAGGCTGGAAGTCCAAGATCAAGGTGTTGACAGGTTTGGTTTCTCCTGAGCCCTCTCTCCTTTGCTTGCAGATAGCCACTTTTCCACTATGTCCTCACATGACCTTTTCTCTGTGGGTGCACAGACAGCCCAGGTGACTCTTCCTCTTCTTATTAGGACAGAGTCAGATCAGATTTGGACCCTTAAGACCTCATTTAATCTTAATTAGCTCTTTAAATCCCTATCTCCAACTATAGTCACATTGAGAGTTAGGGCTTCAACCATGAATTTGAGGGGAAACATAATTTAGTCTTTAACAAACCTTTCTCAATACTCTTAACAATAAAATGTTAGGAAGCAATTTGGTAACACAGAAAAATATAATTATACTTCATTCATTACTAAATAGAGTATCACAGGAATGCAAGAATAAAATTACCAGTCAAAAATGTCAGAGGTATTTTCCTTTTGACTTAGGCAGTCTCACATCTAGGAATCTACACGGAAGTATTTCCCAACATGTATGTATAAAGCCACATTTGTACACCATTATTGATTATTGTAGTATTGTGTAATAACATAGGACTGCAAACAACCCAAATGTTCATCAGCAGGAGACTGTTTGAATAAACTATAGTACATCCACAAAATGCAGTCATAAAAAAGTGAGAATGATCTGTGTATACTGCTAGTGAGTGATCTTCAGGATATATTATTTTATGAAAAAGTAAGGCATAACAAGGTACAATACAGTATGCTATCTTTTGTATACAAAGAAAGAAAAAATATACACACATATATACGTGTGTGTGTAAGAAAAAAGTATATACATATATACACATACTTTTTTTTTAAAAAAAAGAAACATCTATGTATTAAGGGGGAAAAAAAGAGTGGAGGAAATAGAGATATAAGAGAATTTCTGAGTATGTCTTTAAATATAATTTTGACTTTAAAACCATGTAAATATTTTACTGATTGAAAAAATAATTCAAAGAGAAAAAAACAAACTCTAAAGCTGAAAAAAATGAAATAAGTGAACCTAACCATGCAGTAAATTGGCAATATAATCATCTAAAGGAAAGACTCATTTTAATTGTCTTTTGGATAAAGTACTCTATACATCCTTTCTGGGATATACTCTAAGGACAAAAAGAACAACAAAAAAACTTAAACCTCACTCAACAGTTTTATTTTTAGTAGTAGTTAAGATGCCATTATTTTGGGAGTTATAAACTAAATTCTGCATTGCTTAATAAGGTGTGCTCAATGGGTGTCGGGTTTAAAATCTGCTATTTCCTCATAAATGGCAAATTCATAAGGTGCATTACAAAACAATGGGGTGAGAAGTGCATAGGAGTACTGGTGGTGTAGCGAAATCTGTAGTATAAGTAGGAAGAAGATAAATCTAGTCCGCTTTCTTTTTTAACTTGAGTCAACAAGGTAACAATTGTATGCAGTTTAAAATTTTTAAGTCAACAAATACTCAAGTTTTGAGAAGGTTCGAGAAGCTTAAAACCTTAGCTCAGGTCTAAAATGTGTTCATGCTATATATACTAATGATATTTGGGAAGTTTAACAAATGTGTTGCAATATCTGTTCTGAAGGACAGTCCATGATGCCATTTCCTGGCTATCTGAAATTAGTCTGACCCAGAATAACAACTCCTATTTTCCTAAATAAAATGAATGTTAAGAATTAAGCAAGTTATCCATATGTATTTGGATATGACGTCCAGAAAAACAATCCAAACCTTTGGGTTTCTGGAGAGTCATCTTCCTGTTTTGGAGACCATACATATCACATAAGACAGGCAGAGGAAATGAGTATTTGGAATTATAGAGCTTGCATGACAAAGTAAGAATGATGAGATTACACCTAAGGAAAAAAAAAAGTAAGATTGTATATCATTTTTTAAAATTTAACTGTACAAATTCAAGATGGGAGAAACCAGGTTTAACTGCTGTTAATAAAACCGCGTTTTATTAACATGCTTTCATCAGTTAAATTCATTACACCTGTAACCTGCCTTCATTAATCAAGGCACGTAGCCTAAACAAGAAGACGTTTGCCTGAGTTGTTTTCCAGGAACTTGGAGCTTGGAACTTCCAGCTCAATCCAGTTAAGACTGGATAGGACCACCAGCCCTCCAACTGGGCATGCGCAAGTGTCCACTCAGCGACCTTTTGATATCAGAGGGCTGAACACTACACCCTCAGATTGTGCTGTTGTGGCCATTTTCTGAACACCAGTCCCATGAAGAAGCCTGTAGCTCACTTAGGCCTCTGCAGAATGACGATTACCTCACCTTTTTCTTATTTCCAATCACCTTTCTCCATACTCCTCATGCTTCACACTCTTCAGCTGGTCCTGCTGCTTTATTCTTCATCCCACAAATACCCCAGCCCCTTGCCTTGGTGGGGGGGGGGGGGCGGGTGGATTTGAAATTCGTTCCCCTGTCTCCTTGCTTGTGAATAAACCCTCTCCTTGCTGCAAACCTCTGCAACGCCTCAGCATCTGGCTTGCTGAGCATGGGACAAACGAACCTGGTTCAGCAACATTAATATTATTTGGTTTTATTTTATTTTATTTTACTTTATTAATTTTTGGAGACTTGCCCACAATTGTGAATGAGCCAACACGTTATGATGTAGGTGCAGAGGGATGAATACAGTCATAGGCTTTAAGAAGAGAAATACTAATCAGAACAAGGGAAGTATTAACTCCCTTACTGTACACTGAAGCCCAAGTCTAGATTCTATTTAATTCTAGGCATCCTGTTTTTAAAATGATATTGATATGAAGTATAAAAGGCTCAACATTCTGACCTCTTAGTTTCTTGACCTTCTTATCTTCAATGACCTTATCTTCCAACTTTCCTTAGTCTCCCTCCATCCTATGTGTGGTGGCTTGCAGAGTGAGGAGGCATCTGTAAGAGTTTATGCAGATTCTCTTGTCCTAAACTACCAGTTCTCATGCCCATGAGTGTAATCTGGGGAGGCATTAAAATATATTCATGTTTGAAACCCACTCTGGTATAATTAAAACAGGGCTGGGGTGAGGTGTGGGAGGAGATCTGGTCAATTTTTAAAGTTCTGCAGATGTTTCCAATGTGCAGTCAGGGTTGAGGATCCCCATTTAAAAAAGATCCTATGGGCTTCATGGGTAGGGATTAGTATTCCCCTGACAGTGCTGGTGGGATCTGAAAGGTATGCTTTCTGAGTTCACATATTTTCAAATACTGATTTATTAAAGTAGAAAAATATAGAAAGCTATTCAGGTGTTTTATTCTGGGTACCTTCCCCAAACATTAACTTATGCCCCCCAAATTTATAAACATCATTTACCAGAGAAGGGAAAAAGAATACTTGGGTAATATTTTGATAAAAGCTTTCAAATCCAGTATTGTAAATAAAATTGATGAGATATTTTTTCCAGGTCAAGATACTAAAAGTGTCTGGTGATTTACATATAAATATTTCACAATAGGAACATGACCTAGTAACTACCTCAGTGAAACACTTTTTTTTTTTTAAAGAACTGTTTTAGCATGATAGTTTTGAATTATAAACATATACTATAGGGTTGAATGTCTTAGCAGAATGAGAAAGGAAGTTAGTCTCACATGCACAGGCTGATAGAAGAGGACAGAAAGGATGTAATTAAATGTAAAATAAATACATATTTTGTTTTCTTAAGAATGAAGCAAGTGGTAAAAACTGTGGTAGATCTTTTCATCTGTTGCTATGCCAACAGGAAATTTTTAAATGGATCCAAGAAATGGGACAATTTTCAGGAATATTAGTACAACCTATTTCAAATAAGTAAAACTGTATTCATATTATCCCCCCCAAGGGGATAGAGTCTTGAGGGAATTAGTGCAGAATTAATTGATCAAGTTTTGGGGTTTTTTTTCCTGTAACCATAGCAGGCATGAGACACAGAATCTCATGCTATATTTTTCTGAGATCTAGATCTGGATTTAGGTAAAACTTTTTGAGGATTGTGGGCAGAACTGTTCCCCAGTGTATAGGTAGCAAGACAGCATGTTTCTACCATCTTAAGAATGATTAATACATATAACAAGAGACAAAAGTCAATAAATCTTGACCTGCATTTCTCAGCATAATACCAAGATGATATAGTTTTCAAATATAAAAACATCTTAACAAAATACATCTCATATACAAATTACCAGCATCCTTTCTGAGTCAAAGAGAGACATTATTTTTTCTAAGGAGAAACAAAGATTAAGATGAAACATGACCTGAAATCTACAAATTATAGAAAATTATAAATTCATCCAATTCTATTTATATGAGATAGGATTTTAACAACTGGATATTCAGAGAAATGATCAACTTCTTCACAGCTTTTTCTCAAGTAAATTCAGGCATTTGGTTTTGGGGGGGAACGCTATTTTGTTTATATTGTAAAAGTACATTTAGGAAAACGTTTTAGCACATCCAGAGGATCTTTCCTTAACTGGGGAGCAAGTCAGGAATAGATTGCCTCAGCAAAAAATAAAATGAAAATTTAGCTCAACTGCCTTTCCTGGAGGTATGTCTGTAAAGAAAGAAGTAGATAATCCACAGTAATTAAAAGTATTTTCAATTAAATGCTTGTCTGTATTGGTGAGTCTGCCTTATTGCCTATGAGAGAAAAACCCCTACTTCAGCTTCATTTCAAGTGTTTATTTTTAAATGACTTAATTACCAAATGGAGCAACTGTGAACTATGATTTCTTATCATATTATGATTTTTTTTTAAATTCTGAAGCTGAGAAAACATTTGAAAATGGGTAGCATGGGGGGAAGCGGCATTCCTTTTTTTCCACTAGGTTTCTATCATTTATCCTTGGTTTTTGCTTTATTTTTTAAACATGTGGAGCTGAACAGATCTACAAATAGACTGTTTGAGCTCATCTTTAAGTCTTGAGCATATTCACATAGAGAGAAAGATTGCCCGCTGGCTATTGCCTATCACCCAGCTTTATCTTTGTTTTCTGAATAGTGAACCACTACTATTATTTACATTAATATTACATGATAAATGACAGCTTTATCGTTAACAGTAGCGCCCTTTAGCAGTCAGCTAACGTGACTATGCATTTATCTAAGAAATAGAAGCTCCACTTAACACCTATTTCTATACTTAGCATATATTATTTCTTGGACTATCTGGAATATCTAGATATCTTGGGGTACAGTTGTAGCTTGTTAGTTACCAAAAAAAAAAAATGAGATTGGGTAAATATACATCATCATATGCTTAAACATGTCTAGTTGTCCAGTCTTATGTCACAAAGTAGATGCCCACAAACAGCAGCATTTTGGAAAAATGTTAATGAGCATGTCGAACACACACAGGGAAATCTGATCTGTACCAATGGCATTCTAACCTTTTAACAACAGAGCTCTTTCTGAGCAGAGCCCAATATGTAAAATAGATAGACAAGCAACAGTGACCCTCACGCTAGGCTTTCCCCACCCCCTAGGTACCTCCAAGAAATCTTAGCACCCTACTAAGGATAGTTTGAAAACCACTAGCATTAATTTTCATCACATTCTTTCGTCATTCTTTCATCATATTTTTTCTAAGTTTTCCCTTTTAACACGGAGTACTGTATATTTCAATCTGTAAATATTTGGAAACTCCTCCACCATCTCAATTAGTCATGATTCTTCTGGATCTTTCATCTCATGTTTTATTCAACCTCTCCATGCTTCTTTTTCCTCATCTGTAAAATGGTGATTATAGCAGTACTTAATTTTTGTAAGTATTACTATATTTATACATTAAGTATAATATATAATTAATAATATTTAATAGTACATAAGCATATTTATATATTATATAGTTGTATAATATAATAAAATATATTTTTATTGATATGTAGAAAGTTTGGGGGACAATAAGCAATAAATAAAGCATTTGTCAAGTGCAAAAATAAATGCTTAAGTAGAGTTGATGTAATTTTATCAGTGTAGAAGCAACATGTTTTTAAAGCCAAAGGATTATTTTCTATTTTGTTTCTAATTTTTTACGCCAATGTTGAGTTGAAGTATTCAGGAAATGATCCATCACAGAGATTTCATTTTCCGTAAACGGACCTTTCCAAAAGTCCAGAGGCTCAGCTATACATGGGAAGATATTTGTGGTTCTTTTTCCCCCTCACACTTGCCCCCAGTCAATCTCATCTGCCACTCGTCAGGCACACTACAATGTAGCTTATTCTCATCCGTTTGGTCTATCAGAACACTGAGGAGCTAAATATCATCCCTAAACCTACCTGATTTCATTGTTTACTGTATTTTCAGAACATTTATAACGTTAAATATGGCAGCAACCCTGGGCCTTCAGAAACGCCTCTGTTTTTACTTTTCTCTCCTACATTTTGTTTACTTTACATCATTTAATGAGGACTGGGATCCTGATTGGTTTAACTTTAGGATGATTTCAAGGATCTTCTTCTTGGGAATGAGTAGGAAGAAATAAAACAATTTGCATCAAAAATGTGTTAGTGGCTTTACCTAGAGAAACAAGAAAGCAAGAAAAAAAAAAAATTCATGAAAGTTAAAGGCCCAAGGCCAGAACAAGGGCAAGTGCCTGGCTGCCAGAAATACCAGATAGTCTTTTCTTCCTGCATTTTTGTCATAATTGTATTTATTCTGTTTATCAGGCTATCTTAGGGGGGTTCCTCATACCCTTGAAGTGAGTTTGAGTAGGCGGAACTGCTGCTCAAGGGATCCCTCATTTAATGGCAAAAGCAGTTTAGATGACAAAGCTGAGATCTTGAGGCATTAATAAATGAAACCAAAGTTCTATGTAAGAACACACAGTGAACAGTCAAAATTTGGGGAGATCTCACACCAAAGTCATATTCCTGAAAATTTTATAATGGGACCATCCATCTAGTATCCTGAGTATTTCAGATAGAAACTTTCCTAGTTTCTCTACTCACTAAGGGGGTAAAAATAAAAACACAAAACTTTTCAAAGCAATGAATCCTTCTACTTTAATGTGCTAAAACATTATTTTTTTATGAACACTTCAAAAAAAAGTCCTTGCTCTAGAAGATTGAATTGTCATGATTGAATTGTCAAATTTGGAATTGATAGAAAAAATTTCTAAAACTGGCTAGGTTAAACTACTTAAGGGGAAGCTCAAGTAAGGTCTACAAAAGTTTTCTTTTCTTACTATATTCTGTCTGAAGTCATTGTATGGAAATACTAAAATTCTAGCTAATAATTTAAAGTGCACAACTTAATTTTGATTCAACAAGTGCTTATTAAGCAGCAACTATGTGAAAATCACTCTGCTAGACATTGCACTAGACTTTTGGGAGGTGCAACAATGTATAAATCATTCTCGATATCATTCTCTTAAGGAACATACAATCTAGTGAAGAAAATATTACAAGTCCACAAATAACTATTATAGTAGTAGTATCTAATGCTTACTAAGGACTATACGTTATGCACTTTACCTTCATTAATGCATTTAACCCTCACCACAACATTAACATTTATGAAGGAGCCACAAATTGGTTAAAGCGTCTTGTCCAAAAACCATAGAACTATTCATGATAGAGCCAAAATTGACCCCAAGCAGTCTGGTCCTCAAGTCCATACTCCGAACTACTATTCCTCTCTACTCTGTCAAACAAAATTGTATGTTGCAAGTATCAAATAAAAGTTAAAAGTGTAATGAGAATTAAGAAAGAAAACTAAGAATCAGTGGCCCATATAGACATATCTCACCTTGGTTAAGTTCCACTGTAACAGGAATTTGCCTGAGACCCACAAAATTTGCTTTTCCTTATAGTTGTTTGTCAAGGTATTATATTTTGATCATCTCAGTCAGTCACTGTAATAATTATATCCTATGTGTCTTAGTCCATTTGGGCTACTCTAAGCCAAATACTATAGACTGGAAGGCTTATAGATGACAAATTTATTTCTCACAGTTCTGGAGGTTGAAAGTCTGAGATGAAGGTGCCAGCATGGTTGGGTGTTGGCCCTCTTCCTAATCGCAGACTTCTCGTTGTATACTCACATGGCTGGCTCTCAGGAACCTCTTTGATAGGAGCACTAATCCCATGTATCAGGGCTCTGCCAAAGGCCCTACTCCTAATACCATCATCTTGGGAATTAGGTTTTCAATGTATGAAACTGGGGGGGGGGGGAGATAGAAACATTCAGACCATAGCACTATGTTTACATTTACTAAGCATAGGAATTATTATTTCCACTTTACAAGCCAAGAGACAAAAGCTCAAATAGTTTAAGTATTTTTCCAAAGTCCCACAATAACTAAGTTGCAAAGAAGAGTCTCCAAGGTGAATACTGAGTTGGACCTTAAAGAGTAGTAGTATTTCAATAAGTCAAAATACGGTGGAATTTTAGGCAAAGGTTGAATAAAGCACAAAGATTCAAGAGCAGATAAAAATATGCCTGAGGAAGCCATGAATTGTCTAGTTTTGCTGGGATATAGGATTCATTTAAGAAATAAGATGTTGGTTTTGGTTTCATTAATGATCTCCAAGAGAAAAATCTAACAAGCAACAGGAGCTATGAGTATGGGGCTCAGGAGAGTTGTTGAAACTGACAATAAAAGACCGGAAGCTATCTTGTGGAAGGGATCACTGAAGCTGTGGGAGCAGACACAAATCACTAACGGAGGGAAAGTAGAGCTAGGGTTTTAGAGGGAGGCCAGGGGACATGTCAACATGCAGGATGGGGCAAAGAAGAGAAAACCATGACTAAAATAGAGGAGAAACAGTCATAGGACCAGAAAATAGAATAAGATAGCAACGTCCAGGAAGGCAAGAGAAGATTGCAAGGACTGGGTGGCCAAAATGTCAAGTGCTCTATTTTTTAATATACAAAAAAAGAAAAAAAGAGTCATGTGTTTTTAAACAGATATCAAAAAATTAAAATGTCTATCTACATTGATTCTTTAAATGTTAGTTACTAATGGTCATACCACCTGTCCTGGAAAACAACCCCATAAAACATTATCAAGGGACTTCCCTGGTGGCACAGTGGTTAAGAATCCACCTGCCAATGCAGGGGACACGTGTTCGAGCCCTGGTCCGGGAAGATCCCACATGCTGCGGAACAACTGAGCCCCTGAGCCACAACTAATGAAGCCCACGTGCCTAGAGTCGGTATGCGCACTGCAAGGAAGAGTGGCCCCCGCTCTCCGCAACTAGAGAAAGTCCATACACAGCAACAAAGACCCAACGTAGCCAAAAATAAATAAATGATTATTTAAAAAAAAAATAGAATGTACTGAAGGCAGCAGTGAAGTACATGAAGTACATGAATTGTACATCAAGATCTTCCTTTGTCCTTTGCAAACCCTAAATATTATTCTCAAGAAGAGACCTCCTTTCTCGTTTTCCTACTAACCATCCTCTCCCTCCTTTCTCCTGCCTCTGTTTTTCTGCTTTTGTTGTTCTGGGTAAAACTGAACATTGCATCACGTTGATATTTCTTCCTAATGTTAGCAACATTTATTCCTGGAGGGTTTCTCAGCTAACCTGTTTCACCTGTGGCGGTCTTAGGTAAATCTCCAATTGGAATTTCTATTCCAATCTAAATGGATCCTTTCTCATCTTGCCCCTAGGCTCTGAGGTATGGAATCTGTGGTGTGTTCCAATGCTATTCGATGATAAGGCAGGAGCAGAGATTAGATGTGTTCTGAACTGTATTCATGTTCTCTCTTTTTAGTTGCCTAGGAGAAGGAAGAAATCTTTAGAAAAATATTTCAGAAAATCTTTTCTGAATTGATATGTAGTGCATTCCTCCTTCTTTATACAAGGTGACAGCATGTGTGAGATGTAAAGATGAGTTTGCTCAGGCAATTACCCCTTGTTGATAGCAGATTATTTCCTCTGGCAAACTTGAAAATAACTTGTTGGTGTATAAGTTACTGCTGTTCTGGGGATGTAGTAATTTACTCTCCTGCCTTTTTTATGAGCACATTTATTTTAATCAGTGGAGTTCAGAATAGCTCTTTTTCATCTAACTCCATCTCTTTTGGAGTTATGCACCTTCTAACACATAACGAAGGAAGGTCCTTTTGCACACGCAGGAGAGAAGAGGCATGATATATTGCTGAAAAAAATGGTCTTTGCACAGGAAATCATAACCCATGATCTTTTTTCCATGTTAAAAGCACAACATTTATCCTCTACAGCTCTAGCCCAAATTATTTTTCTGAGGAAAACAATGTCTCACCTCACAGAGCAACCCGATATTATCTTTCATTCTGGGGACTGATAATGTATAGTTACACATGTAGGATGAAGGAGAACACAAAAGAATTCAGGTTAGCAAAACCGATACAACTTTTAAGAAATATTACTGCAGGTTATGTACATTACACTGAATGCCTGTGGGACAGAAGCAAGCTGGAGAGTTTTACTCCCTCTACCATTTTGAAGATGAAAAAGGAAAGAGTCAAGAAAAGTAAAAGAGGAATTTCCATGGCATCTGGGAACTTAGATGGGGATCAAACAAAGATTTTAACTAAGATGCCTCACCTCTCCTAAGTATAACACTTACTCATCTTCTCGTAGAGCTCTTGCTAATTCTAATAGAGGTATAGGGAAAGCAAGAATAATTTTCTAACATTAATCCCTTGCTGGCTAAGTCTAGAACAATCCACAGGCTTTACTTATGATGAAAGTTCAGTACATGATAAAAAGGTGGATCATATATTCTTCTCTAATCCATAGTAACAACGACAATCTTAGGTACTCCACCACCCAGGTCTTTCCTGGGGAAGGGCAAAGTTTGCCTGATGGAGCACAGACACCAAAATCTGAGAGCCATACATTCTGGGCACTATCTGCTGGTGATCACTTATGTTCTTGTTACTCTATTCTCCCAGTCGTAAAACACTAAGAAGTGATTTCCCTCTCATCTTGAGGTTTATTAAGAGGACAAAGGAAAATTAAGGATGTAGAAGCATTTCGCTTTCTTGAAAATAAATGGAATGTAATTTGAAAACATTACTTCCTTGTGCTTCTTCCACTGAAAGTTTTCTTTAAGGTGAAAGCAGAATATCACAAATAATTTTCTTGTTGAGAAAGAAAGTTGGGAAAGAGAAAAATGAAGAATTGCGAGACTATTTTACAAATAGTTCTGTGACTCTTTTCATACAAAACATACCTGAGCAAGTCAGTAGTATACATGAAATCACCCATTGAAATATATAAAGCCAATTCAATGTAGGTCCACATCAGTGGTAACATTTTCATCTAGAAAATCACATGCATCTGTGTGTTAAATATATTAATAATTAAACAGAACAGCAGCAAAGGTTTTTATGGTTTTTGTTGTTGTTGTTTAATAAGTAAAAATTCTCTTATCTGCCTAGAAGTACATTTGTTTTCCATATCTTAGGTGAGTGCAAGAAGGCAGCTCAAATCTATGCTGAAGCAGGAATCCATGACATGTTGTCGTCGTTTTTTTTTTTTAATATATATTTCAAAAGTAGTGAGTTTGCAAATCTATTTTCTTTAAACTGAAGTCAAATCTGGAAATATATACTAAACAGATGCTCAGTTTTCTTTCATATAAACCCTCTACCAAGAGAAAGTAGAGAATGATAATCACATATATCAATATTGTATATATATTGATATATCAATAACTATGCTTGTGATTAACTTGTTCAGTAAACCAATACTGAATATTATACAACTTGAGTCATGCAGCTTTTTTGTCTAATTCTGATGAATGTAAACAATTTAAATTTTAATATATTATAAAGGTCACTCCTATTATTTGACTGCTATTTAAAAGTAATGAAATTAGTAAGAATTACTTTATTTTAGTGATATAATTATTGAGTACTTTGTCAATAAAAAGCACCATACAAGTCTCAAATAATTGAGTAGCTGAATTGTTTAACATGGAGATTATGGAAAATTTAAATTTCTGGGACATTTTATTATGATTCCTTGAGCACATGAAGGTGAGAAAAGAAAAAGGAATCACCAAAAGGAAAACAGAAATTCCACATAGAAATTCCAGGAAAAAATTAAATGAAATAGTTGAAATATCATACAAAGCCACAAAGACTGATAATTTTCTCAGGGATAACATTATCACATCTCATTTATTTAAAAATATAGTGTAAAGAACACTAAATCACCTCTAAAAAATTGCTTCATTTTTTCCATACAGGAATCCACTCTCATACAATTACTCTGAGCAGTTTTGCCAACAGGAGACCTAGTTTCTCAGGTATCTCAATTTAATCATTTTAATCACAACCCAACTTATAGAATATAACAATTGTCAGTAAGAGTAAGATATAGGTCCTAATAAAACTTTAAATGATATAATTGGACAGAAAACTTTCTTATATTTAAGCATATCAACTTACTTAAGGAAGATATTTTTCTGCAAGAATTAAAATTAGAGAAATTGAAAAGATGCTTCTACATTATTAGCACTAATTTGGAATGCTTAACACTGGCTCCATAAAAGTAACAGATTTAAGTATCATTAGCTACATTATTATCTGTTGAAAAGGCAAGCGAGTTTCGGAAGGGGTGGTGGAACAATTAATATACTACACAGCTTGCATCAAAAGGTAACTTTTAGTAGAAGTTAGGGAAGTAGGGGCCAGGGATCTTCTGAAAAAGAGAACGGATGCAACAGAGCTACGCCCAGGGGACACAGTGATGAAGAACCAGCTGTTGCTATTGATGTTTTCTCTTCCCTCCTGCTGCTTTTGACTAATTGTGCTGGGGAGGAACAGTACCAGCTACAAGAAAAACTCCATCTATTGGAGAAAAAGAAACTCCATCTACTTCGTGAAGAAAAGAATAGTCTCTAAAGCCAGGTGCCTTGGGTTTAGAATCCCAGGGCCACCACTTACCGGCTTGTGATGTTGGGCAATTTGTGGAATACCTTAGCCTTGGTTATCCCGTCTATGGAAAAAAAAAAAAAAAAGAAAGAAAAGAGGAGGAGGAGGAAGAAGGAGGGGGTGGAAGAAGAGGAAGGTGATAGTTCCCCATCTATAAAAAAGGAAAAAGAGCCTCGTTTGAAGATTAAATAAATTATTATACATATAGAACCCTTTGAATAATGCCTGATAGATAGCATTCCATCAACAGATGTTAACTAACATAGCAAAAGCAAAAATTAAAAGCAGGAAACACAATGCTCAATGGTGGCAGCAACCATAATCTTCCATTCCATAGAACATGATATGATTTAGATGGGGGGATGTTATCTTTGAAGAAGGCAGCCTAATATAGTGGAGTCAGAAAAAATGTGAGTTTTCATCTGTTGGTTCTGCCATTACTGTGCTGTGTGGCCTTGGGTAAGTCTCTTAACATCTGTGCGCCTCATTGTTCTTATCTAGAAGGGAAGGAATTTCAATTTGATGATTTCTAGGGTCTCTTCCAACTCTAAATATCCACTTGTCTATGATACTTAGGGAAGAATAATCTGGCAGTCATTGCATAGTTTATGCTCATAAGAATGGGTCTTCTTTATGTGTTCATTTCTATCTCTGAAAGGATTCAGACAAGCAACCAGAAACATTTGGAGAGTGGAATATTGCAACGAAATTGAATTAGGTCCTCAAAGGGAATGTCATGTAATTCTTACACTCTCAGAACTGCATGTGTGTGTTCTTATGCATCTGTACCAACAAATCACATGTACCAAAGAGTGGTATACCTTACCTTGGTGCTCTGAAAGAATAAATGCCCACCACATAGTGAATTTTTAAATTGAGACATTTATTCTATTTCATTATAATGTGTAAAATTGTTTCTTTATACTCTGGTGACCAGAGGTAAATTGAAGAAGTGTATACAAAGTGAAGCTATTTCTCTAATAAAATCACTGACATGTTAAGAGGGTTCTCATTTTAGTTATTTATGCTGTTTCCTTTCATTTTTAAAGATGACACTATCCTTTATTACACATTCTGAATGTGTGTGTTACATTTGTACAACATATTTTCTTTCCATGACCCATTAAAGTAGCATAATGCTTTCTATATTCATGCATCTCGTAGCACATAACCTATAGTTTTAAATATTTTTGCATTCTCTCTCAGAGGGAAAAAAATGAGTTTTGTAGTGAAGAAAAAAATGTGGCCAATTATGTCATTTTTATCTCAGTTTCAACTTAGCATTATCTTAGGCTTAGGAGCAACAAATGATAAAATGACAAATAAATTCTGACATTCCCTGCATAATCTACATTCTTGGCCATCGAATCTTCGTTTTACCAGCCTCTTAAGAAATGTTTTTCAGAAAAGAAAAAAGAAAACTTCAAACATGACTGCCAATCTAACCCATTCCATTATGTGTGTCATGCTGCCGAAGCTCACTTGGAATCTAGAAGCACCAAGTGCCACAATTCGTCTCCTTGTGACTCATGGCACCAGATGACAAGCAAGCCTCTGTCCTCCAACAGCACCAGAAACAGTGGAGGATCTGGGTGGGTGTTCGTGGCATTGTGAATAGACCTAGTCGGGGGCAGAGGTCCAAGGCTCAGGCTTCCGGCACGTACCACCATGCTGACAGATGGCATATTCTTGGCCAGAGTCCCAGGACCTTGGTCACCTAGTGAACTTCCCCTGACTCTGTGCTGTCGACATCCCAGACATCCAGGGACACAGGCCTCACTTATGAATCATTCTCTTAGAAGCTGCCTCTATGTATGTTTTCTGAATGAATGTTCGTAAAACTATTTTGCCTAAACCAAAGTAAGACTGTTTAGCACTTTGCCACACAATTACCATGGGTTGTATCAACACAGAAAGTGTGCTTTATAATTTAGTCCTAATGAATTTTTTGACCCATAAATCAATGAACCTGTTACAGATTGAATAATAATATTTGCTTCCTGAAAGCATGTATGATATCAACAAGGTCACAGTTTACTGTCATTTTTAATAGGGGGAAAAAAATGTACTCAAGGGGCATTTAACATATTTTGACAAGGTGACCCACAATTATCCATTAATGTTGTATTTGTCTAAGCCCTACTGCATTGATATTCAGGGACCATGTAATAGTTCATTGATGTCCCACTTGGGGGTGGAAAATAAGGAAAGTGGGACCTTTCCAAGGTCTTTCACAGCCAGAATGCATCTTGCTATTGCTGTATTGATTAAACATTTGGATAGTTAATCAACACAGCTCAGCCCTTTTAACCTGCCATATACAGTATACGAAAGAAAGAAAGAAAGAAAGAAAGAAAGAAAGAAAGAAAGAAAGAAAGAAAGAAAGAAAATGAGAGAGAGAGAGGGAGGGAGGGAGGGAGGAACAAAGGGAAAGAAAGAAAAAGAAAGAAACGTCTGGAAGAATGAGGATATACTTTTCTTATTTTCAAATGTAACAGGGAAAGTATATCAAGTATATCTTTAAAGACAATAGGACTATAATAAAATATTATTGTGTCCAATGTGGTCTTGAATGTAAAGATGTCTGGACTTTTCTGGACTGTTTTTGCTTGACTTCATTTTTCAACATTTTAAGTGAATGAAGCAGCCACTCTTGGCCAGCATCAAGCTGTATCCTTTACAATCATCTATGTTCAGTCCATGATTGATTTCTTATTCAGATAGAATATTCCTGAAATTCAAAACAAACCAACCGGCAGTTCCCCATTTGGGACTCGCTGGTTCATTTCTATCCCTCAGTTTGCCTCTCCTGTCACAGGTACCAATATTCTGATACCCTCTTCCCTGATATCTAATCTCATCATCTCCATGCCTCATTTCCTCTATTAGATATGTAAAGGTATCTGTATCCATTTTTCTATGTATAAAACCCTCAGTTTTTCTTCTCTGTAGTTCCTCTGCTAAATCTTTTGCCACAAACTGATATTTTTTTTAATAACTTAATTATATCCTCCTTTAGGAGACCACCCATTCTCACCATTCTTCCTGTCACTTTCCTACCAACTGAAAAGGAAAAAGGTTATACACCACTCACCTC
Organism: Balaenoptera ricei; assembly: GCF_028023285.1. NCBI lineage: Eukaryota > Metazoa > Chordata > Mammalia > Artiodactyla > Balaenopteridae > Balaenoptera > Balaenoptera ricei. The sequence goes on from NC_082641.1 coordinate 75,388,879, forward strand.
ACATTCTGCCATATAGACTTGTTTTGGATTTCATATGATACCCACAAGTCAACATTACTGATACTTAATAATTCATGTACAATCATGGTTATATTCTAATTTACTTTACCCATTTACTTCACAGAAAGTTTCTAACACTTTACTTAAACCAGTTTTTTTCCAAAGTTGTTTGAGCATAATCACCAACTCCAATCATAACTACTTGATCATAATATCCAAGAACAGGACCTAGAAATATAGAGTTTAACGAGCACCTTGGGAGTTTCTCAGGAAAAGTTTTCAGACCCACTGATTTAATAATCCATTCTTTATCCATTTGTTCCATAAGGCCACGTATGCCTCAGCTGATTTTTTAAGAATTTAGCTTAAAAATGCATCTGCAACAAGACTTTTATCTGATTAAGTACAGTTATTGAGAACTTTTTGTGCACAGTAATTTACATATATAACTCTATTCACCTTGCTGCTGAGTTCATTCTATCTGCCTTTTGTTTTTTATGGTCAAGATGTACATGATCATGTATGTATGGCTAAATTACATAGATTATAATGTCTATTTTGAGAAGAGACTCCCTAACCTACAGAAACTGAGATTAAAAGTGTGTTGTGTTAACTGCTAAGTTTGTAGTGATGTTATTATACCTCAACAGACAAGTAATACATAATACTTTTACTTTATAGTCATTGTTATTTTGAGCCCCATGCCCTTTGAAATTTGGGAATTCTGACTTAATTACATAACTATCAAGTGCTACCATTCCAATTTACCATCACCTGTGCATTTACACTACATTTCAATGTGCACCATATGAAGTAGGTCTTTCAACCACTTGTGCAATAAAAATAACATCCTTATGTATTTTTCACCTGAGTTTACTCCTAAAAGAAACAACTTCATCATTCATAAGCTGGAACAGCACATATTATTTTGCTTTCAGAGATTTGAATTAAATGTAATAAAGCAGACTTCCTATTTATCATCAAGGAAAATAGGCTTTTTTGTATATAAAAATTACATTGCAGATCTATACAATTGGGCTATGTTACTTCTAGGGTGCTTTTCCTATAATTTTTTCAAGTACAACAGCAGCCGCTGAGGAATTCCCTGGTGGTCCAGTGGTTAGGGCTTGGTGCTTCCACTGCAGAGGGCACAGGTTCGATCCCTAGTCGGGGATCTAAGATCCCACATCCCACCCAGCATGGCCAAAAAAAAAGAAAAGAAAAGAAACCGCAGCCTATCTGTGTGTCATGTGTCTGTCCATCATGACCAGTGGGCGTGTACATTTGTAAAGCACTGCTTACAGATGAACCTTCAGGCAGCAACTCAGGCATGAACCAAAGCTATTGATACAACCCAGAAAAAATTGCCATCCACTGTGGGATACCTTAATCAGCCACACCAAGGAGGCGGGTGCAAGTACTGGGGAGAGATAACATAAAATGCATGTGGTGCAGCAAACTCATGATCACAATGGACAGGTTCCTCAGTTTGCAAAAAATAAAGATCCCATTGGGTGGTAATTATCTCCCTAAAGGTTTAGAATACGGTGAGAATCTTTCTCAAAAATAGGTCACTATAAACCGGAAAATATGATTCTAGTCTTAAAGAAAAAAAAAAAGACTAGAAAATTAGTGGTGAGCCTTAATTTCTTGTTATTTATGAAAGCACTTTGGGAACAGGGTCCATTGAGCCTTATTTCCTTTTTATGGAAACAGAAACCATTATTCAGTCTTGTCCTATCTTTTTATTAATAGGTGCAAAACACCCCCAGGGAGTTCCAAAGCTGCAGCAGAAACCAGGAGCAATATAATAATTCTACACCTACATACTCTTGCTCAGCCTAGGAATCCTCCAAACCACAGGGAGCCCAAGCAAGACTCTGTTAGGCTGGTTCCACCTTCTGAAGGGACAAAATGACCGTATTACTTAAGCAGTGGCCCCTGGGCACAAGAACTTACCACAGTATCTCACATTCTTTCTTTTAGAGTTTCCTTATTTTGTGTTAAGAATGCCTACTGTAAGTACATCCTTTAAAATGCACATTTCTGTGGAATGATAATAACATCCTAAACTGAGCTTCTTAACAGAAATAATTTTTAGACTCCTATCTTCTAGGTTGAAAGTGTGGGTCAACAGAAGACAGTGGCTTATTGCACAAAGAAAAGAAAAACTAAACCAAAATAAAAAAAGAAAAGCCACAGAAATTACAAGAGAAAACTCATAAAGGAAATTTGCTGCCTTCGCTCTGGACTAGCCGAAGAGATAACAAAAGATGTTATTCATACTTCACTTTAAGACTTTTTGGCAAGGTCAATCCTTTGAAGAAACTGGACTCTTTCTGCAGGATTGGGCACAGATAACAACTCTGATGCTGATGTTAAAGTCTACTGCAGTCACGATATATTCTAATGAATGACTAAAATTTGTGAGTATGAACTCATATAGCACATAAAGATTAAAACAGAGTAATTCCCACTTAGCTATGTTACTAGTTGAAAAGGCTTGGATCCCAGATTTTGTGCCAGATAAACTGGCTGACCTTATCTACTACATAATGAATCCTCCCTGACTATGAATTGGGGCAAGATAAGCAGGCAGCCAACAATCTAGAACGTTGATCCTATAAGGAGATAAAGGAGATAATTTTACTGAACTACCACAGTTCACTCAAGAAGATAAGAAGCTGAACTTCTGTCTCCAGAGGTTACTATTTGAAATGCTAAGGATATCAGTCAAACTTCTCCCTTTGAAGCGGAAAGAGTATAAACATATAAGCCAACAGGTGACAGTAGCATGGAAGGAGAAAAGGAGTAGAGATTGAAAAGGGGATGAGAGAGTAGAATGGAAATAATTTAGGAGAAACTCAAATTTTAAGGTACTTTTAAATGTTAAGGTTTTACTGGATAGTTATTATGTAGATTGCTTTGAATGAAGCATTATTGATGATATCAAAAAAGTATTAGCTGACTTGACATTTGAACGAAAGAAACCACAATCTTACTGGTGTGATATGAGACTGTTATTAATTTTTTCTTTTAAAATGTATTAACAAAAATGCAATTATGCCACATGGTACAACCAAGGAGGCACAAACCTTGATGAGACACTATTGTTTAATGGATGCTTCATCCTGGCCTGCAACTCCAGACTCCGGAATTTTGACCTAAATTATCATTGAGTCCACATGACCATAATAATAATGAAATGTGAAAGGCTATTTATCCTAGGATTTTATTTTTAAATGATTTTTAAAATAGGTTGGTTAAGGATGACCAATAAAATATGATGAAATAAACATTCTGTACTTAGCTAAGCAGAGCTATGTAAGTAAGAAAACCACAAATAATATAGATTATTGTTTTGGCATTAAGGAAGTAAAAATCTTAGCCACATATAATTAAGGGATGCATCTCCATGGTGATTTTGTCCAAAGACTTTCCTCATTTCATAACCTCAATTCATAATTAAGGGATGCATCTCCATGGTGGTTTTGTCCAAAGACTTTCCTCATTTCATAATCCTGTTTCATTTCACTCACTGATAGTTGTAAACATGTCCACATATATGACTGAGTGGCTTTACAATCCACGTTATTCCATGCTGTCTTGTGTTGGAATATTGATACTCTTTGGTCTCACTCTCCAAGGATAAGCCAAGCTAGGGTGCAGGTGAGGCAGGCCAATGCCAATGTTTTAGAGCTGAATAAAATGAGAGGAAATGCCTACATTGAAAATCAGGAAAAGCAAAGCTAACTGTTACACCCAGGTGAGAGTAGGGCAGCAAACATGCAAACAAATCTAAGATGGTCTGAAGTCAAGAGGAAGACAGCTAGCAGCACACAGAGAGGACAGGAGCATTTTAAGAAGTACTGAAGTGTTGCCACCAAAAATCTTCTGTCACTGGACCCTGGCCACATGGTGTGAGACATGGTGTAGCTCAGTGGTTTATAAGCCTGGCTATGCATTAGAATCAGCTAGGGAACTTTTAAAATTCCCATTTCCAGGTATCACCCAAGACTCCTTATGTCATAATCTCTGGAATTTGGGACACAGGCAGGCAGCATTTTAAAAAGTAGCTAAGGCAAGTCCAATGTGTAGCCAATTATTGAGAACCATTGTTATAAAGGCCTATACAAAGTGGGTCATTTTCCTTTATTGGGAATTAAAAAGCAATAAAGAAAATCTCAAGTCTTTCTGCGATTGTTTTAAGTTCACACTTTAAACAGTCTTCAACATCTGGGTTTTTATGACACTTCTTCTACTGCTCTCAATCTGCTACTTGAAACTTGGAGATGTTTATTCCCCTCCAATGCACACTATTCAATGCATGCCTGTCTCTGTTATCTAGGCACAGGGTCTTGTTCTTTTTTTCCTTACACACTTTTCTGCAGCATCAGAAAGAATAATATATGCAAACCAGTGTTTCAGTGAAAACAGAACACGTTTAGTTGAATATTACTCCTCCAAAGTACCTCAGAGTGAGCCTCAATTATGGCCCAAAGGTTACTTTCTGCATTGAGCAATCAAACATCTCCCTGACAGCAGCCAGCCAGTATTAACTTGTTGAATCATTTGAACAACTATAGGTCATTCAATAACAAAATCACATGTAAACAAGTGTACTTTAAGTGGCATAAACTCTATGCATAAGTTCTGAATAAAATGAAACTAGAAGGATGATGAGAAGGAAAGCAATTAGGGAGAATCGTGAAATACACCCAAAGTAAACAATAAGCCTAAGTCATTCTGACAAAGCAAGAGTTATTGGCAATGAACTATAAACAGGCCACCCTTTGGTCTCAATTTCCAACGCTCAGAAACCATAAGGCATTCACTTTTCCCCTTATAGCTCTTTAGTTTTTGCCTTTATTGGACAGTCTCTTATCTGTTTCTATTGTTCTTAAATTAAACCATAGAGCATCAAACTACTTCATAATCCTATGTATGATGTCATTTACATTTGCTAGTATCATATGTGATTCTTTCCAGCAGAACTTGGATTTACCAGATTAGTTGTATTTAGTACATTTCACATTTGTCTTCCCATGCCCCTTTTCTCTCATTTTTGCCCATTGTTCAAACCTCATTTGTTAGGCTATCAAATTCATGTAAACCTCATCATTAATGGCTCCTCCACTGACTTTTCAAGGTCATCTGGAATTATAAGTAGATCTTCCAAGGTTCTTGTTACCTCTCCCAACTTAGAGTCTTCCATGAAACTTTATGATCTTGTTCCATATTTTATCATCCAAGTCACTTATAAAACGTTAAATATTACCACCCTACACAGACCCTGCAGAACATCATTTGATGTGTCCTTTTAGGTTGCCTCTGAAACATTAATAACTTCTCATTGAATATGATCCTTGAACCAGTCTGTACCCAACTAAGAGCGAGAGCTGTATATCCTTAGATTGATAGTGCTGTTTTAAATCTATATGCTACAACCCTGAGGAAGAAATTTTTTTGTACTCTTCTATTCTCTCTCATAGAGATAGAAAAGATTTTTTAATTTTAGCAGCTTAAAACTGACTGGTCAACATATGCCAAACAATAACCCAGGATAATTTAGCACTGTTAATAAATGTGATATTTTCAAAAAGCCATAAAAAGAACTCCCCATTAATAACTCTGACTATAAAGGTTCATCACGGGCTACAGTTCTCACCTCTTTGAACTTAATGACAACTCAAGTCAATGCCTTCCTTTTTTCCTTTGTTGCAGCTGCTATTGGGGTGGAAAAGACTGTTGTTGGAAAGGACTGTTGTCCAGGCTCCAAGAAGTCCAGACAAGGTCTCCAGAGACTCTCTATTTTTCCTCCAGATCCTTTTACTGACATTAATGATGAAGCAGCTTTGTCTGTGTCTCTGCCTTGGTTAGCTATGCTTTAGTGACAGGGCCACTCCAGATGCATTAGATCAGCAGCTGATGCCATCATGCGAATGTCTAACACTTACTTTAGGTAGGTGACACTTCTTAATATTCAGTCCTGTCTTCACAATGTCGACTTGTCCCACCATACACGGGTGTTCTTTTTATCATTATTATTAGGCTTGTTGATATTTTTGCTTGTGATTTCTCTAAAGGGCGTATTTTTTAAAAAAACACATAATTATTTATAACCTTTAATGCCAGGAGGGCAGTATAGTATGCCTGGAAGAATATGCATCACAGTTATTATTTAGAAATGGTAATTAATTTTACAGTCAACAGTAGTATGACACACTGTCTCTGACTAGACGTCCACCGTGGCTTCCTGCCAGTCCTTTGTTAGAATATTAATTGACGTCCAGCACTAAGCAGCCCCTTTGCTGTGTTTTTGAATGAAACAACATGCTTCAAATTAAATAAATACATTCTAAACTCGCATATTCAACATCAGATTCTGTATCTTCATGTCGTCAAAATACGGCTGCTTTATATCTTTATCTTTCCCTCTTTTTTTTCCCCCAGCTTAATTGAGATATAATTGGCAAATAAAAATTGTATATATTAAAGGTGTGCAATGTAGTCTTTTGTTATTTTTCCTCCTTTTCTGTTTCCTTTTTGTTCCCTCTCTCACGTGGCTGACACTTAAAGTGCCTCTATTATTTGCCTTCCCTTAATTTTAACTCACTGCTTTTCTTCTCACTTCTTACAATATTTGGCTGTGGGGAAACTTCTGCAACAAATACTCTAGGTCTCCAAACAGTCCTGAACAATTTACTCCTAGGTTACTGTTCTTTCTCTTTCCAGGGTTTCCCAACTCAACAATTTTAGTAATGTCATGGATGATGTGCTCATTAACATGCCAAAGATGGCAGGGTAGGTGGAATGACCAGCATTGAAAAAAACAAACAAAAAAAAGTTAAAATTCAAAATGACCTTGACAGGTTAGAGAACTGGGCAGATAAACAGCATTTAGTTTCATGGGAGAAAATACATGTTCATTGACGCCGAGTGAAGAAGAACACTGCACAAACAGAGTAATGGTTAGCTACAATGCATGTGGAGCGGGCTGGAAGGGGACCAGCTTCTATGCAGCCAATTGCTACGATGATAAATTCATTATGAAGAACCTAAGATACCGGGATGTAGAAATTGGAACATCGTACGGCCATGTGAAAAAATACAATCTCTAATTTATGAGATCTGTTAAGACTTTTTAAAGTATATAATACTTAGAAACGCACAGCTTATGTGATAAGATTGCTGCGGAAAAAATAAAAAAGAATAGATTTTAAAATGAAGTTTTGGAAGTACAGGTATGTATACGCTCCATGTTCACACAAAAATCAGGTGATGGAGTCCTTAACATATTCATTTCCTGTTTTAAAGCAAGCACAGCATTTCTCTGTAATCTACATGGTTTCTTTTGGAGAAAATTTTTATGAATTACATTATTATTATATCACCTGAGTACATTATTCACATAATAAATATAATTTTAGATCTGGCTTTGAGTGCCCTTTTTTTTTTTTTTTTTTCTGAAAGATTCTTTTTATTTAAAACCTTACACGAACTCTCTGTATTCAAAAGGAAGAAAACTGGTAGGAGGTCTGGAGCACAGCCAGCACAGGCCTTCTTCCCCCATGAGGGAAAAACTGACTCAAATTGAAGTCAGGAATAAAGACGACCTTCCTGAGGGTCAGATCTAGTTAGTGCTGATGACACTATTTGAACTCAAGTCTCTGGTCCACCAGTGCAGGGCTCTTTCCACTGAACTACACTGCTTTCTAAAAAAACAGGTCCTATTCTGAGCCATTCTTGATCATCACAGATTTGTTTTACTCCCCTTTTTTACAGTCTTTTAAATTTCTTTTCTCATGTTCTCTCACTTATTTCCCAAAAGTCATTTGTTATGTAACAGATGCACATGTGTTCCTGTTTATAAATATTCTACAGTAAGTGAAGGAAATATGGGAAAATGAGGGGGGGAAAGGTGACTATGACCCTAAAACCCTCAAGCTGGAAATGTTGGGAGCGTGCTCTGTGTCTCAGGGGCAAAGGTCGCAAGAAGAAGACCCAACTGGGATGCAGAATCTGGTCCTGTATCATTGGAATCCATCCCACCTGTTTTCCCCTCCATTTTCAGTCTATTCAAAATTAGGATGTTTGACGTTGTGGAGGATCACCTGGAGGAAATCAGTAGGGCACCGAGTATAACTCTATGATATTACAGTAAGCAAGAAGCTTAAAATCAAATTCATTACCAGGGAATTGAATCCACGGAACATGACTTCATTAAAAAGTATGACTTTATAAATAACTACACATAAACAGACTGCTCTGCCTTGGAGACTAATATATTTCAAAATTATTATCTACTTAAAATATTTTACCTAAAAGAATTCACAATTAGCTTTCAATATTTAAACAGTACATTAGAAATGGAATGTTTATAAATATCAGAAATAAAAGCCACTTCATTACAGTACAAACATATGCTAACACACCACATACTGGCTTTTGAATTTAATACTCATATGGTTTACTATATCTGTTTCTTTTTTTCTTAACTGACATTAGGGTTTAGATAATAGCAAATATAAATATATGAAATGTCAGATTTAGAAGATAGTGTTTAAACATTTGTCTTTTGGAGAATATTGTTAAACTTAACTTTTATTAACTCAGGGAATCAAAGAGAAATATGGCGATGCCGGTGAACCTTTGAAAATCTTTTATTTTATCACTTTTAATGCATGTTTAATATTTAACATTCATCTTATTACAGACAGGAATTGTGAAATGCTTGTGCTTTCTCTAAACAGTTTTAAAGTTCAATGCACAGTCACAATTCAGAGGGGAGATTTCACACATTTATGGAAAATAAGCCATTTTTGCAGTAAAGTTGCAAAGTGCGAAAGAATTCTTGTTTTATCTGCCTTACTTATCATGTTTATGAGTTATTTTGCCTGGAAGTAAATTGACAAGTTGTCAATGAACAATAGACAGTGCCCCAGCTAGGCTTTTCACAGGTTCAGATGCCTTTGGGCAAAAGGGCTAAATCTGTAGTTGCAATCTAACATATGGAGCACTAAAAAAAGTGGCAACAGGGTGAGAGACATGCCCTGCAAAATGCATGCAGTTGTTGCTCTCTGAGCAATCTGCTTGGACTGCTGTGCATTATGAATTCATGTTCCTTCACCTTGCTGCCCAGGAATAGGATTGCTTGCCTCCGTGTAACAACTCGTTTCCATTTTAACCCCAGTGCACTCTGGTCCATTTTGTCACTTTAAACCATTTTACACCTCCAAACAATTATTATTAACTATTTGTCTTTAATAATAAAGAGCTACTTCCTCATTTTAGGTGACTCTCTGTGGGAAGCTTCTCACACAATCTCACAGGAAGGAAAACAATCTCAGCGTCCCTTTTCTCTGTGGTTCAGGGTGGACCTTGCCTTCCACGTCTGGCCACCACATATAGAATTGTTTTAACATTTCATGTCTCTTTCTTCCATCTCAATTTTCCAGAATGCTATTTTGAGTTTATTTCATGATAACACACACTGCTGAATAACTTACTAGAGAGCTAAGTGATCTTTCAATAGATGGCACTCTTTGGTCTGAATCAGCCCAAATATTGTTTTGCCACTTCACTCAAAGGCCAGTTGTTCTGAAGATCCTACCCTCCAGGTATACCATTCTCCAGGACAGAGTTAGGGGTATTGTTGGAGTAAAAGCTAGGGCTGGGATTTCTACCCTCAAGAAACAAGGAGGACCACAAAAGATACAGCCTCATCAGTACAAGTTTATTAGAAAAAAGCTGAGCTTTGAATACAAGGAAAGCCAAGACCTAGGCCAGTGGTGGCTTGTGGCTGGTGGGAGTCACAGAGCCAAGAGTTTGAATGTAGAGAAAAGGGTCAGAGAAGTGCCCGTCAGGAAGAAGCAGTGTGGTAGGCGACTGAGAATTTACTGTAAAACTCAAAGGTGATTATTTCTTTTTTTTTTTTTTGATGGCAGAAATTTACTTTAATTCACATTTTCTATAATCTGGTGGGTAGCACAGCAAATTATTTGGAATTCTGTTCAAAATCAAAGCTGCACCTGTAGATGTTACTTAAAATAGAGTACACATAAATTTGGTGTGTGTCTGTGTTGTTTTGTTTTACCAAATAATTTCCATGGTACCATGCACGCAGTCTGTGTATTTTGGTGAATAGCTATGGTTTCTGTAGGTACTTCAGTTTGCAAACTGCTGAGAGGTTTACTGTGAACTGTTCCCAAATTTCCAGATGAAGGCAATGCTGATGGAGGTCAAAATAGCTGTCCTTTCCTATATACAGTGGCACCTAGATAAAGCTGGAAAACATGGCACAGTGCTTCATATACGTCCAGAGATTACAAGTATTGAGTAATTCACAATGTTAAAATGTCAAAATAAAACGTTGGATTTATCAGATTTCAAAACTGTAAAAACCATTATTAATATTCTGTCTGATCCTCCTCATAATCTAAGAATCAACACAAGAGAAACATTTAAATTTACCAATTTTAATATATAGTATTTCTAACTTACATAGATGCCACTTAAGAGAAAGAAATAAGCTCATGCCATTGAAGGAAGGAACCTTTATGGGCTAGCCAGCTCGTGATGTGTGCAAGGATCAGGCTGAAGGCCAGAGACAAATAGGAATATGTATCTGCTCTCCAGTGGCCTCCGGTTTACCACCTACACCTTCTCTGCTCTGTCTCCACTTTTATTGACAATTTTGGCACCTGATTTGCAATCTTTTCCTTATCACCAGCCATCCTCTTGTGTCACTTCCACACCAAGTAGAACATCCCTTCAGTATTTGTAATCCTTCTCCCATGAGAATTTCAAACACGTGTTGTTCAAGGGTCAACTGTATATCTGTCATTGTCTACTTTCACTTTGTTGCACTCTTTTAAAAGTGGAACCCTACTCCTCTCCAAGGCTAATTCCTCCACCTACGTTCTGTATACCATTCTCTCTCTATGCAGAGTTGCTATGTAGAACTCATAAAAATTGTAATTCACAAAGTAGGAAAAGCCTTATCTTTTCTCCTCTGGAACTTAAACTTTACTCAGCCTTTGCTTTCAACGTCTACTGTTTGCCAGTTTTTCCAACAGTCTATAGGAATGGAATGAATTATATTTGATTCCTTCCCCCTATCTTCCCCCTGGAGGTTGGTGCTAATAAATGGGGAAATGACCATGATGGAGGAAGATGCCAGGCAAGGGAGAGAGGACTTTGTCAAGAAAAACCGATACAATGAAATATGTAAGCCACATACGCAAAAGTTAAATATTAATCTCTTTGAAAACAGATACTCCAGGATGATGTCAAAATTAATTATGTCACAGACAACAAGTAGGATTATAAAAATATCCTCCTCATTGTTTGGATCCCACTTCTCCATTAAAATAGTGTTATCCAAGGTGGACAGATGACCAAAGTACTACAAAGCTTTTTTTAATCTTTATATCTAAAATATAAAAATTAATACCATCATTTTACCTAGGCCCATAAAAAGGAATTCTGAATACGACCTGAGACTCCAGAAACCCACATGTAGGGAGTGGCTCCTTCAGGGAGCTAAGCAGGATGTTCTCTATCTACACCTAAGTAGACGTAGCTTTCCAGAAGTGCCAATGGAGAAAAGGCGATTGACCAGATGTCTAGTTTTATCTGCATTATATCGGCATACTCATTACGTACTTTTGGGTGTGTCTTACTTTTGTTTCTTTATCATTTTTCCTTTTCTCCCTTTGCCCACATATTCCATTCCTGTTTTATTTGCCTTTGTTTTTTCTTCTCCGTCTCCTCTTTCCCTCTTACTTCAACCCGACTTTCCTGTTTTCCTCCGTTGACTCTAAGAAGAGAGTTAAGCGGGATGATATGGCTGACTCTCTCATTTTACAGATGAAGAAATTGAGACCCAAAAGGTTAAGTGACTTGTCCAACTAGTTTGAGGCAGAACCCCAAGGCTAAATTACAAGACTCTTGAAACTAACCCTGGGTTCTTTCCATTACACCCATAATCTCTTCCATCTCTGACCTTCACAGTGCAAACTGGCCTTCAGACATTTGGGGCATAATAAGAATAAAAGCAGTGAGGGGCTACAATAGTGTCAGGATATGTGTCCCATACATATTTAGTGAGTGCAATGAGCTCCTGCTTTGCCCACTCTTTCCTTTCATGAAGGAATGCCATAAACCAAACCAAGTACCTGTGTTGGGCTTCTGCTTCCACATAACTTCCTCTTTATTAGCACTTTCACCCCCTCCCCTCGCTGCTATACACATGCACAAATGTACCTTTCTCAGCACCCTACTGAATACCACAAATTGCCCTACCCCCCCCTCACTCCCCGTTCCCCTTTCCTTGCTCTTCGTATGCTCTGTAGCATTTATCACCTTGCAGTATACCAACTAGATTATGTATTTATTATGTGTATTGTTCATTGTCTGTCTCTCCTTGCAAGAATATAAGCTCCATGAGGGCAGAGATCTTTTTCTCTTTTGTTTTTCAGCACTTTCCAAACACCTAGGATAGTTCCTGCTGCATTGTAGGTGCTCAGTATTTGTTAAATGAATGAATTGAATGAATGAACTGTAATGGCTGGCACACAAAATGCTTCTTCCTAGAGACCCAAGGGTGTGATCGTAACCAAAACAAATTTCATATGCAAAATAATTAAGTTGTCCAACTCATCTATTCTGCTTCTATCATGTGTGTGTGTGTGTGTGTGTGTGTGTGTGTGTGAGAGAGAGAGAGAGAAAAGTGAAGGAGGTATTAAAGCATTTATATTGAAAATGGGGCAATTTATAAATGATGCATTTTTAAATTTTAAATCATGAAAGATGAGTTTTTAGGTGCAACAATTTTTAGTCTGCTCTTGTTGGGATTTCTGATACTAATTAATCAATTACCTCCTTTCAGAAACAATTGAGATTCTGCAGGTGGGAATAAAAAGATCATATTTGTTTTATTTTTATTGTTGATAAAAATATGCTGGAAAACATAGTCTGGAACTAAGTATAAATGAGCTTCCTACTTGTAAGCCTCTGTGTCATAATATCCCACGTAGCCACAGGAAGAGCAACTGCACAACTGCTGACCTCGTTCTGTGGGGTGGGTTCGCTCTGCCGGACTGTAAAGCAGGAAAGAAGAAACTATGTCTCTGGCAGCAAGGAAATCTAAGAGGAAACCAAGAGTCAGAGGTGCACATGCTCAGTGATATTTTCTTCCAGCTCTGTGAGAGAGGGTGACTGGAAGCTTTCCGCCAAATACTCCCAAGAGGGCAAAAGTTCCTATTTAATGGACCATAAATTCCTGAGGTTCCCTATGACATTTCACCGGGTCACAACTTTTTTAGAAAAGATTCTGCAGTCATAAGGTGCCAAGATCATTTCAACAGTTGACCCCAGGCCATGTCTATGCTGACCTCGTGGACCCCTCTCTTCAAAGGAGGAAACTGGAGCCAGAAATCATCTCTTTACAGGCATCGAAACAACCCACTCAGGCCCACTCAAGGGCCAGTCAGTCAACCATGCAACTGGAGAAAGCATGGATAACACTCCCTACCATAAATTCTAAAAACTAAATAGAGGTAAAATGCAGTCATGACATCATGTCTAAGAAAAACAAATATCACTAGTAACAGGTGCAGAACTGTAAATATTAAAGCAAAGCTGAGAGATGAAACCAGAAGTTACTTTAAGAAATAGTTTGAAATCATCAAGATTCTCTGTTTTGGTTCAGAATAGCTCTTTTAAAATCAGCAAAATTTCTTGACCACATCTTGATCACTTTATGAGAAAGCATGTAGTCTGCTTAAGGCCAAGAATTCTGACACCTGCAGTGCTCCTTGAAGTCTTTCAATTATCAGACTGAGTTTCAGGACCCAGAACTGCTGTTCATCCACTCCTGGTTCCAACTTGTGGATAACATTATTCTTTAGTAGGGAGCCATGGGAGAGTCAGTATCTCCTGGAATTCTGGGGCTCAAGACCAATCCAGCATCACAAGGTGAAGTGTCTGTGGTTTGAACAAAAATGGTGACTTACAGCTAGTTCCAAAAAGCCAACTACTGTTTAATGTTCTAAAAATATTTATACAGATGTGGTAAGCTGAATAATGGCCCCCACAGATGCCTATGTTCTAACCTCTGGAACCTGTAAGTATGTCATCTTACGTGGTAAAAGGAACTGTTCAAATAAGATTAAGCTAAGTATATTGAGATGGGGAGATTATCCTGGATTACTCAGACTGGCTCAGTATAATCAAAAGGTTCTTGTACGAGGAAGATCTGGAGGTCAGAGAGAGGAGAAAGTGATGTGACTACAGAAGCAGAGATTGGAATGATGCTGCCATGAGCCAAGGAATGTCAGCAGCCTCCAGAAGCTGGAAGAGGCAAAGAATGGATTCTCTCCTGGAGCCTCCAAAAGGAAACAGTCCTGCCAACACCTTGATTTGACCTCCAGTTGTAAGATATAAATCTGTGTTGTTTTAAGCCACTAAGTTTGTTAAACCTTGTTAAAGCAGCAATAGGAAACTAATACAACAGAAAAGTAAAATTCAATCGAAAGGGTACTCCAGGAAGAAATGGATTATCTCGGTGAAGGATCTCTTTTGGGCAAGGAGAAAACTGATATGAATTCAGCAGCTGGAAGAAGACCCGAAGTTCTTGTTTTGTATTTTGTGTGAGAGTATGGATTGTTGAAAGAAGGAATACACAAATGAATATACATCTGGAATTCCTTAGCCTTAATTTACCAGTTAGAACACAGACATACCTGAGCATATTTCAGTCGCTTCCCAGCAATCCACTTTAAAGCTTGTCTCATTGATAAGATCTACATTTAGAGACTCATATCTGATCCTAATTTAAAGACATCTTGTTTGATTAGATCTCAAGCTCATACTTCTTTTTTTTTCCTAAGAGAAGGGGGTATATGAATAGCCTTCGAGTATATTAGAGCAATGGCCATAACTTGTTTTTCCCTGTCATTCAATTGAATTACTCTAACCATATGAATACTCTGTACTGCATGCGTAAACCAAATTCTTCGCACATAAGGAAAGAAATTTACTCTGTGATGAAGCAATACTGAGCATTTACAATGTGCTTCACAGGCCTTGCTAACATGAAGACTAAAGACAACAGCTATTCCAAGTCTACTTTTGAGAAAATAAGGTGGATATATTCGACTTTTGTGGTTTCACTGCAATTGAAATTGATTGCAATTCTGCATACATGAACAAGTATTGCTCATATTACAATGTCCCGGACCTACAGGTTGAGCATACAATCGTGTAAATAATTAAGAATGCCTTATACCACAGTGACCTAACTTCTTTTTATGGTGGTCTTTTCTAAGGTGAATTTGTACATGTGCTTGAATAGGCATAGATATTACTGTCGCTCTCTTTCTTGCAGACTAAATAGGGATGGGTACAACTGAACTTATTTGATAGTTTTCTGTAATATGCATTCCCTGCGCTTTGCTGACCCTTTTTTCAAGAGTTTCTTACTTCTGTGTCTATATTAGGAGTAACTTCTCTAATTTCTGTAACATGTGTTATGCCACCTTACTACCAATGGCTTTTGGTGGGTCTACTACAAATTTCGAATTTATTTCAGTTAAGAGGTACTATTGGAGAACTTCACCATGAGCTCCAGATAACAGCCCATTCAACACAGCTAAGGAATCCCCAGCACGGCAGGAAGGAGGGACATCAGGTAGGTCTACAACAGGAGCAATCACATCCACATCTGGCACATGTCCACCTCTGAACAGTGAATGTAACTATGTAGCAATTTCATCCCTTTTGTTAGCCCAAATCAAGACATAGTGAGAGCCATTAGCAGGGTTTATTTGAACCCTACCAGCTGTCAGGAACTCAGTGGGGTTTTTAAGAGATTTCAGTGAAAACGCTTTAGTTTTATACAGGTCAGAAAACATGTGGATTAGCATCGGCCTCCTTGGTCATGTATCCATTCAGTGACTTTACCAGTAATGCATGTTTTATTCTTGTTTTGTTTTTTTTCTGTGAAATGGCCCTGGTTTAAAGTCAGACATATCTACAAGATCCATATTTACTGAGGGTTACACAAAATAGACATTTTTTCCCCATTTCAATCCCTTTTCTCATGCCCCTACATAACTTCCTTTCCTCACCCGCCACTACATTTACTATCTCTGTTGCTACACTACATTCAGTTCAGGGGTACTAAATCACCTGTTATAATCAACCTGGACCATTTTCCTGATATTTCTTTTTCTTTTCTTTTTTTTTTCACACACACACACTGTATTTTATTTTTACAAGAGATAAATAGACTGACACCAAACATTGTAAATGGATGACCACAACAAAAGCAACAATGATTGCAATTACCAAACATGAAACACACTCATACTATGTCATAATATTGACATTCAGTCCAGTAATCCTCCATTATTCTTGTTTTAAATGGGATCCCTTTTGTATCATCATCAGACATGGGTAAAAGCAAAACAGTCAAAAAAATGAATATGAATTCAACAATTATTTACTATATAAAATTAACTATGGGCTTAGAAGGGCCTTAAAATGTTCTGTGGGATCAAATAGATCTTGGTTTTAATTGTGGCTTCCAGATTGGAGCACTAATTGTACTCTGGTATTGAAGTAACTTTAGGAAAGTTAAACTCTCTGTAAAAAGCTTCACATTGTGCCTTCCACATAGACAGCACTCACAAAATCCTAACTATTTCAATTTGCAATATTATTAATAATAACATTTTAAAATATTATTAAGTCTACATACCGGATTGGCTTCTAACCAAACTAGAAATGTTATTTTTGTCACTTAATGAGAAGTTCAGGGATAGGGAGACGAGGGCCAATGTAGCAGCTGCAAGGTCCTCAGCATCCCAGGCTCCTACCTTTCTCCTCAGACACCCCTAGGACATGACTCTTATCCTCATTATTACAGGATGGCTCCTGCCACCTACACGCCTCCTCCTTCTAATATCATGCCAACATTTCAGGCAATCAAAACAAAAAGGCCCATGACAGTTAAATTCACCTCCCTTTTAAAGAGTTTTCCAAAAAGCTCCACCCAGTGACTTCTGCTTATTTCTCATTGGCCAAAACTATGTCAAATAGCTTTAGCTTCTAAGAAGCCTGGGAAATACAGCTTCTAAGAAGCCTGGGCAGGAGCTTCCCTGGTGGCGCAGTGGTTGAGAGTCTGCCTGCCAATGCAGGCGACACGGGTTCGAGCCCTGGTCTGGGAAGATCCCACGTGCCACGGAGCAACTGGGCCCGTGAGCCACAATTACTGAGCCTGCGCGTCTGGAGCCTGTGCTCCACAACGAGAGAGGCCGCGATAGTGAGAGGCCCGCGCATCACGATGAAGAGTGGCCCCTGCTTGCCACAACTAGAGAAAGCCCTCACACAGAAACGAAGACCCAACACAGCCAAAAATAAATTAATTAATTAATTAATTAAAAAAAAAGAAGAAGAAGCCTGGGGAAAGTTCAAAGAACAGCTTTTTAACTGTGCACAGTGCTACCACCAACAAAATCAGGATTCTTTTAGTAAAAAATAGAGAAGCAGATGAATATTGGATAGGCAATTAACAGTCACCGCTATATTATTTTGATGACTTTGCATCGTATAACCAGAGGAATCCAGATGTAACAAAACTAACAGAGAACCAAAGGCTTCTCACATAGGTAACACTCTTTTCCTCGACTTTTCTTTAACCACACATAGACCATTTTCCATATTTTTGGGGTTTCCTTGCTAATTGTTCCACCTCCTTCAAGGGACCCTGCCAGTATAATGGCCGTTAATGTTGAACCAGGTCCAGTACTGGCTCTCATTGTATTCCTCTGAAAATTTTTAGTTATCCAGTGTCTCATTGTGTGATTCTGGGTTCATATTTGTCACTGTTTGTAAAATATCCCCACTTGATTTCCTTCATTAAATGTGTTTAAGATCATTTTTATTACTCTCCTTCTACCAGACCATCATCACCACCAACTCCCTCCTTAAAGCATATAACATGGCCTTTTATTTCTTAAATCTTGTCATCTTTCTTTTTTTTTTTCTGCAATATTTTACATTTAGCCTCTCACGAAGTCCATTACCTCAGCACCTCAGCCTCGTTCTGGACTCCTTTTCCCTCTCCTTTTCCCCAATATCAAATCAGTTGCCGAGATGAGCAATTCTTTTCCCTAGATAGCTTTTATAGTTATGACTTTCCCCACAGCCACCAGCCTACACCAGGCCACATTCTACCTTGTCAAGGATACTACATGACCCCCTCTTTAGCTTCCTTCTTTCAGTCTAGCTCACCTCCCATCTGCTGTCCACACTCAGACAGAGCAAACTTCCTAAACTTCAAACCTGATCATGATGCCTCTCCCTGGCTTTAATCTCTCCAAAGTCTCCCCAGCTCTCATACAGTAAAGTTCAAACTCCTTTACATGACATAGAAAGTCTTCATGGCCTCCTTTCTCCCCTTCACAACCTCATCCTCTAAATTCCAGTCACACGAGCTTTATTTAAACTTCTTCCAAAGCGCCATGTCCTTTTACTTTATGGCCTTTTCATATTTCATTCCTTCTATCTGGAATATTTCTCCCCTTCCCTAACTCATAATCAGCCTTTGAGACTCAGCTTATATGTCACTCACTTCCTTTAGGAAGCTAATAGCTGTGTCTGTGACCCAGACCCTAACCTTACTGGACCCGAATGGTTATTATTTCTTCCTAGCCTGATTTCCTAAGTTCAGCTTTCCTTCATCAAAAAAACCCCCAAATCTCACCTTAGTATTATGTTCATGACTGCATATTAGGAACCTCTAGTGATTTATCATTTCTACCCCAAAAGCAGGAGCAAATTTTTATTCACAGAGGTCAAAACTCTCATCTTCAGTTAAGAAATTTCTCTACATAACATTTCCAAATTTGTCTGACCCAAGCACAAAAACCCAGTATTACTCATTGCATAACTGAAATCCTCTCATTTCTGGATCTTCAAACATGTCATATGTGCATCTCAGAAGGTTTTCTCCTACCCTCCCATCCTCAAGGACTCCCCTTGTTCTGATAGTTTGTAAGACTTTGTTCTCCACAAAACTGTCCTATGCAAGCTCTTAGATTAAGCCATGCTGATCATTTCAGCGCTGATAGTGATATAAAATGTATTGGTTGAGGAGCTTCAAGATGACGGAAGAGTAAGACGTGGAGATCACCTTCCTCCCCACAAATACATCAAAAATACATCTACATGTGGAACAACTCCTACAGAACACCTACTGAACGCCGGCAGAAGACCTCAGGCTTCCCGAAAGGCAAGAAACTCCCCCCGTACTTGGGTAGGGCAAAAGAAAAAAGAAATAACAGAGACAAAAGAATAGGGATGGCACCTGCACCAGTGGGAGGGAGCTGTGAAGGAGGAAAGATTTCCACGCACTAGGAGCCCCTTCGCGGGCAGAGACTGCGGGTGGCAGAGGGGGGAGCTTCCGAGCCACGGAGGAGAGCGCAGCCACAGGGGTGCGGAGGGCAAAGCGGAGAGATTCCCGCACAGAGGCTCGGCGCCGACCAGCACTCACCAGCCCGAGAGGCTTGTCTGCTCCCCCGCCGGGGCGGGCGGGGCTGGGAGCGGAGGCTCGGGCTTCGGTCGGATCGCAGGGAGAGGACTGGGGTTGGCGGCCTGAACACAGCCTGAAGGGGTTAGCGCACCACAGCTAGCCGGGAGGGAGTCCGGGAAAAGTCTGGACCTGCCTAAGAGGCAAGAGACCATTGTTTCCTGGTGCGCGAGGAGAGGGGATTCAGAGCGCCGCCTAAATGAGCTCCAGAGTCGGGCGCGAGCCGCAGCTATCAGCACGGACCCCAGGGACAGGCATGGGACGCTAAGGCTGCTGTTGCTGCCACCAAGAAGCCTGTGTGCGAGCACAGGTCACTCTCCACACCGCCCCTCCCGGGAGCCGGTGCAGCCCGCCACGGCCAGGCTCCCGTGATCCAGAGACAACTTCCCCGGGAGAACGCACGGAGAACGCACGGCGCGCCTCAGGCTGCTGCAACGTCACGCTGGCCTCTGCCGCCGCAGGCTCGCCCCGCATCCGTACCCCTCCCTCCCCCCAGCCTCAGACAGAAGCCCCTAATCAGCCGCTCCTTTAACCCCCTCCTATCTGGGTGAAGAACAGACTCAGAGGGTGACCTACATGCAGAGGCAGGGCCAAATCCAAAGCTAAACCCCAGGAGCTGTGCGAACAAAGAAGAGAAAGGGAAATTTCTCTGTGCAGCCTCAGGAGCAGCGGATTAAATCTCCACAATAAACTTGATGTACCCTGCATCTGTGGAATACCTCAATACACAATGATCATCCCAAAATTGAGGCAGTGGACTTGGAGCAACTGTATACTTGGGGTTTGCTGTATGTGACAGACTAGTTACTGATTTTTATGTTTATCTTAGTATAGACGTTAGCATTTGTTATCATTACTGGATTTGTTTATTGGTTTGGTTGCTCTCTTCTTTTCTTTATTACTTAAAAAAATTTTTTTTATTTTAATAATTTTTTTTATTTTTTATTTTAATAACGTTATTTTATTATTATTTTCTTTCCTTCTTTTTTTTCTCCCTTCTCTTCTGAGCCGTGTGGCTGACAGGGTCTTGGTGCTCCAGCCAGGCATCAGGCCTGAGCCTCTGAGGTAGGATAACCGAGTTCAGGACATTGGACCACCAGAGACCTCCTGGCCAGAAGTGCTATCAATTGGCGAGAGCTCTCTCAGAGATCTCTATCTCAACACTAAGACCCAGCTCCACTCAACGACCTGCAAGCTACAGTGCTGGACACCCCATTCCAAACAACTAGCAAGAAAGGAACAAAAACCCACCCATTCGCAGAGAGGCTGCCTAAACTCATAATAAGTTCACAGACACCCCAAAACACACCATCGGACACGGTCCTGCCCACCACAAAGACAAGATCCAGCCTCATCCACCAGAACACAGGCACCAGTCCTCTCCACCAGGAAGCCTACACAACCCACTGAACGAACCTTACCCACTGGGGGCAGACACCAAAAGCAACGGGAACTACGAACTTGCAGCCTGTGAAAAGGAGACCCCAAACACAGTAAGTTAAGCAAAATGAGAAGACAGAGAAATACACAGCAGATGAAGGAGCAAAGTAAAAACTCATCAGACCAAACAAAGGAAGAGGAAATAGGCAGTCTATCTGAAAAAGAATTCAGAGTAATGATAGTAAAGATGATCCAAAATCTTGGAAATAGAATGGAGAAAATACAAGAAACGTTTAAGAAGGACCTAGAAGACCTAAAAAGAGCAAACAAACAATGATGAACAACACAATAAATGAGATTTAAAATTCTCTAGAAGGAATCAATAGCAGAATACCTGAGGCAGAAGAACGGATAAGTGACCTGGAAGATAAAAGAGTAGAAATAACTACTGCAGAGCAGAATAAAGAAAAAAGAATGAAAAGAATTGAGGACAGTCTTAGAGACCTCTGGGACAACATTAAACACACCAACATTCGATTTATAGGGGTCCCAGAAGAAGAAGAGAAAAAGAAAGAGACTGAGAAAATATTTGAAGAGATTATAGTTGAAAACTTCCCTAATATGGGAAAGGAAATAGTCAATCAAGACCAGGAAGCACAGAGAGTCCCATACAGGATAAATCCAAGGAGAAACATGCCAAGACACATATTAATCAAACTATCAAAAATTAAATACAAAGAAAAAATATTAAAAGCAGCAAGGGAAAAGCAACAAATAACATACAGGGGAATCCCCATAAGGTTAACAGCTGAATTTACAGCAGAAACTCTGCAAGCCAGAAAGGAGTGGCAGGACATACTTAAAATGATGAAAGGGAAAGACCTACCAAGATTACTCTACCCAGCAAGGGTCTCATTCAGATTCGATGGAGAAATTAAAACCTTTATAGACAAGCAAAAGCTAAGAGAATTCAGCACCACCAAACCAGCTTTACAACAAATGCTAAAGGAACTTCTCTAGGCAGGAAATACAGGAGAAGGAAAAGACCTACAATAACACACCCAAAACAATTAAGAAAATGGTAATAGGAACATACATATCGATAACTACCTTAATGTAAATGGATTAAATGCTCCCACTGAAAGACAGAGACTTGCTGAATGGATACAAAAACAAGACCCATATATATGCTGTCTACAAGGGACCCACTTCAGACCTAGGGACAGATACAGACTGAAAGTGAGGGGATGGAAAAAGATATTCCATGCAAATGGATATCAAAAGAAAGCTGGAGTAGCAATTCTCCTTTCAGACAAAATAGACTTTAAAATAGACTATTGCAAGACACAACGAAGGACACTACATAATGATCAAGGGATCAATCCAAAAAGAAGATATAACAATTGTAAATATTTATGCACCCAACATAGGAGCATCTCAATACATAAGGCAAATGCCAACAGCCATAAAAAGGGAAATCGACAATAACACAATAAGAGTAGGGGACATTAACACCCCACTTTCACCAATGGACAGATCATCCAAAATGAAAATAAATAAGGAAACACAAGCTTTAAATGATACATTAAACAAGATGGACTTCATTGATATTTATAGGACATTCTATCCATAAACAACAGAATACAGTTTCTTCTCAAGTGCTCATGGAACATTCTCCAGGATAGATCATATCTTGGGTCACAAATCAAGCCTTGGTAAACTTAAGAAAATTGAAATCGTATGAAGTATCTTTTCCGACCACAATGCTATGAGACTAGATATCAATTACAGGGAAAATCTGTAAAAAATACAAACACATGGAGGCTAAACAATACACTACTAAATAACCAAGAGATCACTGAAGAAATCAAAGAGGAAATCAAAAAATAACTAGAAACAAATGACAATGAAAACACGACAACCCAAACGCTACGGGATGCAGCAAAAGTAGTTCTAAGCGGGAAGTTTATAGCAATACAATCCTACTTCAAGAAACAAGAACCATCTCAAATAACCAACCTAAACTTACACCTAAAGCAATTAGAGAAAAAAGAACAAAAAAACCCCCAAAGTTAGCAGAAGGAAAGAAATCATAGAGATCAGATCAGAAATAAATGAAAAAGAAATGAAGGGAACAATAGCAAAGATCAATAAAACTAAAAACTGGTTCTTTGAGAAGATAAACAAAACTGATAAACCACTAGCCAGACTCATCAGGAAAAAAAGGGAGAAGACTCAAATCAATAGAATTAGAAATGAAAAAGGAGAAGTAAAAACGGACACTGCAGAAATACGAAGGATCATGAGAGATTACTGCAAGCAACTATATGCCAATAAAATTGACAACCTGGAAGAAATGGACATATTCTGAGAAAAGCACAACCTTCCAAGACTGAACCAGGAAGAAATAGAAAATATAAACAGACCAATCACAAGCACTGAAATTGAAACTGTGATTAAAAATCTTCCAGTAAACAAAAGCCCAGGACCAAATGGCTTCACAGGTGAATCCTATCAAACATTTAGAGAAGAGCTAACACCTATCCTTCTCAAACTCTTCCAAAATATAGCAGAGGGAGGAACACTCTCAAACTCATTCTACAAGGCCACCATCACCCTGATACCAAAACCAGACACAGATGTCACAAAAAAAGAAAACTACAGGCCAATATCACTGATGAACATAGATGCAAAAATCCTCAACAGAATACTAGCAAACAGAATCCAACGGCACATTAAAGGATCATACACCATGATTAAGTGGGGTTTATCCCGGGAATTCAAGGATTCTTCAATATACGCAAATCAACCAACGTGATAAACCATATTAACAAATTAAAGGAGAAAAACCACATGATAATCTCAATAGATGCAGAAAAAGCTTTTGACAAAATTCAACACCCATTTATGATAAATACCCTCCAGAAAGTAGGCATAGAGGGAATTTGCCTTAACACATTAAAGGCCATATATGACAAACCCACAGCCAACATCGTTCTCAATGGTGAAAAACTAAAACTTTTCCCACTAAGATCAGGAACAAGACAAGGTTGCCCACTCTCACCACTATTATTCAACATAGTTTTGGAACTTTTTGCCACAGCAGAGAAGAAAAAGAAATAAAAGGAATCCAAATCGGAAAAGAAGAAGTAAAGCTGTCACTGTTTGCAGATGACATGATACTATACATAGAGAATCCTAAAGATGCTACCAGAAAACTAGAGCTAATCAATGAATTTGGTAAAGTAGCAGGATACAAAATTAATGCACAGAAATCTCTTGCATTTCCTATACACTAACAACAAAAAATCTGAAAGACAAATTAAGGAAACACTCCCATTTACCACTGCAACAAAAAGAATAAGGTACCTAAGAATAAACCTACCTAAGGAGACAGAAAATCTGTATGCCTAAAACTATAAGACACTGAAGAAAGAAATTAAAGATGATACAAACAGATGGTGAGATATACCATGCTTTTGGATTGGAGAAATCAACATTGTGAAAATGACTACAGATTCAATGCAATCCCTATCAAACTACCAATGGCATTTTTCACAGAACTAGAACAAAAAATTTCACAATTTGTATGGAAACACAAAAGACCCCGAATAGCCAAAGCAATCTTGAGAAAGAAAAACAGAGCTGGAGGAATCAAGATCGCTGACTTCAGACTATACTACAAAGCTACAGTAATCAAGATAGTATGGTACTGGCACAAAAACAGAAATATAGATCAATGGAACAGATAGAAAGCCCAGAGGTAAACCCACCCTCACATGGTCACTTTATCTTTGATAAAGGCGGCAAGAATATACAATTAAGAAAAGACAGCCTCTTCAATAAGTCGTGCTGCGAAAAGTGGACAGCTACATGTAAAAGAATGAAATTAGAACACTCCCTAACACCATACACAAAAGTAAACTCAAACTGGATTAAAGACCTAAATTTAAGGCCAGACACTATCAAACTCTTAGAGGAAAACATAGGCAGAACACTCTATGACATAAATCACAGCAAGATCTTTTTGACCCACCTCCTAGAAAAATGGAAATAAAAAGAAAAATAAACAAATGGGACCTAATGAAACTTAAAAGCTTTTGCACAGCAAAGGAAACCAAAAACAAGACAAAAAGACTACCCTCAGAATGGGAGAAAATATTGGCAAAAAAAGCAACTGACAAAGGATTAATCTCCAAAATATACAAACAGCTCATGCAGCTCAATATCAAAAAAAAAACAAACCCAATCCAATAATGGGCAGAAGACCTAAATAAATATTTCTCCAAAGAAGATATATAGATTGCCAACACACACATGAAAGGATGCTCAACATCACTAACCATTAGAGAAATGCTAATCAAAACTACAATGAGGTATCACCTCACACCAGTCAGAATGGCCATCATCAAAAAATCTACAAACCATAAATGCTGGAGAGGGTGTGGAGAAAAGGGAACCCTCTTGCACTGTTGGTGGGAATGTAAATTGATACAGCCACTATGGAAAGCAGTATGGAGGTTCCTTAAAAAACTAAAAATAGAACTACCATACGACCCAGCAATCCCACTACTGGGCATATACCCTGAGAAAACCATAATTCAAAAAGAGTCATGTACCAAAATGTTCATTGCAGCTTTGTTTACAATAGCCAGGACATGGAAGCAACCTAAGTGTCCATTGACAGATGAATGGATAAAGAAGGTGTGGTACATATATACAATGGAATATTACTCAGCCATAAAGAGAAACGAAATTGAGTTATTTGTAGTGAGGTGGATGGACCTAGAGTCTGTCATACAGAGTGAAGTAAGTCAGAAAGAGAAAAACAAATACCATATGCTAACACATATATATGGAATCTAAAGAAAAAGAAAAAATGGTCATGAAGAACGTAGGGGCAAGATGGGAATCAAGATGCAGACCTACTAGAGAATGGACTTGAGGACATGGGGTGGGGGAAGGGTAAGCTGGGACGAAGTGAGAGAGTGTCATGGACATATATACACTACCAAATGTAAAATAGATAGCTAGTGGGAAGTAGCCGCGTAGCACAGGGAGATCAGCTCGGTGCTTTGTGACCACCTAGAGGGGTGGGATAGGGAGGGTGGGAGGGAGATGCAAGAGGGAAGGGATATGGGGATATATGTATACATATAGCTGATTCACTTTGTTATACAGCAGCAACTAACACACACTGTAAAGCAATTAAACTCCAATAAAGATGTTAAAAAAAATTTTTTTAATGTGTTGGTTACATTTATTATGTTCATTTTCTTTTTTTCCCACTTTAATTTGTGGAGGGTTTCTTCCTTCACTGAAATCCGTTAAAAGGAGGGATCTTTGATATACTTTATAATATAAAATATATACTACTGAGGAGATCAGCAGTAATAATAAGGTTTAAAATAATATTCTACTTCACTTGTTTTGTTGAAATCCTGTTTAAAATTAAATGATAATATGGCATGTAGCTGCATGACTGAGAATATTGTTATTTTGACGTGATTTGGGTCTTTTCAGCTATTGGAAATGCCAGACTTGTTCATAAGAAATATTTATGCAACCATGAAGTCGAGATCATGATAGTAATCAATTAACGTAAGAATGGATAACAAGGAACACTAAGACTTATGATAAATGCTATGTGAAAGAATGCTAAATTAGACTTGTTGTCAGACATAATTAGAAGACAATTGTGATGTTTCTTCATGTCAATATCTTATATCTGACAAGGGTAAGACATCTATATTAGTTGATATTATCTTAGCCAAAAAGAATTTATCAAGCTAGAGGAATTATGTAATGCTCTCAATAGATTTAAGGAAAATAATGAACACATTATATTTTAATGTCTTATAAACTGCCAAATTATTAATGATCTGGAGAGACTATTTGCACTTTCTCATTTAGAAGTTGTTCCGACTTTAATTAAATATCTTCATGCAGCAGTGAAATACTCTTTCTAGTTCTCTGATTTGTGCATGTTGATTAATAGGAGGAATACCCAGAGAGTTCGGATGTGCCCTTTCACAGAAGTGACTAAAATGGCTCCAAAGTGACACAAGTATGGTGATGGGGTCAGGCCTTGGGAGGTGGGGTTAGTGCTGGAAAATATGGAGAAGAAGAAAAGAGGACACTGTATTGTCTCCTTCGCTAGCAAGTTATTATCTGAAGTTGCTCACAAAAAGTACTCTGAAATATAAGCCAACAAAGTTCAGGATGTATTTTTTTCTTCCAATCACTGTTGACCACATTTCAATGCCTAGAGTTGTTAATGTTATGGAACTAGATATTCTTAATCACTTATATTATTTTCCAAAAATATGTGTCAGCCATTTCAGAAAATGTAAAACTCAGACTGTTGGCAGATTTCTAGACAATATTTTAAAGTATATTTCCTTCCTGATTTTTCCAGAAATGAAGTTCTCTTGAATATCACTTTTCTTCTCCTATTCACTGAAGTATTGAAATATTAAAACTTGCTTCTTGCAAGCGTAAATTATAGATTTTTTAAAGGAAGACAGTAATTTGATTAAGCTGCATTGCTGAAGTTAATTTGAAGCCAGGAAAAATTATAAAACATTTTTGCTACAGCAATTTTGGGGAATTGTATGTATGCCTTGACAAGTTTTCAAACTGAACAGAGATATCTGCCTTGTTAGAGAATTTTTAAATGTCCTGGCTAAGTTTCCTTTAATTATTTCGCCCCTTCTGTCAGCTGTGTTATTGCCCTACTGGTTTAAAGGTTAAACAAAGTACTAGATCTGTCAAAGTGAGTGAAACCAACTGGTGAGGAGCCATCAAAAGGTAATCAGGGCTAATAGGTACATAATGGCTATCAGGGTCCTGTTTGCACTCAGATACATCACCACAGACAGAACACAGCTTTCACTCACTGATGTCCTTGTTAAAGAAAACATGGAGCAATCCAGACATTCTGTGGTTAAAACCAAGTGAGCAGGCAGATCTCACTCCCTTACCCCACCCTCAGAATAAAAAGCTGATGAAACTCAAGCTCTGAAAGCAATAGATTGAAATTTGCATTTGCATGGTGAAACTATTATTTCAGAACAGAATTTACAAACTGTGCCCTTACCCTGTGTTAATTTTAAAATTAATAGGATTCCCACAAAAGACATAGGCTTAATTCAAAGATACCTGATCATCTAGTGTCTTTCATAGGCCCTTTTAAAGCAGTATTTACACCAATACCTGATTTAAGCAAAATAAATCAGATAAAGGAAGCATAGATAAACAAATCTTATAGGGTACTTGGAGTCCAAAATTATTCTTCCTACATTTTTTTTTTGGTGCTTTTGATACAGTTTCATAAATTACTGCTTTTCCTAACCAGCTAACAAAGTAAGCTCTAAGTCTTATTAGCTGTCCCCTAGAACAACATCTACATTATAACTGCTGGCTTTGTGTGATTTTACTGCTTCATCATTTTGACAGTTATCTGTTGTGGCTTCAGTGCTTGCAAAGCTTAGTGTAAAAAATAATGCAGGGCATTAAAGCATTTGTGGTGAAACTAATTCTTAGTAGTTCTTGCAAGAGCTGCCAGGAAATAAAATCTAAGATACACATCAGAAACAATGGGCCGCTTATAGTAATAGTTGAATCTTTTGGAGGCCAGTGTGTAAGCTCCGAATAAAGGTTTATTTTTCGATTATATGTATCCATGCATCTTGGAGTTTAACATAATCCTCATGAATAACAACAACACCACATGTATCTTCATTTAAATTAAGTAAGGTCTGGGGACTTCCCTGGCAGTCCAGTGGTTAAGACTCTGCGCTTCCAATGCAGGAGGGCTGGGGTTCAATCCCTGGTGGGGGAACTAAGATCCCACATGCTGCACAGAGCAGCCAAAAATAAAAAATAAATAAAAATATATTAATTAAGTAAGGTTTGTACAGACTGTTTCAGAATTGAGTTCAGAGTCTGCAGAACTAGGGAAACGGCAGCACAGTGCTTCTCAGCACAGAAAGCTTTGAGAGACAATCTTTTGAGTTCTCCCATTGGGTTGCTAATGCCAGGAAACTTTGTTCAAGTAAAATGATCTAAACAAATCAGAAGCCAATACAACTAATAAGAGGAGAAATATCTAACAGCACCAACTCTTTCCCATCCCACCCCACCACATTTTAGGGATTTCAGAAAAACAAATGCGAATTAAAGCTGTGGTAGCTTTAATTTGTCAGCCCATGTCCTTAGCCTCAGATCACTCTCCAAGTCAACAGACTTCCAAGAGTCATGTTTTCATAGACATTACTATCCATTGTTGTGTTATATTTTATAATGGAATCGAAACCCTAAGGTTCCCTCTTACCAGTTAAGCAGAACCTTTTTTAATGCATTTTGTTCTGTTGTGTTTCCAAGAAACTTCCACTTTGTTTGAAACCTGATTTAAATTAGCCCTTCCAAGCATTCTCGCAAGGAGGTCAAGATCTTAATCTCAGAAAGTTTGGGGATTTTTCTTGTAGAGTCACTGACAATTCTCCTTCATCAGATCAAAACCCCCAGTGACAGGTTCACTCTTCGATTCTGTGCTTAACTTATACAATATAAATTTCTTAGATCTGATTAGAATTTACCACACACACACACATCATGGGTCAGCATTACAGGCAAGTTTAAAAAATATTCCCTTGCAAAAAAGAAATCTACTTCAGATCTTCCCCAAACTATAGGAAAATCTAGATTGAAACAAGACAGTTAATTATGGTTATCTTATTAATTTATATTGACCAAATACAGGTGTTTTTTTCTCCTTTCTGCATTAGCATGTGTGGGTATACACACCTATGAAGGACAGTTCTAATATTTAAGAAGAATAAAAATTAATCTACTAGATGGGATAGAAAAGGGATGAAACATCTGTCTACCACACCAAAATATTCATGCAAGAGGCTACTCTGGTACATTAAGTCCCCACTCACTTTATAGGGTTATATCTGTGATCTTTTGAGAGCTAATGATGATATTCAAATATAAGTTCCCGGTGGAATCCCCATCACTCATTTTCACTTTGGCATGAATTAGTTTATTAGTTGCATGGTTCTAGGGAAATGGAATCAAGACAAGTACGTTAGGGAAAGGTCAAGATTTTTCCTAAGAATTGTGGGCTTAGGTACACTACCTCACTGGAGAGAGGGTGTAGGAGCTCGGCACATGGGTGCAAATTGACTCTAGACTGGAAAAAGGAGTCCACAGTAAAATGAGGCAATGATTCACTAAAAACAAATTTGTCCACCTCATATTTTGTCCTATCATTATGTATAGTTTTTCTTCCCTCTCTCTCTTTCTCTTGCATATGTATCAATCTAGATATATACATATGTTAGTCAGACAATAATCCCATGAGTACTTTCACAATATTTTTATTTTCATGATTACTATTTGCAAATATCTTTCTTGATTATACCTGTTTAATAATTTATGTGCAAATAGCAGTTACATTATATAGGCCAACATGTCTATTCTTCTCCTAAAATAATACACAACTTTATTCCTAGCTCTCTCTTCTTTTGGAAGGAAATCAGTTATTAATATATGTATGCCAGTACTTATTGACATGAACACAAGTTTATTAAAGGTGGTAAGTTAGATGAGGGATATATCCTGATTTAATACAATTAAATACAATTACTGATACTCAGGAAACACTGTTGACTGGTGATTTTTTTCTTAAATCACATCTCAGATACTTATAAATATTAAATTCTTTATTGTGAAAAGCCACCTATTAGACCATTCCATGGGTTTACTTTATTAATGTGCCATTAATATTACTAATAGTAATAAGCTATTAATGGCAGCCTACTTTCAATAACAATTTTTTTATTTTAAAATGTTTGAAATCACTTTGAAGCTTTAATCTTCTCAACAGTTCTTTACTATTTCCCCTAAAGGATTTCAACACATTAAAAACCCTGACTTCTGAAACACAGAGGTGGTGGGGAGACAATGATCTCATGTTAAATATGAGGTGGTTTTCCTTAGAGACAACTGCAATGAAAGCACGTGTATCACAATTAATATTTTCACTGAATCCCACCCACTCTACCACTCTGTGGTGTTTAAAAAGACAGGAACATACTGACAATATAATTTTATTACCCACTCAGGGGCAACATTGTATGTCCTGAAACTCATTGAGAATAACTGGTATTGTCTTCTCTTTTTGCTGAATGTAAGTTCTGGAGAAGGAGGAACAAAATGAGTGTGTTGACTGTAAAAGCAGCCCAATATGTTTCACAGATAAGTCTCTCCAGAATATGGGTCAGTTTATAACAGTTAAACAACATCAAAAGATCTGAGGCTTAAGTACACAGAGCCCAGAGCAAAAGAGCTCGTTATAAATAGAATCACTTCTATATATCAAACATAAAAAAGCAGGGGTTGGGGGAGCTTTTACGGAACAAGGAAAAGTGAAAAGAGTTTTATTGATTTATTTTGAAATGGCCCTTTCCCTGTCCTTTTTGTATAATGTTCTCATTGGCATTACCCCTGGATTGGCATGGGAAAAATCTGTTGTTGTCCCAGGGGAAAAAAATTTGTCACCTGTAAGCCATTAGGCGTGGGATGAAAATCAAGCCTGGAAACTGCCAATGGTTCTCCGTTTAATTTTAAATGAGACGGGAATAAGTCAGAGGCAGAGAGTGACTCAATGAATCCAAGACCCAAAAAAGAACCTTTGGGACTCCACGCATTAAATCAGCACCACCGTGTTGCTTGAGCTGACACCTGCAGAATGTGTTGCTATGTCATGTGTTCTCTTGTAGAATAAATGGAACTTCTGGAAGTGAAGCTACAGGGATTGGAACTATAAAACCATAGTAATATTAATATTTAATCAGCAAAAGTACAATTATATCATCTCTTCACAAGATGAGAATATTCCTGTATTTAGAAAAATATCCCAGTGAGCCATCTCCAATCATTTGAGTTAAAACTCAAAATCAAAGGTTTCCACAATTTTTTTCAGCATATTGGAATGGTAGGGGGAGGTAGAGTCTAATGGTGGGATTTTGATAGCTTCTGGAATGCTGAGTTTCCATGTGTAATAATTGCCCTGTCATCAAATGTAATTGCTCATGACTTGAAAAACAGTAAAAAGACTATTGTATAAAGCACTCATATAGAAATTTAAAAGTCAGAGCAAAGAGCAATTTTATAGTTTCTCTTGAGTCAAGCACCTCAAAAATTGTATTTGCACTTTAATTCTACCTCAGTTGCACTTAGAAATTATGAAATGGGCTTCCAGCCGTTCTTATTATCTAGCATGGGGTCTCAGAAGTGTCCCAACAAAATGGATTTTAAAGTCCGCTAAGTGCATTGCAGGAAATTGATCCAAATTAAATGTCTCTTATTATGCAATGACCAGTGTGTATCACTCTTAAATTTGTTAATAAAGATTTTAGAAATATTTATAAGTATTCTGGTATTTTGGGGCCTCATTTACAGAGAAACCCTTCCAAGATTTGTTCCATGTTGGTAATACAAAACACATTTAGAAAAACTAATGTCCTCATTCAAAGTAAAATATCTGACATGCAGTAAAATCTCACCATTCAGTAAAATATCCAACATTCAGCAGTGTCTTAAGTAGAGCTGATAGCTACAAACAATATGTTCCTTCCTCTTATTTCTCAGATTCCTTTCCAAGCAAACACTACAGTCTTCGTCTCTCCCCTATCTCCAGAACGTTTCTCCATTAATTACCCGCTTATTTGTCACTATCTTCTTCCTCCCCACTGGTTCACTCCCCATCAATTGTAAATAAAAACCAGTTTCTTTCTTTAATAGAAAATAACAAATATTTGTACACAAAAGTTTATAGCAGCACTATTCACAATAGCCAAAGGGAGAAACAACTCACATGTCCATCAACCGATAAATGGATAAACAAAATGCAGGATATCTATAAAATGGAATACTCTTCAGCCCTAAAAAGGAACAAAGTGCTGATATACACTACACATGATAAACCTCAAAAACATTATGCTAAGTGAAAGAAGTCAGACACATACTGTATGACTCCATTTAAATGTATTATCCAGAATAGGTAAGTCCGTAAAGACAGAAAGAAAAGTGGTATCAGGGCCTGGGGAAGAGGGGAGCAGGGAAAATGGGAACAGTCACTGATGTTAATTATTAATTTTGTCCTACTTATCAAATCCCTAAGAACACCTATTGTATCTTTAGTGCACTAGAGTCCCTTCAAAGTGGGGACTATGTCTGTCTTGTTCACTCATTCGTGACCCAGTATCTAGAATAGTTTGTAGAAAATAGGTACTTAATATTGATTGAATTAAAGTTTATTAGAAATTTCTTTTTTTACTCTCCTGAAGCATTTGACATTATTGAGCACTCTCTCCCTTCTTGACTTCTATGCCGTCACCAATCTGGATTCTGCCTCACCCAGCACTGTTTCCTTTTTCCTTTCCCTGCCCCCCAAACCTTGACGTCCCGGGATTCCATCCTCGCTATTTTCTTATCTCAGTTTACTCCACGTGCTTACCCAAAGCAATCTCTTCCACCTTCCCACTTTCACCTACTATTGATCAATCTCAGTTTTTTTCACTTATCACCTCAATAAATTTTATTCATCTTTCAGGCCTCAGGTCAGTTGGAGCTTCCTCTGGAAATCTGACTCTGAGGCCCTTCCCATCAGCCTTGAAAGAAAAGATTAGATGTCATTTTCTTGTTTTGTTTTCTCTTTATGTCACTGTATACGCACACTTCTGTGGACTTACCACGTTGAAAGGCATTTTATTCCTTACTGTCTTTCTCTCCACCTAAGCTTCATAAATGAGAACAAGGATTCTATCTTGCTCGCTGCTATACCTCCAGTGCCTAACACATAATGAAAAACTGGTTAACAAATGAATTTATCTGTAGCTCTAAGCTCTCTTTCAAGAACTGGTGTGGAATACTTATAACTGCTTATTGGGTCTCCTCTGGGTGACCTGCAGATACTCCAAACTTGGAGATGAACTTATTGTCCCCACTCACACCCCTGCCAAACTTTCTAAATTCCTATCACAATACACCACCATCCCCCAGGTTAACTAACCTAGGTATTTGAGAATTACCTTGGAGTTTCTTCTCCTTCAGTCCCCATACTCAGACTCTAGATCCTGTTGTTCTGGCTCTTTTTTTTTTTTTTTTTTTTTTTTTAATGAAACTCTCTAGGAGTTAAGCCAGCATTTTTATTTATTTATGGCTGTGTTGGGTCTTCGTTTCTGTGCGAGGGTTTTCTCTAGTTGCGGCAAGCGGGGCCACTCTTCATCGCGGTGCGTGGGCCTTTCACCGTTGCGGCCTCTCTTGTTGAGGGGCACAGGCTCCAGACGCGAAGGCTCAGTAGTTGTGGCTCACGGGCCCAGTTGCTCCGCGGCATATGGGATCCTCCCAGACCAGGGCGCGAACCCGCATCCCCTGCATTGGCAGGCAGATTCTCAACCAATGCGCCACCAGGGAAGCCCCTCTGGCTCTTTTTTAATATCCATTCCCTATTCCCAATTGCTCTGCCACTACATTAGTTCTGATTCTCATCCACTATGTCTCTCCTGGATTATGACAAAAACCCTTGAAATTTGTCCTCCTTCACCCAGTTTTCACCCCTCCCAACCTAGCCTCCTCACTGGCACCGGAGTTATCTTTCTGAACAGGTCACATTTTGTCACAGCTTAAAAATCTTCAGTTCCTCCTCTTCACCTACACCATAAAGAAGAAACACCTTCACATAACATAGAATATGTTCTAAGACCTGGTTGTTCTAGCTGTATCTCCCATCTCTTTCCATCAACATACCTTACCCTCCAGCCCATACTGAACTAGTCTTTGCTTACAAAACCTACAAAATTCTTTTATGCCTCGACATCTGCACATGTTCTTACAAAATTTTTACTCATCTTTCAAGACTCAACACAAAGACCCTAATCTCTCTGAGGCATTCCCCGGCCTTTCCAGAAAGAGTTCCTCCCTCTTTGTTCACTCATAGAAAGCCATCACAATGTATTCTAATTATCACTTTGCACTGATCACATTATAATTATTTCTTTCTAAGGCTTTCTCCCCAGCCTCTAAAAGCCAGCTCATTTTGTACAAGACTTCTTGGCTTCTATTGCCGTGCTGGATATAGACTAGATGCTCAATGAGTGTTTGATGAATGAATGAGTGTATGTGTGTATACATACATGTATTTATTTACATATATACATACATATAATACATTGAATATGAAAGTAAATTTGATTATATTTGATTTAAAGTATATTTGTAATTTAATACATCTGTGAATTTCTAAGTAAATGTTACACATTCTGAAATAGTTATTAAAGAATTCACACTATGGACAGATGGTAAAGAATAACTGAGAATCCTGAAGGATACATATGCGCTCACACACCCTCCTTCATTCTCTCTGCCTCGCTTATGCCTTCCTGGCCCTACCAAGCCTGTCACTTTTCATCTTCCCACCCTGCCAATTCCCGTGATCAGAGAAGACAAACTGAAAAGGGTGCCATTGGAGAGGGTAAGGGGTACAGAAGGGCCATGAAGTCTTAGAGGCTTGGAAAGTGTACTGTTCTATATTTTAAAAAAGCAAGTGCTAGAAAAAGCACCCCTATTAACCAATTCTGACAGCTAATGAATTTCCCAATGTTCATCTATCAGGTCAAATCATAGATTGAGACATGCAGCAAATTTCACAAGGAAAAAACAAGCACTCCATATTTCCCATCTTATCTCTGCCTGCTTTGACTTAGAGTGCATGTTTGTTTTTCCCTTTAGCGCCTTTAGAAAGAGTAGTAGCTTTTGTTTGTTGTCTGTTTGTTTTTCTACCTGTGACACTTTATTGCTCACAAAATAGTTGTTAATGATCAGAATATAAAGTCATATGCGTTTATAATGTTTCAGTATCACTCCAAATAATCTGAACTTAAAGAGAGTCCTCTTTGTTTTTCAAATAATGAATATTATGACAGCTATTATAGGTGATAAAAACACCAAGGAAAAATCTAATGTTATGAGGGAATAAGGTTTGGGGCTACATAAAACACACTAGGAAAAAAAACCCTGCTAATTAGAGGATCTTATCAATGGTTTTAAATCTGTAATTGAGATACCAAAAAATCTAAAATCATCTAGATTCGAAAATCCAAAAGTTATCTTGAGAGATGAAAACCAGGCTAAAACAATTAAATTATCAGATGCTTATGAAAACACTTCATCACCAATTAATTCATTTGTTATTAATGCACTATATCCATAGTGGAAAAGCCCATCTATTTAATAATTTAGATCAGAAAGAAACACTAAGATTTAGAAGAAAAATATAAATATCCAAATAATTGTCTTGGGAAGCAATTTAGAAAAGTAAGGCTTAGTTACTTTTATTGTTATTAAGCTTTCAATTCATTCTTAATTACTGTCAACAAAAATTAATCAATGTCTTCTCATTTTTTTTTTTTTTTATGCTTAAATAACAACAGCACCAATCAACAACAACAAACACAAATAATCATGGCACTCTGGTCTCCCAAACCTGATATTGCCCTGGAGGGGTCATTTCAAACCTGTGGATAGGACCATAGATCAAGGTGGCATAACTACTAAATAAGTTCCACAAATGAGGCTATTGAAACAAATAATAAAAGCAATAAAATTAGATTTATTTCTGAGCAGAGAGAATTGAAAGAGAGAATGAAAAGCAGGAAGGAGATGCTATGAAACTGAATCTCAGATCAACCTATTATAGATGAGGGGGACTTGTTGCCATGCGATCTTGCCTCATACCCCATGTCCTCAACTTCTAGTACTGTGAACACTCCAGTTCTTTAAAATAGTGTCACACCATTTTTTTTTTCAAGATTAATATATAAAAGAGTAAAAGATTGCTCCTGGGCTAGGACCCCGTAAGCTAAGTTTCAGCCTGGAGTGCATTTTTATAGCTGAGTTATAAACCTTTGAAAATAGGTGTTTAGAATGGAAATGTTAAGAGACCCCTAACTGTAGTGGCACAAATAGTCCTGGCATCATTCATCTAGAAAAGGTATATAGGCAGCTATAGTATTAAAGTTTACACTTCAGATAAAGGAGCATGAACGTGGTCAGGTTGTATTCTACCAGGGATTTAATCGCCCTTCAGAAAAAAGTTATGGTGATGGGCGGCAGGGGGTGGAAGTGGGTCAGGGAATAGAGGGCAAGAAAGGTTGACATGTTATTTGGATGTTATTCTTATCTTGAGGTGTCATGGAAATCTCTTATGACAAACTGAGCTAACTAAAACTGCCAGCAATAAATAATGATGGGAATTATTACATTGTAATGAATCTTTATTGCTCTTAAATCATTCAATGCTATTCAATATATTGTTTAAATAAAGTTATGTTGCCCTTACAAAAAAGCATTTTTTGATCCAGAACACATTATGTCCATATACCTATAGAAGAAAACAAATTTCATTTGTACAGTAGTTGAAATAAAATAATGGAGCAGTTAGAATCTTCTAGATTGTCTACCTTTCTCTGTTTCCTGTTTGGAAATGAATTTTTATATTCTTAAAGGTAGCAGTTCCATGATAAGTTTTGCCTAGTTTACATCGTGTCTTTTAATATTTGGGCTATATTTCACAGCATACCTTCTGGCTTCCAAGTATATCTTCCTTCTGATATAATTTATCTTTTCCCAGAAGTTTCCATGGATTCTCAGAAGCCATAATTCTTTGACATAACTTTTTTCTGGGCAGAAAATGTAATAATATGGTTCATAACAAGGTAAATCTATGCACAATATCTGAGAACATGACTACTCAGTAAACTTAAGTGTGAAAGTAGTGTATGGTAGTGTAGCCAAAATCAGCAATTAGGATTCAAATATTCAAATGAATAAATCATTTACTTCTAATAGCCATTACTTGCCCAGAGGAAGAAGAAGTAGAGAGGAGGAGCAGGAGAATTAATCTGACTTAATGGACAGATTATTTCAGATAAACAGATACAGAAAAGGCTCTCAAATTACAACTCAAGGAGCTGGAGACTCAAACCCATAGAGAAGGCTCTTAACTTCTTGTAGTTGTTACTGACACTGTTAACACGTTAGTGGAACTGGTAGGTCCACTGAATACATCTAGGTACATTAATCCTCTGATTCAATTCAGAAAATTTGTTTGTGAATTCCTATTTTTAAAAAAGATGTAGAAAATTCTAATTATGTGATTCCTTGTAACTATTCAAATGGAGGTTTTACAGTATGCTCTCAGATTAGAGGAAGAAAACATCAATCATGTTCTTCAGATATTGGATACTAATCTTTCAAGTGCACATTCAAGGCCGATTGGCAAACTCCACAAACTTCATGTGTGAAAATACAGTAAATCCTTATCTAAATATCACATGGACATACGATACATCAATATTTCCAAAACTAACTTTTCAAACCCCTTGAAAAATAAATTTTAAAAGCTTATTGCCTGACAGTGTATATAAATGAAACATTTGGATGGGATTTTTTTTTCTCAAATTTTTCTACCCTTTGCTGTTATATTACAGAGCTACAAAAATTCAAAATAATTCAATTAATATGTTTTAATTAATTATGCTATTGAGTTAATATGCATTTAAAATAAAGACCTAACTATGATTCAGACATCGAAATTTCCTGAAGAGAAGATATAGCATTCGGGTTCATTGTTCTTGTCCCTGTCTCACTGCATGATTCAAAACTGTCTTCATTAAAGATACAGACACTGAACTGAGACTTGGAAGGTTAAAAAAAAATCTCCCAGCTAGTCACCTCTAAAATACATGTATTCGTCATCTTCAGGATTCCATATTTATCCTTTCCAGGTGTCTCAAATAGTTAAAAAAAACAAGCAAAATAAACATTTTAAAGAAATGTCCCAATTCCTCAGTCATTTAAAATGCTGTGGATTTTAAGAATGCAAAAGTACTGCTAAAAGATTCCTTTTGGGTCACATAACCATTCTATGGCTCTATTTGTGGCTCTTAATATTTAATAATGTTGCTGCAGGAATTCATTCCTAATCAGGAAATGTGTCATTTGCCCTTGAGCATGGTCTATGGAGTCTGAGAATAGTGCCAGGCACATTCCATAGGTCATGTAAGACGGCCACCTTGTGACTAGCTGCTATAAATAAGGGCTCTAGGGTCAAACCTGTCTGTTCTTTGAAGAGGTTGGGAGGTTTCACCCTGAAAGCAACACCAGCCCTCAGTCTGGAAACCAAGTCCCCAAGGAGACCCTGGGCAAGCACTTTCAAATAGCTCAGAGTGAGAGAAGAGGCACAGCAAATGTCAACTTACATAAACCCATACGAGAAGAGATAAGAAAATAGTGTCCTTTTTGCAAGGGCAGAAATCTAACTTTCTTAGAAAAAAAAATGTGCAAAAATGAGGGCACACTCAAAAATGTAAAGAAGTGAGCAAGGCTAGTAATAAATTCAGGTGTTGGTCCTCTTATGGGTGGACAAAGAGTTTGGATTAAATAAGTTGCTAAAAGGAGAGACCCAAGTTTGCCTTTGTCACTGACAGGGGTTGTTTGGAGAGGCTATGGGCTTTTTATACAATGAGGTCAGTAGGAATATTCAGTCCTATCAAAGAAGGTGCAGTGAATAAATAGATTCATTATAAAGAATTACTACAATGTCACTGATATTTATAAGAAAATACACAACCAAGGAAAATGCATAATTCTATAGACCAAAGGATTATGAAATGTAAATTGCCCCCAAAGGTTAATCTTTTGATGTCTGCCCCTGACCAATTCTCTCTTGAATTCCTAAGGCTCAGGACATTATCTCCAGGGTCCTCCTCCTAGACCAGTCCATCATTTCCATTTCATTAAGCTAATAAAATCATTGTCTCCATTACCTCTTCCATTATCTGCCATTCTCATGTCTTATTCATGTTTTACACTTAAGCCTTCATATCTCTCCCCAGAATCCTAAAACCAAAGTTTGCCAGGCCAATTGTACACACAGAGACTAGACAAGATAATTTAGATTGTATCATATTCTTCTGTGCCATGGTCCTTAAATATCTTGCATTAGAAGATATGTTTTAACCTACAAAAGTTTTATCTATCCTTGAATGGCTGATTTCACATGACAATCCTGAGAAAGGTATAATGTACTATATATATATATATATATATATATATATATATATATATATATATACACACACACACACACACACATATATATGCTCTTGTATGTATGCATGTGCATACATGTGTAACCATATATGCACATACATACACATGTATGTGAATCAGTAAAACTTTTATCGTCTATTTTAAATGGTACTGTATTAATCACAATAGCATATGATTTATTACTTTTATTTATAAATGAGACTTTGGCATATATGTATTTGAGCCACTTGTAATAACTCCATCTCCAACATCACTGCTTAAGAACACACAGCCTACAGTAACAGAGATCTTCTGCACTAACCACTTGGGACCTGCCTGCATGTGGTGAGTCCAGTCCAAAAAAATCTGATCTAAACCAGTACCTCCATCCAACAGAAGTGCTTACCATGGTGCTTTAACAAAATAACTGGGCATTGGCTGAATCTGAGTTTCACCCTTCCCAAGGGGAATGCTCTCACTGTCATCTCAGCCAACCATGCTGCCTCTCAATTGCAGTGTCCACTCACCTATGCACCACTACACTGACCTTTCTTTTCAGACACTGAAATTTATTTGATAATGGGTCCTGATTCCTCCTGGTTCTATTATGGGAGAAAATTAAAAGGTCATTATAGAGTATTCTTATAGGATGAATGCTAATACTGAGAAGATTAGGCATCAAACCAGGTGGGGCATGGAAAACAGTCCTTTCAGTGGATCTCAGATTGTGCCAGTGAGTAGTTCTCCATACAAGCAAGCTTAAAAAGCTCTTTAGGAGGAGATGTTGCTCAAAATTAGGCAGATTTGAACACCAAGAGAGGTATAAATAGACCTTAATTCTTATCCAAGCGTCCACCGACTTGAATTTATACCCATTGTAGGAAAGAGTCCCTTCCACTGAATGAGGTGATGCTATAAAAAGAGTTCCCACACTCTAGGAACGCAATGATCCTCATGTTTGAGGCAAGAACGAGAAATTTGTTTGTTTTAGAGTGCTCAGAATAAGATACCATGTAGCAGCGGATTCACCCATCCTATGGTTTTACAGCTAGTGTTCCACTATAACTGCAAAGACTTCTCCTGGGAGTACATTTGAGTAGGGTCAATTTTATTAGTTTTCCCAGGATCGTCTTGAGTTATACCTACTAACTTGAAGTAATAATTAATACTCCCTTTCATACTGAAAAGTAACCTGGTTTTGGAAGATAAATTATATATGTACTCTAATTATAAGATATCCTCAAGTGTTAAGTACTCCAAAACATGATATGGGATCACAACGTGTGCGTTTTAATTCAGATGTCCTTGTCTGATGATGGCAGTCCTCTGAGAGTCTAAAATACAGATTCTTGGACCCCATTCTACATCTCCTAGGGAGAATCTTGGAAATGCCTGTGCTTAATAAGTGCTGCAACTGATTCTTCTGACAAGAAAGTTCAATCATTGCCACTCTCGAAAATTCTAGTCTTGTCTCATGTGCTATACTTAACTACATCACTATTCTGTACACTTCCTCTTTCTCCTTTGCCTTAGGAAGATTCCTAAACTTTCCAAGCTCAATTTTTAATCTAGAGTGCTTCTGCATCTAATTTGTGCTCTTCCACTCTCACAGGGACCCTCCCATCTAGAGACCGCTTTCCAGTGGTATGCTGGAGCTCACTGTTACCAGCACTTGAGAGCCAGATGTGTACATCTCTTCCCAACTCAGCGATGTCACATAGAGAGCTTGAAATCAGCCATGGTGAAAGTATTTGCACCATTCGGCAAACGCTACAAATAAAGCCTTCTCCCACCTCACCCCCACGATGCCAGAGCAGCTTGTTAAACCTTAACCAGCACACCACCCACTAAACATTTACACCTAATTATTCTACTACCCCTTTAGACAAAACAAACAAAACAGCAAATATTTCCTATACAGAGCCAGTCTTAGTTACGCAGGACAAAGCCAGAGAAAACATTCCACATCAGAATAATACCACAATTGTGGTTTATCTCCTATGATATTTTATTAGGAAACTTTTCATTTTCTAAACATCAAAAAAATTGTTTAAACTGTAGAAATTTGACTGCATGTTCAAACTCGTGAAATTCAGGCTTTTGTTCACATTTAGAAACTAAAAGATCATTTTTATTACAAACTGGTGTATTTATGTCAATATAAAATTGACACATGCTCATTACAGAAACATCACATTTTTAAGAATTTCTCTTAGCTCCATGTACCCAGAGATATCTATTATTAACCCTTTGTTTCGTCAGTTACATTTTTCCCTGAAAATTTTGTTATAAGCATCATTCCACATAAGTACACTTTTACACAAACATATAAGAGATACATAATGTGCTGTTGTGTGGATACAATTTGATTTGTATGATAGTCTGATTTTTATCCCTTTTTGTTTAAAATGTGGGTAGTGTACCAATTTGTGTTATTAGAATAGCACTACTATGAGCAATATTGAAGATATTTTTGCATGCATCTTTACATTAGAATAAATTTATTAAGGGAGAATTGCTCTGTTAAGGTATAGTTATTTTAACACCTTTGGTAGATACCATTAAATTGTCCCTCCAGAAAAGTGGTGACTTAGGTCACCAGTAATATATTAGAGTACTCATCTTCTAACACTGTTAATATATTTATTAAAATAGATATTCATATATATAAATATTATATACTATATAATTGTCTCTACAAACTCCTGCTTTTTGGGTCTTTTCTGTAATTTGCAGTTTGGATTTCTTCAATGAAATGACCAAGTCATTAAGAAAATAAAGATGTTGAGCTTTCAAGAAAGATTCATTAAAGTGGCTTTGGATTAAATCTGACCTCTTAATTCTAAACTTGAACCCCAAACCAAAGCAAACACAGAATTTTCTCACTTATGGTCAAAAGTTTCTTTTTTAAGAACATATTCATCCAAAGGCTTCAGCCATAGGGTCATTTGCCATCGTTAATATTGAGAGAGAGAGAGATAGAAATTCATTTTATTTTCTAAGATTAAAAAGACTTCAGCCAATAATCACTGTCTAGTAAAAGGGACAGGGTGTTTTTCCCAACCACACAAAACAACAGCAACCCATAAATTCTATAAAGACAGTTTAATAGGCACTTAAGCATAGTTAAGTTAATGTAAATATTTAAATCTTTTATATGCATAGCTGAGGTTCCCTCAGATTTCAACCCACTTCATTTTTTAAATAGCACATCATTATTTTGCCTAGTTGAAGAATTGTCATGTAAATATTGGTATTGTACTTCAAAGGACAAAAAGGCTGTTGATTTTCAAATGAATATTCAAAGATTTCTGATATCTTTGATAGTTGTTCAAGTAGGGAAGCTCTGTGCTTAAGAACAATTTACTGGACTACATCGGTGATTAAAAAGCTATCATATGTTCTTATTGGATGTTGTTCATTTAGACATGGAAGAATTAATACACTTCTCATGTCCAATAATTCCTAAGATAAAAGAGATAATATAATCCTGCCTGTGAGGAAACATATCAATACATTCTGTGGAGAAAAAAAAAAATCCAAAATAAAAAAAAAAAGCATGACTCAAAATTATATTCGGTCTTC
This sequence comes from Balaenoptera ricei, assembly GCF_028023285.1. NCBI lineage: Eukaryota > Metazoa > Chordata > Mammalia > Artiodactyla > Balaenopteridae > Balaenoptera > Balaenoptera ricei. Next base: position 75,432,605 of record NC_082641.1, read on the forward strand.
ATATGCATGTGTCAAATGTTTTCTTTTCTTCTTGTCCAACCATGACAGTACTGGACCTCTTAGGTAGCTTAGGATGGTATGATTCTGAAAATAAAAGTGTGTTCTGCTCATTGAATTTAAGAATGCTAAAAAACGAACTCCTTCAGTTTATGAAATTATTCGTGCTGGAGGCAAGCCCCTTTGTATTTCATGTCAGAGACCTGGTGGGAATCTTCAAATAGAAATAGTAAGAAGAAATGTCTCCTGATTATAACACATTTTCTTTTGAATGAAAACCCAATGTTTTGTTTACAAAAAGGAACGTCTCACATATCAAGAAGAAAGTCTGATCTTAAACAGAACCCAGTAATCGTTGTAGCAGACACAATTAGCAAACCGCGGAAAAGAGCCAGAAGAAAACATGAGATTTCTTCTCTCCCTCTCTATTTATGTCACATTCCTGACTATATCTAAATCCAAACAGACATGTTTTTCCATAAGTGTTAGTCTATGGAGAACTTAGTAGATAAAAGAGAAGCTACAGCCTCAAAAACAATGAATTTTGACCTCACTAAACATCCGTTAAATAGAAAACTGTAACAATAACTATTAAATTGAAAAAGCTGTCTTGGGCTTTAGGATCTGGTTCCTTTTAGGTTTATTTAGAACAAATTCCTTCTTCCTGTTTTTCCTTTTCATGGGAGCTTTTTTAACCACTAGATTTTTGTTTATGATTATATGAGAAGGAAGTTAGTTACAGGTAAATAAATAAATATGTAAATAAAAAGTAAACCCTAAAACACGAAATGAAACAGTTTATAATGAATGACTAAATTCATGAAATGGTTAGGCAAAATATCTTTGAATGCCCTGAATTCCTAAACATATGTCACTAATCATAGGCACAAATTAAATTTGAATTTCCATTCGTCTAGGTTCTCAAAAACTGATGATAACATAAAAGAAACAAGCTTTGAGCATGTAAAAGAACGATTAAACTGACATAGTTTCTGTGCTAGAAGAAACTTACTGAAAACCTTTCATTCTAATTCTTTACAGAACATGGAACTATATGTTCTTTCCTTCCATTCTTTGTTTTTATCTGCATAAAGTAATCTGATTAAATGATCTAACCAATCAGAAGAGATGGTTGATACCCTCACATCCTAAAAAGGGGTTGTTTCATACCTAAGGAGAGCAACTGAGGGAAGTCAGGGTCCAGCCAAGGTCCCCGCTGATAAGAAAAACTGCCCTAATCACTGAACAAGGGTGATGAAGCCAGAAGAGAACCCAAAGATGACCTAAGATGAAGTGAGCACAGCTGTGGTCTAGTGAAAAGGGCATCGACACCAGCATTAAAGTGATGTAGGAGCAGAGTCTGGCTCCATTTTAATTACTGTGCAAATTTTGAGCAGTTTATATAACATTGCTGAGTCTCCATTTCTCATCTAAAATGTGAATAATAATAGTACTAATTCTATAAGCTATTTCAAGAATTAAATGAGATGATGTTTGGAATGCTAGTAGCACTATGGCTAGAATAAATGTGAGCATTTATTATTATCATTAAACACCCAGACTATAGTAGCACACGTATTCAGAAAATCAGTCTAATTCATATGCTTTCTTGAACAGAAAATGTTAGAATTGGTTTTTGTGTTTTCATGATTATTTGTGACTTGTTTCTAATACTTTTGGCTCCAGCAGTTCTGGAAACTGTTTCAAGAAAGGGCGTGCTAATGGCAAACAAAGGGAGACTGACAGGCATCAGTCCCTCACTGCCCCGCCCAACTTGGAGAGAGTTGATTCACAGACCTATGATATCCACAGAGTCCTAAAGGCTGGGAATCTGTAGATGGGCTGCCCTGAAACGAGTTTCTGAGAGTCTCTTAAGCAGGCAGTCTTGTGAACAGACAGGCCATGGGGGGCAGTGTAATGGGACAGGCCTCAAAAGGCCCACTGGCGCAAGCATGCTTCCCCCATCACTGTCCTAGAGTATCAACTGATTATGCAACAAAAGGTGGTCGGGATGCTAGAACAGGTAACAATTCAGTTATTTATAATGCACGCCTCTGTTACCTGGAAGGGGCCCCCAAGTGCAGATTAGCACAGATTAATTTATCAGATTAACTCATTGTCATTTGGGGCCCTCAGGGGAAGAAGCAGAATGGCAGGGAAAGAAGCAGAATGGCAGGGAAAAGGGCGGACGAGGCATCAAGAGAGAAGTAGGAAGGAGAGCCTCCGAAAAGAGAGGAGAGGGGCAGCAATATCAAACTGGACTGGACCAGGTTGCCACACTTGACTCTGAAAGGAAAGGATTGCTTTACAGAGATGCCAGAGAATTAAACTAGGTCCCTGACAAAGTCCCAACCGCTCAGTGAGAAAAAAAATCATTGACTGATGGCAAAGAGTGCCTCCTCCTTATGAACCAGCCTGAAAACACTCAAGAGAAAGCATTTTGCCTATATTACATCTACTACTTTTTAGTAATTATGAATATTATACAAGAAAATGAGATCTGTAAGTAAAGAATAATTTTATTCTGGAAAAACAAAAGAGAAAAAACTCCACACAGAAAAATGCCTCAGATGCATTGTTACAAAGCAAATACTGCAGTCTCCTCTTTGTCCTCCCTGGCATAGTTTTGGCCACTAACAATCAGCAAAATACTGGGTAGGAAGTAAGACGGCATGCTGTAACAGTCCAGAACATAGCCCATAGAGCTAATAAAATCTTAATATTAAAAGAGCTACTCTACAGTGTGTATGTTACCTAACTGAAACTTTATTCATTAATCAAAATGTAAATTTAAAATTTTGTAGCTATTTTGCATCATCTAACTTGCATCATCTAATGGAGAACATGGAAAGTTTTTATAGGCCCACGTACTATGATGTAAGTATAAAAAATGTGAAAACAATGCCCTCGTTGCTCTTAGTGAGTTTACCACATGTATCAAAAGCAAACAGAAAATTAATATTTTGGAGCCCAATAATTGAAATTTGGGAAAGGGTATCTGTTCCATAAGATAAAATATATTTGTCCATTTTTTATTCAAATACTTTTCTTTTTCATTTTTGTAAAATAATCTTGGGGATGCAGAACCATTTTCCCAGCAGGAAAAGATATCTGATATTCAGATCTGAACCAGTTGACTAGCTATGACGCGAGTCAAGAGTAATATTTGTGTCTCCCTAAATACTTGTGTATATATTTGTCATCACTAAGTGAGGCTTTGTCCATTTATCCAAAGCAAACTTCAGCAGAATTTGAAGAGTGAGTCAGAACATCTGTAGGAGCCAAAAAGGCCATTTGCTCTCTCAATCTTTTACACAGTGAATCCAAGCATAATCAAAGGACAGCAGTATCCTTCACTATTTCAATAAATAAACACATGTGAAGTGAAGGAAACACACATGCAAAAGAATCTAATCACTAAAATTCTTTGCTACATTACATATTCAGCTTTGAGCACTAGTTTTAAAAACACAGTTTAGACTTGGGAGACATTAGTTTTCAGGCCATCTAGTCAATTTCCTACAAATGTTGAATGGCTAATCATTAGAATAATTTTATAGGGCTTTTTGTTGAGTTGTTTTCAGTCTTCAGCTAAATGATTCACCAGTGGAGTCAGCAGTGAACGTTGTTATCATTGGTATAAAATCTTTCTGTTTTTCATTTGGGAGCATAATTCTGTTATTCTTATTCTCTCAGTTGTGTTGCTAATGAGTACTAAAAATAACTGTTGTATAACCACTGTTATTCATCACTAAACTGAGAATTTAGAGATGTAATAAAAAAAAAATTGACTAGAGAGTCAAGACATGAGACATACACAGGAAATGACATGGTTTTGTGGGTAACCTGCCCCGTTGTAACACATTCAACTTCTGTCGTTAGGACATTAAGTTCCTGCCCAGTTTATATGGGTAGCGTGAAAACATTAATGAACTTCTGCCAAAGTGAGTAATGTGGTCCTTTCTCACTGAAAAGATCAAGACCAATACCTTTCCCAAGTAGTGTTGAGTAGCAATGAACTTCGTCATCCTTGTGAACAGAGCTTGACAGACATTGTCAGATTCTCATTCCTGAGGTATCATTGTCATTCACTCTGCATTAACCCTGCTAGGAGCTACTGCTGGATTTAGCTTTCAAAGTCTCCTCATTATTTGACAAGTTAGAAGAGGTAGTGGAACTACTAGTAATTGGGGAACTACAACTCCATCCCAGCAAGTGACCTTGTCCCCAAACTAAGCTCTGGCTGGCCCCAGGTAGAACACCTTAATTGGCAGAGTAGTTATTATTGCAGCTCCTCAACAGGAGTATTCCAGGAAACGAATGGGTGAGAAGAATTTCAGCACAATGCAGTGAGGATGAAATGCTGATAACTCCATCTGAGGCTGGCATATTGTGTGCAAGTGTCACTAGCTTTGGATTTATCTCTGTCACTTATTTTCCATCTCAAAGAAAAATTTGATTTAGAGCTTCAAAAAATCAAGTCCAAACGAAAGAAAATTCAAAAAAAATTTAAGTAGGAGGTCAGGTTTTCTTCTGCCCTCCTATTTTAAAAATCTGACCCCTCAGCATAGAGTCAGATTGATGTTAAGTTGATATTCAAATAACTTTGGTAAAAACTTTTAATTAGTTTTTAAACTTTCCAGACCTCTATGCTCTTAAGTACTATCTGAAGATAGAAACTACAAATACAGAGGCTATTCCTTGATTCCTAATGGTTTGTTTTCATGATCAAGTGGATTAAATATTTTAGATCTCATTAGAAAGCTCTGAGACCTAAAAAGTTTGAATACTAATGAGAAGATTTTTATGAATACCTTAACCTTGGGAGGCCTTGCCACAATTAAAAATAAACATACCAAAGTTTGTCCAGCACTTCAATTAATGGAGTATCTCTTTCATTACTTATATATGAAATATTCCAGTCCAATGGAATATTTTGAACTACTGCTCCAAGTCTGTTTGGTTTTCTAAAAGCCAAAGCATAGTTAATTACATTTGTCTTTTGACATACCAAAAAATGTGTATCTTAAACTCATTCCTAGGGTTTGAAATATTCCTCTGTAACTTAGTCACCAATGGCAAATGGCACAAAGCTCCTCTCCCTGCTATTAAGGAAGGGACGTCTGGTCTGGTCCATATACCTCATCACCACGCACAACCTACAGAAGTGTGGCATCACAACATCAACAAGATGTACACATTCACTGTTCCCCAGAATAACTCAATACAAGGCAGGAGGTGCTAGCTTTCTAAAATATTTCCACATGCTTCCTAAAAAATATATGATTTATATTTTTCTTTGTGATACTTAACTCACTGATCTAAGTAGAGTTTTAAATACATAGTAAATACTTAGTATATCGTCACAGTGTTTTCAAATTTATTTGCATTTTTATACGTAAAAAAGGAAAATAAAAACAGAAATGAAGCCATCATTATTACCCTCTGAATTTGTGTGTGTGTGTCCAAGCAGCCAATCAAAATAATTGAGACAAAGAATAAAAGATGAAAAATAAACTTATCCTCAAATTAAAGTATAAGATTATTCAGATAAAGGTAGATGTGTAAGTCTAAGTTAAACAAATTCGCTAGATCATTTTGTAATCTTGGTTTTGCTACTGTCAAATAAATATGATCTACTTCATTTAAGTATAACAAATGACTATGAAAAACAAAAATTTCTGGTCTTGATTTAAAGCTACAAATGTTATATATTTGAAATCTAATCCCAAATTTAATAGGATGTATTATTTAGTCTCTGATGGCTTATATGATTGGCTCTTATGAGTGAAAATTGTCATTTAATTCAAGTTTCTCATTTTTTTTACATTAATAATGTAAATCCCGGGTTCGTCTGGGCACAGAGGAAAAACAGCAGTCTTTAACATGCTCAAGAAACCTTCAACTCTAGGGATAGTAGATGCAATATTAACAGACCGTAGGAACCCCAGGGCGTCAAAGAAATAGAGTGACCAACAGTCCCAATCTGCCAAGACTAAGAAAGTTTCCTGGGATGTAGAACTTCGAGTGCTTAGTGATAAAACCAGCAATATCCTCAGCAAACCAGGAAAAGCTGGTCACCAAAGGAAAGAGCACCTAGTGAAATGCGTATAGGTGTGTTTATCAAACTTTCCCCCAGCAAACTTGTAGCCAAGGCAAAACAGTCTCTCTTCAGCCTAGGGAAATAAAGGATGCAAGGGGAATTTTTTTATAGTGTTGGTCTTACAAATGTAGAGAATAAGAGAATATGAAGAGTTTTTGTATTCTCTTCAGTGGCCTTTTATAAGCATTTTTTTTTTATTTATTTATTTTTATATATTTTTATTTTTGGCTGTGTTGGGTCTTCGTTTCTGTGCGAGGGCTTTCTCTAGTTGTGGCAAGCGGGGGCCACTCTTCATCGCGGTTCGCGGGCCTCTCACTATCGCGGCCTCTCTCGTTGCGGAGCACAGGCTCCAGACGCGCAGGCTCAGTAGTTGTGGCTCACGGGCCCAGTCGCTCCGCGGCATGTGGGATCTTCCCAGACCAGGGCTCGAACCCGTGTCCCCTGCATTAGCAGGCAGATTCTCAACCACTGCGCCACCAGGGAAGGCCTATAAGCATTTTTAATGCATCTTCTGAACCCATGTTCTTAAACATTGCCAAGCTTTCATTAAAAGTACAAGCAATACCGTTGAGACAGGAGTTGTGCTCTATAAAGAAGTAGTAGAAAGCTAAATACGGTTGTACACATTCCATGCTTTTTGTCCCAATAAAACATGATGGTTAGCCACATTGTTTTAAAAGTCTCTTAAGATCCCATTTTCTTCCTCATGGCCATAAGCTAGGGAATTGTCTGAAGGACTCTAACACAATGGTGTGACCTGACCCCATAAAAAAGAACGTATCAGGGTACCAGGTAACGGTTGAAAGATTAATAAGTAGGAAGGGTTTGGGCAGTATATCCAATAATTTCTTCTCTGTAGTTTTTCTAAAGCAGCTGAGATACACAGCTCTGGCTCTGCTAAATTAAACATTTCAACCCAGCTTACTAGCACCACAATACACAGGTAGAAGTAATAAGTAATAATGAGTTTTGGGCCATTGAACACTGTGAATTTTCCCAGTGTACTGCAATTATAGAAACATCTGTGCTAAATAAGTTCCTACTGAAAGCTAGGAGTGTTTAATAATCCTCACAATTTCTCATTATCAACCCTAATAGAAGGGAGAGTAAACTCTGCAAAAGTTTACCATCGTCAAAGAAAATTGCCAGGAACGTGATCATTTCTGGTACCACATTTCCCTGGATGATAAAAACACCAGAGACAATCTCCCTGGAAAAGAACATTAAACAGAAGCTTTAAGGACATGCACCATAACACAAGGCAAAGAACGCCACTTTCAACAGCCAGGCCATTTTGGCTGGAGTATCCCCTGTGCTACCACCTGACAACCAGGAGCTTGATGAGGCTCCTCAGCTTTCTCCACTGCCTCTGACAGGAGAGTGGTCGTCTAAAAATACACATAGCTTTCCTCAGACCTCTCCTAGCCACCAAAGCCCCAAATGAAACAGCTCCACGCCTGCTGATTGCTTCCCACAGGGCTCCTTCCAGAACAAGTGCAGGTTTCAGGGCCAGGATCTGAATAACATTAACAACCGTGAACGGCCAACTATTGCTACTGAGAGAAATGTCACTCCTCTGGAGAAATGTGAGTGACTTGGATGTGAGTATCAGTGGTTGAATAGGTGCCTGTATAATTAGCTTGGGAACAATATAGCAGACATTACTTTGGAAGAAGGTAGCATGTGGGAGCCAGTGAATGTCCATAGCTGGATAAGTCCGTGATGGAAAACTGACAAGCAAAGCCCATCATAGAATATGACTGCTTCATTATTATCAAGGAGAAAAAGGGATCTGCATCCAAGCCTGTCAAAATAATAGCTGGCTTGAGTTCTATGACTGAGTGATAGCTTCACTAATGCCAGACCAGACATGGAAACCGTCTTTAAAACATGGTTAAGGTGCTTTGAAACTATGATAGTTAATTTTGATGTCACCTTGGCTGGGCCACAGTGCCCAGATATGCCATCAAACATTAGTATTCTGGATGTTTCTCTGAGGGTGATTTGAGTGAGATTAACATTTAAATCGGTGGACTTTGAGTAAAGCATATACCCTCTGGAATGTAGGTGGACCTCACCCAATCAACTGAAGACCTTAACAGAACAAAGGACTGATCTCTGAGCAAGGGGGAATTCTGCCAGCAGAAGGCCTTTGGACTTGATCGGCAGCAACAGCAGAGGCAGCAGCAGCACTTTCTTGGGTCTGCTGGACCACCCTGCAGATTTTGGACTTGCCACCCTCCACAATTGTGTGAGCCAATTCTTTAAAATCAATCAATCAATCAATTCTACTGGTTCCATTCCTCTGAAGAACACCAATAATAGAACAAAATCAATATTCTGTTTTTATCCAATCCTTCTATTTTTTCTGCTATTATTATTAGCAACATCTAATATGTATTACGTGGCAGGTACTATGCTAAGTGCATTATGTATACATACGTGATATGATTACTAGCTTCATTTGACAGACACCAAGGCATATAGAGGTGGGTCAAATTGTCCAAGAACACATAACTAGTAAGTGATAAAGGCAAGATGCAGGTCCAGGTCTGGCCCTTTCAGAGGGCCAGAGCTTTCTACAACTATAATCGACTGCCCCTCCAATAAAGCAATAGAAATAAAAAAAAAAGAGAGAGAGAGAGAGAGAAATGATAGCAATTCAAAATACACACATTCGGTTGGGAAAAGAAGTTTTATCCTTAATCACTTTTGTTGTTTTGCAAGAAAGGAGCCTAAGTCTGGGCCTCAGCCATCCTGCGTGCTCAACAACTGGACACATTACCTGACAAACTATTCATGCTTAGGCCACTATCTTATTCATATGTCAAACGTATGTGACCCCGGAAAAGTCCCTTAACCTCTCTGGGCCTCAATATATTTTTTAATCTATTAAAAAACAAAGGAAATTCAGACAAAATGATCAGTAGGCTTCCTTATAGACAGGATGGTAAGGGAGCCTCAGTTTGAATAGAAAAATATTACTTGCTTTCAAAATTCTCTTGAGAACTAAATAAGAATAAATTTGAAAGTGTGGGGAAAAATGAAAAGGCATTAGGCACATATTTGATCGTCTAAAAATCGCTTAAGAGAAAATACTGCCTTGCTCAATGTGAGAACGCAAGTAATAATTTGAATAAAGTTTTGATTCCTGTGATTGTGATTCATGAAGCATTTTCACATGGAGGATTGATAAGCTTGGTTCAAAGAGGTTTTTTTACTGCTTTGTGGAGGTGCTGCATTCATGAACTGTTGTTATAATACATTTCCATGAAGTCCTAGTCCTAGAATCAACCCAGGATGCCTACCTCTCCACTTCCCCCCCCATCCTCTTCTCCCTCTCAGGCTCAGTCACTCTGAGAATATCTCTAACACCATATTTGGCTATGTCATTATTTACATGCTTGCCCCCCAGATGCCACCCCCATGTGATGGAAAATGCCATGAAGATTGAAACAATACCTTTAATTCTTCAATATCTACCGCCTAACACAGTACCTAGCAATTAATTATATGGTAAGTGCTCATATTTATGAAATGAGTAAATAAATTATTGAGAGGCTTGGCTCAAATTACTATTCAAAATGACTCAAGGTGGCATTTAAAAATTATTATGATAACTTTCTGATAACCAACATTCACTGAGCATTTTTTGTGCTGTCATGGTCCTAATGATTTGTGTATGATGTCTTATTTAATCCCGTTCTATGAGATAGGTGAAACTTAGATAGCATTCCAATCACAAAGCTGTGTTCTTTTGTTTTTAATTTGAAGACAACGCAAATTTTTAAAAATTTAATGTTATTGTGGTAAAAACACTTAACATGGGATCTATGCTCTTGACAAATTTTTAAGTGTACGGTATAGTATTGTTGAGTACAGGTTCGATCTTGTACAGAAGATCTCTAGAACTTACTCAATCTTGCTTAACTCAAATGTTATGCCTGTTGAATAGTAACTCCTCATTTCCTTTTCCGCCCGGTTCCTGGCAACTACCATTCCACTCTGATTCTATGAGTTTGACTATTTTAGATACCTCAGACAAGTGGAATCATGCTGTATCTGTCTTTCTATGACTGACTTATTTCACTTAGCATCATGTCCTCAAGGTTCAACCATGTTGTGGCATATTGCACAATTTCCTTCTTTTTTAAAGCTGACTAATATTTCATTGTATGTATATACCACGTTTTCTGTATCAGTTCATCTGTCAATGGACATTTGTTTCCATATCTCAGCTATTATGAAGTGTTGCCATGATTATGGGAGTTCATTATCTCTTTGAGATCCTAATTTCAATTTTTTTGGATAATCTCATAAGTGGGATTGGTGGATCACATGATAGTTCAATTTTTAATTTTTTGACGAATCTCCATACTGTTTTCCACAGTGGCTGCACCATTTTGCATTCCCATCAAAAGTGCACAAGGGTTCCAATGTCTCCACATCCTCACCAACTAACTGTCCCCAGTCCTTCCTAAATCTGGTTCTTCAAATTTCTTTTCCACCCTAGGAGCTACCCCAATATTTTCCCCATAAATTTTCTTTTTGTTTTAGTTGGAAAAAGCCAGTTCTCTCTGTCCTAATTGACACACAGCCCCTGCCTCTGGAGAGCAGAATCCTCTCTTCCCATCCCAAGCACCAACTATTATTTTTGTGGCCCACAGGGCAGAAGCATAATAGAAATGCAATTCACATCCTGGGAAGTTTGATGTTCTCCTCAAATGACTTGCTTTCAATCAGGGTCTGTGACTAGGATGAAGCAAGCAGGCATCTAGAGTGCAAAAGGCAAGGAGGCCCTCCCTCTCATGGTCATGCAAGTGCAGGGTCAGATCCTCAGAGTGAGGATCTCTAGAGATTTTTTGTCAGACATGCCTCCTTGCCTCACCCTTGCCCAGCTGTTTTCAAGCTATGTTTAGAGACCGAGGTTTGTTTCTTCTATGAGGAAACGTTTCTGGCTGTAGGCCGTAGGATTTCATACTGAACCAATTCTTTCCCAGATACTACAATTTCAAGGCTGCAGAAACAATTTTGGTCTGAGAATCTGGGAGCGTCAGAGGCTTCAAAGGTCACTGGAGGATTTTGAGGGATTGCCCAATAAACTCCTTAGGCTCTATACATTGCTACTTCCTACCAGGGTTATGCAAGGCCTAACTCATACAAGTTCCAGAGTTTGCTCTGACTGGTGCTTCATCACTACAATATCCAACAATTAGGAAGAAAATGTGCTTCCCAAGTCATTTCACAACCACAAAACATTTTAGGAAGACTGACGACCCCTAAGGCCTCACCAAAATCAGGCAGGGAAATGTAGTTGCTCCTTGGAAAACAAGTGAGAAATGGAGCAGGAAAGATTTCAACAGGACTTAAGCGGGAATTTCTTAATTAGGAGAGTGATAAAACACAGGAGACCTTTAAGAGAGACTGTGAGCCCTTGAACTCTTGAGGGCTTTAGAAAAACCATCTCTTCTGTTAGACACTCACTGGCCTCACTAGATTATTTTAATTCCACAGCTTAAAACTCTCTTTTGCATGGTTAGCTATATGCCTGGTGATGGTTCAGAAACATGATTAACTCTAGAAGAAATAACTGCATTTAAAATATTTATATATATGTATTTTAATATATATGAATATATATATACACACACACATACAGTTTTTCTGCAATGTGCAATATACTGTTTGCCTCACATTTTTTAATATCATGTTGGTAATAATATCTATTTCATACATTATTGGCTTTTATATCTACTAAAAGGCCTACAGCTGAAATATTCCATGGATCAACAGAGCACACATGGAAATGAAATATGTAGGTCTTGCATCTGTAATAAATAGGTTTTGAAAGAAAGAGGTCATTTCTTCACTTGGTGCAGGCAGCTGGCACAAGCAGAGTAAAAAAAATAAATCACTTTATTTGAATTAAAACTTTACAAATATAATTGTACCGTAATTACAGTGATGCTGTAGTAGGATGATACTAAGTATCACAGTCTTAAATAGGGTATACATAAAATTAAAAATTAGTGTAATAGCTTAATCTGGTGCTCCTGTTTCCATGAAGAGCTGAACACAATCCTTACGAGAATCATATTCTTTTGACATCTTTCTCTTGCTAATATCTGCTCCTCTTCTTGAATTTCCTCTTTCAATAGTCACGTTTGCTTATCTCCTCAGGGTCATCTTTTCTTTCTTTCTTGTCCTTGTCCCATACTCAGTCAGTTGCCAAGAACTTTCATTGGTCTACTATCTCTTCCAAGCATCCTTTCTTTCCACTTCTCCTAAAATGGACTTTATTGCCTCTCACTTGCAGTAGCCTCCCATTCCCTAGCCATCTTCATCTTCCTTAAACCTTCTTTCAATCTTGTCTTCATGCTCCAAAGGAGTATGGCTTCCAATTACCTCAAAGATAAACTACAAAATCCTTCAAGTACCTCCATGATCTGGCCTTCACGTAACTCATTTTTCCAATCTTATCTTTATCTCTTTCTGCTCGTGAACTACTCACTGTTTACTATTTTGAACTCTCGTTTTTTCTCCTGCATAACTTTATTTATGCTATTTCCTTCCATTGGAATGCTGTTACAAATCCTGCATAATTATCAAGTCACAGCTAAAATATCAATTCTTCCATGTAGCTTTCCTCAATCATACTAGACGGAAGTCCTCTGAACATAAAACTATTTCTATACTTTTTTATGAAATAGATATTACATAACTTGTGTTCCTGTTAGATCACATGTACATTAATGGACAAATCCCTGATTAATTCACCTTAACTTTCTCACATTGTAAATTAGCAATATGCCTTGCACACAATAGATAATCAGTGAATATTAATGGTTATGAACGAATGTATGTATAGCTTGTCCTCAGACTTTTTTTGTAATATTGTTTTCTCCTTGGTTTTACTAAATATTGGCATAACCACTATACCATTTATTCAACTGTGTACATACTCACAGACTGCGCATTTCCTTCGGTCCTACCCAACTTAATTATTACATTCTCATAAGATCATAAAGGAAGGAAAATCTGCCACCTCATTCTCAACACCCTCTACCAGCCTCGGAAGCTCGTATTTTCGGTAAAAAATAAATCGGAGCAAATAGTCAACGGCAACAGTTCTTGAAACCCAACTAATTCAAAAGTTTATGAATGGATACTTTTGTTCTGAATGGAATTGTATGATTTAGAAGGGGAAGCAGGATTTTATTCAATTTTTTTTTTTCAGTACACTGACACCAAAAGTCTTCCCGAGCAAGAGACTGAGCTCCTAAAATGTCTATTTTTTTTTTAACATCTTTATTGGAGTATAATTGCTTTACAATGGTGTGTCAGTTTCTGCTTATTCAATTTTTTTAAAAAGCACTTTGAGTCTTCCACAGTTCCAAAATTCCTCACAAAAGCTTTATCTTACACTTTAAATTTTTTAAGATTATTTTTAAACAAATATTATAATTTGTAAGCTTTTAAGCTATTTGTTTATTGATACAAAGAATATAAAAGTCTTTAAATATGCCCCCAAAACTTAAAGAAACTGTATTATTATTTACCTAGATTAACTAAGATAAGTGAGAGAACGAAAGCAGAGACTATTAATGGATAGCATATGAGAAAACAGCATCAAAAATAACTGGCAAAATGTTATAATGGAGATATTAAAAAGATTTATTAATGAGTGTGAAGGAACAGCTTTTTTAATAGAGGCACTGAAATTACTTGCATATCATATGTCATTATATTATTTGAGGAATATTTGTCAGTTGGCTGTTTTCTCTTAATGACATTAGATATAATAAGTAGGATTTATCTATATATTGTTTATAATAAAGCATTTCCAATATACAATTATTTCATGGAAAAACACTTCTATTTAGAATAAAATATTCTGTAAAATTTCACTTTTTTCATCTTTCAAGTGATTTAATACTAAGGTAACTAGTGTTAGACCCAAATGAATCCAGCATAGCTGACTTTATAGTCAATTTATTCTCCTGTAAAGGTTGTATTGAAAATCATAGCTTTCCTCTTTTTTAGGTGGTAACCAGTAAGTCAGTTAACAAAAGAGCAAAATATTTAATACTTTTTTAGTTAGGACTCTTGGTTGCCCATGGGAGATAAACCAATGAAAAGCAACTCTAACAAAATGAGACTTCATTGATTCCTATAACTGAAAAATTCAAGGCATGGCTGACTTCTGCCATGATTGGCCTCAGGGCTCAGACAGTGTCATCCAGGTGCATTTTCTCGCCATCTCTAACATCTGACTTCTGCTGTGTTGGCTTCAGTTTCTTCTCCACCTGTTGTTTAAATAACTCCAGCAGGCCCCGCTTCACTACTTTTCTCTGTCTGAGAAGTTCTAGTTAGTCTCCTGGCATCTCATTTGCTATGATGGGATCTGATGCCCACTCCTGAACCAATAGCTATGGTCCCAGGAGAATCTGAGAGTCTCATAGGCCAGGTCTGAATCACATGCTCCTGTCAGCTCTACCAAAATCACAGGGACTTATTGGGAAGGGATAAATCTCCCACGAAAATGGAAGTAGGATAAGTGGATGATGGGAAGTTCAAAGAGCAACACAAACCTTCTATGAGTTAAAAGAACATGATCTTGTTTTGTTTTGTTTTGTTTTTTGAATTTCATTTATTTTTTTATATGGTAGGTCCTTATTAGTCATCAGTTTTATACACATCAGTGTATACATGTCAATCCCAATCTCCCAGTTCATCCCTCCACCCCCCACCCCCTGCTTTCCCCCCTTGGTGTCCATACGTTTGTTCTCTACATCTGTGTCTCAATTTCTGCCCTGCAAACCAGTTCATCTGTACCATTTTTCTAGGTTCCACATATATGTGTTAATATACGATATTTGTTTTTCTCTTTCTGACTTACTTCACTCTGTATGACAGTCTCTAGATCCATCCACGTCTCTACAAATGACCCAATTTTGTTCCTTTTTATGGCTGAGTAATATTCCATTGTATATATGTACCACATCTTCTTTACCCATTCATCTGTCGATGGGCATTTAGGTTGCTTCCATGACCTGGCTATTGTAAATAGTGTTGCAATAAACATTGGGGTGCATGTGTCTTTTTGAATTATGGTTTTCTCTGGGTATATGCCCAGTAGTGGGATTGCTGGATCATATGGTAATTCTATTTTTAGTTTTTTAAGGAACCTCCATACTCTTCTCCATAGTGGCTGTATCAGTTTACATTCCCACCAACAGTGCAAGAGGGTTCCCTTTTCTCCACACCCTCTCCAGCATTTGTTGTTTGTAGATTTTCTGATGATGCCCATTCTAACTGGTGTGAGGTGATACCTCATTGTAGTTTTGATTTGCATTTCTCTAATAATTAGTGATGTTGAGAAGCTTTTCATGTGCTTCTTGGCCATCTGTATGTCTTCTTTGGAGAAATGTCTATTTAGGTCTTCTGCCCATTTTTGGACTGGGTTGTTTGTTTTTTTAATATTGAGCTGCATGAGCTGTTTATATATTTTGGACATTAATCCGTTGTCCGTTGATTCGTTTGCAAATATTTTCTCCCATTCTGAGGGTTGTCTTTTTGTCTTGTTTATGGTTTCCTTTGCTGCACAAAAGCTTTTAAGTTTCATTAGGTCCCATTTGTTTATTTTTGTTTTTATTTCCATTACTCTAGGAGGTGGATCAAAAAAGATCTTGCTGTGATTTATGTCAAAGAGTGTTCATTTTGAGTTTATTTTTGTGTATGGTGTTAAGGAGTGTTCTAATTTCATTCGTTTACATGTAGCTGTGCAGTTTTCCCAGCACCACTTATTGAAGGGACTGTCTTTTCTCCATTGTATATCCTTGCCTCCTTTGTCATAGATTAGTTGACCATAGGTGCCCGGGTTTATCTCTGGGCTTTCTATCTTGTTCCATTGATCTATGTTTCTGTTTTTGTGCCAGTACCATACTGTCTTGATTACTGTAGCTTTGTAGTATAGTCTGAAGTAAGGGAGACTGATTCCTCCAGCTCTGATTTTTTCCCTCAAGACTTTGGCAATTCGGGGTCTTTTGTGTCTCCATACAAATTTTAAGATGATTTGTTCTAGTTCCATAAAAAATGCCATTGGTAATTTGATAGGGATTGCAGTGAATCTGTAGATTGCTTTGGGTACATAGTCATTTTCACAATATTGATTCTTCCAATCCAAGAACATGGTGTATCTCTCCATCTGTTGGTATCATCTTTAATTTCTTTCATCAGTGTCTTATAGTTTTCTGCATACAGGTCTTTTGTCTCCCTAGGTAGGTTTATTCCTAGGTATTTTATTCTTTTTGTTGCAGTGGTAAATGGGAGTGTTTCCTTAATCTCTCTTTCAGATTTTTCATCATTAGTGTATAGGAATGCAAGAGATTTCTGTGCATTAATTTTGTATCCTGCAACTTTACCATATTCATTGATTAGCTCTACTAGTTTTCTGGTGGCATCTTTAGGATTCTCTATATATAGTATCATGTCATCTGCAAACAGTGACAGTTTTACTTCTTCTTTTCCAATTTGTATTCCTTTTATTTCTTTTTCTCCTCCGATTGCTGTGGCTAGGACTTCCAAAACTATGTTGAATAATAGTGGTGAGAGTGGACATCCTTGTCTTGTTCCTGATCTTAGAGGAAATGCTTTCAGTTTTTCACCATTGAGAATGATGCTTGCTGTGGGTTTGTCATATATGGCCTTTATTATGTTGAGGTAGGTTCCCTCTATGTCCACTTTCTGGAGAGTTTTTATCATAAATGGGTGTTGAATTTTGTCAAAAGCTTTTTCTGTTTCTATTGAGATGATCATATGGTTTTTATTCTTCAATTTGTTAATATGGTGTATCACATTGATTGATTTGCATATCTTGAAGAATCCTTGCATCCCTGGAATAAATCTCACTTGATCATGGTGTATGATCCTTTTAATGTGTTGTTGGATTCTGTTTGCTAGCATTTTGTTGAGGATTTTTGCATCATATTCATCAGTGATATTGGTCTGTAATTTTCTTTTTTTGTAGTATCTTTGTCTGGTTTTGGTATCAGGGTGATGGTGGCCTCATAGAATGAGTTTGGGAGTGTTCCTTCCTCTGCAATTTTTTGGAAGAGTTTGAGAAGGATGGGTGTTAGCTCTTCTCTAAATGTTTGATAGAATTCACCTGTGAAGCCATCTGGTCCTGGACTTTTGTTTGTTGGAAAATTTTTAATCACAGTTTCAATTTCATTACTTGTGATTAGTCTGTTCATATTTTCTGTTTCTTCCTGGTTCAGTCTTGGAAGGTTATACCTTTCTAAGAATTTGTCCATTTCTTCCAGGTTGTCCATTTTGTTGGCATAGAGTTGCTTGTAGTAGTCTCTTAGGATGCTTTGTATTTCTGCGGTGTCTGTTGTAACTTCTCCTTTCTCATTTCTAATTTTACTGATTTGAGTCCTCTCCCTCTTTTTCTTGATGAGTCTGGCTAATGGCTTATCAATTTTGTGTATCTTCTCAAAGAACCAGCTTTTAGTTTTATTGATCTTTGCTATTGTTTTCTTTGTTTCTATTTCATTTATTTCTGCTCTGATCTGTATGATTTCTTTCCTTCTGCTAACTTTGGGTTTTGTTTGTTCTTCTTTTGTCTAGTTCCTTTAGGTATAAGGTTAGATTGTTTATTTGAGATTTTTCTTGTTTCTTGATGTAGGCTTGTATAGCTATAAACTTCCCTCCTAGAACTGCTTTTGCTGCATCCCATAGGCTTTGGATCATCGTGTTTTCATTGTCATTTGTCTCTAGGTATTTTTTTATTTCCTCTTTGATTTCTTCAGTGATCTCTTGGTTATTTAGTAATGTATTGTTTAGCCTCCATGTGTTTGCGTTTTTTACGTTTTTTTTCCCTGTAATTCATTTCTAGTCTCATAGTGTTGTGGTCAGAAAAGATGCTTGATATGATTTCAATTTTCTTAAATTTACTGTGGCTTGATTTGTGACCCAAGATGTGATCTATCCTGGAGAATGTTCTGTGTGCACTTGAGAAGAAAGTGTAATCTGTTGTTTTTGGATGGAATGTCCTATAAATATCAATTAAATCTATCTGGTCTATTGTGTCATTTAAAGCTTCTGTTTCTTATTTATTTTCATTTTGGATGATCTGTCCATTGGTATAAATGAGGTGTTAAAGTCCCCCACTATTATTTTGTAACTGTCGATTTCCTCTTTTGGAGCTGTTAGCAGTTGCCTTATGTTTCGAGGTGCTCCTATGTTGGGTGCATATATATTTATAATTGTGACATCTTTTTCTTGGATTGATCCCTTGATCATTATGTAGTGTCCTTCCTTGTCTCTTGTAACATTCTTTATTTTAAAGTCTATTTTATCTGATATGAGTATTGCTACTCCAGCTTTCTTTTGATTTCCATTTGCATGGAATATCTTTTTCCATCCCCTCACTTTCAGTCTGTATGTGTCCCTAGGTCTGAAGTGGGTCTCTTGTAGACAGCATATAGATGCGTCTTGTTTTTGTATCCATTCAGCAAGCCTGTGTCTTTTGGTTGGAGCATTGAATCCATTCACATTTAAGGTAATTATCAATAAGAACATGATATGGTTAATCAAGGAAACTAGAAGAAATGCCAGTTCTATAGCCTTGGGCAAGTCACCACCCATTCTCTTCTGGATCACTGCTTTAGCCTCCTGACCCACATGTATCTGGCTCCAGTCCCTTCTATGCACTGTTCCTTGGACGAGGTCCAAACAAACCCCTATGTGATCAGCCTCTGCTTGTTTCTCTATCCTCTTCTCCAAACTCTCTCCCTGTCACCCTCTGAGCTCCAAACACCCAGGCCTCTTGTTAATTCCATAAACATGCCTTGGCCTCCTGTGGCAGGGCCTTTGCACATTCTTTACCCATTGCCTAGATCTCTCTTTCTCCTTTCTTTCTGCTTAGTGAACCCCTACTAACCATCAGATATTAATTCAAACATTATTTCTGTAAGGACATTTTACTAACACCATCCCCATTATAAGGTTTCAAGTTCCCTTATGATGCACTCTCATGAAATACATTATTTAATAATACTTATTACAGCTTTTACTTTATATGTATTTGTATAAGTTGATTAGTTAGTATTTTCCCCCCACTAAAGTATAAGCACCATGAGGAAAATATTATATCTATATTTGCTTATCACTGTATCCCTGTGCCTAGCATATAGTCAATACTCAATAAATAAAGGAAGGAATAAATAAAGACACTTTATGAAAAAGTGTCTTTGTTTCTCATCCCTAAAGTAATGGGGTTGAACTAAGAGATCTTAAACCATCAATTCCAGCTCTTAAAATTCTTTGATACTAATTAAGCACTGTAAATGTTTCACATTGTGGGTGCGTAAATATTTTTAAGTAATACCTCGGAAGAAACTACTAAATAAAAATGGTTAACTTAGCCAATGCATGTTATAGCTGAAAGGTCAATAAAAATCTTTGAAATTAGTAAAATATTACCATTCAAATTATGATGATCAATTCTCCATTTCCATTGATATGGGATTAAAGACACATATTCCTGATGAAAGAAATTAAAGATGATACAAACAGATGGAGAGATATACCATGTTCTTGGATTGGAAGAATCAACATTGTGAAAATGACTCTACTACCCAAAGCAATCTACAGATTCAATGCAATCCCTATCAAACTACCACAGGCATTTTTCACAGAACTAGAACAAAAAACTTCACAATTTGTATGGAGACACAAAAGACCCCGAATAGCCAAAGCAATCTTGAGAACGAAAAATGGAGCTGGAGGAATCAGGCTCCCTGACTTCAGACTATATTACAAAGCTACAGTAATCAAGACAGTTTGGTACTGGCACAAAAACAGAAATATAGATCAATGGAACAGGATAGAAAGCCCAGAGATAAACCCACGCACATATGGTCACCTTATCTTTGATAAAGGAGGCAAGCATATACAGTGGAGAAAAGACAGTCTCTTCAATAAGTGGTGCTGGGAAAATTGGACAGGTACATGTAAAAGTATGAAACTAGAACACTCCCTGACACCGTACACAAAAATAAACTCAAAATGGATTAAACACCTAAATGTTAAGCCAGACACTATCAAACTCTTAGAGGAAAACATAGGCAGAACACTCTATGACATAAATCGCAGCAAGATCCTTTTTGACCCAGCTCCTAGAGAAATGGAAATAAAAACACAAATAAACAAATTGGACCTCATGAAACTTAAAAGCTTTTGCACAGCAAAGGAAACCATAAACAAGACCAAAAGACAACCCTCAGAATGGGAGGAAATATTTGCAAATGAAGCAACTGACAAAGGATTAATCTCCAAGATTTACAAGCAGCTCATGCAGCTCAGTAACAAAAAAACGAACAACTCAATCCAAAAATGGGCAGAAGACCTAAACAGGCATTTCTCCAAAGAAGATATACAGATGGTCAACAGACACATGAAAGAATGCTCAACATCCTTAATCATTAGAGAAATGCAAATCAAAACTACAATGAGGTATCATCTCACAACGGTCAGATTGGCCATCATCAAAAAATCTAGAAACAATAAATGCTGGAGAGGGTGTGGAGGAAAGGGAACACTCTTGCACTGTTGGTGGGAATGTAAATTGATACAGCCACTATGGAGAACAGTATGGAGGTTCCTTCAAAAACTACAAATAGAACTACCATATGACCCAGCAATCCCACTCCTGGGCATATACCCTGAGAAAACCATAATTCAAAAAGAGTCATGTACCAAAATGTTCATTGCAGCTCTATTTACAATAGCCAGGACATGGAAGCAACCAAAGTGTCCATCATCGGATGAATGGATAAAGAAGATGTGGCACATATATACAATGGAATATTACTCAGCCATAAAAAGAAATGAAATGGAGGTATTTGTAATGAGGTGGATGGAGTTAGAGTCTGTCATACAGAGTGAAGTAAGTCAGAAAGAGAAAAACAAATACAGTATGCTAACACATATATATGGAATCTAAGAAAAAAAAAAAAAAAGGACATGAAGAACCTAGTGGCAAGATGGGAATAAAGACACAGACCTACTAAAGAATGGACTTGAGGATATGGGGAGGGGGAGGGGTGAGATGTGACAGGGTGAGAGAGTGTCATGGACATATATACACTACCAAATGTAAAATAGATAGCTAGTGGGAAGCAGCTGCATAGCACAGGGAGTTCAGCTCGGTGCTTTGTGACCACCTAGAGGGGTGGGATAGGGAGGGTGGGAGGGAGGGAGATGCAAGAGGGAAGAGATATGGGAACATATGTATATGTATAACTGATTCACTTTGTTTTAAAGCAGAAACTAACACACCATTGTAAAGCAATTATACTTCAGTAAAGATGTTAAAAAAAAAAACAAGAAAAAAAAAAAAAAAGACACATATTCCACCCTCAGATAAGAGCATTTAAGTTAGCATGAAAACCACTATACAAATGATGGTTAAGACCACTGAACTTCTTTGGGAATGGTAGGGTCAAGATTAACAATATTATGAGGCAAGTAAATGTTGTCCTCTGTACCCTTCCTTTTGTTTTCCATTTCTCACATTTTGGGGTCATGCACACCCCACTACCTGCAACAAAATACCCAATGCCTTCTTTCTCTCCATTGGTTACCTGTGTATTAGAGGCACCCCCCAAATGGACCTGAGTAATATCCCCTACATGCACACTATGAATCACCACCTTCTGCTTCTCCATTAAAACTTACCTGCCTTTTCTTCTATATCTTCACAGCCCTGATCTTTACTAGGTGTCAATGGTTGTAATGGGTTATTAACAAGAAAACTCATCCATTCTAATATGTTATATAGTTAATTAATGTTACCTCCCTCAAGATAATAGGGCATATGTCCTCTTAAAGGCTTTTAAGATATGACAGTAATGGTGGAAATTTCAGGCACCACTGCAGACTGATGAGGGAGATGGATTTTAAAGCATGGGGGCCTCTCGTTGATCCTGAAATTATTCCATGTAGGCAGCTGCCGACTCTGCCCATGAGTAAGCCAGTCTCTCTCTGGAGAACTTTATAAACAGCATGATTTTCACTGTTTGACATGGTTGAAGCATAGTTCTCTCTGAAAATGACCTCTTTTAAGGTATCATCTGTTTACGGAGCTATGCTTTAGATGTTCTCAAGACTAGGATGGCTACCCCTCGCTCTGAGACTGAACAGGTCAGTCTGCCTTCAGAGATAGACGAATTTGAAGGTGTCTTTGAGTAGCCAGCTGACTTACTTATCATTTTCATTTTAGATTCCAATTCAGACATATACACTGTTAGAAATGAAAGAGAATGCTGAAATCCCATGACGTGCCCTGCTCTCCCAGAACATAATTCCACCCCCCTCCCCATCTGTGAATCTCCTGTTGATATCAGGGGGAGTCACCGCGTGCAGAGAGGGGAGACACATGCCAGGCGAGGGAAGCCCATTATGTAGGTGAGAGCTAATTTTGCTTAATCTTCTTGATCTCCATAAAGAGCATTCTGAGACCCCACAGGATTTAAACAAAAAAGATGAAGATGAAGAAGGACTGTTCAAGCAGAATCGATGTAATACTTATTTATTAATGTCGTCCATCACAGTGTGTTTATGTGCCTAACCAAAATTTAAAACTGTCTGATTGAGAACAGAGGAGGAAAACCGATTGCTGTATCCAGGCAAAACAGGCTCATTCCATCCTTATGTATGTACATTTGGAAAATGAACGGAAATGATATAAGCACCACATTAAACACTTATGCTTCCATTTAAATTTTTTTTAAAAGATAAGTAAAAACATAAAATTGTGACCCTGGGTTTATCCTTAAACAGAAATCTCATCATAAAGGAGAATCTTTCCATACTTAATAGCAGAATTCTTTTTTCTTCACTTTACTCAAATGTCTTCTGGGGAGAAGAGAGCTGGGAGAGGGGGTCCAAAAAGGGCAGGGGGAGTGGATTCTCACAGCTTAAGAGACCAACTTCGAGAGTAGAATCATTGAATCAGATCAGCTTTGGAAAATACCTTAAAAGCCTCCAGCTCAAGCAAGAGATAGTGTATTTTGTCCTTGAATTCTTCCAGTGACAGGAAACTCATCACCCCTCAGGCATCTCATTCTAGTGTTGGATAGTTTACCATATTAGAAATCTCTCCCTTGTAATATATGGAAATCTATGCCCTTGTAATTTTCCCTTGTTGGTCCTACTCTGCCCCTTAGAGCCAAACACACAGAATGAATCTAATGTCTCTGAGTATGGGCCTTCAAACATTGACAGGTAGTTTTCTTTGAACACCACCACGTTTTCTTCCTTGTTGGCTTAGTCTGCAGCTTTATAACTACAATACTATTGCTGAAAGTTCTCCAAACTTCCTGAAGTGTTCCTCCTTCCAGAGATGTATGTCATTAATTCAGACTTATGTTTTCTCTGGATTTTTGAAATTTGCCCTCTCTTATTTGGGTGGTTGGTTAATCTGTAAGATTGGTCTACTTGGGCTAACAATTTTGGATGTTGTAAATTTAAAAGGCATTTATTTGAAGAGGAGGGCAATCCTCTATAGCATTTTCCCTGGCATTCATACACACAAGGGCTTGAAAATGCTTGAATAAATAAATGAATGAATGAAGATTCCTTGTATTCTAATACTTGTAGAGGGCTTGATACTTTACAAAGGAATTAAACCCATTATTTGAATGTCACAATAAACAAGAGGGCAGTGAAAAAGGTATTACTATCCCTATCTCCTAAAAATGAGAAAATTGCAACTCAAAAATAAGTGCACTTTGAAGAAAAGTCTTTTACTGGGACAAAAACAACTTTGAACTTACTAATTCTTATACTACTATAATATATGTTCATAGGATCTCAGAAGGACTAGATTTCTAAAAATTATCTTTGCATTATAGACAAGTCACTAATTTTTACAGTGTGTTTTTATTTTAATATAATACATTTCTTGGCCAAAATATTTTTCCTGTTGTAATGAAAAAGCCACAATAACAAACTGTGCTAACAATAAGACAACTTATTTTTTTAAATCTCAAAAAATTTAACAACGTAACATTTACAACAAGAAAATAATTCTTTTTTAGATGAGATATGTTGAGGAAGAAAAATTCAATTTTATTAATCTATTGAATAAATATTTATTGAACTCCTATTGTACCCAGGGTAACTTAGAGTAATAAAGAAGGTCCCAAAGAAGGGACTATAGGGAAGGATGACCCAGGGGACATAAGTATGTGAAATTAGGAGATGTACGTATGCTAATGGGATAAAACTTAACAGTGGAGGCTTTCTGGGGAAATCCTAAAGGAATTGTAATTAGAAGGTAGAGGCAAAGTGCATTCCAGACAATCTACAGGTAATGGTTGGCCTTAGATAAACTCTGTAAGAGAATTCAGTATGGCTTGTGCTTCCTTCACGTTCCATTTCACTCCTATTTCAAGTAAGTAACCTTGACTGTATCTAACTCTCTGCTGCCTGAGGTCCATGGGTGGAGGACAACGGACAAAAGTACACTTATTCCACAGCCACAGAGACTTCTTTTGTTACTGCCCTCAGGAGATTTAGGAACTGCTGATCTATGCACCAAAATACAGTGGCATGAGTTTCCTGTCTCACCAGAAACCTGCAGAGTCCACTGGAAGCATTTCTGGGGCGCCCAGAAGGAATTATCCAGGCCAGTCCTCCTGATCTGCCCAGTGGCCACACTCCCACCTCACCACCAACCAGCCCTGGTGCATTAGCTCCTCCATCTAGCTCTCTGCCCCCGCTCTGCCACTACTCTCCTGCCCCCAGCAGTGCCCCTGACCAAAATAGGGTGAAGCCCCTCTGCCAACTCTGCTCAGGCACAAAGCAAACCATCTTCAGCCATCTATGTCCACCCAGTCACTCCTGCAATTAAGTAGTCCCAATGAGGTTTGCAATGAGGCTTGTCAGGGCCTTCCACCACTTACTCATTCTTTGTCTTTCTAAAAATGGTAAACTGTTTTTCAACTCTCACTGCCCAATGATCCCAAATCCTTTAACTTTTAGTCATCATACTTATTTTACAATTGATAAATTCTATTCATGTTTTCCCCTCTATCACCATAAAATTTCTCTGAATCTAACTGGAAATTCAAACTGTGCCCCAGTGTTCCCTTAAAATCCCTACAAGAACCATTTATTCATGATGAATTGGGTTTTTTTTTTTTTTAAGTCCTACAAATAAAAGGATTTCCATAGCTTCCCCAACACTCCACAAATATTTCATGAGCAAGACATGCCAAAAATGAGACTCTCATTCTGGTCAATAGTGGCTTGGCGTAGGTGACATCAAAGCATTTGCAGACTGATAATATCTGTTAGATACCCAGGGCATGTTGGACTGATCACTGCAGATGTAGGCAAGCAGAGAGGGAATTTTAGGTTTAATTCCAGATCCCTTGCATACATTCTGTGTTGCTGGACAAGCTAGCAAGCCTCATGTAACAATTGGGTATAAAAATTTTTTTAAAATGTGATCTTGACACTGCTCCTAGAACTACAGAGTACTGAACTAAAGAAGAAAAAAATTACGAGTACCATCATCATGAATCTTATGTGAACTGCTATATAAAAGAATTAAAATGTATTTAGATTAAATGAAAGTCACTTCAAATTTAGAAAATTCAAAAAAACTCTGAATATGTCTCAATCTTCATATTCAAGCTCCAATATCATATAGTTCTAGTATGGACTATATGATATAAATCATCTACTCAAAGATTATTTAAAACTATGAGATCATGATTCCTATATTTTGACTGCTTGCTTCCTCACTCTCAACTTGGTTCCACTCAGATCCAAAAGGATGTGCTGCAGACCCTGACGTAGTCTCTGAAGCTCCCAACTGGATGAAGCCCCATCTGTCGAGGTCTTTGAGCAGCATCTTTCCCATGAACCTGATGTCTAGAGCACAGTCACCTCTCTCCTTTGAGTGCTCCCTTTGCCAGCGCTCTCCAATGGCTCACATTTTGTTCTAGTCTTTTACTTGTCAGCCCCTGACTACAGATACTCCCATTCTGTCCCAGGGACCCTCTATGGACCTCTAGGCTCTATTTCCCTTTAGGCACTATCTTCTCAATGAATCTCCAGATTCACTGAGAAAGATCACCAGAAAGATCTACACCAGAAAGAAAGATCTTATTATTTCCAAAATACTCACTTGCTTTATGGGAATATCTTTGAAGATCTTCTGAAGAGTTGATGTCTGTCCCTACTCACCCTTATAGTAGCCTGTCAATTTATTAGGTCCTGGGTAAAGAACATTTAGAAACCAATGCACAATGCTAATAACTGTGAGATCACTTAATGGATATAAATGTTTCACGAAAGTGCTGCACAAGAAGAGGTCTATTAAGTAGATGTGTGAATCTGGAGGAGGAAACAGAGTAATTCTGTTTAATAAGATGTTTCCAACATTACCTTACTAATTTGCTGAGGAGCAGGTACAGGCCATATAGCACTTATAAAGTAATTAGAAATCCTTGATAATTGTTTTTTTAATTAACAACAAAATTTGAAAAAAAAAAAAGCCTACTACCCATTCCCACTTCTCTTCTGGATTAATTGTGGTAGATTCAGGAAAGGCAGTTTATGCACAAGAGATTTTTCCATTCCAAATTACCAGGTGAAGATGAGCAGATTGGATACTCTTATGTAATTTATGAAGTCATGGAGGGTCCCTTTATTTCCACTCCTTTAAATGTTCCAAGAAAACCTGCTGGTCATTTCTGACAAACTTTTGCTCCCTTATTAGGGGAGAGAAGATCTCACTACAGACACTTGCTTTACCCTTATGCACTTAATTCTATGTTCCATCCTCAATTACTGAGTCACATAAGGCCAACAAAGAGAATTCTGATCATCAGCCGTGATGACAAGGCCATCAGCATAGATACAATGAGACCTGCAAGGTCTACAGAAACAAACAAGAATATTACTGTGATAAATCCAGACACTTCACACTGCAAGCAAATGACTGATCACTTAGACAGCCGGAATTGACCCCCCGGTGCTCAGGCTTCTATTTTATTTCAAATGAGCCATTCTGCCTCCCCGCATGTTCCTCTAAGCTGAGATGAAATATTCTTCCCAATGAAGGAAAAAGTGTCGAGTGTTCCACTGAAACTGATCCCCTTCTCTCCACCAGAACCTTACCAAATTTTGACGCCTACAATTAAAAACCATCTACTGGGAAGTAAAGTTCTTCTCTGAGAATTTTACCAGCTACCTGCCTTGATGGTACTTGTATCAATTTTTATCTTCTATATTCTAGGATGAAAAAGGAAGCCATTTTTCTTTCATTCTATTTTACGTCTAGGAATTGAGATTGTGCTTTGAGGTGGGATGAAGAGTGTAAGAAATATCCCAATCTATTGCATACATTAAAAAAGGCAATTTGGGGAAATTTTAAATGCCCTACGTGTATCATTTCTTGCCTCTTTAGTGGCCATTGAAGGAGATGGAAGGCAGATTGTCACGCTGGCAACCAGTGATTCATAAAATAAAAATATAACTAGCTCACCATACATCCCCATTTGCCCAAGGCTAATGCCTGCAGTCCTAACATATTATGAAAAGAGCTATTTTTCACCTTCAAAAGTATCCCAATTTTGACAACAAATTATATGGTGACCCTATTTATAATAAAGTTAGAAGAAAGAAGCCTTAGAGCGGCCTTCGGAGTCAACATGAGACTTCTGTTCACACTCAAAGAGAAAATACTTCAAGGACCAGGGTCTGATGATATCTGTTTTTCTCAGGATTTCACCTTCAAGAATCAAATCTTTATAACTCTATAATTAGATGTAAAACTCATCCCATATGAGAAAGGATAGACACTCTCAGTATTCAATGGAGTGAAAATCAAGAGATGGAACATATTACAAGACACCTCACCTCTTTATACCCATGTTCACAGATTCAAAGGACTTGGTGAAATGTCTCACATTCATTTATTCATTCAACAGATATTAAGTGAGTATAAGGGACTGTGCTAAGTGCTGTGGGGCATACAAATCAAACCAGACATGAACACCTCCCTCATGGATACCATAGTCCAGTAGAGAAGACGAGAAATTTATATGATAAGTGTCCTTGAGAAGGGAAACCATGCAGTACTAAGCGAGCTCAGTGGGAGGGAGATGACATTCTTATTAGGGGACACGAGACATATACTGGTATAACCATCCTGGTTGTTAACATTTTGAAATACTTCCAAATTCTCCACTTACTTAGGCTACAAGTCATCTATGATGCCCAAACATGAGCCCCAGCAGCAGGTAAAAGAGTCTAGGAGCATTGCTGGTGAGGAGAAGGGGAGCCCAGGGGTCTAGCTGTTGAGTAGACCAAGGTGGCTGCCAAGGCAGTGGTGATGTGGAAGTGGGAACGGTGAAGAACCTGCCCACTGCTCAGGAACAGCCCAGTACTGGGGACCTGCTGAAGGTGGCATTGCTGTCAACATTGTCAGCAGGGGCCTGGGGCTGGGCTTTCTCAGGTCATGTGAGAAATGCTGGGTTCAGGTGCATACCCAGCCAGGGAGTATGGCAGAACCCCCAGCTGCCTCTAGCTGCAACAGAACAGCAGGCTCCAGACACCTGATGACTATGTCATTTATTCCCTGTAGAAACAGGTCCACAGAATTGCAATGTAGTATTATTCTCTTGATTTTTACCAAGGGTCACTATAAGAAATGACCATATGAATACATTTTCTTCATCTTCTGTAAAGGCCACTATTAAAGATATTTTCTTTTATTATAGCAATCCAGGATTAGATTCCTGGTTCGAGTTCATTTCCGGGAACATTTTCTTCTTACCAACGAGTATATATCCTTTTATTAGAAAATGAATACTACATGATTCATGAAATTTCTTTATTGGCCTTTGTGACCTGCACAGGAACTAAATTTAATGTGCAAGTGTAGAAATTATCTTTAGCTTAGATTTCAGATCCAATAATCTCCTCGACTCTTTTATAAGGTCCTTAGTATATCAGCCTTATTTTAATGTTTTATTGCATACGTGTAACACACAAATCTTTATAAAATAAGCAACATATACCAATATCAGATATTTGTGTATTATATGTATAATATTAAACATTTTGAAATCTTAGATAGAATTTTCATGACAGTACTAAACAGATAAAGTATTCACCTTAACTAACTCCCTTATGGGTCATCTCATCCAATTCCACCTTTTCTTGAGTGCCTACCACAATTCTTGGCACGTATTTGTTGAATAATGGAATACATGAGTACCACACTGAGAGAGTATTCTATTATAATATTATAATGGGGGTAAGATACTACCACAATGATGTCAAAATCCCTTCATTTTCTGAAGTAAATATGTAACAAACATTGCTGAAAGTAAATTAATCATCATCTCTGATGTGACCAGGAAATGTTATGCGATTATTTGGATATTTCATGGCATTTGATATAGCAGGGATTGGAACTGGAAGGCAACCAGGAGAAAAATCCCATCTTCAACTATAAAGCAAAACTTCCCACTTAGAAAATGCCCAGTATATCTGCATCTCAAGGAGCCCATTCATTTTCAGTTTCTGGGGTTGAGGTCCCCCTTTGGAACTATAGCAAATTAAGAGGTGTGTGATTCTTAGAGCTTTGTCTCTTACATTAATAAAGACTAATCATGTTTAAACATGTTAGCACAGCAAGCTCAGGGATGTGGGATAGGATACCAGCTTTGAAGTGGAATTAGTAGTGTGAAGGAAGCTATGTGAAAAATCGTGGAGAGAAATTGATTGAAAATGAAAATGAGGTGTCTTTTGAAGGAGATGGCCTAGAAGCCTGACAGTGTGAACTGACAAAATAAGGTTAAAAATATAATCAGAAAAAGCTGGTCTCTATGAGATTCAAATAACTCTTTTGCTACTCTCTGCAAAGCAACTGCATTAAAAGGAGGAAACATTGTACCTACCATATGCATATTGCACAGAAGATAGCTTTCAGAATGGAGTCCAGAGCAGGAAAGCCTCTGTGTACATGAAAACAAATGGTAGGGAAAAAAAGAGATCCCTCTCTTTTTTGTTTCTTTTAATTATTTATTTTTTTTGAATTTTATTTTCTTTTATTTTTTTATACAGCGTTCTTATTAGTTATTAATTTGATACAGATTAGTATATATATGTCAATCCCAATCTCCCAGTTCATCACACCACCACCCCCCCGAGATCCCTCTCTTTAAAACCAGTAAAATCTCTCTCCCTCTCCCACTCTCTCTCTCTCTCTCTCTCTCTCTCTCTCTCTCTCTGAAAGATACATACACACAAACACTGCCTCTACCTTGCTCCCTCCATCTTTGAAACACCTGCATTAAGTATATCTAAAAGCTTTCTCATCTCTGACGGGACCCCTCCACCAAAGGAGTCTGCTCCATTAGTTGTGAGGCTCAGCTCCCTCTCCTGTTACTGCTTGCATAACATGTTAATGTTTATAACCATTTAACCACTAACCACAACGATGTCACCTACACCTATCCCTCATGGTTGCTATGGAGAATTAAGGCATCACCTTGAGGTACCAAATACTCTGTGCTCATGGTGCAAACAGCCATGTGCCATATGTTAAGGTACAGAGAGTGGAACCTACACACTTTACTTGAAACTCCTTTCTGAGAGAGACAGAAGCACACACACAGGGCACACACAGTAAATCAGGCTATAATGGGCCACAAACTGCTTGTTAAGTGTTGTGAGCAGTTCACAAGCTCCACGGTGAGCATCACTGCCTCAGGGTAAGTCATTCTTACAAACAAGGAGTCAGGACCTCTGAGGACCACATGCATTTTGTGGTAATTTCTTCATGATAGGTAGAATTTCTTTATTTAATTATTTTTCTTCTCAGGTGATGTCCAACTGAGATTCAACATTTTGGGGCCATTAATATAAATTTACATTATGGTACAACTATTTCACATAATTGTTTAAATCAATAATCATAATGTGGAAGAGGAGGAGAAAAAAATAATTTATTTCATGTTTGCTATGTACTAAGAGCTTTATGCCCATTATCCCATTGGAGCCTCATGCCAATAAAAAGCCAGGATTATTTTTGTCCCCATTTTGATTTGGACTGGAGATGGATTGAGAGAAGGAGCCAAAATCTGTGCACTTGTGACATTGTGTGGCCCTGGAGAGCTAAGCCTTAGCTTACCAAAAAGCAAGTATTTTTAGAGCACTGATTTCTTTCTCGTAGCTCTCTTACCCCAGATGCAGAATACTGCAGAAGGGCTCTCACCCACCCAAATGACCCTAGCAATGCAGCTGCTTACTGCCCTTCATTAAGTTGGTCATTTAACAGAAAGGAAAAGATGATTAAATAATCAGGCAAGTCATGTATTAATACAGACACTCATGTATTTACGTAGTCAATTTAAGGATGTCTGTGAAAGTGTTAGATATTGTCAAAACATTATATAAGTGATGCCGCCTTTAGCGAGGGGTGTACTTCTTACTTGGAGGATCTGCTTATGAAGCCGTTAATCTAGAGGGGGCCAGAGCTCCCATGCCCTCCAAGGCTGGATCATTAACAGGGTGATCTGGGTATTGAGTGAAAGGGAAAGGCATGTCGTAATTTCTCTTCATCCCCTTCTCCCTTTATCTATGAACAGCTGACGAGCGGAATAGCTTGTGTGGGTGAGCGGATCAGTAGGGAGTGCAGCGAGTAGGCAGAGGCAGACAGCCCTCCCAAATTAGCCCGCTGCCAGTCTTGGTTCGCTGGCACTTTGACACCAACGTTAGGACTCAGAGCGTTATTGCAGTGGCACTTTGGCAGGATACCATTTCACAAGGAGCTTCCAGCTCAGAGAGGGAGAACAGGCCTGTTATTACTGGATGCTTTAAATTCGTGGGCCTTGCAAATGGAGAGATATGTTTGTCAAGAAGTCCACATTTAAGGAAATACTTGATGTAGACTTTTTGTGTGGGTGAAACTCACTTAACCCTCTGAGGTCTCCCATTTCAGCTGAGAAAGAGCAGTGGTTAGTTGAATTCTAAAGAAGGAATGATAAGCCTTATAAATCATCTTCAAAACCCAAATTTACTCAAGAATGCATTTGTAAACATTTGTAAATGCCAAGAATAAAGCATTTAGTGAGAAGGCCAATGTTAGATTGGACCTATTTGTCATAGGATTTCACTGGAAGCCTTTAAGTAAATTCCAACGGATAATTTGTAGGTTTTGACACAAATGCTGTGATGCGTTGCAGATGCCATAAGCTCTGTAACGCTGCAAGTGTGAGACAGACCAGCAGTACAACCCCTACACGCTTAAGTTGTAAGCAGATAACCATGCTCCATGGGGTACAAAGTGTGAAGGTTAAACCTGTGGGATATACAGTAAGGAGACCAGTTCGTGTGAATAACATGAGGAACTGGTCTCACTGCTCTAGAGTCATAGCCTTTGAAAGTAAGGGTCAACTTTTAATCAAATTCAACGTAGCAAAGTTAACCCAAAACATATTTTAATGATGACTATTATGGAATGAAAATTAGCCATAATTGGTAAGTTCTTCACAACATGATTAAAACTTTTATTACCGTTTCATCATCATAACTGTGATGCCTCCTGTATTTGAAATCAACATGAATGTAACCATGAAGTTCCCAAACTTTGTGCCAACATGCCCCAGGGTGCCACAGTCAATTCACCGTAGGATATTTTTAAATTTTACAGGGACACACAGAGATATTCTTTATCCGTCAGATATACAAACCAGCTGCTTGAGGTGGTTCCCAGTTTCAATATTAGATTGTGCTAAGATTCCTTTTGATGATGTCATGTCCTTGTGAAACTGGGGTTTTAACAATTGCTATGAGCAAGTATCACATGAAAATCAACATAGAATGTGGAACAGGACCTGAGGCTAATAATGTCTAATCTAATTCCAAAGTTTGAGAAGCTGTACAGTCCAATATGCACTCATATCCCATTTATATGTAATATTGGATGAGAACGAACTGAAAATATATTTTTTCAATTTATGTGTGGTTTTTAAGTAGCCATTAAGTTCTTAGGACATAAATACTTACTAAATTGTTTGGCCCCAACCACTTAATGCAACAGTTATATTATTTCTTTTGGCCTGGGAATGCTGTGAGAAAAATTACTGAGACACTAGGAACACTGTAAACGGAAAAATTTGAAAACCTCTGATGTGAAGTTTTCCCACATCTATCTATCTCCCCCATCCCCCCTCTTCTTTCTCACGCACACATGAAACACAAGTTTAAAGGAATTTTTTTCCATTCAATAGATATTTATTAATAGACATTATTGAGCATCAGATACATGCTAGGTGCTGAGTTAAGAGACTAGGTATTCAGTGTGAGTAGAACTGATAGTCTCTGTTGTCGTGAGGCATAAGCTCTTGAGAGACAAGCAGCCAATGAACAAGTTAACAAATACAAAATGCAAAGTGCTCTAAAAAAATAAGTCATTCCCTAACTGCAGGGGCTCCCTTTTCCACTCACCAGCCTACAGAATTATGCTTGGCTTCCCTCCAAAAAGCCCTGAGAGATTCGCAAACCCCACATGCCCACCTGCCCACACTACTGGGGAGTGGGCAACATCATAATTAACAGACAGCGTCAGCAGTGGCATGAGCGTGAATGCCAATGAGAAAGGGCTCCGGGCATCTACATAGTCTTGAGGCAAGGGGACAGACATGTGTGTGACAGGCAGTTTGGAAAAGGCAAGAAGAAAAGACAAAGGGGACTGGATGGGACTATCCTTATGAGAGCCCCAGCCTCCGGCAGGACCCCTGTGACTAGCGCACTACACTAAGAAGCCAGTAGTCCCAGAGCATTCTACTTTCCACCCAGCTGCTCCTGAGAGCAAAGGAATAAGATTGAGAGGCAGGACGATGCCACTGAAAAGAAATATGGGAGACTTGGCATTTGGCCTAAATCAAGTACTATTTGTCATTGACACTCAGACAAATAAAATTGTGCACGGAGAATCTCCTACCCAGTGTACCCTTTGCTCCTACCCCTTCCTCCTTCTGCCAGAAAGGATACCTGACAGAACACGGTACGACCAACATACCCTAGAGCCCGTGAAGAGGTACTAGTGTGTCCTTGGTGCCAGGAGTAGCTGTGTCTACACACACTCAAAGAAATCTTTCAGAACTTCAAGCAACAAAGGAAATTTCGACTAGAACCAAATTCCCTACCTCTATGCATGCATCCTTACTCAGAAAAGATTGTGGTTTATGTGAAAGAATTAGTGCCAGAACAAACAAGCTGTGAGAAAAGCAAATGGCGACCTTGCCTCGCCAAATAGAGTGAGATTTCAGGACTAGAGTATCTGTCTTTTCTTCTTAGATTTGCCTGATTCCAGGGATATTTGGAAAAGTCAGTCATTCAGTGCCATCAAAGGAAGTACAGCACATTCTAAGTTATAATTTAAAGCCTATGAAGTGTTTTTTCAGACTTCTCTTAAAAGAGAGAGGCTCAGGGGAAATGAAATTATTTCCTGCCTACATTTAGCAAATTAGGGTTGTAGACTATCCCAGGCCATCGGACTCAGCTGTGCAACTCACAACATGCTTTCTCAGCAAGAAGACTAGAGCAATCTGCCTTCCATGGGGGAAAAAGTAGAAATGGAAGGACCGGGGGTGGGGCAAGGAAATTTGAGAGGTGGTGCGATGTTCAGCTACCTCAAGATGCAGAGACAATGCTGCTTGTTGTTTCTGCCCTGCTGCAAGGATGGCTGCCATTATATAGTAATTTGCCAGCCTCCTTCAGTTCATGAACCTTCTGGGTAGGAGACATGTTTATTCCCTCATTGACGCGTGGTGTGCGATAATGTTAGCCATGTCTCTGCCGTTAGGTGTTCTCAGCCGCTGGGGAATCTTCTACACAGGCGTATTCTCTTTTTTTCATCTGAATCACAATAGTCCTGCACAAGGAAAGCAGGCTTTCAAAAGGAAAAATGTAACATTAACCTTGAGGGTTTTTTAAGAGAGAAAAGAGTGAAGCTTTTAAAAAGCATCATCATGTTGTTCAGTACAATTTAGCACTTAATTGTATACTGTTTTGTTTTGTTCTCTGCTCGAATTGCTGAAGTCTGGAGCTGGACATGGCCTTAGCCCTCATCTAGTCCAACCCTCTAATTTGAAAGATTTTGAAGAGAACTCTATGGAAAAGTTTTTTAACAGAGGAAATATCAGGAGCCAGATTTTCAGATTCCTGGATTGGTGTTTGACCCATTCTGCCTGTCTCAGATGTTCTAGAAGACAGTAAATTTGAGATTACAAACATGCTTGTATCTTCATAACAATGTGCAAGTATTTACCTCCAATGAATTTTCAGGTTTTCTTTTTTTATTTCTCTTATAAGTTTAAGAAGAAACTTTAAGAACAAGAGAAATACAAAGAATGGTATAAAGACTGTGGGTAGTTTTCTTTTTCAAAAATTAATCCCAATAATAGCTAACATTATTTAATGCTTATTCTATTCTACATACTAAGGATGAACAGGTGGGCAAAAGTGTAGACAATGTCTCTATGTTCAAAGAGCTT
Organism: Balaenoptera ricei; assembly: GCF_028023285.1. Taxonomy (NCBI): domain Eukaryota; kingdom Metazoa; phylum Chordata; class Mammalia; order Artiodactyla; family Balaenopteridae; genus Balaenoptera; species Balaenoptera ricei. The sequence goes on from NC_082641.1 coordinate 75,468,299, forward strand.
CCAACTTAGTAAATGGAGGAGTATTTCTCCTCCGCTGAGTGTTTTCTATGTGCCCAGACATACTGAAAGAGCTCTAAATGCATTATCTCATTAATCCTAACAGAACACTGCAAGGTAAGTAACAGTCCCATTATCGGCATCATCCCATCCCACAGATGAGAAAACCAAGGCGTCATGACTTAAGGTCTGCAAGGTCTGGCAAGTGAAGATTGAGAGGTGGGACTTGAACCAGGGAAGCTGAAGGCAGCCCTGACTTGCTTAACCACCATGCTAAGTTGCCTCGATGAACCATGAACTGGAAACATGGTGGGAAATGGGAAATGTACAAATGCCATTAGAGAAGCCCACAGTATTACCTTCTCTCTTTCAAAGAACTAGATTTGTAACTTAAAACCATTAACCCTAAATCATGGGCCCCTTCAATCTGGCTTAAAAGAAAGAGTAATATCTATTTTGAAATGAGAGAAATTACCAGAAAGGGCAATAACCCAGATGCAAAAGACATTTTATGATACTGGAACAAAACATCTCATTTAACTCACGTGGAAGCAATCAAAAAATCACAGTATCTTTTAATGGGCAAAGTTCCATGATGACTGATGCCTTTACTTACTGGGCAGACTTTGCCTTCAGGCCACTGCACAGTTTAGGCAGCCCTGCTCCTGGTCACTATGCTATTAGATGAAGCAATTTTCTATAAATCTTGCCTTGAACTTGAAGTTAGGGTCATCAACTGTCCTGAAGTGGCCAGTACTGAGGTGTCCCCCAAAATGCAGACTTGAGTGCTAAAATCCCAACAGTCCCAGGCAACTGTCTCTCCCTGTTTATGCTCAGCCTGGCATCTGAGTGCACGGGGAGTTTATGTAGCCCGTGTGGGTGGGGAAACGTCCAGCCCTGCTCATCTCTGGGCACCCGTCTCTGTCTTTATTGACCCCACTGCTGATCTGAGCTGGTGAAATTTGTGGTCCCTCTTCTCAGCAGCAACAGCACACAGGGACAACGCTCTGGTGAGCTCAGCCCTCTCTCTTAATGACAAGGTCACTCCCTAGGTTCCCTTTGGGCTGTAGATTGCCTGAGCCCTGGATGTGGCTCTCATCTGGGTCTCCACTTGGGCAGTCTGCCCTGATGCAGGCCTCGGCCACAGGTCACTGTGACCGTCACCTCAATGACAGCATTGGTAGTTGCCCAGCCAACAGCCTCAACTGTGTCCCACATGTCTGAGATCATGTCTCAGGCTTGTGTCTGCCTCACCAAGCCATTCAGCATGTCTTCTCTGCTGCAGCCACTTCCTGTCGGGAAAGATTTTCTATGAGAAAATTTCTCCTCCAGAATTCTAAATACCAAATATATACAGTGTCCCTCTGCTGAGGCTTCCTTCTCAAGCCATGACCCTCAGTCTCACTACCCCTCCGCCTGCCAACAGAGGTTTTTAAGCCTAGAGGTAAGCCTGTACATGAATGCCTCAGTTCCTGCATTTGCCCCTTTTCTCTTCTCTTGACCACTCCTCTCACCATCAGAAGGCCTTATACTCCCCCCTAATCAGAACTTTGCTTCCATGTTCTCCACGTATCTGCAGTGAAGTTGGCATGCGGAGTAAAGCTTATGGAATTTAGAAAACCCTTCCACTTCAGAATCGAGTTTGCTACTCTAAACTGAGCTATGACCTCTATTCTCAGGGATTCAGCTTGAAACTATAAATGCTATTGGTTCAATGGATGAGGAGTTACTAAGCAACTTGCTAAATACATCGGCAATACTTTCAAAAATATTAACCTCATTATACTTTTTTAGTTGTCTTAATTTGGTACTGGCTTTCTTATTTTTTTACCCTATTTTTTACCACTACAATAGCAAATGAATCTATGGCAACATTGCCTTCACCAGAATGCCCAGGAAGGAAACAGAAGCACAGTAAGAGCCTCACACCTGAAGGAGGGTGACATTTAAAAGATTGTCTTCCCCCTGCCCTGCCAGCAACAAATCACCCCATTAAAATGGCAAGTGAAAGATATCTACGTGACTACCATTAAGAAGGGTTATTTAATTTCCTATACCGGCTTTTTTTTTTTGGTCACAGGAAAAAGCCTGAGTTTTATCTTCAAGTATGATAAGACTCCTTCTTTCCTCACTGATAATTTCCAGATACAGTACTTTATCTTGAGGTGGGTTTTCAATGAGATATTTCACATAGAATCATAGAATATCAGAACTGACTGGGTCCCAGGAGATCATCTAGTCCAGTCTTTTTAAATTATTTTAAGCCAGCAGAATTACGAATTTTTTCCCCAAAAAGACATCTTGCTCCAAAACCCCATATCTGAAAAACAATGGTACTACTCCTGTTGAAAGCAGGTTGGAGCGCTGGCCCTAACCCACAGTGACCTGTGGTACCTAAGCAGCGGCATCCTAAAGCGCCCTTAGGTCAAGCACTACTGGCCCTCACTAAGGAGCAGGAAACCTGGATTCAGAGAGGCCTCTCACTGTCCGGGTCACATTGCAGGTTTGGTTTACTGACTCTTTTAGCATTATTTCATGCCAACACACATTCTGGCAAAGGTTGGTGCTTTTTCTTAAAGTTGTTTTTGTTTGTTTTTTGCATTTGGGGGTTTGTTTTGCTTGTTTTTTGGATTTACGCCTATTTAAATGTCTAAGTTATTTGGGGAACTGATTTTTGTTGTTTTAGTTTTTTCAGTGGTGATGTATCTTTAAACTGTAAATCAGTAGAAGAAAGTGATTTCCTTTTCAAAAATTCTACATTCGGAAAAAGTTATAAAATAACAATAAACAGCTCTACTATTTACCAGCACCTGTTTGAATGGGAAGTTTAAGAACTCAGTTAGATCCTGAAACAAGCCACATCCCTCCTCAGAGAAATGTCAAGAGACAACTCTGTCCAAGAAGATATTTGTTTCCCACTTCATCAAATCATTATTTGACATAAAGCAAGTAGAATTGGAGTTGGGGATTTAAACAATAATATCAGAATAAAGAAAAGAATAGATGGGGAGTTGGGGGTGAAGGTGGTGGGAGGAACTGGGAGATTGGGATTGACATGTATACACCAACAGGTATAAAATTGATAACTAGTAAGAACCTGCTGTATAAAAAAATAAAATAAAATAAAATTCAAATATAAAAAACAAACAAACAAAAGAATAGAATGTTAAGCATGTTGTCCAGATCAAGAAAGGTGAGAGCCATAGTGTTTCTTTTTTGTTTTTTTTTCTCTCTTACAAGCCTAATTTCTGAGATTTGAACATCCAGTAAGTCTTATTATACTTTGGAGGACTTAGTGCGGAGCTTTAAACTTCAGGAAGTATGAGTTCTTTAAAGCCATGGAAGATTGATTTCATGTTTTTCTTTCACAGCATTTTGATGTGGACTTGGCAAAGAACGAGGTTCCTGTGCTAATTTCCTCTTGCTCTATGTAATTAGTCAGCGTTTGAAATGAGGTAACAGGATATCATTGTCTACTGACCATTGCAAGCCCATTTGTTTATGACACACTCTCCCAGCTTTTACATGTACAATATTATTACCCACCTCTTCATTTGTGTTGCTGTCTCTTTCCTCTTTTCTAATTTCTCCAGTTCTACTCACCTCGGTCCCCGCTTCCTTTGTGGGCAATGCAAGAGGCGCTTTTCCTTCCAGCTGGCAAGGCATTAAGGAGGTCTGAAGGGGGTGTACAGAGTGACTTACACACTCCCCGGAGGCCAATTACACTTGGAATCCTCCTGATCGGCCCTGATCAGGGAGTGGGTCTTCCCCCTCACAGCCTATTGTGCGAGCTCTGAGCCACCTGATCAGCCTGGTCCTACCCAGTATTTAAATTAGGGCATCACCAATCCTGGACCCACGTCGGGGCCCCTGGGTAACACTGGGGAATAAATTAACATTCTGCTGTTGTTCCAAAGCCACATGGACACCATCGTTAGAAACCCATCAGCAATAAAGGGGACTGTTATGAAAGGCTCAAGAAGAAAGGGGGTGAAATAGCATCATGCAATTGTGTGCCATTGCACTGGGTCTTAATGCAACAATTACCACGTCGCCTTTGTTAGGTTTGGTGGAGGGGTGATAACGGTTTGACATGGCATCATGTTATGTGGCTAGTTATGTAAGTTTACTGCAAGCATTTCTTTTAGGACTGCCAAATACAGGGAAGGAAGGAAAGAAGGAAGGAAGGGAAAGAGGGAAGGGAGGGAGGGAGGGAGGAAAAGAAAAGGAAAAAAGAAAACAATATATATGCAGACAATTCATGTTTTAGCTAGAACTGTAAGCCAGACCACTGAAAGGTTAATGTAAGTGGTCAAGCTAGTTTAGAGGAACACTTGCATAACAAAACAATGACAGAAAAGGAAGGTTAATGGAAAAGGACTACTTGGCAAGTTAGCAGACATCAAACAAACTGGTTGAGTAAGAATAATGTGAGAGAATATGTGTTTCAAAATCAACGGCAATGTACTTTACAGAATTTCAGAAAGTGAGGAGGACTTTGAATTTATTGAGGACAAATCTTGGCAGGACATCATGATGAAAAGCTTTCATTTTACAGCAAAAAAAGAAAAAAATTGTTGTGAGTTCCTGCATTCTTGTGTTTTTTTCCCCAAAGCAAACTGTGATATTGCTACTGAAATTTTGCAGTGAATTTCTACAGTAAGTTTCACAGTCCTTCGCATTCAAAATACACAACTATTATATACTTACATCTATCTATATATCAGCCATTTTACTTTCACTACTTTTATAACCTGTATTATACAGTGTTCTAAAATGAACATCAAAGAAGGAGGGAGTGAAATCATATCCTTTAAATAATTCAAACAGCTTTTTAAATGAGGCAATAAAAATATTTTTATGTAGAATGTATTGCCATTATTCTGTCTTGAGAAACTATGTATATAATACTAATATAAAATACTTAGTTACTATTTTATAAATATATAAATCAGAAATGATGATTTTTCACTCTGCAATAAAAGGGCAATACACAGTTAACATAACTTCCAGAATTTTAGAGACATTTAAAAAAATTGTTTGCTATTTTTAAAGTCGGTTATCAAATTTTATGCTGAATTGAAAGTATATTTTGTATTTTTTTTGAGAAAGGGATTTTTAATTGCATAATCATCTTAATTTTTATTATCTTTCTGCATAGCCTAGATTAAGAATAGCAAATAAAATTGTGTCAATAATAAAAATAAGAGAAATTATTTCAAAAGCAGTTTAAATCTAATTCAAATTTATGACATATAGAGAAATCCAAAACTGTGTGAATCTCAGAATTTGTTGCAAAAGTACATAGGTATATTTTATCACAAATTATATCTTTAAAATAGCTATTTAATATATAAAAAATTCAGATAAACTGATTTCAAAAATAGTGTCTCAATAGATGAATGAACAAATATAGGTAAGGAAGTAACATAAATTAATAATAATCATGAAAATATTTCAGCCTTACTGTAAATAACATCAGTAAGATATTTATTACAATCAAATGGACAAAGACTTAAAAATGAAAATGCTGATGAAGGTATAGTGAATAAGTATTAAATGGTGATAATGAGAATAAGTACTACATTACTGGAAAGCAATTTGACAATCAATATCACTGGCCTCAAAATTTTTCATACACTTAGCTAATTTTGCTTCTTGGACTACATATTAAGGAACCAATACAAAATTCAGGTAAAAATGTATGCACAGGAATTTTTATTACATATTATTAATATAATAAAAAGATTGTTATTTGTGTGACAATAGGATAGTGACTAAGTAAATTACATAGTATGATATGTAATATTATGCAGCTACCAAGATCAACTGCCAAGAAATTTTTGTGGAATAGGAAAATGCATATAATATGATTTTAAACCTTAAATGCAAGATTCAAAACTGGGTATACAGTGGAATTCCAACCATGCTTTTAAAGTATACATACATATGGAACATTCGCCCTTAGAATCCAGCCCCCATGCGGTGAGGAAGCTCAAGCAGTCTAACCGATTCAAGCAGTTCCATGGAGAGCCCCAAAAAGAGAAGAACCAATAGCTCCAGTTGGGCCAAGTCTTATGTAGCCACCCTGCCAAGATGCCAGATACGTAAGAAAAGCCATCTCAGACCTTTCAGACCACCCTATCTGCCAGCTGAATATTACTAAGTGACCTCAGACAATGTCATGTGCAAAGTAGAAGAAATGCCTACTGAGCCCTGCCCAAGTCCCAGATCCACAAAATTTTGAAATGCAATCAAATGATTGTCAATATAGTTATAGATCAATGAAGACAAGTAGATATGAATCTTAAGGAAACAACTGGAACAAAATACTCTAAAACATTAATAGTGGTTATCTTCAGGTGGGAAGTTTATCAATAATCTTTAATACTCTTTTGGGCTTATCAAGTTTCCAATGATAAGCATGTAATACTTTTATTTGAAAATGTTATTTTTAAAAGAGAAAAATGTACTGATCGTTATTGTTTAAAACAAAATATATCTTTAACATATCATATCCAGAGAAATATGGCAAAGAGGGCTTTGGAATAAATTACCTGCTTGGGAATTCAATGATCAAATTTTTTTAAAAAAAATTTTAACATCCTTATTGGAGTATAAATGCTTTACAATGTTGTGTTAGTTTCCATTGTATAACAAAGTGAATCAGCTATACATATACATATATCCCCATATCCCCTCCCTCTTGCCTCTCCCTCCCACGCTCCCTATCCCACCCCTCTAGGTGGTCACAAAGCACCGAGCTGATCTCCCTGTGCTATGTAGCTACTTCCCACTAGCTATCTATTTCAAATTTGGCAGTGTATATATGTCAATGCTACTCTCTCACTTCGTCCTAGCTTACCCTTCCTCTCCCCATGTCCTCAAGTCCATTCTCTACGTCTGCATCTTTATTCCTGTCCTGTCCCTAGGTTCTTCAGAACCTTTTTATTTTTTCTTAGATTTCATATATATGTGTTAGCATATGGTATTTGTTTCTCTCTTTCTGACTTACTTCACTCTGTATGACAGACTCTAGGCCCTTCCACCTCACTACAAATAACTCAGTTTCGTTTCTTTTTATAGCTGAGTAATATTCCATTGTATATATGTGCCACATCTTCTTCATCCATTCATCTGTCAATGGACACCTAGGTTGCTTTCATGTCCTGGCTATTGTAAATAGTGCTGCAGTGAACATTGTGGTACATGACTCTTTTTGAATTATGGTTTTCTCAGGGTATATACCCAGTAGTGGGATTGCTGGGTCATATGGTAGTTCTATTTTTAGTTTTTAAGGAACCTCCATACTGTTTTCCATAGTGGCTGTATCAATTTACATTCCCACCAACAGTGCAAGAGTATTCCCTTTTCTCCACACCTTCTCCAGCATTTGTTGATTGCAGATTTTTTGATGATGGCCATTCTGACCAGTGTGAGGTGATACTTCATTGTAGTTTTGATTTGCATTTCTCTAATGATTAGTGATGTTGAGCATCCTTTCATGTGTTTGTTGGCAATCTGTATATCTTCTTTGGAGAAATGTCTGTTTAGGTCTTCTGCCCATTATTGGATTGGGTTGTTTGTTTTTTTGATATTGAGCTGCATGAGCTGCTTGTATATTTTGGAGATTAATCCTTTGACAGTTGCTTCATTTGTAAATATTTTCTCCCATTCTGAGGGTTGTCTTTTCGTCTAGTTTATGGTTCCTTTTGCTGTGCAAAAGCTTTTAAGTTTCATTAGGTCCCATTTGTTTATTTTTCTTTTTATTTCCATTTCTCTAGGAGATGGGTCAAAAAGGATCTTGCTGTGATTTATGTCATAGAGTGTTCTGCATCTGTTTTCCTCTAAGAGTTTTATAGTGTCTGGCCTTACATTTAGGTCTTTAAATGATGTTAAGTTTATTTTTGTGTATGGTGTTAGGAAGTGTTCTAATTCCATTCTTTTACATGTACCTGACCAGTTTTCCCAGCACCACTTATTGAAGAGGCTGTCTTTTCTCCATTATATATCTTGCCTCCTTTATCAAAGATAAGGTGGGGCTTCCCTGGTGGCACAGTGGTTGAGAATCCGCCTGCCAATGCAGGGCACACGGGTTCAAGCCCTGGTCTGGGAAGACCCCACATGTCGCGGAGCAACTAGGCCCGTGAGCCACAACTGCTGAGCCTGCGCGTCTGGAGCCTGTGCTCCACAACAAGAGAGGCTGCGATAGTGAGAGGCCCACGCACCGCGATGAAGAGTGGCCCCCGCTCACCGCAACTGGAGAAAGCCCTCCCACAGAAATGAAGACCCAACACAGCCATAAATAAATAAATAAATAAATTTAAAAGGCCTCATCTCCAAATACAGCCACATTTAAAAAAAAAAAAAAAGATAACGTGACCATATGTGCATCGGTTTATCTCTGGGCTTTCTCTCCTGTTCCATTGATCTATATTTCTGTTTTTGTGCCAGTACCATACTGTCTTGATTACTGTAGCTTTGGTCTGAAGTCAGGGAGCCTGATTCCTCCAGCTCCATTTTTCTTTCTCAAGATTGCTTTGGCTATTTGGGGTCTTTTGTGTTTTCATACAAACTGTGAAATTTTTTGTTCTAATACTGTGAAAAATGCCATTGGTAGTTTGATAGGGATTGCATTGAATCTGTAGATTGCTTTGGGTAGTATAGTCATTTTCACAATGTTGATTTTTCCAATCCAAGAACATAGTATATCTCTCCATCTGTTTGTATCATCTTTAATTTCTTTCATCAGTGTCTTATAGTTTTCTGCATACAGGTCTTTTGTCTCCTTAGGTAGGTTTATTCCTAGGTACTTTATTCTTTTTTGTTGCAATGGTAAATGGAAGTGTTTCCTAAATTTCACTTTCAGATTTTTCATCATTAGTGTATAGGAATGCAAGAGATTTCTGTGCATTAATTTTGCATCCTGCTACTTTACCAAATTCATTGATTAGCTCTAGTAGTTCTCTGGTAGCATCTTTAGGATTCTCTATGTATAGTATTATGTCATCTGCAAACAGTGACAGCTTTACTTCTTCTTTTCCGATTTGGATTCCTTTTATTTCTTTTTCTTCTCTGATTGCTGTGGCTAAAACTTCCAAAACTATGTTGAATCATAGTGATGAGAGTGGGCAACCTCGTCTTTTGCCTGATTTTAGAGGAAATGGTTTCAGTTTTTCACCACTGAGAACTATGTTGGCTGTGGGTTTATCATATATGGCCTTTATTATGTTGAGGTAAGTTGCATCTATGCCTACTTTCTGGAGAGTTTTTTTATCATAAATCAGTGTTGGATTCTGTCGAAAGCTTTTTCTGCATCTATTGAGATTATCATATGGTTTTTATCCTTCAGTTTGTTAATATGGTGTATCACATTGATTGATTTGTGTGTATTGAAGAATCCTTGCATCTCTGGGGTAAACCCCACTTGATCATGGTGTATGATCCCTTTAATGTGCTGTTGGATTCTGTTTGCTAGTATTTTGTTCAGGAATTTTTGCATCTATGTTCATCAGTGACATTGGTCTGCAGTTTTCTTTTTTTGTGACATCTTTGTTTGGTATTGGTATCAGGGTGATGGTGGCCTCGTAGAATGAGTTTGGGAGTGTTCCTCACTCTGCTATATTTTGGAGCAGCTTGAGAAGGATACATGTTAGCTTTTCTCTAAATGTTTGATAGAATTCACCTGTGAAGCCATCTGGTCCTGGGCTTTTGTTTGTTGGAAGATTTTTAATCACAGTTTCAATTTCAGTGCTTGGGATTGGTCTGTTTATATTTTCTATTTCCTCCTGGTTCAGTCTCGGAAGGTTGTGCTTTTCTAAGAATTTGTCCATTTCTTCCAGGTTGTCCATTTTATTGCCATATAGTTGCATGTAGTAATCCCTCATGATTCTTTGTATTTCTGCAGGGTCAGTTGTTACTTCTCCTTTTTCATTTCTAATTCTATTGATTTGAGTCTTCTCCCTTTTTTTCTTGATGACTCCAGCTAATTGTTTATCAATTTTGTTTTTCTTCTCAAAGAACCAGCTTTTAGTTTTATTGATCTTTGCTATTGTTTCCTTCATTTCTTTTTCATTTATTTCTGATCTGATCTTTATGATTTCTTTCCTTCTGCTAACTTTAGGGTTTTTTTGTTCTTCTTTCTCTAATTCCTCTAGGTGTAAGGTTAGATTGGTTATTTGAGATTTTTCTTGTTTCTTGAGGTAGGATTGTATTGCTATAAACTTCCCTCTTAGACCTGCTTTTGCTGCATCCCATAGGTTTTGGGTCATCATGTTTTCATTGTCATTTGTTTGTAGGTATTTTTTGATTTCCTCAATGATCTCTTGGTTATTTAGTAGTGTATTGTTTAGCCTCCATGTGTTTGTATTTTTTACAGTTTTTTCCCTGCAATTGATATCTAGTCTCATAGCCTTGTGGTCAGAAAAGATACTTGATATTTTACTTTTCTTAAATTTACCAAGGCTTGATTTGTGACCCAAGATATGATCTTTCCTGGAGAATGTTCCATGAGCACTTGAGAAGAAAGTGTATTCTGTTGTTTTTGGATGGAATGTCCTATAAATATCAATTATGTCCATTTTGTTTGATGTGTCATTTAAAGCTTGTGTTTCCTTATTTATTTTCATTTTGGATGATCTGTCCATTGGTGAAAGTGGGGTGCTAAAGTCCCCTACTATGATTGTGTTACTGTCGATTTCCCCTTTTATGGCTGTTAGCATTTGCCTTATGTATTGAGGTGCTGCTATGTTGGGTGCATAAATATTTACAATTGTTATATCTTCTTCTTGGATTGATCCCTTGATCATTATGTAGTATCCTTCTTTGTCTCTTGTAATAATCTTTATTTTAAAGTCTATTTTGTCTGATATGAGAATTGCTACTCCAGCTCCCTTTTGATTTCCCTTTGCATGGAATATCTTTTCCATCCCCTCACCTTCAGTCTCTATGTGTCCCTTGGTCTGAAGTGGGTCTCTTGTAGACAGCATATATATGGGTCTTGTTTTTGGATCCATTCTGCCAGTCTATGTCTTTTGGTTGGAGCATTTAATCCATTTACATTTAAAGTAATTATTGATATGTATGTTCCTATTACCATTTTCTTAAATGTTTTGGGTTTGTTATTGTAGGTCTTTTCCTTCTCCTGTATTTCCTGCCTAGAGAAGTTCCTTTAGCATTTGTTGTAAAGCTGGTTTGGTGGTGCTGAATTCTCTTAACTTTTGCTTGTCTGTAAATGATTTAATTTCTCCATCAAATCTGAATGAGATCCTTGCTGGGTGAGTAATCTTGGTTGTAGGTTTTTCCCTTTCATCACTTTAAATATATCCTGCCACTCCCTTCTGGCTTGCAGAGTTTCTGCTGAAAGTTCAGTTAACCTTATGGGGATTCCGTTGTATGTTGTTTGTTCTTTTTCCCTTGCTGCTTTTAATATTTTTTCTTTGTATTTAATTTTTGATAGTTTGATTAATATGTGTCTTGGTGTGTTTCTCCTTGCGTTTATCCTGTATTGGACTCTCTGCACTTCATGTGCTTGATTGACTATTTCCTTTCCCATATTAGGGAAGTTTTCAACTATAATCTCTTCAAATATTTTCTCAGACCATTTCTTTTTCTCTTCTTTTTCTGGGACCCCTATAATTGGAATGTTGTTGAGTTGAATGTTGTCCCACAGGTCTCTGAGACTGTCCTCAATTCTTTTCGTCCTTTTTTCTTTATTCTGCTCTGTGGTAGTTATTACCACTCTTTTATGTTCCAGGTCACTTATCCATTCTTCTGCCTCAGTTATTCTGCTATTGATTCCTTCTAGAGAATTTTTAATTTCATTTATTGTGTTGTTCATCATTGTTTGTTTGTTCTTTAGTTCTTCTCGGTCGTTGTTAAACATTTCTTATATTTTCTCCATTCTATTTCCAAGATTTTAGATCATCTTTACTATCATTACTCTGAATTCTTTTTCAGGTAGACTGCCTATTCCTCTTCCTTTGTTTGGTCTGGTGGGTTTTTACCTTGCTCCTTCATCTGCTGTGTGTTTCTGTGTCTTCTCATTTTGCTTAACTTACTGTGTTTGGGGTCTCCTTTTTGCAGGCTGCAGGTTCATAGCTCCCGTTGTTTTTGGTGTCTGCCTCCAGTGGGTAAGGTTGGTTCAGTGGGTTGTGTAGGCTTCCTGGTGGTGGGGACTGGTGCCTGTATTCTGGTGGGTGGGGCTGGATCTTGTCTTTTTGGTGGGCAGGGCTCCGTCTGGTGGTGTGTGTTGGGGTGTCTGTGAACTTAGTATGACTTTAGGCAGCCTCTGCTAATGGGTTGGGTTGTGTTCCTCTCTTGCTAGTTTTTTGGCATGGGATATCCAGCACTGGAGCTTGCTGGCCGTTGGGTGGAGCTGGGTCTTAGTGTTGAGATAGAGATCTCTGGGAGAGCTTTCGTCGACTGATATTCCATGGGGCCGGGAGGTCTCTGGTGGTCCAATGTCCTGAACTTGGCTCTCCCACCTCTGAGGCACAAGCCTGACACCAGGCCGGAGGACCAAGAACCTGTCAGCCACACGGCTTGGCACATGGTGAAGACCATGTTGAAGACTGAGTATGACACCAGCCAGGCTGCTTTCTTCACCTGCAGAAACTACTACCAGATCAGTGAGAGACACTGGTCTTGAGCACCTTGATGGCAAGGACCGCACTTGTGAAAGGATGCCAATCAAAAATGGACCCGGAGGAGAAGAAAAATCTAAAATTTTTATATAAAAATACTCTTCTTAAATGTTTACTACTTAGACTACCTGTAAAGAATCTAGTCAAATTTGGAAAATTGCAAATGACTACTTTATACATGGGTAATGTTTAGCTCTGAGATCCTCAGTGATGATAATGTAGTCACATATCACAATCTACTTTTGGGTTGGTGAACAACATCATTCATTTATCAGTTCATGGACATTTCTAGTTTTGTTCATCAATTTCATTTTAAATTCCCAGGATCTGAATTAACTGTGTGTGTCTGCTTCCAACAGGAGGGTAGTCTTTTTAAAATTATACATGTCAGTGCATCACTTACATCATGTCACATCCTGTTATGCTTCTTCCCACTATGAACTGGCATAACACAACACGACATGAGAGAAATGTATTGACATAGTGAGAGATGTCAAAAAATATGAAATTTTAGCAGATAATATGGTACAGATATTTTGAGTTATCTTAATTCTTCTGAGCAACTTGGTTTACCTTATTAAAGTTGGTTCTTGAAAAAGCTGACAGCAAAATTGTTTGTACTTGATCCCAGAAGACTTCAACTTAAGTTTGGATGTTTAAAATGTTAAGTGATAACGTGGTATAGGGGAAATATTTACATTTAATCATATGGTATTTTTAAATATTCTACTACAAATAACTCAAACTATCAGAAAGTTATGTAGAATTTTGACTTATAATGGAGTAAGGTCATGGTTTCATGGAACAAGAGCACTAACAGAAGTAATAATTTTAATGTGCTGAACAACTAAGAGTCAGGATTTGCAAATCAAAATTCTAACAATGACCAAGGGGTCAAAGTAAACAAATGATAGAGGGAAGCTGGGCTAGGATAGAGATGGACAGGGCAACATGTGCCTCATAGCTAGTGTTCAGCTCCAGCCATTGTTGTCTTATGGAAAAATGTGGGTCTATTGTCTCAGATCTTCTTGCTCTTCGGGAGAAGATTTTCTATGTGTGAAATATATTGGTTTTTGAACGTTGGCAAGTAATTCATAGTTTTAAAACATGAACAGGTTAAACAAAACATACCTGTGTGCAGAGAGAGCTGGTCGGGCTACTGCGCCCCCTCTAGAGTCTTAAATGCTAATACATATGCCCAATAATCATTATGTTCATGGTTGACTCAAGGAGCTCAGCTGCTGGAAATTCAATACCGTACAAGCTAGAGAGGAGCACATGTTCAAGAGCAAATGTCTAATTTTTGACTAGGCTAACTTTGCTCCATGACTCTCAGCATTTACAAGCCACCCTCCAGCCTGCTGCTGACACAGAATACTGTTAACTGCAGATAAAGTGTAAACATTCCCACTGAAGAGTAGAAGCTAACCTAAAAGGAATTTTTATACTCACATGTTCCAAAATGTGTTGTGAACCCAGAATTTCCAGCTAAAGTTTATAATAACTTTCCCCACTGATTCCATTAAGCGACCTGGGGACGACAGACCTGGGAAAGAAGAATGGGTGGCTATTCGAATTCACAAAAACTTTGAAATATACATTTTTAATCCAGTTTTGTTACTTTCAAAGATAGCACAGTTTTGTTGACTGCAATCACAATGACATTTACTGATGAACTATTACATACCAAGTGCTAGCAAGGGCTAAGCACATAAAAATGAGGAAAGCCTTGTCTAGTAGATGAGAAGAGCTTTGCAAACAAATCATTATAATAGTACAGTGTGATTCATGCTATAAAAGAGGAGGGAACAAAGTATACCTCCCTAGAAGAGGGAGTGATCAAATCCAACTGGGCGTGGAAGATGAACGTTTTGCCAAAGAGGAGACACTTGAGCAGGTCTGAACCCAAGAACTGAAATAGTTTAGCCAGCAAAGAGAATTACAAATAATTAAATATAGAGACAGCATGGGGCTCAAGGATGTTGGAAAGGAGAGAGCAGCAAGTTATAGGTCATCCTAAGAGTTTGGGCTTAATTTTTGGCAATGAAAAACTATTGAAGGCTTTTAAGCAGAGAAGTGCAGCAGATCAAACCTTTGTTTTAGAAAGATCACTGAGAACAACGTGTAGGGATAGAAGCCGGGGGGTGCTCAGAGACAGGGAAATGAGCTAAGAAGCTGTATCAATAATCCATGAAAGAATCATGAAGGCTGAATATTTTTAATAAGCAAAACTAAGAAAAGGAAAATAATAATTCTTAGTACACATTATATGAAGTATAACAAACATAACTGTACTTTTATTTTTTTCTTTTAACTTTTTAGACCAAAATAATCATGTACATTTTGTCTAAATTGCCACAAAATGCAATGTTAGAACTTAAGTTCATAAACAATAACCAATGACTAAAATCATATCAATAAAAGTCTATGTTAATGAAGAAAAATTACAGCTTCTAACCTCAAGCTAAATTTTTTTGTCAGATTCTCTTGATGCTTATTCAAAGAAGTTATTTGTTTAAATGCAGTTTTATTCCTTTACTAGAGTTGGTTGAGCGTAGAAGTGTCATGTTGCTTGTCTCTGTCTGGGTTCCCCGAGAGCAGAGTCTGAGGTTGAGGGCTCATAGGCTCCTACTTTATCATGGAGAGCAACCCTGGGAGCAGGAGTGAGGGACAAGGGGAAGGAGAAAAAGCCCCAACAAAGACGAGGATGTGTTTCAAGTTCAGCACTGCTAATTGCAACTGAGTGTTCCAAAATCCTAGAAACTCTCTACCCAGCTTCTCAGAACAGCTGTTGGAGGAAGCAAAAGGGGGAACTTTTCCACCAGCTCCCATCTTCCATGGGTTTTAACCCAGGCTTAATATTGCCCAATTAACTCCCTGCACATTTCCCAGTTCCACATGTGTAGATCCCCAGCACCCAGCTGGTCATGCAGTTCCCCACACCTGTCAGTCAACACCTGTGTGGAAGGTCAGAGGTCCACAGGGGCACCAGGTAGGTGCTGTCAGATTGCACTTGCATGGCGTCAGTCAGAGCCCACTTAGAGCTGCCTGCTGCTGTAGAGGCTGGGACAAGACAGGTGAGACCAATGGTTTCTCAAGCGGGGTCCACCAGGTATATGATACTAAGCCTGACTTCTGAAATAAACTTATACAATCAGAATAATACATGAAAATGAAAACAACCTTCATTAATCACTCTATAATCAGAACTTTTCACTAAGAATTTATCTTTGAGACAAGAGATGTAAACACAAGTACAATTATTTGTTTACAGTTCTCACCCACTCAGTGATTTGCTTTTGGTCTTAACCATGCTATATGCCAGCATTTCAATTCACTTACTGTAATTCTCTGATCCTACCACCCTTTCAGGTCTCTAACTTCCCTCATGTCCTCCTCCCTTCCCACCTTGGATTCTATGCTTCATTGTGATAATTATTCACTTGCATATATCAACTCCCTCACCTTTCTCTCCAGAACCTTGTGAAACAACAGAAGGAAGCAGAAAAGAATTTCGACAAGCTCTCCCGCCACATTCTCACACCTTCCTGCAGCTGGCGCCTACTTCTGCCTTCCCTTCTGTTTCCCTGGGTGGCTTGCCTGTTCCGATGAGGGCCCTCCCCCTCCATCTCCTCCTTGGTTCCATCTCCTCTTGCTCACTAAGAGACATTGGCCCAGTGTCTGTCTTCTCTTTCTCCTCTATCATCAATTTTCCTTCTCTATTGGATCAGTGTTCAGAATGCAGTTACTAGGATGTTCTGATCTTTAAAATACCCTCTCTTGAACACATGTAGCCTAGGAGACCATAGCCTACTAGCTAACAAGCAATTTCTCTGCTCCCCTTTGTAGTATTCCTCTTCAGCTTCTTCTCCTATCATTCTCCCTTGAACCTCCTGCCGGATGACTTCTATCCCCACCTCTCCATCAAACCTTCACTTGTCAAGATCGTTAATGATTATCACACTGATGAATGCAACGGTCATTTACCAGTTCTCATCTTAAATGTCAACAACATTTGATACAGATGATCTTCTCTTTAAGCTTTTTTCTGGCTTTGTTTCTGGGGAAATATTCCCTCTAAATTTTCCCTCTATCTCACTGTCTATTCCTTCTCATTCTCTTTGTTGATGCTTCTGCATCTCACCAAACTCTAAACCTGAGAGCCTCGAGCCTCAATTTTGTGACTTCTTTTCTCTACATACACTCGGGATTTAGATAACCACCTCCAGTTCCCGGAGCTATAAATGTCATCTATTCCCTGGATACCATCTAATCCAGACTCTCTCTAAACCATCTCAATTTCAATACCAAAATTTGCTTCTTCACACACATTAAAATCTTAGAACCACGTATGAATTCTCTTCTTTTTACTCCATTACTCAATCTCTGATCAAGTTCTTTTAGACCCTTATTTGCTGTAATAATAATGATAAAAACTAAGACATATATATGCAATGTCTTGAACGTATTTCATCATTTCCATTCCTACTAACCTTACCTTTATTAGGACCTTTTTTTTTTTTTTTTTTTTTTTTGGCTGTGTTGGATCTTCGTTGCTGCGCATGGGCTTTCTCTAATTGCAGCGAGCGGGGGCTACTCTTTGTTGTGGTGCACGGGCTTCTCATTGTGGTGGCTTCTCTTGTTGCAGAGCACGGGCTCTAGGCACGTGGGCTTTAGTAGTTGCAGCACGTGGGCTCAGTAGTTGTGGCTCACAGGCTCTAGAGCACAGGCTTAGTAGTTGTGGCACACAGGCTTAGTAGTTGTGGCTCACGGGCTCTAGAGTGCAGGCTCAGTAGTTGTGGAGCACAGGCTTAGTTGCTCCGTGGCATGTGGGATCTTCCCGGACCAGGGCTCAAACCTGTGTCCCCTGCATTGGCAGGCGGATTCCTAACCACTGCGCCACCAGGGAAGCCCATTAGGACCTATTGTAATTAAATTACTAAAACAATTTTATTTCCTCCAGTTTTCCTTCCCCATTCACTTCCAATTCATTCTTCCATACCCTATAAAATAAATGTTTTGATTCTTGCCATAGTTTTCAAATGTTCATTATAATTTATATGAACTATTGATGGGCCAGAGATGCACATGTGCTTCCAACTTACAGTCTAAATATCACTGATAGTTTATTTTTCTTACGGATCATGAACCACTGATTGTAAAGATAAAAATAACCAGCTTGAAGGTCTCCTGGTACCTCCATATTGGTCAGATAATTTTGGCATAGGCTGTAGTAGCAGTCAATTCCAAAATTTTAGTGTTTTCAGGCAAAAATTAGAATTTTGGAGAACTTGTATCTGCCCCTGAGCTTAATGACTTCCCAGTACTTAAAAACTCTTCTGATGAGATCAGCAGTTGTATTAACAAATGTGATCTTTAGATATTGCCTAATGATATGTGTCAACATATGGAAGATCTGCAAAGTTAGTTTACAAATATTTTCCAAGTTATTGAGGCATAATGTTACAAAATCATGCATGAGTGAAAGAGTCAAACTGCAAGACAGGCCAGTGGATTTTAATGAAGCAGAGTACAAAAAGTTCATTAACATCATTTCAGACCCCTCACTGAAACACGTTAAGAAACTACCACTTGTCAAGGTCAAAGGAGAATATCGACAACTCTCCAAAAGGCTATTAAAATACTCTTCCTTTTTCCAACTACATATCTAAGGTCAGACTTTTTTCATGTACTTTAACCAAAACAGCATTTCACAACAAAGTGAATGTAGAGGCAGACATAAAAATTCAGCTGTCTTCTGACATTAAAGAGATTTGGAAAACTGTAAACCATGCCACTCTTCTCTCTAAATTTTGAAGGCGTTTGGAAAATATACTTATTTTTCACAAAATACATGTTAGTTTTAACATCGGTTTACTACTATTTTTAAATTAATTACTAAATTTTCTTTAGTTTCTCTATTTTAATCTCTACTATAGTAAGTATCGATAGATACAACCCACATAAAAAAAGCTAGACAGCGTTCTCACTACTTAATAGTGTTAAGGAGGCCTGACACTATAAAGTCTGCAAATTATTGGTCTAAGCCTCCGACTTCCTTTTCTTCCTGTACTTTTTGTCCCTGCAGACAAAGGGTCTCTTCTTGTTGCCTGAACTAAACCTTTTTCTGTCAGTATATTAAATACTGTTTATTTATTTATTTGGTTATTTAGTTTTTGGTTGTTTCCTCAGAGTCCAGTCATTTTATTAAGCTCTATATTAACTCTAACAGTTTTTCAATCGATTCTTCTGCTCTTTATGTGTACAGTAACATCACTGGAAAATATGAAAACTGAATCTCCTTTCTAAACTAGAGCTCCATTCTTATTTATTTGTTACTACTTCCTAAACAATATTAAATAACAGCATTGTAGGAATAAGATGACAATGACTGCTAATTTTATTAACAATACCTCCAGTGTTTCTCCACAAAGTAAGATGGTGACAGTTGGTAATGCAAATGCTTTACAATCTTAACAAAGTATGCTTCTCATCCTGGTTTGATAAGAATTTGACCAGAAGAGATTTTAGATTTAATTAGATTCTTCTGGGATTTGATAAACAGAGAAGTGGCCCCAAAGATGTCTACATTCTAATCCCCAAAACCTGTTACTGTGTTACCTTACATATAGTGAAACATACTTTGCAGATGTGATTAAGGGCCTTGATATGGGGAAATTATCCCAGATTATCCAGGTGGCCTCAGGGTAATCACAAGGGTCCATGTAAGAGGAAAGGCAAGAGGGTCAGAGTCAGTAAAGATGTGATGACAGAAGAAGTTGGAAGGATAAGAGGAAGGGGACATGAGCCAAGGAAAGCAGGTGGCCTCTACAAGCTGGAAAAGCATAAAAATGGATTCTTCCCTAGAGCTTCCAGAAGGAATGCAGCCCTGTCAACACTTTGATTTTAGGGCTCCTGATCTCCCAAACTGTAAGATAATAAATTCGTGTTGTTTCAAGACATTGAGTTTGTGGTAATTTGTTACAAAAGCAATAGGAAACTAATGTATTAGGCATCACTCATAA
Organism: Balaenoptera ricei; assembly: GCF_028023285.1. NCBI lineage: Eukaryota > Metazoa > Chordata > Mammalia > Artiodactyla > Balaenopteridae > Balaenoptera > Balaenoptera ricei. Next base: position 75,487,965 of record NC_082641.1, read on the forward strand.
TGATCATATTACTTTTATTCTGCAACCTATGATGTAATGTTCAAATTAATATGTCAAATCATAATGAATTATTTTATTTGAGGATGAAAAACTAGTTTTGGTTATGGTGTTTCATTATTTAAATATGCTCCTGTTTTTTATTTTCTGATATTTATTTAGTATATTTTCATCTATGTATTACAGTAATGACATTAATCTGTAGTTTTCACTGCTGTGCTGTGTCATACTTTGTTATCAAAGCTCACTAGCTTCATAAAATGATTTGAAATGTTCTCTTTTTATGCTCTCAATCTACTTAAACACTATGGGAATTTTTAATCAGTGCACTTTGAAGACACAAAAGTTAAAACTTGAATTTACTTTTTAATTTTTTTAACAGCTGTAGGCCTACTTAAATTTAAATTTTCCACCTCTTTTCAGACCAATTTTATTAACTTATACCTTGTCAGGAACTTATGTATTCATTGATATTTTTAAGTTTATTAGCATAGGGTGGTGTGCAAAATTTTCTTAAAATGTTTAAACTCTCCCATTTACTGATATATCCCCCCCTTATAAACTATAAATGTCTACATTTAATGTTCCATTTATTTTGTTCTTGTTTGGATATGCCAGAAGTTTTTCTATTATTCTTCCTTTTTTGCTGTTGTTTCCTAAAAAAATAATAAATCAGTGATTGAATCATATTCTTTCTCCTGAGTTTCTTATGTTTGCTTTGTTGTTTTTCTTCAAACTTTTTGGGTTAAATATTAATTGATTTTCATTCTTTGTTGTTTAATAAACAAGGAACTCCAGGCTATAAATTTGCCTTCAAACCATGACTTTGGAAATATCACAGTGGTTTTAATTTAGAAAGTGCTCCTTATCTCTCTAAATATGCTAGCTAAAATCTGTAGTGTTACTTTAATCCAAGAACTCTTTGGCAAAATGCTTTATTTTGCTTTTAATATCCAACTAGTGTGAATTTTTTGTTTAGATGTGCAATTAAGTTTTTATTTTATTGCAATGCCATTAAAATACACAGCTTACACAGTTTCTACTCCTTGTTTTTAATTATGATTTTGACGGTGTGTGTTTGGCATATGATCACTTTTTGTAAGTGTTTGAGGCATTTCTAAAGAAAATATTGTTCCTATAGAATACAGAGTTTTATATAGATACATTTAAATTTTATAAAATTTTTAGTATAAATATATATACATGCCACATATCATATATGTTAAAATATAAATATAGATATAATTATTATGTTAACTCCATTTTTTTAAGTCCTTTCAGTCCTTATTTATTTTTTACTTTTGATCTGTCAAAGACTAAGAATAGTATGTGATAAAGCATTCCATTACAATTGTGTTTCTGTCAGTCTCTCCATGTATTTCTAACAGTTTATGCTGTAGATAATTTATCTTTTCAGTTACATAATATTTTATGACTGCTATAACTTTATTGTGGACATTAGCTTTTATCAAAATAAAAACATGACATTATATGCTTTTTATTCGTGAATTCTATTTTGTATTAAAGTAATATTGCTTCCTCTGGGTTTGATTTTCTTTTTTTTGGTAAGTCTGATGTATGTTTGTCTTTAACTTTATATTTAACATTCTCTTTCATGTTGTTTTACATATGGTCCAAAAAGATTTGGAGAAGTCTGTAGCCAGCCTAAATTTTGTTTTTTATAAGTAACATGATTTTCCTGCTAACATTTCTGATAATTTTGCTGTATTTTTAGAATATAATAATTTCACCAATATGTGTAGTAAAATTAATATTTCTCAGATTTCATGAGCTATTTCTATATTTTTAAAAGCCAGTCTATCTTTTGCTAATGAATCTTCTTCTGTTACATCTTTGCTTACTACTTTTGTTCATCTACTCTGTTCTCACTTTCTATATATGTAGATTGCATCATATAGCTCTGCCCATATTACTAAATTTTTTATTATTTTCAATTATTTATACTTTTCCTGAAATTGTAATATTTCATCACATCTATTTTTTTATTTTTTATTTTGTTAATTTGATTTTCTTTCTGTCAATTTTTTTATAGCCTGCTTCCCTTGAAGTTACTAATCTAACAGTTCTGTTTATCATACCAATACAGTACTTCTGTATCTTAATTTTGTTTTATCTTCATAATTGCTTGTTAAAACCTAATGAATGTTTTTTGAATCTCATTGGAAACATAAATTTTCTAAAATTTTTCTGCGTTTCTGAACACAGATGTGCTACAGAGAATATATCCTCTATCCTCTGATTCTACTGGGCAGTTCCCTGCTTTTGATCAAGTAACTGCTTATTATATTGTTGCCTCAGGCAGTAATCCATTCAATACCAGCCTTCTGAGGGAAGGAACCCCAGTGTCATGGTCTCGTGTATGATTTGGCCATCCTTCCCACAGCCTGACTTCATCTTTTTAGGACTCTGAAAGATGAAAAATAACGTGTTGGGCAGACCTTAGAATAGTGGTAATACCAGACCAAGACAATAAAATGTTCAAAGGAATGGAGATAATATTTGACCAAGATGTCACACTGAGTACACATATCTTTTTTTCCCTTCCTGCTTAAAGTCCTTGGAATGACAGAAATTATACTTTTAAAGTACATTAATGCACATCAGTGAAAATGAAAGTGCCATTAGTAGACTAGAGTATTTCAGGAATTACTGAAAAACAGACCATAATCAATCACATAAGCAAAAGAGAAAAGCAATCCCAGGAGTGCTCTGGGCTCAGCAAGAAAGGTGCACAGAAAATCATTAGGTTGATTGCCCATTGCCCAGAACAGTAGGCAGCAGAGGTATTTTCCTGGAAGCCACAGCTAATGCAATAAATACTAAATATTAGGTCTGGAAAGGCAATGTTTTGGCAGATAGCTAACAAAACCAGGAAGAATAGGAATCCCTAATTCCTAGAAGTACCTGTGCACCCCATACAACAGTATGTATGATCTCTCCCCTAGAATAAGCAGGGACTGTCTATAGATTGTGAACAAGAATATTTAACCACAAAGAAGAGGCGAAAGATAATAATCACCAAATATTTGAGGAAATTATCAGCATGATAAAGACAGCAAAATTAAATAAAGAATTAACAGCTGAGAAATTAAAGTTTGCCTAGCAGAGCAAACATTTCAAATATTTATACTTGATATATTTAGAGACCTTCAAAAGGATATTTCATACACAAAAATAGAAACAATTAATGATCTTAAAACTTTAAATATGATTGTCAAAAAAATTAAGTGGTAATTTTGAAAGCTAAATGAAATGAAAACATAGCCAAAGAATGAATTCACAAACTGAAAGAAGAACCTGAAAGATTCTTCCAAAACATGATACAAAAGAATAAAATATTGATTACACTGTACAAAATAAATCTAAGACATATTGATAATAGAATTATAAACTCCAACATCCATTATACTAGATTTATGAAAAGAGTAACAAGCACAATGAAGGAAAGAAAATCATCAAAAAATTATAGAAGCAAATTTCCCAGAGCTAAAAAAAGATGCATGCCTTTGGGCCTAACTAGGGCTCAACAGAATCAAAGAAAAAAGATACTCATGAAGATAAATTATAGTAGAGTTTTAAAACTCCAAAGAAAGGGAAAATCCTAAAGTTTTCATGGAGAAGTAAATAGGTGACCTATGAAGGAATAAGACGCAGTATATTAGAATCAAGTTTCTCAGCAACAACTTATTCTAGAAGACAGTGGAGCAATGCTGTCAGAGAACCAGAAGGACATTTCTTTAAATCTAATTCTTGACCCAGCTATACTTTTAATCAATTATAAAGAGACAATAACAGCATATTCAGAAAAGCAAAGACTCAAATTTTACCCCTCTCACATCCTTTCTAAAAATAACTACTTAAGAATATTCTGTTTTATACCAGTGAAAACCTCAGTGAAATGGATTATAAAATGACCTGAAATGTTTCAAGAAGTAGTGGAAAATCTGAACAGAATAATTACTGTAGAAGAAAATGTTAAAGTCTATTCCTAAAATGGTATCAAACCCAGATGATTTTACGGAAAAATCATAGTAAACAATTCCCAGAACAAATAATCCCCATGAGCATAGAAAAATAGGGAAATGTGGAAGTCTGCCCAACATATTTTTGAAGGCTAGCAAAATTCTGATAGCACAAATTGGACAAGGATAAGACAAGATAAAACTGTAGTCCAATTTTGCTTATTATATAAATTCAAGATATTAATAAATGAATCCCATAGTCCAGCCACAAAATAAAATATTGTTATCAAATATACTATCATAGAAATGAAAGCCTGATGTAACCCTAGGAAATTTATTACAGTAATTCAGTATAAGAAGTAGATTAAAGGAAGAAAATGATATTATAACCCCAACAGATGCCAAGAATTTTTAATAAAATTCAACCCCATTACTGACTTGAAGTGGTGATTAAATTCTTCTGCCACTCTGAATCCTATCATCCCCAATGAAAATAATAAGTCTATTTTTATTGGGGCATCACCTACCATCACCCCCACTTACAGAGGACAGTCACTACTGATTTTCTAAAGAATTTTAGTAATCCTTCAACAATGTATTTCTCAATGCCTCAATGAAGAGAACGTTCCCTGGGCCTTCTTGAGAAACTTAATTAAAGAATGAGTAAGCAGGTTATACAAACTTCAACATTTCTAACTATCCAATTATTTTTATTCTTTCTTCTATATAATATCAAAGAATTTCTGGTATCTCAACTGCATTTAATGCAGGCCACCACAGAGAACAGATTTCAATTATCAGAGCAAGACTTTAGAACCATTCCCTGCTACATTGCATATGTCAACTGAAAAAAAAAAAACACAACCTACAAGTTAAGAATTATGTTTTATATTTGTAAGTCCCATGTGCTTTGCTTTGTGGTTATTTGGTACCATCCTACGACTAGAAGCAAAACTGTATTGAGAGACCTGAACATCTCCTTACCCTTAAACATTTGCATCCCCTATAGTATTTAGAATACTATCTTGTACATACTAGATGTTATTCTTTTTGTATGAACATTAACAAATAAAAAGTTTGATCCACATCTCAAACATAGAAACTAAACTTTTAAAAGAGTTTTAAGAAACAAATATTTCAATTAAAAAAATTTATGTATATAACTTTATTTTAACCCAACAGACAAAAGGGGAGGCATGTGTTTTTCTCATTTAATTACATTTTAAGACCTGGGTCAACCTTTCCTCTGCACTTGGGACCTTCCCATTTTCCAACAAGCTAAGCTCTTTGTCATTGTACTAGCTGCTTTGTAAGAGCTATAACGTATAAAAAGAGAGATATAGGGTGGAACCCTAGACACCTGGAAAAGCTAATGCCTAATTCCTCAATATCCACAATTGTGAGCTGTGTAGCTGCCATTGCAGAAAAGTACATTTTCCATTATCAGAAATAATGAACCAGATTTCCCCACTACCCACTCGAGTAGAGTAACACATCTGAGGCTTTCCGGTAGAAATTAACAAACCCAGTAGCACTCCAGTGTCCTAGAATCCTTAAAGAATATCCCTAAACACTTTACCTAACGCTGAGAGGACACATCAGCACTACGGGGAGAAAGAAGCCCATAATTACTTAGCTTTTTATTTAAATCATCTTACAAATTGTTTAGTCTCTCCTTATATAATTTGGAGTGTAGACTTTTTTTATTCCTGAACGTGTCTTGGTGTGAGAGACATCACATGTCCTGACACATGTTGTTGGAGGGATGGGGAAGGATTGGTGTTAAAAAACTATCCCTGTGCCCAGTAGCTCAAGTTCCCTATAAGTAATGAGTCTTTACTTTAGTGGAGCCAACTTATATGTTAGCAGCCACCCACCCAGCTATGGTCTATCAAATGCTAATGGAAAATTATAACGAGCATTTGAATGGCTAGAGCTCAGCAGATAAGAAATCACTGTATATTTAGAGTCATTTTACAAACTGCCTCTATCTTCAGAAAATTAGCCTTGCACTTTCCTTTCTATCATCCTATTTTTTTTTTCAACTTAGTTGCGAAGTCACAGGGCAGAATCTGACTCATACCACTAATGTCTTTTTGTTCTTGGTTCTACTGCTTTCACAAAAATGCTGTAGGCAGTTCGCTAGAATGACTAATTTACTGGAGAAGTTATCAGAGTCCATTCAGTTGCAACTATAAAATAATTCAAGTAAGACAATGGTGCCTGCTAGCACTCCATGGGGAAGGTTTGTCCGTTCATCTATTTGATTCACCCCAACATATTCATCTGTGAAGTTAAAAATCTCATCTAGAATGCCCTGTTCATGATCAATTTGTCATTCCTGTCATAAATTAAGTAATGAAAATAGGAGAGTTTTTTTTTAAGGTAAAGCAAAGTCTAAATATGTTTTACACCACTCAACCGAATTTTGCATCACAGAATTTAAATATTTTAAATACTATTTATATTATAATATTTAGAAGCAAAATCGCCTTCCCTGAATTAGTTTCAAAAGTTCTTGCTGTATTGCTCTGGTGGGTGTGGAATATTCAAGAATCCATGTATATATACTGGGTTAGCCATTATTAATTTTTTAAAAATGTTATTCATCATGAGCATAATAAGAAATATCAATAAACTTAGGCTTAGAATGTAAATATAATAAAATTATAGAAATTGTCATGTTTGCCATTACTAAAACAGTGCCAAGTCACCCAGATGCATGCACTTCCAATGGGTTCTGTTAGATAAAACTATATATGACAGTAACTCACTCTATACCAATTTCTTCTAGTACTGAACTCTCAAACATTTTATAACTGATTTTATCCATATTGAAAGAGAGAAAGTTTAGTCTTCAAACAGCCATTCAATATTTATAAGTATTGTTTCCCTACAGTATGAAAGGTAAAGGACTGGAATTAGATTATATAAATAGTAATAGTACTTATCAAAACATTAAAACTTTCAGCCTGGGCTTCCCTGGTGACGCAGTGGTTGGGAATCCGCCTGCCAATGCAGGGGACATGGGTTCGAGCCCTGGTCCAGGAGTATCCCACATGCCGCAGAGCAACTAAGCCCGTGCACCACAACTACTGAGCCTGCGCTCTAGAGCCCGTGAGCCACAACTACTGAGCCCGTGTGCCACAACTACTGAGCCTGCACTCTAGAGCCTGTGCTCCGCAACAAGAAAAGTCACCGCAATGAGAAGCCCACACACCGCAACGAAGAGTAGTCCCCGCTCTCCACAACTAGAGAAAGCCCGCGCACAGCAACGAAGACCCAATGCAGCCAAAAATAAATAAATTAAAAATAAATAAATTTAAAAAAGAAAAACTTTCAGCCTCTATCTTTCCAGAAAACTGCTACTCAAAACCAAATGAAGTAATCAGAAAACAGAAGACCAGAATGCAGATACAATAGAAGAATACGAAGACTAGAAATGTAACAGAATACAATGCTTCCTGTCTCAAAACTTTTAGTATTGTTTATGTTGTTCCTCCCCTTAGTATTGATATAATAGGGCCCATGCGTATAGGATTGGGACGGATTAAACAGAAACATTGGAAAGAGCTCAGAAATGTCAGCCCAAAGTCAAGAAAATATGATCCCATAAAATGCCCTCATGCCCTCAGCCCAGTCCCTAAATCCAACCTCACCTCTTATTCTTCTCCCACCTCACCTATTCTTTGTAAAACTATTGAACTATTTTAAATTCCCTAAACATGACAGGCCTTCTCACATCTCCTTGCCTTTAGGAATAATGTTTCCTCTTCCCTGCTTCTATAAATTCCTGTTTGACTACGTTTTAGCCCAAATATAACTTCCTCTGGGAATCTTTCTCTTACTGCCCCAGAAAACCTAGATTCTCTTTCCTTTATGTTCCCACCATGTGTTATAGATGGTACATTATTAGAAATGTTCTCATTTCACTCATTTTACCATAATCGTGTGTGTATATTCCTCCCCACTAAGCACTTTTTTGAGAGCAAGAATTATATTTGATTCATTTTTATATTGCTAACATTTATTATAGTTCCTGGCACACTGTGGATGATCGATAGTTTTTTTAAAGAATAAAATGAGGGAATTAAAATAACAACATTATGAATGCTGCCTAAAATTTCATGAAAAATGTTTTGAAGTGGGAAATAAGAAAGTATATATTTATATAAATGGGGTTTTTATGAGTATTTCTAAGTGGGAACTTCAGAATGGCAACTCTAGAAACCATAGTTGTCATGAGACCAAATTCAATACGTGGAGATAATCTGCAGATAATGAGAGAAAGGACTCAATACTGACCCATAAGGAGTATCACTTTTTACAAATTTTACAGGTGAGTAAAGGAAAAAGATTCGACCACAAAGGTAAGAATGAAGCCAGGAGAATGTCCTGGACCCCGAGTGAAGAGTCCTTCATGAGGGAGAGAATGGTCACCTGAGGGAGAGAATGGTCACCTTAGTGAAATCCTGCTAAGAAGCAGAGCAAAATTAGCACATGAAAGTGTCCCCTGGATTGGACAATAGGGAGGCTTTTGGTAACCTTGACAAGAGTGATTTGTTTTCAGTGGTGGGATAAAAAACTCAGAGTAGATTAAAGATTTGAATGTGAGGAAGTGCAGACAGCACCCACAGTTAAGTAGTTTGAGAAGTTTGGTTGAGAAAAAGGAGAGAGAAATGGGAAGGGGCCAGCTGAAAGGGATACGGCATGAAGAAAGAACTGTTTTTAGCACAGAAGATATGAATGATCCATTCGAGAGGGAAAGATTGAGTTACCCCTTCTCTCCTGCAGTGTCAGAGAGAAAAGGCTATAAGCATTTGGGAGGAGATGGGATCCAGAGCACAAGTAGAGGTTGTGGCCATTGTTCAGAGGAGGTTCACTCTATTCATTAAAGAGGCAAGAAGGAGTAGATGGGTGTGGAAGCAAGGAGGGTCCTAGATATGGTAGCAGGAAGATGACAGCTAATTTCATCCCAAAGCTCATAGAGTCACATTCTTTAGGTCATGCTGAAAGGACACAGTTTACATCTCTGTCAGTCAGGGTAAGCTGTGTTTTACAGGGGTAAAAGAGAGTTGCAAAACACCAAAGGCTAGCAATAACAAAAGTGTGTCTCTCATGCACAGTATTGTGTATATCACAAGTCAGCCGTAGCTTGGCTCTACTTTGCCTTTATCTGGAACTTTGCTGACTGTCATGCAGAGGGAAAGAGAATAAGCAAACTATGCCCTGGCTCTTAAAGCTTCTGCTTGAAGTGACAGCTCACTTCTGCTCATATTTCCTTGGCCAAACCACATCAAAAGGCCAGGCCTGCACTCAACAGGGCAAAGATATAGGAAGACGCTGACGAGAAAGCCATGGAACATGGGTGAACAGTGATAGAATCTACAAGTCTTATAGATAGTTCATTCCTATCTTTCAGTTTAAAAATCAGAGGTATAGCTAATATCCCCACTCATGGATATTTTTTATCCTATGACTACCTATTCTCCACATCCATGCTCACTAGACTAAAATGACTAGTGTATTTTAGAACATTCACTGGCCTAGTGCCACCTCCTAAACTGTCATTCCAGCTGTAACTCTAGTCTCCCCTTTGGTAGATGGTCACAGGTGATTTCTGCCATTCACTCATTCACCAAGTATTTACTATTTGCTAGTTAGATCAACGTTATTAATACCCACCCCTGCTACAAGGTTGTTGTACTTTGCATATGACAAATGGATAAAATATATGCTTTATGATAATTTTCATGTAGCTAAATATCTCCTAGGTTTGAGAAAACTATGAGAAACATTACATATGAAATATGGATGTTGACTGTATTTTATGACAATTAAATGGGTTTTCTCCTTCTTGGAGAAGGAAGAAATGCTTATCAGAAAGTCTATCCTTTGAAACTGTGCCTGACTTGTACCATTTTTATTCAAAACATTTTTATTCATAACTAGTAGGAAAAAAATTTAACTTTATTAATTAATTAAATGATTGCATAGGATGGATTCATTGGGGAAACATTCTGCTAAGGTTCAAAATGCAGACAGATAATATTAACTTGTAGAATTCAATGACAGATAAGAGAAAGAAACCAAGGTTGAACTAGCTCATCTATAAATGAAAAAAATATAAGGCTTCCATAAATTAAAACACCCTCATTGGTAACTGACCAGCACAGCAACAAGATAGCAGAAAAATTTTCTAGCAAATATGGTATACCCTTTAAACAAAGTTCTTCATGGTATTTTCCTATATTTAAAAGGATTCCTGTCCAGGGCATATTGCTACTTTGTATTCCTCTTGATATTTTCATTAAAAAGAGAGCCGCTGTGCAAAATAATGTCCTTGTCTGTCCCTTCCTCATACAAACCTCCAATCAAATTTAATAAAGCTATTTTGATACAATGCCAGCCTACACTTGGTTTACCCTTGGTCGACTTTAATAGGGTCAAAAATATTTTCGCATTGGCAGTGTATGCATTAATCATTTTTCCAGAGGATTTAGAAAATTGGAAGAGACAAGGCCAAGCAAAATTTTAAATTAATTGGGCCTACCCCAGCCTTCCAGGGTCACCTTGTGGCAGTTGTCCCACATTTTCCAGGTCACGGAGTTCCTGTGTTTCCTACAGCTGCCACGACGAGAGATCCATGCTGTGGGCACACAAAGGTGAAAGAATTTCTCTCAGAAAGTGTGAATTCTCCTACGGCAATCACAACAATTGCAGTTTCCAGATTGTCGCCAGACACCAACCACTTAAATAATGCATGCTCGGCTGACGCCTCCAGTTGTGCATTTTCTAATCGAGTAGTCAGGAAGATTTGCAAACACTCTGTCATTTACCATAAATCCGCTGCCTACTTATAACCACGGAGTAATTAATTTTAGTACTGATCAGAATTATTAATTTCAGGCAGAAAAATCTGTTTTCACAATTGTTGTATCCCCCATTCTTTTCCTCCACCAATATTCATCAAAAAGGCTGAAACCGTTTTCTTACAGGAGAAGGTTTAATCAGAGTAATGTTATTGAGAGTCTATGTGATGGCAATAATGGATCTGTATTTCTGGTTCCAATCTATAATCATGCACTCACAGTTGTCTGGCTGACTCACCAGAGGAAGTTGACACCATGAAATAAAGGCTTTCATGAACGTATGATACAGTAGTCCTTAAAGTCTTACTATGTGATAGGCAACCACTTCATGTTTGCTTCTAATATAAGGTAGCAATGAGCTACATCCTCTGTACAGAAAGTACTTTGTGCCTTTTGAGAAAGATAGCAAATATTTTTCACTTGTTTAAATGATCTTAGCATTTGACAGCAAGAGAGTAAGAATCTTTACAAAGGATAAAAATAACGTAGTGGAATACACAGTTCTAATACACGGGTATGAAAATCTCAGCAATCACATGTTTATCTAACACACATAGAATGAAAATTGAGCATTAAATATGGTGCATTTTATCTTGGTAAAGCTAAATCTGGCACTCTCTTATTTGATATTAGTTTCCTGCTTAAGCAGCTGCATAATGTCACAAGACTGTCCATATTATAAATATATAATGAGCATGAGAAAATCGGTACAGCTTTGTCTGACTAATAGCCAGATCCCTTCCCATCAGTAGTGGGAACCCATAACTGGCACAAGTATTGGCACGTCATCTGCCATAGAAGTTTTCGTTTCCGTTTTCCACTGCATGAGTGATCAAGAAAAAAAAAATGAAGGGAAAGTAAACTAACATCTAGAGATGTAAACATGACTCACTGGGAAGTAAATTCCAGGATGTTTGTGGTTATCTGGGTCTAAACACTGCTGATAATTCTGACTACTCTTGTTTTTAACTGGTTTTTTTCGGGGTGCTTCTTAGTCCAAGTGCTTCTTATAGAGACCTCCAACCTTTTGATTACGAACAGTCTGTTAGATGGCAAGGAAGAGATGTCAGTATTAATGAAATTACCTAGTAGGTTGCAAAATGCTCTCAACAAGACCCTGACCTAGAGAAAAACTAATGATTTAAGCGCAGGTTTGAGAAAACCTGACATTGTTACCATCTTTGTACTTTATTTTGGAAATACAGTAGGGTCATTCTGAGATGATGTAGCTACTGTTATATTGAAATTTGAAATTCCTAAAAAGAGATCAAGTCACAGAAACATAGAAAAAGATCATCAACACAGGAAAAAAATGTCAGAAGGGTTTTTTTGGTTTTGTTTTTTTTTTTAATAAGATAAGCCGCCTGAACTTGGGAACCTTGATGTATTTGACACACACTCTTGTGGAGAGCTGAGAAGATCCTAAAACCTTGCACCCAGTATGAGGTCCAGGCTCAGCAGGATCTGCATCACCTGGGAATATGTTAGGAATGCAGATGCTCAAGCCCCACTCCGACCTACCAAATCAGAATCTCCTGTGAACAAGATCTAGGAAATTCAAGCGCACATCAAGCCTGAGAAGCACTGGTCTAAAACATAGCTGTGGAAGGGAAAAAAATTTCACACATACTACACAAATCATTGCTGAGAATCAGCTTTCCACCTCTATTTCAAGCTAACTAATTGCATTCCAGGTCAATGCTTCATTTTTCCCCCCAAGTTTTCCATACACAAAAATAATGTTGTTCCAAATACAAATACAGTGAGCATATCTTCAACTTCACATCAGGAGTGGGCCCACTTGAAAGAAGGGAAGTATTGTATACTTAAGTCAAGCAAAGGGGAAAAAACTAACATCTCTATAGTGCTATTAAAGTTTCTGGGGTTATAGTACATGGACTTTCTCATCTCTTCTGATCCAGTCTCTTGTTTACAGTGGTAGATTTGACAAACATGCTTTTGGAACTATAATCTTTTACCTTCTTGGTTACAAGGCAAAGCCCTGAATCCTCCCAAACTGGTGAAACAAAATCTACCTTTTTTTTTTTTCAATCCTTAACTTTCCCAGGCTATGATAAAGGCACATGTGGAAAAACTTAGAAAAAGAAACATTTTTTAATCACTGTGATAAATAGTTCAAACACTGTGTAACTAATCCAGAAAAAGAACAGAGTTCAACCCCATTAATTAGTCATTACAAAACTACTGACTTGTACTATAATATCAGTGGAGTTTCTGACATAAAATATTAGGGAGTTACAACCAGGATATGGAATTAGAATACAGGACTTCAAAACACATGATTTTTTTGATGGAGATATTTTTTTACTAAATTGAGCCACCATTGAGCTAATATGTTGCTCAATATTACTCTTCTCTATTAATCACAAACATGTAAACTTTTATTCATGATATTTTGTTGAAAGAAGCACTATGCTGAACTTCACTATATTTTGACAGCAAACTGAATTCTTGTTCACAAGTATAGGATTTGTTTAGCTCCAGGCATCTGTGTTTGGATTACAAGAATTCTGATTGGTTCACTGCCAGGGGCAACCAAAGGTCAAACTGTCCTTTTAAAACTCTCTCTCTCTCTCTCTCTGCCTCCCCTTCCTTTGTCTCATTAATCGGAGTTAACAGAGGAAAAGGCAATGACTTCAAATCTTTTAATTCTTTTTCAAGGATATTTTTAAAAGCACAACTCAGTGTTGGTGTGAGGTCAAGTCGATGTGAATACAGATCACACTGGCACACTTCTGACAGGTGACCTGAAACCTTTCAAACTGACATCTGTCACAGAGACAGACACAAGTTTTTTAGCCTGAAAGCTTGTTTTCCTGACATTTCATTTTTCATCAGATTTTGAGAGAAGGGAAAAAAGATGAACTTGAAAAAGTCTTGCCAGGGGCAGAAAATAAGATCAGATTTTCTGCAGCTGCCTGACTCACCTTTAAAGGTTAGAGGTCTAGCAAAAGTGAACAAAAAAGATCTCAGTTTGATGTTATTGGATAAAAGGACATGTTATTACTTTAAATACATTTCTGAGACTTGCATAACCATTAGGCAGCATTACAGGAGAAATGGAATCAGAGTGAGATTACATATCCATTTTAAATCCCAATTTTAGAGTTTAGTCATGGAGTAAATCAAATCCAACCTCACCTATTCATCTGGCACAAAAGATGAAATCCACAGGTGCATGAATTTTCTTCTTCATGAACTGAATAATTTCCTGCTCCTATGGTATTGAAATGGCCAGTGAAATTTAGGCAAGGTAATGAAATTCTTATTTTGGACTAGTGGGATTTCTGCATTAAAATAGTTACATGGTCTATCTTGACTGCAAAACATGAGGAAAACATATGCTATTGAATAATAGAGAAAAGAACCAGGAGTTCAAAAATAAGTGGGTTATAGTCTTGGCTCAACTAAAAGTGTGATCCTGGGCAAGTGACATTTCTGTTGTAGTTTTATCACCTGTAAAATGGGGGAAATCAGATCTATCTTGTGGAGTTCCAGTGAGGATGAAATAGGGTAATGTATTTGCATGCTGCCAAGCATAAAACAGTGTGTCGAGGCATGGAAACCATACCATGTTCAGCTCTTTTTTTTTTTCATTCCAGTGCTTAATATAATATTTGACATGAAGTTAGCATTCAATAAGTGGTTCTTGATTTTAAATGAAAGGTAGTACTTTTTAACTGAGTCCGGGGAATTCTTCTATGAGGAACAGCATGGTTGAAGGTTGGGACATGTATTCCTGTAGATCACTTCCAGAAATGGATATAGGGGCAGTAATTTTGGAATTCACCAGGAGACTAAGCACATATTAGACCATATAATTTTTAAGCCCAAATAACCAGGTAAATTAAACCTACCGGTACATAATTGCCCATATTTTCTAAAATAATGGCTCACATATTGCTCACTGGCCAGCATCCCCTTGTGTATCAAATGAGGAGTTTTCAGCCATAGTATAGAACCTGAGAGGGTACAGAATTTACTAAAGTAGTAGGAGCTAAATATCCTGGATCTGGCCAACTAAGTGTAAAAATGTAACTCATCTTGTTAAGTAAACCATCAAAACAGTTTCAAAATGCTATTTATATACTGTCCTGAAAACCCTCCTCCACAAAGACAGACATTGCAGAACATGCTTTACACATTTATGATACTTAATACATACTGCTTATTATCAAACTGTTAAACAAGTTAAGTAGAAAGTATATGATAAGGTTAAGACCCGCAGGTCTGAAAATTTGGATGTGACATCACTTTTGTAGGTAAATTGGGTCCCAGAGCTTATGTTCTATAGATAATTCTAACTTTTAATCTTATTTTCGATTCTACTTTTTAGCACACTTCACACTAATACATATAAGTAAATAAAACTAATGTGTATTTCATGTCAGAGAAATCTAGTAGTATATATTTTAGCATATGAAGAAATGAAATGTAGTATTTGATCCTGTTCTTATTTCAGATTTTTAGTTTCTGTTCTTCTGTTAAGTAAAATCATAATCACCCTACTACGTTTTGATTCTTGCTTTTAAAAAGAGCCTCCACAAAAGTAGTGAAAATAACTTGAATCAATTCTTAAATCTATTTTTTTAACTCCTTAGGGTGTCCTATGTTGCTGTTTTGGAGAAGTTGCCTCATTTTTATAGTTCATTATCACTCTGCTTTATTTTCCTGACAAGCCTGAGAAAAACTTTTTTACACAAATTTATTTTACTTTATAAAGCTATGTTCTGCATACTTTGAATACTCAATAGTTGTTTTGATGATAGTTATTTTAGTGCTGATCACAGAAGAAGGCTGCCTGAGAATGTTAATCTAAACTACCTGGAACCATCAAATTATAGAACCATCTAAAGACCAAGTTTATAAAAATTTCTTCCAGTAAACTTTGTAGTACTTTGGAGACCTCACCAGCTTTACTTGACATTCTAATTTACTTCTTCTAGATTAATAAATATATAATAATAATCTGTTTGTATCTTTTAATATCCTTTTTTCAATTCTTGATGCAATTTCCAATACTAGAATTTTAAAGGGACAAACACATTTTTATTATTTCTGAAAGTATGTATAATCTAAAATGTAGAATCTGTACATTTCTGCTTCCTTGACATTATTTATTCACAATTACACAACATTTAGTCACTGGAGTTTATAAGTGCTACTTGATTTCCATGAACAGGCAGGACCCATTTATGAGACTTTTAAAGCCATTCTTGTTCAAAACAAAAAGTTACATTGTTCTAAGGTCATGTGAACTAAAGTGCCAGAGTTCAGTTTCAGTTCAGAAGTACAAACCCAGAAGAGATGAGTGGGTTTCCAATTTAGTGAAATATTTTAGATTGAGTTTCTGAACTGCAGAAGAGGAATGATACAAAGTGACACTTCAGAGTCTATGAACAAACAGACATGTCATCTGTTGGGTGGCTTTGGACAAGTAGAAAGGGCTGTTATGGCTTTAACTTATTTCCTCCATGCCCCCTCCAGGAGTCAAGAAAAGGTGCTCTATGGGCTTGAGCAGGGTCTACATCTGATCAGGAAAACAGACTATGGCTTGCCCATTAGAACCTGCCCACCTCTGCCAGCCCACAAAATCTGCACCGCTCACGTGAGGCAATCTTCATCCACTGGTAAGACTTGCAAAGGAGGAAACTGTTACCTCTACTTTTTCACTTAAGGCAATTGCTGCGCACAACCAGTCTCCAGCCCTCCCCGTGCCTCCTCTTTGCCTCATGTCTGTATCTGTGCCCATCTCTGACTTTGCCAAGAAAATGTCCCTTTCATTTTCTTCTTAAAAAATACTTTTTTTTCTGTTCTGATTACATCAGCAATACATACCTGTTCATTGGAATTAACTTAAAAAAATAACATCCAGGAGCAAACTTGCTCTCATTTTTCCTTAAGCCTTGTTTTATTTTTTTTTAACATCTTTACTGGAGTATAATTGCTGTACAATGGTGTGTTAGTTTCTGATTTATAACAAAGTAAATCAGCTATACATATACATATGTCCCCATATCTCTTCCCTCTTGCATCTCCCTACCTCCCACCCTCCCTATCCCACCCCTCTAGGTGGTCACAAAGCACCGAGCTGATCTCCCTGTGCTATGCGGCTGCTTCCCACTAGCTATCTATTTTACATTTGGTACTGTTTATATGTCCATGCCACTCTCTCACTTCGTCCCAGCTTACCCTTCCCCCTCCCTGTGTCCTCAAGCCCATGCTCTAGTAGGTCTGCGTCTTTATTCCTGTCTTGCCCCTAGGTTCTTCATGACCTTTTTTTTTTTTTTTTTTTTTAGATTCCATATATATGTGTTAGCATACGGTATTTGTTTTTCTCATTTGTTTTTCTCTTTCTGACTTACTTCACTCTGTATGACAGTCTCTGGGTCCATCCACCTCACTACAAATAACTCAATTTCGTTTCTTTTTATGGCTGAGTAATATTCCACTGTATATATGTGCCACATCTTCTTTATCCATTCATCTGTCGATGGACACTTAGGTTGCTTCCGTGTCCTGGCTATTGTAAATAGAGCTGCAATGAACACTGTGGTACATGACTCTTCTTGAATTATGGTTTTCTCAGGGTATATGCCCAGGAGTGGGATTGCTGGGTCATATGGTAGTTCTATTTTTAGTTTTTTAAGGAACCTTCATACCTTTCTCCATAGTGGCTGTACCAATTTACATTCCCACCAACAGTGCAAGAGGGTTGCCTTTTCTCCACACCCCCTCCAGCATTTATTGTTTGTAGATTTTTTGATGATGGCCATTCTGACCAGTGTGAGGTGATACTTCATTGTAGTTTTGATTTGCATTTCTCTAACAATTAGTGATGTTGAGCATCCTTTCATGTGTTTGTTGGCAATCTGTGTATCTTCTTTGGAGAAAAGTCTATTTAGGTCTTCCACCCATTCTTGGATTGGGTTGTTTGTTTTTTTGACGTTGAGCTGCATGAGCTGTTTGTATATTATGGAGATTAACCCTTTGTCAGTTTGCAAATATTTTCTCCCATTCTGAGGGCTGTCTTTTCATCTTGTTTATGGTTTCCTGTGCTGTGCAGAACCTTTTAAGTTTCATTAGGTCCCATTTGTTTATTTTTGTTTTTATTTCCATTTCTCTAGGAGGTGGGTCAAAAAGGATCTTGCTGTCATTTATGTCATGGGGTGTTCTGCTTATGTTTCCTCTAAGAGTTATATAGTGTCTGGCTTTACATTTAGTTCTTTAATCCATTTTGAATTTATTTTTGTGTATGGTGTTAGGAAGTGTCCTAATTTCATTCTTTTACATGTAGCTGTCCAGTTTTACCAGCACCACTTGTTGAAGAGGCTGTGAGGACACACAAAACATAAATTTTGTATTCAGCTTTTTTTCACCATATCATAAGCATTTCCCCATCATTATAAAAATTATTTTTAAAGATAATTTTACTGGCTGCATAACATCCTCTCAATATAATCTCAATGCTATATTTTGTCCTTTGCCCTTTTATCCTTCTATCACTTAGTGAGATTTTTAGTCATTTTAAATCATTTTATATGTCTTTATAGATTAAAAATCACCTGTTCTATTCAAAAATATTTCCTCGATTATGTGTGTTTTTTAAATCACTTAAGATTTTTTTGATGTATAGAGGTTTTTAATAACAATTATGGCAAATATATTGATCTTTGATTTTTTTGTAGTTGCTCATTGTATTTTTTTTCTACTTTTGGTTTTTCCCCGTTGCTTGTTAAGCTTTGACATTTTTCCTCACATAGCAAAAATTCACCTGTATTTTCTTCTTTTTTTAAAAGTAATGTGTAATATTGATTATTGCTAAAATTGAATGGTAAGTACATGGAAACTCATTATACTATTCAACCTACTTTTGTATATGTTTAAAACCTTCTGTATTAAAAATAAACAATAGAAACTGTTCTGGTTTATTTCTATCCTGTAGAGACTGACTTTTTCTAAATTACATCCTTTCTGGTCTCTGATGGAGACAGTACTGACTTAAGTGTTAATGAATAATAATGGCATTACGCCAGTTGCTCCCAAGGTTTAGCATCCACAAGAATCACCTAGGATATTTGCCCTAAGATTTTAATTCAAAAGGGCTGGTGTAAGACCTAGGAATTTGCATTTTTAACAAGCCCTAGGAGTGATTATGCTGAGATAGTCTATGGACTACACTGGAATTATGTGCTCCATATTTTAAAATTAGATGAGCGATTTGAACACATGGTGCTGGAACACATGGTGCTGGAACATTAAAACAACAATTTTAATCCATATCTTTCACCATATATGTAAATTAACTCAAAATGGATCATATAAAAAAAATAAAAATAAATGGATATAGACCTAAATGTAAAACCTAAAACTATAAAACTTCTAGAAGAAAACATACGAGAAAATCTTTGTGGCCTTGGGTTATGCAAAAATTTCTTAGAACACTGAAAGCAGGATCCATAAAATAAGAAATTTAAAAATTGGACCTAATGAAAATTTAAAACTTCTGCTCTTTGAAGGACACTATTATGAGAAGAGAATGAAAAAACAAAGGAGATATGTGGATAGCAAGTAACCAAATGAAAAGATGACTAACATTATTAGTCATTAGGGAAATGCCGAATTAAAAATTAAAATTGAAAACCACAATGAGGCACTACTACATACCTATAGAGTGGCTAACATTTGAAAAGACACACAAGAATTGGCAAGGGTTAGAGGAACTGGAACTTTTATACACTGCTGATGGGGGTGTAAAATGACATAACCACTCTGGAAAACAATTTGGCAGTTTCTTAAAAAGTTAAACATACACCTATAATGATGCAGCCACATGATCCAGGCATTCCATGCCTAAGTACTTAGCCAAGAGAAAGGAAAGCATATGTCTATACAAAGACTTAAATGCTCATAGTAGCCTTATTTATAATAGCCCCAAACTGAAAACCCCCAAGTGTCCATCAACAAGTAAATAAATAAACAAGTTATTGTATATGCATAAGATGGAAAACTATCCATCAGTAAAAAGGAATTAACTGTTGATGTATGCAACACACATGAATCTCAAAATAATTATTCTGAGTGAGAAAAGGCAAACCAAAGCGTACATGCTTTATAATTCCATTTACATAAAATTCTAAACAATACAAACCGATCTATACTGACAGAAAGCAGATGAGTGATTGCATAGGGAAGGGGGTAGAGGTGGAAGGGAGGAATTACAAGGGATCACGAGGAAACTTTGGGGGCTGAGGGATATTTTCATTATCTTGATCATGGTGATAGTTTCATGAGTATACAGATATGTCAAAAATAAAACATAAAATTTGATTAGAGATTCTAGAAGATCGGGGTCTTCTTGACTTCCTTTCCCTCCTACCCCCTTCTGGGATAACTCAATTTCCTAAGGTGACTATTGGCTCTTGGAGCAAAACCTAGCAGATGAATTACCAGAAGAACAGTGCACTAGTGAGGTATAATAAATTTGTTGTGTTGTGTTTTGTTTCATTTTGTGGTGAGCCCATGGAAAAATCAGTCTGTCCATAAGGGGCTACTTCTGTCATGCTTTGTGTTCCCCAGGAAGAAGAATCCAAGATGGAATTTCCTCAGGATCAACCCCTGAGGAAGAGAAGCAGCAGGATGGGGTAGGGCAAGAGGTCAGCTGTGATGCAGGCCTGGCAGCTTCAGCTAACCCCACACACTCTCTGGAGCTCAAAAGGCAGTAATATTTATAATTAAATCCAAATAGATGATAATCATGTGACTAAAAGTTATAACATGCATACTAGATAGCAATGAGTTCAGGGTGAGGCTTGGTCCAGTGTTCAAGGGATGTTACCAAAGGCCCAGTTTCCTGCTGTCTCTCTGTTCTGCCTTCCACACATTCAGCTCCATGCTCAGGCTCCATTCAGAGGTCTCTTCAGTTCCTGACATTTATGACAAAAAAGGAAGTCTGTGGTCACACACCCCACATCCTCCCACCCAAAACTCCAGTGGAAAAGAGATCAAAAGTCTAGTAACTCCTGTGAAAAGCAAAAGACTTCTCTAAAAAAAAAAAAATTTTTTTTTCTTAATCCAGCAGAAGTCTCTTCACATCTCTTCAGTTGGGCTATGTTCCCATACCTGAACTAACTTCCCTGGTCAGGAGACTGGCCTAGACTCGGCACAGCCCTGAAACTCAGGTGGGATCAACTCCTCTGAAATGGAGGAGGTGGATTTTCATAGGACACTTGTGGGTATTTGTATCAAGAAGTAGATGGAATAGATTCTGAACCACAGACAAGATGAGTACTCTAGTGGAACAACAGTGATTTAAAGCAAAGTCACAAACACTGGGGGACTTTTAGGGACAAGATCAATAAAAAGGGCACTTTCTGGAGTATAGGGGACCATTTGATGGCCACTCCAGCATCATCACAATTGGCCAGCTGACCCTGCTTACTCACGCACAATCTGTTTTCACTTTCCCCACAAGTAAACATATCCTCATCCTTTCAAATTAAAAACTACAAGAAATGTCAAAAATGAAAAAAAAAAAAACATTTTTAAATTAAACTCTATTAAAGAAATGCTAGTTCAAAAAAGACATAATTGGGCTCTCTAAAACCTGGCAGCTCCCAAACGCCAACAAGTTTTTCTCTTCGCAAGTCTGTTCTCAGCCATTCCAAGAAAGGAACGGAGAAGAACAGAGCTATATCATTTTGATGACAACCCACTTCTAATCCACAGGATCATATGCCTTTGCACCCTGTTCAAAGGAAACTTGGCCTAAAAAGAATGAGTTTCATAACAAACCAGCCACTCTGAGAATAGAGGTGAGAAGAGATCGGGGCGGGGAGGGGCGGGGCGGGGGGGGCGGGGAAGAATCCGAGACATGCCTGAGGAGTTGGCGAGTTTAATTGCCAGTTCATATACAACTTTCACCATCGTGCTCAGTGACCCAAGGGACTTGGCTTCTGGTCTCTCAGTCGAACTCTTATTCAGGAGTAGAAAATAATAAAATCCGGAAGGTGTTTTGTCCTTCTTGAGATATAGAAAAAAGGAGATTTTTTTTTTGAGTCACTGAGGCAAATACAATCATTTCAAGGAAAATAGATTACTAGGAAAGGTCAGCATCTGCATGACCATCTTCGTTATCCTCATCTAACTTTTATTAAGTGCATGGTTTACAAGACATGCCAAACTCCCTCTTTTTACAAAGCTTAGAACCAAGTATTCAAATGCATAGTTTTATTGGCAAATGAAATTTAGAGACAGAAGACAGAGGAAGGTTGTGAAATTGGGAAGTCACTATGAAGCAAAAACACAAAACATTTTTATATGAATAAAAATTCTACCTAAGTCAAAATGATATGCATACAATAGATGATTAAAAGGAGATTTGAAGACTAATATTTAGGAAATAATAGAATTTAAACCATATGCCAAAAATCTTTAAGAGGAAAAACAGTTATGTGGCCAGAGAGACTATCCAGTTGATTTTCTTTCCCATGAATGTGTTTCAGTGGCACTATTCCTTAAGCCTCTTCTTTTATTTCTCCTTCTCCCTCCACTATCTCTAAGTAGTTACCATTTCAAGCAAGCTTCACACCCAAGAAGTTACTGCTGTTAATGAAGCAAATGGTAGTAATGAAACTCACAGTGGGGGAAAAAAAAAAAAAAAAAAAAACTGTTTTAACTATCTAAGTTCTAATAAAGCTTCTTACAGATTAAAACCATGTAGGTAAAATGTGCATAATGCTTACTTTTTTCATGGAGCTTTGATGAAATAAGCAAAAAGACATGAAAAATTATTTGCATTCAACCAATCCTTTCCCCTCATCACCCTGTCACCCAACAGGCCACTAAATACACTAGAGGATGATTCTGGGAAACAGAAGACATGCTCCTTTGGTTCTCTTGATTTTCTTTCGTTTCTGTGAATTTAATTTTCTGTTCGAGCATGTGTCTGAGCTGGGGCAGACAGATTGGTGCAGGGTTTCTTAAAAACAATTTTTTGCTCCATCAGACACAATATATTCTGCTGAAAGAGAAGAAAGCACTATACCCCAGGGAAAAAAACTTTCCCGAAAAGTTTGTTCCCTCAAAACTTTACAATGGAAGAAGGCATCCCTCTTGGGTGATTTAATTTAATTGCTAGGTTTTTAAACTTTTGTTCTGGGGAAAATTAAGCAACCATCAGCCGCATTTCATAGACAAATACCACTTTTTGGTAGATAGAACACAAAACTAGGAATCGGAAAACCAAAAAAAGAATCCTGGCACAGCACTGGGTGATTTCATCTCCACATGCCTAAATTTCCTGTTTGCAAAATGAGATAGAGCTTCCCACTCGTCACTTCTTTCTTGGAGATGCTGTGAGGACTAATAGTCTTCACTCTGATTTTTTTCATCCAAGAAGCAGAGATTTTTAATGGTGCAAAAGACGCATCTTGGTATGGAAAGGGCAACAGAGACATGATTCTGTGCTACATTCAATGGCCACAGAGGTAAGGCATGATCTGTGCTCTTGAGTGGCTAAATCACAGGGGCATCAGATATTGAAATAGGTAATTGAACATAGGAAATGTCAAAGTACACAGGGGCATGGATCAAACTGAGCTGAGTCTTAAGAGGTAGGGGACCATGGAGGTTAAACTACAGGCTCCAGATCCTGATTCTAAAACCAGACTTCTAGCTGAGTGAACTTGGGCAAGTTTCTTAACTTCACAGTGCCCCAGTTTCCTTATCTGTAAGAAGGAGACAATAATAGTACCTCCCTCATAGGGATAATATATATAGTGTTTAGAACAGTCAATGCCTGCCATGTAAGAAGTGGTATGAGAAGGCAATAGAGAGTCACTAAAGAATTTTAGATAAAGCAACATGGTCAGATGTGTGACTTGGTAAATAATTAAATGAAGATGCTGACAGAATATGGTAGATTGTTTGCAAAATGGCCACAATTATTTCCCTCCCTGTATTCACTCTTCATAATGTCTTCCGGAGATTCCCCTATTTAATATGGGTTGGCTTTGGATTTGCTTTCTAATAAAAATGTAACCAAGTTATATTGTGTCAGTTCCAAGCCTAAACTTCAAGGGGTCCTATGTTCTTCTGTTTACTCTCATGGCACCCTGCCTCCACCATGAACAAGTCCGCACTAACCTGCTGGAGGATAAGAGGACACACAGAACAGGGACAAGCTGCCCAGCTGAAACCATCCTGGTCCAACCAGCCCCCTGCTGACCCAATAACTGTCCATAGAGCCCAGTCAAGACCAACTGCCCAGCTGACCACAACTTTAACTGCCAACCTGCAGAATCATGAACTAAATAAGCAGTTGCTTTTTAATCCATTAAGTTTTTGGAGCAGGTTGTTCTGCAGCAATAGCTAACTGATATACATAGTACAGAATTTTAAATGACTAAATTCAGATACTAGCCCTAAAATGGTTAATATACACGTGCACATGCTGATGAAAACATGATGAGTTTGATAATGATGTATTTTTATTAGTAGGGAATTCTACATTTTACAGTGAACTTTCATGGGAATTATCTCACTAGTATCAAAAACAACCTTGAAGTCATCTGAGACAGGTATTATTATTCCATTTCATAGAGAGGTTGGCAATATCCATAATCATGCAATGGGAACCATATCACTCTGCTGCCCAGGAAAATAAACAAAGATGTCATTGATCTTCTTCATGAATTTATTCAACAAATACTTGAGTTTTCTACTTGCGAGGCACCGTGCTGAGTACCTGGAATAGAGTGGGGAACACACCAGTCATAATCCCCACCTTTGTGGAGTGTTAGTAAGGGACATAGGTGGATTAACAGACAAGCGCCAAACAACATGTTGAGTGTTACGATAGCAGAAATACAGGGTGCTCTCAGAACTTAGGGAAACAGGGGAAGCTTTCCAAAAGAAACAACATCTAAACTGAAATTCAAAGAATGACTGGGAATTGGCCAGGCAAAGAGAGAAGATAAAGTGATCTGAGTGAGGAGGAATAGCATATGCAAAGTCATGAAGGTGCTCAAGGCATGTTCTTGGAACTGAGAGTAACTACTCAAGTTTATAAGCTGTTCATACATGATATGAGTGGGGAGAGGGAAGCTGGAAGCAATAGCAGAAGTTTGTCCTTACAGGATTCATGGAATTTGGCCAGTATTTTGAAGGCAAGTGGAAATCATTTAAAACATTTTAAGCAGGGCTATGGCATGGTCAACTTTGCATTTTAGAACACTAACTCCGGCTAGAATGTAAGGATAGAATGGAGAGAGGTGAAGAGTGAGGAGAGGCTGGGAAACAATTTAGGAAGCTGTGGCAGTAATTCAGGTAAAGGATGATGATGCCCTGAGACAGGGTAAGTGGCAATAAAGAGGAAGAAAAGTGAATAGAATTAAAAGATGTTTAGGAGATAGATGCAAGAGCCTTTGGTGTTTAATTAGATATTGGTGAGTGGAAGGCCTACCCCAGATTGCTGCCTTGGACAAGTTAGTGAAAGGTAGTGGTGTTCATTGGTTCCTTGAGATGGAGACACTGGAGAGGAACTGTTTGGGAGGAAGACATACTAACTCCAGTTTTAGGTGTATCGAGTATGATGTTAGTGTGAGATGTTCAAAAGGAGAGGTCCAGTAGGCAGTTGAGGAAAACAGGGATGTGAAGAAGGGTGAACTTAGTCTCTGTGGTCTCTTGAAGAATTGTGGGTACTTTGGAACAACTACATTCAATGCAGCCTAGAAAGACAGTTTAGCAGCAATGGTATGAAGTGGGGTGTGCCTTCTCTCTAGGCCCACAGGAGTAAGCAATTTGATGGACAGCTTCTAGAGGGTTTACACCTCAGGATCAGGGCTGGGTATATGCAGTAAGTGACAGGAAGCTAGCCATCCTAAAGCTTCTAATGCATGGGAGTGGATGGTGCTCAGAGAGCAGCAGTTTTATGTTCTGGCCCCCAAAAGAAGGCAATGATCTAATTAGGTTACCCCTGCTTCTCTCTACCATATAAATTGGGATAATCTACAATTCACACCAACTCATTTCATCATAAAAACATCTCTATGATATCAGCAAAACAAATATTACTAGCCCCCATTTCACAGGGGAAGGCACTAAAACTCTTAGAAACTTTCTGGCTCTCATAATTAGTAAGTGGCAGAGTTGGGATACTAGAATTCCAGGTCTCTTTTTCTAAATCCAGCACTTTTTTCATTAAAAAGCGATAAGAATAAACAGTACATAACATATTAGCTAGAGACAATTAGAAAGAAGAATTAAGATAACTTCATAATTTCTGGTACAGAAGACTTAAATACTAGTGATGTCTCCAGTCAAAATTGAAAACTTGAGGATGGAAGGAGACTGGCTGGGCATATGACTTCACTTTTGAACTGAAATTGCCGGGCAAAAAGTGACTAGGCAAAGTCTAACTAGAACAGCTCTTGTTTCTCTGTAGCTGTAAATCAAGGCCCATCCTTTGGATAATCAAGATGGAAGCTAGGGCTTTTCACAAAATCATCTCCTCAAACATTCCCATGTACACAGTCTTTATTAAGGGAACAATTAAGAAAGGACCACAGTATATTCTAAAGGCAATGTTCAAGTGAATACAGTTAAGAAAATAAAATAAGGATATTGCTTAAGAAAGTTAACCCTGTCTCTAAAAATAGCTCCTGAGCTTGACTTAGAATACATTTAATTGTATTTCCAGGTTACCCACGAGGTAAAGGGCAGTATTTCTACTCACTTACTGAGAAGCATGTAAGTCTTAACTGATAAATGTGTTTAGATGAAAGGAGCAAAAAAGGGTGTTATTTATTAGAAAATACCATAACTAGAGCATCTCAGGCTATATTTTCTCTTACTACTTTTCTGACATTTTCTTTGAAGGTCATGGAGATGACCGAGTGCAAAGAGGTTCACAGTATTTGGGGTTATTTATGCAACTTCCTGTGGACATACAATTTAAGCTTGACCAGTCTGATCATTCTGGAATGAGCCCTGGCCAAGTAGTAGGGATTAATCTGCCAGGAGACAGTCTTCAATAAATTATTCGGTTGGAATTTTTTTCTCTTTTCCTGGTTTAAAACATTTTCCTCCAATAAATAATCTAGTTGTACACTGGAAAACGAAAATGACTGACCTCCTCAGAAAGTAAAAGAAAGTCTGAAAATGGAAACTGGAGAGTTTCCCCTTCTAGTGTCCACTGAGTGAGAGAATGTAGTTATTTATTTGAAATGCCAGCAGATGGGCTCCCATGTAATGAAATATTTATTGAAATTGCTTTTTTGGCCCTCTACAGTTGTTGATAAGGTTTAACAAGAGTCAGGTAAGGAAAGCAGAGTGAAGGTATGTCTATTTATTTATTTATGGTTCAAGCAGCTTCGACCATAAGGCTTACATTGGGAAATCATACAGGCAGGGCCATACATGACTGACAATAATAGCTATTTTCCATTTTTGTTGCATCGTTGGCCACAGCTCAGGAAAATCAATCTTAAAGGATTTCTATATTTGCTTGGTTCTGTATTTAAGCCTTTACTCTCTTGTTAAGATATATTTGTGTTAGTTTTAATTAAAGTTCACAATGTTGAGTACTTACTCAATATTTTTTCAGAATTCTATCATCAATATCTTCATTCTATTTTTTGTTATCTAGTTTTTGTTTACCTGTTTGTTTCTCTAGCCTTTCTATACCTTGAGAATCAGTTTTATTTTACCAACTCAAGCTAAGGCCATTTTCTACTCCTTCTCACTTTGAGGAATATAGATCTAGCCAAATTAAGATCATGCCTGTTCAAATTTTAACAATGACCCTGCAAAAGCAATTTCAAAACAATTCTTAAAATAAAATATCTGTATGAGCTATGCTCAGAAAGAATGAGAAGTGTTTAGTGTTCTTAAACCACACATATACCAAATAAAGACATTCCAGTGAGAAAAGGGGCATCTCTGCTCTTCAGAGATCACTGGGTGATACTGGGGCTGTGTGAATTTTCATGATATTCATCATGATTTATTGACAAAGCTTGAGAAAGTCACTAACTGGAGGTTTCAAGAAATAGTCTCCAGCATTACTTTAAAAGCATTCCAACATGTTTATTTTTGCTATTTCTGGACTTTAGAAAGCTAATAAGTTAATAGAAACATAGAATTTTACAGTTTAAGATAGGTTTAGAAACCATCTAATCAAAATTCCTCAATTTATGAGTAAGGAAACTGGGATCCAGAAGCATTAAGTGAATTGAACAAAGGCACGTATTAAGCTGCAGAGCAGAAACTCGAACCCAGGTCTCTTGACTCCTGCTTCAGTGTTTTTCAACAACATCAAATGATCACATCAAAATCACACACACACGCATGTATAGTTGGAAAACCAACTATATACATGAGTCTAATAACGTTTTCAAAGATCACACGTGATTTGAGCAAGCTCATGACCTCCATATGTGTTTCAAACAGTATAGTGGAGGTGATGACATGCTGCCCAGATCTGCCCTCCAAGACTAGGCCCTCATTCCCCCAGCTTCTGGGAGAGCTGGCAGTCAACACTCTCAACAGAGTCTCTCTTCTGGACTTGCCTTGGCCAAAGAGGGTCCTAAGTTAAAGCCCTGCATTGAGTGTCTGGGCAATACCAGGGTATAAAACCCCTGCTCCCTTACCCCAAATTGGAAGCCTTCCCAGCTCCAAAGCTCCTCCTGGGCTTGGATTAGGCTTTTGTTTCCCCTGCACTGCAGTGCAACTTCTTTCTCCCCAACCCTGCTTCCTTCACCCCCGCCCCAAGTGTCCATCCTGCAAGCTCTACTCCCCAAAATTCTGCCTGCCCTGCAAATCTTCATCTCACAGTCAGTCTCCCAGAGAAACTGACCAGAGACATACAGCATCGTGGGTAAGAGACATACAGCATCATGGGCTCTGTAATCAGACTGCCTGGGTTTAAATCCCGGCCCCGCCACTTTCCAGCTGTGTTACTCTTTAAATCTCTTTTTGATAAGTTTTTTTAAAAAAATAAGAGTAATATTAGAACCTACCACACAGGGCGGGTATGTATTATATGAGATAATCCACGAAGCCGTAGTGTAGTGCTTGGCACAGACTAATTGGCAGTATCAGTCAGGATGCTAAAGGAGACAGATGGCACATTCAAAATAAAGGACTATTTACAGGGGTGTGGGCAGAGCTAAAAGAACCATTAAGGAGTGGCAAGGCATCCAGGGACTAGCAACAGTGGGAAGCCAGTACCAGCCCTAGGCCGGACAGGGCAAGTAGTCAAACCAATGTTACAGATACACAATGTGACGTATACAGCCTGGAGAGAGTGGCACTGTGAAAGAGGCAACCTCCAACAGAGGCAAAGCAGGAGAGGAACTCAACTCTGCCAGACCATGAGAAGGGAGTTAGAGAATGAGGATAAATATAGTGGGTTCTTTCCCCTCCCACCCTCTGGTTTCCTGCTGGTCTGCCGTTGGTCAAACACAACCAGAAGATAGAGGCAAGAGATGCCAGGAGAACCAATACATAGAGATCAGCATTCCCATCCTCCCTTCCACCGTTCCCACCCCCACACACACTCCAAAGAACAGGGCAGGGCAAAGAAGTGCAGAAATGGATCTAGAGGACAAACTGCTAACAACCAGCATGGTAATCCTCAAATTTTAGCGATTATTCCAATTTCTGCAATTCCTGGCATACCCTATGTTTGGAGTCTTGCTGTTCATAAAACTTCAAGTTAATCTGAAGTTTGATAAGATGGAATTGAATTTTTTCTTTTAGAAAATCAACTCATCCAACCAGTCCAAGCTGCCCATAAGCACAATATCTGGCACATAGTAGGTGTCCAACATATGTTAATGGATGATTTGACTAATTGATTTAACATAAATGAAATAAAATTTTTTATAGAAAAAGTAAAGAAAATCCTTTGGGAGATATGATTTAACTTCAACATTCACAACATGCTTTTAAGTTACTGAAGCTTTTTAGAATTGTCAGGAATTGTATTCACTGACTTCCTTAAAAGAAAGTTATCAAATAAATGCAAGTTTGGATTGTTATTATTTCTCACCAATAGAATCAAAGTTTGCAAAAATAAAATTCTACGTTCAAACAAGACAGAAGACAATACTACAATACTACAATACTCCTCCCCCCGAAATGATTTTATCAAAGGTAAGAAAATAAATTCCACTGATGGGAAAGTCCTTTTTTTACCTGGGTGAGATCTTCAAAGGACATTTCAAGGAATGGAAAAGAGAACTGCCCTCTCTCCCACAGAGGAAGAAGAGTTAGGCACAAGGGCTAGATGTGTAGCTTTGGATATGCCACCTATCCTTTCTGAGTTTCAACCTTTCCTCTACAAACCAAAAAAATAATAAAGATTTTCTACCTCAAAGGACAAAATGGGGTCATTTCAAGTGCACAGAAGTGGTGGTATCGTTTCCTATGCTTATGTGCAAACACGCAACTGCCAAGGACCTACCTGTCTACCACCAAGGAAGCTTGGATGTTGCCATGCAAGGGTGACATTTCCCACTTCCATAGGGACAATAAAAAGTTACAGAGATCCCAGAAGTGTCCCATCTCTTAACTAGACTCTGAACTCTTCCAGTGTGGAGCCCAGGCCTTCTCCAAGGCATTCAACCAGGAGTTCTCAGACTGGGACCCATGCAATCTTTGAATCTCTCTGAAAAGAAGGATGAAAATAAGTTGTATTGTTCAGGGAAGATGATCCACTGATTACGTGAGACCCTAAAGAAAGATTAGGATCCCCTGCCCTAAGAACCATACCTAAGCAACCGCCCTAACCACGCTCCACCTGCTACCCACCACCTCCCCCCCTCCAGGCAATGGAGGGATCTAGCATCCCCCTGCAGTTAACCAACACTCCACATACACTTCACAAAGGTAAAGGATGAAGTTTTTATCTGTGAATATTGTGGCTTTACTTCTGGAAGCTTGAATATCAATTTACATAATTCAGTTTTCAGCGTATGCAGTCAGTTCTCACAGTCCAATGTCCCTTTTTATTATTATTTGAGATTTTGCTGAGGCAAATCTTTTGATTGCCTGAAGCTTTGCCTGCAAGCTTTATGCAGTAGAAGTTTTAAGACAAAAGTTAACATTTATGAAAATCTCAACTCTGAATTAAATGCAATATCCAGAAAATGTTTCATTAATAAAGTAGTTCTAAGATTTGTAAAGTAAGCTAGCCTGATTTTTTAATTCAAATATAGTTAACTGGATGTTTTCACAACCTCGAAAATCATATTTTATTCGAATTTAAATTCTTGGTTTGGGGTTTCTTAGGTAAAGAGAAGGGGAATTTCTCTTTAATTTGATTAGTGTAATGATAATAATGTTATTTAATTATTTAACCAGCACATATATAGCATTTTCTATGTGACAGACATTCTTCCAAGGACTTATAGCTATTAAGTTTATTTAATCCTCATAACAAGCCTATAAGATAGGTAATATTATTATGCCCCTTTTATAGATGAGAAAACTAAAGCACAGAGATAGTGGTTAAGCAACATGCCCAAAGTCATATAGCTAGTAAGTGGCAGAGCCAGGATTCAAACTCAGGCAGAAACAATAATAGCAGCCACAATAAAATTGAGATTACTTAATAGTTATTGAATACCTACTGTGTGCCAGGCATTAGGCTAGGCGTTTTCCCTACATTGTCTCATTTAATTCTCACCATAACAATATTAGATAGGTACTAATTTTAGCCCACTTTACAAATGAGCAAACAAGCCCAGAGATGTTAAGTAAGTTGCCCAAGACAACGCAGCTAGTAAAAGGCAGAGTCAAGACAATCCAAGTCTGCTGACTCCACAGCCTGGGCTCTTCATTACCGTGTATGGATGTACAGCTTAGTAAAGAGAGGTCATTAGGCTCTGTCAGGCAAAACAGTATGAAAGTTTGATAAGAGACTAAACACCGCTCAACCTGTAAGCTTCCGCTCACTTTTTGTACCGTATAACTGAAAAGGTCAAGGATGCTGGATTCTTTGGCTCCCCTCTCCTCCCACAGGTTCTCCCAAGCGTGCCTTAGTCTTCTAGCTGCCATCCTGGAAGTAGTTTCGTGCCTCTCTCTGAGGGACTTCAGTAAGAGTGAGGGACTTCAGTAAGAGTGGAGGAATCCAATGTGCTATGCTCAGATATCCTGTCCATGGGCTGTGGCAATCAGAGGTGACAAGTCACAGACACCTCCCAGCTCTCACAGCAGCTGGAGTCCTCCACCCCCACCTTCAGAATCCCCACAGGTTTTCCCCCCAAGAGACTGCTGTTAATCTGGTCTCCTGGCCCTGGGGGATGAGAACCTGGGCCAAGGTATGTGACAACAGAATAGCAGAAGTCAACAACACAAATAACAAAAATGCATTTCAAAGGCTCCATGCCTTACAAAGCTGCTTCATATATGTATTGTCTCGTTTGGGCACTTCCTATGGGAATTACTGGAAACTGAAACTGGTTCTAAGAAATATTTGGTACTTCTGAGTTTTTCTATTTACCTTTGGCTTCATTATTATTATGTATTCCATTTCCTATAATGGTATTAAATTTATATTTGAACTTTTTCTGTTTACTTAGCAAGAGACTGATGCTTCCTCAAAACATACAATATTTAATTCTACCAGGATAGTTTATGTGACAAAATATTATCATCTTGCCACAAATACTAAGTTTTACCCTCAATTTAGATGGAATCACAAGCTTGGCTTAAATGTGGATATAGGACTAAGCACCTGGGGTCATGAATTTCTCCAACATATATACATTGAATGACTGTGTCCACCCAGAATTCACATGCTGAAGCCCTGACCTCCAATGTCATGGTATTCAGAGATGGAGTCTTTGGGAGGTAATTAGGTTTAGATGAGATCATGAGGATGGGACCCTCATTATTGGATTAGTGCCCTTATAAAAAGAGATGCCAGAAAGCTTGCTTACACTCTCTCCACTTCCAAACAAAGAAGAGGCCATGTGCTTTCACCAGAAACCAACCATGCTGGCACTCTGATCTGGGAATTGTAGCCTCCAGAACTGTGAGAAAATAAATCCCTGATGTCTAAACCACCAGTCTGTGGTATTTTGTTATGGCAGTCCAAGCTAAGACTAATGTATGTACATGGACACAGTATAATAAGTATTACATATAGACACACAATACTGATAGATATTGATATACACATATCAGAAAGTGAAGAAGAAACTTGTTATTGCAAGTTTATCTAAATAAATAGATAATAAATGACAGTGCTCCAGAAGTGACAATCCAATACCTGAAGGCATTTTAGCAACAGAAATTTTTAAAGTAAGAAATTTTCTCAAAAATAGTTTGTGAGTCAGGCTCCAAAATAAGGTAGAGAGTCTAAATGAAGCAACCTCAGAAATAAGTTGGACAGAGATGGTAGAAAAGGAGGCTGCCCAAGGAGCCTTGATAGTGGACAAAAGAGAGTGGCACAGGTGGTGGAGGCTTTGCTTCAGCCTCCAGTCTGAAGGCAATGTGTAAGGTAACGTGTAAGTAACAGGAGGCAAGGTTTTGTGGAAGGGAGCTCACCTCAGTGCTGAGGAGGAAGGAAATCCAAGTTTTCTTTTGACAACTTGGCCTTTCATGGCCTTAATGTGGCTAGCTCTCCCACTGGAGTGCATGGTTGGAGTAGAAGAGCAGGGCCAAAAGCCCTAGGCACTTGCAAGCTTGGTCTCAATCTATTGAGCCCCCTGGTGAGTTAAATGGCTCAGTTGAAAGGTACCTTTGGGGAGAATTATCAATGTTAGAAAAGATGGAGAACAAACCTCCACGAGCAGTTCCAAGAGAAACATTTCTACAGAGCCATAGAAAATAATGAAAGGTAAATCTGCCAGAACAAAACAGACATTTTATTCAATAAGTTTGGTATTACAAATGCTTAAATAGTGAGATTTTTTAAAGACTGCTATTAGATCTTCCAAAGCCTTTGGCAAAATTAGTCAGATATCACTTTAAACTGTCTATATTAGTCAGGTGTGAGCAAGAAAAGTGATACTACAAGCAAGGAAAGGTTAGAAAAAAAAAAATCCATGATGTATATACTAATTCATCCAGCTTTAACAGGGGCAGATACAATTCCAATCTTAAAATTTATGACAGTTTTTTATACTTTCTTCAGAGCTATTTTTAAATATTTTATCTGAAGTTTGATAACTAAAATATCAATTCCGTTTCTATCCTAGAACTCAAATTTCCAAGACAAATGTAGCCTATTGAAACCATCAAAGCTGAGAAAACTCACAGAATTGCTGATCTTTAGGGTTGCTACATTAGACTGATCACTTTGGCTGAGAATTCAGCCAGACTGCAGAAGAAAACTTCAGATTTTAGGAAGAATGAATTATTGCCATTGAGTGATTCAAACACAAGATGAAATTGAAAACTCAAACCAGTATTTCCCTAATTTTTTTTGCTGTTATAGTTGATAAGTTCTCAGCATTCAGCATATTAAGATGTTTCTGGCTGACAAAATAGAATTAGATTTCTACCTACATGGGCTCAATGGCTGGTTTGCTAAATTTCCTACTGTTGGTATTTTCTATTGAGTTGAAATAATTAGTGCAAAAGACGTGGCATTTTTGAACTTTGAAAATTGGAGGTTGGCTTGCATCATGATCTTGGAGCTATTAAATCCAGGAAAAACCTGGGGCCCTTCCTCATGAAGGGACTTCACGTGGACTTTTTTTTTTTTAATCAAGCTGGGTAGAGAGAATGATGAACCAGTGCCAAACTGGAAGACGTTTTCACTAACATTTATCTAGTGTTTACTATGTAGCAGACAGAGCCTAATCCCTCACTCATAATTCTAAAATTCAAAAACCTTTGTCAACCAGGTTTTTTCGTAACTCAATTGGCAGCAAAACTTGACCAAACTCATTTTGCAGCAAAATCTGATCTGATTTTAGAAGGTGTTAATGTCTGATTACTAATCAGTGCCCTAGATTCCATTGGGGGTATTATGTAATATATGGTATATTATGTAACATATACATATAATCACATGTACCATATTATCTTCCTAAAATCTAAAATGTTCTCAGTTCCAAAACACATGTGGCCCAAATTATTTCAAGTAAGGAAAGTCTCACACAATTATCTAAAGTAAGCACTTCCAATATTCCTAATTTATAGATAGGAAAACTGAGAAAAAGAGAGTATAAACATATTGCCTAAGGTGACATATATAATAAGAGGTAGAGCCGAGATTTGAACCCAGGCAGTCTGGCTTCAGAATCTATGCTCTTAATTGCTGCACCACTATGCCACCTTTAGTCATCTGCTAATGGGGTACCTTTAAGAAAATTTTTTTTGTTTGTATTATATAGAGATTTGAAAGCAAAAGAGAGAGGATATATTATCCTTAGATATGATTAGCAGCCTCCCCTATCTTTATCAGCCAGGATCCAGCTAGGAAAACTGTATCCACCCCAGGTGGACAAATGTCAAGGGAATTTAAAATGGGGAACAAGTTACAAAGTTATAGGAAGAATCTAAAGGCCTAAAAGGGGACTATGAGGCAACCAGAATTTAGCAAGACTCAGAAAGCTATCACTACCTCTAGGGCTGAAATAGCAAAGGGAGAAGGTAGCCTTACCAAAAGCCAGGAGCCAAGGTCAACAAGAGCTGTTGACGCCAGGGACTGAGGTGCCGTCCTACAAAAGCAGTAGTCAATGTCCTGAAGGATGAGGATCAAAGCAAAAATGAAAGGGAAAAGTATCCTGGCTTCTCCTTTTCTTCTGCCCTCCAATCCCCCTTAAGAATCTCCATTGTCTATACCTAGCTAGAAGCCAATTAGCAATGGAGCCTGAAAAATGAGGTCAACCCTCTATGCTACAGAGTGGAGCAGAGAGAAAGAGCAAAAAATTCAGATTGGAGGGCACATGATCAAATGACTATTACCCATGAGGTTGAGAGTGAAAAGATCGGAGAACAGATTAAGGATTGGTCTGAAAAGATTTAACAGGTGATTGCAAAGACAAACCCTAACAAAAAGTTTTTTCCACATCTATTAAATAATACATTAAGGACCTTCTTTATACCAAGTATGATCAGTGATGAAATGTAAGCTTCTAGAGGGCAGAATATTAACATTAAATTTTTAACAAAAATAAAATTTAAGCAACATAAAGGGTCTTGAACTTGAGTACAAAGAGTCAATTGTATGAGATAAAAAGAGGGCTATCTCAGCAGCATGTACAGAAAAGGACTTAGAGGCTTAGCCAAGAGTAAGGTCTATGAGTCAACAAGACAAAGTGACTCTTAGAAAAATCTAATTGAATCTTGGGCGGCATTAGTTAAAGCAAGGTATTAAAACATGGTAGGTAGTATTCCTATCATAAACCGGTCAGATCATCTTGGAATGACTTCTGGACTTCCAGTTATAACTTTAAGAGGGATATAAGTCAACCAAATTATGCACAAAAGATAAAGTAGTAAAGCCGCTCAAAACCATGTTCTGTAAGCAAAAATTGAAAAGCCTGGAAATCTTTAACCTGGAGAATAACAGGGTAGGAAGGTATATAAACACACATTTCAAATAATTTAAGAAATATGTACAGGGGTGTTAACAACCGCCCACCTACTCCACTTGAAAGACATGCTGCCTCTACCACCATCCTGCATCCTAGGTACCAATGAAATGGCCATGCTTTATATCACACAATACCATTCCAATCAAGGTGAACTAGGAGTTGACATACGACTATCGCTCAAAGGCAGCCAGTCCATAAGCCAGCCACCTATGCCAGCACCTGGAGTAAAAAGGTAAGCTGGACC
Organism: Balaenoptera ricei; assembly: GCF_028023285.1. Lineage (NCBI taxonomy): Eukaryota > Metazoa > Chordata > Mammalia > Artiodactyla > Balaenopteridae > Balaenoptera > Balaenoptera ricei. Next base: position 75,524,641 of record NC_082641.1, read on the forward strand.
TCACTCTCCCTAAATGGGAATCTGTATTAGAAAACACAGAAAGACTGAACCAGTTAGTAATAAAGGCAAAAGCTAAAAGGAAGCCAGCAGACAGAGTTGGCCCATGGTAAACTAAGACCATGTGTCAACTAAAATGATGAGAGAGCAAAACACTTTGTGAACAAAGTTCAGCAGCAGAGGGAAGAAAACAGAGCAAATTTCAGAGGGCAGCCAATGAGCTGAGAGAGAGAGAGAGACAGAGAGAGATCCTGGAACACTGATTCTGTTCCTGCTATCTTCTCTCTCTTTTTTTTCCATTCCATGTGAATCCTTATAATAAACTCCCTTTTTCTTAAGGTAACACATGTGAGCTTCTGCCCTTACAAATAACTAAAAACTAAAACAAACAGTTCTAAGAAAAATGAATTAAACCAGTCTTGAGGGATAAACACCACTTGGGGGGAGCTCCAGAGAGACTGGTTTCTTTCTAGCAGTCCATGAGTGTGGAACGGCTGCCTCAGGAAACAGTTTTGTCTAGCATGGAGAAGTCTAAGCACAAACATCCAGTCACACGGCGAGGACCTCAGCCTATCAGGCGGTGCCTGACTGAATAGCTTTCAAGGCTCTTCTAGCGCTGAGACTACACCCTCTGATTCTAGGTGGAAATTTCTATATCTTGAGGTAATAGAGATGGCTTTCACAATCTAAGAAAAGCATAACCTTCTAAAATAGAATTGCCTTTTGTTTTTCAGTTAGAATATTTTTCCACCCAGTGTTTTACCATTTTGAGCTTCTTTTCTTTCCAATAGGAAATAACAAGCCCAACTACAATTTCAAGTTCAGTAAATAATGTCTTAAGTGGTTTTGGTTTTGAGAAAAAGAACAGGTCATTTTGGCACTGATTTTTTTCCATTAATTTTTAAATTCACGTGTATTTTTCAGTAAATTTAGTTCATATGATTTAGATTTATTTACATTTAGCTCCCTAAAATGTGCGGTTAGCAATCTGATGACTATGCACCTTCTAATTAGTCTGTCTCAGAACCAGAAAGTCATGTGTTGCCAACACGACCAAAGTGAAATCCAGCTGACACAAATTTGGATACAAATCGAAAAAGCCATAAAATTCAAGACCATTCTAAACTTGGCAATAAAAGTTCTCTTGTTCACAGGAGTTACAGACAAAACAAGTTCCAAGTATAAAGTACTTAACAAATTTTTCATGCAAACATGTGGCACACAGATAAATGGCAGTGGGACAGCTGCCTCTCTCATTGCTCTGCTATCATGGTTACCTTGTGATCAGCTTGTGATTACAAGGGGTGCTGCTTCACATGAGGTTGTGTCTGCATCCCTATGAATCCGGGACCTAGTCGAGAAAGCCAGTCAACTGGTTGTCGAGCAGAGTGTAAACTAAACCACTCACAGTAGATAGAATGTTTCTCATTCATAGAATTAGATACTGTTGAGAGGAGTAGGAACTTTCGAGAAGGATCTTGGCCAACCCTTCACTTTACTAATGTGTTTTAAATGATTGGTTTGACATTCTATGTACATAACCTTTAAAATTCAAATGACATTGGTCCAGGCACAAGTTTAATTATAAAACTCAAAGCACATATGGAGCAGAGAACATTTTCTAGGGAAACCTAGAGAATTGTTTTATGGGTTGTTTTTTTTTTCACTTATTCTTGAGACCCACAATATGAAAATAGGTTTCCTCCTTAAAATGTGTTAGAAAGAGTGATAACACTACCGAGGTATATAAAATGTACATTTTATGTACAATTTATGTTGATAAAAATTCTAAACCTGCTTCAACATATCTCCATGTGCCAATTTTCTACAAGCCAACATTTCATAAATCATATTCAAAACAAATACCAAAAATACATAACTTGCATAATTAAACACTTACATATTAAATTTATACACAGGCATAATCTCTCCAATTTAAAGATATTTATCCATGCCAGGGTCTATGCACTCAGCAACAGTTGGGAAAAAATAAATAAATCCTTAACCAGAAGTCCTTTCCTTAGTGAGTTCACTGGTTAAAGGTTTGAGGCCACTGCCCTGTGTCTCCTTGGGCACCCTGCAAGTTAGAGACAGGGGCCTGAGGTAGTTCTACTTGTTGATCTTTCTCGCTCCCAGAAGTCTCTGATTATCCCACCCCATTTATAAGCTTTAGTCTTTGCTCATTGAGTTTCTTCTAACTACTGAGGTAGAAGATGGCCCATCAGGCTTGGACAGCCATTATCCTGACCCTTCAACAAATATCTTTCATTTTCTATGTCACTCATCATCCTCTGAGAAATCTGGTTGATCCTCACCATAAAACAAAGAGGAAGTACAATCTCAAAAGATTCAGTGGTTCTTGAGACATCTTCCTTCTTTTCTGTAATTTAAAAAATATTTCCTATTTAATGTCCTCTTCCCTGGGAAATTCCTCATTCTCCCCAAACCACTGGTCTTTCCCTCCATCTACCGGAACTGTACCTCATACTTCAGGACCCTACTTAAGTCTCATCTACTCTAGGAAATCTTCCCTGATCCTCCAGCTCTCTGTGATCCACCTCTACTTTGAACCTCTAATGTGCATACTCTCTACAACCCAGTTGCAGGCCCATGTTGTGTATAAGCTTAGATTTACTTGAATTGTTTCATCTATTGGTCTTATCTTCCCAAGTAGATTAGAGACTCCCAAGAAGAGCAAATTATGATTTATACTATTTTCACATTCCTACAGTGATCAGCAGATTGCACAACAAAGTAGGAGTCACATATCAGTTAATAGATTGATAAATATTGATAAATATTACAGTCCATGTCCACTTTACAAGTGATAATAAAGCAACTATTTTTATATCGCTGCAACTAGCTAGAGAAGATTCATTTCCTCTAAAATTACCATCTATAAAACCATAAATAAACTTTGCTTAAAAAATCATTCCTTCTAATAATAGACTAGTTTAGATAACAAGTATATAAGGTGCTGATCCCTGCCTTCCAGGAGCTCACATTCTCATGAGAGAGGCATGTCAATAAATTAAGATGCAATGTGAAAAATGCTCCCAAAGAGGCAAGGTTCCCCACATGAAAGGCCAGAGGTAAAGGAGTAACTTTCAGAGGTTTCTAATCAAACTCTACAATGTAATGATTCAAGTCCCTCACAATTTTGTGGATACAAATTCTGAACTAAATTTTTTTTCCATTTATCCTTACTGTATAAAACCAGAGTGCTTAAACAGTAAGATTTATCATTTTTATTGAACTTCATAGCAAAATAGGCAGTTCGATGAGAAATAACTTTGAAAATAAAAAAATTTTTAAGGTAAATTATATTTGAAGAATGTAAATTTGGAAAAATATACTATATGAAGTCATAGTAACGAAAGTATAGTTAGCTTTTTATTCAAATTAAAAGGCACACTCACCTGCAGCATCTGTTTACTTCAATCACATTATTTACTGTAGTTTTGCTTTTTCATGCCTGTGCAATTCCTTGTACATATGCCCGGGGACTGGCAGAGATTCAGCTGGCTTTTATTCAGCTCTATCTTTTGGTAAAAATTAGTGTAGGATGGAAACACTGTCTTTACTTATTTTGCCATCTCAATGTTACATGACAATGTCAAGATCTTGCTGCAGATCAGTGTACACATCAAATGTGTGTCTCAAAACTCTGAGCTTATTATGAATGCTCTTTTTCACATCTCCCTTTCACATTTCAGGATTTTATTATCCTTGTTATCTTTGTATAAAAATATGATAATTAGATTTCATTTTCTTTCAGAAGAGAGTGGAATAGAGCTCTGACATAACTTGCTTTGAACAAGTTCAGATGATAAGTAGTGTCTGGTAGCAGAGGAAAGCAGTAAGACTTACAGATCTAGAAAAGAAATTTAGAAGAGTCATTTCAATAAAGAGTGGTACAAAGTAGAAGTAGAAACAAGTACAAGATCTAGAGAGGAAAAAAAGAAAATGGGTAACATCTCTTCTTGAGTTTTCTCAATTATGGTTGATAGTTGAAGCAAAAATTACAATACTACCTGATGTGGTTCTAAGTGTGTATAGAAGATATATTGAAGACAATTATATTACAAAGGAAAATAGGAGTGGCTACCTAATATCAGATAGACTTCAGAGCAAAGAAAATTACCAGAGACAAGAGGGACATTAAATAATGACAAAAAGTCAATCTACCAAAAATGTATAGCAATCCTAAATATGTATTCACCAAACAACAGAGCTACAGAAAATGTGAAGCAAAAACTGGTGGAGCTAAAAGGAGAAATGGATAAATCTACAAATATAGTTGGATACTCCAACACCCCTCTTTAACAATTGGTATACCTAAGACAGATAATCAACAAGGATACAGAAGAACTCAATACCATTAACCAACAGGATCTAATTGACATTTGTTGAGTATTCCACCCAATAACAGCTGAACACACATTCCTTTCAAGAGCCTACAGATTATACATGAAGATAGACCATATTCTGGCCTGTAAAACAGACTTCAACAAGTTGAAAAGTACGGAAATCATTTTAGGGTGCGTACTTTCACCATAATGGGCTCAAACTAGAAATCAAAACCAGAAAGATCAGAGAAAAATCTCCAAACACTTTGAAACTAAATAACACACTTCCAAATAATCCATAGGTCAAAGGGGAAGTCTCAAGGGAAATAAAAGAATACATTGAACTGAATAACAATGGAAATACAACATAGCACTATCTGTGGGACACAGCTAAAGCAGTACTGAGAGGGAAATTTATAGCACTAAAATTCACATATTAGAAAAGAGTAAAAGTCTCAAACAATCAAAGCTACCACATCAAAAACCTAGAAAAGGAAGAGATAAATAAGCAAAATCAAGCAGAAGAAAGGAAATGTTAAAGAGCAGATGGATAAAATTGAAAAGGAGAAAAATAAAGAAAACCAATGAAACAAAAAGATATTTCTTAAAAAACATCAATAAAGTAGACAACCCTCCAACAAGACTGAAAAAAAAGGAAGATACAAATTACCAGTATCAGCAATGAAACAGGGGATATCACTACAGATTTTCAAGACATCAAAAGGGTAATAAGGGAATACTATGAACAACTCTACACACATACGTTTAACAGCCTAGATGAAACAGACTAATTCCTCAAGAACACAAACTACCACATCTCATTCTATATAAAACAGATAGTTTGAATAGGCCTATAACTATTAAATAAATTGAATTTGTAATTTAAAAACTATCCCCACCTGCCCAGTTTCTCAGGCCCAGATGGTTTCACAGGAGAATTCTACCAAACCTTTAAAGAAGAATTAATACCAATTCTATGCAATCTTTTTCAGAAAATAAGAAGAAACATTCCTCTTATTTCATTGTATAAAGCTATGTTCATTGTATGAAGCTAGTATTACCCTGACACCAAAACCAAATAAAGAAAACAAAAAAAACAAAAAACAACAACAAAAAGCTACATGCCAATATCCCTTGTGAATATAGATGTAAAAATCCTTCACAAAATATTAGCAAATAGAATTCATCACTATATAAAAAGAATTAGACACCATGACCCAGAGGTTTTATTCCAGAGGTCAAGGCTGGTCCAATACTTGAAAAATCAATGTAATTCACCATATTAGCGATCTAAAGAAAAACTTGCGTGATCATATCAGTCAAGGCAGAAAAATCATTTGTCAAAATTCAACACCCAGCTTGTGATAAAAACTGTCCAAAAAACAGGAATAGAGGTGAATTTCCTCAACTTGATAAAGAGCATCTACAAAAAACTTATAGTTAATACACTCTATGGTTAAAAAACTAAATAATTTCCTCCTAAGATGGGAAACAAGGCAAGGATATCCACTCTCATCATTCAACACAGTGCTGGAAATTCTACCCAGTGCAGTAAGATAAGAAAGGAAGGGGATTTCCCTGGCAGTCCAGTAGTTAAGACTTCACCTTCCAATGCAGGGGGTGTGGGTTCGATCCCTGGTCGGGGAGCTAAGATCCCACATGGCTTGTGGCCAAAAAACCAAAACATAAAAATTCAATAAAGACTTTTAAAAAACAAAAGCAATATTGTAACAAATTCAATAAAGACTTTAAAAAAAAAGAAAAGGAAATGAAAAGCATAGAGATGAGAAAGGAAGAAATAAAAAATGCCTTTATTTGCAGATGGCATAATTGTCCACCCAGAAAATCCTAAGAAATTAAAAAAACTTTTAAAAGTAATGTGAGTTCAGCAAGTTTGCGGAATACAAATACACAGAAAAATTTATCCCATTTCTATATGCTAATAATGAACACATGGAAACTGAAATGATAAATACAACACTATTCACAATTGTTCAAAAAAATAAAATACTTAGATGTATATCTAACAAAATATGCACAGGATTTGTACACTAAAAATGACTAATCAAAGAAGATATTAAAAGGGGGGGGGAGGTATTCCATGTTAATGGATTGGAAGACCAATAAAGATGTCATTCTCCCCCCATTGGTTCCTATGAAAATCCCAGCAAGATTTTTTGTAAATGTATACAAGATTATTCTAAATGTATATGGAAGGACAAATATACAAGAATAGCTAAGACAGTCTTGACAAAGAAGAATAAAATGAGAGATTACTTTACCTGATAGTAAGTTTTACCACATAGCTACATTAATCAAGATAGTGTGATATAGGTGATATAGTACCAGGATGATATAGTACCACATATACATGCTTAACTGACATTTGACAGAAGTACAAGAAATTGAATGGAGGAAGGATTGACTTTTCAGTTAGTGCTGGAGCCACTCTACATCCATAGGCAAAACAAAAATGAAAATTGTGACATAAACCTAACACCTTATATAAAAATTAAATCAAAATAGATAACAGAGTTACTCTATGTGAAACTTTTACTTATAAAATTTTAGGAAAAACAGGAAAGGAAATTTTCACAATCTAGGGCTCAGCAAAAAAGGCAGGATCCATACAAGGAAAAATTGGTAAATTGACTTCATCATCTATTTGAATATTTATAGCAAACTTATTATAACAGCCAAAAACTGGAAACAACCCAGATGTCCTTCAACGGATGAATGTTTAAATATCCTATCTATGCCATGGAGTAATACTACTTAGCAATAAACCTGTTGATACAAGCCAACAATTTAAATTTCTCTCAAGATAATTACACTGAGTGAAACAGAAAGAAAAAACACAAAAAAACAAAAACAAAACAATTCCAAAGTTTCCATATTGTAGGATTCTATTTATGTACTCAGCCATAAAAAGGAACGAAGTTGGGTCATTTGTAGAGACGCGGATGGACCCAGAGTCTGTTACACAAAGAGAAGTAAGTCAGAAAGAGAAAAACAAATATTGTATATTAACGCTTATATGTGGAATCTAGAAAAATGGTACAGATGAACATATTTGCAGGGCAGGAATAGAGACACAGATGTAGAGAACAGATGTAGAGAATCGGGGGGAGGGAGGGATGAATTTGGAGACTGGAATTGATATATGTGCACTGCCATGTGTACAACAGATAGCTAGTGAAAACCTGCTATATAGCACAGGAAACTCAGCTCAGTGATCTGTGGTAACCTAGATGGGTGGGTGGGATGGGCGGGGGTGGTGGGAGGGAGGTCCAAGAGGGAGGAGATATATGTATACATATAGCTGATTCACTTCATTGTACAGCAAAAACTAAACACAACGTTGTAAAGCAACTCTACCCCAATTTAAAAAAATTCTTGAAATGACAAAATTATAGAAATGGAGAACAGTTTGTGGAGAACAAGATGGGGAAAGTACAGAAGAGAAGTGAGTGTGGCCATAAAAGGGCAACATGAGAACTCCTTGTGGTGATGGAAATGTTCTAGACCTTGACTATATCAATGTAAATATCCTGGTTGTGATATTATATTATGGCTTTGCAGGATGTTACCATTGTGGGAAATGTAAAGAATACACAGACTATATCTGTACTATTTCTTACAACTGCACGTAAATCTACAATTATCTCTAAAGGCAAAGTTTAATTTTAAAAAATAGCCCAACAGAATGGCTGGAATTTTTTAAAAAATAAAATAAAACCATGAAGAAGAAAACTGTACTTCTTCCTTCTGAAATATCTGCCTAGCAATACAAAACAAGAAGGAAATTGAAAGTATTAAAGAAGCAATATATAGGAACAAAAAGTAATCTCAAGCATTGTATTTTGTTACACATAAATTTTAAAGGTAGGTTAATTTTATATAGATAGTGATGGAATAAGTCAGTAATATAAAAAGAATATAATTAATCAATAGATACATATATTTACATTGAAAATATATAAAAATATTAAAAGAATAGTTTTTGAATTTCATGTAGCCCCAAATTAAGGGTTCTTTCAGGAAGCAGACTATGTGTTATGTTTCCATTAAGTTATGCAGCAATTTAAAATAGGAAACATAAAAAATAAAAATGAATTAGTCTAATATACTTTGCATTCTAAAATGTCAGAGGTTATAAATACTCATGATAAATACCATGTACATCACACAACATGTCTGTACTTATGAGGAACATGCTCTTCCAACCAAGGTCATATTGTACCAGTCCTGGCTCGAGACAAGACCGAGTCACCGCAAAATTAGATCAAGACGTGAACGACCTAACTTTGGTCTTGCTGACATAGATAGAGAGAGATAAATGATTGATAGGTAGGTAGATAGGAAGATTAAAAAAAGAGATATATATTAATACTGTACTGTTGGCTTAGATGTTTTGGCTAAATTGAGTAGTTTTTAACTGGCCACTTTAAAATATGAACACACTTAGTAGACTGAGAAGAGTTATACAGAGGGTAGATAATTGCCTTGAGTGGAATGATTAAATTAGGATTTAACTAGCCTAGTCAATTCAGACAAAACAGTCATTCTGGTCATATTGTGTAGGTATGTCTTAATTTTAGAATCTCAGACATTGTGGATAATGACATTAATTTTTTTTTAATATATATAAATTTATTTATTTATTTTTGGCTGCGTTCGGTCTTTGTTGCTGCGCGGACTTTCTCTAGTTGCAGCGAGCGGGGGTTACTCTTCCTTGCAGTGCACGGGCTTAGCATTGCAGTGGCTTCTCTTGTTGTGGAGCACAGGCTCTAGGCATGCGGGCTTCAGTAATTGTGGCACGTGGGCTCAGCAGTTGTGGCTCTCGGGTTAAGTTGCTCTGTGGCATGTGGGATCTTCCCAGACCAGGGCTTGAACCCATGTCCCCTGCATTGGCAGGCAGATTCTTAACCACTGCGCCACCAGGGAAGTCCCTAACGTTAATATATATATATATATATTTTTTAATTTATTTATTTTTGGCTGCATTGGATCTTTGTTGCTGCACGTGGGCTTTCTCTAGTTGCGGCGATCGGGGGCTAATCTTCGTTTCAGAGCGCGGGCTCTAAGCGGCGCGGCTTCAGTAATTTTGGCATGTGGGCTCAGTAGTTGTGGCTCACGGGCTCTAGAGCGCAGGCTCAGTAGTTGTGCCACACGGGCTTAGTTGCTCTGCTGCATGTGGGATCTTCCCGGGCCAGGGCTCGAACCTGTGTCCCCTGCATTGGCAGGCGGATTCTTAACCACTGCACCACCAGGGAAGCCCTGACATTAATATTTTTAAAGATATAACTATTGAAGAAATTTGAAGTTCCTTTCTTTCTGATATTTAACAGCATTCTTGGATTTAAGGCACAAAGAAGTGGGAAAAAATCAGCATGCTATTAAGTCCTATTTTTCTTTCTTGAGATTAACTACTGAACTTCACCCTTATTCTCTATTCCAACTTTAACCACCCATGTTCAGGCTTTCATCACTTATATTTAAATGCCACTGCAACCTTCTATCTGGTCTCTCTGCCTCAAATTGATTTTCCCTTCAATTTATTCTGAGGCCCCGCACTTTTTACATTCATTTTTTTCATTTTTCACTCTCCAACTCAGGACTCCATCATGACGTAGTACTGTCAACTCCCCTAGCCCTTTCACAATCTATTCCATTTCCCCTACTTGTTGAGCCTTGCACCCTGCATTCACACACAAAGACACTTCACCCCAAGGAAGCAAGTGTCCTTACTTGCCTTCATGCCTACCCAAATCCCTCACGTCTGAGATTTCCTGCCTGCCATAAAATATTCCCTTATCGACCTCCACTGCATTCTCTTCCACCTTCCTCCCATCTCTATGCCACCCAGACCTCAAGGCCACCTCTTCAAGGAATCATTCTGACATCCCAGGCCACAGTCCATAGTTCTTCCTTTCAAGGTTTCGCTGAGTTGTGCTGAGAATCAGAGCCAACCAGTTGGCTCTCAGTTGTTCTCTTCCACATTCTTTCACACATCCATTTACTTGTCTACTCTATAGAAATATACTGAGCACTTTTTTATGTGTAAGATACTTTGCTAATTATAGTAATTCTTTCACATCCCTTAGTTTTTATTCTGTGATTATATATTTGGCAAATAAAGTGGATTTTATTAGCTTCCTTTCCAGACTCCTCAGTACCCAGCAGGGTAGTTGGTATATCATCATCACCATTAACATCACCAACATCAAACGTTAATTGAGCTGTTTCTACCTGTAGTCAGTACACTCCTCAGTGCTGGAAGCTCAAAGATCTAAGACATGTCCCTGAAATCACTGTTCAGGTGGGGAGGAAAGTACCAAATGGATGGCACGCACTGTAATGTTAGAAGGGCTAAGAAAACGGGGTGAGCACTGAGAGATCATGACAGAGATGGTGGGGCTCTTAGCATCTTAGGTCTTTGTAGAGGATCCTGCAGTGCTCTACCCAGATCTCCTCTTCAGGACCCATGCATCCGTTTCAGGCTGTTGGGAATAGCACCTGCTACACCCCTCACTGGGGATGGCCTTCAGCTGCAGGGGATTGCCCTGCCCAAGGTTACAGCCCTTCCCAAGGGGCAACCCACAGCCAGTGACTGGTTTATTCGGGGAAACAAAGGCTCAGGCTCCCTTGCCTCAATATGAGCAACTCTAAAGGACCACTCGGCCTCAGGGTGCTTGTGGTGATCAGCTGAGGCCTCATTTGTAACTGCACTGCTGTTCAGCTTCTTACTCCACCCGGTACTACCTGGCTTACTTCTGCAGAGGTCTATTTCCCAAGACCACACTCCAGCAAAACTTCATCATGCAACTCCCCATCTCACAGTTTGGTTCCAGGGAACCCAATCTCTGTTCATGCTGCTGAAATAATACTTGCATAGCTCTTAGCTGAAGTAAAGCTCTGGACTAGCACTCAGATGGCCTATCTCAGGCCTATCTCATCTTAACTTCTCCAGAGTTCCTGGAGTTGACAGGAATGTTCATCTACGTCTCTCACAAATAAAGACACTGAAGAGTAGAGAGGTAAAATGTCCAAAATCACACACCTAGGAAATAGTGGTTCCAGTACTCAAATCCTGACTTTCTTAATCTTACCCAGGGCTCTTCATCCTACACCAAACAGTTTGGAAAGTGGCCTGGTCTTAAGAAAACAATGTGGACGTCAAAATAGGCATACCTGGGTTTTCCTTTTCTCCCAGTGATTAACAATGTGAATCTAAGCAAACTACTTAATTCTCAGGACTTCAATTTTCTAGGCAGCTCTGTGTCTATAAAATGGACATAAGAATACCTCCTTGTAGCATTATTATAAGGATTAATTGAAGCATGGAAGGCACTATTTCCTGTTCTCATGGAGGAATGGTGGCATACAACATCAAAGAAGTTTACAGTATTCAGATTGTAGAGAACTTGGAATGGTTTCCTGATTATCTCATTGAAAGGGATCCCTCCTTTTGATCATCTCTACTGAAAGTGATCTCTTATTTCTCTGGAATTCCACAGTCTGTTGTTTTCATGGTTTACATAGTCTGTTGTTTTATTTCTCTGGAATTTCATACTCTGTATGTTTCTTAGAAGCATACTTTTTTTTATATTTATAGGCCTTATTTTACCGTCATTGGCTTTAATTTGTCAATCAGTGTGTAATGTCCTTGAGGACCAGAATGGTCCTAGGCATCTTTGTAGTCTACTCAGAGCCTAGTTCAGTAAGTGCCACAGAGTAAATGCTACCCGTATATGGACTTTGTTGCTAAATGTTGAATAAACCAATGACTAGTTGGGCCTGCCCCAGCAAATTGTCACATGAAGGAGAAAAGATAATACCTTCACCCTGTGAACAGGCATAGAAGACACAGAAGAAGGGAAAGCAAAGGGAGCAGTGAATTAAAACATCCAGCCTACCTAATTAAGGATCGTAGACCTTTGGATGTCAGAGTCCATCTGTACCAACAATCACCTAAATCACTCATCCTCATGGATAAGGGGAAGGAGTGGACAGGGAAAAAGGAAGTGCTGCTCCCATTCTGTTCATTCCTGGGAAACACGAAAACAAGAGGACCAGGAGGACAGTTCCCCAACAGAACACACTTCCAAACATTAATCTCAGTCAAGCCAGAAGTAAAGGTTTTTGCTGAGATGAAGGATAGGACGGAAACGCTTCTGTAGAAAATGTGATGGGGAGTCAGCAAAAGAATTGTGAGCAGTCTTAAAATTAGAAAACATAACCATACAGATCCAGTCAGAAGAGTTTTGTGATTTTCTATAGCAACTTTCAACAGCCCAGGTGTGTGATGAGAGAAATAATAAAGGTGACCCTGGGTGGAGAAATGCTCTTCCTTTGATTGATTCCTTGTGCACGTTCATAGCTTTAAATATATGTGACAAAGTGTCAACTAATTACAAATATTAGCCTACTGGATCCTAAGTCTTGTCCTCCAATCAGAGAGGTGGTATAGCAAAACTGTTAAAACAGAAAGCTCTACAGACTAATAGCCCTGGGTTTGAATCCAGTCCCTACTCCAATTAGCAGTATGTCTTTGGAGACATTATTTACCTATACTGTATATATACACAATAGTACACATGCCTTAAATTGTGAGAATTAAGATAATACATAAAGCATTCAAAATAAGTGCTGAATAAATGCCAGAGAGAAAAAGAACTTGAAACTCACAAGAATATGCACTACTTAGGCTAACTTCTGCTTTTTGAATACATGAGAAACAAGTGGGACTTCACATCTGCTTTTGGAAACTGTTGTTTACTGGAAAGAGCTTCTTCAATTTAACATTGGTTGACTATGAACAATACTTTATTTTCTTATTGCTCTTTCTAGTAAATAACAGAGCTTACCTAAAAATGGCTGAGGCAACCCTCAGGTTTGTGATTCAAACATTAAATGACAATCTGCCATCATCACTGGACCCCCAGCACACAGGGAGTCCTTCTCTTGGATCTTCAACAAGGTCTTTCTGATCTGCACAGCTTTGAGTCTATTCAGGTGGTGGGATTTAGGTCACATTTGCTATGTGTGTCTAGCTATTTTTCTTTACAACTTGTTTCTTGAATTTACCCTTAGGACACATTTTTATTTACAGTGACTTCTATTGAGGAATTGAGTATTATGAATTTCAAGGATAAGATTAAAGAAACTCATCTTTAAAAATAAAAAAAAAATAATTTTAAAATAAAGAAATTTCAAGAGTATGATTAAAGAAATCCTATTGCCTGAAATATTTATTTCTTATTAATTTTTGCAAGTCTTTGTTGATACAAAAGAGAGGGTAATTTCCAAACTATTGATTTACTTCACCTTCAGTCAAATTTTTTTAAATATTAGTAAAAATTTATTCTGGGTCATTTAAACCCACATAGCCACATGAGTAATGTGACTTGCCCATTAACTGATAGAAAACAAAAGCCACTGCATCATGGGGGTCACAACCAACAGAAACAAGGGTATTCTCAGATGATGACTCTCTTGCAGAATTACGTGAATAAGTCCAATCTCATATGACAATAGACCACTCAAAGAGGAGTTAATTCAGAGATAGAGAGTAAACACATATTCCTTAGAATAACTACTGTATACACAGAAAAAATAATCAGCATCAACATGTCACAGACCGCAATAGTGTATAATCAGATACTCAGAAAAAATTCAAGTTTATGTTCTTTGGGGAGAGGATACTGATTCCCAAAAAGACCCTGAAGAACTTGCCTAGCATTTTTGTTTGTTGAAGAACAATTATGAGCTTTAAAATTGAAGCTATGATTCTGTCATCATGTCATATCTTTGTAGTGCTTATTATTTATCATATACTATACACTAGAGTATATAGTACAGAATATAATGCTGGAGTATTACAAATTCAGTTGGAGCAATAATTGGCTCAGTATAGTGCTAGGTACCTTCCAAAATACTATGTGTTCAGGAGGATTTTTTTTAAGAAACAATAAGCATTCTCAAATCAGTTAAATAATCATTCATGCAAGTCAAATGTACATATGTACGTATATGTACAAAGCACCATATTAAGTATTTGGAGAGACATCCAGGAACATTCCATTTTCAAAGGGAAAGTAGGAAATGAACACAAGTAACTTTAAAACAAGGTGGAATATAAACAGGTTATATTGGAGCTTTAAGCAATGCACCACAGGGGGAAACAAGAAACATGTATTTAGTTCCAGAGTAGTTTGCAGGTTGGAGGTGGTCTTCAGCCAGAGAAAGACCTTTTGGATAAATGATGAAATACAACCAAAACCTTAGACAAGCAACTTCTTCTGGCTTAGGACCTCAAGGCTCCAGGGCAGAAATGAACCTAACCCAGCCCTGCTTGTCCAGTCAGTGGGGTGGTGCCTGGGTCATTTTGGCCAGTCTATGTTGAATCAGCTTCCAGTCAACAGATCTAGACCTCCTCAGGTAACCTGGAATTCCCATGACCATTGGTGATAGACTCACTTATAGGTTCTCACTCCCAATACAAAAGTCTGAGCCCATGTACAGCTACCACCATGGGAGCCATGGATGCACCCTTTGTTAAGGCTATATCATCCCTGCATTTTGAATATTCAGCACCCTTAAAAAGTTTATTTTACCCAGGATTTTTTTTTTACTTTATCCAGAAGTTTTTTTATCACACAAAACATACATGAAAAACTACTATTATTAACTATTTAAGGAGCAATGCAGTGTTGAAAGTTTTTTAAATATAGGTTATTCTAGGGCCTTCCCTGGTGGCGCAGTGGTTACGAATCTGCCTGCCAATGCAGGGGAAACAGGTTCGAGCCCTGGTCCGGGAAGACCCCACGTGCCGCGGAACAACTAAGCCCATGCGCCACAACTACTGAGCCTGTGCTCTAGAGCCCGCGAGCCACAACTACTGAGCCCACATGCTACAACTACTGAAGCCTGTGCGCCTAGAGCCCGTGCTCCACAATAAGAGAAGCCACTGCAATGAGAAGCCTGCGCACCACAACGAAGAGTAGCCCCCGCTCACCACAACTAGAGAAAGCCCGTGTGCAGCAACAAAGACCCAACACAGCCAAAAATAAAATAAAAAATAAAATAAATTAAATTTATAAAAAAAATATATATATAGGTTATTCCACTACCCAACTCTGACGGCACTGTTATGCCCTCCTTTTTCTTCCTTCTTTTCTCCTATAAAGTAGTCATAATAGTTTGCAGAAGGCTTGCCTGTGCACAAGTTTTGAAAAAAGGGTCTAAAGTAAAAAAATTGAATTTGAGAGAATCAATTGCCTAATATACCAATAAAAACCAACAAGTAAATTTCAACAAAGGTCTAACACCTTCTTCTGGTCTTTTCCTAAATGCTTAGTGTGCAGTTTTGACTGTAATCTAATAATTGCTTTTCTGATCCAAATATCAATACTTAATGTTTATCACCAGAATGCCAAGTTAGATGGTCTGGCCACCTCCTCCTAACAAGAAAAAATGACCTGAGCACCAGCCAGGCTTTGATGAAGCAGGGAGTGAACTGAAGGAGCCTCCTTCCGCCAGCACAGCAATGTGTTTTCTGTCTCCACTGAACTTCCACAAATTTGTAATTTATTTGGAAGAGTATGTTGCAGATAAGCAAAAAAAAGGCATCTGGAAGTCTTCTTGCCAAATGGTAACTTTCTGGAAGGTTCCTCATTTAGAAGTAATTTCTGGAAAATTTCTTGATTAATACAAATCCGTGAACAAACTTAAAAATGATGGCTTTGTTATTGCTTTGGCACAATATGTTAACAACACTGTGAGTGCTGCCAAAACTCTGAGAGTTCTTTCATGCGGATTATGGTCTTGTTTACAGATCCAGCTGTACTGAGGCCTTGTCCATGGTGGTAACCTAACAATGTTCCCAGTGGGGGTACCCATTAGGGGAGGAGAGACTCACTGAAGTTTAGTTTGTTTAAATTGAGCAAGAATGCACAGCGGCACTCAGATCTTTGGGGAATGTGTTGGAAGCATACCCTTTCTGGGATCTGTTTTCATTTATTTAAGGGGGATGTTTGCATTGCTCAAAAATTGCAATACACAAACTTGCCATACGAAATGCCTTCCAAATGTTTACAGTGGTCTATACAGAAGTGAGTAGAAAATACATGTAATACTAGATTGAATTAAAGTGCAAAATGAAAAAAAAGTAATTGCTGGCCTCCAAAATATTTATTAATTCAAAACCCAAACTACTTTCTATTAGGTATATGTGTGCACGTATGTATAAAATATATATTCCCAAGTATGACCATTTAAATTGGATAGCAAGATAAACAAAACTCATTGAAGAATATGATTTAGAATTGTGGGAAACTGGTTTCGATTAATAGGACATTTATGCAAATGTTCTTTTTATTGGTTTGCGTAGATCTGTATACATGGATTTTATTTCGATTTTATTTTACAGGTTCTAACGACAAAATAATTGCACTTTTTTTCCCCAAAAAATCAAACCTGAGAAACAATAAAATTACATGTTTTCTCACATCTGACAAAAATGTTAACAAGATTTTAGTTGCTGCATGTTATTACAGCAAAAAAGAATCAGGGATATTAATTGCTCTACGCTAACTCTCTGAAATTTATGAAGTCTATAATGAAAAGAATCTGTTCAGAAGAAACTTTCACTTTTTCTGCTTCTATCCTTTCTGGTGATAGAGAACGAGGGGTAGACCAAGGAAATCTCAGGCTACAGTGCTCCCTGGGCCTAACTCTGGTAGATAAAGGCTTCCTCAGAGTGTTTCCTCTCTGACACCAACCGAGAGGCCATTGTGCTTCTGTCACGTTAAAAATGTATGAAGGTCTAAGTTGATCTTGGATATCATTTAGGTCAAAACAAGATTCTTCCTGTAAAACGTGACACAATTCACGTGGATTTTAATCCGAAGTCAGTTTTATCAAAGTAATTTTCATCAGAGGATTTATTTTCTATTTTAAACAAAAAGTGAAGCTCCAGTAAATACTTTTCCCCAAACAAGCCCCCAAAACTCTATTTTAGTATGTAATTTCAGTATATAATACTATCCTTGATATCAGCAGGTCAGTATTTTAGCTAAATGTATCACCTTCTCTTGTTATAACATAGAAATCTCACTCATATGCAAAAGAAAAAATATAAAGTTGCCTATTTTCTATGGAACCGTTCATTTACTTCTGTACCTTCGTGTTTAGCATTCCCACATGCAAATTTCATCCCCTGCAGCTCTGTTCATGAAGGTGCAGTGTACCCCTCACACTGCCGCCCAGCTTCACGGTGAGAGGCGGGGGACAGAGGGACGATGCTATGATCACTGACAGAAAAGTCTTGATTTTTCCTGTCAAGGAAATTTACACTCCTACTTTTTTAAAAGAACGTCTCATATCTTAACATAGTTTTTGAACGTCTCAACATTTAGTGTGAGGCAATATAATAAACTACAAGGGCAAAGAACACAGCATCAAGCTACTTAGGTTTTTATACCAACTCTTCCACTTCCCAACTATGTGCCTTTGGACAAGTTACATATCCTGTCTGTGTCTCAGTTTCCTTGTCTATAAAAATGGACCTAATAATGGTAACGTTTCCATTGGATTGTCTTGAGGATTAAATGAAGTAATACATGGATGGCACTGAAAAAAAGTGCCTGGAACATACTAATAAATGCTATGTATAAAACAGTACTGAATGGATAGGCCGTTAGCTTCAGTTAATTTTTGAATTATTTTTGATATCTTCCATATTTTAAAGCAGTTAATAGATGCATATTTTAAAAATATCAAAGACCTTGTTGACATAGTATTACTAAAAATATTTCATAATTGTTCTGATAATATCAGACAGCTAAATCTGGAAATATTTAGAAACTATTAACTTTATGAAAGACAGACCTGACTAAACAACTTAGAAGCAAGCTTTCTGACATACTATTTTTAAAATTCCCCTAGAGATAATATTGCGAGGTTAAAATAGAATAAGGAAGCTATCATAACATATTCCTGGGGCCCTGTAACTAATAAGACAAGTTTAATATCCAAATATTTTTCAAAATACTGTATTCGGATATAATTGTTCTTTACCATGAACTATTTTCTTGTATTCAAGGTTTAGCATGTATCCTCTAACTGACGACTGAATTTTTAAATACTATATTAAATATTGATATATTAAAATAATCCTATTTGAAGAGAATCTTAATATCTAGAAGAAACTGTCAAATGTGTCCATAATCTGAAAACTGAGTTTGCTCAAAATGCTGTGCATAGGCTTCAGTAAATTAGCACCAACGATGCCCATTCTGTGTCTCTGGGCTGCAGCCCCTCCACACTTTCAATGCTACCTTGGTGGAAACCAAGCCTGTCTTCTAAACAGGCCAGGGGTCAGGAGAGATGCGGATGCTT
The DNA here is from genome assembly GCF_028023285.1 of Balaenoptera ricei. Classification (NCBI taxonomy): domain Eukaryota; kingdom Metazoa; phylum Chordata; class Mammalia; order Artiodactyla; family Balaenopteridae; genus Balaenoptera; species Balaenoptera ricei. The sequence goes on from NC_082641.1 coordinate 75,543,390, forward strand.
CAGTGCCATCTCAGGATTACAGAGTTCATTATAAATTATTTCCTAATCCTCTTCATTATTATTTGCTTCCCAAGGACATAGATAACATAGGGTGTTAGAAACAAGCATCTTTTAAAAAACATTTTGATATTTATAATTTAATGGCTGAAAAATAGAAGCCATGTTTCAATTTCCTAGAGATGAACTATAGAACTTCTTTGTTAACTCACCGGATTAAACTGGTTAATGAACCACACAAGATATTTTAAAGCACCTGTTAGATATAGTCAAATGACCTTTCAAATAATTCACTCCGATTTTGTCCAGATTGCCAATATGTAATGATGAGATTGATCAGATGGCGATATCTTCTGATGGAAACAGTAATTTGGGGGTGATAAGTTATGTGTGAGAACAGCTGGATGTAAACCTTCCTCCTGACATTGCAAGTACACCCTACAACGTTCTTAAACATTTGCATAGAGTAATTTTACAAATGTTTACCAAAATCAGTATTTTTTAAGAGTAATTCTTTTTCTATGCTATTCTTTCACTTTTAGTTTCTGCATATGGAAACACAGGCATTGAATCTTTAGGATTCAAAGTCATTGTGAAGGAAAAAAAGAAAGTATTCTTTAACACAGTAGAGAATCATTTGTAGCTGAAGGCGGCCTTTGTTCCCAGTCACCGGTTAGGCTGCACTTTCATAGCCTAGTGCCTTCTACCAGAGCCCCTGATATATTCACGTAAATGATGGAAGATGCATGAGACGTGAAGGTGACATGTAGCAGTCTCCAGGAGGAAACCAAGGCCCTGGTTGCTCGCTCAGAAGCCATCCTGGCGTTAGCTGCACACGCAGCCATCCGGCTACCCTCCCGGCTGGGAGGGAGGTGTTAAGCAGCAGCCGTCAGCAGAAAGAGATAGGAAAGGGGGCGAGGGCTCTCCAATTCACAGAAATAAAAATGGTTAATGAAAATCTCCAGTACCATCTACTGATAGCTGCCTTCTTTGCAAGATTTCTGACGGACTGCCTTGAAACTTCTCTAGCCTCCTGGCTTATCAGTTTCAAGACAATGTATTACTCGGCCTCCGCCTGGGAAGTGAACCAGAACAATTTGAGGTTAATTCACCTCTCCAGGCAATCACAAAAGTTTGTTCGTTCATAGAGTCAACAATGAAATTGTTACTGATTAGTCCAACTCAAAAATCCGCACTTTCGTCATTTCAAAACGATTTACTTTTTTCTAATGCTGTATATATGCCCCATTTGCCAAGACAAAAGAGCTATTATTCAACACGAAAAAATATTGCTGTAACAAGCACAGTAACTTTTAATGTTTTCACTGCTGAACTGTCAAAATGTGAACATTCCCACCCCCTGGAAAAATGAAAGTATGGAGCTATAGTATAACCTGCACTTTTATAGTAAGAGGTTTCTAGAATATGACAAAGAAAACATAGCAATTTCAGCCAGGTCATAATTTAGTATAAAATAAAACAAGACATTTAAACCCAGGGAAGAAAAAAAAAAAATCTGAGAGTGGTGGAACTATCAAACTATGTGTGCAATTTCCTTGTGCTCAAATTGCATTTTCTCCCTTCAGTGTTAGATGGAGCAGGGTCTTGCCCTCTAGATTAGAGACTTTTGCATTAGAGGAAACTAGGTTATGTCTTCCACTGTCAGAGACAGAAATTATGAGCTGGAGTGCATTTTAGCCAGTCACTCTGAAAAATGTTAGCCCAAGGGGGTAATAATTAGAACTGTTTTTGTCAGGTGACTGCATTTTAAGCAGGGATGTGTCTGAGAATCTAGCTGAGGGGTTTAATATAAATATTTTTTTCAGTCAGCATTGTGGCTTGATTTTTTTTTTTTTTTTTTTTTTTTTTTTGCTTTGCTTTTTATTTCAAAAGCAAGCACTTTTCAGGAATTATCAGCTAAAACGCCCTACATTAGCATTATGGTGACCCAAGAATATAATAGCCAGCAGAAAATGATACTCAAGCAGCCTGGTGAAGTTAATGCATAAAACTATAAACTAACTCACTAGGAGATCATCATACATTTATGGACACAAATAACTAGTCTGTCTAGATTGCTTATCAAAGTCTAAGCACAAACATAACAATTTTGCTTCTATATTATTTTACTTATTTAAGTAGTTATTTAATATGGTTTAATATTGTAGTTCACACAAATAGAGATAAGAATGTATTTTACGGGCTTTTGGAATACTTCAAGGTGGGGTGGCATCTCTAGAGTCAGGGGCCCCTAGTTAGGTGGGTAGTCTGGGAGTTCTGTTATTATTTATTAAGTTGTCCAAATCTGAATATACCCCTTTTTGACAAGAATGGATCATTTTAATATTTGTTCCCATTACAAAAACATTATGGAAAGATGGGGATGAATGGAAACAATCTCCTCTCCTTTAGCTTATAAACTTTAATAAAGACTATCTTTTTGTTCTTATAATAACCCTATCTTTACAAATAAATGAATCACTTTAGATTATGAGCTTCTCAGAACAAAAGACCATGTTTTCTATAGGCTCTTAAAAATACCACACAGACCTTCCCATCATAGTATAAATAATGAATCATTACAAAATAAAATCTTTCTCCTGAAAATTAGCTTTAATCATTTTATATCATTCATGAAACAATAAATGCCAATAATTCAAAAGCAACTAATTTTCTAGGACTATTCTAATTTACATATCATGAACAGATTGAAATTTTAAACATTCTGTCTAAAAAGGGTTCAATTGGAAAATTTTTGTTGTCTTTTATTATAACCATTTATGAGCAATACATCTCTCACAACATCAGAAACACGATATTCCAAAGAATAAACTTATGCCGTGTGAATGCATTTCTCCACTGTGTAACTCATCTTATCTTGCTCTGCAGCACCCATATTTGAATCTTTCAGTTTGGACCCTAAATGACTGTTGAAAAAGACTGCTTTAAACTCTCTATCAAGACTAATTCTCTCCTCTCAAGGGATCTTACAAAGAAATCCTTCCTCCCTCTTCCTCAAGAGGCTATCTGGGTATAAGAGGAGGCTCTCATGTCCAGAGGAAGAACTTGTGGTTTGGGTACTAGCATCTGGGCCTGTGCTGGCCTCTGCTGATCTGTTCCTCACTGTATCAAGCAAGTTACTGAGTATCCTGTACTAGTATCCAGTACATTATGTTTTATACTGCTTGGTGCTTTGGGGGTTTAGAGAGGGTTAGCATCTTGGTGGCACTATTCCCAAAGACCTTAGATCCTGCTACAGCTTTCTGTAGCAAGTCCTGTGCTCTGTAACATCCTTGCCCTCGCATTCCACTGCCTGTTAGTAATAGACTTAAGAAATACCTAGATACCACCTCATGAGCCATGGGAAACCAGGGGTATTACTTAGCACTCTTGTCTAGATGCTTCCTTCCATCATTCCTAATTAACCAATCATGTGGTGCCATATTGTGTCAGGCCATGATAAACATGAGTCCTCAAGGAATTTAAAATTTTCCCAGAATAGATCCTGAAACAAGTAGCAAGCTTAACCTAACCCCCAATCCATGAATCCTACAATTTTAACAATTTTTTCTGCTAGCCCGCACTTCACCCCAACCCAAAGGGCTTGAACTCCGTGACGTATGAATTCAAGGACACTCTCATCTGACGTCTTGCCATTCACACCCCCTCTGTCTTCCCAGTTCTCTGACCTAATTTTCTTTCCCTTCTCTGAAGATGGTCACCATGTTACGTCTTCCTCCTTCCCTCAGTTTAAATCACTCTCCCCTTCACTGCCTCATTTGTGGTGGCGGAACTTCTGGAAAATAAACTAGATTATCAAGGAGAGAAAAGACAATGGGAGGTGTGGAGAGCGTTTTGTCTCTCGGCTCCTCCTCTTTTCTTCTCTACCCTCTTTCACACCTCAGAGGCAGGAAACCTGCAAAGCTACATCTCCCCGATTCCCTTGCCGCCTGACTTTCTGGTAAGTTTCATCAGTGGGAGGCACTGATAGGAAGCTGGAGAAAACAAGAAGCCTTTTTTTGCAGATTCTAATGGCAATTTCAGCATCAGCAATAGTTTCCGTTAAGTGTAACTCACAGTTGTACTCAGGTAACTCAGTTCCAACATCAGCAGCCTCAGCTGCACTTGCACTCCAGGAAACATCATTTTCTCCTTTGGGCCCCCAGGCCTAGGGGCGGCAGTGCTTTTATATAGGTACTACTCTCTAGGTACCTTCCCCAGGTGTTCCTCCAGCCTTCCAATATTTTGTAACTATATTAAATTAATTCTGCTTGAAATTCCTCAAGTGGATTCTGTTTGTCTGATTAAACACTGACTGATACCAGAAATATGTCAATCATATGAGTTCTACTACACTTAAACAAAGTCTACCTACTGAAGAATTACTAGCTGCTTTTTTAAACAATTTACCGTGGTTCAAAAGAATTTGATGTAGACCTTTAGAGTGTTATTTACTAACCATCATGACTGCCCAAAGAGAAGTTTTACTCTTTCAAGGTAATTATTCCACCAGGGCCTAAGTGGTGTCTGCAGCAGAGAACGAAAAACACTAGTTATTATGACTCAGTTTTTTGCCATCTATTTCCACAAATCATAGGCTCCCTCTACTCTTTAAAAATTGTCTCTGAATTTAGGAAGAAATACCAGGTACACTTTTGGAGTCTTGTTGCTCTCTCTCCTCTCTGATGACTCTCCTCGTCTCTAAGCACATATGGAAATAAGAATCACAAAGTTTTGACTTCCTTTCCCTACTCCATCTAGCACCACATGTGCTGCCACTCACTCACTTCCAAATTCCTCTTACTTTGAACAATTTGTAGCCCAGTGTGCCAGGATGCCATTAATCACCTGCAGTAATAGGAGAATGCTGTGGTCCAAGGACTCAAAGAGCAATAAGGCACACACACACATTCAATTACTCATCCATTTTCCTTTCAAGCCAGGGGCCTGTTAAGTGGAGGAAATGGGTTTATTTTATCTTTCTATCTCTAGGCCTGTTTTATCCCAAAGTGGAAAGGCATGTGAACAACTTTTAGGATTTTTATAGAACCATAGAATTATAGAAATAAAAAGAACATTAGAAATCATATTGTTCTACCTCCTCATTTACAGATGATTATCTCTAACACTCATCACTCCTATCATAATTTTTTTAGCTTCCTAACTGGTCTATGAACTCCTTGAGGGAAGGGTCTGATTTTCATTTTAACATCCTCTGTGTCTAGCACGGTGCCTACAACACAAGAAACATTCAAGAAATCCTTCTTGGAAAGAAGTAGATGAATGCATGAACAAGTGAATGGATTAATGAATGAATGAATGATGAAGTTTAATATACCGTATGAGAATACATAGCTATAAGCACCCTAATGAGGATTAAATAACATCTAGTCTTATGTTATCTGATTCCAAGTCCAATATTCTTTTCCCTGACTCTCTTCTGACTTAACATTTTTAATGTTTTTGCATAAAACAAGTTTTAGTTCTTTTGCCTGCAGAGAAATGTAGAGATCTGGGTGAAACAAGAAGAGATGCTGTCCTACCTGTCAGAGAGGAAAAGAGAAAGGAAAGGGCTCAGTACCTAGCACAAGATTCAAAAGCAACAGTAAAGTCCCCAAGACCAGTTGGAAAGTAGAAAAATCAGGCAAGCATGATAGAGAAGTAATACTGGATACAGTTATACTAGAAGCTCAATTTCCAGTGAGGTCACTCTGTGCCCATTTATGGAAAATGTATCATATATAAATAACTGGATTCTGACTTTTTACCAGGGTAGAGATAAGTGCAGTATCTGTCTTCATTATCGCTATTTTTCCCCAAGAAGAGTACATCCCACTTATATAAATTGTGAAAAAAACCCAGAAGACCATAAGATATGCAACTGCTCTTTCAGAATTCTAATGCTCTAGAAGCATCGCTGATTTTAATGTATAATATTTAGGAAAAAAATATATTCAATTGGTTGCTCTCTCAACATGTAAAATTTGTAAACCAAAAAGCAAAATAAAATTGAAAATTAGGAGGATAAACAAATGCCACTGAAAGATAAATACTATTAAAATTTTGTTACAAAAACATTTCAATTCCTTGGTGTTTATTTTAAATCCAATGCAAATTACAAACCATATCATCTAAGGCTCAAAACAAAATTGTATACACATATTTACACCCAGAAATTTTGGTACAAAGTTAACACACCATGATGCATAGGAGAAGAGCCTGGTATGCCACCATTTGGTTACATATTTCAGTTTCTCTCAATATGTGATGAAGTAGAAATGTGACATTTGCTATTATCACTGAAGGTTAATTCTGTGAACATTTTAATATTTTTCAGACATCCCAAGATTTATATTTCTCACATGAAAGTGAAAATTTAAATACCAAGTCTTTCTTTGAAAAAATAAATGCTGTAATACACCTCCCAAGGTTAATCTGTGTCCTTGCACCTCCAATGAATCCATGGCAAGAATGTTTTTTATTGCTCTGCCATACCTAAAATTGCTTAGTCCATACTCTCTTAGACACATCATTTTTCAAACTCAAACTTTTAAGTTTCATCAGAGAAGAGCACATTATCCTAGATGCAAAGTGAATGCCTACTAACTCATGTTCTATGGATATGTGCCATTATTCACCAAATAAGCAAGCCCATATGTTTTAAATTGAAGAAATAATCTTGCAGGAAGCACTGTTAAGATACCATAGACTTTGATTCTTTGGCAAACTGAAGTATTTTGTTCTGGAAATTGTATCATCCATGGAGCCCTAGCCCTCACATTTGACTTGTAATGGATATAGTTCCAAATAAATAGTCTACATTCACAGCCTTGACTTTCTTATCTCCTCTTAATTCTCAGCCTATTGCAGTCTGGCTTTTTTCTCCCGACTCCAAAACTCATGCTAGGAGGAGGGGGTAAAAGAAACCTATAATGGGCTAAATTTTGTCCCCTCAAAATTCACATGTTGAGGTTCTAACCCCCAGTACCTTAGAATGTGACCTTATTCAGAAACAGTCTTGGCAGATGATAAAGTTAAGATGAGGTCATTAGGGTGGGCCCCAATCGAATATGACTGGTGTCCTTATAAATAGGGGGAATTTGGAGACAGAGAGAGACACATACACAGGGACAACACCATGTGAAGATGAAGGCAGAGATCGGGGTGATGCATCTACAAGCCAAGGAATGCCAAAGATCACCAGCACACCAGCACAAGCTAGTAGAGAGGCGTGGGGCACATTCTCCCTCACAGCCCTCAGAAGGAACCAACACTGCTGACACCTTGATCTTGGACTTCTAGCCTCCAGAACTGGAAGGTAATAAGTTTATGAAACTTATGTTAAGTGATCTAGTTTATGGTACTTTGTTACAACGGCCCACGAAAACTAATAAAAGCCTATTGTAGAAAAGAGCAAAGCTGGAGTGGACTCATCTCTTCACGCAGTGAAGGCTTTCCCCCAAGTTCCATACTCAACCCTCTCCTGGGGAAATCTCAGCCATCCCTCAGCTTCCACTGTCACTGGAGATCAAGTATTGCCAAAACCACCTCTAGTCCTATCTCTTTTCTTTGATCCAAATATGCATTTATAACTTTTCAGTTGATATCTCCAAGTAATTTTCCTGCAAGTACTGCAGTTAATTTCACTCCAAACCTGCTGCTGCTTTTGGTAAATGGTATCTTGTTAGTTGACAGCATCACCAACTGCCCAGTCAACCAGCTACACGTGATTATAATTAATGCTTCCTTCTCCCTCAGTCCCTGCATCAAGTAGTTCCAGTTAAGCCTACCTGTGAAGATCTCTTGAATCCATCTCATCCTTTCTAGCCACACTGCTACAGCACTGGTTCAAACCCTCACTGTTACTTGCCCCAACGTCTTCCAGGAATTTTGTAAAGCTTTTCCCCGCCCTCAAGCCACTCTCCACACTTCTTACGATGTTACCTTTCTACAAGTAACCTATCTTGTATAAACCGTAGTTATGTTAAACCACAGTGATATAGGGACGTTTCTTGCTGGTGCATAAATTAGCTCATGCTGACTTATATCCATCAATGAGTTTCATATTTCTGCATTTTTTATCTGATTCACAGGTTAAGGTGTGTTGGGTTGATATCAAATTGCCATTTGAAAACATGTATGCTATGGCATTTTCAGCTCAGAGAAGATAGTGTGTACTTTGAGAAAATTTGAAATAAAAATCAAAGAATATCATACATGCTATAAGGTTCAGCTCAATTGCCTCTCCTCCTTGAAGATCATCCTAAACTCTGCCCTCTCCCTGATCCCTCACACTCCTTTTTCTGCCTCCTCATATTGGTTTCTATTCATCTTTGGTATCTTCTTTATCTTATAGTTATTTGTTCCTCTCTTTTTCTTCCAGTCACACATTCCAACTAAACTGTAATCTGCTTAAGGTCAGGATCTGTACCCAATGCATTTTTCTTAGTCCTCCTAAGCACTTCACACAAAGTGCAAGGCCATTGTCTATGCTCAGTAAATGTAGATTGAATGAGCTCAGTCAGGGAAAGTAATAAATGAATTTTTTTCATAAATGCAACATCTCTCTGGAAACCCACAGTGCTCACATTTTGCATTATGAGCTCATTTTAGAGTGATTGGATACCTTTTATTGGCTAATGTCCGCCATGTGGTAATGTCTTCATTTGCTGAGTTGATGTTCCAAATCTTACAATTCTTAGTCATAATTATTAGTTTTTCCCCTGAATTTTGTGCTTCATTGAAGTTTTAAAGGGTAAAATTAACCTCCCAGCTTTTCCTCCATAAATTTATAATTTCATTGTGATTTCTTTGCTATAATGGCTTCCATTTCAGAGGTTTGCCCAAAGTTTAGATGATTATGTGTCTGTTGTTTTTCCCCTCTCACAAATGCAGTTATTTCCTTACAATCTAACTTGCTCAACTGTATAGCAATAGACACAGCAACATGATGAGGAATTCTAAATATTATTTACTTAGAAAAGACCTGTCTTAAGGGCAATGGAACATTTTAAGTTGTGTTAAAGTTATACCAGAGTTTATGAAAATACAGATTCATTCACCTAATATTCTTCCCTGCTTTGATATCTGTTTATCTAGCATAAGTCAACATTTTCTGCAGAACACAGCACTGTAAAAAGTACATTAACAAGTTCTTAAAGGATATTTTAAGCACAAAATTTTTTTAGCTATTCAACAATATGGGAATTTGATTACTTAACTTGAACTGGAAATATATGGCTCAAATTTCACTGAAGTTATACATGATTAAATACATTAAGAAATGTGTCTTGAGATATATCATTTCTCAACATTGGGTAAAGCTGTTATAGAGACTCTACACAATTGCTTGGAAGGAGACACCTTTAAGTACTTTGTAGGTAGGAAAAAAACACTCACCTAGAGGATCAGAAAAGCTACTTCAGCCTGGATGCAAACTAAACTTGGATGAGTCACAAAACTTCTTGAGACCCCTTGGGGAAAAAACAGAATATTCATCTCACCTCAGTTTGCCCTTTGTAAAATTAATGTGTAAAGATCCGCCTTGTATCTGTCTCTGAATGCCTCCAATCCCAAACCCTGAAGCCACCCAGCTACCACCCCTGTATACTTTCCTTCCTCAAACTGTGGAAGCAGTTTTAGCCCCATCAGAAGGAGAAAAAGAACCTGGACCAGTAACTCAGTAGTTCAGCTTCAAGTAGGCCTTGCTCCACATCTTCTAAAAACCAGACGTGCCTTTTTGCCCTTAATAAAAAACCGTGCCTCGTACCTTCTCTTTAGTAACAGCATTCCATTGCTCCCAGGGCTCTTTCTGGTCTGCTTTCCCTTAAGCTAGCTAATTCAGTGGTTCCCAAAGTGTGGTCCACAGACCAGAAGCATTCAGCATCACTTGGCAACTTATTAGAAATGCAAATTATTGGGCCCCAACCCAGACCTATTAAACCAGGAACTCTGGAGGTGGAATTCAGCAATTGGTGTTTCAACAAACTCTCCAGGTGATTTTGATCAGTTCTCAAGTTTGAGAACTACTGGGCTAGGTTCCTTAGCTCCATTTCCTTTTATTTCCATATGCCCCTGTGCTCTCTTTTAGTCTCTCCTCTCTAACAGAGAAAACTTCTTTTGGAAAAAAAAGAGAGGTAATAGAAGAGATTTTAATGCCAGTTTCAAGTGTATGACTTTGGCAAGAGGGAAAGAGTTCGAAAAAGGAATGAGAGTATGCTTTGCTGTGAGATTTTACTGTGGAAAAGCTACAGTAAATGCAGCTATGATACATGAAAGAAAATTAAGGAGAGATGTCAAAAGAGAAATTTTTGTCTTACTCAAATTTAAGTCTTACTCAAAGTTAGGACTATACTCCAGTCCCTGGCATTTTTAGAGGCATGCAAATAAAAAAAATTTTTTTAATTTACTTTTTGGTAGCTGGGCTGATTCTTTTAACCCAACACCACAGACACTGAACCATATGGAGACCAAACTGATATTCAGGTTTGACAAGGAAGTGACCTGCCCGGCTCAGTGTGTTATGGAACAGGAACAGCATGGGACAGAAAGAGAAGAATCAGTAACCTCGTTTCCTCCCCCTTTGCCTCTTCTCAGATATTGTTCACTCAATTATCCTCACTCATTCTTTCATCTTTTAACCTCCCTTCTCCATTGGTTCCTTCTCCCTCAGTATGTAAACCTATGAACATCAAAGTCATATCTTTATAAAGTCTTTTTTAATCAGGCAACCACCCCATAGGCACTACCCTAAATATGATCTTTTATTTTCATAAGTTTCTATAGAAAAGAATCCACCTTCAAAAATCTCAATTTAGCCCCTCTTATTCATTCCTTAACCTGGTTTAACACAGCTTCATTCCCTCCACGGAATGGAATTTCTATCACCACGTCCATCAATGACCCACTTCTCAAATCCGATAGGTATTTTTTAGCCTTTACTTTACTTGTTCGCTCTAGAGAGTCTAATATGTTGAACAGTCCTTCCTTGAAACACTTTCATTTCCCTGACAAGAAATTCCCTATTTCTTCTTCCCCTCTATGGCTATTTCTTCCCAGCATCCTTTTAAGCTCATCTTCTCCAACCCTTCTTTTAAGTCGTGGAGGCTTCCCCAAATTCGATTCCTAACGCTCTTCTCTTCTTACCCTCTGCATGCTTCCCAAGCAGTTTTACCTCCTACTACAATCTGTCTGCTGTTTCCCCAACCTAATTTGCCCAGATCATTCTTCAGACTCTTAAATCCAATTTCCCGGTAGATTATATTCGTCTCAAAATGCCAACAGCTGGTGACTCATCATCCTTCCCTCCAAACTGTATTTGATCTACATGTTCTACCTCCCACTCGTTATAAAACCAGAAACTTAGCCTTTATTTATATTTATCCTATATGTATTCTTCTTCTTTAACCCCAAATCAAATGAACAAAAATTTCATTCTCTCTATCCTCACTGCTACTGCGAGTCCTTCTTGCGTTTTCTCTTGCCTAAAGTATTACAGTAGCCTCATAACTTGTGTCTGTCTCCTTCACACTGTTGCAAGTGATAAAATATTTATACAAATGAGAGCAAATTTAACCTCATCAAATTTCTTGATAGTTTCCCACCATAAATATAAGAGACCAGAGGCTGGGGTATTTATGGGATAAGGAATATGGCGGTGTGGGGGGCGTGGGGAAAGGTGATTGGAAAAAAAAAGTGTCATCGTTCTGCGCATGCGTAATAGGCTACAGGCCTCTGCTCGTTCAAACGTGGCGGCTCTTTGCACGATCTGAGGGTGGAGTTTCAGTCCCCTGAGGTCAAAAGGTCACAGAGCAGACACTCCTGCATGCCCGATTGGAGGACTGGTGGTCCTATTCAGTCTTAACCAGCTCAGCTTGAAGTATACACAGCTGACTCCAATTCCTAGAAAACAACTCAGGGCCAGCATCTTGTTTAGGCTTCGTGCCACTTGGAGAAAGTACAAGTCTTCTGTAGCAACAATTAAAACGAGCTTGATTAGTGAAGGCAGGTAAAATGGATTTGACTAATGATTACCCACGGTTTCGCTTAGAGCAACCTAATATAGCTGGGCAAAAACAAAAGGCAAGCCAACTCAGACCATACAAGAAAAAAAATTTTTTTTCTGAGCTACAACTTACTAAAGAGTTTACCAATTTCTAGTGGTGAAAAATTAAAAGTTAATCTCAAAATTCAGAATGTACATACATATTCTTGTATACAGTCTATTCTATTCAGCTAAGCCTTTCAACTTTCTTTATAAATGTGCAACTTAATAGTCCCTTCAAATATTGTTGCAGATAAATATTTGAGTTAGATGAACACAAATGACTATTGAAATCAATGTTCTGATGCCCAAAGTGGCAAGAGAAAGAAAAGAGAACTCTAAAGAATTGACTAGTCAGCTCTTAATCTTGACTACATATGTTACATGCTACACAAGCACAGCTGGTTCTACATATCTGTTTCCAATGAATGGCTGTAAAGGGAAATTAAAACTATAACATCCTACCTCTCCAGCCCCTATGCCTACTTCCATCTCCTATGGGAAGGGGCAGGAAAGGCATTCCATAAAATATGATTTGCATGTACTATCATCCACTATTAGAAGAAACTGTTTTCCTTTATTCAGCTTTTTATTTAACACGGAGTCTAACATGTTGCCTTTTACCTAGTGAGTGATCCAAGTATTTCTAAAGTGAGTAAATTAAATCATTTTATAATTCCAGCTGCACATTAGTAGTTATTTGATAGAAAGCATTTCCCTCCTATTACTTTATTACTCTTGCCACTGACATTCTGAAAACATGACAGTACAAGTTGGCATTGATTGGAATTTAATTATAGGCCAAATACCACCTGGCTACCCACAAAGTCCTGAAAGGGATATGTTGAAAACTTATAACTAAACTAGGCAAGATATATAATATATATCATACATGTACAGATGATTGTACTCATGAATGAGACTGTGTTGTCCCAGTCAGGGTGATGCCTATTTACCCCCCAGGGAGCTTACAATTTAGAACAGAAGTAATTATATGGGGCTGTAATACAAGGTAATTTGAGGGAGGAACCAACTGAGTAGCTCAGGCACGGTGGTCAAGGAAGACTTCACGGCATTGCAGCCGGACCTTTGGTTAGAAAACTGGCCCCTGTTACACAGAGGGTGAAGAGAGACGCAAGAGGCAGACCACTCCAGATTGGCAGAAGGGAGGTTTGATAAGCAAGGGAACTTACATCTGAGGCTTGTCTGGGGCGGCTGCAAGATGAGTAGATCTCTGTACCCACCCACCAGAATCTTAAAAGTTTTTACAGAGGTCTTAATTGGGTTCAGTCAGTATACTGTTCAAATGGTCTCAATACCACCTTGCTCTCTCGAGCCTGTGTCCTTGAAAACTTTGGGCAGAACGTACATTCCAAGGACAGGGGAGGGGATGAGGGACCACCAGCTGCCTAGGTCCAGCTCACAGGTCAACCAGTGGTCACAACCTCTCAACAACCATGAGAATGAACAGGCTTTCTTTATGGGGGAACGCAGCTGGATGAGAATTTACAAAGCATAAGGGCACCCCAGGTAGCATCAATCACTGGAGCAAGGGTACCAAGGCTGGAATTCCAACTCTGGCTAAAGGAAAATCAAGGTTCCTTTCTGGTCCTTTGTTTACTGACCACAATATTGAAAAAGAAAACTTAGTTCCCATTTAACTCAGTTACTTGTGCAGAGACTCCCAGAAGCTTAGCAGTTACAGTTATGGAGAGAAGAGGAGAGAGGCCATGTGAGGGAAAATCAGTGAAAGCTGTAAGTGAAATTAAGACTGGAAATCTGGAGCTTGGGACCTTGTTTCAGCTCTGATCCTCACCAATCACCTGCCATCAGGACACTCAGCATTTCCAAGCCTCAGTTTCCTAGATCCTAGAATGAGGGAACTAGACCAGAAGAGCCTCTAAATTCCTTTCCAGCTTCAAACATCGACAACAGACTAATTACCTGGATTCTTACCTCTCCTTGCCTATTATTTATTAGCATCTCCATGGGAGAAATAAAAGGAAGTGAAATTTTAACTGGCCAATTCTGCTGCTTATCAGCTCTGGGGAAAGGTTTGATGAACCAGGAAGCTGAGGGCTATCTATTGACTTCGATTGTCTACACATTCCCTGCCCACCATTACACCACAGATAACCAAGATTGTACTTTATTTTTCTGTTGGACTTTCTTTTTTAATGTCTGTGAAATTATTTTCATAATCCCATTTGATGTTTCTTTATAGGTCTGTGAGGTCCTAGAGGCCAGTATATAATATTGATGAATATTAAACACTAAACACTGTATGATTTGCTAGAATTATCTCAATCAGTTTCAAACTTGTGTTCTGCCCACACAAATCAAATATTATTTCCCATCCAAGCTATTGAAATGTGGTTGTTAAAATGGACAAGCAATACTGTTTGTAACATCAAGGTCACAGATAATAACCATAGTCTTTTCATGTTCAATAATCATACCAATAACCAATATTCATGCTGCAATTGTGTGCCAGGCACTGTGGTAAATAGTTTATGTGTTAAGGGCTTTCTATTATTGTCCCTCACATGCTGGAAAAGAAGCTCCATGAGGGCAGGGATTTCTGTTTTGTTCACTGCTGTTTGCCCCAGTGCTCTGTACTCTTCGGGCACTCAAATTCCAGTAGTTTTTCTCCAGAGCCCACACCATTTACGAGCACACCATGACTGACATATGGGTGTTGTATCCTCTGTGAGAATTTGTGCTTTGAGGAAGGCTCTAGATTCTGCCCCCATCATTTACCACCATGATGACCTTGACAAGTTACTTTATTGTTAGAGCCTCTATTTCCTTCTCTATAAAATGAGCATCATTTTTCATGTAAATCATAAACAATAAACAGGATATACTCAGTAAAAAAAAAAAAAAATGAGCATAATACTAGCACTACCTCATAAAGTGCTGAGGATTAATAACTATTGCAGCATAACAAACCACCAAAAACAATGACTTTGAACAATAGCAACCGTTTATTTTTACTCACAGATCTGCAATTTGGGTAAGGCTCAGCAGGGGAAGCTCATTTCTGCTCCGCACAGCATGGGGGGGTGGGGGGGCAGCCCAGCTGAGGGCAGGTTGATCCGCCTACAAGATGGCTTGCTCACTTGGCTGGCAGGTTGGGGCTAACTGCTGGCTGGGAGGAGCCTCGGTTCTTCCCCATGTAGCCTACACCTTCTCACATCATACTGGCTGGGCTCTCACAGGGTGCATTGCCAGAGAGGGAGCCAGATGGAAACGGTATCCCCTCTTTTGACTTAAACTTTGGAGATCCCATAGCATTACTTTTGCCATACTCTATCAGTCTGGAAACGGTCACGAAGCCCAGATGAGGAAGAGATGTAGACTCTGCCTCTTGCTGAGAGAGTGGTGACGTTCTAGAAGAGTGGGAGGGAGAGGAAGTATTGTTGTGGTCATTTGGGGAACATACAATCTGCCACAACCTGTGCCCCTGAATCTGGTTTTCCTCAAAGGAAATTTGTACTTAACTAAAGAATGATTGGAATGTCCAGCTAGCCTGTGATTGGGTAAAACTGCCCTATCTAATGACTTGGGATAGCAGGGTACTATTCATTCGTCAGCCACAACAATGTGTGAAGGTTGATAATGGGGTTTTCCCATGCCCCTTGGTAGATAGGTAGGGAATTCCCAGGCACTGGGCCATGGAAGCTAGAAAGAGACCAATCCATGTATCAAACTGAAAGGTGAAGTGGAGACAAAACCAGAGGACGGATACTGATCGGCATTGAAGAAAGAAAACAACTATTTACGGAGCCCTGCTGTAAGGGGTATTTTGCTTAGGTTCTAAAATCTTCATACCACCTTGCCTTTCCCCTGACCAAAAGGCTTTGTCATCATAAAGCTGGAAAATTTCACAATGTACCAACTCCTTATTTAACCCCCACAGCAATCCTGTCAGTATCATTATCCTAAGAGTATCTGGTAAGACTGTTCTCAAACTGGCTCTCCTTGTCGTGGTAGAATGACTTCAGCTGCAGATGAGCTGCAAACTGTCTCAGAGACGGTGCTTCCAGTCTAGTATTCAAAGTACTCTGACCCGGCTGGCGCAAGTCACATGCTGCTCGTCCGTCAGTGGCTGTGCCAGAAGAGGAGAACGTGCTGATTGACGCAAGAAAAGAGCAGCACGGGGTTTGGACATTTCTGTCATTTAAGCTTCTCCAAGCGGTTTACAGAGTTCAATAAAATAGCCTCTATGCAGCCTGTCCTGTACTATTTTCACCCCAAGAAATGTTCATTTGTTTCTAATATTCGTTTTCTTTCCCGAATCAATTCCTTATCGGTAACAAAGTGTCTCTTCTCATCCAATTCTGTGAAATCCTGAAGCATCAGAAGGATGTTTTTATAAAATGGTTCCACTTACAAGTAATTCTATCACAAAGCCCCTGAGGATCATGATGCAGAGAAGTTTTAGTATAATATTCTCTTGGATGCAATAATTCAGCCATTGTAGCTCATATCATGGGATCCTTGGTTTAATGAGAGTTTTACTGCAAGGTATCCAACATCTATCCAGTGCACTTAAGAAAATCAGGTAAAACAGGTGTTTCCTCAATTAACAATTTAGAGTTTCATTACATGAAAAATAAGCAAACCAAAATAGAAGATAATATTCCTAGCAAAACATACCAGTATTCTACATTTCCTGTTTTCCCAAAGACCTTGACTATATCATTTCATGTATCCATTTTTAAAGTAATTAATTTAATGCATGCTTTGCTAACAAAAATACCCCCCCCCCGAAAAAAAGCATTATTCACAGCAACCTCACATTAACCAGCATGTGTTTAAATAAGCAAAAAAAAATTTGTCAGGCAATGAAATGTAATTTTTAACTTTTAGAGAATTAAACACAAGTAATATGATTAACTGAAATTTCTACTTTTATGAAAAATCTTGCTTAAATATTTAAAAGTAAGTAGTGTCCATGTTTACAAATATTTTTAATATCATGTTGTTTCTTAAGTTGACTCACTGGCAGTCTCTTGTAACTTTGGAAGAATCAGAACTTCTCCCACATCATACAAAAATTGAATCTGTTGGTCACAGTCTACTTATAATTCTTTGTTGATTGCTCTCAGAAGGCTAGTGTCTATTCCAATACACTACCCAAGATAATTCTCATAATGGAATAAAGTGAAATTTGATTCCATTCCCAGCTCCCTAATTAATTTAAGCAAGACATATGAAATCCAGTTCCTCACTCTTTTTCTAAATATTACAACTATAAAAGAAAATCTGAAACTATTTGGAGTCCTAAATTGTTTATCTGAAAACATTTCAAAATATCCTCGAGATCGCCTAGAGAAGAAAGACAAAGGACATATGACAACAGTTGGAAGAAAGATGTAGACCTAAGTTTGTTATCATCTAGGCATGGTTTGCTTTGGTTTCCATGTCCCCTGCCCACTCACTACATCACTTCAGGAAACCAGATGTGAAAACCAAATTAAAGCGTTTCCACTTTCATCCTTTATACAAATCTATTAGGTCCAAGGGAGATTTGTTTGTGGTTAGGGTGACTACATAACTGATCTCCCAACCCAGGACACTTTTAAGAATAAAAGGGGATATTATTTATAACTAAGCCTGTTCAACAGACATAACTGGGACTGTCCTGGGAAAACTGGGACATAGGCTCACCCTATTTACAGACAATGATAACTTGGTCTAAGAGAAATTAAGTTGTTCGTTGAAAAAGTCATAACATTCTGCACCATACGGACCTTTTTCCTTTTATTTAAAATTCTAAACTCTGGTTGGAATAAGATCTCAGTCCTTGCACTTGCTTTCTTTAGCTTCTTCACTAGCCTATGTAGATTCTCTCCAATGTCTTGTATACTTACCAGAGCCCCAACAAAATAAGTGACCAATATATTCAAGGGGACACAAACTCTGGACAGACAATAATCCCAGCCAAACTATTTCTGGGAGTGCACTGTAATCTCATCTCCTAAAAACTTGGGGATTTAAATGAGTCCGTCTAGAATGGGGTACTTGGAATTTTTATTGACATTTTTCTGAGCTAAATTTTCTCCCCCAGCATTGCTCAGTGTTACCTACGTCTATCTTAGCCCCTGTGGATCCAGAGTTCCCTCATCTGCGAGGCTTACAGTTGGCTATATACTTACACTGGGGTTCTCTGATGACTGGGTTGTTGTTACTAAATTACATCAAGCACTCCAAAGGAATCAGACCCTGGGAGAGCTCCAGAGGCAGGTTATTTCCCTTTCATTCCCAGCTGAGTCAGAAAAATTTATTCATTTACTAGTCAGAAAATAAACTTGAAGCATGTTCCTCAGGAGAGCCATGTGCTGTACCTATCTATGGCAACATGCCACATGAACATCGGGAAGGAATGCTTGCCACAGCTGCATGGGCCGCAATTCACTCAGCGCTTGTAAGGCAAGCAAGGCTGAGTCCAGAAACCACTGTGGAAAACAGGCCCAGAGAGAAGCTGTGCTGTGTTCCAGGTCCTGCTTTTCCTCTGGCTTCATGGAAGGAGGACCTTCACATTCGCTGAGGGGTGCTGGGCCGCTGAGCCTGTTTTCCACAGCAAAAGTTGGGGGGACCACAGGTGTAGACAAATCCCTCATGACACTTTCCCTGTCTTTATACTCCAAAACCACAAACCCTGGTTCTTCTGCCATTGCCACTATCAGCATATTCCCACCTTCTCCCAATGTTTCCTGATGGTTTAACGTGGACAACATAGTCCCTTTTTAACTAAAACTGGATGAGGAAACTGGCTATTCCTTGTTAAGTCATGACCATTTTCACTGAAAAAAGGTTGGATTTCTTTAGTGAGTGACAAGCTTTCTGTTGTCAAAAACAAAACAAAACCCCCAAAACAACCTCCCTAACTGCTTTAGCATAGTAGAAACTTTCCCCTTAAAGTAAATGGTTATCAAAATCAAGCATGGACCTAGTATTTTTTTTAAGTTTCAAAGTCGTTGCAAATATCTGATGTCCTCAATAACATACGTGTATGCCTTGAATCATTGATGGTCTAGCAATTAAATAATAACTAAAGGAAAGAGTTGGCAATTAAAGTATTAGGGGAATTAAGATTTCATTCCTCTTACTGGAAAAAAAAATCACCATTTTTCGAAGCTTACCCAAAAAAAAAGATTTTTTATGGGCATATTTTATCCTACCATGTGGTAATCAAGCATTTTTATGGGGCCCATTTATATTAATAAGGCAGTAAAGGAGGAAGCCTCAGTTAAAAAACATAAGTGGTAGAAGCCTTAGGAGCCAACAACAGGACGAAAGAAGAACCAGAGTCTCCTTACGGTGCCAGCTACCCTGGGTTCACCCTGCTTCCAAATTCCATTTGCTTTTTCTTTGGTCGATGTGGGAAGACCCTGAGCAGTCTTGAAAAGCAGGACTTGATGGCCCATCATGGGAAAAGCTATTAACATATCCACAGTTGGCCCTGGAATATGCTTTCAAGAATTTAGAAGATTTGCCAACCCCCATTTGAATTTTCCTTCGGAAAAGTGCACTTTTATTAACACCCTCCTGTGGGTAAAAATGGTCTCAGTATTCTCATGGGAAAAAAAGAGCATTCTCAAGAGCCTCTGTAGACAGAGAAGTAGAGTTCCTGGCCAAGAATAAAAATGGGCAAGTCTGAAATGTTGAGCCCTTCTGATTAAAGCTTCAGTGGTATATTTCTCTTAGGCAAAGCATTTGTCATAAGTAGCTTGTCTGCCTGAGTATGATTTATGCGGCTGGACTGAAATTGGCTGAATAATTTATGCTATTTATTGTTCTGGAAAGTTTCTTTTTTTAATAAATAAATAAATAATGTTGTGCTGAGAGGAAGGGGAAATAGTGGCAAGTGTCAGCGGTGTGATGAGAGAAAAAGTTATTTTTCCATGTTGAAGGCTAATAAAGTGTATCTAAGAGGAACGGTCTCCACGTAGAAGGGCAGGACTCTAATAGGTGAATGTTGTCAATGAAACCAATTGGCTTGGTTTTCAATGAAACCAATTGGCTAAGAGAAGCTGTCAAATAGGTGTGAAATGAGGTAAAATTACGAGCGATACACTTTCTTTTAAGGTACTTTGCTTTGTTCCTTACAGTACCTAGCAGCAAAAATTTTAATTTAAATACTGAAAATGGAACGCAGTTATATTTATTTAAATTTGCTAAGAAAGTCTTGGACTCTATTTCCTGTTTCCTGCATAAGTATAGAATGTGTGTGAGTCTGTGTATGTGCTTGCCTGTGCGTACCATAAGCTTTTCTACTATTTATGAGTGAGTCACAGTTTATTAGACCCTACCACAATGTATATTAGCATAAAACACATTACTTGAATTGTCAGTTGATAAAATTTTCAGAATGTATGATTACAGTTCTGTTCTTACTGTAAATTTTTACATAGCTCCCATGATTTATCCTACCTGCCGAAACACATCATATGGGAGCATATTAGACCTTGGTGGTTTTTTGTTGAGCTTTTTTTTGTTTTGTTTTGTTTTATTTCTGGTTACCATTTTATCACATAAATTTTATTCCTGGAACCTATGCCAAAGACAGAGTTCTAGACAAAAGAATGGATGGATGAGTGTGCAGAAATACATGTGGCTCAGTTCAGCTGAAACTGTTTCAGAGATAACTCGCTGTAAGCTATGACTAAAAATATTTGAAATGTTTACAGGCTGCATAATATATATGTTTGACATATTAAAGGAGACTTCTATCAGCTGCTCAGTAACCATTCCAGAAAAATGCCTTAAAAGAACTCAAGCAAAATCACAGCCCCTCATCTGCAGTGCTGTTTCTAATTTGAAGGCAAATTCATCTCTGACATACAGCAGATTCTGTGCAGGTGGAAGCAAGCCCCTCTCTGCTCCTCTCTCTGCCAGTCAAATTATGTCATCAGTGAAGGATCACTGGTTTTTAATGATACGGTGGCCTCCATACTGAGAAGCAGTCCAAGCAGAGCCAATAAAATGGCTGTCACCAAATTACAATTGACACTTAACATCACTAAATCTGCAGTGTAATTCCTTGTGACAGTTGTGTAGGTATATTAGAAGAAAATAATTTACTTCAAACCCAGCACGTTAGACACATTTTCCTGAGCGTAATTCATGTCACATTTACAGTAGCCAAAGCAAGCAGTCTCGAGGCAACCTTAATCTGGGAAGAGATCATAGATACTAACATGTTCATTGAAGTATGATTATTTATGCATGCAATAAACAAAGCTAGAGCAGTTGTCCATTGTAGGTTTCAATTGTTATTGGGGGTTTTAATTGTTATTGGGTTTTAAATGAATATTAGCCTCTTTGGCTGTAGGGAATAAGAAACTATTTTTTTATAAAAAAGAAAACAAAGCCACATTTTATATGGAAAACAGGCATCAGCTAAAAAGTCTTAATTTTTTTTCAGGATTAGATGGACATTTGTGTCCATCTCACCCTACTCCAGGTCTAGGTTGTGTTTGGACTTGAATTCTATGCCGCCTGGCACATGACAAAAGCATACACGTGCAACTTCCAAAATGCAGGTAAACTAAAACACCAGCAACAGTATCTCGCTTCTCTCCGACTAGTAACACTGCAGAACAACGGTCTGGGAGCAGACACAGTTTCCTCTAGAATACTATTTTGATACATTCATCCAGAGCCGGTCTGCAGGAAGGCCCTTTCCTGGCCTTATAAGCATACATAAATATGTGACAGAGTTAAAGGTCTCCACTCTTCAGAATGAAGTGGTTTGAATGTCTGGTGAAATGGGACTGCAAAAAATTCATTCCCACTTTGTCTCTAGGCAATTCACCTTTGGCCCAGTGATGATATGAGTCTTTCTGCCGATGGGGGAGATATAATAAGTCAGGTCAGGCAGCCTCTAGAAGGCAGGGGCCTATTTGTTAGCAGAATGAGGCAGGTGTACTATTCCAGGGCAGATGAGCTCATCCCAGCATGATAATTACCTCCCAGGAAACCCTCAAGGTGACACATCAAACTCAGGAGCTGCACACCCCGTCTTGGAAATGGGCATGCCTGTATCGTTAAGTAGTCTTAATTTAGAAACTCCAGATTAAAAAACACAAATCAGTGAGTGATAATTTCCCTGTCCTTTCATTAAGACATTAAAACGTCTGCAGCAAGTGCAAGCTCACTAAAGAACCAGAAGCGAGATTACAGCTCAGCTGCCAGGCGGAGGAATTATCCTCCAGCCGCATTGCCTCCTGGATTTTCTTATCCGGGTGAGGAACCTCAAACAAGAAGGAAGAGCGCCCACGCTCTGCTCGCTGAGGGCCTTTTGGTTGCTTTTGTGACATTTGCTGAATCCCGCCTTTCGGGAAATCATCGGGAGTTGTGTATCTTCTAAAACAAAACTACAGCGTTTCGGCTATGCCATCAAAGAGCAAAAGGAAAAGCTGTCAGCTAGCGTTCCTGGGGGTTTTTTCATGTAAAGTGTAAGAATGCAGTTTGCTCTTCCTACACCATCCTGACCATGGGGTGGCCGTGGAACCGTGTCTGGGGCTACTGACCATCTTAGCCGTGCTAAGCAGCGCTGTGTCACCGCCGTGAGCCGTGGGCAAAAGCTAGAACCTCTTTGGTTTTCTAGGTCACTGAAGATGACCTGAGAAATTCGTCTGCGTCGCTGGTCCCTTGAGCACGCTCCTGACAGGACGAGGCTGGGGAGGTGGCGAGGCCACTGCATGGCGACCGCTGCCAGATTTCTCAGGTGGGCACACCAGGCTGCAGGGGCGTCGCACCAAGAGAAGTGGCAAAAACAGAAGCGGGAGGGTAAGAAAATATGCTTAGAAGTCATAGAGTTTCACCAGCCTTTCGGCTAGAGGCATATAAAGCAGGGACGTTTCTTTTTTATTTTTTTAAATTTATTTATTCATTTATTTTTGGCTGCGTTGGGTCTTTGTTGCTGTGCGCGGGCTTTCTCTAGTTGTGGCGAGCGGGGGCTACTCTTCGTTGCGGTGCACGGGCTTCTCATTGCGGTGGCTTCTCTTGTTGCAGAGCACGGGGCTCTAGGTGCGCTGGCTTCAGTAGTTGTGGCTCACAGGCTCTAGAGCGCAGGCTCAGTAGTTGTGGCGCACAGGCTTTGTTGCTCCACGGCATGTGGGATCCTCCCGGACAAGGGCTCGAACCCGTGTCCCCTGCGTTGGCTGGCGGATTCCTAACCACTGTGCCACGAGGGAAGCCCAAGCAGAGACGTTTCTAAGAATGAACTTTGAGAGGCACAACCTTATCAGAGCTTTATTGGAAATGAAAGTTTTGAGCAGGCGTTTTTTAAGGATGCATAATGAGAAAGTATTTCATGCACACAAATCAGAACTGTGAACATAAATATTAATATAACAGTCTTGAAAAAGATCAAGATTAAAGGATATTGAATGAGTAATAAATGATTTGAGTTTTATATTTAGTGTCTTTGGGGGTGGAGGGAATCTATCGATTTTATACTCTGAAGTGGCATTCACTTTATTGTTCATAGGACCAGAGGAAATCTTGTTGTGCTCTCATGTTGTTAAGGTCCATTCCATGCAACTCTAAACAGTGTGGTGACCCCTATTACAGGTGTTTCTCATACAGTGAACTTGGACCACCTGCATGGTGGATCACTGTGAAAACACCTCCTCTCCCAAGACCCAACACAGTTTAGCACACCCTGACAGCACAGTTAGGATTTCCCCAAGTCCCTGTCCAGTGGCACCCACCCCCTTGTTGTCAGGGCCCCTGCACCAGCCCCACTGCCATGCCTCACAATACCCAGCACAAGGAAAGAAATCAAATACAATAAATCCTTCTGCAGGAGAAGCCGTCTACAGAAACTGTACAGAAACGATTCACTCGTTGATGATGGCAGAAGGCAGCATGAAATCCTGGACACACTTGTCAGAAAGTAACTTAATCTCTATTTTGAAAACATTACAATTGTGTTGTTGTTATTATATGTACTTGACATAGAAAAATGCCTTCACACAGAAGGAGTAAGTTAACTGAGGGCAGGTGGCATCTAATCTCTTAGTGTTCTGATACTTCCAAACCAGGTCATGTAACTCCCATTGCCAAAACAAGTCCAATTTGTCACAGAACATATGTCCTGTTGGCTCTTTATTAGGAACAGCTGATTGGAAGAAATTATTTTCCAAAATATCAAATTTAGCATAATTCTGTTTAAAAGGACTTTAAAGATTTCTTCTGGAAATAGTCTCTGGGTTTTTCTTTTCTTTTTAATCTCTCTCCCTCCCAGTGATACTAGTTCCTGCCAACACAATGAGAGATGAAATCCTAAGTATTATAAAAACATATCAGTAAGTACTTGTTTACTGAATGGATAAATCTTTATTGAGGTATAGTTTTTTTATGTTCCCATTTTTTAAAATTTTTATTTTATATTGGAGTATAGTTGATTTACAATGTTGTGTTTGTTTCAGGTGTACAGCAAAGTGATTCAGTTATATATATACATATATCTATTCTTTTTCAAATTCTTTTCCCATTTAGGTTATTACAGAATATTGTGCTATAGGGTAGGTCCTTGTTGGTTATCTATTTTATTTTTTTTATCTATTTTAAATATAGAAGTGTGTATATGTCAATCCCAAACTCCTAAACAAAAGCCCAAGTTAGTGGAAGGAAAAAAATCATAAAGATCAGAGCAGAAATAAATGAAATAGAT
Source organism: Balaenoptera ricei (assembly GCF_028023285.1). NCBI lineage: Eukaryota > Metazoa > Chordata > Mammalia > Artiodactyla > Balaenopteridae > Balaenoptera > Balaenoptera ricei. The sequence continues at coordinate 75,568,124 of NC_082641.1, forward strand.
GAAGAAAACAATAGCAAAGATCAATGAAACTAAAAGCTGGTTATTTGAGAAGATAAACAAAATTGATAAACCTTTAGCCAGACTCATCAAGAAAAAAAGGGAGAAGGCTCAAATCAATAAAATTAGAAGTGAAAAAGAAGTTACAAGGGACACCACAGAAATACAAAGGATCATAAGAGACTACTACAAGCAACTATATGCCAATAAAATGGACAACCTGGGAGAAATGGACAAATTCTTAGAAAGGTACAATCTCCCAAGACTGAACCAGGAAGAAATAGAAAATATGAACAGACCAATCACAAGTACTGAAATTGAAACAGTGATTTTAAAAAATCCCAACAGACAAAAGTCCAGGACCAGATGGCTTCACAGGCAAATTCTATCAAACATTTAGAGAAGAGTTAACACCTATCCTTTTGAAACTCTTCCAAAAAATTGCAGAGGAAGGAATACCCCCAAACTCATTCTATGAGGCCACCATCACCCTCATACCAAAACCAGACAAAGATATCACACACAAAAAAGAAAATTATAGGCCAATATCACTGATGAACATAGACACAAAAATCCTCCACAAAATACTGGCAAACTGAATCCAACAATATGTTAAAAGGATCATACACCATGATCAAGTGGGATTTATCCCAGAGATGCAAGGATTTTTCAATATCCGCAAATCAATCAGTGTGATAAACCACATCAACAAACTGAAGAATAAAAACCATATGATCTTCTCAATAGATGCACACAAAGCTTTTGACAAAATTCAACACCCATCTATGATAAAAACTCTCCAGAAAGTGGGCATAGAGGAACCTACCTCAACATAATAAAGGCCATATATGACAGACCTACAGCTAGCATCATACTCAACAGTGAAAAGCTGAAAGCATTCCCTCTAAGATCAGGAACAAGACAAGGATGTCCACTCTCACCACTTTTATACAACATAGTTTTGGAAGTTCTAGCCATGGCAATCAGAGAAGAAAAGAAATAAAAGGAACAGAAATTGGAAAAGAAGAAGTAAAACTATCACTGTTTGCAGATGACATGACACTGTACATAGAAAATCCTAAAGATGCTACCAGAAAACTACTAGAGCTCATCAATGAATTTGGTAAATTTGCAGGATAAAAAATTAATACATAGAGAATCTGTCCACTATAGGGGAGAGAACTGAATGTATACACACACTTACATGTCACAATCACACACACACAAATACACCCTCAGCCACTTTACTGTTTACTGAGCCTATTCCCCCATACACCCCGGGAAAATATGGTTCTATTCCCAGGCTTTGCTAAGACTCTTCTATCACACTAACACTCTGTCTCAATTTTTAAAATGAACACGTCTTTCTGAAATTACATGTTGAATATCAAACAAAGGCCCTTTTAATGTTTTCAAGGCTAGACCAATATCATGGATAAGTATGAAAAGGATGAAAGTCAAATCACGAACTGTGTATGGCTTTGATAACCAAATAATTTCAGTGATTAAGACAGAGAAGCGCGCTCTGGAATCACATTTGCACGATGATAAGGAGCAGCACTTATTTGGGGGGTTCTTTCCCATTGACATAATGCATCAAAAAAGAGAAGAGAAAACGCTTATTATAAAAACAGTTCTTCTTTATTAACTGCTATATGCATACGAAGAATTTTTCAAATGGAGAATATAGGGAAATTCCAATTCCACATGAAAATGCTATTCTATATTTTGTGAGGTCTCGATTATATTATGAACTAAATCTTAACTTATACCACTGATAGAAACATAAGGCATCAATTGATCTTTAATGCATTATGTTTCTGTTCCAAGAGGGTGATCTAAGGAGAACTGTTTTCTCTACATGTCTGGATATTTTAACTTTATAAAATAATCATATGAATAACAGACAAATTATCCTCTTTGAGGCCAAAGCACTGTCAGTAAAAAAAGGCAACATTTCTTTATTATCCACATGTTCCTGCTTATCCCATATTATACAATATACAGTTTTTACTCAAACAAGTTACAGAATAAAGAGAACTGTATTTGTAGCACTGTTAGCATTTAATTTTACTGAAAAATACAATATAAAATTTGAAATCCATTTAGTTTATTTTTTAAAAGAGAGCAAATAATACATTTTAAAAACCACTAAACCCCACATCATATGTCATCAGGGAAATGCAAATTAAAACAATAAGGTACCAGTACACACCTATTATGATGGCCAAAATTCAGAACACTGACAACACCAAATGCTGGAAAGGATGGGGAGCAACAAAAACCCTCATTCATTGCTGGTGGAAATGCAAAGTGGTACAGCCACTTTGGTAGACAGTTTGGTGGTCTCTTACACAACTAAACATACTTTCAACAGTTTGCTGTGAACCAAAAACTGCTCTAAAAAATAAACTCTTTTTTAAAGATTCAACATTTATTCTTGATAAAAGCATTCAGATACATTTTCTTGAATAGTTACAAATACTCAAACAGAAGATTAAAATTTTCCAAGTCAGTCAAGTTTGAAGGCTCTAGATTATGCCAGAAATTACCTTTATATGATTATAAATAAGCATTTTTTTAATTATTATAACTTTAGGACAATAAATAAGCATTTTATATAACTATAAATAAACATAAGTTTACATCATCCTCATATAAGTCTTTAAGATTAAAGTTCCAGTTGTTTACTGCTATATAACAAATTATCCTTAAAACTTATTTAACATTTTATTACTTTTCATTATTTTGTGGGTCAGCAATTAGAGCAGGACTCAAGTTGGACAGTTCTTTTGCTTCACAGGGTATCAACTGGAGTCATTTGGTGATATTCAGCTAGTGGCTGAGCTGGGCAGGATTTCTCACTCACATACTTGGAGACTGGGATGGGATAGCTGGAACAGCTGGCCAACATTGGATCGGCCAACATTGGTGTCTCTTCTTGCTGCCTCTCCACGTGGCTAGCTTCGGCTTCCTCAAAACAGAGCAGTCTCAGGGTAGTCATATTTCTTACATAGTAGATCAGGACTCCAAGAGTGAGTATTCCAAGAAACAGGAAGTAGACCCTTCCGGTCACTTCAGGCATAGACCCAGAAACTGGCAGAGCTTCACTTCCATTACGTTATTTTGGTCAAAGCGGTCATAGAGCTCACCCACATTTAAGACTAGGAGACACAGAAGCACCTCTTAATAGGAAAAATGTCTAAAATTTTGTGGCCTTCTTCAATCTGCTATAATAGAATGTTTCATTTTGGAATTGTTTTGTTAAAAAATTTTTCCTGTAAAGGGATACACTCCACCCAATTTCCTTATCAGGAACCCCCAATTTCTAAGACCAACTTCAGTGTTTCCAGTAAAATAGGGAATAACCAACAAAGAAAGTCATAGGAAAGCTTAAAGACATATGGAAATAAACTATGTGTCACATGGAGTATATAGCCTACTATGCCCAAAGTAAGTTCAACAGAAAAAGGTAATACTGAATTCAGGGATTTTTTTTGTTTTATTTATTCAGTTAGTTAGTTAGTTTGATTGTTTAAGTTGGATTAGGAAGAAATCATTTGAATGCATAGAAAAGTAAATTAACACGTTAAACCCTAAGAGTAAAGCTGCCATACTGCAACTTTAGCTTCAAAAAGTTTGTCTTACCAAAACCTCAATTTAATTTTGAAAATGGTTTTGTAGCATAATTTGTATGCTCAGACCAACAAGACTGATTCCATAAGCCATACCAGCAATCAACTTAATTACTCCACAGTCACTCAGCTCCTAAAATTAATCAAAGTCAATGATGTCCTTACTAAATAATCCTAAATAAAAAGAATACAGTTTTCATCTCCTTAGAGAATACGTATGGATGAGTCAAGTTGGTTGCTAGGATAATGTTTATAGATTAAATCTGTGTCTTAATCTTTTCTTATAAAGATACCAGTTATCAATAGATTGGATTACAGCCCACCCATATGACCTCATTTTACCTTAATTACCTCTTAAAAGACTCTATCTCCAAACCCAGTCACATTCTGAAGCACTGGAGTTAGAACTTCAATATATATGAATTTTGAGGGACCATAATTCAGCCCGTAATAGGTAACATACAAAAAGTTATCAGTGTAGGACTAGGCCAGCAGCAGGAACCCAATCATAAGAACCCAAGTAGCTACACTCAAATATAGCCCTAAGGAGGTCTTCAAAAGACCAAAACAGAGAGTCAGCCTTACAAAAATAGATTTTTAAAGAAAAACAAACAAAACAAAAGAAACATAATTTTTAAAGTTATGATAATGTTATGCCTTGAGCAAAAAAATTCAAATATTTTATTTATACTGTTTTGTATACAATTACTTTAATATATGTTACCCCATATTATTTTTCACAAGACCCCCTATAGGGCAGGTTTCATTAACCCATTTTGAGGTCCCAAGAAACTAAGAGACTTAACCCATTTTGAGGTCCTAAGAAACTAAGAGGTGACAAAGTCAGGGTGTCCTAGGGAACTTGCCATGACATTGCCTTTCAGTATTAGAAAGAAAGGAAAATAAACATTGAAAAAATCTTGCTTTGATGAATTTTAAAAGTGATAAACTTAGCTTGCCTCGGCTTTTACTTGTATGATTATTTTTCCTTCCTACCTACTGCTAGTTAGCATTAGTCACGCAAATGAAACCAACCTGTTGCAAATGGCCATAACCAACCCTTCATATTGTGCCAAGTCCATTGCCATTTACAGATCAGGCAATGTTCTTCAGAATAAGGGCAGGTTTCTTCATAGGTTTCAGAAGACATCACTATCCACGGTATCTCCGACTACAGGCACATGCCCCCAAAATGTTAGTAAGCCAGCAGACTTTTCTACCTCAATTATTAAGAATGACCTCTCCTTAGTTTACAGCAACAGCTGTTTTGCAAAGTCTGTTCTGTTACCTATAATTTGCTTGTCAATTTGCTTTGGCTTGATGCCATGGTTTCCTATTAGTTCTCCAATGCTGTTTAATGCTACTATTCAATATATCTTGACATTTCTTCTAGTTATTTTGCTTTCAGTATAAGCCAAATATCACCCCCATTGAAGTGCTGTGGGGATTAAATGAAATGATAGAACTTAAGGCACTGTGTTTCTTTAAAAGTGCAACATTGACTGTCTTAGATACTGGGGTTACAAAGAACACACAATCCAGTGGCAGAAATGCACACTATACAAAACAGGTATCAATCTCAGCAGAATTTAACCAGGAGTGAAATAATTCACTCTCATAAAGGAGGGAGAATTTGGAAGACAGTTGCCTAAGACTGGCACTCCTGGTCAGAAGAGAGGCAAGAAGTTACCAAAGAAAAATGAGCAGGGTGGTAACCAGAGCACAGGGTGTGTTAGGAGGGAGAAAAGCTTAATGGAAGCCTAGACTGGATAAGAGATTGAGACCATATCATGACGTGTTTCTAATGCCCAGCTTCAAAATATGGGCATTATTTGCATAGGTAATGGAAAGTCAATAAAGAACTTTGCATGAGGGTTGAAAAAGAACCAAAGTTAATCCACTCTCAGGGGGCTCTGATGAACAGGTTCAGTTAGTCATTGCTGCTGAGGAAGGAAGGAAGGAAGGAAGGAAGGAAGGAAGGAAGGAAGGAAGGAAGGAAGGAAGGAAGGAAGGGAGGGAGGGAGGGAGGGAGGAAGGGAGGGAGGAAGGAAGGAAGGAAGGGAGGGAGGCGGGGGGAGGGAGGGAGGGCGGGAGGGCAGAAGGAGGGTTAGAATCCCAAATCCTAAATCCTGAGTTCTATAATGACACCTAATGTCGAACTAGATTCAAGAATGGAAAACATTACAGATCAATGTCTACCTTATAGGGTTTTGGTCCCAAATTCCAATCTGACCTCCCAGCCTGGTAAACTAGGCTTAGCCATATGAAAACTGGGAGGATTTCTTTTGTTCCTTAACAAAAGGCCATCTATAGGCCCAGCTGTGGCCTTCTAAACCACCTTTCCCTGGGCCCATAGTCTGGTCTCCAACCTCTGAGTGTGAGCCCTCTGACTCAGAGGGGAGGCATAAAATTGAGAGAGCGCTTTTCCCAAGAGCCTAGTGAAGAACCTGCTCCAACTAAGAATTCACAACATGTGCCCTGTGCCCAACAGGTCTTCTAAGAATAAAGGCATTCCCTGAATGGATATGATCTTATGCACCACACCAGCCAGAGGAAAGAGAAGACAGTAAAGTAACACCAAAAAATTGGGTCACTGTGGGATCTACTCCCCTAAAGATTTCCCTTCTTCCTGTGAGTCCTGAATCCCTTTCCTAGGATTATTTAATCTCTTGAACACCCTTAGAAATATTTTAAATACTTTTTCTGTGCCACTTAATAAAAAGTGATGTAAGCATTTTTATTTTAGATTAGTAAGTTATTAGTGTTATATAGATTATTTAATAGGTTATTCAAAGTCTTATTTCATATAAAGAATTTTTCATTTTTTTACAGTTAACAAGAAATTCATGTTATTTAACTAAATCCAATTTATGCAATAAAAGTATGATATTCTTGACTAACAATTTGAAAGTAGCATGTTTTTGTTTAAGTATATTTAAATGTAAGTAAAATTAAACCGCATTCCGATAGTTTGTTGTAAAAAAAAACAGTTGAAAAGTCAACTGGAAAGTTATCGTTTCTCTTTTTAACATTAGTTTTTGAAATATTAGACTCATTTTGGTTTCTGGACAAGAATCTGATCCAATGAATGCAGCATACACAACTGTGGAAGAACATCTGGAGGAAAAGTTGCAGAGTTGTTATCTTGTATATGCTTCTCCTCAGACTTGTCGCCTTTCAGTATCACTATTGTGCTTTTCTTGTCCTTAAACAAAAGTCTATGACAGGCATAAATTAAACAATTTTTGACCAAGGAAATAAATTAAAACTTGATCATGTTTAACCTCTACAGCAGTTAGCAATATTGAGCTGAGACAAATCCCCAAGTAACAGAGGCATGAGAACACTTATTTTATCTCTACAGCCTCACTCAATTAAACTAAACTAGAGATGACAGTACTCCTAGAACACTGGTTCCCAAGTGTGTCCCCTGGACCAGTGCATCAGCATCCCCTGTGAACTTGTTAAAAATGCAAATTCGCAGGGGTCTCCCCAGACTCACTGAATCAGAGGCTCTGGGGCGAGGCCCAGCATTCTGTTTTCCAGTAAGCCTTCTGATGATTCTAATGCACGCTAAAGTTTAACACTGACCTAGAACAAGATGTAACACCATACAACCCTTCAGGAAGTATATCCTTTGGGAAAATGTGCCCTGGAGAAATTAGAAGAGCAAACTCCTGAGGCAGGTGGGCAGCCCACAGAAACCCAGGCAAAAGATACCCTCTAATTCAGATTGCATTATTAATATGGCAGGAATACTCTAGGGCTGGAAGTGCTTTCTTCAGAAGAATTGAAAGAAAACTTTGTTTTGGTCTCATTTGTGGCATTATTTTTAAAGAGAATATCAGCTTTGGAGTCTAATCGGCCTGAATTGAAATGCTGGTCCTACTACTGGCTGTGTAACTGGCCTAGAAGGGAAACTAACCAACCCTTCATCTGTAAAGTGGAGATAAGAAACCTGTCCTTGTGGGATTGTGGTAGGATTTTTATGACCTATGGTATGTAAAGGTAAGCCTGACACAGGAATACTTCTCTATTTAAATAGTAGAGTGGTGAGATAATTAACCAAGAAATTATTTTGGTTTTATTCTCCATTTATTTTTCCCTACCTTTCCCTCCTGTCATCTCTAAATAGGGGCCAGGTTTTGTGCTCTCTTGGTTCTGGGATTTTTCCACAGAGCAGAACACACAAGCTGTAGAAGACAATTGCTCTTGTTGTCCTGGAGGGAAAAGAAAGAGAGGGGAGTGGTTTTGAGGTGAAGGGCAAGGGGGAGATACCCCACATCTGGAGGCAGGTGAGAGCCTGTGGGGCTCGTGAGAGGAGTGGGATCCATGCATGTTCCATGGCAGTGTGAGCAGTGTGATGGACCCCCAGGTTGATCAGGGAAGGAGGGCTCTGTATGGCTGGTGGGACTGGGCTGCAAACACCAGGGCTCTGGGCTTGGCAAAGATTCCTGGCACAGAAGCAAAGCAATAAAACCTCCCGACCAGAAATGAACATCCAGACTTAGAGAATGGGTGTCTTAGAGATAAATATCTTGTGGCCAGAGATGTGCAGAGAGTATGTAGTACTTCTATGTAAGTCCTTAGGGCTTTTGCACAATGCAGGAGGGAAAGAGAGTCCTAAATTGCACTGAACTTCCCGTCAGGACCACAAGAAGGATTGAGGATAGATCGTAGGTAGCTCAAAGCAGTTTTTACAATATTGATGTCCTTTGCACATCTGACTTTGTGAACTGATATTCATACCCTCTGTCATGTTTATTATTAACAGCCACTTTACCTTCAGATTTACACAGATATATTCTATTTAGTTAATGAAAGCGAAGGTCTTTTTACATGCAGGGAATGAGAGCGAGCCAGTACTCTCGTCTCATCATTAGGAAGGAGGGTGACGGTATGGGCCTCAACTGAAAATCTACCAAAAACACATATATATGTGGGTTTGGGCACATGTAAAGTGGTGACTTTTCAAACCTCATTTGAGTCTACATTTGTAAAAGAAGACGCTGAGGATTAAAATCCTTCTTACAATTAATTATTTCTATTTTCTTATAAAAGTCTTTGCATACTAAAATGGCTAATTGAACTAGGTTCTCTCATGATATATAAATGTGACTGCAAAGACCAAAAGAAATTAGCAGGCCTTTCTCCATGAGAGTTAGCCCGACCGGACTAAGATAAGAAATGTGTTCAAGTGTAACATCAGAAATGGGCGTAAGTTCTCTGAGCACATGCATGATAAATTGCAATATCCACATTACTGTGTAACAGAGCAAATAGAAACATCCCAGCATAAAAGGAGGATAAAATCTGACCTTCATTCTCAATCAGATGACACCAGTGGTATGGGGGCTGATGACCTTCTAAACATGATAAAGTTCTAGAGGAAAAGGCTCTTTCAACACATTGAAATCCTTTCCTCATGAATTGCTGAATTGCCTCAAATCTAAAATTACAATTCAAGAAAATACAGTTGAGTACTTGGCAAAATATAATTAAGTAAACTGGCCGATGTGCTATTATCTCGCTCACAATTTGAGATACGTTATCTGAGGCAATTATGTTGTGACACTGCATTTACACGTATTTTGAAATTCTTGGTGATGACTAAAAAAATGACTCAGGTCAATTCTGCTTTCCTAATCTTTGAGGCAAAGCAAAACACCCTCTGTATATAAAAGGAATAATCTCCACCTTCCCATAAAAGACACAGTCATTCTCCCATCCCGTAAGCCTGTGAAGTTTCTCCCTCTGGGAGTTCAACAGTCCACTTCCAACCCAACAGGTCAAGGAATAGAGCAGAATATGAATACTGTGATTAATATTTACTGTATCCTAGAGTTTTGCTAGCTACCGTTTAGGAGCCAATGAAAGGGGTCCAAACAAGGAGAAAAGTACGAAAACATACAAGGTTCAAAAGAGGCACCATGAGCCTGTTGGTTAAGAGTATGAGACTTTGGGGACCAACTGCCTGCCTGGGTCCAATGCTTCTCCAGCCTTCCTAGCTCTGTAGCCCTGGACATGTTGCTCAGCCCCTCTGTGCGTTAGTTTCCTTAACAGTAAAAATAACCCCAATAATCCTGCCTACTCATAGGGGAGTAGTAAGGATGAAGTGAATTAATATTTGTAAAGTGTTCAAACAATACTTGCCCATAAAAAGAATTATATAAGTGATTGATAACTAAATTAAATAATCAAGTGAAAAAATAGCTAATATTTATTAGAAACTACCCTGGGTAGAGGTAGGTTAGCATGTCTTCAAATATTTTATTTCTTTGCAACTTGATATATTTAGTTTATAAGAAAAGGGAAAAACTAGTAAATGATAATCTTCTATCTATGACAGGGTCCAAGAGTTCATATAAAGTTATTATGTTGTCCAAGAAATTTAGTAGGGGTAATAAGATTTCCCTATAGGAGACTTAACTTTTAGGTTTTTGTTGTTTGTTTGTTTGTTTCTACTCTATTTTCAGAGTCCAAGATTGGACTAGCTTTAAAATGCATTGTTGGAAAACTCTAGGCCAAGTTTCTAAAATGGAAGTTTTATTCCAGATTTATTAATTGGCCACAAAGTTTTACATAACAATATCCAGAGCTTTTGTGGGGAGAAAGGGATGTAAAACAGAGTACTTGCTCTCCTGAAGCCAAATTAGGAAAACAGACAGACATAAAGTAGTTAAAAACAATTTTAAAGAATCAAATTCAACTAACACTAACAATCTGATTACATGTCAGTACTTCAGTACTTTCACATTTGTTATCGTTTTGCATCTCGTTTATTAATATCTGCATTTTATAAAAAAAGGCAGTACGGGCTCAGAGAGTTAAAATGACTTGCTCCAGGCCCAGAGTTGATACATTGTTGAAACCTGTTTTGGAACCAAGTTTACCTGACTCCAGTCCAAGGTTCTTTCCATTCTGCCAAAGCTGCCAGCAAAGATGATGACCCAATCTAAAGACAAGATACGATTTAGGAGTTCAAAGGAAAGGGGATCGAAGTGGATGAAAACAAGCCAAAAAACATCTCACGGGGAAAAGGCTGAAATGTGGTTAGGATTTGGGGAGTTGAAGAGGGAAGAGAAAGGGGAACGTTGAGAAGTATAGATACAAGCGAGGAGAACGGTAAAATAGTCCAGACTAAGCGGCAAGGAGACGTGGGAGACTTGGTAAAGGTGATTCCGTAATTAAGGTGGAAGGTGACATGCAGGCACGATTCTAGGAGATCAGGACTCTTCACAGGATTCTGAGTAGGAGAGTGGGTGTATTACAAACATTAGTTTAACAGTGGCAGTGGAGAAAGGGAAGAGGCGGGCAGGGGAACTCCTAGAAGGCAGCTGCGTTAATTCAGACAAGGTGTGACAGGTGTCTGCGGTTGCCCGATGACTATGGAATAGAAAGGAAGTAATGTCACAGCACTTGGTCTAAAGGAAACATTTTAAGAACTTAATTACAAAGAATGATGGACAGCAATAAATTAAAAATGCCTTCAGGGCTTTGAACCTGGAGAACTTTGACAATAGTGATGCTGTTTGGGGCGCTGAGCCAAGGAGGAAGAGGGGCGCCCAGGTTTGGGGAAGACACAGGCAAAGCCTTTGATTTGGAAGGAAATAAACACCACACACAGGAGACACTGGGAAACCAAACTGAGTTGAATTTTAAGTCCATTGAGCTCCATGTGACATTGGGACATACAAATACCAATGTGCTGTGCAAAGTTGTACGATAGGACGAAAACTTTGGTAAGCAGTCAGAATGAAAATATAAATGTCAGAGTCATCAACATAAAGAAAAGTGTAGCAAGTGAGTACCTTTGCTGAGTAACATAAATGACCCTGTTCTACCCTGTCCGTGTGTCACTGAGAAGTTTTCATTTGTTTATCTCTTATTCTTCTATTTCTTAATTAAAACAACAAAATATTCAGCATCTCACTTCTGAGATTGGGCAGGACGTGAGGAGCTCTCACTATCTGTGTATTTGCTTTCCATTTTTTGAAAGTAATGGCCACTATTCCCTTGTAGAAACCCCTGGAAAAGGAACACATGAGAGAATTTAAATGTGCTAAGAAACTTGAAATGCTAAAAATGGCACTTTAGCACTGGCTATATAAGAATTTCAATGTCCCTGCCAGCTCAGATACAGTCAATTTTATCTTTAATTACCAAAATAAATGTAATTTAAAATTTTTCTTGCTTTACTGAAGTCAGAAAATAAAGTGCTCTCTGAAGTATAATGAAATGTCTTGATCTAAATTGGACAAATTATAGTATCACAGAGCCTTAAGTGTTGGACAGGAGTATCAAAGAGATCTAGTCCAACTCCCTTGGATGCCGTACCAGGAGGTGCTAGCTAAGCCACGTTGGATGACAGCTGGGCGACATGATTACTTATGCTGCATACATCTTGTCAACAGTCCTCAAACATCAGCCAAGAACCTTATTCTGTCTGCAAAGTGACCAGATTCAGTATCTGAGACTGTCACAGACTGCGGCAGTGTCCAATTCTAACATTAACCTAACTAAGGCCAAAAACAGAATTTCGGAAAGTTCTATTTCATTGGGAAAGTTTGCTATAGAAAATGTGAATCTGTTCTCCCAGGTCCGCAGGAAAATCATCAGAGGTAGTCAGAGCAACTGAACTATAAGGAATAGAGTTTCTCTTTCCCTCACATCTGTTATGGGCTTATAATGATGGGCGGGAAAAAAGGAATCATTTAAATTAGGCATGTGGATTTGTGCCTTGACCTTGTTAAGTGAAAAGTATGTGTTACCCCCATGAATTTCTATGAAATTAGTTGTAAATGTGTAAAAGTTAAGGCCCCCTCTACAGAATATTAAGCCATGTGTTTGAAAGGGTAAAAACACCAAATGCTAGTTCATTCGTACATGGAATATATAGATACAACATAGATGTTTTATTACAGATTTGAACTCTAGCCTTTTTTTTTTTTTGATATAGAAAAAATATAAGAAAATAAGTGAGGGTACAATTAAGGGAGAGCTTCATTGTCAAATATTCAATGACCAGGTCCACTAGCTACAGATTTCCAAGACTAGACCTTATAAAATATGAATGCCACATAAAGAAAATGAAGTATTAAGAATAAATGCATTTCTTAAGAAGAGTTTGCCATGAAGTTTGAGAAATTCTGTGATTATTTTTTATCCTGTCAAGGATTATTTCATTTCACTCAAGCTTTAAAAATTCAAATTAAACTGCTAGACTTTTTAAGTAGAGTTTCTTGTCATGTTCTTTAGCTCAGTAATTTAATATTTTTCTCCATTCCCACCTTTGGCCAATCAAGCCCTTCATTTCTATGTTGGATCAGGACGTTGTGTGATATAGAGAGTGTTCAGAATGTGGTCTTTAACCTCCACTTCCAGATAGTTTTATACAGAAAAGCCCTATGATTATTGCCCCTGCCTTCTGCTGCCTCCTTTTTTCTCCTTGACATGTACAGGTTCACAGCCAGGGCCTGGCTCTTATTATAGGTTTGAAGATGAAGTCCATGCAGTGAAAGAACTCTGTTATTTCTTTGGAATTATTGGCTTTCAAAGCCTTTGAATTCCCTGCAGATAATGACTGTTTTGGCCCATGATTTCTCTGATATTTGATGCCTCTGATTGGAAAAAATTACCTATCTAACAAGGAGGGTTAATTGGTGGTTGTGAGCCAGTGTATGTGCCCCTTGTTTTATTTTTTAAGTGCCCTACAAACTCTGACCATCTGAAACATCTTATTGTTCTAAACCATCTCCTCCAGTACAACTTGGGGTTTGGATTCTTAACTACTGGAAACTAAAAGAAATAGGGAAGCATTTTAGTAGCTTCGTGTGTTTTCAATGTTGAGGGTTCTTCTGTTTTTGTAACATTTGTACTCCTTCAAGGTGACCACATTTCTTTCTAATATTCTGAGTAAGAACTGTGTAAACCTAAGATGGCTATGTCCAGATCCAGTCTCATAAAACTTACTAGAGCTCAAACTTAGAGCTGAAGACTCCACAAAGTTAACTTTATCAGTGTTCAGCCTCCCTTAGCCGTTTTCACAAACTCATCTTTGAGAAACTACGCTTTTTTGTGTTAGCATTTGTCTTATTAAATCCATGGAACTAAAAATGCCTCAATGAAGTAAAACATTAGAACCAACTTTCACAGTAAATTGTTCTGTGTGAATGAAAGCTTTTTAAAAGTGTACCTCTGGGCAGAATTACCCAAAAGTAGTTTAGTAAATGCCATGAAACATAACATCTGCATATCAAAAATGCATTCTGTATGCTGCAGGAAAATTGTAGCACTGAAGCAATTTTCTAATATTTACATATTTATAACAAGTGCCTGTCATGGGAAGGCTAAGCTCACCTGCAATACTTTCACGTTACGTAAAATGAAAAATGGCTCATGCTTGGGTGTTCTAATAACCATGATATTATTTTAACAATTACACTATTTAATACCTTGGATTAATCCCTCTGATGGTGCTATTAGCTGTCACTATACGCGATAATAGGTGGCTTCATCTTTGTTATGACATGATCTTTCCTACTGTTTGTTGACCTTTCAATACAAGGGGGAGGGGACGCTCCCAGCCCCCCAAACCTTTAAGCAGCTACTGTAAAGCTGCGGTTTAATTCTCTGCTGGAATGTTTAGAAACCCTTGGTGCTAAATACCTCAGTGGACTGCTTAAACACCAACAACAGCCTTATGGGGCCTTAGCCGACCTTAAACACATCTTTTTTTGTTGAGAATATTGCATTCTGCCACAATTCTGTGGGCTAACCCTGGGCTCACATTAAATATACCAGCCTCATTGAAGTTTACTGAATTGAGTTGAGTTGCTCTTTGTTTTATTCTCTCGAAGCTTCACCCCCAACTGGGACTGGGCAGCCTTTCTTCCAGTGGAGCGTGCTTTAAAGTAACCCAAAGAAGAGGAGGAGGGGGTTGAGGGCAGAAAAACCAAAAGGTGCAGCTAAGGCCCATAATTACTCTTGATCCTCCAAGTCTAAAATATTTTAACGCCAGGTTTCTGATTGCAGTACGGGCAAAGTGGATTTGGGAATGCAGAAAAGTAATTAGGTCTGTGCATTGAAGTGTGGAGAGCATTTAAAAGTGAATGGGTGGTTACTACATTCTTGGCAGGCTGTTTTTTATCTTTTCCTGCTCTGCTGTTGTTAGAGGTGATGGGTTTATTGCAGTTTTTGCACTCTGGAGGTGGCTGTGTTTTTCTTAACTTAGCCCTTTGCTCTTCATCTCAAAAATGAATCCTCATGGTGCAAGGACGAATGAGGGAACATTTTTTAAAAAGAAGAACACGGCACGTTGGCCAAATATTATGCGGTGAAGCAGAATAAGTTGGGAATAAACCTCAACGCCGCAACAGGTCACTTATAAAGATTCTGGGTGTAATTAATGACTCACTGAGCACAGGACCAGCTGGAGACAATGGTCACCGCAAGGAGAAGGAAAACAAAACTTGCTATTCTCTAACCATGTTCACAGAGCCATCGAAAACTATCTGGGGAGAGGCTGACGTCATTATGCCACTCTGAGTACTGGTATAGCAGATACAGCCCACACATGCCCGAGCAGTCCAAAAAGTGTATGTTTTTGATTACTTCAATCTCTAGAACTGCTGCAATTTGCTCAGATCACATGTCCCTTCAGCCTAGACTTTCATATCTGCCAGTCAAGTTATCGTCAGTGCAGGCTTGAAAGTCATAGGAAATATATGTTTTAGAAAAAAAAATTAGGAAAAAAAAAGAGATGATAGAATTTAAACGGGTTCCTTTTAATTTCCACAAAAGTTTTTTTAGCTAACGTGAATGATACAAAGCGAGTAGGCTTGTTTCTTTAGCAGTATAGACCTACACGTGAAAAAGTTGCGTGTGGTAACTTGGCCTTCCCAAAGCATTTAGGGAGAGAGCTGCTCAATCTGGAAAGGCAGAGCTAATAGAGGACAAAATGCAATCAACAAAAGGTAGGTTTGGGGTTTTGTTTTTGTTGTTGTTATTTGAAGGTTTGATGAGAACCTACTGTATAGCTCAGGGAATGCTACTCAGTGCTCTGTGGTGACCGAAATGGGAAGGAAATCCAAAAAAAGAGGGAATGTATGTATACGTATAGCTGATTCACTTTGCTGTACAGTAGAAACTAACACAACCTTGTAAAGCAACTATACTCCAACAAAAATTAATTTTTTAAAAAATGAAGGTTTGTAGTTTTTCTGTTTGTTTTTTGTCTTTATTTTAGAAATGTGTCTTGGAAAGGCCTGCATCAAACGTAATGGGACTGGTATATTTACGTCCTCAGACAACCACTTCAGCACACCTAAAGTTTAGACAAATAAGCTCCTTCCTTTTTAACACATTTTAAGTGTTGTATTCAGTATCTTAATTAAGTGCTATTCTACCGTTATCTAGTTTGCTGTGTGAGAAGTCCATTTCCTTAGCCACACAGAGCTCTTAGCTTATTGGGCTTATCTCCACTTCCAGTGAACAAGAATGAGCCCTTTACTGTTTGACATATTGTCACCTTAGCCCTGGCTAGACTCAAAGCAGCTCTCTCACCTCAAGTCTTCCCATTAAAGGATTCATACAGCAGTGATATTGCTTAGCAACCTTATGTTTTAAGTCTTCCAGAAGATACAAATAAAATGCATGATCTGATGCCATGATGAGTAAGATTTACATCTTCATCATAGCCTGTTTATAACAGAGAAAACTTGGAAACAGCATAAATGTCTAGCAATGAGGAATTAGTTAAATAAACGACAATACATCCATACAATGCAATGCTATGCAACCATCAGGAATGATGTTGGGGAAGGCTGTTTAATGACCAGAGAAGACTTTCAAAATATTTTAGTTTTAAGTTTAAAAAGCAGGTTATAAGGCAATATGCATAGTATAATCCTCTCTGTGTGTTTGTATAATAGGTAGTAAATTATATGATGTATAATCATTGTAAAAAGCAAGAAAGAGTAAGCCCATTTTTAAGAAAGAAAAAAAAATGCATTAAAATGTTAATAAAGGCTACCCCTTAGTAGTGGAATTCAGGGTGATTTTATTTTCTTCTCTCTGCTTATCTGTATTTTCTGAAGTTAATTTAATGAACTTACAATAAGACAAGATAGTTTTGTAACAAAGACACTATCAATAAAAGTCATTTGAAAACAAATAGCTTAGCAAACTATCATATTTAATTTTCCATGCATACTTTTTAAAATACTCCTTATGATCTGTCCCTCTGAGTGCAAAAGGCAAAAGACAAAAAATAGTTTCTCTCCTTACCCACATCCCACATTTATTATTCTACCTGAACATAAACTTTGTTACTCACAGTATTTCCTCAGGACCCCTCTCCAGCTACCTAACAGGCAGAAAAAGATTTCAGCCTTCCACCCTTAAACTGAATTTTGCATTTTAAAAAAACCCAAGTGAGAAAATGTGTCCCCCTCCCCTGTCTTCCGCCGTGAGGCAGCACAGGCTCCCTGCTGGACCTCACTCTGACCAGGCTCTGCCCAGACTCGCATTTCAGGCCGGCGCTGGCCCGGCTTAGCCTCCTCGCTCACCCTTCTGGAGCCCATAAAGCCAGGTCCACATTAGGGCTTGGCTACTTGTGTGGAGGAAGTATTCCTTCCTGGGTGCCTGATGTATTCCTCATTATGCAAATGGGAAATAAGCACCAGCATATCCAGGTCAGAGGCATAATGTGGATAAATAATTGCTGGGGGAAATATGTGGCTCAGCGAGCTCATCTAAAGCCAAAAGCTTACGAAGTATGTGTCCAGCGTTGATGCTGACTTGCTGGGAGCCCATGGGAAAATCACTTAAATTCTCTGTGTTTCATCTTAAAATAGAGGCGATAGGAATGCTGACCCAGGCCCCAGGGAATAGCGAAAGATTGTGAAGCACTTCAAAAATTCTTGTATCAAAGTAATAGGTGCTATTTAGGGAAAAGGTCATGAAATAATCAAAGACCTCCTGGAACCTCAGTAATAACTGTGATTTGACAAACTGTGATCTAGGCATAGTTGAAAAGGCCTAACTAAATTCACGGATGCCCAAATTTACAGACATACCTAAAGCATTTGCCATAGTTAGTTTAGGAGCTTTATGATCTTTTTTTGCAGAAGGAAGACTCATTATTCTCCTGAAACAGAACATACCAATCAGATGTTTGTGTCCATTCTCTGGCTTCACGTGGTTTAGAAAAGAATCCCACCCAGAGATGAATTGCTGAGAAAGTTCCTAAAAAGCATCACTTGTTACAAACCAAATTGTATTCAGCAGGTAGAAATTAGCACATGGGCTATACACGACCTAGGATCACAAAAACACACGGAAGCCACAGAGGCTGGAATAGAGTGCTGTCCTATAATTGTGTAGCTTTTCTGCAGGAGTCTCCGTAAGCTTCTGTGGCTTCCATTAGGAATACCACGAAGAGTAGGTGGCAGCGGGATGTTTCTGATCTCAATTCCGCCTCCCTCTTCCATTCCCACTGGGCACACCAACTTCCTACAATTTCTGATCTGAGACTAGGCAATGCCCCAGTTGCAGTCTGTTATGGTATTTTCTAGACAGTTTACCAAATTTTCTACGTGGTCAAAGAAATAGAGTTGGTGGTGACGATATCTCCCATGATTTGCGTCACAGACTTCAGTCACCATCTTTTGGGGTCCGGTGTGCCCACATAAGGAAGGTAACAGAGAACATTCAGAAAAAGCCAGCCTAGGAACTGGAGCTGTCTTTATGCCTCCTGTTATCTCTAGCCCTAAACAAAATGATTTAAAACAAAACTTCCTATATATCTGATACTCTGTATTATATTATTTAATCCTCATATCTACCTAGTGTGAGTGGTTCAAAGAAGGGCTTTGGAATCAGACCCACCTCCACTTCTCACCTAAGTGGCCTAGAGTAAATAATGTATTTTCTTCCCTCAGTCTCCTCATCCATAAAACAGGGATAATAATTCTGCTACTGCCTAATGTTGTAAAGGGATCTGAGATGAGGCATGTATTTAACAGAATACCTAGCATACAGTAAATACTCAATTAACATTCACAGCATTGTTAGCAGTAATACTGTTATAGCTAGATCAGTAACTAGTTTCCTTATTTGGTAACAGAAAACACTGACATTCAGGAAGATTAAGTGGCTGGCCAGCCAGGATTCCAACCCAGGATCTCTGACTGCAGAACACATGCTGTTTCCACTCCCCTTGACTATTTCCCTCCTTGGGAAATAGAGTCAGCGCAGTTCAGAAGGACGCACTCACAGATCTACTAAGGTAGTCTAACCACCCACATGCAAGGATCTCAAAACACAAGTCCAGGCACATAGGAATATATTCTTTTATCCTCAGCAACATTATTATGGTCTCTCTTCCGGTGAATACTGTGTTTGTCTGAATCCCACAGTAATAATGCTCACTGGGATACTCGCAAGTATATTTCTCAGCACCAAGGGCAAAAGTGAGAGCAAAAGTGATCATTCTTTTTTTTCCCTTTTTTCTTTGTTGCTTTCAGTGGAAAATCCATGACCTCCGTGACCCTCAACCCAAAATCATAGCCCAAGGCTTGGTTATAGCTATGGGTGGAGGGGTGAGGGGAGGGCTGATAATGTTAGAGAAAGACGAACTAGGAGCAGAAACAAAGGCCAGCAGACAAAGTGAAAGAAGCTTAGAAAGGGGAAGAGGGAGGGGGGCCTGGAAGCAGAGAGCAAGGCACAGAAAAAGGACTTGGAGAAAGATGGAATAAATTGTTTGCTTGTGCTATTTAGCAAAATCAGCTAAACTTGGCTTTCAAAAAGTTTCACACAAAATCATTTTCACTGATTATTTTTTGGCACAAGAAATTTTGTAAAATTTGGAAATTCACAGTGACACAATTTGCTAAAAATGCCATTCAACACGATTTGATGTAAACTACAGAAATGTTATTATAATTCATTAGGAAAACTTAAAAATGTGATAGTGTCCTAAAAACTTGGATTGTTGCCCCAAGAATCACTGGCAGCTAAAAAGCAGCACAAGAACCAAAATGCTCAGTCTATCTATTCAAAGCAAATGTCATGTGTCTCTTATGTGGTTAGCTTCACTTTAATATCCTGTAGATGTTTTGTAGCCATTTTTATTCTTTCATTTTATTTTCTCCCAGGATTCAAATCCTACTGCCCATACACATGCAGGCAATTCTATATAAAATCCATATGACCCATTTACCAGCAAGGAGCCGTGTCTACTGCTACAACTGAGATCTGAAGGTCTGAGTTTCGAGTCTACTACCCCATTGTTAGAACTGGCCTGTGCCTCGTTTGTGTGTGTGTGTGTTCTGAATAGGATAAAAGTGGCTAGTTTCCTAACAGAATCCAGGGCTCCTAACATAATTCTGGGAAGCATATGTTATACAATGAAAAAAATCCTGAATGAACATCAGACTAGAAGGCTACTGCCTCCTGGAGGAAGAGGATTTTGCCTTGATCATCTAAGGAAAGACCCTAGCAGATAGTAAACACTCAATAAGTTACAGGAAAGAAGAATGGAAGGAGAATAGGAGGGAGGTAGAGAGAAGGGAAGGGAAGAAGAAAGGGAGATTCAGTTCAAGTTCCAATACACAGTAAAGTCAACTTGGACAAGTTGCTAATGTTTTAAAACCTGTTTCCTCGTATGTAAATGAGAACAGCAATACCTACCACTAGTATCGTTTATGGTCAGGGCATTGAGGTTTATCAGAGGTTTTCACATATGTTATGTTATGAAATCTTCATATTATTATTTTTAGTGTTGTTCTTATTAGCACTGTATGTGCCTATACAACAGTGAAAAACAATTTATCTTCCTTTAACACTCTCAACCATTCTTTTAATAACTCTCCCAGTCTTATTCATGCTTTAGGGCCCCATGTCCTCCATCTTCCCACTTGCAATTACCAGGTTTCCTGCCAGGTGAGCTCCTTTGTAAATCCTATTTTCTAGAATTCCCCTAGGACAAATTCCCCTAGGACCTGGACAAAATATATCGATTTAAGGTACCCATTCTTTAGTCTCCTGCTTTATTATGCTTGATAATCTGATAAATTCATACCAAAGTGACTGAAATTGTGTATTACCTTTTGACATCCATTGCTACGCCCTGAATTACAAGCATCGGAAGGAATAAAACCACATTTCCCAGGCTCCCTTACAGCTGGAAGTCCAGGTACATTCTGGATTCGGCCAGAGAGATGTGCTTGTGACAAATCTGAAACATAGGTGAGGCTACCTTCCTGTGGCAGTTGCATCTGACAAGCGAGCTCTGACAGCTATGCATGCTGGCAGTGGCCAGGGTCCATATTCTCCTTAGCGTTCATCAGCGTCATGGGTGACAGGCCGTCAGAACAGAAGCAGCAGTAGCCTGAGCTGCAATGCTTTTCTAACTGCTCAGCTGCAGCGGCAGGGGGACAACCAGAAACCAGAAGTCAAGGGCAGCTCCCTGACTTCCATTCCTCTATCCTTTCCCAATAGTTTTGCAAAATCATAATCCCCTGTATTAAATTCCTTTCTGTTTGAAACACTCAAAGCAGTTTCTTTTTTCTGCACTGAACTCTGACTGATATGGTGGTTTTAATGAGAAATACAGATTACAGTCAATCATCCATCCTCCCTGCTCCCTTATCACTGTGTTCGTAACTATATATACATTTATCCTGCTGTATTTTAATTCTCTGTTTACATGTTTACTTTTGTCTTCTACTCTATTATATTTCTTTATGTGAACATCAAACTTCCTCACCATTCCTACCAAACTGTGAATATTTAGAATAAAGATTCAATGTCTCAGTCATTTTTCTACCCCTAGTGCCAACATCAATGCATAGTGCATAGTAGGCAATTCAATAAACACTTTGAACCTCTTTCGGAGAATATGCATGCATTCCTCCTCTGCCTACAGGAAGGGCTGAGCCTGTATGTAAATGCATGAGCTGTTTGCATGGTTTTACTTATGCTCTAAGAAAAAAAGAGTCTTTTTAAAAATCTACACACACACACACACACACACACACACACTCTAATCTATCTTCATCCATAGCTGTGTGTGCAGGCAAAATGACATGAAACACTAATGCAATTATCCCATTATCCAGTCTTTAAAGCAACTCTTAAGTAACAAGATGAACAACAACCTGGGAAAAAATATTTGTAATTTATTCTATTTACAATACAGACAATGAACTAAACTCTCTAATCTATAAAGAGACCATAGAATTCAAAAAAAAAATTAGAAATTAACAGTTCACAGAAAAGGAAATATAAATGACTCATAAACATATGAAAAGATGCTCAAATCACTCCTACATAGAAAAAAATGCAAATTAAAACTACATCAAGATACCATATTTCACTATCATGTTGGTAAAAATCCAAAAATTTGACAACCCCTAGGGTTGGCAAGATATAGAGAAACGGGAACAGCGATTCATTGCTGGTGGGAGTGTAAATAGGTATAATCATTCTGGAAGGCAATTTGGCAATATTTATTGAAATTACAAATGCATATACTCTTTGACTCAGCAGTTCCAACTCTAGGAGTTTATTCTACAGATATATTCACACATGGGCAAAATCATGAATGTGCAGGGTTATTTACTGCAGCAGTTCTTGTAATAGCAAAAGATTGGAACAATCTAAAAGTTTGTCAGTAGGGAACTGTTTAAGTAAATCATGGCATATGCAAATAATGAGATACTGTTCAGCCATAATAAAAAAATTTAAGAATGGTGAAGTTCTATAGCACTAATATGTAAAGATACATAAGATATTTTGTTAAGTGAGCGGAGAAACCCAAAGTGTGTACAGTATGCTACATTTGTTTTAAAAGTAGGGAAAGGAATATGTTAGCATTTGCTTATATAAACATTTTTTATATATCTGGAAATCTACACAAGAAACTAATAACAGAGGTCATCTGTTTTGGTGAAGGGTTGGAAACCAGCAGACGGGGGACTGATGAGAAAGAAATTTTTATTGTGTTCATTTTCACTATTGTTAAATTTTTAAACCATGTGAATCTATTACTTATTTTTAAAATTAAATAAGCATTAAATGCAACTAGAATTAAGAATAATTAGTGTATTTCAGTCTTATTTACCTGATTTGGTCAGCTCCTAGCATTTGAAGGCACAACCCTCCACCCTCACTGGGTGTTTGTAGGGACAGGAAAGAGAGTCTGCAAAGTTTTAAGAGTAAAGTGATTGCTTACTGACCACTAATTTTTTTTAATTTATTGGAAATACATGGATATCACAGTAGTAGAAAATACCAGGAAGTCTTTTCCTACTTAGAAACATGCCCATATTAATTTTACACTTGTTTGGTTTAACAGTCTGCTTTTTTTAAAAGTACAGATTGAGGGTATATATCATTACAAGTATCTTGAAACTCAGTATGCCTTATTTAATCTAACAATCTCTTACAGAATAATCCATATTTACTGAGAGATGGGTATTTTCAACTGGAGGAAAGAGAAGGGGGTTGAGGGGGGCAGATATCTAAGCATGTAGAAAGGGAAGGATTATGTGAAAGTAGCATGGGGCAGACAGCCCAGGAGCCAGAGGAGAGAGGGAACCGGGTGGGACTTGGAGAGAGAAAGGGGTAAAAAAAGGGAGATGAGAGGATGACTCAGAAAAAGCCTGTTTGACTTTTGCCTGGAAACCTGCTGGTGGCAACCACCTGGTTTCCACAGATACTCACTGCTCCTGCTGTCTCTGATACACAGACCCCACTCCAAAAATGCTCAAGATTATCGAGGAGTCTTTGCTTTGTTGATCCAACAGGGAGTTAGCTCCTATTTAGCCTCATAGGTTTCTTTTTCTTTCTTTCTTTCTTTTTTTCTTTCTTTCTTTCTCTTTCTTTCTATCTTTCTTTTTCTTTTTTTAACATACAAAAAGTATACTTATTTAAGGTATACAACTTGATGAGTTTGGAGATAAGTATACATCTGTTAAACTATCACCACAATCTATGCCATAAACTTTTCCATCACCTCCAAAAGTTTCCTCCTGCCCTCTCTATTTTCTTTTCTGTGTGTGATAAGAACACTTAATCTAAGATCTGCCCTCTTAGCAAATTTTTATATCTGCAGAGCAGCATTGATAACTATATAACACTCTACTGTACAGTAGATCTCTAGGACTCACATTTTGCATAACTGAAACTTTATACCCTTTGGCCAACACCTCCCCATCCCCACCCCCCAGCAACTGGTAACAACCATTCTACTCTCTGCCTCTATGAGTATGACAATTTTGGATTCCTCATATAAGTGGGCTCATAGGTTTCTAATATATACTCTGTTTCATAATAAGACCTAATGCTTAACATTCATTTTTTCTTAAACTCTATAGTAAAATGGATAGCTATTTAAAGAGAAGAGAATGAGGTAAGATCTTACATTGTGAAAAATGTGTATTTTGGATTTGATTTGTTATTGCAGAGGATGTACATTACATAAATATCATTTCTGAACCAGCTGCTTCACTTGAAAGCCCAGTTTCAAACCGTTCAATGCTCCCATTAGTAGAAATTGCTTATATTGTGACATCTGCTAAATAAAACCAATGATAGTAAATAAAATGAGTAAAATCAAGTGTACTATTATCATCTTAGGAATATCATGTCTTCCCACTGTATTCTAAAAAAGTCATTGTGCCTATATTAACCAAACCAATGGTTATAAGGGATCAAACTTTTATTTAAATGCTTTAAGAATAAGTTGAATAGCACAGGGTCCTTTATATTACACTAGCAGGTGGGTATTTAGCCTGGTGGTAGAGAATAGATGTGCTGGCAGGGTTGAGGCTCCACTTACAGTGGTCGCCAAAGTTCTTCATGTCTGTGTCAGCACAGATCTCATTATAACTTTAAAGTGTTTGATATCATAGAGACTCTGTAGTGCATGTGCTATGTGTAGAGAAATACTTTCCCTACTTGTTAAGATGATATGATGCAGTCATGTTGGAGATGTATTTATATTCATTCATGCCAGGTTCCCGTAACATTGTTGTTACACAAATACCCATGATATGGAATACAGGGTGGCTGGTTGGCTACCGACTGAGAAACAGGAGGTACGCAACAGAGGGCCCTGACTCATGGAATTCTAGTATGTTAGAGATGGAGGGGACCTAGAGGTTAGAGAGAACAAACCCAATTAACCAATGAGGAAACTAAGTCAAAAATTATATTGCCAAATGCTATTTATATGTAAAACACTATCTTGAACCAAATCTCAGCTAAGCAGAGCCTGTTAAAAAAAATTACAAATAGTAGGGACTTCCCCGGTACTCCAGTGGTAAAGAGTCTGCCTTCCAGTGCAGGGGACGTGGGTGTGATCCCTGGTCTGGGAACTAAGATCCCACGTGCTGCGGGGCAACTAGGCCCACGTGCCACAGCTACTGAGCTCGTGCGCCGCAACTATAGAGCCCATGTGCCACAAACTACAGAGCCTATGCGCCCTGGAGCCCGTGCGCCACAACTAGAGAGAGAAAACTCACACGCCGCAACTAGAGAGAAGCCCACGCGCCGCAAAAAAGAGCCCACGCACTGCAACTAAAGAGATCCCGTGTGCCTCAACGAATATCCCACGTGCCGCAACTAAGACCCGACACAGCCAAAAGAAAAATTATAATAGTAAAACCGTGGCTGTAGGAATGGGGAGAAAAACAAACAAGAAATGGGTATTTCACAAGGGAAGAGTGAAGGGTTTTGACAACAGGGAGCTATCTACCACTTTGTAGATCTGTAAGTGAGCAGGCTTCCACTGTTTCTGGGAACAGAAACAGCTACAGAACAACCATTGCACTGTTTTGTGGACGCAGGAAATGAACAGGCAAATCTGCCTGCCACTGAGGTCACTTGGCTCCACTTGGGCCAGGATTGTCACTCTGGGATACTGACACTGGTCCTCTCTCTGGGCCCACCCGCAGTGTTTGCTTCCACACTTCTGTCTTCAGCCAGGCTGCCCTGTGCCTACCAAAGTCCAGGTAGGATGTTTACGAGCAACAGTTGCTTCCACTGCTGATTCCTGAATAGATATGTCTGAATGAGAATTCCCAGCTTAGGTCCTCAAAGCAATAATTTCCTTCCTTGCCGAGATTTTTCTAACAGTAAAAGGTTTTTTAGAAAGAAAAACTCCTAGCATGTAATGTTACCAAAAAAAAAAAAAAAAAAAAAAAGGGCGTATACCAGCATTTCAGTGAGGGGTTTTAATAGATCTGAATATATTGTTTGGCACTCCAGCCCTGATACTGAAATGGTGGTCTTCCATTTCAGCACATACAAGGAATTTCCTTTAACTTGCCATACTCTAACCACATAGTAACTGTATAGCTACTTTTCTTCTTTGGGGGGCTCATAACATGATAAAGAGCAAATCACTCAGCCTACATCATGATGTGCTGTAGGGAAGAAGGGATCCTATTTTCCAGGCTGGACTCTGCCTCTAACTTGCTACATGAAATTGGGCAAATAACCTCACCTCTCTGAGCCTTAAATTTCTAAAGTATAAAATGAGGGGTTAGGCTAAACTATCTCTAATGTCTTCTGTAGTTTAAAGACTCTGATGCACTTTGGAGCCAATTCTATAAACATTCTATAAAATTATCACTGTGATTACCATTTTTATTATTTCAGGTTGAAATCTGAAACCTAGTCGTAGGGATCACACTCAGACATTTCATTTTGGCAGAGTGCAGTTAGCCTTTAGTGGTTTATCTGGATGGGCACACATGATGGTTAAGATGTCTGAAGAAGTACACAAAGTATTTTGTGGTTGACTTTGACAAGACAAAATGCTTTCTGCAGGGTGTGATTCAGATGAGCACACCAGGACACCCTGCCAAACTCATCTGAACTATCCAAACCCCTTGATTCTGCAAACTGGGTTGCAGATCTTTCGAGAACAGGCTTCTTGCAAGATTGCTGGCACTTTCTGTTCCAATCCCAGCCAGAAAAACAGCAAGAACAGCCTTTCTCATATCACTTTGGCATTTCTGGTCTTGGTCCAGGCTGGAAAATTGAAGTGTAAAAGCACTTAACTGAACATTTCAGAAGGTAAAGAAATGTTCAGTTCAAGCTTAGCTCTCAAATGGACAAAAGGGGTTCTTCTTTTATTCACTTCATCAGAACCCTGGATGGCAAAGAAATATCATGATTTGCCCTCTGCTTTCAAAGTTATCTACTCTAAGTTCCATGTTAGAAGCAAATAAAGCCCTTTATGTCCCTCTGTAAAGGGCTGCACAAGCTATTGTTTATAAGTGTTAGAATTTTGATTGGTATTCTCAATTCAGGTATCCCTACTTCAAGCCTTGAGTGACTAAATCACTGAAGAATTTTCATTAGGAAAACAGCAATGACTAATGTTTTTGGAATGAAATATATACAACTTATTGTTAACTTCCACATAAATATATATGCAACTTATAAACAATATACATTTGCTTTTAACTATCCCTTGTCACTCCCATATTAGCAGAACCCTTAGTCAGATTTGTGTCATAGCTGCCTTGATTTCAGTCTTGGTTTGTCTCTATTCTCATTTTGCCCTCTGCCATGCACATGTGCAACGTTCACAGGTTCACCTCCAGTGATGGCCCTCACTGTTCTATGACAGGCTAGGAATTTCATTTTGTAAAGGTGATATGCTGATTTGAGAGATGTCTGTTTCCAATACTGAAACTGTTCAAATCACTATCTTCAGCTTATAACCACTAACCATAATTCTATGTCTGGCTATTACTTTGGTTATTTATTAGTTTAAATGACTCTGCTCCAGATCAAATGCCTGTTATAAAATACCTGCTTCAAAATTTCTAAAATAGGAGGAAACTTCACAGCTTTGGGATAGGCAATGATTTCTCCAATGGACACAAAAATCAATAACCATAAAAGAAAAAAATTACTAAACTAGAATTCATCAAAATTAAAAATTCATCAAAATGAGTTCAAAATGAAGAAAATGGAAAGGCAAAGCTGCTGACTAGGGGAAAATATTCACAAAACACATGTCTGAGAAAGTATTTGTATCCAGAGTACATAAATAATTCTTACAACTCAATAATAAGACAAACAACCCAATTTAAAATAGACAAAAAATTTGGACTGACACTTCACAAAAGAAGATGTACAAATGGCCAACAAGCATGTGAAAATGTTTTCAACATCATGAAAATGCAAATTAAAACCACATGAGAAACAATTACTTCCCCACTAGAATGGCTAAAAATGACCAACAATACCAAGTTCTGCAGACAAGGTAGAGCAACTGAAACTCTTACATATTGCTGATAGGAGTGCAAAATGGTGCCTCTTTGGAAAATAGTTCAACAGTTCACTATAGGGTTAAAATATGTACCTACAACTCAGCAATCCCACCCTAAGGTAAGAGAAGTGAAAACATATGCCCATTCAAACAATTGTACTTGAATGTTCATAGCTGTTTTATTCATGATAGCCAAAAACTGTGGGAAAAAATATAACCAACTCTTTGCTCCTTTTTAAGCCCAGGACCTTCATATGCTCTCACATTTTAAGAAGTGCATTCTCTTTTTCTCTTTCCGTTTCTCTTGTCTATTAAGACCTATAGAGGGGTAGAAACCCTTGATGGTACTGGTCACACCGCAGTTACCTCAGACAGACTTTGATTATACTATGGGAGCTATTTATAATCGTCTCCTTATTGATTTTTCTTGTTTACAGGGGAAAAGTCTAACTAGTTATACATCTCCTCAGTTCAAAATGACATCCCAGGTAAATATTGGGTTGGCCAAAAAGTTCATTTGGGTTTTGCTGTGGAAACCCGAAAAAAACTTTTTGGCCAACCCAGTACTTTCTTAAAATACACTGTCATGATAGAACATGTAAAATACAGCGACATTGAATCTCCTCTTTTTCCTGAAATCTTAGTTCTTGAAAAGCAAAGACTATATATAGAAATTGAGTTGCCTGTGGTGATTACAAATGACCTGCATTCTTTCAGGATATATTTATTGAGCACTTGTTATGAGCCAGATACATTTTTTAGATCCCAGAGAAGCAAGAGTGAGCAAAATAAAACTCTGACCTTAAGAAATGTATAGCTAATCAGGAAAGAGAGACAAATAGAGAAGTAGTTACCATATAGTGTGATACCTGCCACCACAAGGGTACATGCAGGGTGCTATGGAAAAGCATAAAAGGGACACTTAATCAGATGCAGAGGTTCAGGAGCAAGGATTCTTAGGAAAATGGTATCAGGTGAGAAATAATAGTCATGGCCAATAATATTTATTGAGTGTTCACTAGAGCCCAGGCCTCATTCTAAGTCCCACTCACTTAATCTTCGTAATAACCCTGAAAAGTAGATACTGTTACTAACATCATAATCATCCAGGAAAGTTAAAGACTAGGAAATGAGGAGCCAGGATTCCAACCGAGGCAGTCTTACTTCAGAGCCTCTACTACAACACACATACCCTTCCTGAAGAGGGGAAAAGGGAATCACACGAGCAAATATACAGAGGGCAGAGAGAAGCATATTCCCTTTGAGAATTTGAAATTAGAAGTTCCATAAAGCTCAGCAAAGAGCACTCATGTATTAGGGAGGAGGAGAGAGGAGACTGGAGAAGCAGTCAGGGGTCAGATTGTGAAGGGCCATGTAAACCTCATTAAGGAGACTGGACTTAACCCACTCTAGACTTTGTATTTTCATGGTCCCATTTAATTTCAATAACATGAGAGAAATGATCTGTTGCATATTTCAAATAGATTGGTCAGGGAGCCATGAAAGAGTTTCAACAGGGAAATGATAAGGCCAGATTCACACTTTAGAAAATCACTCTAAGGGTGATTTGAAAAATGGATTGAAAGGAAGCAAGACACGGGGCAGGAAGATCCATTAGGACATTTTTGCACTAATCCACGAGAAAGGTAACAGTAGCCTAAATAAGGAGTGGTGACGATGGATGGACAGAGCGAAGAGATGTTTAAGGGGGAGAACTGATAGAAACTGGTGGTCAGTTGGCTGCAGGCCCTGTGAGAGAAGGCAGAATTGGGATGAGTGTGCTCTCTGCCTTGGCCACAGGATGATCGATGGTGCCACTCGAGAAGAGAGAACACAAACTGGGCAGAGTGGAGGCACTGAAGCTCATGAGCTCGCCGATTCTGAGTGGCCCTAGGAGAGCCAAGCAGAAGGTCCAGTAGATCTTCAGATCGGAATGTCGGGGGTGAGAGCTGGGTTAGAGATACTGATCTGGGAATTATTGGTCTGTATATGGTAACCCAAGTTGTAAGTGAAGAGACCCAAGGAGAGTGGGTATGGTGAGAGAAGAGGACCTAAAGCAGAAGCCAGGTAGCATCATCATTTAAGGGCCATGGAGAGACGGGGAAGTTCACAAACGCAGCTGAGAGGCTACCGCCAGAAGCCCAGCTGGAAGTCACAGCATCTGTCGTCACAGAAGCACAAGGATGAGAGTCCAGGGGAAAGATCTGTGAGACTTTTTTTGTGGGAACCATCACAACAGGCTATAATTTTCTTCCATTCCAGTAAAGAAGCTTTCTCATGCACATAATTCACGGGAATCCACAGGCCTAAGATACTTTATTAAGATATCTTATGAGTTACATTTGTGGGCCAACTCAAGGGACTATTTGGCTCTAGGAAGATGTTTCTGTTTCCTTAGCGTGTGATACCTCAGGCTTTGTTAATAAGGACTTTAACTCTTATGTTGTCACTGACATTCATTCAGTAAACTGAAAAAAATCATAATATCAGTTCTAGACTTTCTATTTTCATAGTCCCATTAATTTCAATAACTTGAGAGAAATGATCTGTTGCATATTTCAAATAGATTGATTATAATGTTATCCATATGAGACTAAAGAAAAAATATTAATGATGTTTTATATAGATTTTAGACTTTTTCATTCTATTATCAATGTTATTCTATCTGTTTCAGTCCCAAAGGATGACTGGTTAGGTTTAGCTGCGTAAATTGAATCTTTGATGCTTTCGAATCTTCTAAAAAATGGGGGTACTGTAGTAGCTGGATGGGGAAGAATCTGGTCGATAATTCTGCCATTAAGTTACTGAACATTAAGACATTCTGTTGAGGTGTATTCTACACTAAAAATAGAAATATCAAACTGCGCCAATTACACACCCGCATTCTCAACTGCCATTGAATAACCCTGATGACCGTTTCATGGAGAAGGAAGAGAGAAGATAAATACCTCTTCTTTTAATTACTAGAAATATAGTTCACTATTTGAAAAAATAGGTAGTGTTTGTATTTTGTAAGTTACAGGGCAAAAAGAAATCATCCTCGCATTCAGGTAAAAGTAAATCAAGAGAGTTCAGCGTAAACTTATTGACTTGTCAAAATATGTTAAAAACTTGGAGATGGGTATGAGACAAACATTTTAAGTACTTTATGATGATCTTCTGGAACATTCTGAGCAGGAAGGGATGCGGGAAAACAGAAAGCTAAAAGATGTGGCTGACCTCTCTTTTTCTTCTACTTTTATGTTCAGCCTAATTCATTTTTGCCTGTCAAAAGTATATGTTTACCTGACTGAACTGCCATCCTTTTAAATAATATCCAATCTGTTGTGATGAACAGGAAATTTAATTCCAAACAGCAAAGTGGGAAACATTTGAGATGGACTAGAAACTGCAACTCAGAGAAATCACAGGGATGTCGTGAAACAGGCAAGTTGCATGGGATAAAGGAGAAATTCTATAGGAAGGTGGAATATTATTTGGCCATGTTATACAGAACAACTATGCTTACTATAAAGTTAAACCTCTTTTAGCTGAGTGCTTAAATTCATGAACCTTTAATAAAACAACACATTTTTCCTTTAGTCTTCTGCTTCCTGATCTTCCTTCGCTCCGTCTTTCACTTACGCCTTCTTTTAGCCCTAATCTTCCTGTGACAGCAGCTTGTAAATTTCAAGCTCTCTCCATTCATATTTGCCACCCACCCTGCCGTCAAGACCTCACTCACTGATCCTGGGGTTTCCAGATCTGACCTGGTATAACCTTGAGGCAGCCTTCCATGATTGACAGCAGTTGCATTTATAGTATTGTTTCTTAGAGACAGGAAAAGACCAGAAGATTTGCAGTGGCAACTGCCAAGGAACTTTATGTAAAGAATTGTGGCTTATAGGAGCTTTTCTGACTTGTACAGGAACCAAAATTCAGGTCATTCCTAATACAGATAAGCCACACAACATTCTGTGTTCCCTTTCTGGCTTTGGGTTTTTTCTTTCTTTTTCCTGCCTCTTCCATTCTGACCATTATTGTTTGATGTGTTGGGTGATGGGGAGTGAGAAAGAGGTCGTGGAGGTATGGGGAGGCTTCATCCCACTGCTTTACTTCTACCCTCTACCCAAACTTTTCCCTTTCCTGCCCTTTTCCCTTCATCTTTCCAAATCCTTCTTTTGTCCTACCCAGATACTGAAAGTCAGGGGACAAGATCAGAGTAAGAAGATGCTATTAGAGTTGGTACAGACACAACTCCAGTTCCAACACACAGAGACACACAAACCTTAATTTGTAGAGGGTACATCATAATTTCATGCAGAAAAAAACTTTTTACCTCTTCCTGGCATTTCAACCAGAACTAAAGTCACTGAAAGACAACCTTTTTCAAACTCAATTTGTTATCATTAACATTACCAGCAATATCAGTTCAGCTTTAAGTATGAATAAACATTGCAACCAGTCCCATGTGTTTTCAAATATCCCGTTGACAGAATACTGCTGGCCTTTTTGGTAATACAAAGATGCAGAGCTTACATCTGGGTAGGCACAAATATTTTAGGTTATTCTCTTTTAAAACAAACATGTGACTGACAACTCTAATTCTGACTGCTTATACGCCTTGAACTCTACTTTAATGCTTACAGAAATTTTTAGACTGCTGTTTGACTAGACTCATAGACTCCCATAGTTTCTTTTTCTTTTTTTTTTAATAAATTTATTTATTTTTGGCTGCATTGGGTCTTCGTTGCTGCACACGGGCTTTCTCTAGTTGCGGTGAGTGGGGGCTTCTCTTGTTGCGGAGCACGGATTCTAGGCGTGCGGGCTTCAGTATTTGCATCATGCAGGCTCAGTAGTTGTTGCGCACGGGCTTAGTTGCTCCTCGGCATGTGGGATCTTCTCGGACCAGGGCTTGAACCCATGTCCCTTGCATCGGCAGGCAGATTCTCAACCACTGCACCACCAGGGAAGTCCCTAGACTCCCATAGTTTCTTGTGTTTTTCCTTTCGATCCAAGGGATCTTTCAGAGTCTACAAAAGATGTCCTTCTCTGCGTAAAATCAGGAATACCAACAATCTCATCCTTGGAATGAAAGAATGGCTCCTGCTCAGTAATTAATAGAACTCTGCATTGGGAACTAGGGTCTCCTAGGGGTGCTATTTTGTATTAACAAGCAAAATGCCAAAGTGAGAGGTAAAACTGTATTTTCTCAGCCAAGACATATTTCCCCTTTGTTCCTATCATAATCAAAAAAAGAGAAAATTATTTTTATTTTTGTATGTGTTTTAAGATTTTTCTCTTCAGGTTCTAAGTGCTGTCCTTCAGGTATTTTTTGTTCCACATTCCGTGTAAGAAAAAGAAAGAGAACAGAAACACATATCAAGACAGAATCAAGTGTCATGGGAGGGGCATGCAAAATTGAGAACTCTTTCTTAAGGCATTTTACACAGTGCTTTCATGAGCTAAATCACTCTTGCTACTCCTGGACAACAAATCCTGTAAAGCAAGTAGAGTCTGGATTCCTATGCTGGATATACTGTTTACTCTGAACCTTTTATATTTGCCTACCTAAATTTTACCTCTCATTACAAACCACCACAGAGCTACATTGTACAATTCTATTTCTGGAATAGTGAACAACAATTCCATTTCTGATTAGATGATCCTTGTGTTAACAAAAGTCTTTCTGGAGGAATATGAAATCAGCTCACTTGATTTCAAAATTTTCTCTCATTTCCTTTTCCCATTCTCAGCATCACATTAGGCTCCTCCATTTTGTCCCTCTTTTGGCGAAGCACCAGTGTGGCTTGGAATGAGGGCACTGTGTGGTTGCCAGGGTGACCCCAAGGACTGGTTACTGCACATATGGTTCTGCAAATGGAAGTTCCTCAGTCAGACCCAATGGCAGGAAAGATTTGCAAACTCTCCCAGGGCAAAGCCGGTGTAAAGTTTCAGATAAATGTTCAGAATTAACCACCTCCCGTTACTCCTAAGGTACAAAAATAACTCCATGAAAAGAATTTAATTTTTTTATAATCTTGCTCAGTGATCTTTCTCTTCTTAAAGAAGAAAAAACACTCACAGCTATAAGAGGAAGAACATTTGCTTTGAAGGGCATTCATAACAGTTGATTAATACATGCAGGAAAGTATGTAGATGCTTAACTGCAAGAAGGTCTGAAAGTTCCCATTTTAATTATTGAAGGATCAGAGTCAGCAACAAGTCAGACTAGAGCTCAAAAGTTGCCGTTCACATCAGTGGGTCCAAGACTGACTTGCAAAATCTTCTATTGATATTAATATTTGACTGTTTCTACAACTCTAAGTCTCCACAGATACTGTATTTTTAAGGCTCCACTGGAACAATCACTGGCTGGAAACACCAGAGCAAAAGAGAGGTGAGATTACCACCATGCCATGGGCAATCTGGGTCCCATGTTCCCTCTGAAGAACTACATTTTGCTTTGTGCTTTTTCTGGAATTTTGTACAGGTTAGTTGCGATTCTATATTTCACTACAGGAGAAGCAAAACGAAAGTATTTGCCAGTAAGTATATATTGGGCGTTGTTCATTTTTTATATTTGACAAGTAGTATTTCAATTTAAGCTGAATGGTTCTCTCAATATTACATGGATTAGAGTTATTCTGGTGAAACTTGGTTAAGTAATGCTTCTGTTTAAGAAAAACTTGAAACAGTCTATCAAATCATTGCATGTTTTTAAACTCAACAAAAGCCTACTTAACATGCCAAGATTTTTAAAAACCAGTATGTTCAATTTTATATGTTATTTTTAATTTAATATGTTCAATAAGCATTTTATGTTAAATATAAATTGATTATGAAACACGTTTTTCCAAGGTGTTGGTGGTCATTATTTCTAATTTGATGGCTGGGCTTAAGATTAAACAGAAGAGATACTTCAATTTACCAAGTACTGTCAGGTGTACTAATTTGCTTAGTAAGTATATATTTCAAGGTCAATTTGATAAAATTCATTCATCACAACCACAAAAAAAAATTATGAAGTCAATTTAGAGTGTTTAGAGATAGATTACTGGAACTCCCCAGTCATAATATCTGAACCCCAAAATCATTGATTCCAAGCCCTACAGCAACTTCAAGAAATCCAATGCTCCTGGTGCTATATCAAGAATTTTCTTATTGACATTCTGTCACGTCATGTTTAGAAAAAACTAAAACAGAAAAAAATAGCATAAAAAAGTAGGATGAAAATCATTTGACAGATGTTTCTAGTTTCAGTTTGGACAGTTGGTGTTAGAGATAAACATTCATAATCTATCCCATCTTGTTTGACAAATACCAAGATATGTTGCTTTAAACACCAAATTCTAGTATTTAGGAATTTTCAGAAGTGTGACTAATCTTTTAGTTCATATCAGACTAGAAATACATTTGTTCATTCTGTCCATTTCATAGGCAAAATATTGATAGATATCAGATTCACTATCAGTTTATTCCCACTTAAGATCAGTCCTGTCATTGTCTCCTTTGCAGTATGCTTCCTCATGGACTGCATCATCTATCTACAGCTGGGAATCTTCGTTGGTAGAAACTACTACCAATTCCCTTCCAGATACTACACCCCCTTCCAATGTTTAGTGTGGAAACATTTCCCTAAAGTGTACAGATCCTGAAATCATCCACACTAATGGGATGAATTACTTACAATATAAGCGCCTGTCAAATTTCCCCTCCAGGTCCCAAGATTTCAATGTTACACTTATGTTTTAATAAGTATTTGTATTTCAATTTATTGAAATTATCTTCCAGACATGATAGGTACACTTGGTTTTGTTTCTCATCCAATTTGATCACACTTTAGTGTTCCTTCTGAATATGTCTAATGTCTTTAAATCCATATCCAGGCAGTAACCCTTCAAGAGCCTATTTCCAGTGCTACTTAATGCCTTCCATACTCATTAGGGCTAAACAGAAGAAAAAATATGCTCAGTATGCCAGGGTGTAAGTATTTTCATTATCAATGACAATAATATCTCATAAGGTTTTCTAGGAGGAAGCACTATTAAATGAAAGATTAAGCTGTTGGAGAACATAAAAATGGTATGTACATATTTATCAATATAAAATATAATTATTTTGCATAAATCTCAATCACCGGCCTCTAAAGCTCACTTTCAAAAATAATTATTGGTGTTTCTATAAGAATAATAGCCCATTCTCTTATTTCATTATTCAGACCTATTGATTTAGAGTTCTTAAATTTTTAAAAAATAATTTCCTTATTCTCTCATGGGAAATGGCTATTCTTGTTATATCTCTAGTACTTCCTAGTTGACTAACTTCTTTTTGCTTATCTTTCTTGTTGGAGAAAAAATTTTTAAAGGAGGTATTTCATTTTTTCTCCTTCATTGACAAATGAATTTATTTCTCTCTACAGTATTTTTTAAATTGATACATTGACCTTGTACGGACCTATCTTTTCCCTCTAGCTCTTTTTCTGGAAGCTACTCCTTTTTCCATGCTTTTATCTCTATGTCATAGACAAATATAAATTTAAAATTTTATCCTTTATAATTCTAGTATACTTTTCTTTTGGATGTAGTTATATAAGCTTCCTTTTATGAGAACATATTATTTTATTTTTATGGTATGCAAAAGGAGGTCTATAGATGGGCTTCAAGAGGTCCAGGAGCCCTTTGAAAGTTTATGTAAAGTCTGTATATGTTCATTTGTGGAGAAAACCCATTCATTTCAAAAATCCTCAGAGGGTTTTGGGAAACAAGAACGTAAACAGACAGTCCACAACACACAAGTACCCCATGTACACGGCCCATACCACTCCACCAGCCCTGGCTGTTCTGCTCTTTCCAGGATGCAACTCCATTTCCCTCAACTAAGAACTGGAAAGAGACTGACACCAAGAGATACCTTCTCCCATACAAATGCTGATATTTAATAACTTACCAATTCCCAGGTGTATCTAATTCACCCAACTCCTACAGGAAGATGGGCTTTTCATGAACCATGACCAGTCCCAGTTTTGCAGCCAAAGCAAGGGGAGATAAGTTTTAGAATTCCAAATGAGAATTCAAATGAGTTTTCTCATTCTAAAAATTACAAAGAAAAAGTTATATGGAGTTGTTTTTATGCTGCGAGTGGCCTAAGAATCTACCCATGGTTATTTCCAAGGAAAATGCACTGCAGATTCCAACCTGATTTCCACTTGGGTCCTGCCTATGTAGGTCATTCTAAGAAAAGGTAAGGAAACATTTTATTTGGTTGCTTTTTAGCTTTTCCTCTTAAGGATCATCATTCAGTTATTCCAGCTCTATAACTCTAGGCCAAGTGTTGCTTCTGCTTTCCAGACTCATAGATTCAACTCTACAGTCTTTCTCCATCTGGATGCCCACAGGCACCTCTCCTCCCACCCTGTATCCCTGCCTAGCCCCACTCCACAAGGATAAGGATTCTCTCATTCATATTTGTCTTCCTCTCTAGCATTGTGCCTGGTCCATAATAGAGTTCGAAAAATGTTTGCTGATGCACGAATAAATGGAACTAATTTTAAAACCAGTTTTTATTTAGCCATTATTTATTATTAGACATTATTTTTAAGTATGTAACCTGAATTGTTAATACAGTAGGACATACAAAATACAGTGTTAGGTCACTCTGTTCAGTTTTTGTTCTGTTGATGGATTTTTAGTACTTCTTAACACAATTTTTACTAAATCTATACATAATGAGCAGAAAATCTGAATACGATTATGTGTTTCTTAGCTTGGTTCTACTTTATATACTAAAATGTTAAAAGTGGACCATTTCTCTTCTAGTCTCTGGTATGAATCAGGAAACATAGATTGCAGATATTCCTGGTTTCCAGACTGAAGTGTTGTGCTACTTATGCCTGTAAGCAGTATACATTTTGATTTGCAAAAAAGAAGTGGCTAAAGCCAATTTTTTGTGACCCTTAGCCCACCCACTGAGGGTATAAAATGTTTGAGACTGAAAAGACCATTAAAGAAAACGTCTTTAGAGAAAGGTGTTGAAGTGCAATGGCATTTTCCTCCCACTGCCTAGGGGGGCAGGAAGGAGGCTGCTTGGCCTGTCTCCCCCTAGAGCTTAGGGACCCAGTGAACTGGTAATTGAATCACACAGAAAAAGTCTGTGAAAGAAGAGAGAAATTGGCTGAAGTGGCTGATGGCAGCTGACAAAGGAAACTTCACTGGAGGTAAATTGTGATAACAAACAAGGGAGTAGAGGCAATGACATGTGTTTTACGTAAACCAGATGTTGGCCATGAAGGAGAGAACCAGTCTGGAAACATTTTCAATTTTGTCCAAAAGGACTTCATGAAAGGGTGTTATGACTCTCTCAGGGGTGAAGGTGGTGGACTACTGCATGCCCTGAGGTTGAGGGGAAAATTCAAAGTAGTCAGCTAGAAAATGGAAGACTCATTGCCCAAGTCACAGGAAGTTTATTCAGGTGTGCCCAAAGGGATGAGTTTCAAAGAGACACATAAAAGTGCCCCCTCAAGAGTCAGCCTCCAACAACCACTAAGACCAGAGAACCCCAATGCCAGGCCAAGGTACTTCCTGCCCATTTCCTCTCTCCCATCCCCCTCACTACCCTGGAGGAACCAGAGGCAGCCAAATGGGGTGGGTAGGGAGAGAAGAAATAAACTATAAGAACATAGGGTGTTCTCCCTACCTGCCTGCCACTGCAAACTTCCAACCTAAACAGGTCCAAGCTGGAGGAAGGCAGAAGATTTAATTTGATGGGAAGTGTAAAGTTTTGCTATTACGTGAGACTTGAAAAGAGAATTGGTTTTATGACTAAAGGGACTAGAAGGCTTTTGGCTTTCTGGGAGTTACTGGGAAAGTCATGGGACCTGCCCCATATTTCATCCAAAGGACAGAGAAGATCTATTCAGAGTAGGTTTGATAATTACCATCATAATCCCAAAGTATTCTTTGAATTTCAAAATGATGATGTCAGTAATTCGGTAATGCTAGAATGCTTGAAAGTTTCCCTCTGAAAACTGGTGGTTCACTCACATTATCCAGGTTTGCACTTCTAAACTCTACATCTTGCAGTTATGGAGAAAACTGATGACAACATCTCCACATTCATCCACAGATATCTTTTTCTTGACTTTTAAAAAATATATTTGCAACAATACAAATAAGTGTACCCCCCAAATTTTTTCACTAAAACATTTTAATGTGTGACTATTGAAAAAGTCTTATTTAAATTTTATTATTTAATAGACTGCATTAAATTTAGCAGTGGGCACAGGAACAAAACTCTATTCTAAATTAGCTTCCACAAGGAGATCTATAATTCAGTAGGATAAAATAGAATCTGAACATATTATAGATGAACAATTAATAAGCATTTTTAGATGATAATTATGGTTGGTCATTACCTAGTACATGCTAAAAACATAAAGAAGGCCTGAAGAGAGAATTAAGAAATGGCGTACAAAAAGGCTTGTTTTCCCATGACTAAACTTAGTCTCACCATCCACCTGGTTGGTCACATCTTCTTAAGGTGGAAAGCAGACATCCAGATGTAAAATCTGAGAAATTTTCCAAAATCATCCTTAAAAGAGTAGGGTGCTGAATACAAAGGGTCCTTCCATTTACAACATTGTTTCCAAATAGCATTCTTGGCATCAGATATGTCTACATGACAGAAACCAGGTAGATCAAAAAAGAAAAACTCTCAGTTTGGTCAATCAGCAGATTGCCTTTCTAATCACACTACACTGATTATTAGCTATTCCCGATCTCCCCATACTCTGGCACCTCTCTGTGTTAGTCCTGATGGAGCCTTTGTTCTTGCTGACGGAGAGGCCTTAAGAATCTCTTCTGTTTCTTTAAGGCTCTAAGAAGACTTAAATTTCTACAGATGAGGTGATGAAGAATGTAAGGAACCAATCATTAGAAATGAATGGAAAATAGATTAAGTGGAAATATGTCCTACACTTCTGTCCACTAAGACCCTGGGGACTGATGTGGGGACTGCCCCAACACTTGTTTGAATTTTCCTTTGGCTACACCGTCTCAGGCTACTGCCACGGGTCAACCTTCTCAAAAGGATGCTCAAAGACCTCATATCAGTAGAACCATCTCTCAGCTACACTCCTTCTAGGCTTATGCCAACAGTGCCACCCAGAAACTTTGACACTGAAGTCTCCTTCACTCCCTTGGAAACATCTAAAGGATTCTCAGCTTCGATATGATTTGGGTTCCCCTTTAAGGCTCTGTAACAACCTGTACAGTGACAACATGCTCTTCACTTTTACACTTACCCATAGCCCTCGTTTATAGGCCCCTGTTGGGAAATCATACCCATGCATAACTTTGAATTTGTCACTTGCGTGCACGCGCGCGTGTGCACACACACACACACACACACACACACACACTCTTTTCACAGATGTACTAGTAACAAAACCAATTTAAGCACCATCCCAAATCCTGCCTTCTCCCTCCAACTACCTCCCCCAACCCTGGCTTCTGCTACCTTTCTTGCTTTCTGCTAGGAGCTACCTTAGCAAAGGTATAGGCCATTCCTTGGTGGAAAAGCAAAGGGAACGTCCACAGACATCACCAACTGACAAGGAGAAACCCTAGCTTTTTCAGCAGCTATCCAGATGTCTCCAGGACTTAGTTGCTTTGATTTAGACCAATACAATACAAGAGATGGGAAAGAGCTCAGATAAATGCCCAGATCTCTGCAGTAGACTCTCCTGAGATGAAATGTTCCACACAGCCTCTCCAGAGTCATTCTACGTGATCTAACAACCCAATCTGTTTCCTCTGTTGCAGTTCCACAGTGCATCACATTGGACTTGTTCTTTTCCTTCCCTGCCTCCCTGATATTTTCCCCTCACTCTTGCTTCACTGAGATGGCACTTTCCAATAAACCATTAGCAGCTTTCTTTTGTTTTCTAAGAAATCTATGTAAAGAGACAATAAAAGAAAATTTGACCAAGGCAAATAGTTTATTTTATAATCTAACAGTTTTTCTCTAATATTTAATGTCTCTGTTTTAATCACTAAATGGAGGGTAATTTTAGCTTTTTACATATTTCACTTCATTTATAAATGTCTATCCTGAAGATCTCAAGATATCAACATATTTTATCTCTGTAGTATATATTTTTAATCATTATTAATTTTTTTCCAAGCTGACTTAATATCCTTGAATCTGACTAAATGAGGAAGTTGGTTGGAGGGTCAAGAAGAGGTTCTGAAATAATCAGAATCAAATCAAGACTGCATTTGCTAGAGCTCATGTCACTTCATACTTTTGGATTTATGCGCATGAGGACTGAGCTGGACATTTCTCCTTTTTATGTTGTACTGAGTTGTTCTTTAAATTACAGAATTAAATTGCTCAAAGATGAAATCTTTTGAGTTACAATGTCCCTGAATCAAATGCTGCAAAGATGAAGTAGCTTCGC
This sequence comes from Balaenoptera ricei, assembly GCF_028023285.1. Classification (NCBI taxonomy): domain Eukaryota; kingdom Metazoa; phylum Chordata; class Mammalia; order Artiodactyla; family Balaenopteridae; genus Balaenoptera; species Balaenoptera ricei. Next base: position 75,609,489 of record NC_082641.1, read on the forward strand.
TGTTATGTCTGTCAAAGCCTTCTAGCTATACTTCACATTTGGTGCCTTTATATTTGTTCTTCTATTTCTATTTTGTTAAATAAAATGTTGGAACATATACCAAGAAACACAGATTGTCCATAGCAGAATGAGACTTGGGCCGTGGTTGGAAATAATTTAAATTAAACATTACATGAACACTGAAGAAGTTTCCAACTTCCCAGTTTAACTTGTGTATAAATTATACCCCCCAAAAATGTAATACAAGAATATTATATAAAGGAACCTAGGAATCTAAATATATAATTGATCCATAGTTTATTTTTTATATAAATTATATTTTAAAAATAAAAATTAAATATATTCTCATTTTTAACAAAATTACAAGATTAAGAAGATTACTAAATTTCACCAGAATAAAGTACTAAACATAGAAAAGTCTCTAGAACATAAACCTTGCTTGAAAAAATTATCTTACCTAAAATATAAATTATGCTTTTAAAGAGAATTCTTACCCAAAACATATATTCTATGACCAGATAAAGGGCATTCAATATTAAGGATGTAAATAATCATGCAAATATTTTTCCAACTGGGCAACAAGAAGTACTCATTTTATTCTACGATTCTCCAAAATGCTGTGTTGCTTATCAAGTTTTAAAATAACTGCTTCCGTGTCCACGTTTTGGCAGCCACAAACTATGGCGTGACTAGAACTTTGCTCATGTTGCTTTGGATTCACAGGCTGTGTCTAAATGCAGCCTCTGAGTTGGATAGCTGCACACAGAATCTAGCCAAATCGGTTGCAGAGATCTTCATCAAATGTTAAGATATCTTTTTGATATTGTTAACAATTATTAAAGACATTTTAAATCTATAGACATAATCTAGGCCAAGGCCCAACATATGCCAAAGAATGACAGAAAACATTTGGAGGATAATGTAATTCTTAAAAGTTGGTAACAGATGACCCTGACTGGATTTTCTAAAAACCAGCACTGACCTAGTCACATATTGGGTTATCAGAGAAGTTTCCTAAAAAAAAGTATCTCCAGCCCAATTATGATCCACTCTGCAGGAGCAAGATACCGAAAAAGAAAACAGTAGATACACCAATAGGAAAATGTAATAAATAATTTTATGCCCATAAATTTGAAGACTTAGACTAAATGAACAAATTTCTAGAAAACAGTAACTTACCAAAACATATTCAAGAAGATGTTAACAACCAAGTACTAGTACTCTAACCATAAAGAACATTGAGTTTAAAATCTTCCCACAAAGAAAAAAATGGGCTCAGACAATTTTACAGGCAATTTCTACAAAACTTTCAGGGAACAATTCCAGAGGATAGGAAAAAGCACGGAAGAGACAACAACTCACTTTATGTGATTTTTATAAAACCTTGTAACTAAAACTAAACAAGGACAGTGAGAGAAAGGAAAATTACAGGCCAATCTCATTCATGTACATAGATTCAAAAATCCCAAATAAAGTATTAGTAAACTTAATTAATCACTGCATACAAATACACTATCATCAATTCAGCTTCTATCAAGAATAAAAAGTTGATTTCAGCTCCAAGATATAAGGAGCTTGGAAGTTGTCGCTCCCAACTTTACAGCAAGAAAAAGCTGGACAAACTGAAGATGAAAAAAAAAATTTGTTTCTATCCGATAACTGAAGTTGCAAGACAAATTGCCACCCCCAAAATGTGGAGGGAGGCACATCCAGAAAGGCACAGCAACCAAAACCTGCTTCATTGCAGCAGAAATTGCTAGAGCCGCAAACTGATAGGAACAGTTAAAGGGTAATTTTGACTGAAGCCTGAGTGTGGACTACCATGAAAGTAAGAAACTCCAGGGACCACACTCTTCAAATGCCCCCTGCAGATTTTCATGGGCTTTCCCTCCAGAAGCTCCAACAGGTTCTCCCTTGAGGATCTGAGAATTGGAGAAAGAGTCCCTTGTAGTTCTGGCAAGGGGAGGGGAAGAGTAGTCCTTGTGAAATATATTCAGAGACATCTCCATTGAAGAGGCTTACTCTGCAAGTCAAAGGACTTTGCCTTAGCATGGATTTTGAAACCTTATCCTAGGGGTTAGGAATTTCTCCCCATTCCAGCCACCTCCAGCCTTCCTGTCTCACTCAAGGGAAAAAATAAAAACCATAGTGAACAGGGCACAGGGCTTCAAGGAAACAGATTTGAAATGCTACAGCTGGGGAAGGCAGGAAGGGACAAGCAAAATAAATTCAAACCACAGGAGAAGGGGCAGAAACAATTGTGAAGACCACAGCCACTAGACATAGGCTCACAAAAAGACTGAGATTCATCAGATTACAGAACGCTCCTCCTCCCTCACCCCTACCACCACACCCACAGGGCTTCAATATCATAATAGTGGATTATAGCTAAGAGAGCTGCAAGACATAGGCTCTCTCTGAGGAGCAGTACTTAGGGAAGCCCCAAAGCAAAGACAGGAGAGAAAGGAAAGATACTAGAGGAATTTGAAGCTTCTGGAGTCATAGCTACAACAAACATTAAACACAGCCCAACTCCTAGCAAGATTAGCATAAATCCTCACACTAAAACCTATTAAATTGGTTGCTATTACCTGATACAATATGTCCTGCTTACAACAACAACAAAAATTACAAGGATGCTAAAAGGGAAACAAAAAAAAAAACAATACACACACCACCACAATCTGAAAAGATAAAGCAATCATCAGAACCAGACTCAGGTATGACACAGCTGTTGGAATTATCAAACAGGGGATTTTAAGCGACTAAGATTAATACGTTAAAGGCTCTAAAGTAAACAACATGGAAATTCAAATGGATAATGTAAGTAAAGAGATAGAAACCTTAAGGAAGAATAAAAAGGAAAGGCTATAAATTTCAAACACAGTAAAAGAAACGAAGAATGCCTTTGATGGGTACACCAGTAGACTTGAGATGCATGAGGAAAGAATTCGCAAACCTGAGGAAAACAGGTCAATAGAAACTTCTCAAACTGAGATGCAAAGAGAAAACAGAGTGAAACAACAGAACAGAACATCCAAGAGCAGTGGGACAACTTCAAAAGGTGTAACAAACACGTAACTGAAATACTGGAAGAAGTAAGAGAGAAAGAAGCAGAAGAAATATTTGAAGTGATGATGGCCAAGAACTTTCCATATTAATGACAGACAACAAACCACAGAACCAAGAAGCTCAAAGAACACTAAGCCAGTTTATTTTTTAATAACAAAACAAAAACAAACAAACAAAAACACCTAGGCATATTGTATTCAAATTATAGAAAACCAAGGACAAAGAAAATCTTAACAGAAGCCAGAGCATGAAGAATAAGACAAGGCTTCCCATTATGAAAACTTCTACCTAACAGTGTATCAAAGGTCTTGGAAAAAAATAAATAAAGAGGATTTGAAAGGAAGAAAGAAAACTACCATGATTCACAGACAATATGATGATGCATATAGAAAACCCAAACTTAATTATAAATTAAGGTTTGCAATATTCTTACAGAGAAAATTATAAAACTTGATTGGAAAACATCAAAGAATACCTAAAAAAGTTGAGAGACATGCCAGGTTCATGGATAGAATGACTGAATATTATAAAGATGTCATTTCTCCTCAAATTGATCTATAGACTGAATGAAATTCTAATCAAATATCTAAAGGTTTTTGGTGAAGCTCAACAAGCCGATTCTAAACTTTGTATGGAAGATCAAGGGTTGAGAATTGCCAAGTCTCCCTTCTGACAAAGAAGAAGATGGGTGAATTGTCTGACATCAAGAAATATTATAAAGTTACATTAATTAATACAGTGTAGAATCAGTGTACATAAAGAAAAATAAAGGAATGGAATATAGAATCTAGAGGCAAACACCTGCATAGAAACTTGAGTTATGAAACAGTAGCATTGTAGATCAGTGAGGAAACATTTCAATAAACGTTGTCCAGACTTTTGCTTATCCGTATAGGGAAGAAAACAAAGTTGAATCTTTATATCACACAGTACGCAGAAATGAGTTTCAACTGGATTAAAGACTAAAAGGAGAAAGACAAAAATGATAAAACTTTTAAAATACAATCAACTGGTAGAGAAGACAGACATGGAAAAAAAAGTACTTTGAATGCAATGTATTAATTAAGTCCAATGAGGACATAAAGGGGGAGATCTCCCTGGAGGTGATGGGGATGGAGAGTATTTATTCCAAGCAGAGGACATAGTGACTGCTAAGGCCCAACAGTATATATTGGCAGGTACTTTCAGGGACTTGTAGGCCATACCACATGAATGGCTCCCTCAACATATGGGGGTAGTAGGAACAGAAGCTAAACTGGAAAAAGAGATGGAGGTCAAATCCCACAGGGCCTTGTTTACTCTGTAAAGGAATCTGAACAGAGTCATGTAGGCAATGAGGAACCACTGAGGAATTGGAAATAGAAGTAATGTGATGTCATTTGCATTTTAGAAAGATCTGTGTGACATAAAGGTGGATGATAGAATGGAAGGGGGTTAGACTGAAACTTGGGAAATACGCAGACAATGAAAGAAATGTAGGCACAGCTAATGTTGGCTTGAGTTAAGATAGCAGCAAAGGGGCTGAAGACGAGCAGAGGGGAGTTAAACAGGGGTTAAGGAGGAGTTAGAATTCACAGGGCTTAGTGACTGTGCAGGAGGATATGAGGATGACTCTCAGGCTTCCAGGATGGATAACTGAATGGATGGTAATGTAAATTCATATACAGAAAGAGGAACCAATTTGGGGGGTGGGGATGGGGAGTAAGATAATGAGTTCAGTTCTGAACAAACTGAGTTTGGATAGTATTGTCATATCCAGCAGGAGATGCTCAATAGTCGTGGAAGACATCAAAGATAGTAAAAGAAAAAAAAAAAAAAAGTAGTTTCCATGGTGAAGGAACAAAATTAGAATGCATTCTGATATTGTTATAAAAAGTTTGGTGTCAGTTATGATGGTCAGTGGCAGTGCCTGGAAAATGTGCTGCCTGGAATAAAGAAGTCTGAAAAACAAACTACTGCTAAATATTAGTCTTCATTAAAAATAAAATAGTATTTACTGGTGTCAGAATAATGAGGTCCAAATGAGCTTGGGAACCCAAATCTGGAAAGATATTCTTTAACATTTAAATCATTGTGCCTACTTTTTCTGACTCCAAAGAATATTTCTCTTTATTTGCTCTTTATGCGTAGAACACATAAAAAACAAATTGTTAGAGTGGGTAATCTAGGGCCTCCCAGGATACATGAGTGCTTCCTTAAAAACCAGAGTGATCCAAACAATAGCACCCCCAGATGTAATGGAGAATACAGCCTAATATACCAGATTAATAGTATAGATCAAAACAACCCCACATCGTCACCACTGGCACTTTAGATCCCTCCATAAACTCCTGATGAACTAGAGTAATAAACACCGAATCAACACTGGAGGCTGCTCTAGCTTTTCAGACTTTGGAATCCGTATTGGAAATCATTGCCTCAGTGACCTAGAGAAGCCTATATATTCCTAGAGATAAACAAACAGATTTAACTCAATAAATATTACAAAGGGCATTAGAAACTCGCCAAAGTTTCAAAAACAGGCTTTTAAATGAAATAATTATAAAACTGATATAGTAGGATTTGGGGTTTTCTTGCTTTCACTTTTTCTATGTCTCTAAAAAGCAACATGTTTTTAAATGTGATAGGCAGTTTCTTTGGCACCTTTTGACATTAGCTATTGTGTTCTAATTCCCTAAATTCTCTTTCTTTTCAAAATTTACACTTGTCACTTCTCTACTGTTTCCCCTGAAATGCGTGCAGAAGTGAGAGACTCCCAATCCAGGAAGACCTGAAGCTGTGCCTGTATCACTAAACACAGTACCTTGTACCCTATTTTTCCTTAGTTACAGAGTCTCTTTAAGAAAATGCTCAAAACAATTATGTTTCATTTTATACGATAAAAATAGCTTTCTGTATTAAGCTGCTGTGCATGTTGGGGAGATGATGTTGGTTTTTTACTAGTATTTTTCTTGAACACACGTCTTTGAAACTCTAACTTCACTCCCAAGATATTAAGAATCAGCTCTTTTTACTTTTCTCATTTGCTTCCCTAAACAGCATCAGTTAATTTCTAGTTGTTAGAAGATCTAGAATTTAGGAAACCAAGTGCTGCCATTTCATTTCTCATGCTTCTCTAAAAGCCTAAGGTTTAAAAACATAATAACAACCTTGGCTAATGGGAGCGGTCCTTTGACTCAAACATTTATTTTAGCACTTATGATGAAGAGGCATCGTATTTTTATAGTCAGGATGTACACTCCTAAATTAGGAATAAATTCTACCTTATGATGTGGACATTCAAAGTATGTATTCAAATTAGTAGGTTTATACTTTTGCATACTTTACCACATATAATTTTAAATGAATAAATAAGCTTAAATGGTTATGTTTGAAGGTTAAGATACCACATGAAATTCCTTTATTTTTCATATTCTTATAGTAATTGACTGATTTTAATTTTAGTTAATATATTAACCTTTGCTGGAATAATCCTAAAGCATGCTGATTCTTGTTTTCCATAGCAGTTTAGTGATTCTCAACCCACCACACATCTATAAACAGGTATACCTAAAGCTCACACCTTTCTATGAAAGGCTTGTGATTTACTTTCAAGCAGAGAAAGACTAGACAGAAAGGATAAAGAGGGAATGGCTGGGGTCAGGAAAGCAGCTTCATTTGCAGCAAAGTGATCAGAGCTGCAATGCTGTTGCCTCAGGTCTCTACCTGTCACCACCTGTCCATTCTTGAGGTCTGGTTCTGACCTCTTCCCAGAACCGACTGTTGAAAATTTATCTATCCCTGAGCAAACTGGATCTGAGAACTAAGCTTCTGAATATCAATAATCCCCTCTTAATTATTAGGGGAGTATATCTGTTTTCTATGGCAACTGTAACAAATTGCCGCAAATGTAGTGGTTTAAAACAACACAAATGTATTATCTCATAGTTCTGGGAGGCTGAAGTCCAAGATGAGTCTCACTGGGCTAAAATTAAGATGTCAGCTGAGCTGTGCTCCTTCTGGAGGCTATAAGTGAGAATCCATTTCCTTGCTTTTTCCAACTCTATCTTAGTCCATGCAGGCTGCCATAACAAAATACCACAGGCTAGATACCACAGACTACATAGTTTATAAACAAAAGAATTTTTTTCTCACAGTTCTGGAGGCTAGAAATCCACGATCAAAATGCCAGCATGGTCAGGTGAGGGCCTCTTCTGGTTGCAGACTTCTCATTAAACCCTCACATACCAGAAGGGCTGAGGGAGCTCTGTTGGGTCTATTATAAAGCACTAATCCCACTCAAGAGGGCTCCACCCTTATGACCTAATCATTTCCCAAAGACTCCACCTCCTAATACTATCACATTAGGCCTTAGGGTTTCGACTTAGGAATTTTGAGAGGACACATTCAGACAATAACAAGCTCCTAGGGACCACCCACCTTCCTTAGGCCCCTTTCCTTCATCTTCAAAGCAAACATCAAGTTTTCATGCTGCAGCCTAGCTGGTTCCCTCTTCCAATTCCCTCCTCCACCCTTAAACATGCTTGAGATTACATTGGGCCCACCTGAATAGTTCAGGATTATCCATCCACTTTGAGGTCAGCTGATTAGCAACAATAATTCCATCTGCAACCCCAATTCCCCTTTGCTATGTAACTTACCATGTTCACAAATTCTTTGAATTAGGACCCAGACATCTTTGGGGAGCCATTATCCTGCCAATCACAGGCAGTAAACTATTACCTAGCATTGTTTTGACAAGAGTTGTGATGTTCCCTTGGAAGCAATATAAATTCCAAGGGACATCCAACTGTGGCACCCCTCTTAAACAGTACAAATCCCACAGAGATATGCACCCCTGAGGAGGACCCCTTAGCTACCACCGCAACACTAGGTCAGACTCTCCCACTCACCACTTTGCCATGGAGCTGCCCTCATGAGTACCTCGGCACTGTGAGGCAGCACTGATTCACCTGAGAAGGTATGTGTTTGGGGTGAGAGGTGGGGGAATAATGAAAGCTTACAGGCCAAGGCAGAGGAGCTTCAGAAACAGGCAAAGCTCAGTACTTGCACCTCTCAGTAGCTTGTGTCTCAGAATTCTGGTTCTGAACATCCGCAGTGCCTGTTTTCAGAAGCTTCCTGGAAACCGGTGACTATCCCAACAAAAAATGTCTAAAATCCTCCTGTATTAGTTAAGGTAAAAGCCAAGCCAATATTTTTTTTTTTGGGAAAAACTTTTATTCCAAAGTATATTGGAATATTTTGGATAATGAATCTATCCATTCATATTGATATTTCTTCAACCCTCATACTCTGTTGCAGTTACTTTTGCTGCATAACAAATTGACCCATATTTAGCATCTTGAAACAACCATTTGATTATGTTCACAGGTTTTGTGGGTCAGGAATCAGACTGGGCACAGCAGGGATGGTGGACCTCTCTTCCTTGAGATTTCAGGTCTCAGCCCTTGGGCTGGGCTGCCTCAGGGCCTAGGATGCAGACAGGAGTGACTGCACTCGTCTTCTTAATGTGGCTAAACCCAAGCCAATATTATAGCTTCTTTCTAACAATAAGATAGAAGTTTAAGTCTCTCTACCATAACAGGCCACCCAATCTCAGCTGATGGGGCAGCTCTGACCAAATACCACTCATCAGCCCAGACACCTTCCATCTTGATGTTTCTGCACCATCATTGTCCTCATATGCCTGGTCAAAGAGGGGTTACCTCCAAATCTCTTTCCATCCCACAGGAATAAGACACAGGGGAAGTTTAGGGTGAATAAATTTTTTCAGCAAGCGAAGAAATGATTGCACAAATCACTTTCCCTTACATCAGCACTTAGTCATGTGGACACACCTAGCTGCAAGGGAGGCTGAAAAATGTAGTCTCTAGCTAGGCAGTTTTTAACATTTATTTAGGACCTGCTTTGTGTCAAATTCTTTAAGCACGTTATTCTTATTGCTTGTTTTTAATCAAATGAAGCAACTGGGGCTGAAAGTAGCTAAGTCACTTGCTGACAATTACCCAGAACACCTGAGGCTGAATCCCAGTCTCTCTGGTCCCAAAGCTGTGGTCTTTCCACAACACCATGCTGCTCAGACCTCCACATACTGCCTTGATTTGCAGAACTTGCTTTCAGGATTTTGAAAAACATCAAAGTTGGATCTGCCTTTTTCCTGAGTTCATTTCCCTATCTAAACATTCCCTCTACACTCTTTCCTTTCACTGAGCAAAACATCATCTTGAAATTCATTTTATCATTTGTCACGTGTTCAGTGAAGTGCTGTGTACGTTTATAAAATAAAACCCTTAAATTTAAAAGCAGACAATAGATCATTTTATTATTCTCTTAAATTCAAAGAGCTTAATTCAAATTCATTTCACTTTTTCTTTTGCTGCACTTAATGGCATTTGATTTCTTTCCCCACCATGGCCCACCTGGGTGGAAGGAGTTACTCTTTGAAGACAAGAAGCATGAAGGCTGGGAGTTAATGATTAGACCCACAATCTTGCAGAGAAGGAAACTAAATCAGAACAAGATTAACCAGAGGAGGTTGCAGAAAATTAATAGGTGGCAGAAAAACCTTATAAAAAGAAAACAAGGGAAGTTGGCTGCAGAACCACAGCCCCTTCAACTTCGGAGTGAGAAAACCCAGAGTATCCTGTCCACTCTCCTCCTTTATTGAAATATTCATTTGTCCTTTCTGTGCTGTTTCAGAAGCATTTATAGCAGCCTTCACAAGCCTTCGGCTCCAATTTAGAAGGTAGCTCCTCAAAGAAAGGGACGATCTTTCATTTCTTCTTCACATTTCTATAGCACTCTGCACATAGCTGGTTTCAGTAAATGTTTTTGACACTCAAATGTAAGGAGTACGAGTAAAAAGCCCTGGGTGAGATGGTTTTTCTTCCTCCTAGAACCCAGACAGAAAACGACCTCCTGTTGGTTATGAATCTGATGATAAGCCCTGCGGAGAATGCCGGATACGTGCTCCCCGGCCGTCTGGGCTCCACTGTGCTGTAGGGCCTCCAGGCTGGCTTTCCCCGCTCGGGTGCTGGACGCAGCAGCTCCCCCCCCCCACCCCCTACAAAGAGGCCAACAACAGTGCATGTCCTTGTAAGCCTAAAGTGCTTTTTCTCAAAGCTGCATATCTTGTCAAAACCGTTTGCCCACATCACTGCAATCTGTGTGCAGGGAAGCCTGAAACAAGTCCGTGTTTGGAAAGCAATGGAAAGTACAAGAGGTTCTGAAATTCATAAGACTGGAAAAGCAATGATTGAGAGAGAAGCTGCTCTTCTCTGTTCTTCTAAATTGAAAAGCACTCAAGGCGATAGAGCAGCTGCTGCTTACCTAGGCTGGTTCCTATTGACCTGACTTGACCTTGTACCTCATGTTTGAATCGGGCCTCCAGCTAGACCAAGAAACCACAGACCCCCTCCCATGACCGAGTTTGACCTATGCATCTCTCCTCCTCCCCGCAGAAGTACGGCCGCAGAGCCAGGCTGCAGAGAGACCGTGGAAAGTTAGGGCAAAGGAGATGCTTCATCAAAGGGTTAACACCAAAGCAGTATCACAACCCTCCTTCCTTCCCTTTCAGCTAATCCGCTCCCTGCTCATCCTTTCCATTTTATAGTCTTCTGTCCCAATTACGGGTGATTAATAATTCAGTGATTGTTAATTCTTTTCTTCTGGAAGTCAGGATAACCTGAGCAATGTTGATACACTTGTAGCTTGGGAAGAAAACAGAGGTGGAAAACACCAAAAGAAATTACAGTGTTTTCTCTCCTGTGTAAAAATTATAACATCCACAAATGAAATGGGTTGTAGTTCATAGCCTTCAATCTAGAAACAAACATTTTATCCTATTTCGAATTATGTTTTTTCTTTTTTATTTCCCACGTAACCTCTGTGTCTTCAAGACAAGGGGAGGAGAGAAAAAGCCACATTGCCCTTCAGGGATTATGAGCTTCCTTGGCTCCAACTATTCAGCTTTAAATATTTACTTGGCAGCTGATTGAAATTCAAATAAACCTACAGTTATTAGGTAAAATAAAGTGTGCCCCATAACTCAGAGCACTCATAATATGTGGGAAATTTTCAGCTGACCTGATTTATGTTTCCAGTTTGACTCAGAGTAAGTTGAGTCACTCATTACTAGGTGACATGTGGTTAAGGCCAACCCCTAAGATCTCAGTCAAGGAAAGTTCTTTGATGTTGCTCTTGACTTCCCAGAGTTTGTAAAACTAAATCCTTCCTGAAAAACAGTGAATCTGTATGAGGTGTGTGTGCGTACGCCTAGGTGATGCATGCCAAGCATATTCCTGACTATTTTAGAGCAATTCAAAGAACTGGCCACTAGAGAAACCTCCAGTAACAACCTCCACCTCGTACCAATTACTCTCTTTGTACTCCCTCAAAGTGATCTGAACTACATTATCCTACTCTTCTTGCATTTCCTCATCCCTAACGGGGATTCCAAATCTATAGAAGCTGGATTTTTCACCTCTTTAGAGAGAGGAGCCCTTTATTTACAATAGATACTCAACAGATATTTAGAAATGAACAAATGGATGAATGAGTGAAGGCCTAATTCCAACAAAGTCCCATTCACTAATGAGGCTTTCTTGCTGCCTACCTACCTCCTTCCCTCCTACCCCCACTGTTCTTCGGAATCCCAAGGTTCTTCAAGCACAACAGAGTGTTCCGTTTAGGCAGACACTCAAGTACACTACCCACAGCAAGGTAGTGCAGCACACCCGCAGGCAGCTTCCCTTCGTGGCAAATGAATGCCTAGCACGTATCCAGATCACAGATACCCTTAGCTCTTGTGTAAAGTCTGCAGCATTTCTGATCTAACATGCTGATGATGAGGTTTAAGAGCAAATAGATCATGTGTCGTTAATGACTCAGCTTTGAAACAAACACTTTCTATGAGTTCTCTCAAGCTCCCAAATCAGTTTCACTGAAGTGTATCCCGAGATTGCAAAGCAAACTACTTCTCTGTGAACCAATAATTTCTTGATACAGTATCGGGCAAGCAGAATAGAAGACAGGAATAAATTGGATTTGAGGCTGCTATGTGCCTGCGCCTGTCAGAGTCCTAGATTTCAAATTTTGGTTTGTCATTATAACAGCTTCCTTGTTATCATTGACTAGCTGTAAAATAAGGGAAAGTTCCATATTTGGACTTAATTAATTAAAAACATTTTCGTTTATATATTCAAGTTTTATATAGAATTTCTTTTTTTATGTTTAAAACCACTAAAATAAAACATTAGTGGCAAAGGTGATGAGATCTGTCAGGAACTGGCAGGGTTTTTATGCAACCTACACACTTCATTCATATGCAGTCTTTCAACAAATATTTCCCAGCACCTGAACAATGCCTGGCACTGTTCTAAGTGCTGGGGAAATAGCTGTGAATTAGGGAATCAGATTCCTGCCCTGTCGTGTTGTAGAGAATTGGTATAGGTTTATAGTATTTGCTTTCTAACTTCCTAAAATAACTGTGATAAGAGTGCTTTGTCCCATATTTCAAATATGCCATGGAATGCTGGGAAAATGAACTGTGTAAACCAAAATATTCCATAAATTAATTTCCTACTCATAAAAGATCACACAAATTACAACATTACTAATGCAAATAAAAGCTTCTCTTTCTGAGGTAGGTATTAGCAGTAACTTCCACTGTTCCGGTGGTTTCCAGACCCCTCACAGGCCTGGCTCCCATCTTCCCATTGCTCTCTAATTTGTGGACCTCCGTGTAAGATGTCTGATGGTGTTGGGAGAGAACAAAATTCCAGAACTGGTTTAAGCACCAGTTGCAGGAGCCACCGGCAATTCTATCCCAATTCAAACAAATCCAAAATAAAGGCTCTTCTCCCTTCCCTGCCCATTACTATTGCCCTGATTAGTTGCATGATGACCAGATTCTAGACTCTGATACTGTTTACCCGGCCAGGGGAGGATGGCAGATCTCCCATCAGTGCTGTGTACTATGGGAGAAAGCCGGCCTTCTCAAACTCTTCCCAGGAGAGCAGCGTGCAGAGAGGACACACCATTCGATTCGATTCAATTCTCCAGCAGGTATAAAATTAGTACCTTTAGCCAAACCTGGACCCTCTTCTCAAAAAACTTACACTTAATAGGATAGTTTCCAGAGCCTGCTGCGTCTTGACCCTATGTAGTAAAAACCACAGGGGAAGGCCAAGGCCAGCCCGAGTACCACCGGACAGCAGGTCAGCACGGTGTTACCCAGCAAGGACTCTGGACCAGGATGCCTGGCTTCATGACCCTCCATGCTGGCACATTCCTTAACCTTTTGGAGCATCCATCTGAAAATGCACAAGACAAAACAACGCTTCCTCCCAGGGTTGTTGTGAGAATTAAATGAGTTGGGACATGCAAACCAGTTAGCACTGAGCCTGGTGACACATCGAGCACTGTCTGGGCACTCCTGGCTCGGAATGTTGGCCCACCTCTTGCTTATCTCTGTCCACATGACTTTCCCCAACAAACATTCAGAAACACATGAAACGGTGGGAGAGACGGTAAAAATATTTACGAATGGTACCAAACACTAGGTTCATACTAAAATGTTGACATTTAATGTCTTTTCCTCAGTCACAGGTACTAGTATATCCATCAAGGAGAGAAACTCATTCAGGTTATTGGACTGTCTCAGGGCATATGTGGCCTTTGTCTGTTTGACAAATTCCCCCAAATTCTTTTCTAAAATGGATGAGACTATAATTCATTATTAATGTGCAGAAGAATTGTAAGAAATGCAAAAGTCTCTTAGGTGACATAAAAATTGAAAATGCTCCATAAAAAGGACCCACTTAAATGTCTGACTTGTAAAAGTAAATGTCGTCTTAAAATGTTTCATTTGTCACACTCCGCGAGGTCTCTCGTGCTTGCCATGCCCATGTAAGGCCCTCCCTGTGCTCTGGAGGGTAGGCGCAGCGGCCCCCCATGTTTCCGCGGGTGTGCTGCTCACGTGTGCAAATCTGCCCCGCCCCTCGACGCCCTGCCCACTTCCCCTAACCGACCGACGCCCTCAGAACCTTTTGTCCATCTGCTGCATTTTACAGCTACGCGGGGAGGGTAGTGGCCAAGGTCACACAACCGGGTAGATGAGAGTAAACACCAGATTCCTGCCTCCTGAGGACCCCCAGTCCTGTGCTCGTGCCACAAGACCAGGCCTGCGCTGAGATGCACGGAAGAGAATGCCGCAGTGCTGACATATCCATCCGTAAGATCTTAGGTTGGAATCTTGAAAAGCCCCTGTTTGTTGGATATAATTTCGGCCCCAGCACCTCTGGGACCTCTGTGGGAATATCCTCCACTCAGCAACTGTAGCAAGCCTCAGCCCAGGACTTCTGAAGTAATGCCCAGGCCACACGGCCAGAATATCTATGAGAGCCAGTGCTGCCCATGTTGGGACAGGGCGGCTTCTTGCTCAGCCAGGCTGACAAGTTCTCTTGGGCTTTCGGTAACCACCAGCCCAGGGAGGGAGTGAGCAGGCTGCAGGCACCGCGGGCTGGGATGCAGCTCCCAAGCTCATGGCACGTGCTAAGCTACCTTCACTTAAGTGCTGCTGAAGTTCTTCACAGTGCTGGAATGAAAATCTTCATAAAACAAACAAGGAAATCCATTACCAGAAGTCACCAAATGCTGGCGCCTTGACAAATGGCCAGACTGCCAGCATCCGGGAAATGTGCTGGGCTGACGAGTGACTCTTGCAAAGGGGCCCTTTACTTAAATGAGGCATGTACCCCACATGGCAGAATATGTGGGGAAGTTCAAGGACCAATGAGGCTGCTCATTAAAGCAGAGCATCAATCCCCTGTGTTCAGAATGTTTTTGGAGATCCAGTGCTGTCAGCTCACTCAAGCTCGCTGAATCCATGATTATGAAAATGAGTCAAGTTATATATGGAATCTAAAAAATACAACAAACTGGTGACTATAACAAAAAAATTATATTGAAAGCGATACCTTCCCGCTGCCAAATCTGCTTCTCCACAAGGCACCCAAACTAATGCCCTCAGCCAGTTTTAATATCTTTTGTATTCCTCCTTTTATTTACATTTTTTAGTTTTAATGTTTTTATTGAAAAAAAGAATAGTTAGAGAATCTTTTGTTTCCAGGTTATTTTAAAAACAAACTTTGCACCACTGGCTTATATGTGCATATATACAATATATTGTATATGTTTATATGAAATGTATATAAAATACCTTATATTTACATATATAAAATATATAAACTATATATGATACATAATATATCACCATATTTACATATAATATTAATATGTATCTAATATACATGACATCTAATATATATATTATATGTGACAATATAATTATATACTGTAATATACATGATATGTCATAATTTATATATGATATATATGTATCTATATAAATATAAATTTCATATTAAATTATATATAATATGTAAAATATATTATATATATTTTAATATATACAAATTTTATTATAATCATATATAATATATAAATATGTATACATAAATTTTATATAATATTTATATATAATTTTAATATATATTACAATGTCTTTACAGTACAAGGACACCTCTATGTTTTCTGTCACCTTGGAGGATGTATCAGGGAGCCCAGAGGAATGAGGTGTATTCCCTAGTCTTTAATCTTCATGTTAGTCAATGGGTTTGAGTAGTTAAGAGTTTGCAAAGCATAACCCTAAAATCCCCAGCTAGTCCTGCAGGTAGAAGTGTACTTAGCTCCCAGGCACAGGTCTCCCTCTGTGGGAGAAGTGGTGTTTTATACCATGTTGATGATTGATATTTCAAGTACATTTTGCAGACTCATTTTCCCAGCATTCTGTTGTTTCAGCTGAACTATTCATGCCACAATATTTTTATAGGTTCTGAGGCTGAAAAATGTTCCCATCCAAGCAGGATATATGAACCTCTTAGTTTTCTGATGCAAAAGTAGCATTTCAGGTTATCCTCTTGCAAAGGAAAACCCCACTCCTCATGCTGGCAGGTCAATGGGAGAGTGGAGATTTGAACAAGGATATGAAAAATAGGTAATACTTCTGTAGTGCCTTATGTTACATCTGCCTTTATGCTCTGCAGAGATGAAATCAGTGCTTCCAGCTTGGGGGTGGAGCATGGGGAGGATTCTAGGAGAATCACAGGCCACAGACAAGGAGCCCTGCACTCCCATCAGGTGTCCACAGTATTGTAAGAACCACATTTCACACTAAGCATAGTGGGAAAGACGAGCTGGAGGTCTGGAATCCAGGACGTGGGCTTGAATCCCAGTTGAGCTACCTGTGCAGCAGTAGGCAAGTTACCTGAGCTCAAGTAGCCGTAAGCTTTCTTAATCAAGTGAATGGGGATAATAATCGTTTTGAATCCTGGACAAGTTTCTTAACCTCTCTGTACCTCAATGTCCTGTCCTATAAGTGGGAGTTTTTCTTTGTTTGTTTGTTTGTTTTAATTTTCAAAGGATTATTTAATAATTTAGTTCCCAGGTGGTCAAGTAACCAGGATCATTGTGACTTCACACACACTTGAGAAACAGTTGGGGGCATAAATTACAAATGGGAACAAAAAAATTAATGATTTTCTTTCCCTTCTCAGGGCATTTTTCCATAAGATTGGGGTATAGGCATTTAGACTTGAAAGATCTCAGTGTCAGGAATAATAGGGTATAGCTTCTTTTTTTTTAAATTGAAGTATAGTTGATTTACAATAGTATATTAGTTTCATAACTTCTTTTTAACTATGGGAAAACCAACCACCAGGAAACCCATTGTGAGGCGATAGAGCCCCATCTTACTAATTCTAAAGGGGAACCGTACGGCACCCCAAAGGCATGGAAATACCCCAGAACTGCTCACATGCACACACACCATCATACTATTCACACTTTACTCGAGAGATCTGCCTAGAATATATATGTTTTAACAGTTCTTTTATTATAGGTGAGGATTAAGTGGCTAGAGAGGTAAAGCTCTTAGGATAGTGCTAGCACGTTAAAATCTGTTTCAGATGGTTCAGGAAATCCAAAGTTGAGAAAGCCCTCCAGAAAAAGATGAAGAGGGGTCAGAAGGAGCAAGGAGTTGGGGTAAAAACAGGAAACAAGTGAACATTGTTGCCCATGCCTTTCAAGATGCTTGGCCTTTTGGTTTCCGTGGAGCCCGATCTTGGTGCCTCTGCTTCTGGATGGGAGCTGCGGGGCAGGGTGACTGGGTCCCCAGGAATTGACAACTGCGGTGGTTACACAGTTGTTTCTTCAATTGTTTCACCCTACAACTACTTGAGAGCCCCCAAACACTGAACTTTTCTGTAGACGTTGATATGGAGGGAAGGAGGAAAGAGAACTGGCTGAGATTGAATAATAACAAAAAATAACTGTTAAACCTTTAAGACTAATCTGTGGTAGCAGAATGTCCTGATTTCTATTAGCTTCCAGAAAGTTCTCCTGTAAGAACAATCCAAAAATTAGCCATTGTATATAAAGGCTATATTAGTGTGTGACTGTAGGAACTATTTAAGCTCAGAGTCTGAGAGCATCTCTTAAATGGCTAAAAGCCTCTATATTGCTAAGTTTTAAAGGTAAGAGAGAACCAAGGAAAGCCCAGAGAAAAACAAACCACCCCCATCTCATTAATGCTCTCTGATCTCATCTGTGAGATGGGGACATACCATGTACAACTGAGTCTGAAAGGGATGGGTTATCAGGGCAGGGGCCAAAGGTTCCAAACTAAAAAGGACACTAAAACTCCCTGACATTTGCAGCTCTCTCAA
The DNA here is from genome assembly GCF_028023285.1 of Balaenoptera ricei. Lineage (NCBI taxonomy): Eukaryota > Metazoa > Chordata > Mammalia > Artiodactyla > Balaenopteridae > Balaenoptera > Balaenoptera ricei. Next base: position 75,627,347 of record NC_082641.1, read on the forward strand.
CATATAACTAGAAGGAGAAACATGGATACAGACCTCTTTCTATAAAGAGTATTACATTTAGTTGAAACACATTATCTGATAAACCTCTGGCAGGGAAGGGTTGATATCTAATGTCCATTCTCTCTTCCTTTCATGTGGCCAGGCTAGGAAGGCCGCAGTTTCTCAATGTAGTCATGTGACTAGGTATTGGCCAATGAGGTGTGAGCAAAAGTGATATCAGTAGCTTCCAAATCATGCCCATGGAGAGAAGGGGAGTGGCCACTCCTTACCCCATCCCTTTTTTCCTTCCCACTGGATAGAAGGCAGACATGGAAGGAAGCATCTTGGACCATGAAAATCCCACTCTAGGGAAGGCATAGCAAGCAAGCTAGAGGGAGCCTGAATCTCTCATACCACAGAGATACCACACAAGCCCAGACTGCTTACATGCTGGACTACTGTGTGACAAACTTCCATCTTGCTATTTTGGATCTCGGTGGATTCATCTACCTTCTAACTACCACAGTTCCATGTGTGGTGGGAAGGTGGGGTGTGATCAGACAAGTGGTGTTCTTGAGTTATAATAAGTGAGCATAAACTGCCTTCAAAGGAGGAAAGATCTAGGTAATGCAGGGTTTTGCTCTGCTTTTTGAAACCAGGGCTGAATCGCCATGAACAATAACGTGGAAGCTGATCCTGTGCAACATCCCCCTTCTCAGCTCTTCCCACAGGCAGTGCCCGCCTAGTCTTTATAGACATGTGACTAAATATTTAGAGAATGTCAACTTGAATGCAGAGGTCCTGGGTTCACACCTCAGTCTTGTCTTGCCTTCTAGGCAAAGTTGTTGTAAGATGTGAGATGTTTGTGAAAGCACTTAGGAGACTGCTTGCCAAGTATTTGTGGCTCAGTAAGTGTTAGTTTCCTTTCTTCTTGACAGCTGCCTCCTTTTTCTCATAATGTATGGTGAGATTTCTAATAGAGGACCTCAGTCGGTATTCAAAATGCTTTGGAAGTTTGCTACCTATAAATGCATATCTTATCAAAGATATAAATGAAGACCAAATCACCTGTGAGTTACTGGGAGGCCAAGCAAAGATGTTTTTCTCAATTAGCAAAGTATGAGCGAGGAAGTATGTATTATCTGAAAAATTTGTTTGGGAACTAATGGGTGAAAGTTTAACCCCAGGCCAGGAAACAAAGATATTCTTGGGGACTTCTAATATAATTACATTATTCTCCGAAAATTTCTTTCCTTACTGTGGTATTGAAAGGAATAGTCTGGGTTAGTGAGCCCTAAAGTCCAAATTGAAACTGGAAAAGAAAGAAAATTTGACATAGAAAAGTGTCTTTCATTCATTTTGAAAATCATCCCGCTGTAACTTCATTGATTCATCCCTCAGTCTTCTCATCATGACTCCTGCAATTCATCCAACAGACATTCATGAGCACTTTCTAGGACCCAGGTCCTGTTTCAGGCTCTGAGGATACCGAGACAAACCCCTTGTATACTTTCAATCCACTGGGGGGTCTGACCAGGAACAGGAACTGACTAGAGCACAGGCATAAATGAGGGGCAGCCAATTCCTCCTCCACAGAGAAAGGTTCAACATTCCAGCTGGGTCTGGAAGACTTGGAAGGAGTTTATGAAGGGCACAAGGCATTCTCAACAGTGATCGATTATTGATCACTTTAGAGCAGAATGGAGATTGAAGAGGACTGGGGGCAGAGAAAGCAAAAATAAAGGTCTAGGCTAAGGAGGCAGTAATGCAGATGCCAAAGGAAGGCCCAGAATTTAATGAGACATGAAAAGAAAGAGAAAGAGAGGCGATAACACCAAGGTTCTTGCTTTGCTAGATGGTATCGAAATAAAACAAGAGAAATAATGGAAGAGACACGACAAATTTAGAAAATAAGATACCAAGTCCTGTTTTGAGGTGATGAGTTTGCAGTTCTGCAGGTCATATCCAGAAGGAGACATTAGGGAAGATTTTGGAAGTAAGGGCCTTGATCTCAGGAGAGAGGTCAGGATGCAGGTTAGAATTGGGGCATCTTTCCCACATTCATGGTAGCTGAAACAATGGGAGCAGACAGGAGGACGCAGGGAGAAGGTGTTCAGGAATAAGAGGTGAGGAGGTCCAGAGACAGAACCCTCAGTATTCTAACATCGAAGGAATGGAAAAGAAATGAAGAAAAGGCTCAGAAGGGAGAGACATAGAAATGGGGATTTCAAACAGTAGAGGGTAATCAATATTCTCAAATATTCCAGAGAGGTCACTGAGAATAAGAACTGGAAATAGGTCAGTAGGCTTGGCAACTAGGAAGTCACTGGTGACCTCTGAGAGAGGTTCTAGTGGAATGATGGAAATGGAACGCTGACTGTAATGAGAGGAAGAATGAGTGGGTGTGGAGGAGGTAAATTTGGCAGGACTAAATTCCTCTTTCAAGAACTTTGGTGGTAAATTGAAAGAGAGAAATTGAGTGATGATGAAGATATTGTGCCAAAATTAGTTAAAGAGAAAGATTTAAACATGTTTGCAGGCTTATCAAAAGGCACCAGAACAGAATGAAGTGTTGATGACATGATAAGAAAATAACTGATGAAACAAGATCTGGAGCAGGTGAGAACGGATGGGGTGTCAGGCCCTCGCTTGACTTCTCATCTCTATCATTAGCAGGCATGAGCCTTGTGTTTCCAAAGTTCTTTACACTGACTGCTATTCATAATAATAATAACAAAACACTAACCTAGGTTGGATCCTAGGTGCGCCCAACATACCAGATTGAAAAGTACCACCCCAGGAAATCTAGCAAGTCTAGCTGCCTTCCAGCTCTGTGAGATTATGTTTCTGACTTTAGAAGCAAACACTATTTCCCACCCCTGTTGATACTGACCTCTTCTTAGCGTCAATTATCACCTTAGCACTGAGCCTCACCCTCCACTCTTCATTCTGGTCTAGTAGGTAAAACATGGGCTCTGAGTTGGAATCCAAGCTTCATCACTTACTCCTTGTGTGACTAATTATAGGCGTGTTATGCAATCCCACTGTGCCTCAGTTTTCTTATCTGTAAAACAGAGGTCCTTTCATTCCTCCAAGCTGGATCGTCTTAGTTTTCATGGAAATTCACTTACAACTATAAAAACATCTTTATATCCTAAATTCCTATAGGAGAAACAATTATGTTTTTGTGATTCAAAAATTCCCCGTTTCCCTCATTGAAATAATTGTTTTTATACTACAAATTTTCACAAAAGCAAAAAATTAGGGAGGAGCCCCCTACATTCTTAGAAAGGCTGAAAGATTGTTGTGGTAGGCTGAATATGGGCTCCCCAAAATACCCAGCTCCTAATCCCTGGAACTTGTGAATGTTACTCTGTACGGCATGAGGGATTTTGCAAATATCATTAAATTAAGGTTCTTGAGATGGGGAGATTATCATGGCTTTCCCAGGTGGGCCCAAAATGTAATCACATGTGTATTTATAAGAAGAAGGCAGTGGAGATTTGGTCACAGAAGAGAAGAGACCACATGACAGAAGCATACAGAAGCAGAGGGAAGCCAAGTCAAGAAAAAAAGATGCTAGTCATTGGCTTTGAAGATGGAGGAAGGGGCCATTGAGCCAAGGAGTGCAACTCCAGAAGCTAGAAAAGGCAAGGAAATAGATTCTCCCCTATAGCATGGTCCTGCTGACACCTTGACTTTAGCCCAGTAAAACTGATTTCAGACTTCTGGCCTCCAGAACTTTAAGGGAATAAGTTTGTATTGTTTCAAGTCACTAAGTTTGTGGTCATTAGGCACAGTGGCAACAGGAAACATACAATTGTTTTCTCCTTTCTGATACTTAGAAGGCAAGTTATCAAGACTTCTATCTTGGAGAGAAGAAGGCAGAAATCAAGTTACTGATCCTCTTTTATTTCTGACCCAGAGAAAAGGATCGCCTGAGAGGACCCACCAATAGTTTACTCCAACCCATGGCATCCTCTCAGACTCCGCAATGAAGGATTATTCCTCCCCCTCAAAGAGAGAGCCAAAGAGGGGATCACATGTGTTAGGGAGAATGTTTTTATGTTTTTTTTAATCAAATAAAATTAAAATAATCATTTCAAAATTTACATACAATAAAAGGTAATCAGACTAAGTTAAGATTCCACTTTTTATTTGCCCAAGAAGCAGGGAAATTCAAGCTCATTTTTAAGTACTAATAAAATCTGCAGTATAAGGAAGTGGTTTCCAAACACAACCCATAAAATAAGGATGTAGTTTAAAATGCCATTATTAGATAATTGCCGCTCCCACAAACTTCCCCTCATGCATCCTGGCAGCTGATCACACTCTGAAGTAAAAGGAAGAAATTGCTTTATGAATAGTTCTTTTCTTGTGACATTTTGGTGAACAAGAAGATCATGACATCAGGAAAAACCTGCTCCCAGAAATAAAAAAGTCACTTAAATTTTGTCAGGTGGTCCTTAAAAAATATACTCTTTCCAGGAGAATCTGAATGCCTTAAAGATGGGGCCAGAACACAAAAGTCTGGAGGTCTCTGTCTTCTACCTTCCTTTTGAGCAGTAAGGAAATGGTATTTTCCGAGTCGTCAGAAAGCGTGGTTCATGTGCCCAGGCAAGTGCCTGTCTCTGTTTGTCCCTGATCCCACTAGGAAGAAAGCTGCAACTTGGATTCAATGTATCCTCATTCAGCATCCCAGAGACTTTCAGTGAAAATTCATCTTAAACACTACTTATACAATTCCCTATAGCCAAAAATTTACCATTAACAAGGAGATTTGACTCCTAAGAAACATCTACATTCTATGTTCAGTTTGATATATTGAACAAATATTGAGCCCCAACCGTGTGCAAGAAAATAAGCTAGAAGCTGAAACTGGGGATGAAGCTCAGTGATGAATGTCACCTGCCTTGGGTGATCTTAAAAGAAACCTTTTCTAAAGTAAAAATAGAAGGAAGCATATAGTCAACAATATTCAATTCAAACTTCAATTTTCCATGGGGCATTATGGGTTCCACTGTACATCTGTTAGCCTCTACTCCCTCTTCTTCTAGTCAGAATTGTGGTAACAATTTAGGAGACTCTGTTTTTTGAGCTTTTTCTAGATCTGAGATTCCAAGGTATTCCCATATTTTAATTGTTTCAGACTCACTGTGATCCAGTACCATAAATAACTGAGAACTAGCCTATATTTTTCAAAAGTGTTGAATGTGGTTTTTAATTCTTTGAGAGTTAAATTAAAAATTCTTTTTGAGATCACTGTTCAGAAGTTATATATACAGAGAGAGAGATATATATAGATATATATATAAAATACATATATATATATATATATATATATATAAATCAAGTATGTAAATGATTTCCTCAAATGCAATAGGAATAAGCCTAAGACCAATATTCTTTTTTTAAAACAATAAAAATAAAAATTATAAAGTAAACATCCCTTTCCAGAGGGCACCAATAACCAGGTGTATCAAGTTCTAGTAGTATCAGTCTGGGGTGGTGACTGAGAACCACATTCTCAATTCCAAAATCCAACAGAAATTGCACTGAGTCCTCATGAAAAGCTAGGCTACTCTTTCTGGACTCATAGACACAGAAATGCAGCCGCCTTATCTTACTGTTTGCTTTAACTGGATTCCAGGTTTTCTTCCATGTTCCTCTCTTCTGATGGATCTGAATAACCTGTTCCTCAATTCCCAGTGTCCTCATGGAACTTGTTCTCCTTCTCTTTCCTTATACTCATTTCCCCAGCCTTGCTAGAAGGCAGCCTTTTCTTTTCTCCTTTTGCCACACAGGTAGTTTGTGACAAAGCCAGGTCTAGACTGTATCTCCAGGGCTCCAATGCACATACCCCTCTGATAAACAAATAGAAATCGTGCCTTTTAAAAAAAAAAAAAAAAAGGTTGTCTGTTCAAATGTTATCCTTTTTGGTCTTTAAATTTTGAGAACTTGTAGACAATAGTGATAAGTAATCAGGCTCCTATAGTGGTGAAAGAGCCAAGGTTAAGATTTCTATTTTATTTGTCACCAATTGCTCCTGGCAAAAGAGGAGAAATATGCCAAGCTTTTAAGACGTTATGAACTGCTGTGTGAGCAATGCGAGGTACCAATAATAAAACAACTTGTGAAAACAGTTTTAAAGAACCAAATGAAGTTAAACTTAATAAAAAGTTACCCCAAGGAGAGGAAATAAAGCAATGGCTATTTTGGTTAGTTACCAAACCTAGGGTTTTATATATTGATGCACACTTTTGGAATGGCATGACCCAGTACTATAAATCTAGATACACATAAAATAACTTTTGGGAGAATTTTGTTAAAGACAAGTATTGAAGTAAAATTATATTTGCTAAATTTTATGACATAGCAAAAAATATATATATAGGCCACTTTTTATATTCTTTCACAATAAATGAAGTTATACATAAGTATTATTTTTGGTAATAATTTAGAGAAGAGACCCCAAGATTGCTTTCATGTGAAGAAATTAGAAGTCTAATTTGAATCTCTGTACTAAAAAGTACATGTTATTTTTATTTGCCTCTCATCTTAATAACTCCCTGTTTATGTTTCTGAACAATTTTATTCTAGAAAGAAGGTTGTGACATGCTCAAGAACTAAAAGAAAACACAAATTAGAGTGTGACATTTACTATTTACAGAACAGAATGGAGTGGGGTACTATGCAATGTGATGTTGTGTGTGATTAAGTATACACTTAGTAAGCTTGATCATCTTTTAAAATTGCTTTTCAGGTAGTCCCTTCGCATGAAAAGAGCTCAAGAAAATCTTATATATAAAGGAGGTCATGACTTGGTTTTATAGACAACTAAATTACAGATATTAACACTTCAAAATAATATAATTCAGGAAATTAATTAAATATCCTGGTATCATGGCTTTCTGACAAACATACAGAACGTACTAGACTCAGAAAGATAAACAATTGAGGTTATACTCTCACCCCACCCAATGCAGCCCCCTGTACCTGAGTCAACAGAAATCTGAGTGATAACACAAAGATCACAGTGTGGGGGATATCTGCATGCGTAGCTGTAGGAGGCCTCTCTTTCCTTTTTCCTGTTTATGTTGTCAATTACGAAATGCTGAGTTGGAATGTTCTTATATTTAAGACCTGTTCAGCGTTTTCTCCTTTTCCTCACATTTACGTTAGCCTTTTCCTTTAATTATCTTGATGTTGCTATTCTTGGCAAGGCCGCTCTTTCCATTATGGTGTGTTTACCTTCCAAACAGTTCCTACTTCCTCCTTATCTTTGTGAGCTTATTAAAATTTCCAGCCCCAACTGCTTACTTCCCCTCTTCAGCATATCCTCACCTTCACAGCTCCCTTCTCTTTCTCTCTTTTCAACCCTTCTTTCAACTCTCACCCCAACCCACTCACCCCTCTGGAATAACAAGTTATTTCCTCTTTCATTTCCCCTTACAGAAGACGTTTTTGGACCCATTCCCAAAAAGCCTTGGCATGAAACCATACCCATGCCGTCCTGAGTTTCCACTGGGCACATTTCCAGGGTGTTTCATCGGCCTGGAGCCTGTGGCCTTCACACGAAGTTAGGCCTGCCTTTGTCAATCATGTCCATCACTGACCAGCATTCCAGGCACCTGCACTTGTGGTAACAGGACCAATGGGTCTTGCTCGCTCTGGAAACAGGCTCATGTTTTCATATCATTTTCAAAAAGTCTGTTTGAGGTACGAAAATCTGGACTTCTTCTTTATTGCGGGTGAAAATGTGATTCAATGAAAGGAGGGAATGCTGAGTCAGCAATATTTGCCCAGCTGAGACATGTCTCTCAATTTATGGAATAACTGTATTTTCCAATTACTTTTCATTCTTTGTAGGTCAATCCAGTGGCATCCAAGTCAGAGGAAAAACTCTACCTAAAATTAAATGTTTTCTATTTTAGAGTAAAAAATATTGAGGCAGGGAGAGTCATATTATTATAATTTGTCCTTTAATGGAGAATCAACTGCAATGATTAAATTAAACAGACTAAAAACTTTACCATTCATTACTTGATAGTGTGTTAAAGTTTCATAGCACATTTTGATATTTGTTCTTAATATTTATGTATCACTAATACGATATATTTAAGCGTTAGAGGACTCTGTCTTGAGATGAAGGTTTTTCTCATGTAATGAAACAAAAAGGCAAGAAGTCAAGACAGTGTCTTGCATCACATAACCCTAAGCAGTCTCTTCCACATTTGATATCTAGTGCTTTGGCAACCATGTAAGTAAATATGCATGAAAGCACACATGCAAATTAATGGCATTGGAATCCGGTACCCATAAAGAGACACACTAAAAGTGAACAAGTAAGTTATTTCTTGCGATTCAAAACATTCTAGATTCAAAACCCAAACCTGGTGAAGTTTGATTGGTTTGGTTTGGTTTGGTTCAAAGGACGAAGGGCAGAGACTGAAGAGTGAATTTTTATTTTATTTTTTAGTAAATAAGGTTTTGACTGGGTCAAGTTATAAACATTTTCTAAGTCACTCCAGTACATTGTTGTTAATACAATTAAAAATGCAAAGTCAAAGAGACTTCCGATTAAAAATGACATTGCCAAGCAGTTTCAATAAAGTGTCTCCCTTCAATCTGATGAAAACACTGATGAGGGCTCAGAAGACATCATTTTGCTTGATAGGCATTAGCTCAGCACACAAACCAGCCCACAGGCAGGGAAGGAGGAAGAGAGAACGTTTGTAGATCAGAGGGGCCACTAGTGAGCGCCAGTTTGAAGGACGATGACTCAGTGCCCGTAAATCCACCTCACAGCCTGAGAGCTAAGCAGGAGATCAGACCCCACATGAGGGACAGAGAGCAGGGCCTGGGCCAGTCCACTCATCCTCTCCACTAACAATGTCCAGTCTGCAGAGCTCGCTTCCTGTGTGAGGCCGAACAAAAAAGGGGAGGGAAAAATACTGCAGAACAAGGGAAAGAGAGCAGCTTCCGCAAGACCCAGAGAAGAGAAGCTGGCTTTGAGCTTATCACTTGCTGGCCACCTGAACTTGGACAATGTACTTAAACTCTCTAATCTTCAGTTTTTTGTGAGAAATGATGTATAAAAAGGAGAAACATGTTGTGCCTAAGATATGGTAAGTACTCAATAAATGCTAGTTAATATAATCCTTATGATTACCAGATAGTAAGATGTACTTTCAAGTTATTCATTCATTCAGTGAATATTATTGAACGCCTGTTCTATTCTGACATTAAAAAAGACATACCATGTTCCCTTCCCTATAATTCCATGCTGCTTGTATTCTAATAATTAACAATTAAAATAGTTCTGCTCCAAGAATAATAAACTAAATGAAAAGCAATATAATAATATTATCAATTGGGTTCAAGGAGAAAGGGTCAAGGAAATCTCCAAATCAAAGTCAGACTTTAACTACTCAAACTATGTTAAAACTGGATTTAATATAAGCTTATGTAATTAGACGTTTACATCCAATATTTAAGAACATAATTTTTACTGTCTACAAAAAATATAAAAATAGTATAAGTGCCACAGTCTCTTAGCATAGACACCACATAAATAGTTTAATGTGGACTATAAAAAATTTAAAGAACTTAAGTTATTCAGATTTGCTATAAAAAAGTACATAATTGATATAACAATATCAATTCTAAGATAATAGCAATCCTGATGTTCTAATAGCCATTACATTAGAATTGCTTTATCTTCTCCCATGCATAACTCTAATTTTAATATCAGAGGTTTTTGTCATTTCACTTAGTGTTATCAAATTTGTCCTTTTACAATAATTCTGCTAATATTAATATATTTAGATTTGGGGGCGGGAATCACAATAACACAATTTTTCAGCTGACTGTTGGAATATGGTCTAAATTAACTGATCTTTTTCGTCCACGTCAGGGCTGAAGAAGTAAGTTATCCGACCTAAGATGATCATGCATTTGACTCCAAGTAAACCCATTCTTGGGGTTGCTTAAAATGTCATATGCTGCTATTTCTATTCCTAATTTAACAGAACTAGCTGATTTTTTTCCTAAAAATCCTTGAGGATACTTATTTTGTTCTGTTCTCCTCAAGCAGATAGTCACCCTACTAAAGTGCACTGGCATCTTGCAGTCAAAGTGTTCTTGAGGTAAGCCTGCTAAAATAAACTTGGGTTTTCATCCTGACTAGCTCATCTGAAGGGAAAAAATAGGGATTTTACCTGTGAACATTGAAACTACTTCATTTTATGTCCCCTTATAAATTCTGACTAAATAGATATTCATTGAAATGTATCAGACTATATAACAATTTCCAAGCCTAACACTGCATCAGATGATGAAATAGAATCCTCCTTTGTTTTCTAAGATGACCTGTTTCTCCTTATTTAGAGAAGCCAAAAAAGAAAAATAACTTTTCACCCCACACTAAGTACCTTTAAACTCATGAAAGGCAAGGCCACCTTAGACCATCTCCTATCCTTCTGGCTCCCTCTCCGCCAGTAAAGGCTTTTAAAAAATGGAAAGGAATATCTTTATGTTCTTCCTAACTGTTCCCCACTGCCTCCTTCTTTTTGATGGGTAGGTTGGTGCTACTGTCAGCAGTCCAATTCTCTATCAGCACATTTTAAACTACACTGAGAAAAAGAAAAAGAAGATAAGAGGTATGTCAGAATCCAGAAAGCTGACCACACTGGCCTCAACTTTGCTAATTGAAACACGACTCCCTGGAGCCATTTGTCCACAACTTTTATGCCCATAATTGTGTCTGACGAGTTTGGAGAAAGAAAAATAGCAGGAGAAGAAATACCAAATACTCAGATACAAGTAGCTGACCACAAAAAGTTTCCAGATCGGTACCAGCCAACATCTTAGTGATGTATAGACTAGCAGGCAAAAATAATCTTTGGAAGCAAACCATGCTGAGTTGTAACCATGGTTCTATCCCTGGACAAGTGGCTTAGTTTCTCTGAGCCTGTTTCCTCATCCATAGAATACAAATGATAATACCTTGCTATTTCTGTTGTTATATAGGTTAAAGTAAAATATGCAAAGTACTTAGATTGGTAGCGGACCCAGAGTAAACACTCAAAAAGTATTAGCTGTTAATATCATCATCATGATCATTTCTTTTACTTGTCTCTTTGTTATGCATTTCTTGTTTTCCCCAGTTATGTCAACTATTTCAATAAACATGTTTAAGTACATGCCATGTGCCAGACAAGCACCACAGAGGGAATTGTGACACAAAGAATAACTGAAATGTAGAGTTTCTGGGTACAGAAGCTCACAATCCAGGAGACAGGACAGAGATAAACAGATAAGCACTCTACCTGCTAACAGACACATGATACCACTGTGCCCTTATTTCTGCATACATCTGCATTTGCTAACAAACTACATACCCCTCAAAGCCAAAGCCACATCTTAGTCTTTCCTATATCCCTAGCGCCTCATCTGGCCCATGAATACATGTTCAATAAATGTTTGCAAAACAAACAAATGAATAAATGAATGCTTTGCATTCGGCGCAAAGAGAGTTTACACCACCTGGAGAAAACAGGGTGGCCTCACCAAGAAGATCACATTTGAGCTGGGTCTTAAAGAATAAACTGAAGTTCAATAGGCAGTGTGTGAAAGCGCTTTCTGGGAAAAAGGAACTATATAAAAATTCAATTCTAAACTCTCAGAAGGTTAGACTCCTAATTTTAAATTCCCTTATAACAGCACATAGGACCTGAAGAAAACTTATCCATAGATTACTGAATATCAACAATAACTAATATATGTAGAGCACCTAAACATGCCTGGCACTGTCCTAAATGTTCTATAGTATGAACTTATCTAATCCTCACCACAGTCATACGAGGTAGGTACCCATTTTACTTAGGCACAGAGACATTAGGTGATTTGCTCAAGGTCACATAGCCAAGAACTAGCAGAGTCAGATTTCAACCTAGATGGTCTGGATCAAGAGCCTACCGGCTTACCCACTGGCTCTCTCTCCCCTGTATTCACTCACTCCGTCTTTGGATAAATGCTGATTATCTTCTTTGAGCTAGGCACTGTTCTAGTGCTCATCCTTGTGAAGCTTTTCATTCTAGTGTGAGAAGACAAACAATAAGCTAAACAAATAAGTAAATGGTATAAAATATGAGGAGGTGATGTGTTATGGCAAAAAACACTAACCAGAAAAGGGGAATACGGAGTGTACAATAGAGGGGAGGTGTTCAATCTTAGCTACTGGGGTCAGGTAAGGCTAGCTGAGAAGATGGCATTTGAGCAAAGACTTCAAAGAGGTGAAAGAGTGAGTTTGGTGGTTGTCTGGAGGAAGGGAATTCGAGGCAAAGGGCAAAGCGAGTTGAAAGGCACTGAGATAGGAGAGTACCTGGCCAGTCAAGGCCAATGTGATTGAGGTAAAGGAGAGTAGAAGAGATCAGAAAAATAAGAGATGGTGAAAAAAAAATGAAAAAAAAAAAAAAAGAGATGGTGAGATCATGTAGAGCCTTCTAAGACACTAGCTTTTACTCAGTAGAAAAATATTGTATAGAAGTTTTCTTTGCATCAGTACCTACCCAGCCTTCTTCCCTAGCTCGGGCTAAGAAATGAGACAGATTTTACAACTGGCCTCCACCCATTCTGTTCTAGGCACCCGAATAGAGTGAGTCCACTTTGGAGTGCTCAGAGACCTATCCCACCTTCTTTAGATCCCTTTTTGCATTCAATAAAATAGAACCGTGGACCACACAGAATCATTACTGACATGGAAAAAGTCCCTGGACCTTTGAATAAGATCACTGATCTAATAGATCAGAAGATTAGGGGTAGGATGGGAAAAGGATGCTTATATAAAACAGCTACTCTGAGCCTGTAACCATTTTCACATGACAACTTCCATGACTTCATCCACCCCCTACACAGTACTTGTGGGTTGTAAGTTTCATATAGTTTTTTTTTAATTCATGTACTTTACAAATGTTCCAAAGAAATACCAATTTTTCAGCTCCAGAACTTAGATTATATTGTTTTATCTTGATTTTCAATTTACAATTTGACACCAGAGTCCCACGCTGGGTGAAAATACTGTCCTATGAAGAACCCCATTCAAGTCTCAAACAAAACAACAAAGATTAAATTTGACAGGGAAACTTCATAATAAGATAAAAGCAGATGTTAGTAACCAAGCAATTACTACTCTTTAAATCTATTTTCTTAATAATTATTACTTATAAGAAATGTGAAATCTTTGAATCAATGAAAGTTTTAATTTTATTTGGTAAAATTTACATAAAATTAAATCCTTAAGTGTATAGTTCAATACATAAATGTAAACACCCAGGTAACCAACAACTAAATAAAGATATAGAAAATTTCCATCTCCCCATAAAATTTTCTCATATGTCCTCCTACTCTATCCCATCTACCACAAGACAACCACTGTTCTGATTTCAAAATCTCACAATATTGGTTTTACCATTCCTTGAATTTCATATACATGGAATCATACAGCATGCGCTCTTCTGAGTCTGGCATATTTTGCTCCACAAATTGAGATTCAGCCATATACTTAAGCGCTATTAGTTCATTCATTTTTATTGCTAAGTAGTAATATATTGCATGAAAATACCACACTTTATTTATTCTCCTGTTGATAGACATTGGGTCATTTCCAATTTGGGACTACTGTGAATAAAACCACTATGAACTTTCTTGTACAAGTCTTTTGTGGACAGGAGTTTTCATTTCTCTTGGGTAAAAAACAATGGAGTGTAATTATGAAAATATAGGGCTTATTTATGTTTAGCTTTGTAAAAGGTACCAGACAGTTTTCCAACCTGTTATACTATTTTGTTTTTTTTTCAAGGAAACTTTTTTTTTTGTTAACATCTTTATTGGAGTATAATTGCTTTACAATGGTGTGTTAGTTTCTGCCGTATAACAAAGTGAATCAGCTATATGTATACATATACCCCCATATCCCCTCCCTCTTGCGTCTCCCTCCCACCCTCCCTACCCGACCCCTCTAGGTGGTCACAAAGCACTGAGCTGATCTCCCTGTGCTATGCAGCTGCTTCCCACTAGCTATCTATTTTACATTTGATAGTATATATAAGTCCATGCCACTCTCTCACTTCATCCCAGCTTACCCTTCCCCCTCCCCGTGTCCTCAAGTCCATTTTCTATGTCTGCATCTTTATTCCTGTCCTGCCCCTAGGTTCTTCAGAACCTTTTTTTTTTTTTTTTGATTCCATATATATGTGTTAGGATACGGTATTTGTTTTTCTCCTTCTGACTTACTTCACTCTGTATGACAGACTCTAGGTCCATCCACCTCACTACAAATAACTCAATTTCATTTCTTCTTATGGCTGAGTAATATTCCACTGTATATATGTGGCATTAAGCATTTTTGGTTTAAACTTTGTTTAATCATTTCAGATGATCTAAAAGAACCCCAGAGACAATAAAAGAAGAGCACATCTGTAATCCTCTCTGTTAGTATAAGTGTCTGATTGTTTCCTGTCCCACAAGGCATATTCCCACATAAAACATGACATGGAGAATGGGTAGTAATGACTGGAGTGCAATGACTGGGCTTGTGAACATCCCACACAATGATCACAGGTTCACTTATGAGATGATGTGCTAACAACACCAAAAATGAGCAACGTCAACCACATAAGACTATTTAACAACAGAGGGGGACATTTCGACACCAAAGGCTTATTGGAGAGAAGGCATTTACTAAGCTTGTCCCTAGAGGACTCCCAAGGCCTCAGAATATAGTTCACAGCACATTTTTCTCTTCCTCTGTGTGCAGGTTGAGAACACCAATTTCAGGACAACTCTTGAGAGCAGCATGAGAATTTTTAGGTGTATAGTTTTTTGAGATGGAGATATTTTGAAGTTGATTTTAAATAGGTAAAGGAACATTTCTGGATACTGATAGTCTTCACACTGCACAGCAGTATGGGACCATACGAATGACCATGCAAGCTAAAACCATGCAAGTCGTCTTAATAATCAATGAGAAATTATGATTGTTTTGTGACCTCTAGAAGTTTTTGTCAAAACAATAAATCACCTCTTACTGCCAATTATAAATACATAGGGGAATTTAAAAAATAGAAAAATTAATATATATTCTATACACTGTAATTTAAAACATTAGAAACATTGAAAATTAATATGTTAAAAATTTTTGTAAGAATCTCATCAAAAGTTGTTTAAACAGTGCTTGCCTTTTCATTGTGTAATAGGATATGGAGCAAATATCTTTTCTGTCTTACTGCATTATTACACTCTTTTCTAAGTTTGGGTCAGCTTTTAACCTTTTGCTCTTTGTTATTTGATTTAAACATTATATAATATCTCTAAGAGTTCTTTAATGTGGAGTTTTTTGTTTGGGGTTTTTTTTTTTTTTAACCAGTGTCACTTCCTCTGGGACATCTTCATCCTTTTTTTCATAACCACTTTCCAATTTTACTTCCAGAGTTATCATTTTTTTGTTTCTTTGCTGCACTTCCATTGTTCACCAATTCCCTGTTTCAAGGATCTATTTTTGTAAAAAGTCACGTGAGCTTATCACTGGAAGACAAAGACACAACACCACTATGCACTTTGCTGTCTGTGCATGAACTGAATAACAGATGCACAGTGAGAGGCACTGAATAAAGTGATGTGATTTTCACTGATCATGATGTGCATCTGTTTCATATATGTATCTGAAACATTATAACTCAACACCTGTATACACTACAAAGTGAACCTCACCAGAAGTCCAGTTATCATCCATCGCCACACACTTGACCCTCGCCACCCATTTTGCCCCCCCCCCAACCCCCTTCTCCTCTGGTAACCACTAACCTGATCTCCATATCTATGATTTTTTTGTTTTATTTTGTGTTTTGTTTTGTGAGATTCCACATATGAGTGAAATCATATGGTATTTGTCTTTGTCTGACTTATTTCACTTAGCATAATACCTTGAAGATCCATCCATGTTGTTGCAAATGGCAGGGTTTCCTTCTTTTTGTGGCTGAGTAGTATTGCATTGTGTTTATGCACCACATCTTTATCCATTCATCCATCGAAGGACACTTGGACATTCAGATGGCCAACAAGCACATGAAAAGATGTTCAACATCACTAATTATTAGGGAAATGCAAATCAAAACCACGATAAGCTATTACCTCACAGCTATTAGAATGGCTATTAACAAAAAGACAAGAAATAACAAATGTTGGAGAGAATTTGGAGAAAAGGGAACACTTGTACACTGTTGATTGATAAATTGGTGCAGCCACTATGGAAAACAGGATGGAGATTACTCAAAAAAAAAAAAAAAGAATAGAATTGCCACATGACCCAACTATCACTAATTTGAAAAGATATATGCACCTCTATGTTCATTGCAGCATTATTTACAATAGCTAAAGCATGGAAACAACATAAGTGTTCATCAATGGATGAATGGATAAAGAAGATATGACATATATACACAATAGAATATTACTCCTCCATAAAAAAGAGTGCATTTGTTTTTTATGTCATGATTTGTGGGCTGGAGAGCTAGCAGCAAAGTTTGTGTTGTGGAAGATTACTTGAGATTAATACTGAAATTTGAACCATTTTGTTGGAGGACTGGTGTTATCAAACTAAACTAACAGAAATTCATGCATTCTAAACCATGCAAAATGAGAATTGCCACTATTGGTTTTCCCACTGATTTGATTTGACCTCAATTTAGCCATTGGGTATTTTCCTCCTGCTTTAATGGATTTTATAAAACTTCTAAGCAAAGGGTTTGGTGGGCTTTTTGGAGTTTAGAGGGAGTAAATCTCAGGCAAAACTCAGGTGTATAGGATGTAGGACTGTTCTACTTTTCAGAGAGCTTAATTTCTATTTCAAACTCCTCTCTTACAAAGTGGCAAATCTGAGTATTCTGTCAATGGCTCTCATACCTGAATTAAGACTCAATCCAAAAATCCCCTTCTCAGGACCTACCAACATCCCTCTAGCTTCAGCCTGATTCTCTTCTTTTTTATACACAGTCCCTCTCTCACCAGCAAACATTACAAGAGTGGGAGGATCCTGGCTCTGATAAAGAAGTATCCTTAGTACCACTCCACATCATCCCATCCTATGCCTGGATCTTTCTGAAACTCAAAAGCCAAGAAATTGATTCATTTCCCATGGCTACCATGAAGGGTTTTACTATAATGACCCCTTCCCAAGCAGCAAATGCTACAAGATTGCAACTTGAATGGGAGAAGGACCATGGGATAAAAAGAAATGTAAAAAAAAAAAAAAAAAAAATCAGCTAATTTGTTTCCTAAATTTTATCCCACAGCAAGAGAAGAAGCATAGCACGGTGTTTAAACAAAGGTCTGTCAGCTTCCTGAGTTTAAATCTAGGCTTCGCTGACAAAAATTACTTTATCTCATTGGGCCTCAGTTTCATCATCTGTAAAACTGAGATAGTAAAGGTTCAGACCTCTTAAGATTTTTGTGGAAATTAAACTAACTTTTTCATGAAAAGCATTTAGCATAGTGCCTGGCAGATAGCAACTGCTCAATAAATGTTAACCTTTGTTACTAAGGGAAACAGCCACCAGTGGAGGATGGAAACTCCAATTTTTGAGGTTATATATCCCCCAAATACCCTTAGAATTATGCCACTTATTCTCAGCTGGGTTGTGACTGCCATAAGCTTTTCAAAAATCAATTAGCCTACAATTTTGTTTTAAGCTAAAAAACTAAAACTTGCTTAGAATTTTCCTTACACAAAATTAAAAGAAGAGGATTTGCTGCTTTTTAAAAAGGACTCTATGTGATTACACACTGCATGCATCCTGTGGACCAGGACAGGGTAATGAAGTGTATGAATTCCAGTAAAAAAGCATTTTTTCTTTATCATCAACAACGGAGTCAAAACTGCCAGCAGGGCCAATCATGCTAAATCCATGTGAACTAATCCATTGAGAATGAAGGGTCAAGAATCACAAAAATTCAAATTTTTTCCTCCTATTCTTTGATGATTAATATGCCTGTGGGCACCTGGGAAACAGTCCTAACTGTCATCGCCTTCACTGTTTCCACCATGTGTCTGGAACTACTTCCCAGAAACGTGTGTGTGCACGCACATGTGTAAGTGAATACAAAGGTTGGACAAGGACAAAGAAATGGTTTTGAAATGACCAAATAGGTTATTATTTATTGAAGCATTAAGCAAGGTTATTGGCAGCTTTCCTTAGCTTTCTTTACAAAGGTGGCAAATGTCCTGTATACAAAACAAAATCAGATAAAAAAATAATCAGCATCTCCTCAGCAGTTGTACCCACTGAAAAATGTAACACTTGTTAAAGCTGAACACATGAGCAACGCAGTTAAAGAGGCTCAGCCGCAGAGCCCAACGACTAAATTATAGACTCAAATCTATCCTGCGATGGAAAGAATTGAGGAAGAACCGTCTTCTCAGCCCCTGCTTATTCTTTCCAACTTTGTACATCTGTTATTCTTGCCCACTTGACCTCTTTCCTTCTCCAATGGCTGCACCTCAATTTCGTCTCCCCCAAGGCATAAAGTCTTTGGTGCACAAAGTGTCTCCCACCATCTTTAGCTAAGGACATGCTCCCTTTTGCGGGAATTCAATCTTGAGCAGAAGGATGCAAGGAAGGAAGTCAGCTGGGCTCACTTGTTCCAGCAGTGATGCCATGAGACTGCTGCCCAAACCACTAGAGCTGCCCTGCACCTATTCTTTTGCGAGCTTGGGATTTCCAGGCTTACTGTTGAACCTGTGCATCCTCTCACATTTTTCCTATAAATTCCCTGTTGCTCAAATCAGCTAGGGTCAGTTCTGTTGCTTGCAACTAAAGAAACCTAGCTCATAGGCCACTCACCCTGCCTTCTGCCTAGACCCAGCTTAAAACTGTCTGGGGTAAAGAGAGAGTCCTTCCATGATACTTCCTCTGAGTTCCATGCCTCATTTAGGGACAATGTCACCAAGAGAAGAAGGAGGTTAAGCTTCCATTTCACAGGTCAGCCAAGGATGAATGTTAGTAACAGGAAGTAAACCTATATGGTCATAAATATGTATAAGTGAAAATTATAGGTATATTAAAGGTATAACACAAATGCTAACTTTTGTTTAATAAATTTAGGTCATGATATAATTTAAAATCACTTCTTAAAAGTTTGTTATTTTCTGGTCTTTAAATATTACCTGCTATAGATTGAATGTTTGTGTTCTCCCAAAATTTATATGCCAAAACCTAATCTCAAATATGATGGTAGTTGGAGGTGGGGTCTTTGGGCAGTGATTAGGTCATAAGGGTGGAGCCCCCATGAATGGGATTAGTGCTCTATAAAAGAGACCCCAGAACATTCCCTCACCCCTTCTGCCATGTGAGGACACAGCAAGAAGATAGCTGTCTATCAACCAGGAAATGGACCCTCACGAGGCACTAAATTTGCTGGTACCTTGATCTTGGACTTCCCAGCCTCCAAAACTGTGAGAAATAAATGTTTATTAAGTCACCCAGTCTATGGTATTTTTGTTATACGAGCCCAAACTGACTTTACCAGTTATTAATCTAATATTATGCTTCCTTAAGAAAAATACTTAGGTTTTTTCCACATTAAAACAAACAAAAAATAATACCAACAACAGAAAACACTACCTGTCTAGAGATTGATAGTTTGTGGCAACTTGGTCAACCATCTTGGACTAAGGAACTGTAATAGCAGTTTTTGATTCATACACAGTCATGTAAAGAAAAGAAAGGGCTTGAGGTCCCTGAGTCTTGTCTTAGCTTCCTGGATGGATGTCCCTTTGTGCCTCTTTTTGCACAGACACACTTCTTTCACACAGCTTGACTACCAGCAGTTCCCTTTCAACTGGCCAAAGAACACTGTGAGACAATCTTCCACCAACCCCCATGAGCAGCCCAGAACACTGTGAAAACCCAGAGCACCCTCTCTTTCAAACAGCAAGAGGAGCCCCGGACAATACGTTTTTAATCATTCACTCCAGAACCCTTTGAAGCTGTAAAAGTTACTATTATTCCCATAATAGTAAAGATTACTAATTAACTTCTCTAGAAACTTCTTTTAAGCCTTTTAAAGGGGCTATACCTTTTTCCTAAACTTTCAACAAAATTGAACCAAGCAAAAGTTGAGGTTTTTTTTTTTCTTTTTAAACAGAGTTATGCAGTAGTTTTCTCACGTTTTCCAGGGTTACTGCCTTTGGTAACTAATTCTGATATTTAATACCTCTCAACTTGGTTTTTCTCTTCAACATCAAGGACAGTGTGGGCCAGTATTTAACTAACTTTAAATTACAACAATCCCCAAGTCCTGCTGGGTGAGAAGAAGTGAGGCACCATGCCAACCTACCTCTCCCCTGACAGGCAGGATGCTAGCCCTCTTAATGCACAGACCTCACATCCTCATTCAGAATTGTTCCCTAGTGCAAATGATCATTCTTACACCACTGTGGGATTCAGCAACCAAATTCCGTATTAAACACCTCCTATGTGTCTGACACTACTTTAGGCACTCTGGAATATATAAAAATAGTAGAAGGTAAGGTTTGCTTATAAACATTGTGGTGACAGCACCAAATTTGAAGGCAGATATCCGTTTTCCTGTGAAGACCACATCTTTCTCTGAGCTCAGAACCTCCTTGGATCTTGCAGACTGAATTGTCTTCCCAGGCTTTGTAAAAGAAACAGGACATAGAAATGGCAAAGGCAGCTGTGTCCCCTGCATTGGCAGGCAGATTCTCAACCACTGCGCCACCAGGGAAGCCCTGGTCTGGGAAGATCCCACATGCCACGGAGCAACTAGGCCCGTGAGCCACAACTACTGAGCCTGCGTGTCTGGAGCCTGTGCTCCGCAACAAGAGAGGCCGCGATAGTGAGAGGCCCGCGCACCACGATGAAGAGTGGCCCCCGCTTGCCGCAACTAGAGAAAGCCCTCGCACAGAAACGAAGATCCAACACAGCCAAATAAATAAATAAATAAATAAATAAATAAATAAATAAATGGCAAAGGCAAAGTAATGGTAATAATAATAGTGAATAATGAGTCTTGGGAGAAAGGAACCACAACGGGGAAGAGCTGGCTCAAACACCCTTGCTGTCCCAAGAGATCATAAATTATAGTGACTTGAGTGTTTACGGTGAGACTCCCATTTACTTCTGTGATTATTTATTTCATCGTCCCTTCTAACTGACTTCAGTTACCCCCACGTTTTGGATACAGAATACCCTGCAGAGTTTCTGAGATGGGTCGAAGTCACAAAGAGGGACAGAAGTCCACAGTCTTGCTACCCAAAGTGCAGCCCAGGACCATCAGCACTAGCATCATCTGCGACCTGTTAGCAATGCTGAATCCTAGGCTCCGCCCCAGGCCTACTAAATCAGAATCTTCATTCTAATAAGATCCACTGGGAGATTCCTCCACACTTTAAAACTTGAAAAGCTCTGGTCTATAGCAGTTGATAATTTGAAAGAGCTTTCAAAACTACCTGGAGTTCCTGGTTGTAATTTCTAGAATGTGAAAGAGAATTTAGAATGCATGTACATGTTTTCCCTGCAGTACAGCATGCAGCCTTTTTTATTTGTGACTGAAATAAGACATCTTATAAGATCTGAAAATAAAATTAAAAAAAAAAAAAGATCTGTCTCTACTGATACGAATTGTCCGACAGTGAAGTTTTTCACGCCATATATGCTTCCACTGAAAGAAAAGAATTTATGTGCTTATCGAATTTAAAATAGTTACATTTATTTTAATAACACTTAACATGAATATGAATTATGCAACCACATTAAGGAAAGAATTAGAAAAGTAAAACCAGTTCCTGTAAAATAACGTTGTCACCTAAATGTGCCCAAAACAAAATCTTGGGCCAACATGACTTTTCTTTTTCTCTTTTCCAAAATATCCCATTAAATAGGTTTAACTTTGTCTTTCAAACTGCCCTTACCAAAGAATGATTTTGCCATATGCTTAAATCCATATGGCTCATTCCATTATAAAATGGCCATGAAAAATGAAGGGAAAGAACACAGTTTTCTTCTGAAGAATTTATTTGAGGTGACAAAATAGACTAAAATGAGACTATTGCAAGGGTTAAACTTACATTCCATGTCCTCCAAAAATCTAATGAAATTTGGGCCTTCTGGGAAGGATGGAGAAAATTTTATAGAAAATGAAGACTCTAAGGAAACAATCTCCGTGGGTAGTTCAAGAGGAATGAGAACCTATCTATAGCATTCAGGATTTAGGTTAAAAATGAGGAAAAGTTTCCTGACAATTAAGATTATTAAATGCATAAATTAGCATTATATGGAAATTTAAGAGGACACAATGTTAATAGCGCTTGCTTCCTTGAAGTCATGAAGTTGATTTATTCTTATTGAGGCTCTTGTTTTAAACATAATAATTGTTGTTGTTGTTGTGATCTTTATTATTATGACAACAGTGACAAAGGAGTACTAACAATATATCAGGCACTGTGCTTTGTACTCTACATGCGTTACAGGTGCTATTATTATACTCATTTTATAGTTGGAAAGAACTGATTCTATGAGAGGTTAAGTGACTTATCCAAGGTCACAAAGGCAGTTTGTGGTAGGACCAGGGTTCATAAAAGGCAGTTTTCCTGCAGAGTCAGCACACTGAGCCTCTATACTATACTCTACTGTCTCCTGATACCCATACATAGTGACAAGCCAGACTGGGACCCCAAAGTTGGATTCACTTAGCACTGTAGTAAATAGCCTTTCAGGGGAACTCTCGTCAATATTGGGAAAGGCATTAGGAGTATAAAGATAACATCTAGTTAACCAGGTGGGTGAAACATCTAATTTGCTCCTCGTCTATTCAATGTGTCATCAGTACCAGGCAGATCCCACCAAGCTGAGAGCTGATTTAGGCTACCTCAGGGTTTCCATATGCCATCCACATGGCTGTCACCATATCAACACCCAGAAACAAAGCAGTTCTGGAGACATTCTGATCCTCACTCCCCATTGCACTAGCCAACCATGATCTGTCAACATATAGGACAACAAACACACCCTCTCCTTCTCTCTCTCAATTACATACAAACCAAATGACAAAATTTTTCATAAGAAGGACCATCAGAAGAGCCTGAAACTGAGCTGATGCCATCATTAGCATAATATAAATGCAGTGGATTTAATGTCTCTAGTCTCTACCTCGATCAAATAAGATAGCATATGTAAAGCCCAGCCAATGTGCAGAACATCAGAGGTACTCAGCAAATGTCAGTTCTTTCCTTTGCCCCCTCCTTAATTACATGGCTCTCACATATTTTATTTTACTTCTGAATTCGAGAATAGAAGGCATGATCCCTTTAGAAAAAGCCAGGTGATATCCCATTGTGAAGGAAACAGATTGGAGTTAGAAGTGACATGGCAGCAATGGAGATATTTATAAGGTGCCTCCACTTTATAAAAAGTAGCTCAATTCCACAAGAGAAAAGGAAGGTGAGTACACATCAAGACTTAACACAAGATAGCAGAAAAGATCTGAGAGCTAATGCAGAAATTTGACACCTGACCGCTATAAACTGCCTTGTGCTATAGGAAACCATGAATTATTTGAAGACACTAAATGCCTAGGGTTCAGTGTACTGTTACCAGTAGCTTATGACAAATAGAAAATACCAACCTGCCCCAAAGTCATGAAGATGACCCAAGTGTTCACAGGAAGGTCCAAATAGACTAATGATTAAAGCGGGTTCAGATAACATTCTACCTTTGAAGATACCTCACCTGTACTTAGAAGTTTCAAAATGGATTTCTTGGGTACAGGAGAAATTATCAATTTATGTATTAACTTTTAAAATTAAAATTATATTAAAATTAAAATTATATTGTAATTAAAATTATAATTTTAAAAAGTTAATTATAAATTATAATTATAAATATTATATATTAAGTGTTACTATAATAAGTGAGATGCTTGTTTTTCTCAGTAACTCATCCTAGAAGCAAGTCTAACATACATGCCTCTGTACTCTAGTGAGTCAGTAGAAGGCAAGCGATCTAAAAGGAATGGAAAGTTTCTTTAGCAAAGCGTTTTTCAAATTTTTGAAATTCATATCCTCCTTTGATATGTATCAACATCTAATGCTTTCTTTTAATGCTCTATAAAATTCAAAGCAAAATGAACAGTATTGTTTGCATTGAATCAAAACAATGGAAATAGTAATGCTTTGCTTTCAAACCACGTGGTCCGGTGCCACCATCATGACACTGGAGCTGGCAATATAAGGGAGAGTGTGATACTGCTCACTTCTGCCTGAAGAATCTTTGCTCTCGTACTCATCTGGAAATATTCTCATTGATCAAATTTCAGAGTTCCAATCTGCTTCACTCTCACTGAATACTCATGGTCTTAAAAGAAGACTAAGTAAATTGTGAAAAGAAATATGTAAACTCTTCTAGTTTAAAAATAATTACATCTTAGAAATTGTATCTGCTACTTTTGCAAGTTATTTGTTAGTCATTCTAAGTCGTGAAGCTTTAATAACATCACCCATCTTTTACAAGTTGTTGGAACATTTTATAGGTTGTCATTTTCTGTCATCATCTGGATTTAGCCTTTTATTTTCCTGGAACATACTCAACACATAATGCCTCTTGTGAGCTACCATCATTTGTTTACATGGAGTGAGAAGGCAGCATGGTAATATTTTGGAAGATTCCAAAGGCTTTGACAGTCAGATACACTCACGTTCAAATCCTGAATCTGCTGCTGACTATCTAGATGACCTTGAGCATGTTCCTTAACCTGAGCCTCTATTTCCACAGCTGTAAAATGAGCTTAACAATTCCCCTCTGTCAGGACTGTTGTGAGAATTAGAAGAATACATTTAAAGCCCCTTGCAGAGTACCTTGGCACACAGTAAGTACTTAATGTAATTTTTTAGTAATTATCGAGCTTATGGAAAAGATTTTGTTATTTATATTATGATTTTTAGTACACATGATATTGGGTATTCCTTTAAAAAAGAGAAAGATTTTGAGTTTTTAAAATGAAAAGTACTATGTGTCTAGATTTAATGAAATTTGATCTCTACTATCATAATAGTGATCATTTTGAATAAAATTGAAATATAGTTACCTAGGCAATACCCTAAAGCTAATTCCCCAAGACAGAGTGAAAGGAGATGCAAAAATTACTTCAATAATTACCAATATGTTTCCAAATGCTAGTTATCTTGTCACATTATATAAATTAACCATACTGTGCCTGCCACTAGTGTATCAGATCTTTGTTTTTTTCCAATATACCAACTATGGTTAATTTAGAACAGTTACCTAATATTATCAAGATACCACCAGATTCAGGAACTCTGATTTTCTTTATTTTAGCTTCTCCATTCACAGGGTTTGGACTCTCATTGGTCGTGGGGGAACTAATTCTCCTGGCATGAATCCTTCCCTTCTTACCCTGACCTGCAGGCCATCATGCTCTGCTCAAGAGCAAGGCGGGAAATACCCGCTGAAGGAATTCCTCTGCAACTCCTGCTTACCACACCGTAAAGTACCAGAAACACACAAAGCATGACAAAGATAGAATCTTACTGTTTTAACCAGTGAGAAAATTTTAAGTGACAATGTTGAAACATTTTCCCATCAACCCAGATAAACTACGATTAAGCCCATGTTTACATATTGCTAAATGTCCAGAAGAAAAATGACAAATTCAATCATCTTGATATTTTACTATAGGAAATTAACCATTGTATGGCAAAAACAAAACAAAGCAAAACAAAAACACCTTCGATTCTACTCCACGCTAAAAGACAATACCACACAGGGGATGGGAAAGTATGCTAACGTTTGATTAAAACACAACAAAGAAATAAGTATCCATACAGATTCCCTTAGAATTTAGAATTTCACATATGTGAAAGTTCCTGGCATGGTACCTAATATAATTGCTTAACAGAAAATATTTGAACACCAACCCAAATTTATCTTCAACCTGTTATCCTATGTCTGATGTATTAATTTATGTAATTAATCTTACAACCATCTAAATAGTTTTTTTAACATTCTGGTAAGGACCTATCCATATTCTTGTGCTCTGAAAAGAAAAGAACTCTTAGAACAGGAATACACTGAAGTGTTCACATTTCAGTAAAAACCAGTAACGGATATGCAATTTCTTATGAATGTTCATGGAACTGGAAATGTACCAGGTGCCTTGAACTTTATCTCAGCACAATGATGCATCCAAAATAAAAATCTAAGTATATAAAACACTAAAAAATAATGGTAGTTTTTACTGTAGGTCTGAAGTTAGTAGCATAGGGGAATTGCATTACATAATATGCAGCAAGACCTAATTCCTTAAAAATCTTCTTAACATATCCCAAAGTTGCTCTTAAAGGCAGCTGTCCTCCCCTCCTTTCTCTCCACAAATTCCCCCAAACTACTTTCCCATCTCTCCCCTGTGCTAATTTTCTTCACTTCCTTACTTCTCTCTCTTCTCCTTTACCCTCTTTAGAAGAGAACAAAAGAAGAAAGATTGCAAACACTGGTCTGAGCTCCCTTGTCTGAAATCCTTGGGGCCAGATGTATTCAGAAACTCAGAACTTTTCAAATTTTAAGATTAGTATAATGCATATACTGCATATTACATTCAGGGTCTGGAAAAGCACCCTGCAATCAAGCACATTAATATTTAGGCAGTGAAATATATGAACAGTCATATTAAGTGAGTTAAATAAATATTACACAGAGACTATACAAGCTCAGGTCAGGTTTTGGGCAAATGAATTTGCCAGAAAAGAAGAGAAATTTTTGTTTTCAGAGCTTTGGTGGTTTTAAAATCACAGAAGAGATTGTAAATCTATACTTCTAAACTAACATTTTTCCTTTTATTCGTGACACATTTAATTTTATTAATAGCCAACTAAGGTTATTAAGAATGATGGAATAGTGTTACCAAAGGGGAGGGTGATCCACTGAGCACCTACTGTGTTCCAGGCGCTATTCTAGGTTCTGTACCTAGTGAGCAAAATACATAAAAATCCTGCTCTCATGGGTCTTGCTTATATTCTGGAAGGGAGCCTGGGGGTGGGGGGGGTGGGGGAGACAAATAACAAACAAACAAGCAAATGAAAATATAATCTAATATCTGAAAGCTAAAGGTGAAATTAAAATAAGTAATAAAGCAAAGAAAAGGCATGAAGAGTGAGAAAGGGAGGGTGAGGGGTGGTCCAGGAAAGCCTCTCTGGGAAGTTAGAATTTGAATGGACACTTGAAAGGCATGAATGACTTTCAGGAGAAAGAGTATCCCAGGCTGAAGGGATAGCAAGTGCAAAGTTAAGGCAGGGAGGTGGTAGAGGTGCTGCTTGAGGAAGCAGAGGTAGAGCGCCCCGAGGGATAGGGAGAAACGGGGGAAGTGAGGTCAGAAGAAAAGAATGGGACCTGGAAATGGCTCTTAAAATGAGAGAAGGACAGGCTGGGGCAGGTGATTGGAGCCGTTGTTGACTGCAGGTGATGGGAGGAATACAGCCAGACAATGACTGAGGGCGAGAGGTGCTGGTCAAGCACGGAGAAGAACGAGGTCGGCAAGGGGCCGCCATGCTGCTGGGGAGGTCATGCTGAGACTCTAAACAACCACAGTTGAGCAATGCAGGCGGCAGAGACCAGAGCCCCTGTACTGCGAAGGATGAATGACGGTGGGGGAGAGAAGGTGAACAGACACAGCTTATGGAGCTGTTGAACAAACTGAAGCCTCGGCAATAGGACGAGGCAGAATCCATTGCCCAAAGATGGGCTCTCAGGGAGAACAGGTCTGGCAGCCTGGAGGAAATTAGTACTAAGTTAGCCAAACACTTACTGTCCTCCTAAACAGAACCGGTATCAGCCCTGCTAGCTGGAGCAGGACTCAGGCATGTGGGGAGTGGGATCATTACAAATCTCCTCTCCTGCTTCTGAGTCCAGGGATAGAGTTTCTTAATATGTTGTTCTTTCACATATCCAAACAGTCTGAAAACAGTCATAGAGCCCTGGGAAGACAAGAAAAAGTGCTCTGCGTCCACTAATGAAAAATGGCATTTGACAACAAAGTACGGAAATAGCTGTAGTAGTAATACAGCAGGAAGGATGGATCTTTGGAAAGATAATGCTGGTCCATAATAATATAGGAAAGAAAAAAAACTTGTCAGCCCATAGGAATAATGATGCCCCCATGACCATTGCTAGTAATGATTGCAACTGTGACAATGATCATTATTATTAACTTCCACTTCTTTAATTACCACTATTTGCCAGGCACAGTGCTAAGGCACTTCACATATGATTTCCAAACCTTAAAACTATGGAGAGGTTAGAAGCACAGATAGATGTTATTATTTCTTGGTATTGTTTACTGGCTACTGAGTGTGGACCCAATTAAGAAGTAAGACCCAAGGATCGTACCAATGTAAATTAAAATGTCAGTTTTAATCCTGAAAAATAGAACTAGAAAACATGACTGTCAAATGGGGTTCTCACTGTGTATCTCCAAAAGGGATGGCTTCTTCCACAAGTGTAAGACCTATTCCTGATGCATTCTACAGAAAGGAGGGAGAGAGAAAGGGAGAGAGATCAATCAAACTACCCAATCAATAAATGATTCCCTCTTCCAACTGGAAACACGAGAAAAGAAAAGTTCCTCCTTCACAATTTTTCCTAGGGAGGGCAAATTCCCTCCTCTGTACAGAAGAGTAGGGAATAATAACCATTTTGGTCTTATTATGCACATTTTATAGACAAGCCAACTGCAGCTCTAAAGTGTAATTAACTTTCCCAAGTCATAAAGCTGGGAGGTAAGAGAGAATTCAGGATTTGAATTCAGGTCAGTCTGACTCAGAAGTCCTAACTCTTTCCATTATGTCACTTAAGAAATTACTTATAGAAAAAACAATCCTAAAATTCATGTGGAACCACAAAAAACCCCAAATAGCCAAAGCAATCCTGAGAAAGAAAAACAAAGCTGGAGGCATCATACTTCCTGATTTCACACTGTATCACAAAGTTATAGTAATCAAAACAGAATTGTACTGGAATAAAAGCAGACACATAGATCAATGGAACAGCATCAAGAGCCCACAAATAAACCCATGCATATACAGTCAACTAATATTTGACAAGGGAGCCAAGAATACTCAATGGAAAAAAACCCAAAATTCTCTTCAACAAATGGTGCTGGGAAAATTGGATATTCACATATAAAAGAATGAAACTAGACCCCTATTAGACACCAATCACAAAGTTTAAATCAAAAGGGATTAAAAACTTAACTGTAAGACCTGAAACCATATAACTCCTAGAAGAAAACATAAGAAAAAATCTCCTTGACATTGGTCTTGGCAATGATTTTTTCGATATGACACCTAAAGCACAAGCAACAAAATAAAAAATAAGTGGCATGATATGAAACTAAAAAGCTTCTGCACAGCAAAAGAACAATCAATAAAATGAAAAGGCAGCCTACAGAATGGGAGAAAATATTTGCAAACCACACATCTGATAAGGGGTTAATATCCAAAACACATAAAGAACCCTTTCTCTGTCTGACATTCACTAAGCATAATACCCTCCAGGTCCATCCATGGCGTTGCAAATGGCAAAATTTTATTTGTTTACATTGCTGAATAGTATTCCATTATGCGCGCACGTGTGTGTGTGTGTCTGTGTGTGTGTATCACCTCTTCTTTATCCATTACCTGTTGATGGACACAGGCTGCTTCTATATCTTGGCTCTTGTAAATAATGCTGCTATGAACAATGGAGTGCATGTATCTTTTTGAATTAGTGTTTTTATTTCTTCAGATATATAGCCTGGAGCGGAATTCCTGGATCATATGGTAGTTCTATTTTTACTTTTTATTTAATTTTATTTATTTATTTATTTATTTATTTATTTATTTATTTTTGGCTGCATTTTGTCTTCATTGCTGTGCGAGGGCTTTCTCTAGTTGTGGTGAACAGGGGCTACTCTTCGTTGTGGTGCGCAGGCTTCTCATTGCAGTGGCTTCTCTTGTTGCAGAGCACAGGCTCTAGGCACATGGGCTTCAGTATCTGTGGCATGCAGGCTCCAGTAGTTGTGGCTCGCGGGATCTAGAGCGCAGGCTCAGTAGTTGTGGTGTACGGGCTTAGTTGCTTGTGGCATGTGGGACCTTCCAAGACCAGGGCTTGAACCTGTGTCTCCTGCATTGGCAGGCGGATTCTTAACCACTGTGCCACCAGGGAAGTCCCTATTTTTACTTCTTTGAGGAACCTCCATACTGTTTTCCATACTGGCTGCACCAATTTACATTCTCACCAACAGTGTACAAGGGTTCCCGTTTTTCCACATCCTCACAAACATTGGTTTTTTGTGGTCTTTTTGATGATAGCCATTCTAACAGGTGTGAAGTGATATCTCACTGTGGTTTTACTTGCGTTTCTCTGATGATTGGTGATGTTGAACACCTTTTCATGTGCCATTGGCCATCTGTATGTCTTCTTTGGAAAAATGTCTATTCAGATCTTCCGCTCACTTTTTAATCAGGTTGGTTTTTTTGATATTGAGTTGTATGAACTGTTTATATATTTTGGATATTAACCCCTTATCAGTCATATCATTTTCAAATATTTTCTCCCATTCAGTAGGTTGTCTTTTTGTTTTCTTGATGGTTTCCTTTGCTGTGCAAAAGCTTTTAAGCTTAATTAGGCCCCATTTGTTTATATTTGTTTTTGTTTCCTTTGCTTTAGGAGCAGATCCAAAAAAAATATTGCTATGATTTATGTCAGGCAGTGTTCTGCCTATGTTTTCTTCTAGGAATTTTGTGGGTTTTAGTCTTAAATTTAGGTCTTTAATCCATTTTGAGTTTATTTTTGTATATGGTGTTAGAAAATGTTATAATTTCATTCTTAACACATGTAGCTGTCCAGTTTTCCCAGCACCACTTATTGAAGAGACTGTCTTTTCCCCATTGTGTATTCTTGTCTCATTTGTTATAGATTAACTGACCACAGTGCATGTGTTTATTTTTATGCTCTCTATCTTGTTCCACTGACCTATGTGTCTGTTTTTGTTCCAGTACCATGCTGTTTTGATTACTGTACTTTTGTAGTGTAGGCTGAGGTCAGGGAGCATGATTCCTCCAGCTCTGTTCTTCTTTCTCAAGACTGTTTTGGCTATTCAGGGCTTTTTGTATTTCCACATAAACTTAAAATTATTTGTTCTTAGTG
The DNA here is from genome assembly GCF_028023285.1 of Balaenoptera ricei. Taxonomy (NCBI): domain Eukaryota; kingdom Metazoa; phylum Chordata; class Mammalia; order Artiodactyla; family Balaenopteridae; genus Balaenoptera; species Balaenoptera ricei. The sequence goes on from NC_082641.1 coordinate 75,658,600, forward strand.
ATATAAGTCATATAGAGAAAGATAAATATTGTATGTTATCACTTATATTTGGAATCTAAAAAAAACCAACAAATTAATGAATATAACAAAACAGAAACATACTCACAGAAAACAAACTAGTGGTTACCAGTGAGGAGAGAGAAGGAGGGAGGGGCAAGATAGGGGTAGGAGATTAAGAAGTGTAAACTATTACATATAAAATAAATAACCTACAAGGATATATTGTACAGCACAGGAAATATAGCTAATATTTTATAATAACTTTAAATGGAGCAAAATATATGAAATTTTTGAATCACTAATATGATATTGTAAATCAACTATATCTCAATTAAAAAATAAATTTAAAAAAGAACTCATAGGGACTTCCCTGGTGGCGCAGTGGATAAGAATCTACCTGCCAATGTAGGAGACATGGGTTTGAGGCCTGGTCTGGGAAGATCCCACATGCTGCGGAGCAACTAAGCCCATGCACCACAACTACTGAGCCTGCACTCTAGAGCCCGCGTGCCACAACTACTGAAGCCCGCACACCTAGAGTCCGTGCTCCGCAACAAGAGAAGCCACCGCAAGGAGAAGCCCATGCACCGCAACAAAGAGTAGCCCTGCTCACCACAACTAGAGAAAGCCCACGTGCAGCAACGAAGACACAACACAGCCAAAATAAATAAATAAATAAAATTTAAAAAAAAAAAGAACTCATATAACTCAACAGCAAAATCATCATTATAATCATCCAGCTTAAAAATGGGCAGAGGATCTGAGTAGACATTTTTTCAAAGAAGAATTCAAATGGACAGCAGGCATATGAAAAGGTACACAACACTAATCATCAGGGAAATGCATATCAAAACCACAATGTGATATCCCCCTCACACCTGTTAGAATGGCTATTATTGAAAAGACAAGAGATAAGAAGTGTTGGTGAGGATGTGGAAAAAAGGGAAACTCTGTGCACTCTTGGTGGAAATGTAAATTGGTGCAGCCACTATGGAAAACAGAATGTCTTTTCTCCATTGTATGTTCTTGCCTCCTTTGTCAAAGATTAATTGACCGTAGGTGTGTGGGACAATTTCTGGGCTCTCTATTCTCTTCCATTGATCCATATATCTGTTATGGCAACAATACCACACTGTTTTTATTACTGTAGCTTCTGAAGTATTGTCTGAAGTCTGTGTGGGTTATGCCTCCAGCTTTGTTCTTTTTCCTCAGGATTGCTTTGGCAATTCTGGGTCTTCTGTGGTTCTATATAAATTTTAGGATTATTTGTTCTCATTCTGTGAAAAATGTCAAGGGTAATTTGATAGGGATTGCATTAAATCTGTAGATTGCTTTGGGTAGTGTTGCCATTTTAACAACATTAATTCTGTTAATCCAAGAGCATGGTATATCTCCCCATTTCTTTAAATACTCTTCAATTTCCTTTATCAATGTTTTTTAGTTCTCACCATATAAGTTTTTCACCTCCTAGGTCAGGTTTATTCCTAAGTATTTTATACTTTTTGATGAGATTTTAAAAGGGATTTTGTTTTTTTTACTTTCCCTTTCAGATATTTCATTGTTAGTAATAAAGAAATGCAACAGATTTCTGTATGTTAATCTTGTATCATGCTACCTTGCTGAATTTGTTTATTAGTTCTAGTAGTTTCTGTGTGGATTCTTTAGGGTTTTCTATATATAGTATCATGTCATCTGCATATCTCTTTGGCAAGTGGTGTTGAGAAAGCTGGACAGCTGCATGTAAACCAATGAAGTCAGAACGTTCCCTCACACCATACACAAAAATAAATTCAAAATGGCTTAAATACTTAAATATAAGACAGGACACCATAAAACTCCTAGGAAGAGAGCATAGGCAAAACATTCTCTGACATAAATCACAGCAATGTTTTCTTAGGTCAGTCTCTCAAGACAATAGAAATAAAAGCAAAACTAAACAAATGGGACCTAATCAAACTTATGTCTTTGCACAGCAAAGAAGACCATAAACAAAATGAAAATACAACCTATGGACTGGGACAAAATATCTGAAAACAATGCGACCAACATAGGATTAATTTCCAAAATATACAAATAGCTCACACAACTCAATAACAAAAAAAGCAAAGAACTCAATCAAAAAATAAGCAGAAGACTTAAATAGACATCTCTCCAAAGAAGACATACAGATGGATAATAGGCACATGAAAAGATGCTCAATATTGCTAATTATCAGAGTAATGCAAATCAAAACTACAATGAGGCATCACATCACACCAGTCAGAATGGCCATCATTAAAAAGTCTACAAATAACAAATGCTGGAGAGGGTGTGGAGAAAAGGGAACCCTCCTACACTGTTGGTGGGAATGTAAATTGACGCAGCCATGATGGAAAACAGTATGGAGGTTACTTAAAAAATTAGAGTTATCACAAGATTCAGCAATCCCAATCCTGGGCATATATACAGAGAAAACCCTAATTCAAAAAAATACATGCACCCCAGTGTTCATAGCAGCACTATTTATAATAGCCAAGACATGGAAACAACCTAAATGTCCACTGACAGATGAATGGATAAAGAAGATGTGGTACTTATATACAATGGAATACTATGCAGCAATAAAAAAGAATGAAATAATGCCATTTGCAACAACATGGATGAACTAGAGATTATCATATTAAGTGAAGTCAGACAGAAAAAGACAAATATCATATGATATCGCATATAAGGAATCTAAAATATGATACAAATGAACTTATTTTATTTGCAAAACAGAAACAGAGTCACAGACATAGGAAACAAACATGATTACCAAAGGGGAAAGGGGAGGGGATAAATTGGGATTAGCAGATACAAACATCTATATATAAAATAGACACAAAACAAGGTCCTACTGTATATAGCACAGTGAACTATATAAAATATCTTGTAATAGCCTATAATGGAAAAGAATATGAAAAAATATATATATATATAAAACTGAATCACTTTACTGTACACCAGAAACTAACACAACATTGTAAATCAACAATACTTCAATTTTAAAAAATAGAATACAGAATGGGGTTTTCTCAAAAAATTAAAAACAGAACTACCATATGATCTAGCAATTCCACTATGTATCCAAAGGAAATGAAATCACTATCCCAAAGAGATATCTGCACCCTCATGTTCATTGTAGTTTTATTTACAATAACCAAGACATGCAAACAACTTAAGTGTCTATCAACAGATGAATGAATAAAGGAAACATTATGCACACACACACACACACACACACACACACACACACACACACACTGGACTATCATTCAGCCATAAAAAAGAAGGACATCCTGCCATTTGTGGCAACACAGATGGACCTTGAGGGCATTATGTTAAATGAAATAAGTCAGATGAAGAAGACAAACACCATATAATCTCCCTTATTTGTGGAATATAAAAAACCCAAATTCATAGAAACAGAGAACAGATTGGTGGTTGCCAGAGGTGGGGTTTGGTGGTGGGAAAATTGAGTAAAGATGGCCAAAAGGTACAAACTTCCAATTATAAGATAAATAAGTTCTGGGGATATATTGCACAGCATGGTGACTATTGTTAACAATACTGTATTATATATTAATATTTGAAAGTTGCTAAGAGACTAGATCTTCAAAGTTCTCATCACAAGAGAAAAAATTATAACTAGTGAGATGTTGGACGTTAACTAAACTCATTGTGCTAATCATTTCACAAAATATACATATACCAAATAATTATGTTGTACATCTTAAACTTATACAATGTTATATGTCTATTAACCTCAATAAAACTGGAAAAATCATTTTATAAAGAAATTTAATTTAATTTCTTAGATTCTTACAAATATAACAAAGGATCACTGTATAGAATACAAATAAGAAATGAGAAGAAAATTAAAAGTACCTATAATCGCCCATAGCCTTTGTGTATATTTTGGCGTAGAGCCTTCCTGCCTTTATATGAGGTGGCCTGTCTGAGAAAGGCTTAAATCAGGTTGTTACTGGGAAATTTCTGAAGGAGTTGGAGGACAAGAACCATCAGGAAGACGGGGCTCAGGGCCCAGAGAAGGAAGCTAGTAAATAGTTCCTGCAGTCTCAGGCACAGCAGTCCTCAACATCTGCCTGCCAGAAGCCAGGTCTCACCTTGGCAAAGCCAGCATCCAATTCCCTCCCTCTTTGCTCCACCTGGGTATCTGACTGAGGACCCTCCCTTTCTCTGGCACCTGAAGTCAGAAAGCTGCCTCATCCATCATAGTCCTTTCAATTTCCAAAGCCTCACACCTGTGCCCCTGCTTGTTTGGCCATTCCTCTCCAGCTCTCCAGGTGCCGAGTTGCTGGCAATTGCCTGATTTTGGACCTCTCCCTCATTTGGACATCTGGAATGAGAGGCTCCCTTTTTCTTAAACGTCTACGTAGCATCCAGCTCACTGCTTGCTCGGATCCTCATTCTTTTTTGCTTCCACGGATAATTCTAACACCTGGCTTTCAGAACTAGGACATCCCCATGCTAGCCTGCTGATCTCTCAAAACCAGGTTTTACCCAGAGCCGAACCACACCTACCATCTATCCGGACTCTTATCCAGACCTGGATTTCACAGTCCTAATGTTCATTCAACGTCCACAATAAATAGCTATCAATGTCCCCAGGTTGACACAGGTCTTTCCCACTTCTACCAATAGCCTGATTAGAAACTAAGGACCAAAGACATTTCCAAACCCATATATCTTATATAGTAATTTGTTCTTATTGAGAAGTGGTATCTATTGCCTATCACCAGGAGAAGTCAGAACACTGCTGCCCACTGCATTCTGGTATCTAAATCACCAAGGAAAACGCAACTCAGTCAGGCATTGGAAGGAACAACACTTTACTCGCATAAAAAAGAGACAGAGCATAATCAGCTTGAGGAGTGGGCATTGGTCTCCCATGGCCAGTGGCCACTGGCCTACACGAACCCCTCTTGTGCCGCAGAATAAAGGACCCCATCCTCTACGGGGACAGATGAGTAGTGGGGTTAGCCAGGTACCACATGACACACATGCTTAAGCAGAACAAAGGAGCACACATAGAGTCTGAAACAGGGAAAGAGTTGCCCCCCACAAAGTGACCAGTCCAGCACAGGCTGTGAGGACTCTTGCTCTCTTGGTATGGAAGGTTCCAGGCCCAAGGCCCACTCTTATGAGGATGAGTGAGGTCCAAAGACTGCACACAGGAGACTGCCCTTCCCAATAATTCTACTTTTCAGAGTTACTCTACTTAGAAATATATTATTTATATTGTCTCTAAGTGTGTTGTCATTCATCTTCCAATAGCAATATGAATGTATCTCAGCGACTGGAATATTTTTATAAGATATGGATTTAAAGAATTTTTTTCTGAATTTGTTTTCAGCTCCCACTCTGTATCATATAGATTCACTTAAACTTACCTGGGGCCATACCTTCCCCTCTTCCTGAAAATAGACCATCAACTTGTCATGAAACTGTAACCCAAGTGGGCTGTCACTTACAAGATTATAAACACTAAATGAAATAAATCTCATTGGACAAATTAGAATGATTAGAATCAGAATGATTACATTAGAATCAAAACAGTCAAGTTAAAATTACTGATTAAAATTAAAAATTAGCTATGAAAAATGTTCAAATCAGTGCCTGCATTTAGAATTTGACTAAAACATCTACAAGGTTTCTAGATAGAACTTAAAAAATCAGTCCCTGGGCTTCCCTGGTGGCGCAGTGGTTGAGAATCTGCCTGCCAATGCAGGGGACACGGGTTCGAGCCCTGGTCTGGGAGGATCCCACATGCCGCGGAGCGACTGGGCCCGTGAGACACAACTGCTGAGCCTGCGCGTCTGGAGCCTGTGCTCGGCAACGAGAGAGGCCGCAATGGTGAAAGGCCCGCGCACCGCGATGAAGAGTGGCCCCCACTTGCCGCAACTGGAGAAAGCCCTCGCACAGAAACGAAGACCCAACACAGACATAAATAAAATAAATAAATAAATAAATAAAAATTGTATAACTTTAAAAAAAAAAAAAAATCAGTCCCTAAGCCAACACCGTAACTGTGTTCAATGACATTGCTATAGCAATGAAGAACTCCTCGGCTGGGCATTTCTAGTTACAGGCAGATAGGGAGCCAGTGCATATAAACTGCCCTCCCCTCACTGAGACATGCTCTCGTCCAGATAGTGAGGGAGATTGCACCACAGATCTGAATCCAAGTGGAGGAAGGGGGACGCGTATTGAATTCCTTCACTGTGCAAATGTTCAGGTGGCTTTGGGATATTTACCAAAGATCTTAAGAAACCTGGAAAAGATCATCAAACCACTGGAATGCACTCTATTTTTTTTAACATCTTTATTGGAGTATAATTGCTTTACAATGGTGTGTTAGTTGCTGCTGTATAACAAAGTGAATCAGCTATATGTATACATATATCCCCATATCCCCTCCCTCTTGCGTCTCCCTCCCACCCTTCCTATCCCACCTCTCTAGGTGGTCACAAGGCACCGACCTGATCTCCCTGTGCTATGCGGTTGCTTCCCACTAGCTATCTATTTTACATTTGGTAGTATATATAAGTCCATGCCACTCTCTCACTTCGTCCCAGCTTACCCTTCCCCCTCCCCGTGTCCTCAGGTCCATTCTCTACATCTGCGTCTTTATTCCTGTCCTGTCCCTAGGTTCATCAGAACCTTTTTTTCTTTTTTAGATTCCATATATATGCACTCTATTTTAAATTCAATTTTGAAATCACTTCTTGGAACTACACTAGATAGGAGCACCTTCAAACCTACAGTATATGACCACATATAATTAGGTAAGTACCAGATTTGTTTAGGTTGTAGCAGAATAAATTAATAACGTGATTTTACTGAGTTAGTACATCACTTATTAAAGTCTTGGTCCCCCAAACATCACCAGCAGTGTAACCATCTCCAGGGTGGTTACAGGTTAGCAAGGAGCTAAAAACACAAGTTTTTTGAAACCAGTGAAGAATCAGAGATCTTTGCAATCTCTCAGGAGGTTAATTTGTCCTCGGGCACTATTGAATTAAGCTGAAGAAGGACCTCAAGGGATATGTTTATCACTCCTGCGGTGTTCTTTCAGTGCAAAGCCAGTGACCCAAGAGACAGGAGTGGAGCTCTAGAAAATCATGTAGTTTTCCTGGCCAGGAAAGTGGCCCTTGTCCCATGATCTAACACCAACAGCACCCACATAGTAGGGACTGATATACAAAAGAGGCTTTTCTTTGTGGCACACAAACACACACAAAAAAATAGGTCTGCTTTTCTTTCACCCTGTTCAAATGTGTGGGATTTCGTAGTATGGTACTAGACCAGCTCAATACCTGATGGAAATAGCTCAAGAGGAGGATGCAGAGGGAAGACTGAATTCAGAATGCTCTGTGAAAGTACATCTGTTTCATATGAGACACACAATCTGTCTCATTCCAACCTGCATTTCTGGGTCACTTGAGACATTTAAACTGCACTTATAATTAACAGCTATTTTTAAACAGAGAAAAAATAGAGCACTTGGTAAGGTACAAAAGCATTAAAATTGCCCCAGTTTCGCTTTTCAATAGGACACACCACCGCAATATGCTTCAAGATCAAAGAGAGCTCAGAAAAAGAGAGAGAGAGAAAGAGAGACAGGCCGATCAGTGGGGATAAATTGTTCCCATTATGATGGTGTAAGAATAGGGTTCTTTCAATTGAAACAATTTAATAACCACATTCATTACATTGGTGTCCACTTGGTTTTATCCGAGCAGTTTTTGCGTAACTGGGGAGTAAGTTCAATTGAGCTTATTCTCTAGAAATTAAGATGTGCAGGGTTTGACATTCAGAAATTAAGCACTAATAGTCGACCAAGAAGTTGTCTCGAGATTGTCCCTGGATGTAGTGAGATCTGCCTACCACTAATTATGGCAAATGCAAATGCATTCTCTAAAAGACCTGCACCAAATTTTCATTAGCTCATTTAAAGGCAGTTAAGGTTATATTACGGTGATGATAGGATATCAGAGTCTCCCCTTTGGAACATGTTTATAGAATCACTTTGCAAAGCATCACTTGCATAGCATAAGTATAGCATTGCCATCTGTAAACTTGTTTTTCCCTCAGCTATCAACGGAGGAAATCTTTCAGAGCACTCTTCTAATATTCTGTGAGATCAAGACAACCAAACAGAATCACGACAAACACTGCAAGTGCTGATTTAATGAACAAGGGTATCACTGATTTAGGAGGAAAAAAAATCACTAATTTTCCAGGGTTGACTTCAGCTTTGGATATGTATATACTAGAAAAAGTGGTGGGTTTTTTGCCAACCAGCTTTCCTGAGAATGGTTACATTGCCAGTTCTCAACTGCACTATGGAGCATAATGTGTCATTTGAAGTGTAGTTTATCCTAAAGTGCTATTTAAAAAAAGATATTAGGAATGGAGCTGTAGAAATGCATGCAGAAGAAAATCCAGGGTTTACATATGATGTATTAGATATACACAGTCCATTCCTGTTTGCTCTCCTCACTCAGATCTAAATTGTGCACAGGAAAATTTAAGCGTACACTAAATCCTCCTTTGTTTTCCTATTGCTGCCAAACAAGTGGAGAGTAAAGAATTGTTGAAACATATATTGGGTGGCAACTTTGTAATAGCTGCACTTCTTCTTTTGTTCTTTTTTCCAGAAGACAAAGTGTAAAAACTGAGAAGTTACCCTTACCTCTACAAAAGCTTTTAAATAACGGCTTTTCCAGGGGCAACTGCATTTCTCTCACTAGATCATTTCCCCAGATGGAATTTGCAATATAAAGCCACCATAGATTGGCTTATTGAGGAAAGAAGACAGACTTGTACAAATCACTGGGAAGATAAATAAGCTATAGCAATCAATAAATAAAAGCCAGGCAGGGAAAAAAAAAATCAAACTCCGGCATTCCAGACCAATTAAGATGTTATTTACTGCCCATGTGATTGTAACTTAGATGCTCTCCTTCCTTGTTTTCACACCATAGGCATCTGTTTTGCTGAGAGAAAGATATATAACTGATGTGTAAATAGAAAATGATATAGATAGATTTTATGTCCCATAAAACTGTTAATCTGTGCTCCACATTAAATATAAAATACATTTTTTATTTAGACACTGCACTGGTATAATTAAAATAAAGTATGCTAGCTTTATTTTTTCAGTAGTCATTTCCAACCATAGAGATCAAATAACAGTGCAACAGCAGCATGAAATGTGGTTATAATAGCCTGAGACCACATTTCCTGAAACTAAAACACTGGAGATAATAGTGTGAAGGTACAAATTAAATGCAAATAAAACAGATTCCTTATAGTTGCTAATCCCTGGATTGGGTTTCAGTGGGGAAATTTAGCAGTAGTGGTTAACTTCTTTGTACAGTAATCATTGACACGTTAGCAGTTACATTTTGAGATCATGGATGGAAACTATCAGCGAAGGATTTGAGAAGACTACCTGTCCATCTTTCAGGAAGAGAGTGGAAGTGGCCTGGGGCAAATCAAATAAAAATATACTGCCCAGACTGCCTCCAGGACACTTACAGCACTTGGCAAACAGTCATTGATTTGTTTCCTAATTGATGTACATTTTTGTGGCAACCTACTTTCATTCGCCAGCAGAAGCTCTTTTTGATTTCAGAGGTGTGTCAGCATGTCTTAGCAATATCCCATTTTCTAGGCTGACTGTTCTGAGAACATCTCAGAAAATAACACAAGGGGACTTAACATAGTCGGCTTGTGTTACAACTTCTGGTTTTCCTACACTGTAATAAGCCTACATGCCATGGAGATCAAATGTGGCTGGTGTAATAGAGATGTTTTTTAAACTCGAAAATATGATTTAAAGTAAACGTAACAGAATCACCTTTTCCCTCAGCCCAGTTTCATATGGACCTTACTACTAGCATTCAAAACAGTCGTTGAGCAATTAAGTTTCTTGGGATTTTCAAGTACACTGACATGTGTAGCTGTTCTGATGAGATATGGCCTTATTCCAAATAAGTAACTAACTCATGTTTTGGAGATTTCTGGTAAACAACCTCTTTCTAGTCTTTTATAAAATAGCATTTGTCTCGTAATTCTATAATTTGCATCTCTCAGCTTTCAGGACAGTTTTGGGCATGTTACATTCTATACTATTACCCTCTGTAACTACAAACAGCAGTAATAGTGTAAGCAAAACAAATCACTTTCTTCCTCACTTCCAAACACTATCAGAGACTACCCAAAATGTCTCTGCAGTCCCTTCCTTCCTTGAAGCCTTATATGTCTGAAAGAGTCAAGAACTACATTTACACAAGCTAATCCAAACTTCATCCTTTTCCCTTCTTCTCCAAAATTAGGTGCACACAGCCCTAGGGGCACACAAGATGATGCACTGGGGTGCAAAGAAACCATTAGAAGATCTGCTTTTATTTATTTATATGTTAAAAAGAAATGAAGTTTTACTACTAGTATATACATTATTAATGTAGATAATATTATGGTTTAGAAGGAAATGTACATATATTGAGGTGCATACTCACAAACTTTAAACTATTTTCATGCATGATTTTTAAGGTTTGGAGACTACTAGGCTGGCAACTGCTATTAATCCTTCAAATATTAGTATGAGAAAGAATTCTGAAACTCCATGTAGTAAGCACACTAATGCCCTGCTCCCTCTCCAAGGATTTCCAGGTCCTCTTCTCCAGAACCTGTGAATATGATACCTTGTGTGGCAAAAGAGACTTTGCAGATGTCACCTAAGGTATGGGCCTTGAAACGGGAAGAGCATCCTGGATTACGCAGATGGGCCCAATCTAATCACATGAGTCCTCAAAGGTGGAGAACATTTTACTGGCTGCAGTGAGAGAGAGAAAGAGATGTGACAATGGAACAGGGTCAGATAGATGCCACATGAGAAGGATTTGACTCATCATTGCTAGTCTTAAAGACAGAGGAAGGGGCCACAAGCCAAGGAAGGCAGACAGTTTCTAGAAGCTAGGAAAGACAAAGAAAAAGATTATCCCCTAGAGCCTCCAGAAGGAATGCAGCTCTGTCAACAAGTTATCTTAGCCCAGTGAGACCTCTGACCTACAGAACTGCAAGATAATAAACTTGTGTTATTTTAAGTCACTAAATTTGTGGTAATATGTTATGGCAGCAATAAGAAACTTACATACTCCACCTGCCCTAATTCTGAATGCTAAAAGATTAAGACAGATCTAAGTACTACACCAAATGGATTCAAGAACATTTTTTGGTCAATGTCTCCTGAGTGTACATCACTAGGGAACAAACAGCAGCAAAGTATGTTATAAGTTGATGAAATATTATTTGCAAAAAATGGAAATAGAACAAAAACAAGCTATTTGGTCAAGAAGAGGTAAGAGTTTTCAGATATGATTTTTGCCCATTATCTGAACATTATCTACAGTGCCACCAAATATCAAAAAAGAGTAAAAAAGCCGACCTTAGAATAAGTTGCATTTTCCCCAAATCTAAGGCACTTAGAAAAAATTTAAACCCTTTCCTCAGTATTTGAACTTCAGAAGGTAAAATTCCCAGGAATGACAGTATCGTGCTGGAAACATTAATGTGCCAGAATGAAATAATATCACCCTGTAGGAGGTAATAAAGGCATAAATTACGTCAAATTGTATTTGGTTCATGGATGTTACTGTGCTTCTTATGGGCAGATAGAGCTAACAGGCAAAGAACACCTTCTTATCTCCCTCAGAAAATTAAAGTCATGTGCACAAACATCAGTCTAAGAAATTAGGGGACCCGTTTGTGGCAAAATGAAAATGTGCCATGTTATAGATACACCTCCTAAAGATATGAAATCTCTTGTTACAGCAGAATATACTTTTTCTCCTGGTCTTGGTCATCATAGAAAGAACCATTAAGTCATTTACATTACAAGTGGTGGTTCCTACTCCTGTTAGGTAATATAATACACTAAATGAACTTGCTGCTAGGCTATATAGTGCTCCATTATGGACTCTAGCTATTAATTGGTTTGGGGTCATTGGCCATCTCGGTTATTGTGAGGAATCTATTCTTCTTTAAGTAAAATGTTCAAGAGCATCTCCTATTGAAATGGGCCGGTTTCAAACAATATGTACCATTAGCCATGTGCCAATGTACATGTGTATGGGATTCCCTGCATTTATTTATTTAGGATAAGAAAACAGAGTCTATTTTGCAAAGTTTAAAGAAAGTAATTACAGATGCCATTGTGTACCAAAGTTGTTTAAAAGTCTGAAAAAAATGTGGCATGAGGAAAATGCAAAACTCTATAAGCCACATTTTGATTTAACCCTTTTGGAGCTAAAGCACTAAGGGGGGAAAGCTGCTTTTCTCTTCTTTGCCCCTGTTTGAAGATGCATATAGATGACACCGCAAACAGAACCATCTCTTTTGCTACAACCTGGGTAATAATGTGCTCAGTTAATCTATACAGCATAGAGTCATCCTCTCAAAAAGTAATTTACTTCTTTAAAAACTGGAAGGAAAATAAATATGGTGCAGTAAAATTGTTGAGTAACGGAATCTATCTGAACATTTCACAAAACATTTCATTATGCTGACAATTCCCAGAAGTGCTCTCAAGAGTGCTTTAAGCTGAGGATTACTGCACTGGAGCTGATGGACTTTTTTTGTAGCCCCTTTAAAAGGCAGTGAACCATTTTTCTATTTTATTTAAATAATGCCCCTTAAAATGGATTTTTAGAGGTATAATAACTCCTTAAGAGTCAGTTATGCTAAACAGTTTCTCTTGATAGAAATGTTGTAAAACTCGTTAACTGCACAGTTTCAGATGCCAGCTTGGTGAACACTAACTGACATGTGAATGACCAGAGTTTGTAAGATAAATTGCAATAGTTGTCGTTATCACACAGCTAGCATTGCACAAGCTGGAGGCCACAAGGGTCTCCAACCTGACAGAAAATTACTTCAAGATGAATGAAAAATGCTTGTTTCTCTTTATTAGTTTTTAGAGAACAATGAAAATGTTGAACTGTTTACAGAGGGCTGATTAAATGTGGTCAGCGGGGCCACATCCCTACTGCTAACTGTCGGCCTCCCCCTCCCACTCGCCCTAACCTACATACTCACACACCACACCGTTCCAAGCGCCCGTCCCCACCCTTTGCTCCCTGCCACGTGCATCTCCTTAGAGGCTATTACGGCTGCACATCTGTGTGAGAAGTGTGCTCAATCTGACATCTGACATTCCACTGCTGCTCGGTGCTGCAGAGGCCTTTGTTAGGTAAAATACTGTTGTCAAGCCTAACAAGCAGGTCATGCAATTTGCTGGACACTGCGGCAGAGAACAGCCCAGGATGAATTGCTTCAGCTTCAAACAATGCCCAGTTCCATATTGGAATACATATGTACTTCTTTCATTGTGCCGCACTACAAAAAGTCATGACATTTTGGTTTTTTAAGGCTTTAATTAAAAAAAAAAATGTTTCTAGGGTTAGACTACCACAAAATAGCCTTTTTTTGTTGTATTAGGATAACTACTGTCTTATGGCTAAAGGAAACGGCATGAAGTGCTTTAATTGGCATTTGTGGTTTAAATCCCATTTATGTTTTACCAGAAAGCACAGTGAGAGGAAAGGCACTAGCTACTATTTTAGCTGACTGTTTGGTGTACTTAAAGCGGTGGTCAAAACCAGGGCATTTAGGAGAAAGATTCTCACTTCGTATTTCCACAAAGTAAACAGCCCTTGATGGAAAGAAATATGAGAACTCATTAATAAGCATATGCCAAGCAGGAAGAAAAGTCTTTTTAACCAGACCAAGCCAAATGAATCAGATCCAGAACATGTTTTGGTAAAGTAAAAAATTAAGGAGAAGCAAACCACTGCCATTTCAGCTCAACAAACAGCTTTCCATGGCCCATCACCTTCCTCACTCCTAACCTCTCCCTCTCACACACACACACACATCAGGGAAATAAACAGTAATAGGGAGCAGTTCAAATGCTATTTGTGGCATTCTGACACAGTACAGAGTGCACACCCCTAATGTGCAAGCAGGATTCTCTTCCCCTCTGTGCAGAACATGCATTCTGAGCCTATTATGTGTATAAACAATGGCATATGTAATTACCTTTCTAGGGTGGCAATTATTCCTCAGAATCAACAACCAGACTTAAAGCATGTTCCCCCAGAAGACATTTGGGGATCAATTCTGCATCAATTACATCTGGCTTTGATTTATCACATGGTGTCAGGCTATGTTAAAAAAGAAAGTTTACCAAAAAAAAAAAAAAAAAAAAAAAAAGGATGAGGTAAACGCTAAAGGTTTGGCTCAAATTGGTTTGTTTCCAACTTTGCTTTCTCCCAATTGCTCTGCCCTCCCCCACTCTCAAAACAACTGTGATTTGCTGGGTTTTATCCGTTAAGACAGTTTGCTGTTCAGGAATACTAAATGCAATGAATCTAGACTATGCCCAGATTTGAACTGTCCCCCACCCCCAAGCAGTGGGAATTTCCCCTGGGATGCAGCAGAGGGTAGGGGTTAATAGTTCAGGCTTTGGAATCTAAGAGATCTGGACTTAGATTCCCCATGACTTAAGATACACGCCTGTGCAATGGATAATACCCACTTCAAATGGTTGTTGTGTGGTTTAAATGAGATAATTAAGAGGCTCTGTGAAAAGCACTAAGCTCAGCACCTGGCACATCATGAGTACCCACTGAATAGAATGATTGCTCTTCTATTGATGGACAACCCAGAGGAGGAGAAGCTGAGCAGCCCCGCCCCTGTGCAGGGGAAGCAGAGTGGATGTTGGTATGAATGACAGGGCTGAACTGGTGAATCCAAGACACCAATTAAGAGGACCAGTGGACTAGACAATATACGAAGTATCCAGCTGATCTGGACTCATTCTAAGTACACTGAGGTAAACTACAAACTAATAGAGGTGCTACTCTGTTAGCAAGACCCCTCTGTCCTTTACAGAGCCTTACGAGCCACAGATGAAAAAAGCTACTTTACGTGCCTTGATCACCAAATATTTACTGAACACTTATCTACTATGCACCAGGCACTGTCCTAGGTACAAGGAATACAGACGTTGTCCCTCTAAAAAATCTCCCAGAACAGTAAATAGATATCTACAATTTAGTACACTACAGGTTCATAACTCAGACTTCCTGGAAGCTACTTCATGCAAACTGAAAGTAACATAACCAATATCCAGTATCACCATCAGGAGTTTGGGGGTGGGGCAATGCATCCTATTAAGGATGAATCATATAATTAAAGTCATTGGTCAAATTAGAGTTATTCCTTAATGAGGAGCAAAATAAAAGTTTTTAGAAATTAAATAAAAAGGAATGATTTGAAAATTCTCCATAAATTCTTTAGGGAGCCATATAATGCTCCATTCAAAGAACACTTTACATCCATTTTATAGGGAGCAACGTTGTTTATTAAATGAGAGAAACAGCACTGACACAGTTCATTTCTCAAACAGCACATAGTGCTATTGGCAGTATGTATTGGCAGCTTAATTAAGAAGTCTGTTGATGATGTTAAAAAAAAAAAAGCTGGCACATTTTCAATTCAAATGTGGACACTACTCAAGACAAAGACATGTCTATTGTTGGCTCATACATACTAAAATGTGTCACAGACACCATGTCTACAGTCATATTAGCATCTTAACACTGGAAAACTCATGATTTATTCCCAGATCAGAAGTAATTTTTTGGAAAAATTGTATAGTCATCCAACTTATGCAATACAGACAACACAATGAATACTGAAATAGCCAAATTTTCATACAGAGCCTTTGCTCAGGTCTGTCTTGCTCCTTCCCTGCACTTTCTTGGGTCCATGAACAACACCCCCAAGCTTGAGGCAAACCTTTCCCTTCTCCATGCTAATAACTCACTTGGAGTGGCGGGCCCCTAGGGCATTGAAGGCAGAGGCCTATAGAGACAACAGATTTAATTTACCTCCCTACTTTCCAAGGAATGTACAAACACAATATATTTCTCCAATATACAATCTACACCTAAGGGGGAAAAAGGATTTATGCAAATTTGCTCCAACTATAATGTATTAATATCTCTAAAGTCTCCTGAATGTACATGGAATCAATAAAATGGGTCCTAACTATCAGAAGTCAAAAAAAAATGGAATTAAGATGTCCTGACTTGCCCACATTAGGAATTTTGTTTTGTTCTGTTTTGTATTAAAGAGATTTAAAATACTTACAGAATATACTTTTCCATTTGTTTCCTGTTTTAGGGACATGTTGAAGAGCAGAAGACCAAAAAAAAAAAAAAAAACAAAATGTATGCCCTGAAACTGATTGTAAATCCACTGAAGGCAGGGACCACATCTTATTTGTCTCCTCATTTTCCCTCCCCTGTTTTGTACAGTGATTCACACATAGTAGGTACTCAATTAAGTTGAAAAGGCAATGCATGTTTCAATTCACTTTAATTTGGAGGGGTTGCATTGATTTAAGAAAGAGCTGAGACTAAAAGGAGAGGTTCAACCTTTCCTGATTTCTGGCTGGTGAGGCACACTGTCTTGAAAAATTCCTTTGCTGAAGCTTGCATAACACTGGCATCATTAACTGCTGGTCATTCACTGCGGCATTCTATCTATCTATCTATCTATTTATTTATTTATTTATGGCTACGTTGGGTCTTCGTTGCTGCACGTGGGCTTTCTCTAGTTGTGGCGAGCAGGGCTACTCTTCACTGAGGTGCGCGGGCTTCTCATTGCGGTGGCTTCTCTTGTTGCGGAGCACGGGCTCTAGGCGCGCAGGCGCAGTAGTCGTGGCGCATGGGCTTAGTTGCTTCGTGGCATGTGGGATCTCCCGGACCAGGGATTAAACCGTGTCCCCTGCATTGGCAGGTGGATTCTTAACCACTGGGCCACCAGGGAAGTCCTTCACCGTGGCATTCTTAATGTCTTGATTTGTTTCCATTTTTGCTGACGGTAACAAGATGATTCTCCAACAGTTGCCTTTCCAAAAAGAAAATGTGAAAGGTGATCTGAAGCTGGTATTCAGCGAAGCGGGTATTCAGTCTATCTCCATCCTACAGACAGTACACCTGTGAACAAAATGGAAACAAATTATTAACCTAAGCCTTTTGAAGAACAACTTTTCAGAAGTACAATGGTTGGTCTTTTGTTGATCGCTAAAATTATTTAGTTCAACATTTCAAAAACACAACCAGGATCTTTAATGGTGATAATGCTGTTTAAAGTTTTCTTTCTTTACCTTAAATAATGACTTTGAAATCCACACCACGCCCAGGCACAGATCCAAGCCTAATAAAATCAGAAATACCACATATCTGTGCATTTTGAAAACTAAGGTTCCTTCCCTACCCAGGTAAAGATTCTGTGTGTTTTCCCTTGCCTTGATAAACAGGAATAAAACCCCTCATGAGATTCTGAGCCCTACCCCTTCATGAACAGTAAAGTTCCTGCCTACATCCCATCAGGTAGCACCAAAGTGTCTGGCTGGGAAACAACAGCTGCAGATAGAGAAGCCCATTGTGAAGCAATTTGGGCAGGCAGGAGCACACTTTCTTCAGCAAAGGCTCTGAACTAGCCAGGTGGGTAAAAGAAGAATGCATGAACACTTCAAAATCAGCTCCATGGCAAATGCCACATGAGAGGAGCCTGGAAGGATCCAGGTAGGTCCCACCTTAGGCTTTTCAGTCATACTCATGCACGTGTATATTAGTAACACAATCTTAGACCAGGAAAGAAAGACATCTTTGCAAGAAACATTTTTACTCATTTACGTGCTCATGGGCTACTGTCTCTCTGAGATGTCCCACTGCAGTGGGATATAAAGCAAACCAATACTCAAGTAAGATTAGCCTTAACGCAATTTATTAACTAATTTATTTTATTTATTTGGGTTTCTAAAAATTGGTCAAAAGTAATTGCATATATGTTTAAAACACCTTTCAGCTCATGAGCAAAAATGTCATACTACATGAGCATTTAAAATCCACCTAGAGTCATTTTAGGTTCTTCCTTCTCTATCCATTACATCAAACTTGTCACTGAAGGCTTTTACTTCTTAATTTGAAATGTCTTTTGCAGACCCCTTTTCTTCTGAATTGCTACTAAAAGTTCCCTGCTTTGTCAGGCCCTAGTCTCCTCAGCCTGGACTACGACAGCCTCCCAGCTAGGCCAAGGTCTCGTCTACGGCAGTCTCAACCCCTTCCAAGTGATGCTACTTCCGCTGGGCCTCCACTTCAGCCATTCATTCCAAGATCCCTCTGAGCCAGGACCCCTGAAATCTCCACTTAAGAGGTTCAGTGTAGCTGTGACCTTCAGCCCATCATCAAGCAGGCAAAAGAGAAGCAAACTCAGCCCCTTTTTGGCCACAATGCACTGAATTGCAGAGTTTACTCTAAACTGCTTCATCATCATTTTTCCCTTTGTTTCCCTACCAACCCCAGACATGCTGGCCCAATCTTCAAAACTGCTTCTGCCACCTAAAGGGGTGGGATAGGGAGGGTGGGAGGGAGACAGAAGAGGGAGGAGATATGGGGATGTATGTATATGTATAGCTGATTCACTTTGTTATACAGCAGAAACTAACACACCATTGTAAAGCAAATATACTCCAATAAAGATGTTAAAAAAAAAAAAAAAAAAAACCTGCTTCTGCACTGACTAGCTTTCCCATTTCCGACAAGGCTTTGTGCCTTGCCCAGAACCCAAATATTCTTGACGAGGACCCTGATACAACTTTTCCCCAGATTCTATTTCAGGACTCCAGCCACTGGCTGGGATCTGGCTGTGAATAAATTGCCCACTGCCATGATACCACCATTCCTGACTCCGATTCTCACCTGCTGTGTACATTCTAGTTGCCCAAATCTCCTGCTGAATTGCATTTCCTCAGATCCAACAGCTTCCCTGAACCAATCCCAAGGTCATCACATCCTCTTGGTCTCTGAGGACTGGACTGCTAGCTAACCCTAGTGCAGCCAGGCTCCCAGACCCTGATACACCTAGTCTTCACTTCCTGCTGTTTCCTGGCAACCTATGTTGCTGAGGTCCTGCATAGGAGCCCCCTTTTCTCAGCCTAGACAAATTAAACACTATAATGTTTTTATAACACCTATCTTTTTATTCATTCATTCAATTAGTCAGTCATTTATTAATTTATACTCACTTCATTCCATAAAAATATAACGAGGTTAATACTAAGTTTAAAAAAAAAAAAAAAACCTTACATGATTACCTGTAGCCTAACCACAGCCTGATTTCTGAAGTTTTCCACTTCATTTCCTAGTCTCCAACATGAAGTCTCTGCTTCAGGCATACAAGTCTACTGACCTCTCAGCTCATTCTGAATCTTTGTTCACCCCCTCTTTTCTTCCTTCTGAATTAGCTCCTTTCATCCTTTGGCATCTCACTCATGACATGATCTAAGAAGCCTTCCCCAAGAAACAAATTCACTTTACCTTTCCCTTATCTGGATTCCTCTGGAATAATCAATATCACACAGTTTAAGTGTTTGGTTTTCACTAAATGTTTCATATATATTAGCTCCCCAGACAGACTGTTAGTCTTTGAGAACTGGGATAAAGGCCATGTCTTGTAGTTGTTATGGTGCCTCCAAAGTACTTGATGTTGACCTCTAACAGGAAGGCAAAGCTCCACTTCCACCCTTACTCCACTCCCCAGCCCCACAGCCATGGAGGAAAAGAGACCAGGTAACTGAATCAAGTTACTGGATTCAACCTTAAAAGGAGGTGGAGCTTTTGGTGTATTGAGAGGAAAATTTAAAGTTTTAACCTGTAGGCTTCTGTGTTTTCTTTGGAGTTGTCTCTTGCAGTTCTCACTCTCTTTGGACTGCTTCTATTTCCATGTGGCCAATGAGGCAAAAGAGGTCCGGAACCACCTCCCACTTCCGACATGCTCCTCAGCTACCACCTACCCCCAACCCAGATAAAGCCTAGGGCAGAATGATTAGACCAGCTCTAACTTAAACCTTTCCTTTCTTTTTTTCCTTCTGCCTCATCTAGCCACTAGTGAAATATGATCTAAAGAGCTGGACCCAGGAGTAAGGGACCAAGGAGGCTTATCTGTGTGCAAGACACAGTATTTCCAAGCAGCTCCATAATGGTAGCTGAGCTCATCAGGAACTGCGTTAGGTTTGAGGGAGAGGTGAGGGCAGGGGGTAGGGCAGCACCCAGGTAATAAATAAGAATATATGAGGGCTTCCCTGGTGGCGCAGTGGTTGAGAGTCTGCCTGCCAGTGCAGGGAACACGGGTTCGAGCCCTGGTCTGGGAAGATCCCACATGCCGCGGAGCAACTAGGCCCGTGAGCCACAATTACTGAGCCTGCGCGTCTGGAGCCTGTGCTCCGCAACAAGAGGCGCCACGATAATGAGAGGCCCGCGCACCGCGATGAAGAGTGGCCCCCACTTGCCACAACTAGAGAAAGCCCTCGCACAGAAACAAAGACCCAACACAGCCATAAATAAATTAATTTAAAAAAAATAATAATAATCTTAAAAAAAAAAAAAGAATATATGTGTATGTACTTGAGGTCTAACCTACGTTTATCTCCTCCCACTATTGTAGCCCCAGGGGATACCTGGATAAAATTCTGTGGGTCCATCTCAACATAAGTACTAACCTAAGTAAATGCTGAATAAATATTTGTTAATTTATTTTTCTATAGTAAATGTCTAAACTTTATCAGAATAGACCAAGAATTTTAGGAAATTTTGAAGTTCTGGGTCAGAGTTTTTTATGATTTATGTATTAAATACCTGCCTGACTCAAAAGCTTAAAGTAATTTTTTTTTCTATAAATCCATTTCTCTACGAACACAGGTCTTACAACACAGATCTCTGAGTCTGAGATCTTTTTGAGAGTGAGGATGCAAGCAAGACAGATCCTGGGGGTTTTACAAGGCTTTCTGCCAAAGATTAAAGCAAGTGGGCTTCTTCTAGTGTGAAATTTTGAATTAGCACTTAGAGATGACCAAAGTCCACTGTAGAATCATGTAATATTCATATCTCATGTATTTTGAATATTTAAACATATCACATACACACACTATATATGTGCATATATACATAACCTTGATATATACTACTTGGAAAGAAATGGAAAATGGATGCAGGTGTATTCCAAAGTCATGAGATCACTTGTCACTTGTCCAAGTCTGAAACAATGCTCTTAACTGGCATATGATACAGAGACTGCCAATTGTCCCCTAATACCCATTCTCCCCTTTTTCCTTTATTAATAGAACTCCTGAATGTTGAAAGGTACATGACCATAAAGGTTATATTTTCAAGCTTTCTTGGCAGCTAGGTATGGCTAGTAGGGTGTGAGCAGAAGTTAGGGGTGCAACATCTAAGGAATGCCTTTAAAGAGGATGCTTATAAATCTTCAGACATATGAATGAAGCTAACAAGCAGGGATAGCAGAATAGTAAGATAGAAGTTTATTTCTTCCTTACTCAACAGTCTACACATAAGCAGTCCAAAGCTGATATGGCTGACACGGCACCTCCACTGTGTCAGGGAGCTCCTTCTAGCTTGTTTAAGCTACTATATTTCAGTATAGGTTAGGCTGCTATAACAAATACAGCACTATAATTCTGATCTCTGCCACTTACTAGCTATCCACCCTTGGACAAATTATGGACTTGTTTCTAACATGAGGGTGTGCCTTTTTTTTTTTTTCTTCCCATTATATCCCCCGCTTCTAGCACTGTTTGCATACAGTAAGCATTCAATAAAAATTAGTTATTACTGCTGTTCCTGTTGTTATGCCAAATCTAGACAAATAATGCCATACCTTAACAACTAACCATTAGATACTTCCAGTAAAGATCTGAAATAATACAACTAATCAACATGGCGTACATTACAGTGATCACATTTTCTGACCCAAACTTAGAAAACATGGTCTGACAAAAGGTTTTTTTCTGACTTGTGAATTTAGTATTATGAAAATTTGTATATGCTAAACCATTGGTTGCCAACTTAATAAACCGACTTTACTTTTCTACAATTACCTGCCTAAATTGGTCAGCCCTGGAAAGTCAAGCCATATAGCCCCAAGAGTATTATTGGTTCTGTCCCCTCTAGTTTTTATTACAAAGTTCCACTGCACATGCATATGATGCACAAAAAAAACCTGATTACTCATTTATGGTTGTGAATTTGTATTGTAATAGTTCAGAATCTCCAAAAAATAATTCTTATATTTTTCCCAAGGAAGAAGAACACTTCCTGCTTCTACAAAAATAGCATGGATGAGAGTTTTCAGTAAAATACATTTCTCCTACTGACGAGCATTTAATACACACACACACACACACACACACACACACACACACGCACCCCTGGCTGCTTGGATTTCACCACAAGTGGTACCATTTGCCAGTCATCGAAGTAATTCAGTCTGATCTGTTGAGGTGATGGATTCTGACAACCTACGTAAGCCTGTCATTAAGGGGAGGATAGATTATAGTCTCCATTAAGGACATTATGGTGCTTACATTTCTCATCCATACAGCCTATGAAACATAAGGGGAAAGCAAGAAGATGGAAATAAAGTTGAACAAGGACTTACTGCTTCTCTCGCCAATGAATGATATGAGCAGATCACCAGTCCACACTTTCTACTACGTATATATAAAGTTCTATTTCTTTCTGGCTAATATAAAGACCTTTTACAAAGAACGAAAAGATTATGCACAAAAGTGACTATTCAGTAATTTAAATCTACCTTGAGACCTTGTGCTTCCACTTTTAAAATATTATTTTTTCCTCTTTCACCCTATGTATTTAGCCATTTTGCTTCTCTATAATTTTTTTACTTACATACTTAAAATTCTCATCTAGAATGGAGATTATATCTCGAATGAAATTCATTAATTAGGTGAACTGAAAAAGACAAGTCTGAATTAATGAAAAGTCTACACTATGGACTATTGTCAAAAAGATCATGATAATAGCAACAGCTGATGTTTGAGAGTTTACAACATGAAAATCACTGGGCTGAATACAAGCATTATCTCATTGAATCCTTACAAAAGTCCTGGAGCAGGTATTACCACCCCATTTTTACAAATTAGAAAACAAAACCTGAGAGATAGTAAGTAACTTGCCTAAGGCCACATAGCTAATGAGTGATAGAACTACTTTCAAACTTTAGTTTGTCTGACTCCAAAGTTCATGTTCTTTACCACCACACCAAACTGCTGGGGTTTTCCTTTAATCAATTATAATAATAAAGCAATATCTCAGATTAGGTTAACAAAACTCTGAAGTGCCGAGGAACCCTGCCTTACTTAAAAAAATAAGAAGTATTTGAAATTAGCTCACCAATTATTTTAGATTGGTAATAATTATCTGCCATTTATGAAGTACATACCAGGCACTTTGTATTAAATCTAACCCTCACAGCAACCCCATAAATTAGATAAATGTCTCCATTTTATAGATGAGGGAAAAGATACTCAGAGAAGCTAAGTAAAATTTGTCTAAGGTCACAAAACTAGTATGTGGCACAGTCTTTGCACTCTGCCATCTCCACACTACCTTATTACCTCTCCAGCAAGGCCTCTCTCTATAGAGTGCTAGAAAAGGCTGCTTTAAAAAGTAAGAGTGCCATTCCCCTGTGATTATATGTATACTATTTATTAGCTCAGCAAAGCTTTAGTTCACAGACAAAGCAAAAGTAAACTTTAACCCAGGCCCTGCCCTCATTATCATAAATTCCAAATTTAGTGAGGTCCACGTTAATGGGTTTTACTGTGTATAGAAAAGAGTTTAATAGTCACTTAGCCCTGCTCTATCTCCATTAACAAATCTAAAAAGCCACACAAAGGTGAAGGAAGGAAGAACAATGACCTCAAAACTAAAACAGATAAAAAGTGCCTGTAATTAGCACTCTAGAAAAAAGTCATAATACATAGCATATGCCAACACCACAATACAGTACATATGCCAATATGTAACAACAAGTGCAACCCTACAAGTGTAAGTGCTCTATTCATCAATTAAAGAAAATTAATCCTAATCAGATGTTCACATTAAGGAATACAGCCATAGCAAATCAGCAATAATAATTAAAAGTCCATTTCAAATCTCTTTGGTGAGCAGTGAAATGATCTGACATAGCCAGGCTGCCTGATCCTTTTTGCAGTGTTGTATAAATGTGCAATTAGGTGAAAATTCCTAGCTGTTTAACATGGTCGTCTTTACTACTCACGCTGCAGTTGTTTCTAATGAAGACATGCTTCCATGTGCACCCCAAGTGGGAAAAATGTGTAAGTTGTAACAGTCAAGAACATGTCCGCTCTGAGAGACAAGTCCATAATACACAGGGTTTTGCCACAGAGGTCATCACGGTGTTGCAAAGATTTTAAACAAATCGTACCTGCTTTGGAGTGGGCTACCTGAAACAGTCAGGATCCCACAGCTCTGTCACGTTACATCAGGTTTTTTGTTTTTCTTTTCTTTAGGTCAGCTTGTAAATGAGTTGCCACGTGCCTCTCTGCAAGGGAAATAGCCTTGGGACACAAGTGAAATAATCCAGGTGAATGGCAGCCCAACTATGTGTTCAGGTATGATGCACTGTGGGGTAGGTGGTGGAATCAGATTTAAGATCATATGTAGTCTGGCTAGACTCTCAATAGGTCACCTGCTTCCTAGTGATAGAGCCAAGGCTTAAAGTAGGGGCCCGTTAGCTGAGGGCCATCTTAAGGGATAGGTTTGCAGTCTCGGACACCCAGAGTGAACTAACCTCCCATTGCTACTCTACATGAAGTACAAGGTGCTAACTTCCCTACTATATGAATGTTAATTGATCCAACTATCTGAAACTGCCATAACTCTGATAATGCTGCATCTTGTGTTGCTTGACTGGCGTGCAAACCAGACTCACCAAAGTATATATTACTTTAGGATTCTGTCTTTCACTTTAACTTCCAACTCACTCAGCCACAGCATCATAACTATTACTGTTTCTTTTACAGTTGATTTCAAGTCATTGTAAGGCATTCCTGAAAAAGAGCATGGAGTCTCGTTCTCTGAACTTTTCAAAGTCAGAGTGAGAAGAAAACATCCTTCCCTGTGAGCATGGGATAAACTCTGAGTTCTCTCAGAATCCTTCCCAACCTATGAGTCTCTGATTGTTATTAATCAATTAAATCTTAAGAGATAGCCAGCAAGTCCACTTCTAGGAATCTTTCCTACAGAAATACTAGTACAAGTTTATAAAAATAAAAACACTACCATGTTCACTACAACATTGTTTGTAATTGCAAAAATGTGAAATGATCTAAATGGCCAGCAGTTGAAGAATGGTTTATTAAGGACCATCCAAACCAAAGAACACCATGCAGCCATTAAAAATAATAAGATATGTCTTGAGAAAAGGAATATTTCCTGCCATATCAGTAAACAAAGGATGGCACACTCATCAGCGATTGCAGTCCTCCAATGTGAGCCCCCGTGAGCCCTGAGGAAACTCAGAAAGAAAAGAATACCTGCCATCTAGCAGCCATCAGACTGTAGCCACTCCCTACAGTGGGCCCTGAGGAAACTCAGGATGTGAAAACACAGGATACTGGCCCCAGATAGCTGAGGTGCATATCAAAGGAATTATTTCAGTGAGCCCAGACTCTTGCATCTTCCCATACATAGAAAAGCACTAAATTCCTTAACTTGGGATATCTCCTTTTCTTTAATTTACAATAATCTTTTGATGTTCCTGACTACCTGCCCTTTGTTACAAAACTTCTGTATAACCTGGCTCCCCCAACTCGCCTCCTCAGAGCAGTTCTCTCAGGGTTACTGGAAATGCTGTCTCTGGGGCCTGAAGTCCTAAAAATTCCCACTGAATAAAACATAACTCTCAACTTTTAGGTTGTGAACAATTTTTTAAGTCCACAGTCTCTTTTGACATGAAAAGGAGTTCAGTGAATAAAGGAAGATGCAGAACAAAACATATAGTGTGTTACCATTTGGGGGGAAAATACAACTGTGTATGTGTATAAATAAATATATATATGGAGAATATGGAGATATATGTAACAAAAAGATCTGTTTTAGAGAGCTATAAGTATAAATATATAGCTATGTATATTTGTTATGTGACATTCAGGTAAAAGTATTTCTACTATATACTTATATATACACACATTTGCACATGCATAGAAAAATCAGGAAGAATAAGTCAGCTTGGGCTTCTATAAGAAATACCATGAACTGGGTGACTGAAACAACATTTATTTCTCATAGTTTTGTTGGCTGGGAAGTCCAAGATCAAAGTCCTAGTAGATTTGGTTCTTGGTGAGGACTTGCTTATAGACAGCCACCTTTTTGCTATATCCTTACGAAGTGGGGAAAGAGAGAGAGAGACAGAGGAACCAAGCCTCTGGAAAGTGAGATCGGGAAAGGAGGACTTTAACTTTTTACTTGTACACATTGTTGTATTTATTTAGATTTCTAAGCAATTCCCCAACATTGAGACACCCTTCCTCTCCTGCATTCCAAACAAGTTTAGAAGTAATACAAAAATAAAACAGATGAGAGGCTAGAATATAACCTTTATTACTTACTGATTGAGACCAGGGTGAAGGAAGTAGCTTAGTGTGAAAGCCAAAACAAGCCTAGCTGTCTAAACTACAGAATCAGGCCATCTCCACAAGCCAAGCCAGTGCTGGGCTGGGGTGGGCTCCCAGCCTCAGGGAGAATGTGGCTCTCAGTAGGCAGGCCCTTCTACAGCTAGAAGGAGGGTGGCAGTAAGCTGAGCTGGCTCACTTATTTCCTCCAAATTTACCCATTAGGTAAGTTGCTCTCCTTCTAGAGCAGAGTGAGAAAAGTGGTCTGTTAAGAAGGAGTATAATCTTTGTCTGAGAAAGTAGTAGTGGTGGTGGCTCAATCTACCTTGCAATAGGTTAAAGAGTAAATGGTGAGAAGCCAGAGCAAGAAAGTAGACAAGTCAGGAAGAACTGAAAAGAAAGGAAACAGAGTAGGGAATTTAGGAATGGTTTTTTTTTTTTTTTTTAAGGATGAAGCAAACAAAATGTCAAATGTGGAAAGTAGAAGACTCAAAATAATTTACAGCAAGAATCTAAGCACAGTGGTGGAATCATGGACACAAGTGAAGTTGGATGCCTCTTACTGAGACATAAGTAAAAGGGAAGAAAGAGGAAAAGCCACAGTGATTTGAGGCAGAGTTGAAGGAAAAAATTGAGTTCATATCACAGGATCAGCTTTATAAAAAGGTAGATAGATTCTAGGGCTACAGCCAGACAACAAAATTAAACTTGCAAACTGCCACAGGACTGGCTGTACTAAAGTCATGACAAAACTCAGAAGAACCAAGGCCTACCTGTAAATGTTTTATCATACTGTGAAACCTTTGAGAAATTATGTGATCTATTATTTATAAGACACTGCTTAGATTACACTGATGTATATATACTCTATATCATTCAACATCATGCATCATAATATTACTGATTCACGTGCTCCTTTGTCCCTGGGAACACTAAGGAATAAGGTTTTGATGAATAACAATGGTTTAAGCTTGACCAGCCCCGTGCAATTTTTCATTGCAATTCTGGCTACCATTACACCATATTCCCCAAATCACAGCACAGTATAAAGTAAAATGAAACAGACCAAAGAAACTGGTGGAAAGATTCATAGTCTAAAAGTCTGGCTCCATACTTTTAACTGATAGAGACTAAAATTTCTGCACTGGAAAAAGTTTCTGTTTTCACTGATCTATTTTCATGCCATGGTTTCAATGGCCACAAAGGTCCTTCTGGTAAACAGATTCTTCTGGTAAACAGTTTTCTGTGAGTTTAAAAAAAGATGGAAAAGCTTTATATCTTTCAACAGTCCCCAAAGTTATATCCTTCATCAGGTTTTTAAGTTACATTCCTAGTCTCCATGCCTCAGTGTGGTTTAATTTTACAACCAGCTGCCCTCTCTTAACTAGCAGTTTTTGACATCATTCAGGTTTTGTAAAATGTGTGCTACAGCCCTTACTTGGGCTTCTCGGCTGCTACTAAAGTTATACGGCACTTGGTTAAGTGTGGAGGCTGGCACCAGAGAGGATCCATAATGGCGATTATCATGCAAATCAGCCTGCTGCAAGTCCAGCTCCTCCGGAGGACTTCCAGAGCTCGGCTTCCCCCAGTCGCTTCATTGTCTCCAGGATAAAGCGAGCCATCTTAGCTGCTAACCCTGGACGTGACTGAGATTGGTTCTCCTGACAGAGATTAATGGGCAGCAATGAATCTTTCACTTGGGGTAGAAATATGATTTTATTTAAGAAAATAACCATACATAATTGGGCTGCTGTCATTTTAAATTTTAATGGTGAGAGTAATATGGAGGCTTCTGGAACTTTAAATTACAACTTTCAGAAGCTTCACACTGAATCTTTCAATTATTCTCTGTAAGTACCTTCTCAAAGCATGTGCCACCATGACATTGATATCACAATTCAAATCTAAATTCAAAACTGACTGCAAGGCTATATGAGCTATGTGCTGGCGTGCTGGCTGCCTCATTTTATCTTTGAACATCTGACGAGGCGAATCAGGAGGCACTCTCCCAGAGCCCAGCCAGCTGTTTCCCAAATATTCAAATACCCTGGTCTGCAGAAGAACCTTTCAGATTTCCCCACATCAAAATTCGTGAAGACCCCCTATTCTTCCCATTAGTCTCTGGCTCACCTACATCCTTTCACACAGGCCCGCCTGACTCACTCAGCTAAGTGGCCGCTCTTGCAAGCTCGTTCGCTCACTCACCTCTCGGGTTCCCCCACTCCAGCAACTGGATCCAGTGTGCTGCAGAACGGCAGCTAGTTCAGACAAAACCATGGGGGAGAGTTTTTCAAGTCTGCATTTCCTTGAAGTGGATCTGAAAGAGGGGCTGAGCTGATATTTGTAGTAGTAGGAAGACAGAGAGCAAAGAGAGTATGTGAATTTTATTTAAAATACATTCATTAGACTGGAGCGAAAATGGAATTGGGAAGACTGTAGCAAGGGAAATGTGAAAAGGCTTCTTCCTCTTACTTTTACTTTGGTGTCTTAACTCCCTTGTTATATACCTATTTTCTTTAATCATTTTAATATTTTTTATCTCCATATTAAAACAAGTAGAAATGAATAATTATTTATAGGTTTAGCTTTAGACTGCTTCAATTATTTTAAAGAGTCCCCTACCTCAGTAAAAACAGTGCCAAATTTACAACTGTAAATAACTAAATCCAGCTGCACTAATGAATCCACAGTAAAAGACAACTGTTATTTCACATTTTAAAGGTCCTGAAGCAATTGTCCTCAGCTGGATGACTTAGAATAGAGGCTATGGACAGCATGTGGGAAGCTTGGAAGGAGAAGGGGACTAAGGTGCCACAGACAACAGCCTCTATCCAAACGGCTGGTCAAATTTCCTGGACACCAAAACCCGGGTTTCCAGCTGGGTGAGGGGTTCTCGAGTCCTTCCATAAAACTTGAGTCTTTACTTGTTCGTTTCCTGTGATGCGTTTACACTTGGACAGAAGGGGCACAGCAGGGATGCTTTCAGGGCACATCTAGAGGGAAGCCAATCTCACAGGCGTCATGGATGCCAGATGTCAAACCAGTGCGTACTGCTGAGCGTGCTCTGAGTATCCCGCATCGGCACCAAGTCATGGTCTGAGGAAACTGCTGTCCTGATCTGGTAGAAATTTATGTCATTTTAAGAATAATCACAGTCATAAAAGAAGCTGCCATTATGAATGTAAAAATTACCTGAGAGCCAGACAGGCCAATGGCGTTCCTGTTCTGCCAGTCAAGTATATTCACTCCATCAACCCAAACCATCATAAGACAAACAATTTACTCCTGGGAGCCATAGGTGGGAAAGGTTAGGAGACATAAGCGTGGAGTGGCCGTAACAAGGATGCTGACTGACAGTATTTCTTGAAAACAGCCTCAAACATTGTTTTGCACTGAGATCAGGACTATGGTGCCCTAGTGGGCATACATCTAAGTCACTGATCATGGACAGAGAAACAAAATTTTTAAAACCCACATCGATTTTGGAGCCCAAAGCAGTACAAGTACATATCCTGTCTGACTTGAATACTTAAGGCTTGTGAAATGTTTCAAACACAAAACAGTTCTACACAAATCATTTACCCAAACATTTACTGCTCTCCTATTATATGCCAAGTACTATATACTGTGATAAACCAGTTTTGCGTAAAGAATCATCTTCAAACTACTGGATTTCTCTGCAGAATTTAGTACCATGGCTTGTCCCTTTATCTTAAAGTTCCTTCACATATGTAAAAGTTCTCTCCCTCTTAGAGGAGTCTACTTCTTAGCCCGCTCTGTCCCTTTTCACTAATTCCTTTTCCACAGCCCTGTCCTCATCTCACACTAAATCAAGGAGGAGTGAAGGGTAGTGTATCAAAATCGTATGGGGGACATTTTTAAAAACTATACAGGTACTTTCCACCCCCGTTTGAGAATCATTACCTATGTGAATCACTATTTCTAGCTGGAGTAAATCATATCCCATAAAAGTTTGGGGATGAAAAAAACAAACAAGAATAAGCTGAAGATCTCTGTACTAAACACTTCCTCTTGATGATATTATCACCTATATGTCGATGATTTCAAAAATACCATTTTAAGGGAATTCCCTGGAGGTCCAGTGGTTAGGACTCGGCACTTTCACTGCAGTGGCCCGGGTTCAATCCCTGGTGGGGAAACTAAGATCCCACAAGCCACATGGCTCAAAAAAACATTTTACATGTGCAAATGCCTGGTGGGCCTCTGTTTTCAAATGACCTATTAACCCAAACTCAGTAAGTGCAACATCAGATCTATTACCTTTATTTTTTTTCTTCTCTTCCCTTTCTTACTAGTACCCACTCAGTGGATACTTCACACTCCCCATTCCCACCCCACATACAACAAATCTGTTTCCAGATACTTCCTCTTCTTCCTCAAGAATACATCTTAGTTTGTCAACCACGTGCCATACCCCATCTGGACCTCTGCAGTAGCCTCTCCACTCCAAATTATTCTCCTCATGATCCTGATTCCTATTGATTATAGCAGGAAATCCTAGAATGCAGCACTCAAAATATACAAGATGATTTTTGATACCAAATAGACCAACTTTTTATATATTTATATTTTTAATAGGTTTAAAAAAGTAGAATTAACACATCGAACTGGGATTTTAAGTTAATATTAAGTTTGCATTTAAAGTAAATTGTTGTATAAAAATTGGACAATTTAAATAAAAATCTAACTAGGAGTATGCAGGCATTTTTTAAAATTTATTTATTTTATTTATTTACTTTTGGCTGCTTTGGTTCTTTGTTGCTGTACGCAGCTTTCTCTAGTTGCGGTGAGTGGGGCTACTCTTCATTGTGGTGTGCGGGTTTCTCATTGCAGTGGCTTCTCTTGTTGCAGAGCAAGGGCTGTAGGCACGCAGGTTTCAGTAGTTGTGGCACGTGGGCTCAGTAGTTGTGGCTCGTGGGCTCTAGAGCACAGGCTCAGTAGTTGTGGTGCACGGGCTTAGTTGCTCCGCAGCATGTGGGATCTTCCCAGACCAGGGCTCGAACCCGTGTCCCCTGCATTGGCAGGCAGATTCTTAACCACTGCGCCACCAGGGAAGCCCCAGACATTTTTTAAAAGATAAAAGTGGTACATGAGTCAGTGAAGTATTGGGAAGCTTAGTCCTACAAAATAGGTCCAAACTTCTTAACGTGATATTGCAAACGTTACACATCATCTTCAGCTACTTCTTCCTACATTCCCTGCACTTTACTCAGACCTTTTGTGGATTAGCTTAGCTGATACAAAACACCCCAAACCTAATGGGTAAAACATTTTATTTAGTTCATAATTGTGCAACTCAGGTGGGTCATCCTGTCCAGGCTGACAACAGATTTGCCCGGGACTCTCCCTGTGTCCATGGTCAATGGTGGATTAGCTGGTAACTAAATAACCAAGATGATCTCACTCACAGGTCTAGTGCTTAGCAGACTATCAGCCAGAGCCTCTGCTCTCCTGCAGGTGGCTACTTATCCTCCAGGAGGATAACCTGGGCTCATTCACAATATGATCTCAGGGTTCCAAGTACAGAAGCCCCAGTGCATAAGCACTTCTCAAGTCTCTGCTGGTTTCATATTTACTAATGTCCATTGGCCAAAGTCAGTCACATGATCAACCCAAATTCAGTGATGGGGAAACAGATTCCACTTCTTAATGAAAGGATTTTCAGTATCACACTTCCAGGAGTTGGATGCAGGAAAGGGAAGACTTGTGACCATTTTTACAATCTACCACTCTTACCACATCCCAAACATGCCAGACATATTCACACCTGTGCTCATGCTATTGCCATCACCTGAAATGAATTATCAACCTCCTTCTGTCCTTCTGGCAAATTCTTACTTCTTGCCCTTCAAGGTTCTGCTCAAATATAACATTCCCTGACATCTTCCCTCAAATTAATTATACCTTTATATGCTTCCATGATCCCTTGTATATGCATCTATTATAGCATTCAGTGAATTGTATTATAGTTACTTATAATGTCTCCCTAACTAGACTGTCTTTGTACCATCAGCATAGTACCTGGAAAAGAATAGGCATTCAATAAATATTCACTAAATTGAATTTAATTGAAAAAATTCAAAACAAAGATTAAAGTCTTCCTCAAATAAGACTACATTTAAAGACTTAAGATGCAACTATACAAAACTGACCTTATGAGTTAGGAGGACTAATTAGATCCACCTCATCTAATTTGAAGGGCACTAGGGCAATGTTTCCAGTCAAAAGCATTTTTCCTGTGGAACTGGCACAAAGCCTGAACTTCCAGCATAGATTATCCTAGGTCCTAAAATGTTTTGCTGTAGTGCAAAGAGCATAGGCTTTGGAGTCTGAAACACTAGGATTCAAAACCTAGCTATTTGTGTGATCCTAACAACTTACTTAATATGTTTCTCTGCACCAGTCTTTTACATCCATACAGAGTTATCTGTGTTGCAGTAACATATGTAAAGCACCTAGCACAGTGCTTGCCATACACCTCACACACATCAAACCCCAGAGTCTCCTCTTAGAAAAGCAAATGACCTGGGATGGAGTAACCTCAAGCCTTTATCATTAACATCTGAGGAGAGTGGGGGAAAAAAGGGAAGAAGAAGAATAGTGTGGAAGTAAAGAAAGGGATAATAGCTTAAAAATTTCACAATTTAACCGAGAGCCAGGCCTGCGGCGAGTAATTACACAGTTGCATCAGTATTCAGGGACCCCATGATGGAATAAAAGTACCCCCCCCCCCGCCCCCAGAGTATACAGTGACTATATCTGGTGAGACAGGACTTAGGAATTTCTGCATAACTTTGCCGGGCATCAATATGGAATCAACATTTATACATATACTCAGGCAAGACTACTGGGGAGAGAGTTAAGGAAAAATAGAGTTTTTTAAAATGATGTTACGCTAATCTTTTTAATTTCCTCACGTTTTTCCTTCTACATTTAACAGGGTTAGTTGTGATAAACAAGATTTTTTTCTCCCTACCTAAGGAAACAATTTTTAAATGAAGAAAATGAAAAGCACATTACAAACACACAATTCTAAGCTTCAAATTATATCACTTCTAAAGAAAATGTTACCATTGAAATCAATATAAAGTGAGTTTAGACACACTGAAGTCCTGTTTCAAAGTTAAGCCAAATTTACTACATTTTAATAGAATCTTTAAACCTCCAAAATCCAAGTAGGAACTTGTCTCCTATAAGAAGTCTCTACAGTCGTCCCTCCTGAGGCTGTTCTCACACCTCAATGGCAACTCTGGAACACTTCTGCACTTAATGTGCACTAGATCAATCTACATTTGTTGATATCTAGCCCTATAAATGAATCTCCACTATTTTCCTGCTTTCTTTCACCCCAGCTTCACTGTAAACTTCCTGGTACCCAGGATTCTCCTAATCCACCTCTCCCCACTCCCAGCACCCAGACTGTACTCAATAAATATTAATTTATGGCTGGCAAGAAAATGTATAAGTAGCATTTGCTGATGATAAATTCACTGGTCCATTCAAGTTCAGATTAAGACTTCTAGAGACCCTAAGAACTGAAAAATTACGGTGTCCCACACACACAAATCAAAATCAAAATAATACTAAAGCAGAAAGCACAAAACTTAGACATATGTTCAAATTAAAATAACTTACAGTGGTAAAATTTCATATAAGCTCATCAAAGGCTGAACTCCTCTCTCATTCTTTCCCCTGTGAGGTGAGTGTACGAGAGAGAGAGAGAGAGAGAGAGAGAGAGAGAGAGAGAGAGAGAGAGAGGGAGGGGAGGGAGGGAGGGAAAGGGAGGGAGAGGGAGGGAGAGAAAGTTGTTGTCTCTGATTTCCTGGTGCTTGGTCTGCCTTACAATACTCCAATTCTTGGTCCACTTCATAAAACTATGTCAGAATATTAATTATGAATATATATGGCTACAGAGTTAGAAAAAGGAATCAGATAATTGCCTAAATCCATATGTATATTAGCTGTTCCCTTGCAAGTGTCCAAATTCTACTACAGATATGTAGCAGGACAGCTTAAAATAAATAGAAACAACATAACATATTGTTTTGCCTGCTGTTACAACTGTATTGTAGTTGTGTACAGAAAAGGAGGTGTAATAAATGATTCTCAGCAAGGACTCAGAAGCACAAGTACCTTGCATTTTATTTCATTAGACTCCAATATTTGATAAAAGCAATCACAGTAGCTTACAGTGAGATTACAGTAGCTTATAGTGAGATTTATAGTGTCCAAATTATATTTGAATAAACCTTTCATAAATAATGTTTTCACAGTCATCACAAAGTCTAGAATGCAGAGACAAATTGCAAGCCAAAGTAAAACCACGATCGTTTTCTAAAACTATGCAATTAAAACTAAAATATTGTCACTTATACTGTGATTCTCATATTCATAGTAACAGATATTGGTTAATATTTCCATTAAATTTGAACACTTTATGCTTATATATAATTGTTTCAGCTAAACTTTTTCCACTTTTATATTTTAAAATCTGAATGTGTTCGGTATGAGTTGAATACTTTATTTCAACATAACAAGTAGACCTTTTCTAATGTTTGGATACCTAGGAAAACAGCATAGAGAAATCAGAAAATTCTTGTGAGTGATTATAAAGGTACTTTACTTCTGATTATATAGGTGCCTTAAAACAGGAAGTTTTCAAAACCCTATACTGACAGTAAAATGCAACAAGAATGCAAATTTAGGAATGAAATTAAATAATTTAGTAGCTTGTCATGTGATCAGATATGATTGGTCTTCCCTGTGTCCAATTTTTCTTAATTTTATTTTTTAAACAGCAGGTTATTAGTTATCTCTTTTATACATATTAGTGTATATATGTCAATCCCAATCTCCCAATTCATCCCACCACCACCCCTCGCCCACTTCCCCCCTTGGTGTCCATAGGTTTATTCTCTACATCTGTGTCTCTATTTCTGCCTTGCAAACCGGTTCATCTGTACCATTTTTCTAGATTCCACATATATGCATTAACATACGATGTTCGTTTCTCTCTTTCTGACTTACTTCAAGCTGTATGACAGTCTCTAGGTCCATCCACATCTCCACAAATGACCCAATTTCATTCCTTTTTATGGCTGAGTAATATTCCATTGTACATATGTACCACATCTTCTTTATCCATTCATCTGTCGATGGGCATTTAGGTTGTGTCCATGACCTGTCTATTGTAAATAGTGCTGCAGTGGACATTGGGGTGTATGTGTCTTTTTGAATTATGGTTTTCTCTGGGTATATGCCATGTAGTGGGATTGCTGGGTCATATGGTAATTCTATTTTTAGTTACTTAAGGAACCTCTATACTGTTCTCCATAGTGGCTGTATCAATTTACATTCCTACCAACAGTGCAAGAGGGTTTCCTTTTCTCCACACCCTCTCCAGCATTTGTTGTTTGTAGATTTTCTGATGATGCCCATTCTAACTGGTGTGAGGTGATACCTCATTGTAGTTTTGATTTGCATTTCTCTAATAATCAGTGATGTTGAGAAGCTTTTCATGTGCCTCTTGATCATCTGTATGTCCTCTTCGTTGAAATGTTTATTTAGGTCTTCTGCCCATTTTTTCATTGGGTTATTTGTTTTTTTAATATTGAGCTGCATGAGCTGTTTATATATTTTGGAGATTAAACCTCTGTCCATTGATTCATTTGCAAATATTTTCTCCCATTCTGAGGGTTGTCTTTTCGTCTTGTTTATAGTTTCCTTTGCTGTGCAAAAGCTTTTAAGTTTCATTAGGTTCCATTTGTTTATTTTTGTTTTCATTTCCATTACTCTAAGAGGTGGGTCAAAAAAGACCTTGCTGTGATTTATGTCAAAGAGTGTTCTGCATATGTTTTCCTCTAAGAGATTTATAGTGTCCGGTCTTACATTTAGGTCTTTAATCCATTTTGAGTTTATTTCTGTGTATGGTGTTAGGGAATGTTCTAATTTCATTTGTTTACATGTAGCTGTCCAGTTTTCCCAGCACCACTTATTGAAGAGACTGTCTTTTCTCCATTGTATATCCTTGCCTCCTCTGTCATAGATTGGTTGACCATGGGTGCATGGGTTTATCTCTGGGCTATCTAACCTCTTCCACTGATCTATATTTCTGTTTTTGTGCCAGTATCATATTGTCTTGATTATAGTAGCTTCTTAGTATAGTCTGAAGTTGGGAAGTCTGATTCCTCCAGCTCCACTTTTTTCCCTCAAGATTGCTTTGGCTATTCGGGGCCTTTTGTGTCTCCATACAAATTTTAAGAATTTTTCTTCTAGTTCTATAAAAAATGCCATTGGTAATTTGATAGGGATTGCACTGAATCTGTAGATTGCTTTGGGTAGTATAGTGATTTTCACAGTACTGATTCTTCCAATCCAAGAACATGGTATATCTCTCCATAAGTTTGTGTCATCTTTGATTTCTTTCATCAGTGTCTTACGGTTTTCTGAGTACAGGTCTTTGACCTCCTGAGGTAGGTTTATTCCTAGGTACTTTATTCTTTTTGTTGCAATGGTGAATGGGATTGTTTCCTTAATTCCTTTCTGATCTTTCACTGTTAGTGTATAGGAATTCAAGAGTTTTCTGTGCATTAATTTTGTATCCTGCAACTTTACCAAATTCATTGATTAGCTCTAGTAGTTTTCTGGTGGCATCTTTAGGATTCTCTATGTATAGTATCATGTCATCTGCAAACAGTGACAGTTTTACTTCTTCTTTTCCAATTTGGATTCCTTTTATTTCTTTTTCTTCTCTGATTGCCGTGGCTAGGACTCCCAAAACTATGTTGAATAATAGTGGCGAGAGTGGACATTCTTGTCTTGTTACTGATCTTAGAGGAAATGCTTTCAGTTTTTCACCTTTGAGAATGGTGTTTGCTGTGGGTTTGTCGTATATGGCCCTTATTACGTTGAGGTAGGTTCCCTGTATGCCCACTTTCTGGAGACCTTTTATCATAAATGGGTGTTGAATTTTGTGAAAAGCTTTCTCTGCATCTACTGAGATGATCATATGGTTTTTATTCTTCAACTTGTTAATATGGTGTATCACATTGATTGATTTGTGTATACTGAAGAATCCTTGCATCCCTGGAATAAATCCCACTTTATCATGATGTATGATCCTTTTAATGTGTTGCTGGATCCTGTTTGTTAGTATTTTGTTGAGGATTTTTGCATCTATATTCATCAGTGATATTGGTCTGTAGATTTCATTTTTGGTGGTACCTTTGTCTGGTTTTGGTATCAGGGTGATGGTGGCCCCATAGAATGAGTTTGGGAGTGTTCCTTCCTCTGCAGTTTTTTGAAAGAGTTTGAGAAGGATGGGTGTTAGCTCTTCTCTAAATATTTGATAGAATTCACCTGTGAAGCCATCTGGTCCTGGACTTTCGTTTGTTGGAAGATTTTTAATCACAGTTTCAATTTCGTTACTTGTGATTGGTCTGTTCGTATTTTCTACTTCTTCCTGGTTCAGTCTTGGAAGGTTATACCTTTCTAAGAATTTGTCCATTTCTTCCAGGGTGTCCATTTTACTGGCACAGAGTTGCTTGTAGTAGTCTCTTAGGATGCTTTGTATTTCTGCATTGTCCATTGTAACTTCTCCTTTTTCGTTTCTGATTTTATTGATTTGAGTCCTCTCTCTCTTTTTCTTGATGAGTCTCGCTAGGTTTATCAATTTTGTTTATCTTCTCAAAGAACCAGCTTTTAGTTTTATTGATCTTTGCTATTGTTTCCTTTGTTTCTATTTCATATATTTCTGTTCTGATCTTTATGATTTCTTTCCTTCTACTAACTCTGGGTTTTGGTTGTTCTTCTTTCTCTAGTTCCTTTAGGTGTAAGGTTAGATTGTTTGAGATTTTTCTTGTTTCTTGAGGTAGTATTGTATTGCTATAAACTTCTCTCTTTGAACTGCTTTTGCTGCATCCCATACGTTTTGGATCATCATGTTTTCATTGTCATTTGTCTCTCGGTATTTTTTATTTCCTCTTTGATTTCTTCAGTGATCGCTTGGTTATTTAGTAACGTATTGTTTAGCCTCCATGTGTTTGTGTTTTTTACGTTTTTTTTCCCTGTAATTCATTTCTAATCTCATAGTGTTGTGGTTGGAAAAGATGTTTGATATGATTTCAATTTTCTTACATTTACTGTGGCTTGATTTGTGACCCAAGATGTGATCTATCCTGGAGAATGTTCTGTGTGTACTTGAGAAGAAAGTGTAA
Organism: Balaenoptera ricei; assembly: GCF_028023285.1. Lineage (NCBI taxonomy): Eukaryota > Metazoa > Chordata > Mammalia > Artiodactyla > Balaenopteridae > Balaenoptera > Balaenoptera ricei. The sequence goes on from NC_082641.1 coordinate 75,697,474, forward strand.
TCTGCTGTTTTCAGATGGAATGTCCTATTAATATCAATTAAATCTATCTGGTCTATTGTGTCATTTAAAGCTTCTGTTTCCTCATTTTCTGTCTGGATGATGTGTCCATTGTTGTAAGTGAGGTGTTAAAGTCCCCCACTATTATTGTGTTACTGTCGATTTCCTCTTTTATAGCTCTTAGCGTTTGCCTTATGTATTCAGGTGCTCCTATGTTGGGTGCATATATAATTGTTACATCTTCTTCTTGGATTGATCCCTTGATCATTATGTAGTGTCCTTCCTTGTCTCTTGTAACATTCTTCAAAGTCTATTTTATCTGATATGAGTATTGCTACTCCAGCTTCCTTTTGATTTCCATTTGCATGGAATACCTTTTTCCACCCCCTCACTTTCACTCTGTATGTGTCCCTAGGTCTGAAGTGGGTCTCTTGTAGATAACATATATATGGGTCTTGTTTTTGTATCCATTCAGCCAGTCTGCATCTTTTGGTTGGAGCATTTAATCCATTCACATTTAAGGTAATTATTGATATGTATGTTCCTATTACCATTTTCTGAATTGTTTTGGGTTTGTTTTTGTAGGTCCTTTTCTTCTCTTGTGTTTTCTACTTAGAGAAGTTCCTTTAGCATTTGTTGTAGAGCTGGTTTGGTGGTGCTGAATTCTCTTAGCTTTTGCTTTTGTCTGTAAAGCTTTTGATTTCTCCATCAAGTCTGAATGAGAGCCTTGATGCATAGAGTATTCTTGGTTGTAGCTTCTTCCCTTTCATCACTTTAAATATATCATGACACTCCCTTCTGGCTTGCAGAGTTTCTGCTGAGAAATCAGCTGTTAACCTTACGGGAGTTCCCTTGTACGTTATTTGTCGTTTTTCCCTTGTTGCTTTTAATAAATTTTCTTTGTCTTTAATTTTTGTCAGTTTGATTACTGTGTGTCTTGGCGTGTTTCTCCTTGGGTTTATCCTGCCTGGGACTCTCTGCGCATCCTGGACTTGGGTGGCTATTTCCTTTCCTATGTTAGGGAAGTTTTCAACTATAATCTCCTCAAATATTTTCTTGGGTCCTTTCTCTCTCTCTCTCTTCTCCTCTGGGACCCCTATAATGCAAATGTTGGGGTGTTTAATGTTGTCCCAGACGTCTCTTAGGCTGTCTTGATTTCTTTTCATTCTTTTTTCTTTATTCTGTTCTACAGCAATCATTTCCACCATTCTGTCTTCCAGGTCACTTATCCATTCTTCTGCCTCAGTTATTCTGCTATTGATTCCTTCTAGTGTATTTTTCATTTCAGTTATTGTATTGTTCATCTGTGTTTGTTTGTTCTTTAATTCTTCTAGGTGTTTGTTCTTTAATTCTTCCAGGTCTTTGTTAAACATTTCTTGCATCTTCTTGATTTTCCTCCATTCTTTTTCCCAGGTCCTGGATCATCTTCACTATCATTATTCTGAATTCTTTTTCTGGAAGGTTGCCTAGCTCCACTTCATTTAATTGTTTTTCTGGGTTTTATCTTGTTCCTTCATCTGGTACATAGCCCTCTGCCTTTTCGTTTTGTCTATCTTTCTGTGAATGTGGTTTTCCTTCCACAGGCTGCAGGATTGTAGTTCTTGTTTCTGCTGTCTGCCCTCTCGTGGATGAGGCTATCTAAGAGGCTTGTGCAAGCTTCCTGATGGGAGGGACTGGTGGTGGGTAGAGCCAGGTGTTGCTCTGGTGGGCAGAGCTCAGTAAAACTTTAATCTGCTTGTCTGCTGATGGGTGGAGCTGAGTTCCCTCCCTGTTGGTTGTCTGGCCTGAGGCAACACAGCACTGGAGGCTACAGGCTCTTTGGTGGGGCTAATGGCAGACCTGGGAGGGCTCACACCAAAGAGTACTTCCCAGAACTTCTGCTGCCAGTGTCCTTGTCCCCACGGTGAGCCACAGCTACCCCCCGCCTCTGCAGGAGGCCCTCCAACACTGGAAGGTAGGTCTGATTCAGTCTCCTATGTGGTCACTGCTCCTTCCCCTGGGACCTGATGTACACACTACTTTGTGTGTGCCCTCCAAGGGTGGAGTCTTTGTTTCCCCCAGTCCTGTCGAAGTCCTGCAATCAAATCCCGCTAGCCTTCAAAGTCTGATTCTCTGGGAATTCCTCCTCCCATTGTCAGACCCCCAGGTTGGGAAGCCTGACATGGGGCTCAGAACCTTCACTCCAGTGGGTGGACTTCTGTGACATAACTGTTCTCCAGTTTGTGAGTCACCCACCCAGCGGTTATGGGATTTTATTTTATTGTGATTGCGCCCTTCCTACCATCTCCTTGCGGCTTCTCCTTTGTCTTTGGATGTGGGGTATCTTTTTTGGTGAGTTCCAGTGTCTTCCTGTTGATGACTGTTCAGCAGTTAGTTGTGATTCCTGTGTTCTCGCAACAGGGAGCGAGAGCACATCCTTCTACTCTGCCATCTTGAACCAATCTGTCTTCCCTGTGTCCAATTTAAAAAAAAGAAAGAAAGAAAGAAAAGAAAAAGATTTCCCTTGGTGGCTTTGGTCTAGGAGTGGATGGTGTATTATGTCCATTAAATAGGAAGCCAAGGATTACACGAACAAATAATATCACAGCTCTGCGGAATGACTGATGGTCTTTGCAAAGGCCTACACTGGTTTCATCTTCCTTGAGATTTTATCACTGATTTGGTCTTAGTCATGTGAAGTCACTAAGGCCAGCAGAGGTAACAAGTGCTTGATATATGATACTTAAGCCACTTTTGCCAGACTGCATTTATTTTAAGCTACACTCATACTTGGTACTCTTATATGTATACATTCTTGGGCTTTACTTTTTTTCTTGTTTCCATTGAGATATGACAATTATAGTAACACTACCCCCTAAAGCTCTACAAAAATAACATATATCTGCTTCTGTGCAAGGGATGCCTTTTCATTAAATAAATGTGTAGAGCAAGCACTTTATTATAAGGACTTACCCTTTGTTCATTGCCTTATTTGCACAGCTTACAACATATCCCTTACCTTTTAGCATATATTATCCATTTCAATTCAATCCATTCTTTACAATCTGCAGCAAGCCACAGAAGTTCTCTTTTAGTTGAAAGGAAATTTCAAGGGAGAAGGGGTGTGGAAAAACACACTTAATTTATCCTATTGAAAAGGGACCATTCTAGATGATGTCTGAGCACTTTTGCATTTTCTTACACACTGCAAATCAGCTCAGATATCTTAATCAGGGGCTAGAAACATATCCTTATCAGTAACATATTCATGAAAGATGGTATGTGTATGAGCTGCAAAATGTTTGGCAGAGACCCAGGAATAAAAAAGAAAGAAAGAATATGGTAAAGAGTTGATGGAATAGCTTTGTGTTTCAACCCTATTCATTTGGGGAATTTTCTATCATCTCTGTTTGTTCTGTATGGAAGAATAATAGACCAACCAACAAAATGTCAGATTTCTATTACTTGATTTCACCTATATTTAGATATACTTACTGTACAGTAATCCAGGATGGAAGCATATCTATACACAGTTGTGTATATAAGAACATACATACATTCTCATGTCTCTTTCTAAATTTTCCTATTCATGATACTATCTTATACAAAGCTTATAGCTTTTCTGTTTTGACCAGCTAAGGCACTGTCTAAATAGTATTTCACAAAATCAAGAGTAGTTCCTGACAATTAATTTCTGCAGTCAATGGTCTACTCAAACTGGGCAACTCCCCTTGGAACTTAGAAGCCACAACAGCAGACTGTGTGCATGAAAGAGCAAGACAATTCATTAGCCGATTCTGCAGCAACTCAAAGTGGCGGGGGATGTCAGCCCCTGTTCTGGTGCTTCAATACTAATGAGAGTCATTGCATATTCATAACCTCAAATACAGTCAGCTTCTTGTAAAAACTTTTGTCACCCAGGCTTCATGGCAAGAGCAAAGCACTGCACAAGTCGTGTCGTGGCACTTCCGCCAAGTGAGTGCAAGAACAAGACTGACTGTTTGCAACGCAGCCTGATGCGGAACTAAAAGATGCTGCCCCAAGGGTCCTAAAACTCTGCTTAGTTTGACTGCAAAGCCCTACATTATCAAAGAAACAAAAAGGAGGCAGTGGTGGTGAATGCATTTGTCTATATATACATATACCCACATATACACCATACATAAGAAATACAGAAAAGAATACTTCAAACAAGGAATCTGGCTTATTGAGTGCTCAGAGTAATTATCTGTTAGGAATGTAGCACCACTCACATCAATTCTTACCATGTTGAAAGAAGAATGGGGTGCCCCAGTAAACTTGTTCTCAAGTTGCAGAAACACCACGGCACAGCTTAATAGAAATAGATCTCTAAAACTGTCTGAAGTTTCCCGTCATTATCAATACCAAAGCTTAGTGAACTGAACCTGTCAGCTCTGCCATATCTAGAGCTACCTGGAATCCAATTCCTCAGGCGGCTTTTTATGTTGTTGTCACTGCCTCCCTTGCTTTATCATCATCATTATTATGATTAGTTTCCAGAACTGAGCTGTTCAGTGTGCTTGCCAGGAAATCCTAAGGGCTTGGCACTACACCATTTGACCCCAAAATACCTGTCTGTTTGGGGTAGCTACCAGCATCCCCTGGAGTCAGAGAAAGGAAATGTATGTTTCAGCACCCACTTTGAAAAAGCCTTGAGCACTTTTTCACTCATAATGATGTCTTCAGTGGAAACGCCAGCACAGTTCCACATTTCTCTGACAGGCATACAGTCTATAAACTACCATAAAAATTAAATAAAACAGGACAGTGAAAGAAAAGTTTCTAAATTTGATCACACTTGAGTTGTTAAAAGTTATTTCCAGATGCATAATGTGTATACATATCTGCATAGATAAAGACAGATCAGGAATATTAGGAGGATGGTAGGGGTAGATGACGGGGTGTTGCGGGGAAAGGGACTCACCAAACGGTCTTATATCTTTAGTCACAGACACACAAGTTTCGAAAATAGAAGGATTTGTGTTTATGATTGATTGAGGTAACTGATTATCCCCAGGTATTTTAAGTGTTGAGACATTAAATTGTCAGCTCTATCAGTTTGATTGCAGTAAAACATGAAAACATTGACTTTTGTCTAGTTAGAGAAATTTATTTTTCCCAGAATGACAATCCTTTAAGTAGAAGCCAGGCAGCTTGCCAGCTTTCCATGTCATACACTGAAGTTTGCAAATGCAACCCATATTTTCAAGTGTTTTTCAAAGTTCAATGAATGGTGCATAGGTCTTTTGCAAATAGTCTTGTAATAAACAGATTCCTGCAGTACTCTTCATTCTTTAAACCCGAGAAAAGAATTTACTCATCTAGAAGAAAAAAAAACATTGTAGCTTTGTATTCATGGAAAATATGTTACCAGCGCTCTTCAGTTATTTAAAGTATCTCTCAAAAATAATATAACCCCTCTTTGGACCACCATACTGTGAACAAGTTTGATTAATATGTTTTATAAGCCTGAAATAAATGCTCATCATAACTGCCAGTAAGCTGTCAGCTTTCAAAAGTCTTTGTTCCCAGAATGAGTAATTTGTCTGATCCTCTTTAAGAAACCATATTCCAACCTAAAAGGAAGATGTTACAATCAAGTAAATTCTACTAAAATTTGATTGCCGTTAAACAGCCTTATATTCTAGATTCTTGTGTGTACTACATGTGTCCATACTATTTTACACAATAAAAATACCACATTTTATTTGCTATTATTGCTTGTCAGAACACCTGTGCTTTTCACTGGGCAGAACTGTAGTTTCAGTGTTTAAAACCTAGTCCATTAAAATAATCAAAAATGACAGATGTTATATATAGTCAGTCTTTTAAATAAAATCTGTGACGGGGAAATCATTTAAATGATGATTAAAATGAAAACACCAATCAAAAGACAGATGTGGTCATTAATTCCACTGAAGCACCAACATTTCTATATTCTCCAAGCATTTATCATGATCATTAAAATACAGGATGTTCATGAAAAGAACTGAGGACAGTCTCAGAGACCTCTGGGACAACATTAAACACACCAACATTCGAATTATAGGGGTCCCAGAAGAAGAAGAGAAAAAGAAAGGGACTGAGAAAATATTTGAAGAGATTATAGTTGAAAACTTCCCTAATATGGGAAAGGAAATAGTTAATCAAGTCCAGGAAGCACAGAGAGTCCCATACAGGATAAACCCAAGGAGAAACACGCCAAGACACATATTAATCAAACTGTCAAAAATTAAATATAAAGAAAACATATTGAAAGCAGCAAGGGAAAAACAACAAATAACACACAAGGGAATCCCCATAAGGTTAACATCTGATCTTTCAGCAGAAACTCTGCAAGCCAGAAGGGAGTGGCAGGATATACTTAAAGTGATGAAGGAGAAAAACCTACAACCAAGATTACTCTACCCAGCAAGGATCTCATTCAGATGTGATGGAGAAATTAAAACCTTTACAGACAAGCAAAAGCTGAGAGAGTTCAGCACCACCAAACCAGCTTTACAACAAATGCTAAAGGAACTTCTCTAGGCAAGAAACACAAGAGAAGGAAAACACCTACAATAACAAACCCAAAACATTTAAGAAAATGGGAATAGGAACATACATATCGATAATTACCTTGAATGTAAATGGATTAAATGCTCCCACCAAAAGACACAGACTGGCTGAATGGATACAAAAACAAGACCCATATATATGCTGTCTACAAGAGACCCACTTCAGACCTAGAGACACATACAGACTGAAAGTGAGGGGATGGAAAAAGATATTCCATGCAAATGGAAATCAAAAGAAAGCTGGAGTAGCAATTCTCATATCAGACAAAATAGACTTTAAAATAAAGAATATTATAAGAGACAAAGAAGGACACTATATAATGATCAAGGGATCGATCCAAGAGGAAGGTATAACAATTGTAAATATTTATGCACCCAACATAGGAGCACCTCAATACATAAGGCAAATACTAACAGCCATAAAAGGGGAAATCGACAGCAACACAATCATAGTAGGGGACTTTAACACCCCACTTTCACCAATGGACAGATCATCCAAAATGAAAATAAATAAGGAAACACAAGCTTTAAATGATACATTAAACAAGATGGACTTAATTGATATTTATAGGACATTCCACCCAAAAACAACAGAATACACATTTTTCTCAAGTGCTCATGGAACATCCTCCAGGATAGATCATATCTTGGGTCACAAATCAAGCCTTGGTAAATTTAAGAAAATTGAAATAGTATCAAGTATCTTTTCCGACCACAACGCTATGAGACTAGATATCAATTACAGGAAAAGATCTGTAAAAAATACAAACACATGGAGGCTACACAATACACTACTTAATAACGAAGTGATCACTGAAGAAATCAAAGGGGAAATCAAAAAATACCTAGAAACAAATGACACTGGAGATACGACAACCCAAAACCTATGGGACGCAGCAAAAGCAGTGCTAAGAGGGAAGTTTATAGCAATACAAGCCTACCTCAAGAAACAGGAAACATCTCGAATAAACAACCTAACCTTGCACCTAAAGCAATTAGAGAAAGAAGAACAAAAAAACCCCAAAGCTAGCAGAAGGAAAGAAATCATAAAGATCAGGTCAGAAATAAATGAAAAAGAAATGAAGGAAACAATAGCAAAAATCAATGAAACTAAAAGCTGGTTCTTTGAGAAGATAAACAAAATTGATAAACCATTAGCCAGACTCATCAAGAGAGAAAGGGAGAAGACTCAAATCAATAGAATTAGAAATGAAAAAGGAGAAGTAACCACTGACACTGCAGAAATACAAAAGATCATGAGAGATTACTACAAGCAACTCTACGCCAATAAAATGGACAACCTGGAAGAAATGGACAGATTCTTAGAAATGCATAAACTGCCGAGACTGAACCAGGAAGAAATAGAAAATATGAACAGACCAATCACAAGCACTGAAATTGAAACTGTGATTAAAAACCTTCCAACAAACAAAAGCCCAGGACCAGATGGCTTCACAGGTGAATTCTATCAAACATTTAGAGAAGAGCTAACACCTATCCTTCTCAAACTCTTCCAAAATATTGCAGAGGGAGGAACACTCCCCAACTCATTCTACGAGGCCACCATCACCCTGATACCAAAACCAGACAAAGATGTCACAAAGAAAGAAAACTACAGGCCAATATCACTGATGAACATAGATGCAAAAATCCTCAACAAAATACTCGCAAACAGAATCCAACAGCACATTAAAAGGATCATACACCATGATCAAGTGGGGTTTATCCCAGGAATGCAAGGATTCTTCAATATACGCAAATCAATCAATGTGATACACCATATTAACAAATTGAAGGAGAAAAACCATATGATCATCTCAATAGATGCAGAGAAAGCTTTCGACAAAATTCAACACCCATTTATGATAAAAGCCCTGCAGAAAGTAGGCATAGAGGGAACTTTCCTCAACATAATAAAGGCCATATATGACAAACCCACAGCCAACATTGTCCTCAATGGTGAAAAACTGAAACCATTTCCACTAAGATCAGGAACAAGACAAGGTTGCCCACTCTCACCACTATTATTCAACATAGTTTTGGAAGTGTTAGCCACAGCAATCAGAGAAGACAAAGAAATAAAAGGAATCCAAATCGGAAAAGAAGAAGTAAAGCTGTCACTGTTTGCAGATGACATGATACTATATAGAAAGAATCCTAAAGATGCTACCAGAAAACTCCTAGAGCTAATCAATGAATTTGGTAAAGTAGCAGGATACAAAATTAATGCACAGAAATCGCTTGCATTTCTATACACTAATGACGAAAAAGCTGAAAGTGAAATTAAGAAAACACTCCCGTTTACCATTGCAACAAAAAGAATAAAATATCTAGGAATAAACCTACCTAAGGAGACAAAAGACCTGTATGCAGAAAATTATAAGACACTGATGAAAGAAATTAAAGATGATACAAATAGATGGAAAGATATACCATGTTCCTGGATTGGAAGAATCAACATTGTGAAAATGACTCTACTACCCAAAGCAATCTACAGATTCAATGCAATCCCTATCAAACTACCACTGGCATTTTTCACAGAACTAGAACAAAAAATTTCACAATTTGTATGGAAACACAAAAGACCCCGAATAGCCAAAGCAATCTTGAGAACGAAAAATGGAGCTGGGGGAATCAGGCTCCCTGACTTCAGACTATATTACAAAGCTACAGTAATCAAGACAGTTTGGTACTGGCACAAAAACAGAAATATAGATCAATGGAACAGGATAGAAAGCCCAGAGATAAACCCACGCACATATGGTCACCTTATCTTTGATAAAGGAGGCAAGCATATACAGTGGAGAAAAGACAGCCTCTTCAATAAGTGGTGCTGGGAAAATTGGACAGATACATGTAAAAGTATGAAATTAGAACACTCCCTGACACCATGCACAAAAATAAACTCAAAATGGATTAAAGACCTAAGTGTAAGGGCAGACACTATCAAACCCTTAGAGGAAAACATAGGCAGAACACTCTATGACATACATCACAGCAAGATTCTTTTTGACCCAGCTCCCAGAGAAATGGAAATAAGAACACAAATAAACAAATGGGACCTAATGAAACTTAAAAGCTTTTGCACAGCAAAGGAAACCATAAACAAGACCAAAAGACAACCATCAGAATGGGAGAAAATATTTGCAAATGAAGCAACTGACAAAGGATTAATCTCCAAGATTTACAAGCAGCTCATGCAGCTCAATAACAAAAAAACGAACAACCCAATCCAAAAATGGGCAGAAGACCTAAATAGACATTTCTCCAAAGAAGATATACAGATGGCCTACAGACACATGAAAGAATGCTCAACATCATTAATCATTAGAGAAATGCAAATCAAAACTACAATGAGATATCATCTCACACTGGTCAGAATGGCCATCATCAAAAAATCTAGAAACAATAAATGCTGGAGAGGGTGTGGAGGAAAGGGAACTCTCTTGCACTGTTGGTGGGAATGTAAATTGATACAGCCACTATGGAGAACAGTATGGAGGTTCCTTAAAAAACTACAAATAGAACTACCATACGATCCAGCAATCCCACTACTGGGCATATACCCTGAGAAAACCATAGTTCAAAAAGAGTCATGTACCAAAATGTTCATTGCAGCTCTATTTACAATAGCCAGGACATGGAAGCAACCTAAATGTCCATCGACAGATGAATGGATAAAGAAGATGTGGCACATATATACAATGGAATATTACTCAGCCATAAAAAGAAATGAAATGGAGGTATTTGTAATGAGGTGGATGGAGTTAGAGTCTGTCATACAGAGTGAAGTAAGTCAGAAAGAGAAAAACAAATACAGTATGCTAACACATATATACGGAATCTAAGAAAAAAAAAAAAAAAAGGCCATGAAGAACCTAGTGGCAAGACGGGAATAAAGACACAGACCTACTAGAGAATGGACTTGAGGATATGGGGAGGGGGTGGGGTGAGATGTGACAGGGTGAGAGAGTGTCATGGACATATATACACTACCAAATGTAAAATAGATAGCTAGTGGGAAGCAGCCGCATAGCACAGGGAGATCAGCTCGGTGCTTTGTGACCACCTAGAGGGGTGGGATGGGGAGGGTGGGAGGGAGGGAGATGCAAGAGGGAAGAGATATGGGAACATATTGTATATGTATAACTGATTAACTTTGTTATAAAGCAGAAGCTAACACACCATTGTAAGGCAATTATACTTCAATAAAGATGTTTAAAAAAAAAAAAAAAATACAGGATGTTCTAAAGACCAGCAAACCATTGAGTCCTCCATGTCTGAGTTCTACAGACAGCAGTAGGTAATACCTGGAGAAAAAAGGGTCCCTGAAGAGCCAAACAAAGGTACACCAACAAGAACAACTTCTTCCCAACTCCTTTAGCCAATCATCTTGTGCCCTGGAGTGCTGGATTTGGTTGCCCTTAACATAACTCAGAGGGTAATAACTATTATTAAGTGGTCATTAAATGATCCATTCTCCTACTCCTTTATTCCAACTACCACTGATGCTGCATTGCACAGAACCATTGCATTGGTGGTTCTATGGCAGAACTTTACAAAGCACCCTGTTTATACACTGCCAAGAGTTACAGTTCCTTTTGTCAACATGCTTTCCTCCTCGGTCTACTTCTAGCTACTTTCATACCATGCCCATAAAGATTAAAATTACAGATAATTCTCCATTTAACATCCCTTTTTAAATTTATATTTCTCAGAAAATCTAAGAAAAAGTCATTTTTATACCAATTGTGTTTTTTTACTTCTATATCACCTTTGTCCATAAGAAGCCATTTTTCATTTTATTATTTTCCAAATTGCCAAGAAACTACAGGTTCTGTATATACAATCATTTGTATACTGTAAGCATTACTGCCCTTCTTCATTTTGATGTATGCATAATTTAACTTTTAACGAAGTTTATTTTCATTCTTTGTCTGCTCTCTATGCCATAACTACCTCTTATAATTTCAATATACTGTGGCAGTTCTAAAAACAATGTTCTTTCATGTCTTATACACTAATTTTCCCTCTTTTGTCATTTCTCATCTCACAAGGTTTTAGTATTTAGCTCACAAATTAGGTCAAAAGTAGATAACTTATTTTGTTCCCCTTTGTTGTTGTTTTTTCCTTTAAGAAAACTAGAATTCCCTTGTAGACAAATTAAAATGATCTATCTGCTATTCACATCTTATAACAATTCCATAATTTCAGTAGTTCCAAAGTGTTTTCTAGACCTTCAAATTCTGTTCTCCTTGAAGTACTATATACCATAGAAATTATGTTGTTAACTTTAGTAAACACAGGAAAATAATACCTGGCTCAGGTAGGGTTTCTCTCTGACGTTATGGATGCTATTTACAAGAAGTACCTAGATGGTACTAACTCAGTACCACTGCTGAAGTGGCCACAAGTATGATACTTTTAACACTGCTCCTTTGACTGCTCTCTTATCTACCCTGAATCATTTTTTTCATCATCTGTCCTCAAATTTACAAAGTTCACTATGACCTTGTCATTTTAATGATGGCAGCCACCCTTACCATGATTATAAACATAAACTAGAATTTCCACGCTCTGAGCCTTCCTAAGCCTCATTTCAGTTGCACATATAAATCTAAAGAAAAGCTAAATTTTATTGCAGCTACCTTAAAAATTTCTTCCTAACTACCTATAGGCAGTCACTCTTAGAATTCCTCGAACCCTTGGGCCAAATATAGACTTTGCTCTATTGCTTAAATTTTTTCCATATGCTCTTTTTTTAAGTGTCCATCAATATTTACCAACAATCTCTGCATGTTAGCAATATTTAAAAGAGCAAGTAGTCTCTTCCTAGAGGTAGTGAAATATTAGATATCTCCTTCCATATATAAAATCATTATTACATGTAAAACTTTCTGCTTTCTCTGTTTTCATAGCTGGAAGGAATGATCATTTTAAGAGCAGTGATTTTCAGATTGTATTCAGGGGTGCCTCAGAGGTTCTGTTTAGAAGAAAATAAGTGAAGGAGCAACACCAAATAGAAAGTGTTGTAGACCTAATTCGTCCAGCACACCATCACTTTTTGTGTACAACTTTTTGTTTTGAAATAATTTTAAATATACAGAAAAGTTACAAGCATAGTACAAAGAACTATTTTATGTGTTTAACCCAGATTTTAACATTTTGCCACAACTGCTTTACCATTCTTTCCTACCCTTCCCCTCCTCTCTTTTCCTCCTCTTCTTTCTCTCTTTATACAGTATATCTTTTATTTTCTCAATTGTTTGAAAGTTACAAAACCTTGTTCCATTATCTCTAAATACTTCAGGGTAGATTTCCCAAGAACAAAGATATTCACCTACATTATCACAGTATGATAATCAAAATCAGGAAATTTAATATTGACACAATGCTGTTACCTAATCTATAGAATTTATTTAAATTTTGCCAATTATCTCCAAAATTCCTTCTATAGCAATTTTATTCTCTGGTCCAGATCAGCCTTTCTTTGTCTTTCACAACACTGACATTTACAAATAGTACAAACAATTTCCTTTGTAAAAATCCCTCAATTTGGGTTTGTCTAATACTTCCTCATAATTAGATTTAGGTTATATATTTTTGGCAGAAATATTATATAAATGATATTGTTCTTTTCAGTGTATCACATCTGGAAGCAAATAATATTGGGTTTGTCCAGTTATTGGTGATATTGACTTTGATTAATTACTTACATAGTTAAAATAGTGTCTACCAGGTTACTCCAGTGTAAAATATCTTTTTTTTCCTTTGTAATTAAAGAATAATTCATGGAAAGATACTTTTAAGAGTTTGTAAATATCTTAGCCCTCATCCAACTTGATGATTCTTGCCTGGTGGTTAAAATGGTTGCAAAATGGTGATTTTCTAACATTATCATTCCTCCTACATTTATTAGATGGTATCCTATTCCCTTATTTATTTTTTTGTTTACTATAAGTGTGGACTCATAGATTTTTAAAAATTTAATAGATTAACATTTATTAATCTCATTATTTTGAAGCTCAAATTCTCTCAGATTTGGCCAGTGGGAGTCCCTTTGATCTGACTACTGAGGCTTTTCGACATGTCCCTATCATTTTTTGAGCTGCAACATCACTTTTATTTATTTCATATTTTGGGATTTGTTTCCAAACAATGATTTTAAAAGTTTGAAACCCATTATTCTGCTGTAACATTTTTTTCTCCAATTTTCCTTATTTCAAGTCAGGTTTGTATAAAAAGTATCTAGAATACAGAGAAGACTGAGAATAAATGATGGTAACCCTTTTGTTTCTGTGGCCACACTGGCCACCATGCTGTCCTCCAACCTGCCAGCTATGTTCCTGCATTAAAGGCGTGGCATCCCTTGTGTCCTTGGCCTGGAAACGTCCTCCCAATGCAGCTCCATAGTTGTTCCCACATCTCCTTTAAGCCATAGCTCAAACATCGCTTTCTCAGGGAGGCCTCCCCTGACCACTTTTATTATAACAGAACAATGGTTCTCAAACTTTTTAAAGCACCCTTTGAAAACCCCTTTGATGGTAACCCCTTAATTCCCAAAGCTTCATTTCAAAGCAAGATATAAAATGACAATAGGTTTAACCCATGAATGGTTAAGTCAGAAACATGATCTTAACCCTTACTGATTTATTTCACCATAGAGGGTTGACAAACTTTCTAAAGTGTTTACTGGTACACACACAGTCCTTCTGGGTCATGGAAACAAAATAGATGTTACCTTCTCTGCTGCTTCTGACTGATTCCTTATTCAATTCACTTCCTTATTACACACAGCATATCCACTTCTCTACCACTCTGCTATGAATTAGTCTAATTTTTAAAACTGTTTGTTCCTAAAGAAAAGTATCAGTAAACAAGAATAATGTAGAACTACTTGTCTTTTCTCATGGAATACTCTCTAAAAGAACATCTTTTTAACTATGTAACACAACATATGCTTATCCCAAATAAGTCTTTAAAAAACAAACAAAAAACCCTCAACAATCACAGATAATAATCACCATCAGAGATAGCCAAGACTTTACAAGTAATCAAGTGCTTTCACTCACATTCAGCAGAGAAATTCATTTTTCTCTGAGCATGCTGCTTTCAATATACAATTCAAGGTGACTGAATTTCATAGATAGGGTTAAAGGTGTCCTTAAAATACACAGCAAGTTCCATGACTTACAGGGCTTTCCCAAAGCAAACTCAGTAAGTCATCATCAGTATGCATCATCAGTTTCTTAGAAGATCTTAAGTTTTTCAAACTACTTAACTAGTCTTTTTCTAAAACTACTAACATACTTCAGACTTTCCAAAGTATATTATTTCCAGCTCCTATACTGAGGTCATATACAGTGGCTGACATTTCCCCTCAACATCTATTTTTCATTAAATTACATAACAGACATCTTTTAGGTTTTCAAGATGCTTCTGTACAGCAGGATCAATATATTTGTCAACATGGTAAATAAGTAAATGTTTACAGGCCACAAAATGATGAGGTACCTCACTATATATAACAGAAGAAATTCTCCCAACATGCAACTTATTTTCCAAGGGTAAGTCATGTACACTGAATTATACTTTAAAACTCCTGGCTACCTAGTCCATCTAGTGAAATCCTTGAGTGATTTACCAATGATACATCTAAAGACATAACTCACTTTCAAAGGTGCCTATTTTAGGCACTGCGAGAATTAGCTGACTGTAAGTGAAACTCATGATCTCCCCAAAAAATAAAAAATACCATATAAATTCAGTGGCCATTTGTTTTTTCATTATAATGTTAGTTACCCTGTAGTATTCAATTATCTAAGATAAAAGGCATACCATAGTATTTAGTCTTCTAACATACAAAGAAGAACCATATTCATCACATATGATGCAATATAGCTTCTTGTTCTTGAGGTCTAGACCTGAGCTGTCCAATATGGTAGCCAGTAGCTACATGTGGCTATTGAGCACTTGTAATATATCTAGTCCAAATTTAGACACACATAAGTGTAAGATAACACATTAGATTTCAAAGTTTAGTATGAAAAAAATGTAAAATATCTCACAAATAATTTTATGTTGATTCTATGTTGAAATAATATTTTAACATATTGGATTAAATAAAATTTTATTAAATTCATCGTTTCTTTTTACTTTGTTTAATGTGACTACTAGAAAATTTTAAATTACACAAGTGGCTCACATTTTATTTCTACTGGAGAGGACTTATTTAGACTAAAGTGGGCAAAAGTCATAATCAGAGGCCAGTTCCATAGTGTGTCATAAATATCCTGCAACCACACTACTTTCTAAGTTTTTGAGGTTATTAGCAGATCATCAAATCCCAAGGGCAACAGAAAACTAAGTTTAGGTGAACTCCGTTTGTAATGAATACAATAATAAATCTTACACATGTTAATGACATCATAGTGGTTAATTAGGCAACTTGGTAACCACCTGCTGTAACTGTCTTAAAAATGACTATAAATACTACTATTTTGACATAGCTAAAGTTTACAGATTTTATTTTTCATTACCTCATTTCTATAAATACTATACTGAATATTCTTAGAAACAGTTTACTATCTACTGAATACCTTTATTTAGATATAATGGGCATTTTAGGGACTTCCCTGGTAGTCCAGTGGTTAAGAACCCACCTTCCAATGCAGGGGATGTGGCTTCGATCCCCCTTCGGGGAACTAAGATCCCACGTACCGCTCGGCAACTAGGCCCACATGCCGCAACTACAGAGCCCATGCACTCTGGAGCCTGCACGCCTCAACTACTGAGCCTGCGCACTCTGGAGCCCGCACACTGCAACGAAAGATCCCGCGTGCCGCAACTAAGACCCAATGCAGCCATAGATAAGATACGTAGGTAGGTAGGTAGGTAGGTAGGTAGATAGATAGATAGATAGATAGACAGACAGACAGATAGAATGGGCATTTTAAATTCATTATGTAAAAACTGGAATCATTACCTACCTTGCTGTTAGGAGTCAATTCTCCACGGTATTTCTGTGTGTCTCAGACTAGAAATGGTGTATCCCTCCAGGTTAGAGGTCATATTGTTCCCTGACAAGGATAATAAAGATAGTGTCATCCTCTGAGGCAAAGGTTGGGCAGGTTTGCTAGCAGGCCCTTACAAGACTGGGAGGACACAGATCCACTGTGTGCACAGCATCGACCTGGGCCTCATTCTGTACTACGGGACTTGGGGAACCTATATGAACATGAAGATCATGCTGCCTACTGTGTTTTGAGCAATAAACTATCTAAATCTATCTGACTGGGCTCATTGTTTCCTTATGACAGGAATCTACAGAAGTGTGGTGAGCCAGCTTAGCAGCTGACTGCTGCTTAGGAAGTGCTTAACACTTCTCCTCCTTTTATGTCCTCAGTCTTCATACAAGTACCACTATCTACTCCACTGCCCAAGTCAGAAACCTGACCATCAACCTTGACTCCTGCCCCTCATTCACTGGCCCCATCATATCCAGTCAAGTCACCATGTCCTACCATCTAAATTTCTCTCAAACCATCACTTCTCTCTTTATTTCCTCTGCCTTTACCCTAGTTCACGTCATTACCCTCTCTCACCCAGATGCCTAATTTGTGTCACTGTCTCTAGTGTTGCCCTACTTCACCCATTCTTCACGTTGCAGCTGTAATCATCATTTTTTGTCATTTCATTGCCTTCAGGATAAAGTCCAAACGTAGGATTACAAGGTATTTTAAGGTCAGAACTTATATCGAATGTTTCTTGAAATTCTATTTGTGATTATATCACGGGGCAGGGTGGGGCGGGGCGGGGATGGGGAGGAAAGAGAAAATGAGAGATTAGACCACGTCTAATATAAAAGACTGTGGAGCAAAACATAAGTTGGGTGGGGTAGACTTCAGTGGATTCATCATAGTTCCTCTCTTCCTTATTCATGAAGAGTTGAACGCAGCTGAACGCTATGACTTCCCTCTGTTTGAAATGGTAACGAAAAAGGGGGCCAACACAGTCAAGATGGGCATTATTATTTTATTTATTTCCAGCCACATTTATTCTGATAAAAAGAATGCTCAGGCTGTAAGCAAATATGGCCTTCCTGTTACTAGATTTAGAATAGGTGATTGGTGTCACATCTATCTTTTCTTTTTGGTTCATGGCACTCAAAAAAGGGGCCTCTTTTCTTTTTAAATGACACATACTAAGCATGATACATTCAGATGTATCATGTTGATTGGTCTTGGGAAAATTCAGATAAGCTTTTTCCTGCTTTTTGTCTGGTTTAGTTCCTCTTCTTCAGAACTTAGCTCAGATTTTCTCTCTTTCAGGAAAACTTCTCTGACTCCCAAAGTTGAGTTAGATGTCTTTCCTATGTGTTTACTCATGTTTTAGCATTTAATACACAGTACTAATCTCTGCAACTACACAGTAACCTCCTTGAAGACAGTATGTTTAACTCATTATCTGTATCCTCAAGGCTAGCATCATGCCTGGCACATAGTAGGTACCCAATAAATAACTGTTTAGTTTAAATAAACAAATAATCAGATCACACTTTTAAAAGTCAGAAAGAGAATTGTAATCTTGAAGGGAAAAATAGCAGGAGGAGAGGGATTTAGGTTGTAGAGCTTTTCTTATCTTCTAAAACATAGTCAAACACACATACACACATACTGACATGCCATATCACTGAAGTTTTCCATAATTTCAATAGCCCTCCCACACCTAGGTTTGAAGCTTCAGAGCTATTAGAAGCTTTCATGAGAAAAGAGAAAATGCATTTCTTTTCCAAAGACTTATTCATGTTAAGGCAGTCTTTAATGTAATCTATACATAAATCAAGTCTGCTTCCAGGCCAGGAGCACAAAGATGGTGAAGGTACGATGACAGTTTAACTGGACAATTACTTCATCCAACTTTTTAGGATGAAAGATCCTCACCTTTGCTTACTATCTTCTCCAAAGAGCTGAGGTATTTTTGGCCCCTGGTTTGAATTTTGAGAAGAGAAGCTTAGAATGCTGCTAAGCTTTCTTCCAAGATCTTACACAGAGCAGCCAACATAGCCCCTCAACAAGGAAAAAAAAAGAGAGACCTTTAAGCAACTGGTGCAGCACGGCAGGTTTCAAGAATGCCTATGATCTCAGTGTGAATAGCTTAGAGAGACACTGGGGTCCTGGTAATCACTAGTTGGTTACCCTAATTTAAATTTTCAGAGTTTTCTTTGGCCAACAGCTGAACCATCAGTTATAAAATGATTTCCAGTAAGATACTGTAGCTCAGCTTTATATTTTATGACCTGGTTCTTTTAGATTACTGAAAGCAAAGTTCTTAAACTCACAGAGCATTTTCCTTCATATAAAGAATAAGTATATTAGCGCATTTGGAGATAAATCTGGGTTCTAGTAATGACCCTGCAACTTGCTATATGAACTTGGAGTAATAATTTTAAAACTTCTGAGCCTCAGCTTCCTCTTTGTGGTGAGGATTAACTAAATAACAATACAATGCGCCTATAACATTACCCACTACTCTGTTGATGCACAACAAATGGTAGTCATAATTTTCATAAGATTCTTTATAACATGGGTTAGCAGGCCAAACCTGTCCATCACTGCTTCATAAATAAAGTTTTATTGTAACACAGACACAATCATTTGTTTATGTATCCTCTATGACTACTTCTGCGCTACAATGACAAAGCTGTGCAGACAGAGTAATGACAGTTACAACTGACACCATATGGCCCACAAAACCTAAAATATTTACTATCTGGCCCTTTACAGACAAACTCTGCTGACTCCTAGTCACAACAGGTTTCACTAAAACTTCTAAAATAATATTATTACCTTTTAGACCATTAATAAACCAAATAAGCTTTCCTGGCTTTAATATACTCAAAACTTTGTAATTAAGGGTAGTACATTCAGTCTCACAAAGATAATGGCTGATCTAATGGCTCTGTCTCTTCATCTATCCTCAATAGTGACTGGATGTGGCTGGAAGAAAGTCTGATAGGGATGGCTATACAAAGTAATAAGCAAAATATATAACTCTTTGTAACAACCTGATAGCTTAAGTATACCACTTGCACTTCTATATTCTAGGCTTAATGAAAAAGACAGGAAGGCAGGGTATTAGGGTTCTCCAGAAAAATAGAACATGAGAGAAACAGAAGAGAGAGTGAGAGATTATATATAAACAGAGTTTATATAATGAATTGTCTTGTGTGATTATGAAGGCCGAGAAGTCCCAAGACCTGCAGTTGCCAACCTAAAGACTCAGGACAGTTGATGGTGTATTTCCAGTTCAAGTCCAAAGGCCTGAGAACGAGGAGAACTGACGGTTGTAGATCTAGTCTGAGTCTGAAGGCTTGAGAACAGGAAAGCCAATGGTGTTAAGCTCTAGTCTGAAAGCCAGCAGACTTGAGATCCAAGAAGAGCCAACTTCTCAGTTCTGGTCTAAAAAGTAAAAGACCTACTGCCAGGTCAACAGGTCCTTCTTATGCATCCTTTCTGTTCTATTCATATCTTCAATTCATTGGATGAGGCCCATCCACATTAGGGAGGGCAGTCTTCTTTACTCTAGTCTACCAATTCAAATGTTAATCGCATCCAAAAAAGCCTTCACAGACACTCCCAGAACAATGTTTGACCAAACACCTGGGTACCTCCTGGCCCAGTCAAGTTGACACATAAAATTAACCATCACTGCAGGCAGGCAGCTAAAAACCAAATATTTCTATTAGGTAGAAAATACAGGACTCTCATATACACAAGTAATATTCTGTAAGACTTTTTTATTGCTGCTGCATAAACAGATACAAAATGCAGGGTTTTAAAAACTACTTACACAAAATATCTAAGGGAGCAGTTCTACATACTAGAAAATTAGGATTCAATGTTGGAATTAGTATTTCCTGAAGCTACAAAAAACTCTCATTAGATTTGAATAGAGGCTGTTATTTACCAAAATATTCTTTTTCTTTCAACTAACATTCCAAACACTTTGTACAGTTGTTACAGCCTAGATACAACAACAATGTAGATCATCTTACTCTTCTATTTTCTCCAAAAACTCAGTAAAAAAAAGTGCTTTAACCCTATAAAATACCAACATCAGACCATTCACTGACTATATTTTCCTAATATTCACCTTCTAATGTGTTTATTAAGCCTAATACTTCTTCACCTGTGAATATTTTGGAGATAATAGTAAGGTACCATGATTATAGAAACTAATCAATTATAGACAGTTTATTGTAAATCTTACCACTTTATTAAAAAATTCTATTGTAAATCTTACTACTTTATAAAAAGCAAGAGCAAGTGTTTTTTACAGAGTTATCGATACAATATTTTCCGTTCTACTGCTTTGAAACCAACAGAGTAAACACGGGCTAAGAAATCCTATTTGCAGAGGCCTGCTGACATCACTGATTGTTTTGCATAAACAAGGAAATACCTATTAGAGCTGAGTGCTAAGACCAAATATCAAATAGTTGGAGTAGGAAGAACCTAATGGAAACAAGAACTTTTTAAAGACCCTTTACCTTATCTTTGTCCATCACCAAGAATGAATAAAAGACAAAATACCACGTCTATATTTCTGGGAAGGTAGTGGTACAACCTGGAATTTCTGTAGATAGACTACTGGGAAGGGTTGTGAGTAGACTTCAGTAACCTTAAAAAACTTGCTTACAGCATGTCAAGATCTCTTAAGTACCTTCTAAACGCAAATGTTCATTTTATAACTCTTCTCTGGAATTTTAAATTAGGAATGGGTGACTTTTCTGAGGATCATGCACATCCTAAACTTTTTTAATGTCTGAATTTACCAAAGCCCCAAACACATTTGGTCAAAGTTCATTTTAAGCCCTTTCTCAAATTTTATACACAAGTACATTTCAAAAGCAATTTATTTCGTGTGTTTGATTCATTTACACTTTGCTCATCAAAGGTTTATTTTTTGTTAGAGTTAGTTGTTCTCTATGATTCCTAATAAGGTTTGGTTTTATAACACTTTTAAAACACTCTTGTTTTCAAGAGAGAAAGTTGCTCTAAAAACTTTTACCTCAGAATTACTAATTTGGTTTGAATAGAATATACACTTGGCAAAATATTTCTATACTCTCAACTAACTTTTCTTTAACATTTCTCATAACTCTATAAGCCCAGACATAGCTACAGTATATAAATCATATATATCACCATCATCTAGGCAGCATTTCCAAAACTGTATCTATAGCATGTTAGTGTCTCAAGAGATGTCAAGAGGTGTTCATGGGTAGAAAGTGGTTAGGAGTGGTAGTCACGTTTAAGTGTTGGAAATCCTGAATTAAACAAAATCAAACCGGTTTCTTTACTATAACATTTCCCAGAACTTTTATGTGCATAATGAATATTCAAGAAAGAGATATAGGAAGCAACGTTTCCCAAACTTAACAATGGAACTCTTTTAACAAGCCTAATATATTGTAGGATACTTATGTTCTATAAAACAATTTGGAAAGCTGATTTGTGTGGTCTCAAACACTAAGGAAGTGATTGCATTTATGATCTCCCGCCTGTATCTGTCACTGTTAATGTGATAATCTACCAAACAGTTTCAGAAAGATAGACCAGCTATTTAAAAAATACTCCTAGACGAGGCAGAATTACTAATAATTCTGTTTTAACAAAATAGGAACAAATTGGAAATCTGAGTTTGAAACAGACTCACAGATATAGAGAACAGACTTGTGGTTGCCAAGGGGGAGGGGAGATGGGGGAGGGATGGATTGGGAGTTTGGGATTAGCAGATGAAAACTACTGGGTTGACCAGAAAGTGCCTTTGGTTTTTCAGTAAAAATAAAAGACAATTTTCATTTTCACCAAGAACTTTATTGAACCACATATTCACCCTTTTGTCCACTACCTTCTGCCATTTTTCAGGCAACTTCATAATTCCATCTTCCCAAAACTTTATCTTTTTGAGCAAAGAACTGTTCCAGGTGCTGTTTACAGTCTTCCAAGGAATTGAAATTTTTTCCATTAAGAGAATTTTGTAAAGACCAAAATAAATGGAAATCCGAAAGTACCATGTCTGCTGAATACAGCAGATGAATCAGAACTTCCCAGCCAAGCTGTGACAGTTTTTGCCTGGTTGTCAAAGAAACATGCAGTCTTGCGTTATCCTGATGGAAGATTATGCATTTTCTGTTGACTAATTCTGGATGCTGTTTGTCAAGAGCTGCTTTCAGGTGGTCTAACTGGGAGCCATACTTGTTGGAATTAATTGTTTGGTTTTCCAGAAGGAGCTCAATAATAGAGGACTCCCTTCCAATCCTACCACATACACAACATCACCTTCTTTGGATGAAGACCGGCCTTTGGTGTGGTTGGTGGTGGTTCATTTCACTTGCCCCACGATCTCTTCCATTCCACGTTATTGTACAGTATCCACTTTCACCGCCCCTCACAATTTGTTTCAAAAACAGAATGTTTTCATTAAGTTTAAGTAGAGAATCACATACAGATATATGGTCAAGAAGGGTTTTTTGCTTAACTTATGTGGAACCCAAACATCAAAGCGATTAACATAACCAAGCTGGTGCAAATGATTTTCAGTGCTTGATTTGGATATTTTGAGTATGTCGGCTATCTCCCATGTGGTGTAACATTGATTGTTTTCAATTAATGTTTCAATTTGATCGCTATCAACTTCAATTGGTCTACCCAACCATGGAGCATCATCCACAGAGAAATCTCCAGCATGAAACTTTGCAAACCACTTCTGACATGTTCAATCAGTCACAACACCTTCTCCATACACCACACACATTTTGGTTGCATTTTTACCTTTCCTGAAATAATAAAGCATAATATGCTGAAAATGTTGATTTTTTTTCTTCCATCTTCAATATTAAAATGGCTACACAAAAATTCACCAATTTTGATGTCTTTTTTTTCATGCATGCTGATATGACAGCTGTCACATACAATCTAACAAAATTGTTTTGAATGAAGTTTAAGACAACTAAGTGTTACTACAGCCACCTTACAGAAAAAAACTGAATGAACCTTTTGGCCCACCCAATATTATATACAGAATGGATAAACAACAAGGTCCTACTGTGTAGCACAGGAAACTATATTCAATATTCTGTGATAAACCATAATGGAAAAGAATATGAAAAAATGTATATATTTACATGTGTATAACTGAATCACTTTGCTGTACAGCAGAAATTAACACAACACTGTAAATCAACTATACTTCAATAAAATAATTTTATTAAAAAAGAATTTTAAAGGCAGCAAGAGAAAAACAAAGAGTCAGTTACAACAGAACTCCCATAATGCTATCAGTTGATTTCTCTGCAGACACTTTGCAGGCAAGAAGGGAGTGGCAAGATAACATTCAAAGTCCTGAAAGGGAAAAACCTGCAACCTAGGACACTCTACCCAGCAAGATTATCATTTAGAATAGAAGGAGAGATAAAGAATTTCTCAGACAAGTAAAAACTAAAAGAATACAGCAATACTAAACCTATCCTAAAAGAAATACTGAAAGGTCTTCTCTAAATAAAAAAGAAGCAAGAATCTATAGGAAAGGGAAAATCACAATAGGAAAGGTAAATATATAAAAGGATGGAAGATCACTTAAATAAGCCAGTATATAGATTAAAAAACAATCAAAAAATTCTGTGAAAGCGATTATAACTACAATGAAGAGCAAAAGGATAAACATGAAGATGTAAAATAAGGCATCAAAATTACCAAATGTGGGTGAGGGGAGTAAGAAAATGTAGACCTTTTAGAATGTGTTTGAGCTTATATCACTACCAGTCTAAAGCAAGTAGATATAGTTATGGGTTAACGTACTTGAAAACCAGGGTAACCACAAAAACCATAAAGAAAAAAAAAAACTCAAACATAATACAAAGAAAACCATCAAACCACAAAAAGAAAAACAAAAAGAAGAAAGGAACAAAGAAGAATACAAAATCAAGTAGAAAATAAGGTTTAAAAGGCAATAAATACATACATAGATATCAATAATTACTTCAAATGTCAAAGCACTAAATGCTCTGATCAAAAGATACAGAGTAGCAGATTGGATAATAAAACAAGAACCTACAATATGCTGCCTACAAGAGACCCACTTTAGGGCGAAAGACATGTATAGATTGAAAGTGAGGGGATAGAAAAAGATATTTCATGCAAATGGAAATGATAAGAAAGTGGGGGTAGCAATACTCGTATCAGACAAAACAGACTTTAAAACAAAGGCTATAAAGAAAAAGGAAGACAGTATATAATGATAACAGGATCAATACAAGAAGAAGAAATCACACTCATTAACATATACACACCCAATTTAGGAGCACCTAAATACACAAAACAAAAACGAATAGACATAAAGGGAGAAATTGATGGAAATACAATAATAGTAGAGACTTTAACTCCCTACTGACATCAATGGACAGATCTTCCAGACAGAAAATCAATGAAGCAACAGAGATTCTAAATGACACAATAGAACAATTAGTTAATTGATATTTTGAGGACATTACATCCAAAAGAAATAGAATAAACATTCTTTTCAAGAACACATGGAACATTCTCTAGGATAGAACACATACCAGAACACAAAACAAGCCTCAACAAATTTAAGAGGATGGAAATTATTTCAAACATCTTTTCTGCCCACAATGGCATGAAACCACATGAAATCAACCACAGAAAGAGAAATGCAAAGAAAACGATTACATGGAGACTAAACAACACGCTACCAAAAATCCAATGGGTCAAGGGTGAAATCAAAGAGAAAATAAAATACCTCGAGACAAATGACAACAAAGACACAACCATACAAAATCTGTGGGATGCAGCAAAGGCAGTTCTAAGAGGAAAGTTCACAGCAATAGAGACCTTCCTTAAAAAACAAGAAAAATTCCAAATAAACAACCTAACGTACCACCTAAAAGAATTAGAAAAAGAACAACAAACAAAACCAAAAGTCAGCAGAAGGAAGGAAATAATAAAGATCAGAGAGGAAATAAATAAAAGAGAGATAAAATGTATGTATATGTGTGTGTGTGTGTATAAATAAAACCAAGAGCTGGTTTTTTGAAAGGATGAAAAATATCAACAAAGCTCTAGCCAAGCTCACCAAGAGGAAGAGAGAGAAGCCAAATAAGCAAAAGAAGAAATGAAAGAGGAGAAATAACAAACAGTACTGCAGAAATACAAAAAACCATAAGAAAGAACTATGAACAATTTCATGCCAAGAAATTGGACAACATAGAAGAAACGGACAAGTTTCTAGAAACAAACAGGCTGCCAAAACTGAATCAAGAAGAAACAGATAACTTGAACAGACCAATCACTAGAAGTGAAATATAATATGTAATTTTAAAAAACTCCATGCAAACAAAAGTCCAGGACCAGATGCTTCACTGGAGAATTCTATCAAACATATAAAGAAGAACTTAAACTGATACTTCTCAAACTCTTCTAAAAGATTAAAGAGGAGGGAACATTCCCAAAGTCATTCTGTCAAGCCACCATCACCCTGACACCAAAACCAGACAAAGCCACTACCAGAAAAGAACGTTAGAGGCCAATATCTTTGATGAATATAGATGCCAAAATCCTCAACAATATATTAGCAAACTGAATCCAACAACACATAAAAAGGATCATACACCATGATCAAGTTGGATTCATTCCAGAATCACAAGGATGGTTCAAAATATGCAAATCAATCAATGTGATACACCACATCAACAAAAGAAAAGACAAAAACCACATGATCATCTCAATAGATGCAGAAAAAGCATTCAATAAAAGGCAACATCCATTCATGATAAAAACTCTTGCCAAAGTGGGTACTGAGGGAACATGTCCCAACATAAGAAAAGCCATTTATGACAAACTCACAGCCAACATAATGCTAAATGGTGAAAAGCTGAAAGCCTTCCTACTAAATTCTGGAACAAGACAAGGATGCCCATTCTCACCACTTCTATTCAACACAGTATTGGAAGTCCTAGCCACAGTAATCATACAAGAAAAAGAAATAAAACGTATCCAAATCAGAAGGGAAGAGGTAAAAGTGTCACTATATGCAGATGGCATAATACTCTATATAGAAAACCCTAAAGACTTCACACTAAAACTATTAGAACTGATAAATGAATTCAGCAAGGTAGCAGGATACAAGATTAACATACAGAAATAGTTTGCATTTCTTTCTTTACACTAACAATGAAATATCAGAAAGGGAAAGTAAAAAAAAAAAATCCCGCTTAAAATCATATCAAAAAAAAAAAAAACCCCTAGTAATAAGCCTGACCTAGGAGGTGAAAGACGTGTACAACAGAACTATAAAACACTGATAAAGGAAAATGAAGATGATTCAAGGAAATGGAAAGATAGCCCATGCACTTGGATTGGAAGAACTAATATAGTTAAAATGGCCATACTACCCAAAGCAATCTACAGACTCAATGCGATCCTTATCAAATTACCCATGACATTTTTCACAGAACTAGAACAAACAATCCCAAAATTTATATGGAACCACAAAAGACCCAGAACTGCCAGAGCAATCCTGAGGAGAAAAACAAAGCTGGAGGCATAACCCTTAGAACTTCAAACAATGCTACAAGCTACAGTAATCAAAACAGTGTGGTACGCACCACAACTACTGAAGCCCGCGCCCTTAGAGCCCATGCTCTGCAACAAGAGTAGCCACCGCAATGAGAAGCCCATGCAACGCAACAAAGAATAGCCCCCACTCGCTGCAACTAGAGAAAGCCCGCGTGCAGCAACAAAGACCAAAAACACAGCCAAAAATAAATAAAATTTTAAAAAAAAGACAAAACAGTGTGGTATTGGTGCAAAAACAGACATAAAGATCAATGGAACTGAATAGAGAGCCCAGAAATAAACCCACACACCTACGGTCAAATATCTTCAACAAATTAGGCAAGAAAATATAATGGAGAAAAGACAGTCTGTTCATTACACATGCTGGGAAAGCTGGACAGCCACATGTAAATCAATGAAGTTAGAACACTCCTTCACAGCATACACAAAAATAAACTCGAAATGGCTTAAAGACTTAAATATAAGACAGGACACCAAAAAACTCCTAGAAAAGAACATAGGCAAAACATTCTCTTTCATAAATCGTAGCAAAACGTTCTTAGCTCTCCCAAGGCAAAAGAAATAAAAGCAAAAATAAACAAATGGGCAGAAATTAACACAACATTATAAATCAACTATATGTCAATAAAATAAATTTTAAAAAATAAACAAACAAATGGGGCCTAATGGGGCCTAATCAGACTTATAAGCTTCTGCAAAGCAAAGGAAACCATAAGCCAAACGAAAAGAACCTACAGAATGGGAGAAAATATTTGCAAACAATGCAACTGACAAGGGCTTAATTTCCAAAATATACAAACAGCTCACAAAACTCAATAAAAAAAAAAAAATCTGATTATAAAAGGAGCAGAAGACCTGAATAGACATGTCTGCAAAGAAGACATACAGATGGCCAACAGGCACATGAAAAGATGCTCAACATCACTAATCATCAGAGAAATGAAAATCAAAACCACAATGAGATATTACCTCACATCAGTCAGAATGGCTATCATCAAAAAGACCACAAATAATAAATGTTGGTGAGCATGTGGAGAAAAGGGAACCCTTGTATGCTACTGGTGAATGTAAATTGGTACAGTCACTGTGGGAAAGGTTCAGTAAGGAGGTGCCTCAAAAAACTAAAAATAGAACTAACATATGATCCAGCAATTCCACTCCTGGGTATATATCCAATGAAAACAAAAACACTCATTTGAAAAGATACCTGCTCCCCAATGTTCATAGCAGCATTATTTACAATAGTCAAGATATGGAAGCAACCTAAGTCTCCATTGACAGATGAATGGATAAAGAAGATGTGGTATATAATACAATGGAATACTAATCATGTAAAGAATGAAATTTTGCCATTTGCAACAACACGGATGGACTTGGAATGTATTATGCTTAGTGAAATAAGTCAGAGAAAGACAAAAACTGTATATCACTTATAAATGAAATCTAAAAACAGTAAAACAAACAACTGAATATAACAAAAAAGAAACAGGCTCATGATATAGAGAACAAACTAGTGGTTACCAGAGGGACAGGAAAGTGGGGAAGGACAAGATACAGATAGGGAATTAAGAGATACAAACTACTATGTATAAAATAAATAAGCTACAATGATATATTTGTACAGTACAGGGAATATAGCCAATATTTTATAATAACTATAAATGGAGTATAACCTTTAAAAATTGTGAATCTCTATGTTGCACACCTGAAACTTATATAGTAGGTACAGCAACTATACCTCAATTTAAAAAAAGCACAATAAGACATGACTAGATACAATGTACCCACTGGAGTGACTAAATTAAAACATTAATAACACCAATGATAACAGGGCTGTGGAGCAACTGAACTTTCATACATGTAAAATGTAAAATGATACAATCACTTTGGAAAACAGTCTGAATTATACATTTAAAATGGGTAAACTTTATCTTGTGGAATTTATACCTCAATAAAGCTGAATTTTAAAAATCAACTTGACAAAACATTTTTAAATTAGTAAAATAAAATTCTGATAATATCTTGCAGTGGCTTAACATTTTTAAAATACTGGCCAATTTTTTTCCCCTATTATTCTTAGAGTCTTCCTCCATTCAAGCAGTAGATAGGCTCAACTTACCTCAGGGAAAGCAGTGACAGCAGAAAGCAGAAACAAGGAGTCTTTTTTCTGACCTATGAATTTCAAAATCCTGGGCCTTGAGAATAATGGAAAGGACTTAGAACATATGCTTACCGAAGCTAGGAAGGTGAATAATACAAAACAAAAGGGAATGTGGAGACTGGAGTGAGCAAATCCTGTAAGGAGCCACTATGGAACTCCAGCTGATTTTTACCATATGAAAATGTGGGTCCAGTGTTGCTAGATCATTTTCCCCAAAAGAAATCTGGAGATTCAGATTTTTATATGAATTTTCCAAATTTTTGAAATAATTCCCAAGCAAAAGGCACTGCTGTGAGTCAAATTCAGGCAATGGATTTGCAACATCTGGCACAAAAGACAGATTTAGAACACCTTAAAAACAAAAAATAAACAAAAAACCACAAGACTTCCTCACCTTCCAGACTTGATAGAAATTCCCTGCAATGGGGAAAATAAAAGTCAAAGCAACAATGAATACAGACCTTGTTCTTACAAGAGAATAGAGGCAATCTGCATCCCATTTCTTAGGTATGCACTCAAGAAGGCAAGAAGATCCCACAGAACTGGATGGATAATGTGATGGGCAAAAATGGTATTAACCTCATAGAATTTCCCAGGCCCTACAGCCCCAGAGAGACTTAGACAAGTGGCAGTCTCAGAGAATTCTCCAAATGTTAGTGGAGATCACAGAAAGATTACAACTTTATCAATAGCATGGAAGTTGCAGAAAGGTTTTAGTTTACCAGCTAATACCTTGTGGATGGGAATGAGGAATAAGTCAGCAGTAACCTGTGATGACTGACTAACTTCAGAAACAAAATGAAGGAGAAACATTTCTACAGATGCCACCACTGTGGAAAGGTGAAGATACCTAGTAGGACCCACCATCCCAACCCAAGAATTAGCAGAGCAGGGAAAGGTAGGATAGCTCTAATTTACAGTAAAATTTCAGCCACCTAGGCAGAATAGGGGCTCAAAATAGAAACTGAGCTACAAAATAATTACAAAAAGTATATTCCTTGAATATCTGACATTGTAAACTGAGATGTACGTCTACAGTCAGCTGTAAGCAAGAAAGTTATCAAGAGAAGAGGGGAGCATTTTATTTTGTTTACTTTCTTTAGATGAGTTATGCCAAATAAATACTGGATTTGGTATTAGGCCTTACAGATAGGCCACCAGAGCATAAGACTTTGAAAAACTACTACTCAATACACTATAGAACTTCGCTCTTCAGATGACCTTTGAAATAACTTTACTAGACATATTGAGTTATCAAACAAATAAGTTTCCGAAACTCATTTGCAAGTAATAAACTGTCACAGGGCAAGTCTAAATGACTGGTAACACTGGACCAAGTGAGCAAAACTTACTCATTCTGCAACTATTTAAATAAATACAATAGCAATATGACCAGAATCCACTGGTTTACACTGGTTAAAGTGTTAGTCTGAGGCATTAACAAGGAGGAAGCAGAGAGGTTGTCACAATGTGTGTGTGTGTGTGTGTGTGTGTGTGTGTGTGTGTAAAAACTGTATTTACCAATTTTTCTAAAATGACCACATAGTCCTTTAATTTCCAGAAAACAATTAGAAAGTATGTATTTAAAAACAGAAGACAAGTCTTTTACTTACCCCTCTAATACAGTCTTAGAAATTTAATAGCACACTGCCTGATTAAACATGATTAATACTCAGATCTACACTCTTGCAATTACCCAAGTAACTCAGGCAAAGAGCCTACCTTAGTGAGAATATTCAGGTAATTAATCAAGTACTTACAGCAGCTGTGACATAAGAGGGACCTCTGAGCTTCAGTTTTCTTCTCTGTAAAATGGGGACAAATACCTGCACAGCCTAACATTTGCAAGAGCATCTAGAACAGTGTCTGATATATAAAAAGCCCACAGAAATATTTACTGAATTAGCCACCACTGACTTCACTTCCACTGGCCTCTGAAAGTACTAATCAATAAAATCTTTCTAGGAAAATAGTCCCCTACTCCATCATGGTACTGTAGTACTCTTCCAAAGGTAAAACAGACCTTGAGTAGTGTTATTCAGTGCAGGCTATCCCTGAAAAACCACTTCCCATTCCTACTGAAGTATTTATATTAATAAATGCAGCTGGATAAGTGCCTAAAAATTCTCCTGATACCTTGCATCTCTACTTTCATCTGAGAAAATATTCCTCAAGTGAAGTGAGCCCACATTGCCTCCCTGCTCTCAACCCTCTAAGAGTAATGACTTGCCATCACACTTAGAATAAAATCCAAGGACTTTACTGTGGCCTATCAGCTTTTTCATGATCTGCCTCTGCCTAACTCTTAACTTCATTTCCTACCACTCTCCCCCTCCACCCACTGTGCTTCTTACTGATTCTTGCATACATCAAACACAAGCCTTTGCACTTG
This sequence comes from Balaenoptera ricei, assembly GCF_028023285.1. NCBI lineage: Eukaryota > Metazoa > Chordata > Mammalia > Artiodactyla > Balaenopteridae > Balaenoptera > Balaenoptera ricei. Next base: position 75,729,238 of record NC_082641.1, read on the forward strand.
ACTCCTCCCACTTCCAGTTAGACACTTCCCCGAAACTCATATGGTTTGCTCCCTCACTTCAGATTTATGCTCAAATATCACCTCTACAGAGAAAACTTCCTTGACTGCCCTTTCTAAAGTAGGATACTGTTTTTCTCTATCCCCTTAATCTGCTTTTTTTCCCATAGCAAATCAAATATATATTTATTCATCTGTTGTAATGTATGCTCCATGAGGATCGAGACTTCATCTCAACTATTTTATCTCCAGAGCCTAGAACACTGTCTGGTATAAAGCGACAGCAAATTATCATTGACAGTGAATCTGCTGAATTAAGTGGAAGGATCTGAATATTCAAGGAAAGCTTCAGCAAATGCTACTGACAGTGCAAGGAGAAGTAAGAAGACCAGTAACAGTTCTGGTGGCCATATGAACCTAGAATACCTACAGACGGAAAAGGTAAAAGGCTGAAGGACCAGGATCAGCACCAGAATTAGAGTAGGATTTTTAATAGCTGGAGGATAGAAGGCAGGATGGAAGGAAAGAGAATGAGGCCAGGCCTCAGATGGTTGAAGCCTGAGCAAATGGAGAAAAATCTCTTTTTTTGAATCCCATTCACTCCCCCTCATTTTCCTTCCTCTCACGTTTCCTCTAGCAGTACTACCCACTTTTGCTATCTCTCTTCCTCCTCCTCTTTTGCTTCCTCTGTCATAAATTGTTTTTCACTTGTATATTGCCTTCACAGAGTTTTTTTCCTTTGAATCAGTAGCCTCAGTCGAAGAAAAGATCTCTAATGAGAAACTCTTAAGAGTATATTTTATACGCCTTAGATGCCGAGAACGCCATCATCATCACCATCATCATCATCAGTGTCAAGTGCTCATCATGAATGCAACACACTGAAGATCAGAATCATGGAACCATTCCCTTTCACCTGCTACATCAAGAATTCTGAACGCTTTGGGACTTCAACTGTTTAATTTTCTTCTCTTCTTTCTCCAGAATATATCTTTAAAATATAATCATCTTTTTTTAGCTTTATTGAGGTATAATTGATATATATAATTGCACATATTTAATGTACATATTTTGATGAGTTAGTTTGGACATACGCACACACATCACCACAATTAAGGCACTATAAACGTATCTATAATCTCCAAAAATTTCCTTGTATTCTTTTGTTTTTTGTTCTGTTGTAAGAGCACTTAACATGAGATTTATCCTCAACAGTTTAAAATGCACAACACCATATTTTTAACTATAGGCACTGTGTTGTACACCAGACAATCAACATCTTTGACTTCTATTCTCACACTCCTTTTAAAAAATTATGACACATCCACTAAAGTATGTTTGCTAAAATCCTAAGCCTAGCATTACCTTTTTTATTAAGTTGATCCTGGTGCTTATTCAAGTTAAAATAAATGAAAACTGACAAGCAGTCTCATCAGTCTCATAAATGATTGTGTATATATGCCTCTCCCCAGCCTCACCAAATGACACTGGGCTTGGTGTTCAACTTGCCTCTTTGAAGAATAATTTCTAATACATTAGCAGAAGCCAACATAATAATATTATTAATTTCAGTCAAATACCTCTCAAAATATTAAATCCGAGAACATCAACTTACTCATTTTAAATTCTTCCATAGGAGTTTACAAATAGAACATGACCTCTGTAATCTGAAATGAGTCTTGAGAAAGTAAACTGTAAATAAAAATTGTAGGAGAAATTCATAATGAAGTTCATGCTTTGCCCATTAATCTTAGAGACCAAAGAAAAATCAAAGCAAGGAGAAATTTTTTTTTTTTAGTATCAAGCATATTTACAAGTGACAAGGCATTAAGATTTATAAACTACATGATGACCTACTTAGAGCTAATCAATATACTCAATAACAAACAAGATACTCCATCTTAAATGATTTATTCCATTATTTTGGTAACTATGCTTAAATTAATTCCAATTACAACCATAAATTCAAGACTTGAGAGAAAAAAAGTTAATTCTACAAATTAAAAATCAAAATCCTAGAGTATTTATTAATCTCCTCTCTATATTTCCCTGTTTCATCTTTCCAGCTCCCCACACCCACACTCCCTGTCTCTGTCATTCTACATGCAAGTCCAGAGTACTATCAAGTCTAATAGGGTTAGCGTAAAGTATGTATAGCTAGCAGTGGGACTTTATTATTTGTTTTTCTTAGTTTCAGGACTGAAGAATGCTAATTCCAACGCAAAAAGGTGATCGTTTGTGCATATATGTCTCTCTCCCCACCCCTCACCAAAGCTGTGCCTTCACTGACATTCAAGAGTGCAGAATATAACAACTGTTTGTATTTGTCCATATTAGTACCACAACACATTTACCAACAGTGAAGGAATAGGTCCAAATTTAGGTTAGCAGCCTAATCTGGCTTAAAACAAAATACATCTCCCTAAGGCATTCCCATTCTGAAATAACTCATAACCATAAAAGTTAGGTATTTACAGGATAAAAGTCTGAAACAATAGTAAGAGCAGCAAAATATTCTGCTTTTCATTTTCACTAACTTGGTGTTAACTTAACGAAATGTGACATTGCTTATCAGCATAGTATAATAAACATGAAAAGGTGCCCAATGTACAAAGAAAATATGAAAATCCCTAATGACAACAGCAAAAACAAAACTTGTTCTCTTTTCCTTTCATATGCCCTTTGAGTTAGCTTGAGAGCATATGGCCTTGTTATGTACATACTGTAATAAAGATAAAATTGGTTGCCAGTGTGCCTAGATGGAGGCTTCAAAAATAACTAAGTAAAATTATATTTCCCTGTGCCCCATAAAAGATCCATCATACAGGACTCAGTTCTCATTTCTCTATGTTAGAAGCTATACTACATACAGTTAAACAAGAGAAAAATACCTAAATAACTCTCAGAAGTGGCATACATAGATATTACATCTTTGTTGAAATCTCAAAACTTACATTATCCAAAGGTTTAATTCACCTTTAAAACAGAATTTATTAAAATTCTAAACTCATATTGTGTTTATCTTTTTTGTAAGTGAATATATATTCCTAGCAACATGTTTGTATCCGATGTTACTCATATAAACAAAAGCATACAGTCATTTTAGGGATTAAGAGAAAAACAGACATCTGTATAGAACATTTCCCTCATTAGATACTATCATGTTAGCATATTTTTCCTATTTCTGATTTTACTACAAAATAAAATGAGCTGATTTTTACCCTTAAGTTTCTCTATAATGTATATTGCCAATAATGCAAATACTTTAATTGCACATTAGAAGAATCTCATTTTCCTCTAAAAATTGCTATAGAAATGAGCCCCGAAGAGACCTCATAACACATACAAAAAAATCAAGATATGACTACGTCAAACTGGCATACCAGTTACCACTTAACAACAAATATTACTTTAAACATTACTTTTAAATTAAAAGCTATCTTTTTGAAAATCCCAGGCAAGATCTCATGGGTCATTAGAATGTTATTTGGCCTCTTCCTAAATTAGTGCCAAACTGAATCAATTAGACAAGAATCAATTAGCCAAAAACTATACACTAATCGACTGTCTTAACTACTAGCCAAACTGTATATTCAAAAAGTAACTCACTTTTTTGTTAGAAAGTCACATTTGGGGTTAGTGGGGGTATAAATTGACACTTTTCTGGAAAGCAATTTGGGGTAACATTTATGAAATATTGATGTTTATTCTCTTTGCCCAGTAACTCTCCTCCTAAGAATTAACCTAAGGAAATAATCAGAAATACGAATAAAGTTTTTATATATAAAGATGTGCATTCCAACATTACTTACTGGAGCAGACGGAAAAAATGCAAAACTCAAAAAAACTCAGATTTAAAAATGAATACAATGCAGCCATTTAAATCACAATTATGAATAAAATGTAATGACCTAATGAAATTCTCAGCACATATACATAAAAAACACCAAAATATTTATAGTGATTACCTATGGTTGGTATAGTTATAGGTTATTTTTATATATCTTCTTTTGTAGTTTTAGGAGCTAATACTGCTATTCAAGAATATTTTAATATTCTATGTTGAAATATTATAAACTAAGGAGTTTTGTTAGAAGCCATTTCATTGAGTGATAGTCATAAAATATTTCACATGGACAGTGAAGAAAAGATTGCTGGTCAAAAGTAGATGACTGTCATCAGCTAGCTTTTCCTCAAGCACCAAGAACAGTGGTACAGTTCCCCTGTTAATATCCATCAACAATCAAATTAGTAGAGCACTCATGTTAACAATTTATATTTCCATCTAAGGGTGAATTTATTTAACGAATAGCTGCATTTCCCAGAAGGGACAGTTAGTACAACAAAACTGCTTGAAAAAAGGACAGGAACCAATATTTACTGAGTATGTTAATAGACATGATGCTAAATGCTTTACATATTTCATTTAATCCTTACAATACTATAAGGTAGGTATTATTATTTTTCAGAGGAGGGAACTGAAGCTCAGAGAGATTAGGTAACTCACCTAAGTACACAAAGCTAGTAAATAGTGATACTGGAATTTGAACCAAGTTTTTCCCTATGCAGAACCCCCGAAAGATATCACTGAAGGAAATTAAACTAATAACTGTAATGATGGGATTATTCATCCTGCATAAGATAATGGTCTTGAAAATATTTCAACTGTAAAGCACTAAATAAAAAATTTTGGAAAAGGCAACCATTAATTTACTGATCATTAATAGTTAACAGATTCCACATAGTCAAGGGAAAAGCAAACAAATGTTTTAACTAATGTTCAACAAGATAATGCCTAATATTAACTGTTTCTGGAAATAATAGGTGTTTAACAAATACTTATGGTACTGAACCAAACTAATCTGAGATTAGCTGATGATAATAAAAATAGAAACAAATAAATAAATATCTCCCTATCACTTTCCAAAAGCTATATGAACACACTCTCGCTCAAGTTATAAAAAATTAAATTTACTAAATTATAATATATAATTAATTAGGTTAGACACCTGTTTATCATTAGGCAGAAAATGGGGGAGGGGGGTCATAAATATACAGAGTAAACACAAATCCCACACTCAGAGTGGTGCATTTAGCCCCTAATAAAATCAATACAACTTGATTAAGGATCTAGAAAGAAGATAAAGTAATTAAGAAAGTTTCCCTTTTAACTCTTAAAATCCAACCACTAAAAATTTTAATCTGAAAGTTACCTCCCTTTAAATGAAGCATCTAGGGACTTTTAGAATATTCCTGTTTAGATAAAACTGTTTGAAATCATAGCTTCTAATAATTTAAATAACCTGTTAAAATTCTGCTAACCAAATCAGAGTTAAATAGCTATGGTTTTGATTCACAAACACATGATGTGAATAATTTTTGCCCATTTTTAACAATATATGAAACCCCTACCATAAAGATGATTAAACTCAGTTAAGGCCCACGTGTCCTATAAATTTCCTAAGGTCAAAATGTTTGTTGCTGGCAAAGGCACCAAGGGTCAACTTTTCATAAGCTAAAAGAGACAAAGGAATTTAAATTGCTACAGACAATCACAGAGCAAATTTGGGACTAAAACAACACATACTAAATATGTAAGTATGCTTAAGTGTGTGTGTGTGTGTGTGTGTGTGTGTGTGTGTATATATATAATGCTTATATATTTATTTATATATTTATATATTTATGTGTCTATACATAAATATATATTTATATTTTTATATGTATTTATTTATTTAACAATGCTATAGTACACTCTTAAAGAACAAACACACACACATACACACACACACACTAAAAAATACCCCTTTTAAGATACAAAGGAATTAAGACTGGGTGTGTTGGTATTTCTGGAAAGCAGATCTAGCTCAGCCACTGTTCAAACTTAAATCCTGGCACAGCATGGATAACCTATCATGGATGATCCAGAAATTAATTAGCACCCCCACCCAAGATCATTAGCAACAGCTTATTTTGAGTTTAAATGAGACTAATTTATAAAAATCATGTTAGTAGGCTTTGTCTTCTTTGTAAATAATTATAAATTATATAATTTAAATGAATAAACAGAACTAAAAGGTTGGTCAAAATTATGATATTAATATTACCTAAGGTTATTAACCAAAACAGAATTATAAATAAGATTAAAATTTAGGATTAATAAAATCTGTTGCATTAAACTCATAAAATTAATCTCCTCTAATGTTCTAGTAATTATATTTTTCAGGCAATTTTTATGTAAAATTGTCAATCGTATCAGATTGGTAACTTGTACAAGATTTGCAAATACAGATCAAATTTTAAACAGTTCAGAGGGTAAAAAAGGTTAAAAGAAGAATCACATAGTAATGTCTGAAAATGTGCTAATAATTTGTCACACTGACTCAGATGCTAAGGTTTTATCTCACTCATTGTTATACTCCCAGAGCCAAGTATAGTGCCTGCAACACTACAAGTAGTTAATTATATCAAACAGAGGTTACATCCTTCAACGAGTTGTGCCAACTTATTTTTTAAGAAGTTAAGATTTCCAATCCTGAACATTTTAGTGCATGTATGCCTATGTGGATTTTTCTGGGAAGAGGATTAATATCTCTTATCACAGATTCAAATGATGATATGACACCAAAAAGTTAAACACTACAGATCTCAACAAAATATGGACATGCTGAATGTAGGCTGTCACTCAAACACAGAGAGCTAGGGCAGCTCTAGAAATAGTTCAGAAGAGAAAGGTCAGCTCTGGAAGAAAAAGAACGGGGTTTTGGGGGAGCATTTTTTCATCTGTTTATTGCCCTGTTGTTTTGCCTATGTTAACCAAAATTAGAAGATCACTACAGTTCTTCATTTAATTCAACTGGCACAAATGCAGCCACTGATACAGTATAACACGTTTTAGAAAGGCACACTACTGTTATGAAGCTAAATGTACTTACAATAAGATGAACAAGTTGAGGTTACATAAAATACCTTATGGGATATTTCTCTGTGGAATCTCAAGTTTAGCTTATTAAATATTCTTTTTATTAATTTCTGTAACCCTTGCTTGCTGTAACTCAGTAAAATAGTGACTAAACCTCACATGATACAGTAAGCTAGATTTCATATTAATTCTCTCTTTACATATAACTTAAAATCTTTTTTAAAATTTTGAGCGTACCTATTCTGTAGGTGAACATCACACAGCCCTGCCCCACCAAGCTCACTGTATGCGCCAATCCTCATGCCAACTGTAACTAAAATGCCATAATTCCACATCATTACAACAAGCAAGAGCCAAGCTGCAGATTTTACACTGTCTGATTACTAAGATCACATTAGCTCACTACCAGTGGTTTAGGCACTGTATCAACTATTGGTATTAAATCTTTGGATGCAATGTAAGTTAACAATGCTATTTTTATGTTGGGCAAAAAAAAATCATTCAGTCTGTTTTCCCTTTTTGATTACAGTTCATTTAAGGGAAAAATGTTGCTGTATGGCTTGATAATGTTTTATGTGTCTTCGGCTGATAGAACACACAAAACGTTTGAATAGGCCCATTTATTTGAGCAGACGTATTAAATAATACTTTAAATGTGAACATGCATGTCATAAATTTTGTAGTCTCTTTAAAGTAGGATAAATCTGGTATTTAAAATAGTCTTTGTTCAAAGCCATTTTTTTTCTAACAGTCATAAAGGGACTCTGATTTGTGCTGCATGAACAATGCCAGCATCATCATTTTAATGTTATCCATATGGGCTTCTAATAATAGATAAGAGTCTACATTTGTATTATATGTCTTAGAGACATTTAAAATCTAGATAAGGAAAGGCTGATTTCATTGGCCCCATAGTTAAAGGAAAGCAGACCCTAATTAAAAGAATTCTGTTCTGAATTAACTAGTTTGACATGTGCTAATTGACAGTTCCTGTGAAATGGTTCTAATTAAAGTCAATATGTCTTTTTCAATTAAAAGGAAATTAAGAATATACTAATATACATTAACAACTTAATCTGCCTTCAATATCCCATACATCAGCTGCTTTATTCCCCCCTAACGTTACTGAAGAACCATCTGACATGAATCATCTACTGTTTGCTTATGGTATCTCATTATTACTTCACACGAGCACAGCAGTAGTATATGTCCCCTTAAGGAAGAGGATAACCTGCACATGCTTTAATTTTCAGATCTCCCAACTCTTAGTTCATTAAAAGTAAACCCACCTTTTTGAATTTAAAAAATGGACATTCTTAATAAGAATCTTTGCTAGCTGAAAACAAAGACAAGTGTTCTCAATTAGTTGGTCTTCTACTATAGGCCTTAGAGGTAATTGCATTCTGCTGGGAAGAAGGTTGGACTATATTTTCAACATTTGGCTTGATTCAATGCAAAGCTTGATTTGAGCAACATACAACAGAAAACATCTTTCAAATCATGTTCTGTTTCCCAAGTGAAACTTTGGGGAAATTTCAGGTGGGAATACTTCGCATTGTAGATATAAGAGGAAAACAGAAAGCAAGATTGCTCAAATGCCAACACTAACAGAAGGCCCATCATATTCACTGAAAATGTAGCATTAAAGAAGCTGTTTATAGAAACACAATTAAATATTCAAATGTGCATTACCAAAGCTATGGTGTTGGCAATTTTAATACTATTTGTTTCTTAGTAGATGATTATAATTTAGATATTTTAATTATAATTAAAATATTTTCAAAGAAGTTTTTATACTGTCAAGATACTATATGCAGTCCTTTCACATGATATAGCTAATACTTTGACAGGCATTTTATGACAACCTCTTTTTCCAGAGTTTAAAATTCAACCATAAAATGTGGCTACTTACAGAAATAGGAAACTGTTTCACCTAATTTTACCAAAACTAGCTTACTCATGTTTAATACAAATTAAGAGAAAAGGTAAACAACTCATTTCCACTTTTCCACTTTTATTCACTTACATTTTTAAAGATTAAATTTGCTATTACCTGTAGCATTCTGAGTATGTGTGGAAGAGCTGGAGAGACAGTCAAGATCTCTTATTGAAAGTATTTTTTCCCAAATATACTCTATTATCCTCTTCTGAGTAGTTACCAAAAACTTTGATGAGAACCATCATAAGTGGGACTCTAAAAGCAGCTGAAGTCTAGTGAATTTCCAGAATAATTAAATGCATATTAATCCATGTTCAAAAAAGTACCTCCTTACATTATAACCAGATTCAAAAGCCAAAATGCAGTGCTACTTATCACCATGTCAAGCCCCTAGTTTGATTTTCAACCCTAGGATCTTGCTCCTCGAGCTGGCATAGACTGGAAATGCTGCAGTAACAGCATGTACTCAGCTTTCTGAAATGGGAGAGAAGCCAAGGCAGCAACTTTTCTGCCCAATTAAAGAGCATTGTCTATAGCAGGCCTACACAACATAAGGCCTGCAGACTGCACACAGCCATGAAGCAATTGTTCATGACCCACCCACAGATTTGAAAAAGGGGAGCAAGTAGAAAGACAGACAATATGGCACCCATGTCAGCAACAAGAGATAACGCTGTTCCACATACTCCATGTCTCAGTTCACGTTACAATGGCAATACCCCCATAAATAAACTCACAATGAAAATCAATGTTATCTGTCAAGGCTTCCAACAAAGGCATTCATTCACAGTTCCGATGCTAGACTAGTATAAAAATTTCCTAAAGGGGAGGAACTATATTGAACTGAAACTAGGAAAACCCTGTAGCATTCGTTTGACAGCTTATACTCTGAGCAATCAATATTTATTGATGATCCTCATGGCTTACTTTTTCTGTAAGAACTTGTTTTCATCTTTTCTCTTGTTCCTGTCATTTAATTACCAATGGGTGACAATAAAACTTACTGTTCAAACTGGAACACTTTTAAGAATGAACATGGAAGGGAGTGATATTATGGTAGATGATAGAGTATGAAGCTCTAGAGTCAGTCCCTTCACCAAAACAACTATCGAGCTGGTAAGAACAGTTAGAATTAAGTATTTCAGAACTCTAGGGTCTAGTTGAACACTTGTAGCATCCAGGGAAGTGCTTGACAAAGAAAGAGGCTGTAAATTTTCATCAGTTTCAACATCATGCAAAGCAGCAACAATCCTCAAGCTCTAATGAAAGTAACCATGGGGATGATGGCCTGAATTCCTGATACAACTTTTAGGCATGAGGGTGAACAATACGGATCTTCCTCCAAAAAAACAGACTTCTGTGTTTTGATCTGCCTGGCAGTTCACTAAGGGGCCAGCACAGAGGCTGGCTATTATTTCAACCTTAATGTGTTGAACTGCTTTCCTGGCATCATTGAAGGAAGTTAAAGAGACAGAATACCCTTTACATTTTTTTATCTTATTGTATCCAGATACTTAAGGAAATCTCTGTCAGGTCACGGGCTGACCACAGAGATAACAGAACATAGACTTCAGTGACCACACATGACAAGGAATATAGGCTTTGCAAAAAAACAATTTGGAAAAGTCACTAAACAAATGAACTGCAGACTTCATCAAGTAATAACAGTCCTTGGTGTAGTGGGAGAATCTGATTTCCAGAATTACATTACAATATTCAAAATGTCCACATCTCAACAAGAAAATTACAAAGCACACAAAGAAATAGGAATGTATCACTCATTCACAGAAAAAAAAAAAAAAGAAAGAAATTGATGGAAACCATCCTGAGGAAGCCCAGACATTAACTTACTAGACAAAGACTTTAAACTTACTGTCTTAAATATGCTAAAAGAGCTAAAGAACATCACAGACAAAGAATTAAAAGAAATCAGGAAAACTATGAACAAATAAGGAATATTAAGAATGAGACTGAAATTGTTAAAAAGATCAAAGTAGAAATTTGGGAATCGAAAAGTACAATAGATAAAATTTTAAAATTCACAAGAGGCATTCCACAACAGATACAAGCAGGAGTCATCAAATCTGAAGGCAGGGCAATTGTATCTGCCCAGTCTGAGGAGTAGAAAGAAAACAAAGAAAAATGAACAAGGCCTCAGAGACTTATGGGACAGCATCAAATATACCAACATATATATAATGGGAGTCCCAGAAGGAAAAGGGAAGGAAAAACAAGGCAGAAAAAAATATTTGAGGAAATAATGTCCAAAAACTTCCCAAATTTGATGAAATACATAAATACACACACCCAAGAATCTCAACAAACTCCAAGCAGGACAAACTCAAAGAAATCCATACCATGACATATTATTATCAAAGTGCTGAAAGACAAAGACAGAGAGAATCTTGAGAGCAGCAAGAGAGAAGTGATTAATCACACAGAAGGCATTCTCAAAAAGAATAACAGCCTATTTCTCATCGAAAACCATAGAGACTAAATGGCAGTAGAGCAATATATTTAAAGAATTGAAAGGAAAAGCATGTCAACCAGGAATTCTGTATTCAGCAAAACAATCCTTCAAATATAAAGGAGAAATTATGACATTCCTAGTCAAACAGAAGCTAAGGGAATTCGTTACTAGTAATCTGCTCTATAAGAAATGATAAAGGGAATCCTTCAGGTTGAAATAAAAGAATACTAGACAGTAATTCAAAGCCACACAGAGAGATAAAGAACAATGGTAAAGGTAACTACACAGATAAATATAAAACCTAATAATACTGTATATTTGGTACGTAACTCCTCATTTTATTTCCTATTTCACTTAAAAGACAAATGTATAAAACAATAATTATAAATCTATGTTAATGGGCACACAATGCATAAAGGTTCAATCTATAACAATAAAAACATAAAGGGGAAGATGGAGCCAGTCAGGAGTAGAGTTAATGTATGCTATTGAAGCTAAGTTGGTATCAATTCAAACTATAGTTTTATAAATTTAGGATGTTAACTGTAATTCCCATGGTAACCACTAATAACTAAAACTATGTAAAAAGAAAGGGAAAGGGAATCAAAATGGTATACAGAAAAAAAAATCAAACACAAAATAAGTCAGTTTCAAAGAAGTTGAGGAACAACAAAAAATGACACAGAAAACAAATAGCACAATTGCAGATACAAGTCCTTCGTTATCAGTAATTACTTTCAATGTAAATGAGTTAAACTCATCAATTAAAAGACAGATATTGACAGAATAATTTTTTTAAAAATCATGATACAGCTATATGCTGCTTATAAGAGACTCATTTTAGACCCAAAGACACAAATAGGTTGAGAGTCAAGGGATGGAAAAAGATGCTCCATGCAAACAGTAACCAAAAGGAAGCCTGGCTACGTATATTGATATCAGACAAAATTGATTTTACATACAAAGCTGTTGCAAGAGACAAAGAAAGACATTTTATACTGACAAGAGGATCAATTCACCAGGAAAATATAACAATTATAAACATATACATACCAAACAACAGAGCCTCAAAGTATATGAAGCAAACAGTGACAGAACTGAACGGAGAAATAGACAGTCTCCAATAACAGTTGGAAACTTCAACAGCCCACTTTCAATAATGTAGAGGACATGTAGACAGAAGATCACGAAGGAAATAGAGGACTTGAGCAACACTATAAATCACCTACACCTGACAGACATATACAGAACTTGCCACTTAAAAATGGCAAAACATATATTCTTCTCAACTGCATGCAGATGATTCTACAGAATAGACCATACGTTAGGCCAAAAAATAATTCTCGAATTTCAAAATACCTAAATCATACAATGGATGTTTACAGTGGAACTAACCACAATGGAACAAAGCTAGAAATCAATAACAAAAGGAAAACTGGAAAACTCTTAAATACATGGAAAGTAAATAACACACTCTTAAGGAACCAATAAATCAAGGAAAGAATCACTAGGGAAATTAGAAAATATTTTGAGATAAAAAAATAAAAACCCAACACACCAAAACTTATAAGATGCAGCAAAACCAGAGCTCTGAGGGAAATTTATAGCTATAAACACCACCATTAAAAAAAAAGATTTCAGGAGGACCTTCAAGATGGCAGAGGAGTAAGATGTGGAGATGACCTGCCTCCCCACAAATACATCAAAAATACATCTACACGTGGAACAACTCCTACAGGACACCTACTGAACGCTGGCAGAAGACCTCAGACTTCCCAAAGGGCAAGAAACTCCCCACATACCTGGGTAGGGCAAAAGAAAAAAGAAAAAACAGAGAAAAAAGAATAGGGACGGGACCTGCACCTCTGGAGGGGAGCTGTGAAGGAGGAAAAGTTTCCACACACTAGGAAGCCCCTTCACTGGTGGAAACAGGGAGTGGGCAGGCGGGGAAGCTTCGGAGCCACGGAGGAGAGTGCAGCAACAGGGGTGCAGGGGGGAAAGCGGAGAGATTACCGCACAGAGGATCAGTGCTGACCAGCACTCACCAGCCTGAGAGGCTTGTCTGCTCACCTGCCAGGGCAGGTTGGGGCTGGGAGCTAAGGGTCAGGCTTCGGAGGTCAGATCCCAGGGAGAGGACTGGGGTTGGCTGCGTGAACACAGCCTGAAGGGGGCTAGTGCGCCATAGCTAGCCGGGAGGGAGTCGAAGAGAAATTATGAAACTGTCTAAGAGGCAAGAGACCGTTGTTTCAGGGTGAGCAAGGAGAGGGGAGTTAGAGCACTGCCTAAATGAGCTCGAGACGGGTGCAAGCCGCGGCTACCAGCGCAGACACCAGAGACGGGCATGAAATGCTAAGGCTGCTGCTGCAGCCAACAAGAAACCTGTGTGCAAGCACAAGTCACTATCCACACACCCCCCAGGAGCCGGTGCAGCCCCACCACTGCCAGGGTCCTGTGATCCAGGGACAACTCTCCCAGGAGAACACACAGCACGCCTCAGGCTGCTGCAACGTCATCCTGGCCTCTGCACCTGCAGGCTCATCCCGCATCCAGTACCTCTCCCTCTCCCCAGCCTGGGTGAGCCAGAGCCCCCTAATCAGCTGCTACTTTAATCCCCTCCTGTCTGGGCAAGGAACAGATGCCCTCAGGCGACCTACACACAGAGGCAGAGCCAAATCCAAACCTGAACCCCAGGAGCTGTGTGAACAAAGAAGAGAAAGGGAAATTTCTCCCAGCAGTCTCAGGAGCAGCGGATTAAATCTCAACAATCAACTTGATGTACCCTGCATCTGTGGAATACCTGAAGAGACAACAAGCCATCCCAAAATTGAGGAGATGGACTTTGGGAGGAAGTATAGACTTGTGGTTTGCTTTCTGCACATAATTTGTTTCTGGTTTTATGTTTATCTTGGTTTAGTATTTAGACCTTATTATCATTGGTAGATTTGTTTATAGATTTCGTTTCTCTCTTCCTTTTTTTATATATATATTTTTTTCCTTTTTCTCTTTTTGTGAGTGTGTATGTGTATGCTTGCTTCTTTGTGTAATCATGTCTGTATAGCTTTGCATATACCATTTGTCCTAGGGTTCTGTCTGTCCGTTGTTGTCTTTTTTTTTTAAGTATAGTTTTTAAGGCTTGTTGTCATTGGTAGATTTCTTTATTGATTTGGTTGCTCTCTCCTTTCTTTTTTTTTTAAATAATTATTTTATTTTAATAACTTCATTTTATTTTACTTTTCTTTCCTTTCTTTTTTCTCCCTTTTCTTCCAAGCCTTGTGGCTGACAGGGTCTTGGTGCTCCAGCCAGCTGTCAGGCCTGAGCCTCTAAGGTGGGAGAGCCGAGTTCAGGACAATGGCCTACCAGAGACCTCCCAGCCCCACGTAATATCAATCAGCAAGAGCTCTCCGAGAGATCTCCATCTCAACACTAAGATCCAGATCCATTCAACGACCAGCAAATCCAAAGTTGGACACCCCATGCCAAACAACTAGCAAGAGAGGAACACAACCCCATCCATTAGCAGAGAGGCTGCCTACAATCATAATAAGTTCATAGACACCCCAAAACACACCACCGGATGCAGTCCTGCCCACCAGAAAGACAAGATCCAGCCTTATCCACCAGAACACAGGCACCAGTCCCCACCACCAGGAAGCCTACACAACCCACTGAACCAACCTTACCCACTGGGGGTAGACACCAAAAACAATGGGAACTACAAACCTGCAGCCTGCCAAAAGGAGACCCAAACACAGTAAGTTAAGCAAAATGAGAAGACAGAGAAATACGCAGCAGATGAAGAAGCAAAGTAAAAACTGACAAGACCAAAAAATTAAGGGGAAATAGGCAGTACATATGAAAAAGAATTCAGAGTAATGATAGTAAAGATGATCCAAAATCTTGCAAATAGAATGGAGAAAATACAAGAAACGTTTAACAAGGACCTAGAAGGACTAAAGAGCAAATAAACAATGATGAACAACACAATAAATGAAATTTAAAATTCTCTAGAAGGAATCAATAGCAGAATAACTGTGGTAGAAGAACAGAAAAGTTACCTGGAAGATAAAATAGTGGAAATAACTACCGCAGAGCAGAATAAAGAAAAAAGAATGAAAAGAATTAAGGACAGTCTCAGAGACCTCTGGGACAACATTAAATGCACCAACATTTGAATTATAGGGGTCCAGAAGAAGAAGAGAAAAAGAAAGGGACTCAGAAAATATTTGAAGAGATCATAGTTGAAAACTTCCCTAATATGGGAAAGGAAATAGTGAATCAAGTCCAGGAAGCACAGAGAGTCCCACATAGGATAAATCCAAGGAGAAACACACCAAGAAACATATTAATCAAACTATCAAGAATTAAATACAAAGAAAAAATATTAAAAGCAGCAAGGGAAAAGCAACAAATAACATACAAGGGAATCCCCATAAGGTTAACAGCTGATTTCTCAGCAGAAACTCTACAACCCAGAATGGAGTGGCAGGACATATTTAAAGTGAGGAAAGGAAAAACCTACAACCAAGATTACTCTACCCAGCAAGGATCTCATTCAGATTTGATGGAGAAATTAAAACCTTTACAAACAAGCAAAAGTTAAGAGAATTCAGCACCACCAAACCAGCTTTACAACAAATGCTAAAGGAACTTCTCTAGACAGGAGACACAAGAGAAGGAAAAGACGTACAATAACAAACCCAAAACAATTAAGAAAATGGTAGGGGCTTCCCTGGTGGCGCAGTGGTTGAGAGTCTGCCCGCCAGTGCACGGGACACGGGTTCGAGCCCTGGTCTGGGAAGATCCCACATGCTGTGGAGCAACTAGGCCCGTGAGCCACAATTACTGAGCCTGCGCGTCTGGAGCCTGTGCTCCGCAACAAGAGAGGCCGCGATAATGAGAGGCCCGCGCACCGCTATGAAGAGTGGACCCCACTTGCCCCAACTAGAGAAAGCCCTCGCACAGAAACGAAGACCCAACACAGCCATAAATAAATTTTAAAAAAAAATTAAACTTTAAAAAAAAAAAAAGAAAATGGTAACAGAGGCATACATATCGATAATTACCTTAAATGTAAATAGATTAAATGCTCCAACCAAAAGAAATCAACTGGCTGAAAGGATACAAAAGCAAGACCCGTATATATGTTGTCTACAAGAGTCCCAATTCAGACCTGGGACAGATACAGACTGAAAGTGAGGGGATGGAAAAAGATATTCCATGCAAATGGAAATCAAAAGAAAGCTGGAGTACCAATGTTCATATCAGAAAAAACAGACTTTAAAATAAAGACTATTACAAGAGACAAAGAAGGACACTACATAATGATCAAAGGATCAACCCAAGAAGAAGATATAACAATTGTAAATATTTATGGACCCAACATAGGAGCAAGAGACAAAGAAGGACACTACATAATGATCAAGGGATCAACCCAAGAAGAAGATATAACAATTGTAAATATTTATGCACCCAACATAGGAGCACCTCAATACATAAGGCAAATGCTAACAGCCATAAAAAGGGAAATTGACAGTAACACAATCGTAGTAGGGGACTCTAGCACCCCACTTTCACCAATGGACAGATGATCCAAAATGAAAATAAATAAGGAAACACAAGCTTTAAATGATACATTAAACAACATGGACTAAATTGATATTTATAGGACATTCCACCCAAAAACAACAGACTACACTTTCTTCTCAAGCGCTCATGGAACATTCTCCGGGAAAGATCATATCTTGGGTCACAAATCAAGCCTTGGTAAAATTAAGAAAATTGAATTGTATCAAGTATCTTTTCCGACCACAATGCTATCAATTACAGGGAAAAAACTGTAAAAACTACAAACACATGGAGGTTAAACAATACACTACTAAATAACCAAGAGATTACTGAAGAAATCAAAGAGGAAATCAAAAACTTCCTAGAAACAAATGACAATGAAAACACGATGACCCAAAACCTATGGGACGCAGAAAAAGCAGTTCTAAGAGGGAAGTTTATAGCAATACAATCCTACCTTAAGAAACAAGAAACATCTCAAATAAACAACCTAACCTTACACCTAGAGCAATTAGAGAAAGAAGAAAAACAACAACAAAAAAAAAAACCCTAAAGTTAGGAGAAGGAAAGAAATCATAAAGATCAGATCAGAAATAAATGAAAAAGAAATGAAGGAAACAACAGCAAAGATCAACAAAACTAAAAGCTGGTTCTTTGAGAAGATAAACAAAATTGATAAACAATCAGCCGGAGTCATCAAGAAAAAAAGGGAGAAGACTCAAGTCAACAGAATTAGAAATGAAAGAGAAGTAACAACTGACCCTGCAGAAATACAAAGAATCATGAGGGATTACTACAAGCAACTATATGCCAATAAAATGGACAACCTGGAAAAAATGGACAAATTCTTAGAAAAGCACAACCTTCTGAGACAGAACCAGGAAGAAATAGAAAATATAAACAGACCAATCACAAACACTGAAATTGAAACTGTGATTAAAAATCTTCCAACAAACAGAAGCCCAGGACCAGATGGCTTCATAGGTGAATTCTATCAAACAGTTAGGGAAAAGCTAACACATATCCTTCTCAAGCTGCTCCAAAATATAGCAGAGTGAGGAACATGCCCAAGCTCATTCTACGAGGTCACCATCACCCTGATAACCAAAGCCAGACAAAGATGTCACAAAAAAAGAAAACTACAGACCAATGTCACTGATGAACATAGATGCAAAAAATCCTCAACAAAATACGAGCAAACAGAATCCAACAGCATATTAAAAGGATCATACACCATGATCAAGTGGGGTTTATCCCAGGGATGCAAAGATTCTTCAATACACACAAATCAGTCAATGTGATACATCATATTAACAAACTGAAGGATAAAAACCATATGATAATCTCAATAGATGCAGAAAAAGCTTTTGACAGAATTCAATACCGATTTATGATAAAAAAAAAAAACTCTCCAGAAAGTAGGCATAGAGGGAACTTACCTCAACATAATAAAGGCCATATATGATAAACCCACAGCCAACATTGTTCTCAGTGGTGAAAAACTGAAACCATTTCCTCTAAAATCAGGCAAAAGATGAGGTTGCCCACTCTCATCACTATGATTCAACATAGTTTTGGAAGTTTTAGCCACAGCAATCAGAGAAGAAGAAGAAATAAAAGGAATCGAAATCGGAAAAGAAGAAGTAAAGCTGTCACTGTTTGCAGATGACATAATACTATACATAGAGAATCCTAAAGATGCTACCAGAGAACTACTAGAGCTAATCAATGAATTTGGTGGAGTAGCAGGACAAAATTAATGCACAGAAATCTCTTGCATTCCTATACACTAATGATGAAAAATCTGAAAGTGAAATTTAGGAAACACTCCCATTTACCACTGCAACAAAAAGAATAAAGTACCTAGGAATAAACCTACCTAAGAAGACAAAAGACCTGTATGCAGAAAATTATAAGACACTGATGAAAGAAATTAAAGATGATACAAACAGATGGAGAGATATACCATGTTCTTGGATTGGAAGAATCAACATTGTGAAAATGACTCTACTACCCAAAGCAATCTACAGATTCAATGCAATCCCTATCAAACTACCAATGGCATTTTTCACAGAACTAGAACAAAAAATTTCACAATTTGTATGGAAACACAAAAGACCCCGAATAGCCAAAGCAATCTTGAGAACGAAAAATGGAGCTGGGGGAATCAGGCTCCCTGACTTCAGACTATATTACAAAGCTACAGTAATCAAGAAAGTATGGTACTGGCACAAAAACAGAAATATAGATCAATGGAACAGGATAGAAAGCCCAGAGATAAACCCACACACATGTGGTCAACTTATCTTTGATAAAGGAGGCAAGAATATACAAAGGAGAAAAGACAGCCTCTTCAATAAGCGGTGCTGGGAAAACTGGACAGCTACATGTAAAAGAATGAAATTAGAACACTCCCTAACACCATACACAAAAATAAATTCAAAGTGGATTAAAGACCTCAATGTAAGGCCAGACACTATAAAACTCTTAGAGGAAAACACAGGCAGAACACTCTATGACATAAATCACAGCAAGTCCCTTTTTGACCCACCTCCTAGAGAAATGGAAATAAAAACAAAAATAAACAAATGGGATCTAATGAAACTTAAAAGCTTTTGCACAGCAAAGGAAACCACAGACAAGACAAAAAGACAACCCTCAGAATTGGAGAAAATATTCGCAAATGGAGAAACTGACAAAGGATTAATCTCCAAAATTTACAAGCAGCTCATACAGCTCAATATCAAAAAAACAAACAACCCAATCCAAAAATGGGCAGAAGACCTAAATAGACATTTCTCTAAAGAAGATATACAGATTGCCAACAAACACATGAAAGGATGCTCAACATCACTAATCATTAGAGAAATGCAAATCAAAACTACAATGAGGCATCACCTCACACCAGTCAGAATGGCCATCATCAAAAAAATCTACAGACAATAAATGTTGGAGAGGGTGTGGAGAAAAGGGAACCCTCTTGCACTCTTGGTGGGAATGTAAATTGATACAGCCACTATGGAGAGCAGTATGGAGGGTCCTTAAAAACTAAAAATAGAACTACCATATGACCCAGCAATCCCACTACTGGGCATATATCCTCAGAAAACCATAATTCAAAAAGAGTCATGTACCACAATGTTCACTGCAGCTCTATTTACAAGAGCCAGGACATGGAAGCAACCTAAGTGTCCATCAACAGATGAATGGAAAAAGAAGATGTGGCACATATATACAATGGAATATTACTCAGCCATAAAAAGAAACGAAATTGAGTTATTTGTAGTGAGGTGGATGGACCTAGAGTCTGTCATACAGAGTGAAGTAAGTCAGAAAGAGAAAAACAAATACCATATGCTAACACATATATATGGAATCTAAGAAAGAAAAAAAAAATGGTCATGAAGAACCTAGGGGCAAGACGGGAATAAAGACACAGACCTACTAGAGAATGGACTTGAGGATACGGGGTCGGGGAGGGTAAGCTGTGACAAAGTGAGAGAGTGGCATGGACATATATACACTACCAAACGTAAAATAGATAGCTAGTGGGAAGCAGCCACATAGCACAGGGAGATCAGCTCGGTGCTTTGTGACCACCTAGAGGGGTGGGATAGGGAGGGAGGGAGAGAGGGAGACGCAAGAGGGAAGAGATATGGGAACATATGTATATGTATAACTGATTCACTTTGTTATAAAGCAGAAACTAACACACCATTGTAAAGCAACTACACTCCAATAAAGATGTTAAAAAAAAAAAACAACAGATAGCTAGTGGGAAGCAGCCTCATAGCACAGGGAGATCAGCTCAGTGCTTTGTGACCACCTAGAGGTGGGATAAGGAGGGTGGGAGGGAGACGCAAGAGGGACGAGATATGGGGATATATGTATATGTATAGCTGATTCATTTTGTTATAAAGCAGAAACTAACACATCATTGTAAAGCAATTATACTCCAATAAAGCTGTTAAAAAAAAAAAAAAACAAATCAGAATTGGGGACATGGCATGGCTTGGCCCATATAGAAGAAACCCCACCAGCAACTTTGTCAGAGTTGCTTTTATTCTAGTAATTCTGCTATTATTCCTTTCTGTTTCTACCATGTCTCCCTACCTTGAGTATTCCGAAATAGTCAGGCACAGTCTTTTTTTTTTTTTTTTTTTTGGCTGCATTGGGTCTTCGTTGCTGCGTGCAGGCTTTCTTTAGTTGCGGCCAGCCAGGGCTACTCTTCATTGCAGTGCACAGGCTTCTCATTGTGGTGGCTTCTCTTGTTGCAGAGCACGGGCTCGAGGCGTATGGTTTTCAGTAGTTGTGGCTTGCAGGCTTCAGTAGTTGTGGCTCATGGGCTCTAGAGTGCAGGCTCAGTAGTTGTGGTGCACGGGCTTAGCTGCTCCATGGCATGTGGAATCTTCCTGGACCAGGGATTGAACCCATGTCCGCTGCACTGGCAGGAGGATTCTTAACCATTCACCACCAGGGAAGTCCTGGCATCCTCTTTTAATATATGCATTATGGAAACTGTTTGCCCAGCTAAACAGATAAACATGTTTTCTACATTTATTTGTTCATGCGTTGAAAACAGAAAAACACAAGGTGTTTTTTAATGTCTTTCTAGCTTTGCTATATAATAATAATATTATATGGCAATAATAATTGTTCCCAAGCACTCTTAATTTACATATCATGACTTTTGTGATATTTTTTTCTTGTTAATTGAATATTCATCCTTGGTATCTCAAAGCACAACAACTTGTCACCTAATTCTGATCCCTCTAAAGGAGTCAAGATCTCTGGGTGCATGATAAAGAGATGACTGTCTCTTCCTTGCCAGCAAAAGAAAGATATATTATATGCAGGTACATAGGTATCTTCCTAGGTGTTTGCTCTAGTTAGCTTCCTCTTTACCATGGATACACATATCAGCATTGAATGGTGCCAATTTTCAATGAGGTAGCTTACATACAGAGAAAACTACCCAAGAAGAAGCTCAATGACTCTGAAATACTCTGCCTAAATGACTGGACTTCTAAAATGTAGCACTTTCTTAAATTTTTGTAATACATTCAGTAGAGCACTTTTTTAAAAGATGTAATTCTTTCACACTGCTTCAGTGATTAGTAGTAGCTTTATCTAGTCATTTCCGTAGACTGTGATAAATGCCAAATAACTCAAAGCCCAGATTTCTGATAGAATTTCTATTACTGCAATGTGTAGAATGTGTGTGAAGAATGCTGAAAAGCAGGAAATGACTTGGATAGCAATGGAGATATTATGCTATATTTGTTTAAGTTGCTGTGTGAAAGGCAAACCTTCGCATTCCCCTCATCACTAGGGCTGTGATTAAAACTCCGGCCGCCTAAAACCAAATATAAGGTTGTGTTCTCTTCACTCAGCTGTCAATCTTTCAACTAGTTGGTTTACAGGTTCTGAGAAAAGACACGCTCCTGTTTTAAACATGTGGATGAAAGATCCGGCTTTTGCAAATTCAATTAGACAGAAAATTGAGTTTTTTCTCTTAATTCCACATCACTGTGGAATAGTGACAACTACAGGACCTTGGGTCGTTACTTTGTTGAACTCTGTTTTTCCTTATTAATATTTATTTTACTGTCTCCACCTATAAATTCATATTTAAATGTATATACTATTCTCATGTACATTTAATGTAATACATATTCATAAATCTAAGTTGATGTAACTTTGACACAGATGACATCATGAATATATAAAGAAAATGATGGTGAATGTCATAGCCTGAAGTATCGGGAAAAGCCAATGTTAAGATGCTCATTAAGTTTCTCACATTCCTCATGTTTTCAATAAACATGTCAGTAAATGTCTACACTCCATGATCTTAATTAAGCAAGGGTCAATTAGAAAACATTTCACTTTTAACTTTGCTGATCAATGCACAAGTTCAAACAGCATTACTCCATTTTTGCACTGGATTTTCTAAGTGGTCTTTTAAAAAAATAACTGAAGTTATTATGCTTCAAACTTTCTTTAAAAATAAGACTTATAACAAAAAAGAAAACCATAGTATTAATATCTTTTGGGGTACCTAAGAGTCACTTAAAGTAGTCTAATGAAAGATTTAATTGTATTTCTTGCACTGTTTTTCTCTCTGGTTAAAACGTTGTACGTAATATGAGATAAAAGCTAACAAAAATAAGTAGGAATAAAATTACTATCATTTTTATCACTTAAGAAACTCAAAAATGGGATTGGAGAGGTACAAGATGATGGTAAAGGAAGACCCTGAGCTCACCTCCCATGGACACATCAAGTCCACACCCACATACTGAGTAATTCCTCTTGAAGAAGACTAAGGGCTGACTGAACAACTATGCACATAGAAGGACCACATAGAAATGTGTAGGAAAGACAGAGACACAGGACCCATGGGAACCCTACCCCTGACAGCAACTTTCAGTAGGGAGGGAAATTGCTTAGGGGTCTGAGCACAGAATCACACACCCTGGGAGACAGTGAAAAAACAGCAGTTTAAAGAGCACCTAGACTACACAGGAAGGAATTCATTTACTAACCCTAGAGCAAAATGGAAAGAGAACTGCTGGAGCTCTCTCTGAGATCAAAGGCACCAGTGAGCGCCATCACTAGAGTCTATCTAGGACTCCCCCACCCACACCTGCTCCAGCTCCAGCTGCCCCACCAAGGCAGCCTTAGCCTAGGGACTGCTCCCAGCCAGGAAACACTTCAGACCTAGCTGCCCTACCAATGTGGGCTTGGGCACAGCACTCCCCAAGGGCAAACCCCAACCTGGCCCTGCTCTAGCCCCAGCTGCCCTGCCAAGTCAGCCTCAGATGCAGTGCTCCCCAGGGACTGCCCCTAGGCCCTAGCCCCTGGCCACTGTAGCTCCAGCAAGCCTGCCAAAGCCGTCAGGTTCTAGTAGTCCACACAGGGGATGCTCCCATACAGGGCCACTCCTTCAAGACCAGGAGAGGTAGCTGTTTCACCTAATTCAGAGAAACAAAAACTTAAATTCAATTCAAACAAAATGAGGAGACAGAGGAATATGTTTCAAACAAAAGAACAAAATAAAACCCAAGGGGAAAAAAATGCTACTGAAAATGGAGATAAGTAATTCACCTGATAAAGAATTCAAAGAAACTGTTATAAGGATGCTTACTGAACTCAGGAGACGAGTGGAGGGCCTCAGTGAGAACTTCAACAAAGACTTAGAAAATATAAGAAAGAACCAATCAGAACTAAAGAATACAATAACTGAAATAAAAAATACACTAGAGGGAATAAACAGCAGATTAGATGATACAGAAGAATGAGTAAGTGATCTGGAAGATAGAATAGTGGAAATTACCTAATCAGAACAGCAAAAAGAATTTGTTTTAAATGAGGTGAGTTTAAGGGACCTCTGAGACAACATCAAGCATATTAATATTTGCATTATAGGTGTCTTAGAAGGAGAAAAGAGAAAGAGACAGAAAACTTATTTGAAAAAATAATGGCTGAAAGCTTCCCTAACCCAGGGAAGGATACAGACATCTAGGCATAGGAAGCACAGAGTCCCAAACAAGGTGAACTAAAGAGACCCACACCAAGACATACAATTAAAATGGCAAAAGTTAAAGATAAAGAGAGAATCCTAAAGGTAGCAAGAGAAAAACAACTAATCACATACAAGGGAAGACTACCAGATGATTTTTCAGCAGAAACTTTACAGGCCAGAAGAGAGTGGCAGGATATATTTAAAGTGCTGACAGGAAAAAACTTATAACCTAGGGCTTCCCTGGTGGCGCAGTGGTTGAGAATCTGCCTGCCAATGCAGGGGACACGGGTTCGAGCCCTGGTCTGGGAAGATCCCACATGCCGCGGAGCGACTGGGCCCGTGAGCCACAATTACTGAGCCTGCGCGTCTGGAGCCTGTGCTCCACAACAAGAGAGGCCGCGATAGTGAGAGGCCCGCGCACTGCGATGAAGAATGGCCCCCACTTGCTGCAACTGGAGAAAGCCCTCACACAGAAACGAAGACCCAAACACAGCCATAAATACATAAATAAATAAATAAAATATTAAAAAAAAAAAAAAAAAAACTTATAACCTAGAATACTTCATCAGGCAAGTTTGTCAGTTAGAACTGAAAGAGAGATAAAGAGTTTCCCAGACAAGCAAAAACTAAAGGAGTTCATCCCCACTAAACTGGACTTACAAAAAATGTTAAAGGGTCATCTTTAAGCAGAAAAGGCTACAACTATAAATAAGAAAATATGAAATAAAAAAATCTCACTGGTAAAGGCAAATACATAGTAAAGGCAAGTGGATCAGCCACTTAAAAAGCTACTATAAAGAGTAAAACATGAAAGTAGTACAATCAACTATAACTACTAGGTAATTAAGGGACACACAGTCTTTTAAAAAGATGTAAAATATGACATCAAAAAAATAAAATGGGGTGGGGTGGTTAAAAATGTGGTACTTTTAGAATGTCTTTGAACATAAGTGACTATCAGCTTAAAACAGATGGATATATATACAGGTCAATATATATGAACAACATGGTAACCACAAACCAAAAATCTATACAATGGATACACAAAAAATAAAGAGAAAGGAATACAAATATAATACTAAAGGAATCCATCAAACCGCAAGGGAAGAAGCCAAGAGAAGAAGACAGGAACAGAGAAGAACTACAAGAAAACCAGAAAACAATTAACAAAGTAATTATTGATAAGTATGTACTTATTGCCATTTTAAGTGTAAATGGACTAATTGCTCTAATCAAAAGACATAGGGATAGCTGAATGGATAAAAAACAAGAGACTTCTGTATGCTGTGTACAAGACTCACCTCAGATCTAAAACACACATAGACTAAAAGTGAAAGGGTGGAAAAAGTTATTCCATGCAAATGGAAACAAAGAGAAAGCTGGGTAGCCATACTCATATCAGACAAAATAGACTTTAAAACAAAGACTGTAACAAAAGGAAGGGAGGATATTACATAATGATAAAGAATTCAACCCAATAGGAGGATATAACATTTGTAAACACTTATGGCACCCCCAACAGAGGAGCACCTAAATATGTAAAGCAAATATTAACAGAAATAAAGGGAGAAATACACAGCAATACAATAATACTAGGGGACTTTAATACCCCCATTCCATCCAAAAGTAGCAGAATGCACATTCTGTTCAAGTGCACATGGAACTTTCTCTGGGATAGATCACATGTTAGGCCAAAAAACAAGTCTCAATAAATTTAAGAAGACTGAAACCATATCGAGCATCTTTTCTGACCATACAGAATGAAACTAGACATCAACTACAAGAAGAAAATTGTAAAAAAAGAACACAAACACATGGAGACTGAACAACATGATACTAAACAACCAATTTCAACAAACAAATCAAAGAGGAATTAAAAAAAATACCTTGAGACAAATGAAAATGGAAACACAACTGTCCAAAATCTACAGGATGCAGCAAAAGCAGTTCTAACAGGCAAGTTCATAGTGATATAGCCCTATCTCAAGAAACAAGAAAAATCTGAAGAAACAATCTAAATGTACATTTAAGGGAACTAGAAAAAGAACAAAGTCCACAGTTAGTAGAAGGAAGGAATTAATAAAGATCAGAGCAGAAATAAATAAAAACTAAAAAATCAATAGAAAAGACCAATAAAACTAAGAACTGGTTCTTTGAGAAGACAAACAAAATTGACAAACCTTTAGCCAGACTCATCAAGAAAAAAAGAGAGAGCCCAAATAAATAAAATCAGAAGTGAAAGAGGAGAAATACACCCAACACCACAGGAATACAAAAGATCCTAAGAGAATATTATAATCAATTATATGCCAACAAATCAGATAACCCAGAAGATATGGATAAATTCCTAGAAACATACAATCCTTCAAAACTGAATCATGGAGAAACAGAAAATCTGAATAGACTGATTGCAAGTAACAAAATTGAATCAGTGATCAAAAAATTCCCAAAAAACAAAAGTCCAGGTCCAGATAGCTTCACAGGTGAATTCTACCAAACATTTGAAGAAGAGTTAAAATTATTCCATCTTTCTAAATTATTCCATCTTTCTAAATTATTCTATCTTTCTAAAATTATTCCAAAAAATTGCAAAGGAAAAAATGCTTCCAAACTCAATCTACAAGTTCAGAATCACCCTGATACCAAAACAGATAACCACTTATATGTGGAATCTGAAAAACAAGACAAATGAACAAACAAAACAAAACAGCAACATACTCATAGATACAGAGAACAAATTGGTGGTTGCCAAAGGGGAGGGAGGTGAGGGGAATGGAAAAATAAGTGAAAGGGATTATGAGATACAAGCTTCCAGCTATAAAATAAGTCATGAGGATGTAATGTACACATAGGGAACCTACTCAATAATATTATAACAATTTTGTATGGTCACAGATGGTAACTTTTCTTATTGCAGTGATCATTTCATAATGTATAAAAATATCAAATTGCTATTTTGTTCACCTTAAACCAATATAATACTGTATGTCAATTTTAACTGAATTTAAAAAATTTTTTTAAAGGAAAAGATACCTGAAAATAGTTGAAACAACTTTTCTTATCCTTTGCAAAAGTCTTACCTCTCCTCAAAATTCCAAGTAAATGTGTCATCCCCAGAGGAGAATTTTTATAAAAGCTATAGATCTCTTTGAGGGATCTGAATATTTAACTATAACTTGTACATTTGCAACCTATTTAATTCATATTAATATTGCCTCCAAATTTTAACTTGCAAAAATGCACAGCAAAAGATCTAGTTGAAATGTATTAAATACAAAAGTTCCTCTATGTGACATGCTAACACTAGATATAGTTTTAATGAAACACCTGTCCTACAAATAGAGAAGTGTAAAAGAAAGTTAACAGGGAAGACAAGTTAGAGGGCAGCACAAGTGAAAGACATAATATCAAACAGGAATGAATGTTATTAGATAAAAATTCTTCAAAGACTTAAGAAATACCCTAAACCAATAATCTGCACTAGAGTTCACAAATTATACTTAGGTAATTTTTTCTATTTTACTAAAAAGAATTTATATTCACTATCATGCTGTTGTCTAAAAGCCTTTTGACTTTATTTATTGATCTTCTGAAAGAAGTACTAAGATTAGTTGACTTAGGTTCCCTACACAAATTTTTCTTTGACTAAGAGAAAGAGGAAAATAAACAAGGCAGAGAGGAGAAAAAGGAAGAGACTGTACTAAAAATATCTTAAAATAACCGTAACAGAAGATAAATAATATTTCAAGTGAAAGAAATGGGAAAAGATTTGGTAGGAAATATCATAATTTTAGTTATAAGATATATCTTATAAAATTGTTTAATATGTGTGACTGTACATATTCCTTTAGCCAGCTAATTACAGAAAAGGGATCATAGACATGGATGACAGAAAATAAATGCTGTCGATCTACTTCTGGCAAGATGACAAAGTGAATCACTCCTGTTCCAAACAAAAAGAACGGGTGGATGAAATACAAACAAACAAACAAATACATAGCTTAGAAATACCCAGGCTCCAGAAACAAAGAGAGAACTCAAAGCCACAGTTACAGGAGTATAAGCTGACAGCATGACAATTTAAGAAGTACAGAGTAGAAATAGGGCCTAAGGGCCAACAGCTGAGGTTTTAAGGTCCTTATGTAGGGATAGAATACATGGTTTGGGACCCACACAAGTAGGAGAGTTAGAAAATAACTAATATACCCAAGTAAAAAGTTCAAATAAAAAGATTGCTTACTCCATAAAAAGGCGTATTAAAAACAAAGCACAATCTCTACTCACAGGCCCAGGAGAGCAGCAAGGAAGATGGTTCTCTGCCAAGAGCTCTAAATAAGAAAAAAGTTTCCCATGAAAGAGCAAAACCTAAAGATAGGTTTGGGGTTCAAATTTACTTTACATGCATGGTATGGTAATCCCATGCCAGATAAAAAACAGAGCCTAATAAGAATTTTTGTATACTATACTATACTATTATGGTATGACCTCCAGGAAATATTTTTAAATAGAAGCTGGGTTCTGAACAATGTGAAAAGTATGCATGTGTTTATCTAAGAAAGAAAACACAAATATATAAACACATACATTTGGTTCCATCTTTTTAAAAAAAGAGAGATCAATCAAAGCTAATTAAATTATTTGCCTGTGGGAAAGGAGAGAAGAGGGTGGAAGGGAGAAGAATAGAAGCTAGACTTCTCCAAATTTATCTTTTCTAGATTTGACTTTGAAACTATGTAAACATCTAACATAATTATGAAACAAGACTGAATCAAGAATTTTTAAAGTGATTCCCAAAATGTGAAAGTAAAATGAAACAAACTAATCTATGTATCAAGTTGATAGCATAAACACACAGAGAGCAATTATTTCAAGTGACTTCAAAACAGAGTAATTTGATTGTAAATCCTCAGTAGGATATACAACAAAGACCAAAAGAACTGCAAAGAAATTTTAAACAATTTCAGTAACCATATTATTAGTAATGGCATTGGTCTTGTTATACTGATTAACATAGAGAGAGCAAATAATTTTATTAATGTCACAAGAAACCAATGTTTTCAGCATGTTAAAAACACAAACACAAAAATAAAACAAGTAAAAACCCTGTAATCTCAAATTTGAATTGGAAATATCAGGATAAATTCATGAGATATTTTTCTTAAAAAAAAAAACCTGACCTTGCCTAGCTCTTCATATTTCCATTAAAAATCCCTAGATACATTAACAAATCCAGAGCACTGAGCACCCCGTCATCCAGATCGTGGTCTCTAAATACCATTTTGCACTAAAAGGAACTAGGGTTTCTTAGAACAGCTGATCTCAGATCTAGGGTAGGAAACATACAAAATGAGCCTGAAATACCTTACTGTACCAGAAAACAAGAAGATAACTAAAAGCTAATGGTATTATATCAAAAGGGCTCAGAGCTAACTTGAAGAGACAGTAAAAGATGGAACAATTTTAGGAAAAAGATAATATTTCAAAGGATTAAAATACTAAATATGTTGAAAATCCATGTGTTCCTAACAATTTTTAAAAATAAAAACATTATTGCCTTTGGAGGATGTGATGGAGCCAACTTATTATTATGAAAATAGGTAAGTAAAAGGAAAGAATCGTGAATTATTTTTATTATCTTTTCTTTATTAACTGTACCTCAGAGTAATTGAATAGTTGATGAGGACAAGTTCTTTATAGAAATATTCCAGCTAATAAATAAAAAAGAAAGCTAGATTTTACAACTCTGTATGGCATGATGAAATCTGGCCAGATTCATCAACAGGTGCTAAAATCATTAGGTAAACAGCAAATGGGGAATTTTACAAGATATGGATCAACAGCTGAAACTACTGATCAATCTTTCCACTGCACAAAAAAAAGAGCAACCAGATGTTATATGCCTCCTGATATGATGCAATAGAAAGTATACACCACCACCTATGAAACATTCTTGCAAAAAATAAAATAAAACCAAGCCTGAGTAAGCCTTTACATCTAACTACAGAAACAGGAGACAGAGTAACATATTTAGCACCACCTAGGATGCATTTGTTATTTGTACACTTTTTGATGATGGCCATTCTGACCAGTGTGAGGTGGTACCTCATTGTAGTTTTGATTTGCATTTCTAAAATAATTAGTGACGCTGAGCATCTTTTCATGTGCCTTTGGAGAAGTGTTTATGTCTTCTGCCCATTTTTCGATTGGATTTTTTTTTTGTTGTTGAGTTGTATGAGCTGTTTGTGTATTTTGGGGAAAAAAACTCATTTTTCAAAGCTGGAAGCTTTTCTACTAGGTGGTTGCTTCTCTTGTGGATGTCCCAATATCCTCAACAGAAAATGTGATTCTCTTTACAAGTTGCATCTTTGCTCACATGAATTTTCTTCAACTCATAAAAGTTTAAAGCTTATGCCTAGTTCCAGTGTACATTTTGCTTCATTTTACATTAGCCAGAGATCGCAACTCATTCAGTGTCCTCCCCATGTCATCATGCATCCAGAGAATGTGGAAGAATTGGGTCCCTCTATGCTATTCATCCACACAGCTTTTAGTTACTTCACTAAGTTTGTGACAGAAATGTCCAGACTGGAGCAGAGAAGTTTAACCTGCATGACTGTTTTTAAATGGTGAGGCTCTGGGGTTAAATTATTTTGGATGATGGTACAAATAGCAGGAAATGGTGGTAATTATCTCTTGCTTTTGGATTTATCTTGTGGCAAAATTACTGAGACATTTCTGACCTCTATCACCTTTCATAAAATATGTATAGAACTTAACAAATGTCTCCTGTGATTAACTTCCCAACCATGATGAGGGGAAGGGCAGTATTCTTACTGTACATAAGTACTTTTTTTTAGCCGAAGGGAAAATTCAAGCTTGGAGAGTGCAAGGATTGAGAATTAGGGAACAGAGTGATGTCCCCTACACAAAGAGGGAAAAAGTATTTTATGGTTCGTTAATCCGAATTACAACAGTTGACCCCTCATGGAGACCATTATAACCCAGGAGTTGATAGATAAGATTACAGTGTATTTGAGTATATAACTACAATTTAGTTTGAAACATTCAACTTTTGTTTCGTGTTCTACTATATATTCAAAGCCAGAATAACACTGCAGAATGTTGAATACAGGGCTACTTAAAGGAACATTTGTTTTAAATTCAAGGACTGAGAGAGAAGAAAATATTTTCAGTTTGGTATTTCTAGTAACACCCAGTACTGAATATTCTATACCAAAAACTATAAATGCAGTAAATTGCTACTTTTTGATAATCTAAATTGAAAATAGCCAAACAAGGTGGGGGGATGAACGTAAGTGGCACTGTCCTCATGATTAAAATATACAATCCAAAGGCATAAGTTTCTCTTCTCCCAGCTTCCAACCCACCAAGGGATTTTTACCTCCAGCATCCATTAAAAAATGAAATTCATTCAAGGAGCTTGTGTAATGAAGTGAGAGGTGCTGTCATAAAGTCTGGCCAGCTTCCCTGCAAACAGAGGAAAGACTGACAGTGTATAAACCCTGAGATTATTTGTAAATTACCTACCATTTGGTAATCAATAAGAACTTAAGTATTATTATACCTTTTTTTTTCCATTTAAGCAAGAGAAATATTTTAGTAGGGGCAATTCTTTATGATATATTGAATTAAATATGTAGGGAAGCAGATCTAACATTATACAACAGTGTAACTAGGACTCAAAAATTCTAAATAGTTAATTATAAGGAACTTAAGTTTACATTTAGGCTTTGTTTATGAAAAAATAAAGAGAAATTTTTTAAAACTAAAAATCTTTCTTAATTTTTAAAATTTCTTATAAGTTAGGCAATTCGAACAACATTATGAATAGCTCATGTAACAAAGCAAAACTGACAAATTTAAAGTGAAACTAATGGCTTCCCTTTATAAAGTTTCAAAAAAGTTAAAAATCAATGAAAAAGTAATATAAATTTTTACTGCTTCCATTAAAATCTTTAAAAAAGAACTTTATTTGGCTATCTTCATAGTTTCCAAAGTTGTACTTTCCTACTTTTCAAGGCAAAGAAACACTGTGTATAACAAAATGACGTATGTAAAGAAATAATAATTTAGCATATGAATTTACTGTACCAATTCCAAGCATATAAAATAAAGCCATGGAGTTTTTCTCTAATGGTCCAGTTTTTATATTTAACATCACTTTTATCATCTATTTTATATAGTTCTTTATTACATCAAAATTGTTTAAGTTCACCTAGCCAATGGAAAATTACTCCCACCCATAATTTTATCAAAACTCTTACCACTAGAACTCTCTGATATATAAGATACATGTATAATTGTTCCTGATTACTAAGGATGGTTTCCTACTTCTTTTTATCATTCAAATATGTACCTATTACTTTTTCTATTTCTCTCAAATGTGTGTTCTCATAAGACCACATACCTCTCAGTAATTAATTTTATTTTTTTTTTAAAGATTTATTTTATTTATTTTTGGCTGCGTCAGGTCTTAGTTGCAGCACATGGGATGTTCATTGAGGCATGCGGGATCTTTCATTACGGCGCACAGGCTCTTCATTGTGGTGCACGGGCTTCTCTCTAGTTGTGGCGTGTGGGTTTTCTCTTCTCTGGTTGTGGCACACAGGCTCCAGGGCGCATGCACTCTACAGTTGTGGCATGCAGGTTCCAAAGCACGTGGGCTCTGTAGTTTGTGGCACGCAGGCTCTCTAGTTGAGGTGTGCAAGCTCAGCAGTTGTGGTGTGTGGGCTTAGTTGGCTTGCAGCATGTGGGAATCTTAGTTCCCTGACCAGGGATCAAACACGTGTCCCCTGCATTGTAAGGCAGACTCTTTACCACTGGACCACCAGGGAAGTCCCAGTAAGTAATTTTAAATTTAATTCTGAAGTTATTTGATTCATGTCAATCTCTTCCACTAGATTATAAGCAAGTATAATATATCCTCAGCATCTAGCATAGTGTCTGACTTAGAGTAAATCATAAATAAATATGTGTTAATCAGTGGGTGATATTAACAACAAAATATTGTTTCTTTCACTTTTAGAAAATCTCTCCATCTGCTGTACATAAAATGGACCTCAATAAATAGGTGACTGAATGGAGATAATGCCAGAAGACCTCCCTTGAAGTGCAGCTATGTATCCAAGAAATATACCATTTTTATCTCTTTTGCATACCAATTTTGTCTCTTTATATTTAAATTTAAGGTAATAAACTAAAAACAGAATGCACCCTTATTAATATCTACATCCAGTGATTTCTAGGATCTGTTGAAAAGGCACATAGTATGAAATCAATAATCATGCCATTAACAAATTGATGAACAAGTTTTCATAATAAATGTCAAATATTAGAGCCCGGGCAATTAACTTGTACCTGACACAAACAGTG
Organism: Balaenoptera ricei; assembly: GCF_028023285.1. Classification (NCBI taxonomy): domain Eukaryota; kingdom Metazoa; phylum Chordata; class Mammalia; order Artiodactyla; family Balaenopteridae; genus Balaenoptera; species Balaenoptera ricei. The sequence continues at coordinate 75,763,052 of NC_082641.1, forward strand.
CAAAAAAGAATGAAAAAATGAATAAAGTTTTCTCCTCAAAAGGAACTATCTCTTAGTATGCCTACTGCAGTATTTTGGTACACACAGACACAATGTATATACACATTACAGGTAAATATATTGCCACCACAAACAATAATATAAAGTTAGAGACACTTGAAATGCAAGGCAGCAATACTAAGTATTAAACTAGCAGGATACCTCTGTGAAGTTAAGAAACTAGTACAGAATAACCTGAGTCCTTCACATTGTCAAAAAAGAGATCTCACTATTTTATTTAGAATTATTACATTTCTTTCCCTATACAATGCACTAGTTAATAAAAGATTCACTAGAACAGCACATATCTACCAAACTACAAAAAGAAACCTGGTAGCAGATTTACTCAATTACACAGTTAATATAAACCATCATGTACTTAGTTTATAAAATACAATGGGAATATTTTCCTAAATCTCTCAATGATAGAATACAATATTTTCAATTAATTCACATTATTATTTGATATATACTTTTCATGAAGTATATTTACTCTTATTTTTCTCCTCCCTAAAACTCCAAGAAGTTTTCTGAAAACTTCTAAAAGTTCTAAAACACAGTAAGCAACTGCTTGATACCTTCTTTCTAACTCCTTATTTTAAAGTGTTGTACAGCTGCTAATGTATGTTTGTGCTGGCATTGCAGAGTGGAGCCTTGGGAATACAAAATCTGATTTCAGAGAAACCAGAGCAAGCTTAAAAGAAAAGAGCAACTCTCTCCAGCTGATAAGATTTTTCCTAAAAGAAAACAACTACCAAGTAAGAAACACACTGATGATATCTCCTGTTAGTCCTCTACAATCCTTCTCAAAACTTTTTTTTCATTTATTTGAATACATATTTCCGTTTCACATTTTCTGCTGTGATGGTTTAATATTTTTTAATTAAGAGCCTTTTTATTTTCTTGTTTTATTTTTCTGGCCACGCCATGTGGTTTGAGGGATCTCAGTTCCCGGACCAGGGATTAAACCCAGGCCACCAGACCACCAGGGAACTCCCTGAGAGTTTAATTTTTGTTAGCTTATTTACTTATTGTAGGTTTCAGAGTACAATCCCATTGTTTCAAAGTACAATAAACTGGATATTTAAGGCAAAAAAAATCAGCTATGTAATTGCGGAATATCCTCAAAAAATCTCATGATAAAGCAAAACAAACTTAAGAAATATGAGGTATTTCCTTATAGATTTAGAATGTTACTGGGCAATAATAGGTAACATTTTCATACACTCAAACCATAAAACTTAAATGTCAAAACTGATTAGTTATGATTAAGTTTATATTATTTTCAGAAGAGATGAATGAAATAAACAAATTGGTCACCAAGACTTTTACCCCCTAGTCTGGGAAAGAATGGGTTAAAGCAGGAAGAATGAAACTGTGTGGGTAACCTATTACATAACTCTTCGTAGTTTACAAATCTAAGTATGTTTGAACTAGGGTTGGGGGGGAAGAAAAGAAACATTCATTCAATGGACTTCTATAATATATTATAGACATAAAATGACCTTTGAAGTTTGAACAGGAGTTCTGCAAAACTGAATTTATGATAAATATTAGTAATGTGAAACAGACCTAGTAGTAAGTAGGCCTAGTGTCTCTAGACCTGAAGCTGTGTGGAAGAGTAAAAAGAGCACTGAACTGTTCTTTTCCAACACGTAATTAAACTGATGGATTTACAATTAGCAGTGTAGTAGAATATTGTAATCCTGGCTTCATATTTGCATGGAAACTTACAGTTTAAAACATTTTCACATAGGTGATTTCATTCAATCCTCCCAATAACCCTCAAAACCCCATTTTACAGGTGAAAAAACAGAGACTCAAAAGACAGGTTTTTTCTAAATCCAAATCCACATAATTTCAGAAATGGAATATGAACCCAGATCTTATCATTCCAAGATAATACATTTGTCTTCATCTGTACTTGTTTCTTTATTTTTAAAATGGGAACCATTATTCCATGCAACAGTTTTCATTTACTCCTCAAAAATTTAGTGAGTAACAATTACATGACAGGCAAAATTAAGTGACATGCATGTTGAAAGTACTTTGGACACTGTATAAAAATTGAAACTAAACATCCATACGCAAAATAAAAACTAAACATCCATACACAAATGTACGGTGGTGTCAGTAAAGAAACTGGTCTGGGCTTCAAGGGGATCAGTGTGAGAACTGATCATTTAACCCACAGTATTATGCTTCTTTGGGCTCCCTACAGTATGCATATGAGAAATCACCATGGCAGAGGCTGGCGCAGAAGTCTATTAAAGTAGATTAAAATAGTCTAGTAGACTATTAACAGTTTAAATTAAACCAAAAAATCACTAGTTAAGTGACTCTCTCTCAGGGATTAGGATCTAAAGTCAGCATATAAGGAAAATTTGCATATGGTCAAAATCCTTTAGGGCAATGGCAAACTGAAGATGGACATACTTTCTCTCACAGCCAGTTATCTTTTTTCTTTGATTCGTACCAGAAGAATTAGTTAGCTTGCATTTCATTTTATATTAAAAATATATACATATCTTTAAACCCTAGAACCACACTCAGCCCAGCACACATAAAAGAAATGAGACTGACAGGAAAAGAAGATTTACATCTCACATTCACTCCTAACTCACATTCATTGGGTGGAATATTTTAATTTCTCTTTTTGGCCAAATCTCCATATACGTATTTAAGTAAGGTAAATGTATAATATAACTCCACTGTAGAAGTCATTAAAATAGAAAACATAAAGGTATACATCCACACTAATATTCACATATGTGTGGAAATAATGAGATACTCAAAAAACTGCCCACACTTTACGAGGCTGAGAGGCCCCTTAATTTCTATTTCTACACTGTATATTTTGGTAACAACTTACTTGTTAGTCTATGTGTCATCCCCATTAAAGAATATGGAAGTACTCATAAGTGTATATTAAATTTTCCAAAGGAAGACCCTCAAAACAATGCTTTCTGTTTAGACATGCATGTTACAGCCCCATGTCTGTTGCTACTGCCCAATAATTCTTAATGTTTGACATAAAGGAAAATATCCACCTTGATTACAAGAAATGTGTGATCTTTTACAAGAAAGGATTCTACAATAACTTCTACTACATGTTTTGCTCAACATAGCACTTAAATACAATGTGTTTGAAAAACTAGACTAAAATAACATATAAGAAGTCTAAACTAAGCAAAAAAATTTCTAGAATATTACTTATCAGTGATGACTAAGTACAAATTGACATTTCTCCTATCTGAGGTTTTTAAAAATCCTATTTATAGAAAGACAAATATTGAGCATTACTGTATCTAAATTCTCAATATTAAGACTCACAGGGTTTTTAAGAGACAAATTCACATTCACCATTATTTATAGTAATATATAGATCCTGTTAAACTCCATGTAAATCACATACTTCAAGAAGAAAAATGTGGTCTACCTATTTAAAAACTGAACTACATATATACATATTATTATATTATTTTCCACATGCTCAAAACTAAAATTGTTTAAAATTTTAGATTTTACAGACTCATAGAGAACAAACTAGTGGTTCCAGTGGGGAGGGGGGAGGGGCAATATAGGTGTGGGGGAGTGGGAGGTGCAAACTACTGAGTGTAAGACAGACTACAAGGATGTATTGTACAACATGGGGAATATAGCCAATATTTTGTAATAACTGTAAATGGAGTAACCTTTAAAAATTGTATAAAAATATATATATAAGGAGGAAAAAAATTAAAATTTTTAGTTTTAGTTGTTTACTTTTGCATCTTTTCAGTTGGAAATAATTTGTTTTGGTTAGTCTCCACTCTTTATGACACTTCCATATTCTTTTTCTGAAGAAAGAATGCCAAATCTACCCTAAAAAGCTGTCAAATCCACAGTATCATTTTCACATATTTACCACTCAATTATCCAAAGGGAAATTCCTAGACAAGTAGACTAACCACTGAAGTTTTAATAAGATCAAGCAAAAAATAATTTTATTGTATTAATATTCTCCTTTTTCATTCAACAGGAAGAAATATTCAGGTACTACTGAGTGAAGAATACCTTGATCTAAATTACAAAATATTTAATCTAGGTCCAGATTCTCAATCTATTAACTTCAAGAACATTTTCAAGAGTAACACAGCCCATTCTTAAGTGGATTTGCACCAGATGTGATGCAGACTCCAATGAACCCAAATAAGTTCTCATCTTCCATCAAAAACAAAGGAAATTGTTTACATGAGCAAAATTAGATGATGATCAAGGCTGAAACATCCAAATAATATTCCCCTTACATGGTAAAATAAAGCTTCCACATATTCCTACTCCAAAAAAAGAAAAAAGTTACGGCTTTTATATTTCTTTGACCAAAATAAAAATTTAAATTGCAAAATCAAGCATTTGGAAATGTCACAATACTTCATCAGTAAACACATGAGATGATAATACTTATAAAAATGTTACACATTTTGTATCTTCTAAATACCTGAGAGGAACAATTCAATTATATGAATTTGCAATATTATATAATTTGCTTATTTATGAATTTAAAGAGTGAAGATATAACTAATTCCATCTCCTAAAATATAGCCATTAATAAAAAATGAACAGCATGAAAGGCAACTCTTACTTTTGGCTTAGTAGAATTCAAAACAGAATATGAGTTAAGAAGAAGAAAATTACATGTATGAATGTATGTAGTAATGTATGTGTTGGCGTGTGTGTGTGTGTATAATATGTATAGTCTTCTTCAACATATGCTCCCTAGCCTGAATTAGTGATGCTAAAGATTATTTATTTCTCACATAATGCCAATAACAGTTGGGAAAGTTGCTGTTACTAGTGCTAGAGAAATAAGGAAATAAAATTTCCTGAAGCAGTCCCATGTTGAAGGTATAGGGCTCACCAAAGTTACCAGTAACTATACTGATGCTGAAAGGGGACAAATGCCAACACATATATGCTTGAAGAAAGATAAAGGCATCAAAAAGCTTAAAACTGATTAGGACCTACCACTGACTCAGTAACACTTAGATTATGGAAATAGTGAAAAATTTGGCAGTTATCATAATTGACACAGAATTGTACGAAAAAAATTTTAATCCTCATTTTTTCCTTAATAGTTTATTTATTTCAAAGTAGCTACAATTCTCTAGTTCTCTTTTCTGGTGTAGTCAAAGTCGAAGTGATCATAGGTGAATTCTTTAATCACATGATGCCTCATTTTCAATAATAGAAATTAATTTATATTATGGAGATGTTGAGGATCCAGGAATCCAAGCTCTGAATTTAGAAATAATATTATACTAAAACTCTAACCTCACTTTTATTCTTGTAGATCTGTTAACATAAAATACAAGCAATAAATTGCTATGTTGCAGAAAAAGGGGTAAAGTTATTTTGTACAAATATTCACAACTTTCACACTTAGCAAAAAGCAGTAGGTAACTTTGTAATAAGTTTATAGTTTACAAAGTTCTTAAAAAAAAAAAAATGACTCACTGTATCCTTACATTAGCCCCATATCCATTTTACAAATTAAAAACTGTGACTCAAACATGTTAAATGATTTGCCCAAAAGTAAAGCACAGAGTCATAACTGACAGTCTGAAATTCAGATTCCAATATCTATAATAGATGTACATTTTTTTAACAGTGTTATCAACTATAGTCACCATGTTTTACATTAGATCTTAAGCACTACACATCTTACAGCTGAAAGCTTGTGCCCTTTTACCAACCTCTCCCTATTTCCCTCACCTCCCAGCCCCTGGTAACCACTTTTCTACTCTCCATTTCTATAAGTTTGAAGTTTGTTTGTTTGTTTTATTCCACCTGTGACACTATGCAGTATTTGTCTTTGTCTGGCTTATTTCATTTAGCAGAATACCCTCAAGGTCCATGTTGTCACAAATGGCAGGATTTCCTTCTTTTTCATGGCTAAATAATATTCCATTGTAGATGTGTCTCACTAATGGACACTGAAAAACAAAAAAAGCTGACACATTGAGCTGTGCTACAGAGGAACTGACCTGGCTGGAGCTGGAAACAGGATGGAATACCAGTTATGTATCATGCAGATGATGTCTAGAACCCTTACTTTAAAATTTCTATCAAAACTTGCTTCTGAGTTCCAGTCCAAATGACAACATAGGAGGCTCCTGAACTCACCTTCTCCCATGAGCACACTGAGCCCAGTTATACCCAGAGCAATTCCCTCAGAAAGAAATCCAGAAATATATATCAGGCAAACTGATATATCAGGCAAACAAGAAAATATCCACATCAAAACAGGCCCCCGGGGCTTCCCTGGTGGCGCAGTGGTTGAGAATCTGCCTGCTAATGCAGGGGACACGGGTTCGAGCCCTGGTCTGGGAAGATCCCACATGCCACGGAGCAGCTGGGCCCGTGAGCCACAACTACTGAGCCTGCGCGTCTGGAGCCTGTGCCCCGCAGCGGGAGGGGCCGCGATAGTGAGAGGCCCGCGCACCGCGATGAAGAGTGGTCCCCGCACCGCGATGAAGAGTGGCCCCCGCTTGCCGCAACTAGAGAAAGCCCTCGCACGAACCGAAGACCCAACACAGCCAAAAATAAATAATAAAATAAAAAAAATAAATAAATAAAAAAAAAAAAAAAAAAAAAAAAACAGGCCCCGGTACATCCTCAAATATTGGGAAGCACTAAGAACAAATAAGGCAGGTTGGACAATCACAAAGGTTTGAGCAACAACCAAGAACTTGCGCCAAGCTGAACAATAAGGTTTATCTTCCTATACAAGACCACTCTGTCACTGGGAGGAGATGTCTGTTTCATCTAATGCCAGAACCAACACAGAGTCAAAAAATTTGAAGAAACAGGAATATGTTCCAAACAAAATAAGAAAATAAAACTCCAGACAGATGTTAATGAAACAGAGATAAGTGATTTACCTAATAGAGTTCAAAATAATGGTCATAAAGATGCTCACCAAGGTCAGAACAATGCATGAACTAAGTGAGAATTTCAACAAAGAGATAGAAGACATAAGAAAGTACCAAACAGAAATCACAGAGCTGAAAAATATAATAGCTGAACTGAAAAATTCAGTAGAGGGGTATAACAGTAGACTAGATGAAATGGAAGAAAGGATCAGAGAACTTGAAAATAGGGCAGTCGGATTCATCCAATCAGAGGAGCAAAAGAAAAAAGAATGAAAAAGAGTGATGATAGCTTAAGGGACATATAGGACACCATAAAGCAGACCAAATAAACAACCTAACTTCATACTTCAAGGAACTAGAAAAAGAAGAACAAACTAAGTCCAAAGTTAGTAGAAGGAAGGAAATAACAAAGATCAGAGCAGAATGAATGAAATAGAGACTAAAAAGGCAACAGAAAAGATCAGAGAACATTTCTCCAAAGATGACATACAGATGGCCAATAGGCACATGAAAAGATGCTCAACATCACTATCAGAGAAATACAAGTCAAAACCACAATAAGGTGTCACCTCACACCAGTCAGAATGGCTATCATTAAAAAGTCCCCATATAATAAATGCTGGAGAGGGTGTGGAGAAAAGGGAACCCTCTTACACTGTTGGTGGGAATGTAAATTGGCGCAGCCACTATGGAGAACACTATGGAGGTTCCTTAAGAAAACAAAAATAGAACTATCATATGACCCAGCAATCCCACTCCTGGGTATATAACTGGAAAAGATGAAAACTCTAATTCAAAAAGATACATGCACCCCCAATGTTCATAACAGCACTATTTACAATAGCCAAGACATGGAAATGACCCAAGTGCCCATCAACAGATGACTGGCTTAATAAGATGTGCTATATGTGTGCAATGGAATATTAGCCACAAAAAAAGAATGAAATATTGCCATTTGCAGCAACCTGGGTAGACCAAGAGAATATTATACTTAGTGAAGTAAGTCATACAGAGAAAGACAAATATTATATGATATCACTTATATGTAGAACATAAAAAATAATACAAATAAATCTATATACAAAATAGAAACAGATTCCCAGCCATAGAAAACAAACTTATGGCTGTCAATGGGGAAAGGGAGGGGGAGGAGGGATAAATTAGGTGTATGGGATTAACAGATACAAACTACTATACATAAAATAGATAAGCAAAAAGGATTTACTGTATAGAACAGGGAACTATATTCAATATCTTGTAATAACCTATAATGGAAAATAATGTGAAAATACATAAATATATAAATAACTGAATCACTTTCTGTACATCTGAAGCTAACACAACACTGTAAATCAACTATACTTCAATTAAAAAAGGGAAAGATCAGTGGAACTAAGAGCTGGTTTTTTGAAAAGGTAAATAAAATAAACAAACCTTTAGCTAGAATTACCGAGAAAAAAGAAAGAGGACTCAAACAAATAAAATTATAAATGAAAGAGGAAGCATTACAACTGACACCAAATACAAAGGATCATAAGAGACTTCTATAGAGGATTATCTGGCAAAAAATTAGACAACCTAGAAGAAATGTATAAATTCCTAGAAACATACAACCTACTGAATCACAAAGAAAGAGAAAATTTGAACAGACCAGAAGACTAAACTAGTAATCAAAACCGCCCCCAAAACAGTATAGGACTGAACAGCTTCACTGGTGAATTCTACCAAACATTTAAAGAATTAATACCAACCCTTCTCAAACTCTTCCAAAAAATAGAAGAGGAAAGAACACTTCCAAACTCATTTTATGAAGCCATCATTACCATGAAACCAAAACCAGACAAGAACACTACAAAAAAAAAAAAATTACAGGCCAATATCCCTGATGAAAATCCTCAACAAACTACTAGCAAACCAAATACAACAACACATTAAAAGGATCATATACCATGATTAAGTGGGATTTATTCTGGATACAAGAATGGCTCAATGTCGGCAAATCAATCAATGTGATACACAGCATTAACAAGATGAAGGATAAAAATCATATTATCAAATCAATAGATACAGATAAAGCATCTGAAAAATTTAACATCAATTCATGATAAAAATCCTCACAAACTAGGTATAAAGGGTACATACCTCAAGATAACAAAGGCCATACATGATAAGCCAAAGCTAACATCATACTCAGTGATGAAAAACTGATAGTCTTCCTCTAAGATCAGTAACAACACAGGGATGCCCACTCTCACCACTTTAATTCAATATAGTACTGTAAGTCCTAGTCGAGCTATTAGGCAAGAATGAGAACAAAAAAGGCATTCAAGTTGGAAGGGAAGTAGTAAAACTCTCTGTTTGCAGATAACATGATATTACATATAGAAAACCTCAAGACTCCTCAAAAAAACCTGTTAGGACTAATCAACAAATTTAGTAATGCTGCAGGATAGAAAATCAATATAAAAATAAGTTGCATTTTCATACACTAACTTTTTATATCAGAAAGATAAATTAAGAAAAGAATCCCAATTATAATTGCATCAAAAGACTAAAATACCTAAGAATAAATTGAACTGAGGAGGTGAAAGATTTACACACTGAAAACTATGAGACATTGATGAAATAAACTGAAGAAGACACAAAAATGTAAAGAAATTCTGTGTTCATGGTTTGGAAAAATTAATATTATTAAAATGTCACACTGCTCAAAGAAATCTATAGATTCAGTGCAATCACTATCAAAATACCAATGGCATTTTTCATAGAAATAGAAAAAAAAAATCCTAAAATTCGTATGGAACCACAAAAGACTCTGAATAGCCAAATCTTGAGAAAAAAGAACAAAGCTGGAAGAATCACACTTCCTGATTTCAAACTATACAATAAAGCTATAGTAATCAAAACAGTATGCTACTGCCATTAAGAACATGCAAAGAATGAAACTGGACCCCTATCTTCTACCATACACAAAATCAACTCATAATGGATTAAAGACTTGAACAAAGACCTGAAACCACAAAAGTCCTAGAAGAAAACATAGAAGGTAAACTCACTGACATAAGTCTTGGTAATGATTTTTTGGATTGGACACTAACACCAAAGGCAAGAAAAGCAACAATAAACAATTGGGGGTACTTCCCTAGTGGGCCAGCGGTTAAGATATCATGCTTCCATTACAGGGGGCATGGGTTTGATCCTTGGTCAGGGAACTAAGATCCCACATGCCACATGGCACAGCCAAAAAAAAAAAAAAAAAAAAACAATTAGGACTGCATCAAACTAAAAAGCTTCTGCTTAGCAAACTATGAACAAAATGAAGAGGAAATCAATCCAAAGGGAAAAAATAGTTTCAAATTACACATGTCATAAGGGATTAATATCCAAAATATACAAAGAATTCATATAACTCAATAGCCAAAAAATCTGATTTATAAGTGGGCAGGGGAACTGAAGAGACATTTTTACAAAAACATACAAATAGCCAAAAGGTACATGAAAAGGTGCTCAACATTCTAATCACCAGGGAAATGCAAATCAAAACCACAAGATATCACCTCATACCTGTTAAAATAGCTATCATCAAAAACACAGAAAATAAGTGTTGGTGAGGATGTAGGAAAAGGGAACCCTTGTACACTGTTGGTGGGAATGTAAATTGACAGAGCCACTACGGAAAACAGTATGAAGGTTCCTCAAAAAAATTTAAAGTAGAACTACTGTATGATCCAGTAATCCCACTTCTGGGAATATATCCAAAGGAAATGAAAACAAGGATATCGAAGAAATACTGGCACTCCTGTGTTCTTTGCCGCATTATTCATAATAACCAAGATATGGAAACAACCTAATAGCTGTATTTTTAATTTAGATCAGAGGTCCTACTTGATTTGGAGGTTTTCAAATGGTCATTTCATTCATGACTCTTACAGAGATTTCTGCACCAGAGATCACCTAGCCCTCCCATTTAGGCCCTAGAGAAGTAAGTCCACTTGCTGGCCTCATCAGCTGTCTTTGCCTCTCATCTGAGGCAGCAGCAGCAGGACCAATGGTATTAGCTCCAATAGTAGTAAGAGTGTCAAAGGGAAGCAGGCAAACAAGGGGATACAATGGTAACTGCCTTTTTAAAATGGATTCATAGGGACGTCCCTGGTGGTGCAGTGGTTAAGAATGTGCCTGCCGATACAGGGGAAATGGGTTTGAGCCCTGGTCCGGGAAGATCCCACATGCCGCGGAGCAACTAAACCCGTGTGCCACAACTACTGAGCCTGTGCCCTAGAGCCCGTGAGCCGCAACTACTGAAGCCCGTGCTCCTAGAGCCCATGCTCTGGAACAAGAGAAGCCACCGCAATGATAAGTCCGCGCACCACAACAAAGAGTAGCCCCCGCTTGCCGCAACTAGAGAAAGCCCACGCAGCATGAAGACCCAAAGCCAAAAATAAATAAATAAATTTATTTAAAAATTTAAAAAATAAAACGGATTCATAGCATCTTTCATACTTCAAGGTCCTGATTCACTTTCTCCTTAACATTTTATTCACTGAGAAAAAATGACATAAATACCAAATTTAGCAAGTCAGTTCTTCAGTCCTACAGACATTTGATGAGATGAAACTTAGAGTTGGGAAAAACCTTAAAGATCAAGTTCTAGCCTCCATAACAAAATAGATTCAGAGAGGCTCAGTGACCTGTCCAAGATTACTTTTCTGAAGTTAATTTTTTTAAAAAGAGTAAACATTTTTCAGGTTTTTCTTTGACAACCTTTACATGGGAAAAAGAAGTAAAGATCTGTCCAAACTTTTAAAATACATTCTTTTAAAAGTTGTCATTTTCTAATTTCTCCAACACAGTCTAGTTGGAAGTCATCTGTCGTTCTGTTTAATAAAAAAACAGAGAAGAGAAAGCTGTTTATCAACATATGTAATACCTCATACTGCAGCATGTTCCTGATATCAAGAAATTCAAGGAAAAGAAAATAATGGCAAATGACTTCCCAAACTTCAGGAAAATATTTTTCTTTTAGAATTTTCTGAAGGGAGTAAAAACAAGACCACCTGTGAGTTAAGATATTTTCAGAAAAATTCTGTTTGAGACATAAATGGGTTTGTTTCACTGTTACACAAAGAAGAAAAGAAATTGGACTTTATGAAACACACTGGAAAGTCCCATCCTTTCCATGCCTATCCTCATCAGTACAATAAAATAATGAAAGCCAAGGTATCACTGGTTATGATCCAAGCTGTATGCTTTGGTTTCTAGTAGGAGTTACACTAAGTTTCCTAATTAAGTGTTTTTATTTTTCCCTTTATCTGGGTGATTTCTTTGTAACTGCTACCATCCCACAGAAGTTTGTTTACAGTTAAAATGACATATGGCTCTTACTTTGTGTTTGGGAATAGTTCTTTTGCCATCTTTTCACTGTCCCTTGACCTACCTTTTTCTACCTTAATATCTAGTGCCCACATCTTTATTAACAAAGTATTTCAAATCCAAGGATGAAAATAAACCAAAATTGACCAATATAGAAGTTGTAACTCTATAGTATTGCACAAGCAGAAGAAAACAAATAATGCAGACAAATATTATAGCCAAGGAACTGAAAAAAAGCTCTTTAAGCCAAGTTTTAATGACAGAGAAGGTAAATCTAATGATCACTTTGTTTTTTCTATTCCTGGAATGAATTCCTACCCTGAGCAAGAATAACAACAGCAATAAATCTAAAGGGAAGCAAATTTTGAGGAAGCCTAATTATACCTTTTCTTCATAATACACAGCAAATCTTAACATTCAATAGCATAACATATACTAGTAGAAGAGCTTATTAGTTAAAATATCTCACTAGACTGTTTAAAGACTGCCTCTGGTGGCTTAGGTGGAACAGATATTTACTGCTTCTTTAAAAAAGCCTACAACTGCCCCAAGTTTTTCTGTCAATATTTTAATCTTATCTGTTATTTTGATATACTTACTCTTTTTCTAAAACGTACTTGCAATCCATTTTGCAAGTATTTATCACAATAAATTCAGTTTGTGGACTTCCCTGGTGATCCAGTGGGTAAGATGCCACGCTCCCAATGCAGGGGGTCCGGGTTCGATCCCTGGTTGGGGAACTAGATCCCACATGCACTCCACAGCTAAGAGTTCGCATGCCGACACTAAGAGTCTGCATGCCGTAACTATGAAGTCCGCATGCCACAACTAAGAAGCCCGCATGCTGCAACTAAAAAAAAAAAAAAGATCCCACATGCTGCAACGAAAATCTCACGTGCCACAACTAAGACTCCATGCAGCCTAAATAAATAAATATTAAATAAATAAATAAATTCAGTTTGTGGACCTCTGTCCCTAAGAAATAAAGTCATTCTAGATTTATTTTATGTAAAACATGAATTTATTTAGTTGCCTCATTTATATGCTTACTTTTTAAAAATTCCTTGCATTTTTATAAATTTCAGATGGCAGGATTCAGACAGAAAGAGAGAGTGAGAGAAAGAATTTTGTAATAGAATCCTGCCTGAGCCAACTCTCAGTAGTTTTTTGGCAAAAGGCCTGTGTGTGAACTATTTCCAAGACCTCAGTCTGAAAGGCAGCAAGATTCCACAAAAGAACAGGCCCAAAATGACTTATTACCTTTAACCTTTGACCTTTTACCCAGTTGCCTCATACTCTGTGAACTTGAAATCTTGTGAGAGAATGCTTAGCCATCCTGTTTACAAACAGCCTATTTATTCCACAGGAACAGCTTGGCAGGACATATCCAGGTCACCTGACCTTAGGTTGTCACAGAAACCATGAGACTCAGGCTCTTCTTGTAATTAAGCCAAAACTGCAACATTCTGACTGGCTGAAATCAGTCTTGGACTGTGCCACCATCATCAAACATTTAATTCACTTGCATATTGTACACTTCACCAAAGTATTAACACACAAAATGTGAAAGCAATCACAAATGAACTACAAGTAGTATAAGCCATGCCTTCTATGAAGAACAGAAAAAAACATACATTTTTAACCTGAATATTACAAGTTAATCTCAACTATTACACTGCCCTAGATCTTGCTAAACTGATCAGCACACAACAAAAATCACACGGTCTTTCAGTTATTCATTTATTTTCAAAACTCTAGTCTCTGTTTTAGTCAGACTTTATATTAGGCATTTACCTGAAGAAATTACTTCATTATATTCATTATTTCCAGCATGTTTTAACTAATCCTTCAAGGCTGCTGCTTCGATCATTTTGGTGATCACTTTAAAACAGATTCCATAATTAATTAATTAATTCTCACAAATTATTAGTGCATATAAATGTAGCCAGATTTCCTTTTTTAAGTGAAAATTGGTTTCAAGAATGAATAAACTAGTGAATACTTACATTTCAAAGGGTCCTTTATTATTCAATGGATTTATTTTCAGGAGTTATTTTCTGAATTTCCTTACCATACCCAAAATATAACTAAATTTGCCAAAATACTATATGCACACAACTTACCAGGGATACTACCATTTAAAATAATGTTAATGAGTTTTCTTAACTGAAGAAAACTGTAACATTGTATTTACATATGTATTTACCACTAAGGAAAAATTGAATTAATTGCTTGGATGCGTCACAACAGAGTGGCCACTTGATAAATGGTAATATAGTCTTTAATTTAGGAAAAGAGCTTCTTTTTATAAAATCTAAGAATGATAATGACAATAGGTAACATGTATTGAATGTGCTGAACACTGGTGGAAGTATTTGACATGGATTAGATAATTTAATCTTCACAACAACCCTATGAGATAGACACTATTATCACTCTCATTTTATAGAAGAGGAAAGTGAGACTAAGAGAGGTTAGGCCATACCTCTAGTAAGAGGAAGACTGGGAATTTGAACTTAAGCAATGTGGCTTAACTTTACTGCCTCTCAAACCACGGCCTTTAGAAAGTAACTTACCAAGTATACAAGTAAAATAACATGTTATTACTTGGAATATAAAACTTAAATATCACTTTATAAAGTACCTTCACAAATATTTCATTTGAGTCACATAATAATCCTGTGAGGTAATATCATTCCTATTTTGCAAATGAAGAAACTAAAGGTAAGAAAGGTAAACTGATTTTTCCAAAGTCACTTGGCTAATAAATAATAGAGTGAGGATGACAATCCAGGTCTTTTAATATTACACCTTATGTTTTTCCAACTATAATGACTCTCCTTATTCCATACTAAGATCTTTTCTAAGGTCTTATTCACTCAATGACAAGTAGAATGAAGAATTTCCAGTAAGAATGATATTAAAAACGAAAGAAAGTAAAGGCTTTCTCAATTTAACATTAAAAGAAAGCAGTATTACAGTAAAACATTTTAGTGAAAATAAATCCCATTTCCATATTTTAAAATCATGTAATTCCTAGTAGCAAGATTTTCATTTTCCTTACTTAGTAGTCATAGATACATTCTTAACCCAAATAATGAGGAAAAAGAGCTAGGAGGGCCTTATACCCAAAGGATACTCCCATGACTCTGCCAAACAAAGAGGATCATCCAGGAAATAACTAAATTAGAGCCAGGCTAGCGTAAAAGCTATACCAAGAGTTTGACCCATGAACATTTTTAAGGGGGTTCACCATCACCTGGATTATCAGCAAGGTTAGGCTAGGCATATTACATGGAAGATCATTTCCCAAGAGGTACTCTCCTAGCTCTTGGTTCTCTATTTGTCTAAAATAGCAATCATAGGTTTTAAAACAGATACCTATACAAGTCAGATAGTATGCAATTTTACAAAGTAATGTCTTTTCCAAAAGACTGAATATGACATCTACAGAGCAGGAAGTACAATAAGGAAAGTTGGCCCACCTGTTACTAGGGTAAGGAGTGTTATGAGGCCATCCTTAGACTAACTGAGAGAACTGTTAGAGAGAAATTGAATGAATAAGTCCTTAACTTTGCTCATCTGTGACAGAGACTCTCTCTTTGGCCATGTCTGTGGCATAGCTGCAGTCATTACAAAAAAAAAAGTAAAGGAAAATATAAGAGGGTAGGGAGAAAAGGAAAAAAATAAAATAATGTGAAAAATATACTGGGGAAATTTAAAATTTTTAAAAGAATGATAAGAAATAAAGAATTTTAAAGAAAAATTAAAATAGAAGTCCTTAGAGAGTCCCTCCTATGATAAATTAAGAGGAAAACTTTTAAACAATCAGTATACAACATGACAACTTGAAACTTTAAAGCACTGTTAAGAAGCTGATATATACAACAGAATAAATCTGCAAGAATCAAGGGAAAAAAAGAGACAAAGAAAGAGAAAAAATAAAGCAACTTATTTACAAGCAGGCCAATGTCAAAAGATCTTCAGACCTATATGGATTCGTCTATGATAAGCTCTCTTGGCAATCATGTACAATCAAAAAAGCTTTTAGAATATGCCTCATGACCATGAATGTACTCTGGGCTGCCAATTAACTTCCTAAATTGCTATGTGGTTAGTTTATCTTCAATGTTTTAAAATCATCACTGGAATTATTTCAAAAATATATATTACAGTTGTCATTGATTTTATATACAGGCAAGAATGGTATTTTGGGAACTGGGGGGTAAATGTGTCAAGAAAAAAAAATGGGACGTCATCAGTGTTGAATATCCTCTTCCACCAAGGAAGAATATGCCTGATGAGTGTGTGTCATCTGTTTAAAAAGAAAAAAAAACAGTAAGATCTTTCACAGTACTGCTGAGACCTATTATGCATCAAGATGTTGCTGGATTCCATTTCTTTTTATTTCAAGGGCTGTAGCCCACTCTGCAGATACTGCTTGCAAAGCCCATCATTCTTTGTAGCTCTGATGCTTTACCAGGCTCAAGGGGCTGTCCTTATGGAATCCTATCTGATTGCTAGCATTCCTTTACTTCTCTGACATTCCAGCACTAAAATTTGCTTTGAAGCCCTCAGTGTTTCCTCTGTAATGCAAACAGACAGTAGTTTTAACATGATTTCTGACACTTAACTCAAAGCGACCTTTTACAGTTTTAGTTCTGTTGTGCTAAAATCTAAAACAAGAACATATCTGAGAAATGAGCACTCATAAAGAAGAAGTTTCCTTTCAGAAACATTTAAAATACACACACTCACAAGTGGACACTTTTTGCCCACTGAAAAAACACAATAAAACTGTTGTGATACAATTGGAATTGATAGATTCCAGGGGGAAAAGCATGGGAACACCAATTAAGGAAGATAGTCACTACTCTGCTGTACACGTAGGTACATGAGTGATTTGATGACACACAAATGGCTGGTTTAATAAAACAGTTTAGAAATAAATGCTTCAAAACACTTTCCAACATTAGTTCTCACTTCATTTCTCTTGCTTCAGGCTTCCCTAACTCCTAAAAGCAGTTCAACAAGACCCCTCCTCCACCTGCAGGCTCTGTCTCGCCCTGTATCTGGGTTCATTTTGACTAAGGTAAGAAATTCCTAAACTAAAAATATGCTACTAAACAACCAATGGATCACTGAAGAAATCAAAGAGGAAATCAAAAAATACCTAGAGACAAATGACAACAAAAACACAGTGATCCAAAACCTATGGGATGCAGCAAAAGCAGTCCTAAGAGGGAATTTATAGCAATACAATCCTACCTCAAGAAACAAGAAAAATCTCCAATAAACAACCTAACCTTACATCTAAAGCAACCAGAGAAAGAAGAACAAACAAAATCCAAAGTTAGTAGAAGGAAAGAAATCATAAAGATCAGAGCAGAAATAAATGAAATAGAAACGAAGGAAACAATACCAAAGATCAATGAAACTAAAAGCTGGTTCTTTGAGAAGATAAGCAAAATTGATAAACCTTTAGCCAAACTCATCAAGAAAAAAAAGGGAGAGGACTCAAATCAATAAAATTAGAAATAAAAAGGGAGAAGTTACAACGGACACCACAGAAATACAAAGGATCAAAAGAGACTACTACAAGGAACTATACACCAATAATGGACAACATAAAAGAAATGGACAAATTCTTAGAAAAGTACAACCTTCCAAGACTGAATACAGGAAGAAATAGAAAATATGAACAGATCTATCACAAGTACTGAAATTGAAACTATGATTAAAAATCTTCCAACAAACCAAAGTCCAGGACCAGATGGCTTCACAGGTAAATTCTATGAAACATTTAGAGAAGAGTTAACAACTATCCTTCTGAAAATCTTCCAAAAAATTGCAGAGGAAGGAACACTCCCAAGCTCATTCTACGAGGCCACCATCACACTGATACCAAAACTGGACAAAGATAATCACAAAAAAAGAAAATTACAGGCCAATATCACTGATGAACAAAGACACAAAAATCCTCAACAGGGACTTCCCTGGTGGTGCAGTGGTTAAGAATCTGCCTGCCAATGCAGGGGACATGAGTTCGAGCTCTGATCCAGGAAGATCTCTCATGCTGTAGAGCAACTAAGCCTGTGTGCCACAACAACTGAGCCTGTGCTCTAGAGCCCACAAGCCACAACTACTGAGCCTGCGTGCCACAACTACTAAAGCCCATGTGCCTAGAGCCCATGCTCTGCAACAAGAGAAGCCACCACAATGAGAAGCCTGTGCACCATAACAAAGAGTAGCCCCGGCTCACCACAATCAGAGAAAGCCACGCACAGCAATGACAACCCAACACAGCCAAAAATAAATAAATTAATTAAATAAATGTTTTAAAAAAGAAAATATAAAAAAATCCTCAACAAAATACTAGCAAACCAAAACCAACAACACATTAAAAGGATCATACACCATGATCAAGTGGGATTTATCCCAGGGATGCAAGGATTCTTCAATACACACAAATCAATGTGATACACCATATTAACAAATTGAAGAATAAAAACCATATGATCATCTCAACAGATGTAGAAAAAGCTTTTGACAAAATTCAACACCCATTTATGATAAAAACTCTCCAGAAAGTGGGCATAGAGGGAACATACCTCAACATAATAAAGGCCATGTATGACAAACCCACAGCAAATATCATTCTCAACAGTGAAAAACTGAAAGCATTTCCTCTAAGATCAGGAACAAGACAAGGATGTCCACTCTCACCACTTTTATTCAACATAGTTTTGGAAGTCCTAACCATGGCCATCAGAGAAGAAAAAGAAATAAAAGGAATACATATTGGAAAAGAAGAAGTAAAACTGTCACTGCTTGCAGATGACATGACACTATACATAGAGAATCCTAAAGATGCCACCAGAAAACTACTAGAGCTAATCAATGAATTTGGTAAAGTTGCAGAATACAAAATTAATACACAGGAATCTCTTGCAACCCTATACATTAACAATGAAAGATCAGAAAGAGAAATTAAGGAAACACTCCCATTTACCATTGCAACAAAAAAAATAAAATACCTAGGAATAAATCTACCTAAGGAGGCAAAAGACCTGTACTCAGAAAACTATAAGACACTAATGAAAGAAATCAAAGACGGCACAAACAGATGGAGAGATATACCATGTTCTTGGATTAGAAGAATCAATATTGTCAAAATTACTATACTAGCCAAAGCAATCTACAGATTCAATGCAATCTCTATCAAATTACCAATGGCATTTTCACAGAACTAGAACAAAAAATTTTATAATTTGTATGGAAACACAAAAGACGCTAAATAACCAAAGCAATCTTGAGAAAGAAAAACAGAGCTGAAAGAATCAGGCTCCCTGACCTCAGACTATACTACAAAGCTACAGTCATCAAAACAGCATGGTACTGGCACAAAAACAGAAATATAGATCAATGGAGCAGGAGAGAAAGCCCAAAGATAAACCCACGCAGGTATGGTCAACTAACCTATGACAAAGGAGGCAAGAATATACAATGGGGAAAAGACAGCCTCTTCAATAATTGGCGCTGGCAAAACTGGACAGCTACACATAAAAGAATGAAAGTAGAACACTCCCTAACACCATACACAAAAATAAACTCAAAATGGATTAAAGACCTAAATATAAGGCCGGATACTATAAAACTCTTAGAGGAAAACATAGGCAGAACACTCTCTGACATAAATTGAAGCAAGATCTTTTTTGATCCACCTCCTAGAGTAATGAAAATAAAAACAAAAATAAGCAAATGGGACCTAATTAACTTAAAAGGTTTTGCACAGCAAAGGAAACTATAAACAAAACGAAAAGACAACCCACAGAATGGGAGAAAATATTCGCAAACAAAGCGATGGACAAGGGATTAATCTCCAAAATATACAAACAGCTCATGCAGCTCAATTAAAAAAAAAAAAAAGAAGCCAATCAAAAAATGGGTGGAAGATATAAACAGACATTTCGCCAAAGAAGACATACAGATGGCCAAAAAGCACATGAAAAGATATTCAACATCACTAATTATTAGAGAAATGCAATTCAAAACTACAATGAGGCATCATCTTACACCGGTCAGAATGGCCATCATCCAAAAATCTAGACACAATAAATTCTGGAGAGGGTGTGGAGAAAAGGGAACCCTCCTACATTGTTGGTGGGAGTGTAAACTGGTACAGCCACTATGGAGAACAGTATGGAGGGTCCTTTAAAAACTAAAAACAGAGCTACCACATGATCCAGCAATCCCACTCCTGGGCATATATCCAGAGAAAACCATAATTTGTAAAGATACATGCACCCAAATGTTCATTGCAGCGCTATTTACAATAGCCAGGACGTGGAACCAACCTAAATGTCCATCAGCAGAGGAATGGATAAAGAAGATGTGGTACATATATACAATGGAATATTATTCAGCCATAAAAAACAAAATAATGTCATTTGCAGTAATATGGATGGTCCTAGAGATTGTTATTCTGAGTGAAGTAAGAGGAAGACAAATATCATATGATATTGCTTATATGTGGAATCTAAAAAAAATGGTACAAATGAACTTATTTACAAAAGAGAAATAGAGTCACAGATGTAGAAAACAAACTTATGGTTACCAGGGGGAAAGGGAGGGAGGGATAAAATGGGAGATTGGGATTGACACATACACACTACTATATATAAAACAGATAACTAATAAGGACCTCCTGTATAGCACAGGGAACTCTACTCAATATTACCTATATGGAAAAGAATCTAAAAATGAGTGGATATATGTATATTTATAGCTGATTCACTTTGCTGTACAGCAGAAACTAATACAACATTGTAAATCAACTATACTCCAATAAAAATTTTTTAATAAATAAATAAAAATAAAATAAAATCCTAAACTGCTTCAGTGCAAACTTAGTACCTCTTATCATTTAGTCATTCACCACATTAAGTAGGGGGAGCACAGGAAGTGAGGAAGGTAAAGGCTGACCAACTGGTTTCCATAAGCTTCACTCCTCCCATGTGATAAACAGGGCTACCAAACCCAAGTTTTTGAGGCTTCCCTTGCCTCTAATGTATCCAGTCAGAAAGAATGACTTCTCATTACCCTTTTTCTATGACTAGCATAGTAAGCCATGAACTTTCAATCTCCCTGAGCAGAAATCACAACCCTAATCGTTACAATTATGGTCTTAAGTCTGGTGGCTATGCCTCCTCTCTTAAAGACACCAATCAACTGCTTCCTATATGTCTGCTCTCTTATAAGGAATTACCAACTCAGTTTCTTACTGATATGCTTGGTATGCCTATGAGGCCCTTGCAACTTTACCTTGAATGCCCTGAACAAGAATCTTTTTATTCAAAGTATAAGTGAATATTTGAGATTACTAGAGATAACTGAATATTTGAACATTATGCCACTGTTCCTCAAACTGTCCCCCACCCTTATATTAGGACAGTCATCCTAGCACCTGTCCTGCCCTAGAAATAAAGTCTATTGTCAGCCCTGGTCCCTCCATCCTATGTTAGCTACCTAGCCAGAATGTCTCACCAACAAGCAGGGTCAGGACTAAGATGAGAGGAGTAAGGTACCTTGGGTGCAAATTTAAGAAAGTGCAAAAAAACTCAGCAATCAAGATAAATAATATTTTAATGTCTTATTTTAAATAATTAAAATTTATGTAAAAAAACTGATGATGAACAAAATATCAAAATTTTAAATTAATACAGTAAATATTACTGATTTTTCTTTTTGCCTCAGGTTCCAGTACAGCACAACATAGTTAATAACTGTCTCTATTTAAAATTTTGATATTTTGTCCACTGTGAATTTTGTGCCTGAAGCAAGTGCATTGCTCACCTCACCCTAGTTTCAACCCTGCCAACAAGTACCAGGATAAAACATATTTTATTTTTAAATGTGATCTTAATGGTAATACTCATGAATAAAAATTGGTTTAGGAAATCTTCTGTAGCTGGAATATAAAACTTGATATACATTAGTATGAAATAAAATTTGTGGAAGTATGACAATTTATTCAAACTCCAAATTTTAAAATTATAAAATATCTTCTTGAACTTTTATTTTCAATAATGGAAGCCTAAATTTTTTAGACGTTGGTATTATTGGCATTTGGGGCCGGACAATTCTTTCTTGCAGGAGTGTATCCTATGTATTGTAGACTGTTTAGAAGCATCACTGGTCTCTACTGACTAGATGTCAGTAGCTCCCCCAACCCCAATTATAAGAGCCAAAAATATCTTCAGATGTTGCCAAATGTCCCTCAAGGGGACAAAATCATCCCCGCTGAGAACTACTAGTTGAGACCATCCCTCCTGCTGAAAATGAAAAATGAAGATTTTTTTTTAAATGCCATCACTTTAAAGCACTGAGCTGACATAATAATGGGGAACTGTCATGCTGAATGCTCAGTGAAATACAGAACCCAATGCTATCTCTCTAATAAGCAGAACATCAAACACCTATGAAGACATCTGCCAACTGGCAAATTTAAGCTTCAATTCTGGAACATCGAAGGCAAAGAGCCCCACCTAAACTGGGGTGGCTAACAGAAAACCCTCGTTTTATTAAGTTGGACCTCAAAGGTAATACCTAGAATGAAACCTGTCTTCCCCATTCCCAACCCCACCCCGACAGTGGGGTGAAGATTGCTTTGGCACTAAGAGGAGCAGGGGAAAAAAGAGAAGGAAAAGAGGGGGGAACCTCTGTTCTCAGATACAAAAGAACATCTATCTCATACCACTCACAAAAATTAACTTGAAATGGGTTAAAACTTAAAATAAGACCTGAAACCATAAACTCTCAGCCTTCCATTACTGAAAATCTTTGGCCATAGGCTGGCCCTTGCGGGGATTAGCTGACCAGGTTCTCATTACCTTGATTGAGTAGGGAACCTCAAACTGTTGGTGAAATGGTCGCAGGTTCTTTAGCAAAAGCAAATGCAAATCTTCCCTATAGGAAAGTAAGTATAGTCTAAGCCTCCAGAACTCTCCAAATAATTTTATGAGGGCAATAAGAAAAATACCCAAGCATACAAGGAAACAAAGCACCATGGTCAAAAGTCTGCATAAATGAAAGACAACTGCAAGAGATCCATTAAGACTCCAAATATTAGAATTATCAGAAACAAATTACAAAACTATGCTTACTACATTAAAAATTAATTAAGAGCATGCTTGAAAATATATGTAGGTACAGGAAATTATAAAAAGCGAAAAAGCAGATTTGAAAAAAAAATCAAATAAAATTTCTAGAAATTAAAAATACAATGGCTAAAATTTAAAATCCAATATTTGCAAATCACATATATCTGATAAGAGGTTAATACCCAAAATATATAAATAACTAATAAAAACCAATAGCAAAAATAATAATAATAACCTGATTTTAAAATAGGCAAAAGATCTGAATAGACATTTTTCCAAAGAAGACATACAAATTGCCAACAGGTGTATGAAAAGGTGTTCAACACCACTAACCATCAGGGAAATGCAAATCAAAACTAAAAAGAGCTATCATGTCACACCTATTAGGGTGGCTATTATCAAAAAGGCAAGAAATAACAAGTGTTGGAAAGGGTGTGGAGAAGAGAGAACCCTTGTACAATGTTGGTTGGAATATAAATGATACAGCTATTATGGGAAAAAGCATGGAGGTTCCTCAAGAAATTAAAAAATAGAACTACCATATGATCCAGCAATCCTACTTCTGGGTGCATAACCAAAAGAAATAAAATCGCTGTCTCAAAGAGATATCTGCACTCCTGTGTTCACTGCAGCATTATTCACAACAGCCAAGATATGGAAATAACTTGTGTCCATCAATGGATGAACAGATAAGGAAAATGTGGTACACACACACACACACACACACACACACACAGGAATATTATTCAGGCAATTTCCTTCCAAAAGGAAGGAAATTCTGTCATTTTCAACAATATGGATGAATCTGGAGGACACTATGCTAAGTGAAATAAATCAGACAGAGAAAGACAAACACTGTAGATCTCACTTATTATATTTAGAATCTAAAAAAGTCAAACACACAGAACCAGAGAGTAGAACAGTGGTTGCCAGGAGTGGGGGTGAGGGAAATGGGGATGTGATGTCCATAGTGTACAAACTTTCAGTTATAATATGAATAATGAGGATCTAATGTACAGCATTATAGTTAAAAATACTGTATTACATACTTGAAATTTGCTAAGAAAGTAGATCTTAAGTGTTCACACTACCAAAAAAAAAAAAAGTGACTGTGAGGTAATGGATGCATTAATTAACTTGATTGTAGTAATCATTTCACAATGTATATGTATATTAAATCATCACGTACACCTTGAAAAAGTAAATTTTTAAAAACTATGATTTGCCATTGAGAAGTTATTGCAATGTAAATTATACTTCAGAAAAGTTTTTAAAAGCTATTGTGTTACAGAAAGGCACACGATCAGACATTAGTGAAGCAAATATTCATAACTAAAATAATGACCACAAATGAGTGGTGATTATATTCTTATACTATGGACTAAATATTTGTGTTCCCCACAAAGTTCATATGTTAAAGTCCTAATCCTAATTTGATGGTATTTAGAGGTAGGACCTTTGGGAGGTAATTAGGTCTTGAGGGTGGAACTTTCATGAATGGAATTAGTGCCCTTGTAAGAAGAAACATGAGAGAGATGATCTCTCTTCCCCACCATGTGGGGAAAATACAGCAAGAAGGAGGCCATCTACAAACCAGGAAGAGGGTCCTCACCAGACACAGAATATGCCAGCACCTTGATCTTGGACTTTCCAACCTTCAGAATTGTGGGAGATAAGTGTTTGTTGTTTAAGCCACCCAGTTTATGGTATTTTGTTATAGCAGTCTGAATCGATTTGGACACCTTGCAAAGCAACAACTAATTACTTAGAGAACCTAAGAAAGAAAGATACAAGTATATGAAATTGTGATACGCTTTCTTACAGAGATACATGTAAAAGACTATACGTCAAGCAACGCAATTGTGGAGATGTTTGCCAAATCCTTTGAGAAAATGATAAATTTCTAATGGGTCAATATGACCAATTCATTAATTAAATAATATTATTAAGGTATTAGTAGTAATTTTTTCTCTTTTAGTGGTACCTGAATGGTATATCTTAAAATTGATGGTACTTTAGATTCAATAAAAAAAGATATTTGAATAGATCAACAAAATTTTCCAGAACTAATGAAAGACACCAATTCACATATACAAGAAGCCAAAATTGCCCAAGCAGTATAAATAAAAGGAAATCCACACTTAAACACATCATCATGAAACCATTTAAAACCAAAAGGAAAGAGAAAGACCTTAAAAGCAATCAGGTGCAGCAGAGGGAGGGACAGAGAAAGATTACCTTCAAAAGAAGGTCAAGATACCACGTTTGTGGAGTGGAAAGTTCAAAACTGTTAAGATGGCAATTTCCCCCAGATTGATTCATACATCAATCACTACCAGAATTTCAGCAGCCTTTTGGCAGATATTGGCAAGATGATCCTAAAATGTATTTAGAATTGCAAATTATACAGAATTGCAAAATTTATAGAGAATTTATATAGAATGCCAAAACAATTTTGAAAAAGACAAACAAAGCTGGGTAACATATACTTCCCAATTTCAAAACTTAATATAAAGCTACTTCAGTAGTTATCAACACAATGTAGTACTGGCACAAGGACGGACATGTAGATCACTAGAAAAGGAACTAATTTTCAGCAAAGGTGCAAAGGAAATTCACTGACGGAAAAGACAGCCTTTTTAATTAATGGTACTAGGAAAACTGGATATCCATATGCCAAAAGATAAAGTTATACCTTTATTTCACACTATACATAAAAAATAACACAAAACAGATCACACATTTAAATGTTAGAGTCAAATCAAACTTTCAAAAGAAAACATAGGTGATTATCTTCAAGACCTTAGGTTAGGCAAAAATTTCTTAGATATGACACCAAAAACATGGTTCATTTTTAAAAATCTGATAAATCAGACCTCATCAAAATTCAAATCTTTTATACTTCAAAAGATATTACTATGAAAATTCAAAGACAAGCAACAGACTGGGAGAAAATATTTGGGAAACATACATCTTATAAAGGATTTGTGTACAAAATATTCAAAGAACTCTTTGTATACAAGAAGACAACACAATCAAAAATTGGGTAAAATTTTTCACAAAGCATTTCACCAAAGAAGATATATGAGTGGCTAATAAGCACACAAAAAGGTATTCAGTATCATTAGTTTAGTAAAATGCAAATTAAAACCACAATGAGAAGCAATTTCACACCCACTAGAACGGCTATAATATTTTTTTTTTTAAAACCAGATTAACAGCAAATGTTGGCAAGGATGTGGAAAAACAAGAGTCTTCATACTTTGCTGGTGGGAATATAAAATGATGCAACCACTTTGGACAGTTTGGCAGTCTCATAAAAAGTTAAAAATAAATGTTCCAAATGACTGAACAATTTTACTTTTGGGTATCTACCCAAGAGGAATTAAAACATATATTTACACAAAGACTTACACATGGATTCTCTTAGCAGCATTACTCATATTCATAGTTGAAAACCATATAAACCTAAATATCCATCAACTGATGAATGGACAGACATGACGTAGTATATGCATACAGTGGAATACTACTCATCAATAAAAAGAACAAATTAGTAACACATGCTTTGACATATATGAACCTCAAAAATATTATTCTAGGCAGGAAGGGTTGGGGGGAGGGATAGATTGGGAGTTTGGGATTGACACGTACACACTGCTATATTTAAAATACATAACTGGGCTTCCTTGGTGGCACAGTGGTTAAGAATCTGCCTGCCAATGCAGGAGACACTGGTTCGAGCCCTGGTCCAGGAAGATCCCACATGCCGCGGAGCAACTAAGCCCATGTGCCACAACTACTGAGCCTGCACTCTAGAGCCCACGAGCCACAACTACCTAGAGCCCGTGCTCTGCAACAAGAGAAGCCACTGCAATGGGAAGCCCACGCACCACAATGAAGAGTAGCCCCCGCTCACCGCAACTAGAGAAAGCCCGTGAGCAGCAACAAAGACCCAATGCAGCCAAAAATAAATAAATAAAATAAAAATTAAATTAATTAATTAATTAATTAAAATACATAACCAACAATGACCTACTGTATAGCATAAGGAACTCTGCTCAGTATTCTGTAATAAGCTAAATGGGAAAAGAATTTGAAAAAAGAATACATACATGTATATGTATAACTGAATTACTTTGCTGTACACCTGAAACTAACACAACACTGTTAATCAACTATACTCGAATATTAAATGAAAAGTTTAAAAATAAAAATAAAAATAGAAATAAAAATAAAAAATAAAATAAAAAATAAATTAAAATGTTAATATTAAACAGTAACATTACACGAGTGAAACACAATAAAGCATCCTAATGAAATTATTATCATATTTAGTAGTATTCTCATGCTTATGCATATCTTAGTATTTCAGAAGCCTCCATAATTTTCATAAATGATTGAAGATAGTAGATGCTTACTGAGTACACCAAAGAGGTTAGACATCAAACACTTTCAGTGTGAAAAAATATATATGTTATTCTAAGTCAAAGAATACTAGCACAAAAGACCACATATTGTATGATTTGATTTATATGAAATTTCCAAGAAAGGAAAATCTACAGAGAAAAAAAATAGATCAGTATTGTCTGGAGTAAAGGAGAAGGGATAGAAGTTACCAAAGGGGAAAAGTGGGGGAGATAAATTAGGAGTTTGGGATTAACAGATACACACTACTATATATAAAATAAATAAACAACAAGGACCTACTACATAGCACAGGGAAATATATTCAATATCTTGTAATAACGTACAATAGAAAAGAATCTGGAAAAGAATATATATATACATATACATATACAACTGAATCACTTTGCTGTACACCTGAAACTAACACAACACTGTAAAGCAACTATACTTCAATTCAGAAAAAAGGAGAGGGGATGGAGATTAACAGTTAATGAACATATGGAATCTTATTTGGGTGACAGGAATGCCCCAAAACTGATCAATGGTGATGGCTGCACAACTTACTAAATGTACTAAAAAAATCTTTGAATATATACTTGAAATGGGTGAATTAAATTAATATGCAAAATTATATGACATACCCCAAAGCTATATATACACACACATATATGAATATACATACATATGTACATACATGAAAGTCAGACTGGTAACTGGCATCACAAAAACAGTGAAAACCAGAAAACAATGGAATGAGATCTTAAACACAAGGACAAACAAAACTGCCATCCCTGAATTTTATACCCAGCGAAATATGTTTAAAGAATGAACACAAAATAGAGACTTCTTCAGAGCAATGAAAATGGAGTGTGTCATCAGCAGATACTCTCTAGAAGAAATGCTAAAGATAAACTACAGGTAGCAGCAATGAGCTCCCAGATAAAAGACCTAACATGCAAGAAAGAACCAAGAGCAAATAAAGTGACAAATACGTGAGTATATATACATAAATATCAAGTATAAAAATTCATAGTAATAAAGTCTCGTGGGGTTAAAAATAAACATAACACAACAATGTTCAGGAGAGGGGGATTGGGGATAAAGTATTCTAAAGTCTTTATATTATCCAGAAGGAAGTTGAAGGTAATGATTGACTTGATACTTTGATAATTACATTTATTATAATTTCTAGAGTAACCAATAAATGAATAGAAACAGAATGTATAACCTCTATATTATTAGAGGGAAAATGGAATCATAAAAAAATTTTCAATTGTATTAGTCAGTGTTACCCAGAGAAACAGAACCAAAACCAAAAGGGTGGTGTGTGTGTGTGTGTGTGTGTGTGTGTGTGTGTGTGTGTGTGTGTAGAGAGAGAGAGAAATATTTATTATGAGAAATTGGCCAATGCAATTTTGGAGGCTGACAAGTCCCAAGATCTGCAGTCAGCAATCAGCAGACTCAGGAGAGCTGATGGTATAGTTCCAGTCCAAGTCCAAAGGCCTAAGAACCAGGAGAGCCAATAGTATGGTCTTAGTCTGAAAGCCAGTAGGCTCGGGGCCCAGGAAGATGTTTCAGGTTGAGTCTGAGGGTGGGGGAAAAAAAAAAACAAAAAAACTGATGTCCCAGCTCAAAGGCAATAAGGCAACAGGAATTCCTTCTTACTCATCTTTTTGTTCTATTCAGATCTTCAAGAGATTGGATGAGGCTCACCCATATTGGGAAGGGCAATCTGCTTTACTCAATCTACCAATTCAAATGTTAATCTCATTCAGAAATACTCTCATGGACACACCACAATGTTTGATGAACTATCTGGGCACACTGTGGCCTAGTCAAGTTGACACATAAAATTAATCATCACATCAATCCAAAAGAAAGTAAAAAGGGAGAGAAAAACAGAAAAACCATGTCAAATGGAAAGTGAAAAATAGGACAGCAAAGTCTACCACATCAGTAAATGCATTAAATGTAACCAAATTTAAACTCTGCTTGGAATCAACTAGACGTCTGAGAGAAGGGTATATGAATTCAATCTACACATTCACTAACATCTACTATGTGTTATGTATTGTTTTAAGCACATGGACACATCAGTGAAAAAAACAAAGCAATCTGATTACAAAATAATAAATAAATGTTCTGTATTCATTTTCATCTATCTATAATCCATACCTCCCTTCTTTAAAAGACTGTGTGGATTTATAATTTAAAACATTTTATACAACAGGTTAATTTAAAACTAAAGATAAAGGACAGCTCAGTAATTAAATGAACAAATGTAGAACATGGTTACACAAGGAACCACAGATGAGGAAATTACTAAAAGCGAGTAGTATTAATATTAAATTTGGGACTTCCCTGGTGGTGCAGTGGTTAAGAATCCGCCTGCCAAAGGGGACACGGGTTCGAGCCCTGGTCCGGGAAGATCCCACATGCCACAGAGCAACTAAGCCCGTGTGCCACAACAACTGAGCCTGCGCTCTAGAGCCCGTGAGCTATAACTACTGAGCCTGCATGCCACAACTACTGAAGCCCACGTGCCTAGAGCCCATGCTCTGCAACAAGAGAAGCCACCACAATGAGAAGCCCTTGCACTGCAACGAAGAGTAGCCCCCGCTCACCACAACTAGAGAAAGCCTGGGTGCAGCAACGAAGACCCAACACAGCCAAAACTAAATAAATGAATAAATAAATTTATTAAAAAATGTTAAACTTGAGCTTATAGGCAGCCAAGGCAAAAAGGGAAATAGCACATTTTAGTCATTTGCCAAAAGTTGTATATTCAGTAGAAGACAGAAACTTTTATTTAGCCCTAAATTATAATGAAAACTAACAGGGATCCTTATAGTCTGAGAAATATATAATTATATAGGCTGTTCCAAGAGATCCAGTAGCCAACCTAAGAAGATTCATACAAAGACAAGTTGGGTAGGATAGGGAAAAAAACATGGGCTTCAGATCCAGACAGAACTGAGTCTCAGCCATGTTCCATCACCTACAGGTTGTATAACCATGGGCACGTTATTTAACCTCTCTGAACATCGATTTCCTCATCTCTAAAACAGAGCTACAAATGAAGGAATTAGACATTTTATAAAGTATCTAGCATATAATAGTTCTCAGTTTTAAAAGAGTTTTTATTATGATTTTTACAGCACATAATAAATAAACATAAGGGCAATGTAAATTGATACAGAGAGAAGTTTCTACTTACAGATTAAAGGGCATGGTGCTTTAAAAACAGTCAGTTCCACAGTACCAATGAACTAAAATATGAAAATTTTCCAAAATTGTTCTTAGAAATCTCTAAAGAACAATATGGAAGTAATACAAATAATCAAAGGGAAAGCTGACTATTTTACACATTGAGATATCATAAGGTTTGTGTATGTAAATTTACATAAGTCAGAGGAAAACTGGGCTTCTGTCAAGTAGATTCGTTTTTGTTAACAACCACTTTTTGCCTTTTTCCTAAGCATCAACATTAATCAGTAAACTACGTGAAAGTAGAGTCCATTCATGGTCTTGCATGCCATTCTTTCCCAGTATAGGCACATACAGAGCAGTCAATTAATATTTGTTAGTGAACATATGGATATCAGCTATTATCTCTGGAAATGATAGTTTTCATTTCAAGAAAGTTGCCTAACATGTTCTGTGGTGATAGTTTGACCCTAGGCATTTCTGTGACTTGTGACATAAACAATTTTTTTAATGACCAACTCTAATGGCTAATTCTATGTGTCAACTTGGCTATGCTATCATATCCAGTTATTTAATCAAACACTTGTTAGCGTTACTGTGTTAGGCATTATCTGTAGATATAGTTACCATCTACAGTCAGCTGACTTTAGGTAACAGAATTACCCTCAATAACTTGGGTGGGCCTCATCCCATGAGCTGAAGGCCTTAAGAGCAAAGTCCCAGACAAGAAATTCTGCCTCCAGACTGCAGCGTTATCTTCTGCCTAAGTTTACAGCCCGCCAGCCTGCCCTACCAGATTTAGACGCGCCAAGTCCCCACGATCATGCGAGCCACTCTCTTAAAATAAATCATAAATGCATGTGTGTATATGTATACGCTATATATATCTTATTGGTTCTGTTTCTCTGGAGAATCCTAACTAATACACCAACTAAAGTGAACAATTTGTTTTGAGGCTTTAAAGCAGAGGTCCCCAACCTCCAGGCCACGGACCGCTACCAGTCCGCGGCCTGTTAGGAACTGGGCCACACAGCAGGAGGTGAGCAGCCAGTGAGCGAGAAAAGCTTCATCTGAGGCTCCCCATCTCTCGCATTACCGCTCGAACCATCCCCTTCCCCCACCCCCGGGTCCATGCAAAAATTGTCCTCCACGAAACTGGTCCCTGGTGCCAAAAAGGTTGGGGACTGCTGCTTTAAAGTACAAAGTTGACATCAAAAGTAGAATACACCAAAAATAATATTATATGTTGCTTCAACCTTTAGTTTTAACTAAAACAAAATGCCTTTTTTCTGTTCTTCTTTGATATCAATCCTAAATTACTGATTCCAGCCAGCATCTATCACCTTCAAAATTCAAGTCCCTTGAATTTTTTTGCATAATAACATACAGACTTCTCAGGATCAAAACCATGTATCATTTTTTAACCATATATCATTAAATCCAACTAAAAAGAGATTCTTTTTTAAGTCTTTATTGAATTTGTTACAATATTGCTTCTGTTTTTTAAGTTTTGGTTTTTTGGCCACGAGGCATACGGGATCTTAGCTCCCCAGCCAGGGATTGAACCCTCACTCCCTGCATTGGAAGGCAAAGTCTTAATCAGGGAAGTCCAAAAGGAGGTTCTTAAAGAATTCTTTTAAAGATTATCCATAACATCAATAGCATACAGGCCTAAAATCATACAGCATGCACTTATACCATATTAGTGTTCACGTAATAAAAAGTAAGATATCATAATTGTGTACTCCACACCTATTAATCTGTAGTTCCACCCTTTAGCATATACCTAAACAAGAGAAATAAAGATCTTATCAAATCCATGCCAAGGAAGGATTTAACCAAAAATACTCAAAAGGGCCATAAATTTTAATATATCGGATGCTACTTAAAAATTCACTTTATATTACCAGGATAGAAACTGCCACTTTCATTGTACAAAACTAGAATAGGGATACCAATGTAATGTTGATATTGAGAAATGCAATATATATTTACATAATATGAGATGCTTGGACCATGTTACAAAAATGCAAATTTTATTTTCTTGTACATTTAGTGAGAAAAGGGAGAGAATAAATGTCAAGGGTTAAAGTGTAAACTCTGGAACACAAGCCTTTGGCAGATTTTATTTATATTGGACATTCTGACCCCTTTAAACATTTACCTAGAAATGCAAATACCAGAAATTTATTCTTGAATATTTTACTTCAGTTTTCCTATAATCTCCAGATACTTCCATCCCCTCTCACAATGACTATACTAATGCTAAATTGTTCAAGGCAATCAATTAATGGAAGCAATCAGGTTGTACATCACAAAATGGAGACAATCTAGAAATCTATTTTATTAAGTCAACATAAACAAATGGTCAAAATAATTCAGTCCATTTCTGTGGCTTAAAAAAATATTTTTGTCTCCTCCTTTCCATCCCAGTCTTCTTCTATTCCCAAGTCTTATGGCCAGGCCACAGCAACAAAAGCCCATTTTACTATATATTGCTTACCTCAATATACCTAAAGAAGTACAATAAATGTTTCTAGATTCCAAATGTACAGCTATGTCACAGAGGTAAAGAGCACTGAGCCAGGCTGGAAAATTGACAGTATTTTACGGCCCCACTTTAGTTTATGGTCATTTCACAAAATCTACCAAAGGCATAAAAGACTTTATGTTTTTTTTTCTATAATTAGTAAACTGATCCTTTGTCTCTCCAATTCTAATTCCTTAATTCCAAACTAGAATGGTTTATATTGTTAAAAACATCTTTGGAGAATTAATCTTTTGGTCATAATTTTTAAATGAATATAATAACTGATTAAATATATAATTCATTGCCTAATCAGGAATAAAATTTTAATCCCATAAAAGATTTTAATAGCAATTTTAACTACTAGGCACATAATTAATGGTGTTAGGGGATAAAAATGAAATTTCAAGGTGACTAAAGCATAAATTCAAGAACTTTAGACAATTCTAGAGATAACACAACATTAAAATTAAAAGCTTATAGCTGTGTTTATAAAATGATGTGTAATTATAAGTTACTATTCCACCTTTTCATATAAAATAATATAGTAGAAGAATTTTATTCAGAAAAAAGTTTTGTAAAACATTTTTAAGGACAATGAAACAGCAATAAAACAATTTCTGGTTCTAATACAAATAAATCTTATTCATAAAAGAAAGTAAGTTAAAAGGTATTGGAACTCTGAGATATTAATTACTGTGCTTTTACACAGAGGGAAATTATGGCAGTACAATTCTATGATCCTTATATATGCAAAGTTTCCATTAACTGATGATTTTGCATTTATAAGTAACACAGAATTACTTTATCATACACAATATTTTTATTAGTAAGAGGATCTCATAATAATACTGTTAAACAATTGGGCTCTACATTCTCAAGCCTCAGAATTTTCAATGAAGGGACCTCACTTTTACTACGGCAATGAATGAATTTTGTGCAAAATTCTCAAATTTTGAATAAATCACATTATGGAGCACCCATTTATTTTCAATTGCTTTGGTGGATGGGATCAAAGAAAATGCAGTTATACTACAGGAATTTTCTGCCATTCAACTGTCAGTGTAGTTATGCATGAAGAACTCTTAATAAGTCAAAAGAGAATAAAATTCATTTGAAAGCAGAATTGACCCCCTTGATTTGGTTTTACGAATGGAAAGATTCAAGATTCAGGTCACTATGGATCCTTTTCTCTACTCAAAAAGAGACCCTCTCTATCAATAAGCATTAAAATGCTTCACATTTTAAAGTTTGCAACATCATGGCTTCATTATGAATTAGGTATTTAGGGGAAAATGCATTTCCTACAAAGGAAAATGTTAAAAATGTACCATTCCTCCAACATGCATTTTTCAAATACTAAGAAAGAAATGTAACTGTTTTTGCAACCTAGGCTCGGGCAACTGCCCAAGCAGCCTATAGGACTGATATCAATAGGAGTTTTACGCCTGATGGAAAATCATTCTAAAGATTTTTTTTAACTGAAAAATAACGTCACCACTGTGATTTCCACCCTGGGAAACTAAAGCGGGAATTACATTGTGTTGTTAAAATGTTAGCAACATTTCATTTTTTGAAAACGCAATTTAGTTTTCCTGAAATAAAGAGTTGATTATATCTCTTATTTCTGTTACAAGATTTTGATATATCACAAAGTATGAGTTACAGCATGTGCCAACTATCAACCAGGAAAAATGAACCTGATCCATAATTCACTTTGAGAATGTCTAGTTAGTCAATCAAGTGATTTGTAATCATGAAGGCTGCCAGAAATGGAATGAATAATGAGCCACAGTAAAATCCCTGGATTTTTTTTTAGTATTCTTATTTCATTATGTGACTTTTATTGCCACTTTTGATCACTGTTTCTCAGCAGCACAAATTAAATCACACATATTTACTTAGAAGTTTTTGACTATTAAATAGGCTAAAGGATATACAAGTTGATGACCAGAGTATTTAATGTCTTCCTACGAAATTAAAAGTCTTAGTGTTTATAGTTTCAGCAAAGAAAATTTAATTCCTTCCAACCCCCTCAACACTCGCCTTATTTTATTTAAATTATTTAGTGAATATGCTATTTCAGGACAGCTTATTCTGATTCAGTGTATTTTCTTAAGTTGTTTCTATATAATCTAAAACAAGTAAAATCATTTAAGAGAATTTTGTTACTATCAGAAGCATTAAACTTCCTATTAATATCTTCACTGTATACTATTTCCTCAGTTAAAACTATAACATAAGCTGATGGCCAAAGAACATTTGACCTCTAATATATGTTATTAAATAATATATATTTCTTATTAAATATACATAATATAATATTATTAAGTTATTATAGTATATAAGCATTGAATTATATAATAGATATATACTATATACTACAGTTATTAGTATAATCTTATTAAATATAAAAAATATAAACCAACTTAAAGCTTGGCATATTACTAAAGGGGTAATATGATAAGTTAGTGTTTTTCAAAATGTAAAACTACTAAACTATGTAAGAATTTGTCACTCTGATAATACTGGCCATTATTAGCATTTTAATCAGGATGGCATGACATAAGAATTACACAATTTTAAAGCAAATAGAACTTTAAATGTGATAACAAATAGGCTCATTCTTTGACTTACTTTTCATAATTTTCAAGCAAAATAGTCCTTATACAACTTTAGACTGATTATAACACCAGACCACATGTGGCCTTCCCTAAGGAAAGTAATAACTCCTTAAGTCAAGACTTAAGGACTTATTATTGAAATCTAATATTGAAATCATTATCACTCTTGTGATAATATTAAACGTATATATGTAGTCATCCACTGTATCTCTGGGATAGCAAACCTGCGGCAAGCATTAACAATGGCTACCAGCTGAAAGACCAAATAATCTATGTATTTGAAAATGGGAGAGAACCTTTACAATTACACCGCAGTTATTCTGAAATTTCCTGAAATCAGTAATATATTTTAAAATAAGCATATAATACATGTGATTCTGTTCTAGCCAATATTTATTCAAATAAAAGTCATGAATTGTAAGTTAACTAGCATGTGTTATATAGAAATAAGAATAGAGGCGAGAGAGAGAAACTAATCAAACTACTTTTAGGTATATTTCATAAACGCCAAATTATTACTTCCATTCCTTTTTACTATTAGGTTGACTTTTATGCAATCCTTTAGACATAAGTAATGAAGCATTATGGTTCAACATCCTAATGATGTCTCACAAAACAAAGTTTAAACCAAATTGTTGTTTGATAACACTGAAAACATGAAATAATACTAGCATGATATTTCCTGTATGAAGATGACACTGACTCACCGTCAATAAAGACAAGCTTCAAGTTGTTTTTCCACGGTGGAGATGGACTTCCTGATACAGCCATTCTCTTGCCAAAGCTCCCTGGTGAATAACAGCTTATACCTGAAAGATAAGTGTTACCAGTTGTCACAGAAAATAACAAAATAAAATTGTCAATATAGCAATGAAACCCATGCCTTGGTCCCAACCACTGTGTCCTGATGAACTAAAAATAAAGTCACAATAATATATAAATACTGTATAATACTTACATACAAAATTGTACATGTATTTACTCTGATATATTAATTGTATTCTATATATCACTGACCTAAAAATACAAATAATCACAGCCTGACTTCTATCCCTAGGTAAAAATGTTCTCAGCTGTCTTAACTAAAACAAAAATTGCTTCCGACATGTAAAATCCAAAGTGTATAATGAAAATGCTCAAAACATGAATGCATGCCAACTTTACATCCCTCATCACCAGTAGCAATAACTGAGGAAATTACAGAATATTTTTGTTAATGTTAGCAATATTCTCAATAGCATTAAATGCAGTATGACTACAGCCAAAATTACTTCGACATTTCCCAGAATTCTGAAAAATACTTCTACTTTTTATGAAGAAAAAATAATTTTGTTACTAGCTTCAGTGTTCATTCATGTTAATGCAGAACAGAGGTTTTATAAATAAATACTCCTGATATGGAATTTTATCAGTTGCCAGTTTAATCTCCTTCATAAGAGTTGAGGAGCTAGCTAAACATTGCTGAAGACATAGTTTTTAGTATAAGTAAAATTAATGTTATGTACTTCTTTATTATTTAAGGGAGTAAGAGATTAATATTTGTTAAAAATCATTAAAAAGCAGGACTTCCCTGATGATCCAGTGGTTAAGACTCCGCACTTCCAATGCAGGGGGTGCAGGTTCAATCCCTGGTCAGGGAACTAAGATCCCACAAGCCAGGTGGTGTGGCCAAAAAAAATTTTTTTCAATTTTTTTTAATTAAAAAAACAAGAAAAAAAATTCACTAAGAAGCAGCTAACAACTGGATACAATTCAAACAAAATCACAATGCTAAGTACCTATGATGAGCAAGGCAATCACTATTTTTTTAATTTTTATACCTGGGGATTCTATGACAGGTATAAAAATAACAAGGCATAGTACACAATCTCAAAGAAATCACAATTTCAGTATTATTGAAACATTCCACTTCCATTTCTACATAGTTGCTTACAATAACAAACAGCTAAATTCTACCCCAGATTCTCTGTTAGAACAGGAAGGATGAAGAGGAAGAGCACAGCATCATACCAGAACATGGTAGCTACCACAGGGATGAGGCTCTGGGGCTCCTCTTGCAAAAGGAGATGAGGAAATTTCAAGAGAAATGTTGAGAACATCTGCTACAACCTGCGATGCAGGTCTACTGCCACCTGTAAACAAATAAACTTTGTTCATTTTAAGGCACTATAACAAATGTTTCCAGCCACAATTCTGTTTTAAAGGATCATTCTCCTTATCAACCCTTCATTACATTCCTTATCATCATCCCTCACCAACTCATCAAAATTGGGAATTAGGCTGCCAACTCCCAAAGTTCCTCTTCATATTGGTTTCCCATTTCGACAGTGCCTAGCAGAGCACCTTACCATTTTTAAATGCTTAATAAACGTTTGATAAGTTGAATTGAACTAGTCGTCTTACTCCTTCACCTGTCACTCCCAAAATAATCACTTATTCTACCTACGGATACCATTCCTGGCAGGACAGTATAAGATGAAAAGACAAGATTATTTATTTATTTATTTATTTATTTATATTTCTTTTTGGCTGCATCGTGTATTCATTGCTGCACGCGGGCTTTCTCTAGTTGCGGCGACTGGGGGCTACTCTTCATTGCAGTGCGCAGGCTTCTCACTGCAGAGCACAGGCTCTAGGCACGCAGGCTCAGTAGTTGTGGCGCACAGGCTTAGTTGCTCAGCAGCATGTGGGATCTGCCCGGACTAGGGATTGAACCCGTGCCCCCTGCATTGGCAGGCGGATTCTTAACCACTGCGCCACCAGGGAAGTCCAACATTATTTATTAATTCAACAAATGTTTTGCTCAAACACCTACTAGGTACCATACTAAGTTCCATGGATATTAGTGTAAATAACACATGATCCCTGCCTTTAAATAACTCAGTCTAGTAAGAAAGATAAAGATGGAAAATAGCCATTATAGTACTCTGAAATCAGTTTATAACGAGTTTTATAGAAAGTGCTACAGATACTAAAAGGGAGGGAAACTGTCTTAGAATAAAAGCTTTAGAGAGGAAATGTCATGTGAGATGAATACTAAAGAATGAGTAGCTGCTGAACAGAGGGACAAACAAGAGAAAGGGCATTCTTAGCAGAAGGAAGAGGTGAAAAATTATAGGTATGCAAAAGGGTACACAATATATTGAGAACTTCAAGAAGCTTTTGGGAAGGTAGCAGATGAGGGGGAAAAAAGGCATAAGAAAGATCACAGAGATGCCTTATTATGCTAAAAAGCTGGACCTCTGTCCTGACCAAAGGAGGTAAGCCAAGAGCATGACATGATCATTAAAAAGATCTTGGCAGCAGTGCGAAAGATCGGAGGAAAGACAAGACTAGAGGCATGGGACCAAATCACAAGACAAAGCTGACTTGACTTTAATGGTTTACGGAACTATGGTGACCCAATTCACCAATGACCATTAGGTTTGTTACCCAGCGGATCTTGAATTCAGATATAAATTTAGAGAATACTACAGACTCTAATTTATTTTATAAAACCGTTTATGTGATATAACCTCAAGAAAACAGCATAGCAGGAATTTCATAGAAATTGTATCAAGATACCAATATAT
This sequence comes from Balaenoptera ricei, assembly GCF_028023285.1. Taxonomy (NCBI): domain Eukaryota; kingdom Metazoa; phylum Chordata; class Mammalia; order Artiodactyla; family Balaenopteridae; genus Balaenoptera; species Balaenoptera ricei. Next base: position 75,802,877 of record NC_082641.1, read on the forward strand.
TAATAATGACTAGCTCTGGGTATTGGGGTTACAGGTTATATTTTTCTTCTTCTTCCTAATCTATTTGAAATTTTCCACACGTTAGAATTAAAAATAAATTTTAGGGCAATTCCTTGAAACTTAAAAGCTACAACTGGCATTAACCCTAAAGGGTCAGAGCCAGGATTCCTTGACAACATAATTGGCTCCAAAGGCTCCCTTCACCACCACAGCCCACTATACATAAAACACTCATTCCTACATCAGAACCTAAACCCATGCCATTTCTACTTCTGTAACATCCTCTTACCCTGAATGCCTACCTAAATCCCAACTTCATCATACCGCCAGCTATAATGATCTTATACATACATTACCAATAGCTCATTATCTGCCACACACATTGTGACATACAATCATATTATGTATTGAAATCCTTCCTGAATAGTTCTCCAGTTTGTTCTTCCTACGATTTTCTACAAGAATACTAGTGAATAAAAAAAGAGAATGCTAGTGCAAACTCAGTCCTATTCTAAAAGAAATATTCAGACATGACTCATTTATGGATATATGTGCCTATAATTATACCAATGATTTGATAAACTGCAAATTTATGCATATAACCACTACAAAAGAGTTTTCAAATCTATTATCTCAGAAGAAACTGCCTACTATTATGAGTTGCATTGTGTCCCCCTAAAAGATGTTGAAGTCCTAACCCTCAGTACCTATGAATGTGACCTAATTTGGAAATAGGGTCTTTACAGATAATCAAGTTAAAATGAGGTCATTAGGGTGAGTTCTAATCCAATATGACTGATGTCCTTATAAATAGAGGAAATTTGGACACAGAGACAATAATACACACAGGGAGGACACTACATGAAGATGAAGGCAAGGGTCAGGGTTATGCATCTACAAGTCAAAGAACACCAAAGACTGCCAGCACACCAGCACAAGCTATGGAAAGAGGCATGGAATAGATTCTCTTCCTCACAGCCCTCAGAAGAACCAACCCTGCCAACATCTTAATCTTGGACTTCTAGCCTACAGAACTGAGAGACAATAAGTTACTGTTGCTTAAGCTACCCCCATTTGTGGTACTTTGTTACAGCAGCCCTAGCAAAATATACACCCACAAAGGGAAACGATTTTTTTTCCCCTGAAAGTCACTAAAGATGAAAACATTCTGAAGAAAGATTGCCAATCAGAAATAAAATTTCTTGCTACTCATTTTTAAATTTTGTAGCAAAAGTGTTATTTAACAGCTAAACCAACTGAATGCCAAAAAACTCTGAAGGGGGTATGAGTCAACCTTCATCCTATATAGTACCACTTATACATACAGCATCACATAATCAAACATTGGAGAATGACAGCATCCTATAGATACTAGGACATGAGCATAACATGAAATTATACAGATTTTCCTATGTTTTTAAGAGAGTTGCTCTATGCATTTTTATGTACCTGTAAGAATACGACTTGACCCATCATAAAATCAAAAAGTAGTATAATGAGTTACTTAATAAGGAGCAATGAAGTCAGCACAGGTCAGAAATGGGTTCTGGAGTGACAAATACTTCAAATTCTTGTTCTATTACTTATCAGCTATGTGACTTGAGCAAATACTTAACCATGTTTGAGCCTCAAATTCTTCATCAGTAAAATGGGAATAATATATGAAATGTGTTTAGCATATAATGCTAAATAGGGTTGATGATAATAGGGTTTTACTACTTATACAAAAAGTAAAATTCATAAATTAAGGTTTTTTTATACTTCTCTTGGGTAAAACAATTAGGCAAGTTTATGTAAGAACAAATGTCTTGATCATATGTACTGTATTTAAAAATATTGCCTTTGACTAGTTTCTTACTAGAAAATGTAGGACTTTCAGAATTTTAAAACTATTTGTCAAAACTCAAAACACATTTAAACTCATTAATATTGGAATGATACAAATAGGATCTTGGAGACTTTGGGCTGTCACAGACATCTTTGGTGTGTGACTTTCAAAGCTGTACAGTACCAATCCCTAATACCCTCAGATCACTAAGTTCTAGCCAGTCCAGAAAAACTACCTTTACAACTTAGACCGACATCAGGTTAACTCTAATAGTATGGCATAATCCATTATAACCTTCTACCAGGTATTACTGATGTGCTTTCTGCCTCTTTTTAAATATCTTACAAATGTAAAATATACATCCCAAAACTGTAACCAATTGAAAAGGGACTCATTTTGGAATTTGTATACTCCTTTTGAGAAATATTTAAATAATGCAAAACCCAACTGATCACCAAAATTCAAAAGAACCTTGTTATATCATGCAAACACTCTTCATAAGATACAAATTATACCTCCACTGCTCATTGCAATACTTATAAACGGACACTTACACATCTACTTATCAAGAAATAAAAGACAGAATTCCCTGTGGTCCAGTGGTTAGGACTCGGCACTTTCACTGCCGTGGCCCAGGTTCAATCCCTGGTCAGGGAACTAAGATTCCATAGGCCACACAGTGTGGCCAAAAAAAAAAAAAAAAAAGAAAGAAAGAAACTACATAATTAAGGCCAAAAAGACTGCAATTACTATGGAGAAAATGGTGGTATTTTTGTTAACCTTTCCATCTAAAACAGCTATCTACATTGGTCAAATTTGTTAGAAAAATGTATCAACAAAAAAAAAAAAAAAAAAAAAAAAAGAAAATGTATCAACAACTCACTTCTCCGTGTAAGAAAGCCAAATAGTAAATTACTCTTAGTACTCTTAATAAACTTTGGTGAACTGTAAAAACATGTTCAATGCTGTAATGAATTCAATAATATGAGCAGCAAAGCTAACATGGGGTCAAGACCAAACACAGGTATTTTTGTAAATATTTATGAAAACATGTTTTGCCTTCATATTTAGTATATGTCCTAACTGTAACTCAAATAGACTTTGTAATTGAGTTTCTTTAAACAATGAACGTGCTTCTTGCTAAATAAGGAACATAAAGTCCACTTTTCAGAAATCATTATTATGTAATTATTTTTTTATTTACAGAGAGATAACTGGCATATTTAATTTAAACCGAGTATAAAAAAAATTCTTGGATCGTATTTTTTTAAACTTATTTAAAGTTAGCAAATGCCATTTTCTATTTATTCAAGATACTATATTAAGAATAACAGTATTTTTTGAGTTTATTTTTGTGTATGGTGAGAGGGTGTGTTCTAACTTCATTGATTTTACATGCGGCTGTCCATCTTTCCCAACATCACTTGCTGAAGAGACTTTTTCCCATTGTATATTCTTGCCTCCTTTGTCAAAAATTATTGACCATAGGTGTGTGGGTTTATTTCTGGGCTCTCTGTTCTGTTCCATTGATCCATATGTCTGATTTTGTGACAATACCATGCTGTTTTGATTACTGTAGCCTTGTTGTACTGTGTTGTCTGAAGTCTGAGATGGTTATGCCTCCTGCTTTGTTCTTTTTCTTCAGGATTGCTTTGGCAAAATGGTTTAAAGAATTAAACATAAGACATGACACCATAAAACTCCTAGAAGAGAACATAGGCAAAACATTCTCTGACATAAATCGTACCAATGTTTTCTAAGTCAGTCTCCCAAGGAAACAGAAATAAAAACAAAAATAAATAAATGGGATCTAATCAAACTTACAAGCTTTTGCACAGCAAAGGAAACCATAAACAAAATGAAAAGACAACCTACAGAATGGGAGGAAATATTTGCAAATGATGCGACCAACAAGGGCTTAATTTCCAAAATATACGAACAGTTCATACAACTCGACAACAAAAAAACAAACAACCCAATCAAAAAATGGGCAGAAGACCTAAAGAGACATTTCTCCAAAGAAGAAATACAGATGACCAATAGGCACATGAAAAGATGCTCAACATTGCTAGTTATTAAAGAAATGCAAATCAAAACTGCAATGAGGTATCACTTCACAAGAGTTAGAATGGGCATCATCAGAAAATCTACGAACAACAAATGCTGGAGAGGGTGTGAAGAAAAGGGAACCCTCTTGCACTGCTGGTAGGAATGTAAATTGATACAGCCACTATGGAGAACAGTATGGAGGGTCCTTAATAATACAGAACTACCATATGACCCAGCAATCCCACTACATGGCATATACCCAGGGAAAACTATAATTCAAAAAGACACATGCACGAATGGATAAAGAAGATGTGGTACATATATACAATGGAATATTACTCAGCCATAAAAAGGGATGAAATTGGGTCATTTGTAGAGATGTGGATGGACCTAGAGACTGTCATACAGAGTGAAGTAAGTCAGAAAGAGAAAAACAAATATCATATATTAATGCATATATGTGGAATCTAGAAAAATGGTACAGATGAACCAGTGTACAAGGCAAAAATAGAGACCCAAATGTAGAGAACGAATGTATGGACACCAAGGGGGGGGAAGCAGGGGATGGGGGGGATGAATTGGGAGATTGGGATTGACATATATACACTAATATGTATAAAATAGATAACTCATTTTAAAAAAATAAAGATGACCTAAATAGAGAGATATTCCAAAAAAAAAAAAAAAAACAAATGCTGGCGAGGGTGTGGAGAAAAGGGAACCCTCCCACACTGTTGGTGAGAATGTAAGCTGGTGCATCCACTGTGGAAAACAGTATGGAGGTTTCTCAGAAAACTAAAAATAGAATTACCATATGACTCAGCAATCCCACTACTGGCCACATACCCAGACAAAACTATAATTCAAAAAGACACATGTACCCCTATGTTCATAGGAGCACTATTCACAATAGCCAAGACATGGAAACAACCTAAATGTCCTTCAACAGATGTACGGATAAAGAATATGTGGTACACATATACAATGGAATACTAGTCAGCCATAAAAAAGAATGATATAATGCTATTTGCAGCAACATGGATGCAACTAGAGATTATCATACTAAGTGAAGTCAGAAAGAGAAAGACAAATACCATATGATATCACTTACATGTGGAATCTAAACTATGACACAAATGAACCTATCTATGAAACAGAAACAGAATCAAGGATATAGGGAACACGCTGCTGGTTGCCAAGGGGGAGGGGGGTGGTAGAAGGGTGGACTGGGATTTAGGGATTAGCAGATGCAAACTGGTATATATAGAATGGATAAACAACAACATCCTACTGTATAGCTCAGGGAAATATATTCAATATCCCGTGAAAAACCATAATTGAAAAGAATATGAAAAAGAATGTGTATACATGTATAACTGAGTCACTTTGCTGTACAGCAGTAATTAATACAACACTGTAATTCATCTATACTTCAATAAAAAATAAATTAAAAAAAGAATAACATGGTACTAAAACAATGTGGAGATCCCTCAAAAAATTAAGAACTACCATATGACCCAGCTGTTCCTCTTCTGGGTATTTATCTGAAGAACATGAAAACACTATTTCTAAAATATATATGCACCCCTATGCTCATTACAGCATTATTTACAATAGCCAAGATATGGAAGCAACCTAAGTGCCCAATGGTATATGAATGGATAAAAAAGATGTGAGATGTGTGTGTGTGTGTGTGTGTGTGTGTGTGTATAATGAAAATTTACTCAGCCACAAAAAAAGAGTGAAATCCTGCCATTTGCAACAACATGGGTGGTCCTTGATGGTATTATGCTAAGTGAAATAAGTCAGATGGAGAAAGACAAATATCATACTACTTCACTCATATGTAGAATCTAAAAAAAAAAAAAAAAGAACAAACAAAATAAAACAAAAACAAGCTAATAAATACAGAGATCAGATTAGTGGTTACCAGAGGGGAAATGAGTGGGGAGAGGTGGGTAAAATGGATGAAGGGGTCAACTAGACTTGTGGTGGTGATCACTTCGTAGTATATACAAATGTCAAATTATAATGCCATACACTTGAAACTTATATAATAAAAAAGAATACTATAATAACACTTTGGCTGAGCTCAAATTGTAATTCTAAGAATTTTTTCAAAAGGTAAAGAACAGCAACAGAAAACTAAGTATATTTTCTTTTTTCCTTTAAAGTCCTAATATAGTAATATTAATAAAATCACACAAATTCATTATATTAAGAAAATACAATCTGTTAAATCATTGGCAAAAGACAATTACATCCCCAAGGGCAGGGGCTCTGCCTTTATCTACTTCACATGCCTTAAGCATGACAAGAACTTTAAGTGTTAACTATACCTCAAGAACAATAAGCACAACTGTAACATAATTCTCCTAAGAATCAAATAATAGGAAAATCCTAAAGAGCTGGAAATTCAAAACAGGACATGGACAAAATTTTACAACGTGCAAATTCTAACATTAGTAGAAGAAAATTCTATCCCTTGTAAGCCACAGACAAATTCCAAGGTCACAGCCCGAAAGTGTATATTGGCTGTGTCAGTAGAAAATATACAGCCAACGCTGGTTTTAAAATAATCTCAACTTGGCCTAAAGTGAAGTCTTTCTCTTTCTGACTTACTTCACTTAGTATGATAATCTCTATGTCCAATCATGTTGCTGCAAATGTCATCATTCTTTTTTATGGCTAATACCATACGATATCACTTATATGTGGAATCTAAAATATGATACAAACGAACTTATTTACAAAACAGAAACAGAGTCACAGACATAGAAAACAAATTTATGGTTACCAAAGGGGAAATGGGGTGGGGGAGGGATAAACTAGGAGTTTGGGATTAGCAGATACAAATTACTATATATAAAATAAACAACAAAGTACTACTGTAAAGCACAGGGAACTATATTCAATATCCTGTAATAATCCATAATGGAAAAGAATATGAAAAAGAATATATATATGTATAACTGAATTACTTTGTTGTACACCAGAAACTAACACAACATTGTAAATCAACTATACTTCAATAAAAAATTTTTTTAATAAATAAGTAAAGTGAAGTCATTAAGAACTGAGTAGAAACAGTGCAGACATCAAAGGACCTATAATCCTGGTAGTATATATGGCCAAAAGAAAATTATCTTTTTACCATATCTGGTCGTTGTTTCTGCAAACAGCACACTACCTTTCTACAAGAGCTATTATAACTAAGTGAGGTAACATATGTGGTCTATATATAGACTATACATTCTTGTGTCTCACTGGGATCTCTCTGATTTAAGCATTGTTGATTTGGTGGTTAAAATTCTGTAAACTCACTACCATCATCAAGATTCATATTGTGGTCAGGAAGAAAACAGGTTAGTCAGGGGCTAGTTTCCTTTACCTACACCTTTTCTCTTGAGTTTCACCTACCTGCTAGAGCAATATGGGGAAATTTAACCAGTGTAAAAATTCCTTATATTACACACTACAGATGTTCACCAGAACTTTCAACCAGACAAGAACTGCCTTTTGAAATACTTACACACACATATACATATATACCACAGCTTTCTCTCCAGACAGAAATGCTACAGAAATGAAAGAAATCATATTCAGTGAGTGTAAGCAATGGCTAAATAAAAGGGGTACTGGTGTCTGATTACATTGGGTCTCTCCTCCCCAATCTAATATGCTAGGGGAAATTTCCTACTAGAAGCTGCTGAACACATAAGCTAATTGATCTAAAATCAATCAATTAGATTGAGAAAAAAATGTGTTATCTGGTTTATTGTTAAAACACAACTACCTTGAGAATATTTATAGCATTGACAAAGCTACTATTAGTAGCTTCACAGGCCCTAAAAAGAGTAACTACTATTACAAGTTTCCAAGTACGTATTTACAGAAGGAAGCAAACAATTGATTAAATCAACTTTTTTGGTCTAGAAGCAACAGATTTGGGGCAAAATGGTTTTACAATAGGACACATAACTCCACTTCTAGTTATACTGCTACTTTTTCATACGAGAGGCATGGCACTGTCTGTGTGAATATTATGACTCAAGCTTACTCATCTTAACTAAGCATGAATTAAATTTGTTAGAGTAAAAACCTGAAAGAGAACGAACATGCATGTAATTCTAAGTTGCCATTTTTAGAATGGGGTTTTGCTCCAAAGGGATTTTAAAAACATGTTTCCACATTATTCTATTTGCACTACTTTCACTTTAGTGCTCTGGTAAGTTGGCTGCTAAATAGAAACAAGAAACAAACTCATTTTCAAAAAGAAAGTCATTTGTGATTTGACCATAGCATAAGCTACATAAAAAAGGAAGAAGTAATTTGTTAAAGACCTGACTGCCAAAAGATTTTGAAATTTAGATACACGTACATGTAAAGAGACACTTACGTTTGTGCCCCTCCCTATTTTCCTGGTCCAGTTACCATGAAAAGATCAGAAAATTAACTGTAGGGTAAGGAGCCTATCGAAAGTCTCATTATATCCAAACTGTCATTCTTTCCAGGAAAGTCTGGAAAATATAGAAGGGAATCACAGGCACTGCAGGACACACGGTCTTCTCACTCTATAAGTAGCTTCCAGGCTGATATGACTTCAATGTTCTTCCCCACAAAAAAGATATTCTAAGAGAAAAATACCTTTCCTGCATGCACAATCTCAAAATCATACATGCCTGTGGATCGTCTTTAATCACAGGCTAGAGCAGCGGTCAGTGAGCCAGTACCCAAAGATGACAGACAATGTGGACTGAAGAAAAGAGTGTTTGAATGGAAGCAGAAAGAACTGAATTTTATTCCCAGCTCTGTGATTTACCTACATGGTCTTGGGCAAGTTAGTTAACCACTCTGGGCCTCTGTCTTTTGTTTGTTTTATTGTTTCATATGGAAAACAAGAGGTACTCAAAAAACTTTTTTAAATTATGGCTAGAAAAATATCAGAGAACACATAGAACTATCCCCAACTTCACAGATGAGGACAGTAAAGCAGAGAAGTATACCCAGTCACAGGCGATTAGATTAAAAGGGTTCTAACAGCTGTTGCAGCTCCAACATTTTAAAATTTGTTTAAAATGACAAGTCACTTATGTCAAATTTTTAAACCACGTAAAAAAAGTACATAAAAGGCAAAAGGGTTGATAATTATCAAATTTAGGATGATGATCATCTCTTCAAGAAGCCATAAGGGAATATAATCAGGAAGAGCTTCAATTGTTCTGGTAACATTTTATTTCTCAAATTGAGTTTGGAGTACATGGGTGCTTGTTTCTCTTTATATACCATGTTTTGTCTGGAATATTTCCTAATCATTTCTTAAGTAACCACCAAAACATCTTTAACCAAAGTCTGAGTGAAATAAATGAAAACATTTCTCTGGAATTTTAAAGGTCCGTGGAAATAGTGTGTGGTTTCAAACATTCTCCTGTTGAGCTTAAGAGGTAAATATCACTATGTCCCCTAATATAAGGAAAAAAGGGTAAAACAGGCTGTAAGTATATATATATAACTATTTGCTAATCTAATCTCCGGCTTAGTAAAACATTAAAAATACACAAATCGCACAAAACACAAAATGAACTATATTTTTAATAGCATGATTAACCCATTTAAGAATACTGAGAGAAATACCCAATAATTTGTACTCTAAACATATGCCTAAGATTAATATATTTGAGTCTCACCTGAGAGCCAAGTGTTTAATCATCACAGTTCTTTGTTTATTTGTTTTCAATGAGACAAACAGGAACTGCAGTGGTTTACCAAAAGTAAGCAAAGGCCTTTCTAAACCTCTACATGGAACCTACCTGTAAAAACTAAGTGTCTCTGAAATCTCTGAAATTTTCCAACAAGAAAGTATAGGTCATTCAGCGAAATATATTTACTGTATTCTACCATAATAGCTACTTAACTGTTATCATTATGATGCAGATATATAATGGAAACAGATGTTCCTTTTTCCTTTCACCAAAGCACAGGAAAAGCATAAACTTGCTGATACTGCATGGAGTACTACCATAGCACAATAGAGGAAAAAAGACATTAGCACACGACAATATTAGTTTTTACTACACAACTAATTGCATAAAAAGTAGAACTTGAGATCATTAAATCAATATAATTTTCAGCACTACAGAAGGGAAACAAATAGATTTATATAGCCAGCCTATTTCACATCTGCGGTTGGGAAAATACTTCTGAGAGACTAAGTATATGCAAAATGTTACCACTGCTTTCAGAGCACAAGGAAAAGAGTGTTGTTCTGTTTTCTTTCCTCGTGTATCATGCATTAGAATGCTGCCTCTACAGAGAACAGTTTTTAAACAGTATAAGATGGAAGAACCTTTCTGAAAAACAATTTGGCAGTTCATATCAAGACTCTTAAAAAACAGTCTATAGCCTCAATCCAAGTAATTTCTTTTCTAATAATATATTAAGGAAATTAACCAGAGGGATGATAAAAGATTTATTTTAAATGCTATTCTCCATAACTTTATTTATAATAATGGAAAATTAGAAACCTAACTCTCTAACAGTAGAACAACGATTAATTAAATCATATATGTTAAAACAGTATACAGAGATATAAATGACTTTAATGATAATTTTAATTATATAGGAAAATTTTCATTGTATAATGCCAACTGAAGAAAAGCAGGACACAGTTTATATCTTTGGGGTGTGTGTGTGTATGTGTGTGTGTGTGTGTATACACACACACATATATATATAAAATGTTTGGAGGAAAAAGTCTTAGAAAAACACACAAAATATCATATCTAACTTTTGCAAATTCTCTATTATGAGTAGATACTTTCTTAATCAGAAAAAGATACTTTTTCTTTAAACAGTTAAACAATTCTATTTCCATGCTCTAATACTCTCTGTCCTTGTCCAAAGTGTCTAAAAATTCTTTGGGTCAAATACTCTTATAAATATTTAATGGACTTAAAAGTTATGTTGACATGCTATTTGATCCTAAAATCTGGCATAGAAAGAAAAATATCTGTCACTCACATAGACATCACATTTTTTCCTGAGTTAAATATTCTTTTCCTTACAAGTTAGAGAAAACTTTTATGGGACAAACATTACAAATGCTTACTTAAGAGCTATTAATATGAGTTTTAAGTCACAAAGTCAGGCAATTTTTCAATTAAAAATATTTCTAAAGCATATTAAGTAGCCTATTAATTGCTCTCCCAATATGTGAATAAAAAGTTTGCCATAGCTTTTGTAGGATTCCTAGTTTCATGATTCTATTTTTAGGTGAAGGAGCTGATTTGTCTTAGGCTATTACTGTCTATTACTTCTAGAAGTCTTGCAGAAAGGTGGGAAGCAGCAAATTCTGGCAATCTGCCTAAAGAGAAATCAATGAAACAAATTAATCCTTCGCAGGCTGCAATGACACAGTAATCCATCATTCAGAGCTGCTTTTATATACCAAATCAGAGAGCAGAGGAAAGAGCCCTGGGGGACATCACAGACAACAACTTACACCAACACTGGGAAAATACTGAGGAATCAGTTTATTTAAAGAGGATAGATTTCAGTTGATTGCCTATTTCATCAAATAAAGATTGTTTTCTTTCACAGTGTGGTGAACCCAAAGCCTGATGACTGTATCTTCAGAATTCAGTACCATATATGCTGGCTGACGTCAATAGGGGATGGGATGAATGTTTTAAAATAATTAGCATCATTAATCAGTATGAACAAATATCTGGCTAGAGTAATATTACTTTTTCCGTTAAATTTCTAGGTGTTAAACACATTCTCTGTTTTCAGTAGGGACTAACTGTAAATTCACCTACTAATCTACAACTTAACTGCCAATTCCTCGTAAACCACATTTGAGGTATAAGATATGTATAACTTCCTAAGTACTGTGTTAAGTTCAAAGACATGAAAACTTTAATTCCATCTCTCATGGTATAAATTCCAACAAGCCAACCAGATTATAAATAAATAACTTGTTTTATCATGATAAATAGCTCTCTGGCTCATAATAGACAATGAAAGATAAATTTAAATGTGGGGTTTTTTTTTAAATAAACTTATAATCAATGTACAGCAATACATTTACACTGACTATATTTATTTATATACAAAAACATATTCATCTAAATTTATTTGTTCTTATGTAGAAATGTATGCACCTGAGTATATCTTCCTCGAGTAATGTATTCTGAGTGAAAGTATATTCCCTAGATGAAAACTAATGACAAGAACTATAAAGTCACAGTGTATTACTATGGTTAAATGCATGCATCTGTTTCATGGTTAAATGTGAGAAGTTAGTGAAAGAAAAGAATTTTCAAGAAATAAGTAAACAGAAACAAACCTGTCACAATGGTCCCTAAAATATTAAAAGCCCAAAATATTTAATCACAGATCCAAAACAGAAAAAAAAAAAAAAAGGTTAAATAAATACTAACTAGTCAATTTTTGAGTGGCATCTTCGATTCTGAGGTCCATGGCCATATGATTGCAATTCCTAGACCTGCTGATGCATTTTTAATTCAATGCATGGATCTAGTATTTATTGATTTAATAAGGTTAGGGGTATTACATTGTTGCTGCTACTGATGAACTGTCAGCAATTTAATCTAGTGAAATCTAACAGAGGAATATATATTTTAGAGAAGGGGGTGGGTGGGGGGAAGAGAGGGGGAGAGAAAGTGTGAGAGTGAGAGAGGAGGGAGGGGGAGAGAGAGAGAGAGAGAGAGAGAGAGAGAGAGAGAGAGAGAGAGAGAGAGAGGGAGAGAGGGAGGCAATAGCCAGGTAAATGTAATCCCTTCGATACCCTTGACAGTGGCAAGACCAAAGCCCCTTTTCCCTCAGACTGCTTTGGGCTCCAGACACTTATTAAAGATGTTGGCCACCAACTAGTTGAGGTCACAATGAAGAGACTGCAACAAAGTCTTGCAGGAAAACCTTCAGCGTTAGGGAAAGCAATAACTTATCTCCAATATCCACCCTCTGGCCTCTCCTCAAAGGTGCTGAGGTGCATGCATGCACACACGTGCACACACCCCCAAAAAGCTGAGCCCTTACCTTCTCACTTCAGGGTTTAAAGTGGCCCTTCAGCATTGTCCTCTCTCTGGACCCTAACAGTGTCCAGAGCATCATTAGCATGCAAGCGGACAGAAAAGAAAGGAGACAATTCACTTTCTCAAAAGCAGTTCTGCCAAAATACAACCAAAGGAGAGAGGCTTTACAGGGTATGTCAAAAGGTGGAGGTGTTACAGGATCCAGAATCAGAGAAGGGGAGAAGAATCCACCAAAGTTGCTGAAGCAAACACTTAGGGAATATTAGAAAGCTTTTTGCGCTGCTGTGCTACCCTGCTTGTGGGTTTATTTCCCCCACCTGGACACCTGGGAAGCATGCTGTGCTCCAGCTTTTCCCTGACTTTGAAGAAATGGATAATCTAAGGAGCAGTGCTGCTGCTGGGGTCAGTAAAACTATGCTAATTGGTGAACCTAATTGCTTCAAGCAGTCCTGCCTCTAAACAGGGAGAGCACAGTTGATGGAGTCAGTCTGTTCCTAATAAAATGAAGAAGCACTGAATTAAATTCCCAAGGAAGGCACTATAAAAGTTTCCACAGTGTAACCAAATGACTTCACCTATGCTATTACCCCTAAGATGACATCTTTGAAAGAAAGCAGACCCCAGTCAGGCTACATATTCATAAATTGGCTGAGTTTAGGCCAGTGAATCTGGATTGATTTAAAAAGGCTTTTTTATCCTTCCAATCAAATGAAGTCACTGTTAATTAGGTACTTTCTGTTAACAATGTCACTCTTCTCCACGTTACCTGCTCACACTCGCAGCGCCTCTAGTGCAACATCTGGAGCACCAGTTCCCCTGCAATCAGTCCTCACAAGTTTGGCTCGAGGGTGGTGGTATTTCCGTTTCTCAATCCCTGTCTGAAGGAAGATACTATTCAGTGTACCAGTGGCGAGATACATAGCAACTCTGTAAATTGAGAGATTATAAAACAATCTCTGGGAAAACTCTCCAGATACAGTCTTCCAAAAAAATTTTTTTCTTATTGACTACACAGCCGTTTCTAAACTGTGCTGTTCCCGCCTTGTGGACGGAGGTTTTCAAAGCTGCCGAAGGCCACGAAGTTAACTCCCACTGACTTTCCAACTTCTTAAAACCAAGCTCCTCGAACTAGAAGTTAGAGTGTGAGGTTTCCCAGCCTTGCCCCAGGCCTTGCTCCCTACCGCTCTCAACCCAACACCTGAAGAGGACCAGCGGGCCCGAGGCGCGGCGACCTGTCGGGCAGCCCCGGAGGCACCAGGCTCAGAGCGCTCCGGCCAAAGAAAGGAGAGAAGCGTAGTAAGGTAGCCTCGCAAAAGCCGTCTCGCTCGACGGCGGGTCTCCGAACCTTACAAAGTTGGGCGGAGGCCGGCTCACTCCCTCCGGGTCCACTCCGAAGAGGTCTGCAGCGCCCACCCGAGGGGGGAACACACAGCCAGCGCCGACCGAGGGCTCGGCCCCGGGGGTTCGGGGAGCGTGCGCCACCCCCCGGTCGGGCCTGGCTTCCTTCTTGAATCTCTTCCTCTGCGCGGGCCCGGGGCTCTGTCACTCCGGCCGGCTCGCGGGGTGGGGGCCTTCAGCGTCGGCGCAAGCGCTGCCCCGGAGGACGGCCAGGTGCGCCCACCCGCAGTCCAGGCCCCTCGGCCGCACGCGGCTCCCCGCTCGCGTCGAGCGCCTGGCCGCCAACGCCGCGAACGAGGCTTCGTGCCCGGATGTGGGCCTCGCTTCCGGGAGCGGCTTCCCCGCCCCACCCCCACCCCCAGGCTGAGCTTCGGGCCCGAGCTCCCAGGCCTCAAGGGAAGGAGTGGGAGGGGCTCCGGGGGGTCCCTACAGGGAAAACGGGAGGCCAGAGCGCAGAATTCGTTCGCAAGGGAGCGCCCTCATGGGCTGAGGGATGTGAGCAGACGGGGGAGTAAGGGCCCTTAACAGCCGTGGGGACGGCGCGGGCTTCGGGCAGGTGTCTCCGGGCCGCTTTCTTGTTCCGCAGCGCCGAGGGCCACGCTGATCCGAGGGCATCGGCGGACGACGAGTGGCCGCCACAGTCACATCAGGACTCCGGCGTCCCGAAGGCCACAGGCCTTCGGGAAAGCCTCGGAGACCCGCCGCCAGGTCACGCAGTTCATCCCGGGCAGGGAGCTCCTGAGCGGGAGTAGCCGACCAGGACATGGACCTAGACCTGGGACCCTGTCCCTGACTCAGGCGCTCGAGGACCAGACCACGGCCTTGGAGTCCTCCCCGGCCAGGGCTGCGGACGGGGCGGGAGGCTCGACGGTTAAGAGACCGTGAGTCTCGAATTTCTAGACATCACAGAGGGCAGAACCACAGTAGATGAGATTAGACAGTGACGGTGGAAGGACAGAACCACCCCGAGACAGGCACACTCTGTTGGGACACTTAATTGCTCTTTTTCAAATCTTGAACCCCAAAGCTTTGCCCTGTGACAACGCACGCCTTCTCCACAAGGAGGTTTGGGGAAATTAACTTTCTTGGGACTCTCTGGTCCCTGTTATGTGGGCTCAGGGAGGAAGGCAGACAATAGCAGCAGCCGAAACACCTGCGATCTCTCAATACAATTAAACATGGACGCTGATTGGAGTCATTTCTCCTTCCGCTTCCAGAGGGAGCTCAAACCTGAAGCATCAGGTTATCCCTCTCCTAAATGTAAAACAGGATACTCGCAAAACCTGCTAGGAACACCGCCAACCGCACCTGGAGGGGGTCCCCCTTCGCAAACAGAAAAGGCGATCTGATTGTTTTCACTTTCGTGTTTGTGTGAACCTGAGTTGGGGGCTTGCGCAGTGTAACACACTCCTGTGACCCTCTGGAGACCAAACTAGAACTGAGCAAAGGGAGATCAGGTGAGGGAAAGGGACGGTGCTGAGGAGAGAGTGGCGGGCAGAAGTCTGGGTGCGTGGTGCGCAAGGGCGGCGGGACCCGCGGCGGGACCCAGCTGCGCGCGGGTAAATCCCAGAACGCCTGGCCACACGGCTCTGCGCAGACCCCGCAGAAATACGGCCACGTGTAGGGCTGCTGCTCTGACTCTGCATTTCGGGGCGATCTACACACACACGCACACACACACACAGCGGCGCGTGTCTCTCTCTCACGGAGCTGAGGTCCCTCAGAGGTTGTCCAGACATTGGAACCCCGCGAGTGTCCGCCTGGCACTGCCACTTGACCATTTCGCTCTCGCTGGATGAGGGGTAGCTTAGCCGGGGAGGGAGGGCAGACGAAGGTGCCTGTCTCGTGGGGATCCAGCCCCGCGCCGGGTAAGAGCTGATAGAGTGGCCGAGCCCGGGGAGGGGCGGCGTCCTCCGTGGCTCAAGCCTCCTCCTCGCCCTTCTGTCCGGTCACCTGTCATCCCGAGCTTGCCAGGTCCTCGCCCCGCTCGGCTCTCCGCGGCCACGCGACAACCCCCTGCCAGCCTGAGCTGCGCGCCCTGGTGGTTCCCGGATGCCCCAGCCCTGAGAGCCAGGGCTCACCCCTCACTGTAGCCTCTAGATACAAACAGCACTGGCGTCGCTCTTCCGGCCGCCAGATCCCGGTCTTATCCTCCCACCGAGCAATGACTCGCCGGTGTTTGGGGTGGTGGTTGTTTCTTTTAAAAGTATATTAAAGGATCATTGGCGTCTCCTTGTCCAGTCATTACGCCTTTATCCCTATCAATTAACCACACCTCAGAGGGCTGCTATTAAGAGCTAAATTGAGCTGCAAAAGTAGGTATCCCGTTTCGGACAGATGTTGTCATCTCCCGCTGAGATAAGCGGCCGGCAGGGTCCGACCCGCAGCTTCCGCAGCCGCCCAAGCCGCGCTGGACCAGGCTAAGGACTCTGGGCCAAGGGGCTGGAAGGGAGGTCCCCGCCCAACACTGCGCTGGCGCTCTAGGAGCCGGGGGAATGGGGAGGGCCCTAGTTCTCGGACCTCAACCACTGTGCACGTCAAGGGGAAGTGTCTCCAGAGTTATACCAGGGAAAACGCCAAGAGCAAGCCGTGCGTCTTTACGCAAAAAAGTAGAGTGGAGAGTGTTAGCAAAGACCCAGCTCCACCCCGGAGACCCAGAAGGGGGGCGGCGGAGGTGTGGGAAAAGGGCAAAGTAGTGACTTTGGCTGGCAGCCCTCCGCCGACACACCCCACTTCCTCTTCCCGCCACTCCAGCCTCCCTCCTCCCTGGTAGCAGGCCCCCACCCAGGACACCTTGTGGAGGAAGGTGCGGTGCTATGGAGATGCTAGATATGGAGCTAGGGAATCCTGCACTGAAACGTGGCCTTTAGGACAAAGGAGATTCACTAGGGACCGACGTGGCCTTCCGCCCAGATGTGTCTTTCCACTCTTTCTCACCCCCAATCACTCCTGAGGACTTGGAGCACGGGCGTCGCACGCGGCTGGGAGATCCTGGAGGGCTGAGGGAAGGAGAGAGCAAGGGGACGTGGCCCTCGCTGCAGTTTCTGGACTTTCCTCCCGATAGTGGCCACAATATATTTAGCCAAGGCTAAAGGAGATTAATTTCCCAGCATAATCCAATTAAAAGATTTCTAAAGTAATCTTTTGCGAAAATGAAAAAAAAAAAAGTGCGCAGCTGAAGAGGGGACTGGTTTTGATGACAGTGATTTATCGCCTCTGCCCAGCCTGCGCTGCCGCTCGCTCTCCTGCACGCGATTTGACCAGAACATCCCCGTAGGTGCCTCCAGTCCAAACCTTAGCCTTTCTGAAAGACAGCCATCCATCATGCCAACCTGGGCAGGAGAAATAAGTGCAAGGGACTGGGGTTGCTTACAAGCACCACAGACTTTTTAAAGTGCTATTAGATTTACGGTCTCTTTTTTTCGACGCCCATCCAGAGTAATTAGCACATATGTTCTAAATAGATGATAGTTTTGTGAGCAATAAAGCAATTACCCATCGTTGGAGCTGACAGTTCCTCCAACTAAACTCCAACCAGCAGCTAATTGGAAAAGGCATTTCAGCTCCATTGTCTGCAATTAGTCCTGCTAAACTACTACACCCCAACTAGCTGGTTTGAGGTTAATTTATTCAGTGTTGTATTTGCACGGACGAACCATTGCCACGAAGGGACTTGCCTTTTGCCCCCACCAGACTGCGCCCTGGGACTACAGGAGCAGGTGGGAGGGAGACGCCGATGTTTTGGGGCCGGGATGATTCCCAGGGAAGGGAGCGCTTGGCCCGGCCTCAGCTTCAAGGTCAGTGTCCAGAGAGCTAAGCGCTGCCGACAGAGAAAGCCATTGTTTCTCCTGCTGGGCAGTCACTGAAAGAAACTGCTCAGTTCTCAGTTTGCGCTACCAAAAGCTTAGTGTTAAAAAAAAAAAATTAAGCACAGAGGAGGCGACTAGATTCTGAGTGCTTCTTTCCTGCTGCACACCCAGCTGTGACCCTGGGCCACCAAACTGTCCCCAAGGGATAAAAGTAGACTCAGACTCGCCAAAACAGCAAAATTCCAAGCCCTCAGCCAGGAGAGGGATTCTCCAATTCTAGGAGTGGTTGGGGAAAGAAAAGACTAGAAAGGTCAGGAAGCCCCGCTTCTGCCTTCAGCCTCTCTGAGTGCAAAGTCCCCTTGAAACTGGGGGTTTTCTGTGAATTTCTTTCTTCGCTTTTTCTTTTCATTTTTCTTTTTTCCTTCCTTCTTTCCTTATCTTTTTTCTTCTTTCCTTTCTAAAGTTAAGCCCAACAGGTCCAAAATTTGTACACAGTGACTGGAAAAAATGTGTTAAACGTCGGTTTGACGCCCCACCGGAGCTTCCAAATATCCAGCGGCTGGGATTCTTCTACTTAATTTAATCTTTATTGGACAGGGCAGCTCCTACACTCCTATTCACCAGGAAACCCCGGGAAACGGGTCCGTTGGGGTTCAGAATTGAGGGCGGGAAGAAGAGGAGTTAAAGAGGGATTAATCCGCTCCCACCCAACTTCGAACTTTGGAACTGCGATCTCCGGTAGGCTGGGAGTAGGAGGGGAGGGGGCCCAAGGTCCCAGCCCTTGACAGCCAAGGGTCTCTGCGATCTGGAGCAGGGGGCAGGGAGGCTGGCGGGTTGAGACGGGAACTTGTAGCCCTGGTAACCGAGTATTCCCTTAAAGGAATTTACAATGAAGTGTCCCAGGCTCTGGGAGCAATGCGAATTTTACTCAGAAGAACATGGGACTGGGGGTGGGGGTGAGAAGAGGCTTCTTAGGAAGTGAAGCCCAGTGCCTTCAGTCCTAGAAATCAAATGTCCTTTTCTGGATAGCCATTCATACCTAACAACCTGAGGGCTGTTTCTCCTTCATGAAGTATATGTAACAATGGCTAAGGAAAACAATTTAAATGATATTGTAGTCAGCATCTGAGACTTAATAAAACAATTCTCATTTCAGAACAAATTATAATCAATTACTCAGCTTCAACCATTTGGAGATGTGTATCTATAGCAAAAACAAAACCAAACAAAAAAAACTTTTAAACTGCCTAATGTCAGGCTCTAGTTTTCCACTTATTTACTGTGTTTTAACCAATTTAATTCCAAGAAAAACCAAAAAGAAAAAATATTGGGGAGAAACTGAAAGTAATGGTCTCATCTTACCCCATCACCTCCCACCTGTCATACAATCTCTACCCTCTAAAGAGAAATCCTCCTGTCAATGTGGCTTCCAGTTGAAAATGGAAAAGAAATAAGATGTCTTCACTAAAAGGCTGTTCATCGTGTTCTCAGTTATTTGCTTTTTTTCAGGACTTAAATATGACATCCCAGAGAGTGAGGGCAAGAAAAAGCTGAAAAAAGAGTCACCTGAAAGTATCACCTGGACTTGGTAGAGAATCCTAATGTGTGTGTGCATACTTATGTGTAAGGGCAAAATGACCCATCCAATCAAACCTCCAACCCAGAATGTATGGGACACATTTACATAAACATCCATACACCCTGGAAAATCTCTAAGCACATGTGTGCAGAGATGTAGTCCTATGCAAGCTCAGCTAGCTGTCCACATACATGTATTCACTTCTGGAGTAAAGGCATTTTCATTGCTCCCATAGTTTCTTTCCATTTAGGGCGATTAGATGATGTCTATTCAAAGTTGCTGATCCAGAGAGAAAATAAGAGTAGATAAAAGGAGATTTCAAGTGACCTCCTCGTCCCTTTCACACCAACCTGGGCCCTAGAATAGCCAAGGATCAACTAACACAAAAGCCCTTTCCTTTTTCTTTTCAGCTTCAGAAGATTTCATGCAAATGGTTAACAATAAAACACAGAACTATCACCGAGTTTTGTTAGATCACGCATTTGGAATACTTTATTAACTCCTCCCACAGATAGGCTAGGTTTATTATCCACCTCTGAAGTGGGTAAATAAAATATACATAGCAAAACAGAGGGCATAATTATTTACTGCTCCATGTGGTTTGTATCAGTGGTGTACTATGCTCATTCTTTTTCATTTAGACTTTACCTAAAGCCCCTCTCCCCTACTGATGGAAGACACTGTAATAAACATGTCTTTCCACTGACAGTTTAGAGGGAAATGTTAGGTTTATATTTACATTAAACTTCTGATAGGTAAAATAGGATTGTAGCATGACCATAGTTACCAACAGATCTGCTGGCTTTGTGAGCCAATACTTTTCCACTAGTTTATAGGCAGTGAAGAAAGTGGCATTGAAGACAAACATATTCCAGCAGTTTTTAATCAGTGAATGTCCAACTCAGATCTGCTTCTGATGGGCTAATCCTGTAGTAAAAGAAATAGGTGCTCTGACAGGTGACTATTAAGGGAAAGTATAGAGTATAGTTAATTGTATTGCCAGGGTACTTTAACAAGTTTCAAACTCATTTCAAAACATAACTGTTCTTCCAAACCCAAGTCATTTTCCCTAGGAAGAAGAGCCATGCAATTATTCTTCACTCAAGTTGGACATTTAAAATAAAGAAATACATTTGGTAACACAAAAGTCTTAATTTTTGTGTTCTTAATTTTTGCATAAATGCATTTAGATAGGTAAGGCTTGATTTTTACAGAAAGTAAATATTTGGCTTCACTGGTGTGCTAGGAATCGTTGTCACTTTTCCTCCTACAAAAGGCTTGATTTGCATCCAAAGGTCAGCACTTGCTCTCCTGCCATTTTCCCTTGGCTACTCCTGGGCCCTCTAACTGGGCACCCAAGCAAAAAGGGGAAATGCTTCCCTTATCTCTCTTTTCCAAAACACCTGCTTTAACTGGCCAGTTTGTGATAGAAAACTAAACTGCTTTTTAAGGTAAAGCACTTATCTCTGGGCATTTTGACCCAAAGGTGACAAAGAAGAAATGCCCAGGCCAAACCAGAGTGATAGTGAGTACA
Source organism: Balaenoptera ricei (assembly GCF_028023285.1). NCBI lineage: Eukaryota > Metazoa > Chordata > Mammalia > Artiodactyla > Balaenopteridae > Balaenoptera > Balaenoptera ricei. The sequence goes on from NC_082641.1 coordinate 75,824,130, forward strand.
CAAGCCTGCTGGATCCGTGGTTCAACGACATAGGCAGGCTGAGAGCAGACAGTCCAGCAGAAGCCTGACTCCCAACTTGGACTTTCCACCCTTGTCTTCATGTTGACAAAGGCAGAACTTTTTACAGCTGGGCAGCCACAATACAAGAGTTCAGTCTTGCAAGAAGGGGTGGTTTCTGACATAGGGTGTTTGTTTGTTTGTTTGTTTTGGGTTTTGTTTTTAAATAATCACAAAACATTAGGCAGGCATTACTGTGCCTCTCTTCACCCTTTTCTTCAAAAGATCTATGCAAGACCATTTTAAATACATCTTCTTCAATTTCGTTTTTCACAGCCTTAACCTCATACCAAGGGAGACTAATTGATTCGGCACCTTTAAAATAAGCTCTTTGGGAAAGGTCTGCAGTACGAGCCGAAGAACTGACCTTTCTCCCAGCGATCGCAAGCATGTTCATCTCTCCAGATGGGCTTGATAAAACAGGGTTATTTCTGTTCTGTGGTCTCTCAAAACAGAATAATACCATTTTTAACAATTTAGGGGATAGGGAAGAGATACAGGAGAGAATTTTCTACACATATCTGGTCATTTGTAGGGTCTCACGGCTCTTGAACTAAATTTAGAAAACATTTTTACAAAGCCACCTTTTTTTTCAGTGTGATTTACCAAAAAGCCAAAACAAATGATCCGTTGAGTTTGGGGAGAGCAAAATACCAATATCAGAGAGGTCATAGAATTAGTGAAGAATGATTCCAGCCTTAGTGGAAGGAGAGATAGTGGTGAGGGGGTTGTTAATCAGCTAGAAAGGCTGCATGGATCCGGACTCTGGGGCCTGGAATGCAAGTCATGCTGTATATACAGCCACAGACCTCTGCTTCTCTCCTTCTCCCACCAGGTCACAACTGTTTATTGTCTGTCCCACTAGAAGAGAGCAAGTGTTGTCTGGAAGGCTTTTGGAAAGTGATTAAGGCTGAGCTGTGATGCTAGCAATCTGCAAGAGGTATTGTAAGCCTGATTCCTCTCCCCAGGCGGAGGGGTACCTTCTCATGTCTCTTGGGGAACCACACTGGAGACTTGGTGTGCACTGAACTGGCCTATGGGGACCAGGACAGAGGAAGACTTTAGAAGTGAGGCCTGGGAGTCCAGGCCCCGGTGAGGAAACCAGCCGGGTGTCCTGTCTCTACACCAGCCTCGCCAGGAGAGAGAGACCTTGGAGAGGGCCGAATATATATGGCCACCATGCTGGCAGTCTCAAGGAGTGTGCTGAGACAAGGGCCACAGTGGGTTTGGGTCCAAGAGACCCAGTTAGAGGTCCCCGGAAACAAGGGCTTGGTGGAGAAGGGAGGGAGAAAGATCTGGAGAAGAGAGGATGAGTGGAAGGAAGATGGAAATTCCATCTGCTTTTCTGCTTCTGCAGCTGAGCGTTCCTGGACCCGTGTGTGGATTTGCACAGTTTGAGGACCTACGTGCTCCCTCAAAATATGACCACTTTCTATTACGCGCCCTCCCCAACCGCAACAGATATCATTGTCTCCGGGGTTGCGTGTGGGGCGCTTCCGGTAGTGTGCCAAGTTGAACTCGTAACGAACGACAGCCTCGTGGAGAGAAAGCCTCGGCTGCCTCAGGACCTGAGCTGACCCTCAGTCCCTCCACGGAAGCCGTTTGCTGGGGGTGGGGCTTTGAGCCAAAGTGGAGGCGCTCTGCGGGTGTGCAAATGCGATGGGGGAACACAGGGTCCAGAAGAGAAACTGAGCCTAGAGTGATGCTTGGGCTGGAAGGGGAAAGCGCCCCTCCTCGAAAAGCCTCGGTTTCTTCTTGCCCCTCTCACGACAGAAAGTTGGCGCATACGCCCGGCAGGAGCGTGATCTGTTCCCCTGCTTTGAAAAGCCGAGGGTTTCCACTGCTCCGGGCACCACAACCAACAGCCACCCCTCCCTTTCCGAGACTAAGGCCGAGGGCTGCACCCCTCCCTCCCTCCCTTCCTTCCACAGAAGCAGGCAGCTTCGCCTGAGGCCACTCGAGGTCTCCGCTTCTTCCCATACCCGGGGTCACACCAGATCCCAGGGGCCTCTTGCGAGTTTGGAAGCTCAGGGTAGGGGCCGGCAGAAAGAGCCCACAGCGCGGGTGAGCGGGCCCCACCGCTCTCGGGGAGCCTCATCTAGTCCTCCTGCCACGCCTTGCCCCTAGCTTGCAAGGCCGAACCGAGGCCGACGCCGCTTAGCTGGCTCCTTCCCGCGCCCACCCAGCCCTGGGGCGCGGCCCCCGGCGTCGGCTCCCCCGCCCCGCGCGCCCGCCCTGTGCGCCCTCTGACGCAAACGCGCGCCCCTGCCCAGCGCCGAGGAAAGCTTTCTCGTCGGTTTTAATTGAGGCTCTTCCTTTCACACACACTCGCACCGTCCTCACCCCTGGGGAGGTGACCCCTCCCCACCCCCAGCCCTCTTGCTGCTGCGCGAGAAGTCTGGCTGGGCTGCGGCGCTGCGGATCTGGTGCTCTCTCGCTGCTGCCGCCGCCGCCGCCGCCGCCGCCGCCGCCGCCGCCGCGGGTTCTCCGCTGGGGAGAGTGGCGTGGTGTCCCTTTTAATTCGCTGACACTATCACCCACATCAAACAGGCAGTCATCGATCGCGTTACATTAGGGGATCCCGTTACAAACGGCGTCCGCAGGTGGGCGGCAGGAGCCTTGCTCGCCAGGGCCTGGCTGCAGCCTGGCAAGGAGCTGGCTGCAGGGCCAGCCCGGCCGGACTTGGAAGCCGACTCCACCGCGGCTCCGGCTTGGCACCGGAGGGGGGGGGCGGCGATGGCGGCGCGGGTGCCAAACCTGTGGACCCTCCGCCCCCGGTCCTCCGCCCCCAGGCTGGAGGCGCCGCAGCATTTTCCCGCCAGTGCGGGAGGAGGGTAGAGAATGGGGGTGGAGGAGACCTGTTTTGAATTTGGACTGATGCTCGGCGGGCACGATCCTCAGCTCCAGGGCGGCGCCGCGGCCGTGATCCCTACCTCCACGCCGCCGCGGGACAGAGGCCGGGTGAGGGCAGCTCCGGAGCAGGCCCCGCGGAAAGTTCTTCTCGACCCGCCCCGGCTGACTGGACTGAGGCCCCGGCCTGCAGAAGCCATGCTAGCAAAGGCTGCCTCCCGGCCTGTCCGCGTTGCCAACCCCGAGTTCAAAAGAAACGATAATCATTGCGTTACTTGCCTGGTGGGGCAGGACTTGGCCGAGTCTCGCTTCTGGTGCCCACGACTCCCGGTCCAGGGTCCGAGGGCGGCTGGGCCTGAGGGCCGGGCGTCCAGGGGGCCTCTGGTTCCCTGGCGCTCGCTCTCGCTTCCTCTTCCACTCGCTCCGTCTCTCTCCACGTTCTCTTTCCTTCTCCCTGTATCCCTCTGTGCCTGCTTCCTCTGCCCTCGACTGCCTGCCTTTGTACTAGATGGGGAGAACAATTTAGAATTTATATGTAGAAAGCTCGTTCTTTATCTTTTTCTTCCTTCTTCCCTTTTTTCTTTCTTTTCTCCTTTCTTTCCTCCTTTCTTTTTCTTTCTTTCTTTCTTTCTTTCTCTTTCTTTCTTTTTCTTTCTTTCTTTTCCTCCTTTCTTTTCTTTCGTCCTGTCTTTTAATCGTGTTCATTTCACCTTTTAACTGACCGGGAGACGTAAGCGCGTTTATTTGGGGAGAAGGGCGAGGGCAAGAAGCCCTCGCCGGCCCCCACCGCCTCCTCTCCATCAGCTGCGTACAATGGGCCGCCGCTTGCGGAGTGCATTGACTGTCTCTTCATTATTCGAGCTGGAGGGGCTGCGGGGCAGACACGGAAAAGCCTTTATTCTGCTCTTTAAAATCGTCGCTCGTCACTAAGCGGTCGCCGACTCCAGACTTGTAGGCTGGAGAGACCGGGAAGCGCAAAACGTACCCCAAACACGCAGCGCTTCCCAAACCCCTCCCTAGTGAAATTTAAAGGGAGAACGTGTATTAAAAAACAAACCCTACCTCTGTCAATACAGCGTGGCCATTTACTCCCACCTTTACCTGAGGGCGTGTTGAGGCTCAGGGTGCTGGAGCTGAGACAAACTTTTACGCTCTCCCGAGTCTAGGGGCGGGCGGGCAAGCGCAGCTCCCACCCCCGGCGGCAGCAGCGGCGGCTTTGTCACTCCGCGCCGCTCCGCGCCCGCCTGAGCCTGCCTAGGGGAGCGATCTCAAAACGAGGGGGGTGCGAGTGTGCGATTGGAGAATATGTAACTAATAGAAGTATCATTTTCCCCCAGTACGATCTTTCAAGGAAAAAAAAATCCATTGAAAGAATTTTCAAAGTGCTGTCTTCGTTTGGAGAAAAGGCACAGGCTGCCTGCCGGGAGGGGAGGAGGGACCCGACTGTGCGCCTCCGGGACGCGGCTCCCGTCCGCTAGGTGGCAGCCGGAGCCAGCGATTCCTGCAGGCCTCGCGGCGGGACCCGCTCCTCCCGCCGGCCCCTCCTCCGGCGACCAATCGCCTTTGGGAATCGGGGTGTCTCTCTCTCTCTCTCCCCCTCTCTCTCCCTCTCCCTCTCTCCCTCCCTCCCTTCCTCCCCCTCTCTCTCCCTCTCTCTCTCTCTCTCTCTCTCTCTCTCTCTCTCTCTCCCTCTCCTCTCTCTCCTCTCTCTCTCTCTTCCCCCCTCCCTCTCTCCCCCCCTCACTCTCTCCCCCCTTCTCTCCCCCCTCTCTTCCCCTCTCCCCCTCCCTCCCTCTCCCTCCTGCCTTCCTCTTCCCCTCCCCCCCTCCTCTCCCCATCTCCCATCTCCTTCCGTTCTCGCTCACCCCTTTCCTCTTTTCCTGGGACTCGGACTTGGCCGCACTAACCACCCCGCCCCCAACGATATGAGAACTTACTACTATTTTATTAATAATTACTGGAGCGTTCGTAGGAACTTGGAACAGCCTGAGGATACCAAAAAGGGAAAAGAAAAAAAGAGAGAAGAAGGAAAAATCGGATTGACTGGAAAGTTTATTTTAAAAATCATCTTTGGGATGGAGAGGAACCGTTGGCTCGGATTGATTTTGTGGCAATAGCTGCGAATTCCAGGAGTGCATTTTTGTCATAATTAAACCCTTAATTTTAAAACCAAAATATACGTTGGACCAAAAAACAGGGAGTCCCTACTTTGTTTCTTAAAGGAATATAAAATGAGCAGAATCCACTCTTGGATTGTGCTTATGTGTGAAAGAAGAAAACAATACAAACCCAAAATATTTCACGAATCATTAAAACGGTGAGAGTTTAATTCCCATTTAAAATTTTCCTAACATTTTCAATGACACTCTTTACGCTCATAAAACATAATTCTAAAAACTTTTCGGAAGAAAACAAAATAATGTCTTTCTAATTCTCTTTTTACCCATTGCAAGGCATTCTTCCCCTCGCCATCCCTTCCCCCTCTGGTGTGCGTGTGTGTGTGTGTGTGTGTGTGTGTGTGTGTGTGTGTGACCATAGACGACCCATACTAATCAGGTCTCAGAGTAAATAGCAGCGCAGGGCGATCTCAATGTAAATTGCGCTTGTCAGAAGCACACCCCCCCCCCTCACTTTCTCCCCTCCTTCCCTCGCCAACCCGTAAGTAGGTAGCTAAGAGGGAGGGGAAAAAAAAAAAAAAGAAAGAAAGAAAAAGAGGAGGGGGGAGGGGCTCTCCAACCAATGGCGTTCGGGAGGCTTGGCTAACCTTAGCCTCCCATTTTCTCTCCCCCCGATTCAGGGCTCTGACCAGTCAGTCGCCTTTGATTATCAGTTGCCAGCAGCCCTTCTCTTGGCTCCTTGACACGAGCTCCATATAAGGCAGCGATCTCCATAGAAACGTGTCAGTTTCAATAGTAGTGTCAAAGTTCACTATATACAGACATTCGCGCAGATCCCCCTTTCGGAAACACTGCTCTGCGAGTCCTCCCGTTTAAACGCATTCAATTTTGGGGTCTCTCTCTCTTTCTCTCTCTCTCTCTTCTCTCTCTCTCTCTCTTTCTCCTCCGCCTCTCTCTCTCAATCTCTCTCTTTCTCTCTTCTCTCCCCCCTCTCCTCTCGCCCCTTTCTCTTTTCTTACATATTCTATTAGTTGTTTCCCCCGTATTCTTCTTCTTTCTCTCCTTTTTCTCCCTCCTCCTTGTCTCTTTTACTCCATTCCTGCAGAAGAGTGAGGGATAAACTTAAAAAAAAAAAAAAAAAGGAGGAGGAGGAGGCACCCCCTTCGTATTCTTCTTATCGTTATTTTATACATATATGATTTTTTTTGGAGGGAGGGTGTTGGTTCCCGGCTGAAGAGCACTTATTTAAAATACTAAAAAAAGAACATTTTTGGGCGATCTCCAGGGTTTTTTTAACTAGCTCTGTGTGTTATAGCAGAAGAAGCAGAAGAAGGAGCAAGAAAGAGGAAAAGAAGAGGATTATTTATTCGACCTACTTTGGATGTCTCTCTCGCTTTTTTTTTTTCTTTTTTCTTTTCTTTTTTTTTTTTGCAATTCTTTTTCTTCTGATTTTTATATTTTCTGTTTCGCTGTGAATTCGTCGCCGGCGTGAATTATCTCGTGTTTTTCTCCCCCTCCGTCACCTCCCGAAAGAAAAAGGCAGCGAGAGCCCGGCGCCACCGGCACAACAAAAAGAGCAAAGTGTGTGATCCTCCTCGCTGGCTGCCTCCCGCTCTCCAGCTCTGCCTTCCTGAATGGCTGGCTGCGTCCGGCCCTGGACCTGGCCCCCCGACACCAGCGCGCTCTGATCGCCGCCGGCAGCCTCGCCCCGCGCCCTGCTCGGCTCACCGCGCTCCCCTCAATCCCGAGCCCAGCGAGGGCTCCCGCCGGGACAGCGGCGGCGGCGCGGGCGGCCCCGACCCGAGCTCGCGCTCCGGCTGCAGCCCCGACTCCAGCTCGGACTCCGGCCCGGGCCCCGGCTCCTCCAGCGGCGCTCGCTGCTGCAGCTGAGGCAGCGGCTCCAGAGGCGCCTGCAACCTCGACCTCCTCCTCCTCCGCCGCCGCCGCCGCCCTCGCCGGCTTCCTCTATGTCTGCTCTGCCGGCGCACAGCGCGTAGCCCCAGTGGCCGGCGGGCGGGCGGGCGGGCGCCCGGCGCGGGTGAGCGAGTGTGTGTGCGAGTGTGTGTGTGCGCGGGGGTGCGGGCAAGGCGGAGGGTGAGTGTGTGCGCGCGCCGTGGCCCATGCCCGCCGCCCCCGGCGCTGCGCCCCGCGCCGCTACCGGCTGCCGCCTGTGCCATTTCTGATTTTGCAACTTGGTGAAGAAGAAAAAAGCGAGAGAAGGGAGCTTGCTCGCTGGGGGGGGGTGGGGAGGGGGGGGAAGGAGAGCGTGGCCCCCCCAGGATCGGAGCGCGGGGGGAGCGGGCGAGGGGAGCAGGGGTGTTGGGGGGGGAGCCTGAGAGCCTGGGGGGGCTGCAAAAAGAGAGAAAGAAAACAGCAGGAACCACAACAAAACGCCAGCCGGGCGGGCGGGCGCGCAGCAGCAGCGGGGCGGCCGAGGCAGTAGCGGCGGCAGCGGCGGCGGCGGCGGAGGCAGCGGCTGGTGCCCGGCTCGGGCTCGGCTCCCGCGACCCCGGGGCGCCGGGCGGGCCCCCCGCCCCCTCCCCCTCCCCCCTTCCCCTTCCCCTTCCCCTCCCAGCGCGCCCGCGCGCCCCGCGGCCCTCGGCGAGCAGCTCGGCTCCCCCCAGCGCTCCCCGGGCCCAAAGATATGGCAATGGTAGTTAGCAGCTGGCGAGATCCGCAGGACGACGTGGCCGGGGGCAACCCCGGCGGCCCCAACCCCGCAGCGCAGGCGGCCCGCGGCGGCGGCGGCGCCGGCGAGCAGCAGCAGCAGGCGGGCTCGGGCGCGCCGCACACGCCGCAGACCCCGGGCCAGCCCGGAGCGCCCGCCACCCCCGGCACGGCAGGGGACAAGGGCCAGGGCCCGCCCGGCTCGGGCCAGAGCCAGCAGCACATCGAGTGCGTGGTGTGCGGGGACAAGTCGAGCGGCAAGCACTACGGCCAGTTCACCTGCGAGGGCTGCAAAAGTTTCTTCAAGAGGAGCGTCCGCAGGAACTTAACTTACACATGCCGTGCCAACAGGAACTGTCCCATCGACCAGCACCACCGCAACCAGTGCCAATACTGCCGCCTCAAGAAGTGCCTCAAAGTGGGCATGAGGCGGGAAGGTGAATATTTATTCTGTGCTTCTTTCCCTGAGCTTCGCCCGCCTCCCCGGCCCTCTTTCTTTCTCTCTCGCGGGGGTGGCTGCTGTATGGGGCTGGGGTTCCTGCGGTCCCGGCCCGTCCCAGCTTCCCCTGTCCCCGCTACCTTCCTCCCCCGGCGTCTCCCGCCGCCCCCCCCCCAACACCCAGCTCGCTGCCGCTGCCTCCCCCTCCTGGCCTGCGCTCCTCTCCCCGGCTCCTCCACCCCACCCTCTGCCTGCTCAGGATTTTGTCCCTGGGATCGTAAGCTGTGGCTTAAAATCCCCTCCCTCTGTCTTGGATGTGCTCGGTGCGTGTCTCTTTCCCGCGTGTGCGTGAGGATGCTTGGGGCTGGGCTGGCATGAACTTGGGGAGGGGTGCTTATTTCCCCCGGAAAACTCTGTTTCTGTGTTTTTTCATTCCACTTTCCCCTCCACCTCTTCATGCCCTTTATTTAAAATGGGGGAGGGCTGGAGACTGGAGTACTCTGAACCATAGATTCATTACTGCATCATCCTTTTGGAAGCTTAGCTTGGAAAAAGAGGAGTGAGATTTATTGCACTTGTAGGTCTAATTAGGGGGGAAGGGGGGCTTCTGGCCTGTTCACTGGTTCCCTCTCCTCTTCACCGAGCTGGGGCCGCCTCCTCCAGAGCTGTGGCCTTGTTTTCACCCCTCTACTTTCAAAGGAAAGTTTGTGACTGAACCGTGCTTTCATAGTTGTGTCATTTTTTTTTTAAAGCATGATACTCGTTTTATTTCTTCATCAAACTCCACCCTCTGCTTAAATACTGCATACAAATTACAATTTACAGCGGCATTTACCGATCCTTCTGACTTGGCTATAATGCATAGACTGCAGCTGGCATGAGCTTCCACATCATTTAATCCCTGTGTTGTATGGCTTTGGTTTCTTTTAACACAACTTTTGATGTTGTATTTAGATATGCTTCATGTTCATGTGGCAAGAGATGCAGCACTTTTCTTATAAATATATCTAGCCATTTACAATTAAAGTTTATCTCCTGACAATCATTAAAGATGTCTTATAGTCAAATTAGTGAACCAGTCAATTTTATAGAATGCAGATTACTCCTTCTTGTAATTGACTTTAAAATTGTATTTTATATGCCACAAGAAAAGAAATTGAATTCCTTCAGATCTCAAGGAGCAGGCAAATATGACGACTTCATTTCTAGCTCCAGGGAGATTTTATAGGCATCTGAAAAACAAAAAACAAAACAAAACAAAAAAACTTTGAATTGTACTCTCATTTAATTGAAAAATAACTGCCAAGTTCAAAACTATAATTAGAAAAAAGTATTGTAGCCATTATGTTTCAAGAACTTAAATTGCATTGAGGCTTGCATTAAAATTAGAATCAATGCAAACTTAAGAAAATAGTGTATAACCTGAAGTAAGATAGCTACGTGTACATGGACATATCTATATTAATTTGCTGGGGGGAGAGTTCAGTAGCCCTAACTTTTCCTAAAGTTGTCTTTGTTTACATGGCAATTTAAAACGCTGGCACTGTTGAAGTAAAACATACACATTAAAAAAAAAAAAAAAACTTTGGTCAGCTTTAAGAACTCAAAGCATGCTTACGTTTTGCATTCAGATGGTTAATGAATCCAGTGTTTTTGCAGTTGCAAGCTCGTGCATTCACTGGGCAAAAGCTGGCTGCAGGTTGCAGTGGCACCGCGCAGGACAGACATTAATTATATTTTCCACTTTTTTCAATAATGTTTGGCTACTGTAAGTTCAACTTTTTTCTTGATTTTTTTTCAATTTTTTGTTGCTTTTAACGGTGAGAACCTTGTGTGGGGCGATGGGGAGGAGGGGATAGGGGAGGGGTGCAGGATACTTGTTTTCTCTTCAAAAGTTGTAAGTGGTTAGTAGGGTATGTAACTTGTATCTATTTTAAGGATAATTCCGTAGCATTTTTAGAGAATATGGAAACATTTTGAGCAAAACCAGCTTGCTTGCAAATGAAGAGGCAGCTAGGCATTTGCCTAGAACCACAACCTTTCTCTGGTTTCGCCTGTTTTTGTTTTTGTTTTACCCTGATTTGGTTCCTTCTGGAGGGGTGAGTGGGATTTCATTAATCTGCGTGTGACTTGCTGGTGGTCGAGGGGCTGGGTGGCATTTTCTTGGCCTTACGGGGCTGGGGGCCCGTAAGTCAGGCCTAGTTCTGGCAGGGCTGGGGTGGCCAGGGGCGCAGGAGACGGCTGGGCATACCGAGCCGCGGAGCTGGAGGGCTTCACCCCAGATTGCCTCCGGGTGTGGGCTGTGAGTGAGAGCGAGCGCCAAAGGAGATGCTCCGGGCGCTTGTGGCTGCGGGAAGAACCTCCGCATTGTGTCGGGTGCGCTGCGGCACGGGATGTTCGCAAGCACCCTGGATGCACATTGCCTCTTTTCTCTCTTTCTTTTCGTCAGCGGTTCAGCGAGGAAGAATGCCTCCAACTCAACCCAATCCAGGCCAGTACGCACTCACCAACGGGGACCCCCTCAACGGCCACTGCTACCTGTCCGGCTACATCTCGCTGCTGCTGCGCGCGGAGCCCTACCCCACGTCGCGCTACGGCAGCCAATGCATGCAGCCCAACAACATCATGGGCATCGAGAACATCTGCGAGCTGGCCGCGCGCCTGCTCTTCAGCGCCGTCGAGTGGGCCCGCAACATCCCCTTCTTCCCGGATCTGCAGATCACCGACCAGGTGTCCCTGCTACGCCTGACCTGGAGCGAGCTGTTCGTGCTCAACGCAGCCCAGTGCTCCATGCCGCTGCACGTGGCGCCGCTGCTGGCCGCCGCCGGCCTGCACGCCTCGCCCATGTCCGCCGACCGCGTCGTGGCCTTCATGGACCACATCCGCATCTTCCAGGAGCAGGTGGAGAAGCTCAAGGCGTTGCACGTCGACTCGGCCGAGTACAGCTGCCTCAAAGCCATCGTGCTGTTCACGTCAGGTGAGGCTGCGGCCGCTGGGAGGGCAGGCCGCGCCGGGAGCGCCCGCAGGCCCCGCTCCGCTCGGGCCCGGCCTCCTGCGCCGCGCCGCCGCGCCCGCCGCGGCCGGGCCCTCGCCGGACCTCGGGCCTGGCCGGGGACCTGCGGCCCCCGCGCGGGGAAGCGGCCGGCGGCGCCGCTGCCATCTTGGGAGCGCCGCGGTGCGGGCGCTGAGGCGGCGCGGGCGCGGGCGGCTAGGTGGCCCGGCCTGGCGGCCTGGAGCCCCGCGCGGGGCCGCGGCGGCGGCGGCGGGCGCGTGTCTGGCGGGGGGTGGGGCGGGGAGGCGGTGCCGTGGATCCGTCTGGCTGCGCGTGTGTGCGGTGTGCATGTGTGTGCGATGTGCGTGTGCGTGTGTGCCGGAGCTCAGCGTTTCTGGGGGAGGAGAGGGAAGGAAGAGAACGTGGGAATGTGGCTTTCTCCTCTGTGTGGCACGCTCCCTGGCTGAGTTTCCCGACACAGTGAGACACAGAGAGGGAGAAAGAGAAGAATACGGGCAAATAAATCATAAATAATCCCGCTTTATTGCATCCTGATTTTCCCTTATCGGAAACCATTCATGTTTGCAGTTGCTGAGGTTATTGAGGGTCGTAAAAAACGGATTCGATCTAAACAAGAAAGATGAAAAACAAAAGCAATACGGTAGAACCCGCAAGTATGGGAGGATTCCCGCCCCGGAGATAAATCTCATAGCCACGCAAAACGCACGAACATTGGAAATTTAACAGAGTGCCTTAAAAATATCAAATTAAATGTAGGCAGTGGTAACATGCATGTTAACAATTTCTCTTATGATAGATGGTTCAAATTAACTTCCAGGAAAGTGCATTAATGTTGCCTTTGAAGGCTCTGGTCCGAGCCTCTGAGAACACTGCCTCCCTTTTATTATTGTAACCTGCAAGAGGGAAACATATAAACACCCAGGACAGCAGGTAATGGGGGGAAATATAAACAAAGCCAGAAAGGACGCTGGTGGGGAACAGAGCTGCTCAGACTGGGTCTCGGGCCTTGCCCACTGTGAGTAGGGTTAGCTGCCGGTTTACCACCATTATTGGCGCTATTGTTTTTAATTCCTCCATTCGGAGAACAAATAAACCATCCTAATAAATCTATCCTAGAGGCAGGACCTCCAAAGGCCAAATTAAAACCACTCTTGAGCAGAGACGGCAAAACCCCTTTCCCAAGGCCTTGTTGAACAGTAAGCAGTGGTATAATCTATCAATATTCCCTGGCTTTCATGCGTGAAGAATCATATTTACATTGTATTAAAATGACTCTTAAATTTGCACAATATTGTAATGTAGCAAATGTAGTATTAATATCGATCTGAACAGCAGATAATTTATTTAGACAAGAGCATCTCATTTGTATGCAGGGTGGCCTGAGCTGTGGACTTGGACTGCCCCCCTTTTACTTTCAGTGCAAATGCAGGTCTGCTAGTGGGAGAGGGAGTTATTCTTTGCAAGAGGATAAAGTGCGAACCTTAAAACAAATGGAAGATTTATTGAATAGCCTCCTCGGTGTTTGAATGCATTTTATCTTAATAAGTCTTCTTGATGGAAACGTGTTTTTCAAAAGTGACAAAGAGCCTGGGAAGCAGCGACCCGGCTGCTTTAGCTCTGGCAGGCCTGGGGCCTGTCTGGCTCTCCACTCCCCAGCTCTTTAGCCAAATTAATCAGGAAGCAAGCCAGTGTCAGGGAAGCTGGGGTTTTAAAATCTCATCCAGTGAGGTGTCTTGAAGCAGAAATGTGACTTGGAGCTGGACAGAGGTCTTCTCAAGAAAAGTCTCCCTCCCTTTTTCCTTGTCCCCCCCCCCCTAAGGTTCTTTGAACCCCCTTGACTTTTCTGATCTCCTGCCCTTTCCCAGAGAGAGGCAAGGGCTGTGCAGGCTGTAGGGAAGACTGTGGAATTATTCATGCTTTCCTTTCAACTTTCCATCCTAAAATGTCCCTGTGAAAAGTGTCCCTTTAAAAAAAAGTTTTCACAAAGATATTTCTTAAACCAAGTCTTCAAGGTGTAAGGGAGGCCGAGAAGTGAACAATAACATTATTTTGTTGGAAAAATTGCAAGAAGAATATCTGAAAATGGAAATAGAGCTGTCAGTAGTAATTCACCCCCCTCCTCCATACAACACATTTCCACTTTTGACTAAACTTGTTTTGATTGCTAGCCAGAAGGGAATTCATGGGAAGCCTTCTCAAAGTCATCCAACTTTTAAGCAAACTTTGAATGATGGAAAAGACAGTTTTAGACATATTGTCCAACGAGGTTTACTCCGGATAAGTATTTGAAGCTGGCACGGGGGTTCCCTGTGGTGGTTTTCACATTTGGCCTCCGGATGGTATGTTTAATCCTTAATATTCTGGACAGCATCCAAGGACTAGGTCATGACCTGAACTTACTTTTTAAAAAAATTCATTAATTCATACACCTAAATATTCTCTCAGATAAATGAGACTTTCCCCGAAAGGAGCCATCTAGTTAACATAAATACGAGAAATCCATTTTCAGCACAATAATAACTTTGATTTCTAGTTATGGCAGCTGATTACATCTATATTTCCTGAACACTAAACTCTTCTGAATGCACAACATGAAATACATTCTCTGCACTACAAAGGCTAAGCTGGGAGGGCCTGAGCGGTAATGGTTATTTATTTACATAATTTCTTTTCCATATACTGTAGAAGAAATATTGAGGGTTCCCACATTGACACTACCATATAAAAAGCGAGACATGGATTTTGCACGTTCTGCCTCCTTTTCTTCTCTGGGTATAACTCATGGAGTGTAAATATGTACTGCATCACACCCCCTGCTCACCTAGTTTTGCTACCACAACCAGACGATTGATCTGAGAGCTCATACTGTCAGTCCACAGTTGGGGGAATTCTGTTGCAGAAATATCCAGAGTAGGAATGAATATCTAGAGTGGGAAGCCAGGCCCAAATTAGGGCTCCTGCCCGAGGGAGGCCACAGGGCTGGCCGGCTGGCACTTTGCAGCAGGGCCCAGCTACAGGCAATCTGCCTTCAAAGGAGGAAAGAACTCGATGCAGCCAACACAGGGCCCAGGCATGCCTTTCCTGGGCTTCTCTCCCTTGGAGTAGCCTAGCTGGGGGAAGGGTAGTGACCTTGCACCCTGGGGGCCCGAAGTGTAAATATCAGATAAATATTTTACAAACCTGAGGAGATTCCATATGGGTCTTTTTAAAAACCTGCTGGGGTATCAGTGGGTCCCTTTCATACTGCATTCTCTGAGGCTGAGAGGGATCCTGTGGCAGAAGGGGCAGATAATGCATGTCAAGCAAGATATATGTAAATAAGAGTCTGCATGGTGGTCATTCAGCAGGACCAGGTTAGGAAGCAAAGCCAAGGGCAGACCCTCAGGGTCCCCTCTCTAAGCATCGAAGCCCCAAACTGTTCCTGCCCTCATTCTGCTAGCCATAAAATCTCACTGACTTCCCAGGTCAGGCTAGTGTGGATGCACCCAAATGGCTGGCTAGAGTAATTAGACATCTGAGAGGAACCCAATCTGGATCTGGGGTCAAAGGAGACCTGCCTCAGAAGTTCTTGAATTATCACTAGTTTTATTTGTATTTTTGCTCAAGGCCATAGCCTTGTAGATGAAGGTGTTAGAATGCTTTACAAATCCCAGTTCCTGAAACAGAGACATAAAGCTCAGAAACTCAGCAGATCCAGGTTTCGCTTTGAATCATTTGCTGTGTCTTCTTAGGGTCACACTTGCCCATTCACAATTATACAATGTCCTTTTGGGGGCATTGCCATGCATGAATTTCTTTCCAGATCTATATATTAGCAAACTCTGCCTTTGATCTCTAGTCAACCTCCTGACTGGCTAAGGGCTCCTCTGTGATCTTCCTGTTTTTTAAATATTTATTATTAATACAGGAAACAACATGGGTGTTTGAACTAAGAGAGGAAGCCTTCACTTCATTCCTCTGATTCCACCTTCCCCTCCATTTGCTTGCCTCTAGTTAGTTGATACAGTATAAACTGCCGTCTTGAAATATTTTTAGTAGACCAAGAAGAGCCCTTGGTTGATGTGAGATTAAACACACAGGTTTGGAGATGTTTCCTTGTGTATAGGTCCTGCCACAGGAAGCCTATCTCCCCAAATCCCCCCTCAACTCCCCACCTCCCAGTTCTGAAGCAGAAGCAGCAGCTGCCTCCAGGCCAGCTTTGTGTCTGATCGCTGAAGTTGTCTCCTTGCTGCAGCCTGGAGTAACTGAGCCATATTCCTTCTGATTATCATACAGCTTACAGAGATGTGACCAATTTTCAATTACGTGATCTAAGGCACAGATAGAAGTGTTCACCCTCACTGAGGATTTGCTGTAGAGTTCTTGCTTGCATAGAGAGTGGATCGCAAATCCTGTATTGCCAAAGCATGAGCTTGATCTGATGCCAGGCACTGCCAGCCTATGATTTCTTACCCCCTCGCATGTGTCTATTCACTATACAATCTAGGTTCTCCTTGAGGTTTCTCCTTGGGGTCATTTAGGTTTGAGAGGGGGACTCCAAGAAGCATTTTAGAACTGCCTCCAGGCTGCATATTTGTTCAGGGCTCCTGAACACCCCAAAACCAGGGGCAAAAGGGGCAGAAATCCTCCCTTTAATGAGCACAACGGAAAAGACGCTCCCCTGAAGGTGGAGGACAGGTTGCTGTGTACAGCCAACATGGCTCCAGCATCGTACATTATTTAATCCAAAGGTGAAAGAGGAGAAACAAAGGGACTGGAGAGGTTGCTGCCTCTTCAAGTGTGTGCCTGTCTCTCCAGCTCCCCAGGCCTGGTGGGAGTTTGATTTATTTTTATTTGTGTTGGGGGCCGGGGGAAGGAAATAGTGAAGAAGGAGTAGGGAGGCATGGCGGGGAGGATTTCTTTTCTTCTTCCTTCTATTTCTATTTTTTCCCCTTTGCTCCATAAAAGAAAAAAAAAAATGAACGGCTTGCTGTTTGTGACTTTGCTGTCCGCTGACCTAACCGTGTGCCCCCTCCCCTTGTCTCTCCTTCCTGTGGCTGCTTGGGCAGATGCCTGTGGCCTGTCGGATGCCGCCCACATCGAGAGCCTGCAGGAGAAGTCGCAGTGCGCGCTGGAGGAGTACGTGAGGAGCCAGTACCCTAACCAGCCCAGCCGCTTCGGCAAACTGCTCCTACGACTGCCCTCGCTGCGCACCGTATCCTCCTCGGTCATCGAGCAGCTCTTCTTCGTCCGTTTGGTAGGTAAAACCCCCATCGAAACTCTCATCCGCGATATGTTACTGTCTGGGAGCAGCTTCAACTGGCCTTACATGTCTATCCAGTGCTCCTAGACCTTGGGCGCTTCCCACCTGCCCCCACCCCCTAGAGACTCACAGGACCGGCGGGGGGCCGTGGACTCCAATGCCGCGGGGACACCAGGCGGCCGATGCAGGGTGCGGTGGGCCGGGCAGCGGGGAGGAGGGCCAGGGCGACAGGAGCAGCCCACCGTGCAGAAATGCAACCCGAGCTGCAAACCAGGAGAAAAAGAGACTCTTTTTAGTGTCAGATCTGTGGACACGTTGGAAAGGAAAGGAAAAAGACCTTGTGTCTGATGAGAAAAAGAAAAAAATTTGGAAGAGAGGACCATGAAAATTTTAATAAAACAGAAGGAGACTAACGGACCTTCCAGGATTTATTGTGGACAGATGTGGATATATTCTGTACAGAAAACAACACACATGGAAGTGGACCGAATCCTATGTAGAAACACACACACACACACACACACACACACATTGTTATTCATTTTGTAAAATACTAGTCTTTATTTTCATTTTTTTGTAAAATTTAAACATCGTATGCACATAAAAAAGAAACAAGAATTAGGGGAAAATAACATTTTCCAAATAATTATAAAAAAATTGTCCTGTGTCTATGTATCTATATCTGTTTTGTATTTTTTTCTGGTTCCAAACCAGATTTCCTGTGATTCTATACTAATAATTTTTGATATAACCCTTTGCTTCTTATAATGAGTGCGATATATGTTGTCGAGGCTGTTCTTCAAGAATTAAAATTGAAGTGAAAATTTAAACAAAAAATAAAAGAATTTAGCAAAACCCACGTGTCTGGTTGCTTGACAGATGTCATCAGTGCAAGAGAACCCTCCAATTAATTTCCACTCCAATTATTATTAGAATGGCGGGGCGAGGGGGGAAACTTTTAAGGTCCATTACCAAGTTGGCTAGATTTATTTCCTAAAAGCAAGCAGCTGCTTTGGTTTTGTAAATGCGGAAGGCCAGTCTCTGCGTGGGACAGAGTGGGCGGGGGGTGGGGGGTGTCAGGGCACTTCGGTGCCGGCAGCAGCCATTGTGACCTTGTAGGTGGTGGGCAGCCAGCACGCAGCTGGTCAGGAGGCTGGGGCAGGCCCGGTCCCTCGGGGTCGAGTCTCTGCGCTGCCTGCTTCAGTATCAGCAGGTGGGAACTTGCCTGGCTGGAGAGGATGGAGCCCTGACAGTGGGGGGTTCAGCATGGAGAGGGCCACTCTGACACCTCTGCGTCTCGCCTGTGACTGGAGGGTCAGCCTCTTCCCAGCTCTGGGAGAGAGATCTGGGGATTCAGCTGCGAGCCCTGGCTTTGCTCCTCCTGTGGTCCGCTATATCTGGCTACGGTTTGCCCTTCACTCCAGACCCTGTCACAGGGGTTTCCCTGGAGGGCCCTCTAGCTCTGTGGGGCATCTGGAAAGGTCCCCCTGTGGCACTTAGGAGTATGGACCTGGAACCTGGGAATCCAGGAGCTGGGCTGGAGCAGATTCTTTCCAGAAGCGGTGTTTGAGTCTTAGTGGCCCTTTCAGGGCAGCAACCTCCTGCTGAGGCCTCTCCTTGGGTGTGTGTGTGGGTCTGCTCTCTGTAACAGCTTTCGGAGCATGAATGTTTTATAGGATCCGAGTTGGCACTGTGAGAACACATATTGCCAAGGGAGCTTTTTCTTAACATATTAATAAATCCAGGTCTTTTAAAATAACACCTCTTCACCTCTTCCCTCACCTTCTCCCCCAGCCCCAAACAGGCACGGATGAGGCAAGAGCTTTACTTTCTGAAGTCAGTGGCAAAGTTTTGCTCTCAGTTTGCCGTCTAGAAGTCTCCAGGTGGCGTCACCCCTTTAAAAATGCGTGAACAAGCTCCAATCCACCTAAGGTTTTAATATTCCGGGGGCAGAGCAGCCCGGCAATGCCACCGCTTTCTGTGAAGAAGCCCCTGCAGGTCCGCCTGGGGACTGGCCCGAGCCCTAGGGCAGCTAGACGGATAGGGTATGTGGGGTGTGGAGCTCCTGAGGCCCTCTTCCCTTCCAGCAGGTCCCACCCGGCCCTGGGCCTCATCCTTTGCACCATACCCAGGGGCAATGGTTTTGGGTCTAGGCTGACTTCTTTGCAGGTTGGGCACCCAAGGCAGGAGGAGCGTGGGAAGAACTCGTATTTAACCACTGACCGCCCCCCAGGAAGTCTCAGGGAGCCTTCCCGGGAGTGTGGGGATTAGGGTGGGCTGGGCTGCTGCGGGGGTCTGCTGAGGGGAGCCGAGCTGCCTCCAAGCACTCACCGATCTTTCCTGCCTTTCTTGAAATGAGATGTAAATATATTCATTACAGTGTGATCCCTCTGATGAAAACAGATAAACATTTTCGTAGGTCAGAAACGTATTTTTCAATTAATTTCAATATGGAGGCCCAAGCGTAAGGCACCCAAAGTGGGACTGGCCAGGAAGCCGAGGCCCAGGGTGTAGGAAGCACTTGTTCCAGGGTTCAGAGTTGACAGTGCTAACTTGGCTCTTGCTCGACGGCCTACAGCCTGGGGAATCCCAGTGACCTTTCTAAGCCTGGGCCGAAGCTGGGGGGGTGACCAGCACAGCATAGGAAGAAGAGCAGGCCTTCCTATGGCCTCACAGACTCCCTCACAGGTTTGGTCTAGGAACCAGGAGGCCCTGGGGACGAGCAAGAGGTGCTCAGAGGCCATTTCTGGGATCTGCGGGCAGTGGGTTTCTCCTCCGCTGTCTCCTTGGTGGCTGGGGTAGTCTCCGCCTGCATTAAACACAGAGAGACAGTCATCTTCAGAGCTCTCTGTCTCAGCCAGAGAGATGGAGCCTTCCCAGGGACTCAGGGGCCATGTGGGCGCCCCTGCAGAGCAGGACAGGCTGTCCGCAACCCGCGGCTTTCCATTCTCGGAGCGCGCAGTTGGGCCCCATGAATCTGCTCGCGCTAAGGGAAGGTTTGCGAACTGAGACAGGCATCTAAGCCACTGGGTGAGGCTTCCGACAAACAGGAAGCGTCGTCTCCGCTCCCGGCCATCTAAAATCTCCTCGGCCGGGCTGACCAGTGGCCGTGGCGGGGGAGCTAAGGGCCGAGCGGCCCGGGGGCCCCTCGCAGTGTGGAGCAACAGCCCGCTAGAGGCCGGGGTGCCCCCCTCAGGATCCTGTGCCACCTCAGACCCTTGGAGCCGCTGGGCAGAAGGCCACGTGGAGCAGGTGGGAGTCTCCTCTGCCTGGGTGGCCGCCCGGAGGCCCCTGAGCAGTGAGCCGCCTTCGAGCCAAGCGCCAGGGGGAGCCCTGGAACCCAGGTGTGAGGCCGCAGGCAGGTGTAGTCCAGAAAGTCCGCTGGAGGACTCAGGAGAGTGGGGCTGGGCGAACTGGGCGGGGTAGAACCGACGGGCCCCCCCCAGGGTCAGAGGAAACCCATGTTAACAGTTGGAGAGTGTCCCACGCAAGGTGACTTCCCTCTGGAAATTACCTGTGACATATGAAAGTCAAACGTTGAGAATTTTAGGGGCTTTGAAGTCGGTTTAAACTACTTTAGCCACACACTTTGCTGAAAGCATCAAAAAAAGCTGTCTTGGGACTTGCTCTCCTCCGGGAATTTCTAGGGAATATAGCTGCGCCTCATCTGCCGCGGAGGGACACGGACTGGCGCAAAGGACTTAAAATATGACCTTTGCCCCGATACGCACATCCCAACCTGCGGCCAGGCCTGGCGGAAGCCCGGGGTGGGGATCGGCCTCCCTCCCGGCCACCAGGACCACCTTGGGCTTCCGGAACTCTGCGCCTCGGTCGGTTCAGGCTCTTGGTCGCTGGCTGCCGCAAAGGGTCTCCGTCAGCTCCTGGAAGCCCCTCCGCCCAGCTTTGCGCTCAGGGGCGCTGGGGATCTGGAGGCCCCTGCACCCAAGCCTACCTGAGCCCGTCTGCTTGGAGTGTGCAAAAGTTTATTTTTAAAAAATCCTCCTTCTCCTCCTCCGCTCGTAGGCAGTCCTTGTATCTCCTACAGTGGCAGAATCACCTCGTAAGCTCCTCGTTTCCTCAGAACAAATCACCTGAATGTCTCTGCGATGGGAAACTGTGAAGGAGCGTGGGGAGGGGATTCAGGGAAACACAAGTGGGAACTAATAAAACTCTTGTTAGAGGGCCTGCTCAGGATTCGTGGCGTCACTGGGCCTTTTACTTGGAAAGCCAAAGAGTTGTATTCCTAAATGAGTTAAAGACCCATTTACCTCTGTCGTGTTCTATTCATCAAGCCACAAGTTGAGAGTTCCTAACATGAAACTATTTGTTTGCTTACACAACCAGCTGGGCGCAATTTCACGTCTGAGATATCTATCTGAAAGCGCCTCTCATTTATTATCTCTCCTTGTCAGCGAATCCATTTTCCAGCTCTCCCTCCCCCCCCCCCTTTGGACTTTTTATTTATTTATGGTGGGACTTCTTTGCCTGGGAGAACCTGGGTCTGGAAGGCTCCCAGGGGAGCAGCCGCTCCCTACGCGGTTTCCGCTGCGCCCAGGGTGCGTGGACCAGGAGCCGGTGGAGATGAGCTCGCCGCCACCGCTGACCTCCGGCGGCCGGCAGGCCAGGGTGTGGGGCGGGCAGCGGGTGGGCCCGGCCGGATACTGCTGAGCTGCCTTTCTCCCTAGATGTCCTCCCTGCTAGCTCTCCCAGAGTAAGCCACAACCACCTGTGCGAGGAGGGGGTGGGAGGAGGCCGGGAGGGGAGCTCAGGAGCCTCTCCCCGAGTTGGGGGGCCGAGATACGGATTTGAGAGATGCTTTCACAAAGCCTCACCTAGTCCCGCGGGGCCAATCTCTTCTCCTGGGCCGGAGCGCAGAGTGAGTAACCAAGATGTAAATAGTTGTGTGATGGGTTGGGGGAGGGGGCAGCGCATTTATTGTGTGCGCTGAGGGGAGAAGGCTGCACGTGGTTTCAATTTTGAAGCACAAAGAAATAACGTGCAATGCAGAAAATAGGTTTATGAATGTAATTGGGAGGAAAGAAAACAACACGGTGCAAGGTTGCACACTCGATTGGCCACCCCTCGCCTTCTCTTCCACCCCAATTTTGAGAAATCCGGATCATGTGAATAGAGTAGGTCTAGGCAGTTGGATCGGGCTGACAAGGGAACCCCTGATGGAGGTCACAGTGATGGGTGGATAATGTGTCTATCCATCTCCAAGTCTGCTAAGGCCTCCTCCAACCAAGCTGATTGAAAGAGATCAAATCCCCCCCCCCAGTCCAACGTATAAAATAGCCCCAGTTGTAAAGATGGAAAGGAGAAGGGGTGTCTGTAAGGGAGGGGAGGGAGAAAAAGAGAGAGAGCGAGGGATTTCTTTAAGACAGACCAGGCTGGTCTCCGCAAGCTATCCTATTGTGTTGATTTAGGAAGACATTTGCTGTATATAACGCTTAAGGCTGAAAATATCATTGCGCAGCCGGATAAATAAAGCGTTGGCCCAACGGTGGGGTCAGCGATCGATCTCTGGGCTCAGAGGAAAAAGGAGAGAGACAGGGTCGTGCGCAAGCCTCTGTCTGTGTGCTTGTCAGTCGGCATGCATGAGCCTGAGCGTGTGTGAACGTCAGGGTGTACGAGAGAGAACCGAGTCTTCAGCTGGCCAAGAGGCTCATTAGCATTCCTAACCCATGGACCTGCACTGACAACTAACAGAGATATCCCGCTCACCACCAGGCCTCCTCTCCTTTTGTCTTCAGATCTGGAGGAGAAAAAGATTTCTCGGTGGAAGCTGAAGCCTGAACTTCCATGTGGTTGTTGGAGATTCTGGGTATAAAAAAAAAAAAAAAAAAAAAAAAAAAAGGACGTGCCAGGATCTCACCTGATCTTTTACTCTGCTTTTAAAAACTTCCCTCCTAAAAAAAGAAACTTTTTTTGCTTTTCTCTCTCAAAGTGTAATATGCTTGTTGAAACTCCAAGCTTAAATGAGACAGAAAATCCTCTGAAAATATTTTGCCTTTTCTCCTTGTTGACACGCAGAGAGGTGGATGTTTATATGTTTGGCTCACATACACATGTAAAGCCGGTACTTTTAGTTAAGGATTTCTAGAATATAGCAACCAGGGGTTGTTTGAGCTTTTTATTTCTCTTCTTTCTTTGCCTTGCTTTTGTTTTTTGTTACGATAAAATTCCTTTTATTTTCTATAATAAACGCCCTGCTTATTACTTTATCACTCTGTTGTTTAAATAAACTACATCTTTCAAAATTAAAGGATCTAGGTTTGTATTAACCACCAGAAATAAGCAGGTTTAGAGACCTCCACTATTCTAAGAAACATTTTAAAATAGTATTCATTCATGCAATTTTAATCACCTTACACCTATCTGGGGGAAAATGTCCTTTCACCATATCTCACAGGGATAAATGTGTATCCACTTTGCTCTCCTAGATCCTGTGCCTTGATCACCATCAAACGAGGCAGATAGTTTTACATTGGAGTGTACAAATTATCCCATGTTGACAGATGTTTGTCACTTAGTAACTTCTTTCCAAGTTTTTCCCCCTCCCCTAAGCCTTCTTTCTAGCTTGCTTTGTTGTTTTAAAATATGCATGTCTCTCACTGGAATGCCAGTCACGAGTGCAAACTTTGTGTCCAACCTCCCACATGAAATGATCCTTTTAGAGGGAACTCGATATGTCTCAATCTGCACTTAACTCAAAGCCTCTGAGTACGGGCCACTCACTCACTGGTCCTGGCTCCTAAATAACTCAGCAGAAACGAGTTTCCAACTAAAAATCCCCTCGAATGTCTCCCAGGGAAGAAATATAGCTCCTATAATTAAAGGAGGCAACGGCCAGAGGGGGAATGCAGCCGGCAGCCAAAAAAAAAAAAGTAAGAGTTTTATTTATTTGCTGATTGAACTTGTGTTGTCATGACCAGCAGGTTTATCCACACTGGAAGTGCTGGAGGTTTGTACTGTGTGTGCACAAGAGGGAGCGGGGGAGAGGAAGGGGAAGGGAAGGATGACATGGAATAGGAAGAATGAAAGTGAGAAGGACAACTTTGGGAAAGAGAAAATGATCTGTGGGACAATGTAGAGAAATTTCTTTGCACAGGATTTGAGTAAAAACTTGTAGTGAGGAATATGGGAGGGGGGGTGCTCAGAGGAGATGAGGGGGTAATTATAGTAAATTCTTGAATGCAGGGTATCATCAGGAAAAGGAGGACTCTCTACTGTTTTCCCTAGAAAAGTAATGTGACAGCAGGAAAATTATTAGCTGTGCCGTGTGTGGCGGTTTGGGTATGTGGGGGGTGGAATTATGAAGAGAGGAACCAGAGGGAAGGGAAGAAGTTCCAGGACTCCAAGCAGAAGTGTCAGGGAGCCAGAAGCCCTCCACCCCCCTTGGCAAAAGTTGCCTAGTAGGTGTGGATGTGAAATCTTCTCTAGAAGACATCATCTTTGCATCTTATTTTAATTAGTTTCATCTATTTGAGCTGATTCTGGCGTTAGAATCGCTTACAGGATGATTCAGCTCATGAGATGAAGAACACCTCGCAATTCCTTCTACCACCCCCCAAAAGCTTCAAAACAGAAGGACTACTCAGTCTGGGCAGCTCATTTCTATTAAAAAGGCAAAACTTTAGCACTGATGAAAAACAGATGAATTTTTTCTTCCTCTCTCTGAAACAGTTACTCTCTTTTACTGATGTGAAGTGACGTCAGCAATGCTTGTCCTATCCCCTTGGAGAGAAGGGAGAGAGGAGGAGGGGATGGAAGGAGGGAGCTGGGAGAAAGAGCTAGAGAAAAAGAGAGAAAGCAAACCGAGGGGAAGAGGGGAAAGGGACAGGGGTGGGGAGGAGAGAATGGGAATGAATAGTCTACACTTTCTGGCCAAAATTCCACAAACAGTGGGCAAAACAATGCTTTAGAAGCCGGTGATTGATAAGACACCTTTCTCTACTCTCCCTCGATCTGCATATTCTAACATATGGAAAGCTTACAGGCCCTGTGCACTTATAGAAGCCGATAATGCATTAGCTCTCAGCAATATTTACAGCACCACTTTTAATACACACCAGATGGTTCGCGACTGTGCCGCCTCAGCCAGCTCGCTCCTCGATTTCACTCGGCGGCACTTTGTTGCAATTACGCTCCACGCTGAGACCAATTTTATTGGTGACCTATTTTTCATATTTGCAGCATTTTATGTTAAAAAACCTCGTCTCTGGCCTTTTTGTAAAGGGCAGCGCTCAGGAAGGGAGAGCTTAGGAGGACGGCGGGGCTGTCTAGGTGGATATTAATATTTATCATGATGTTACATACCTCGGGTTTAAGTGAGTAAACCGGATAGACATAAGTACTCGGGTCATTATGTTTGTTCACTCACCCCCTGTTTGTCAGACCCCCACGGACTGTCTACACGGCGCGCTCGCTTCAGAGTCAATACATCCGACCATAAATATTGTATTCCATTAATTATCACGCCACTGGCTTAGCCTGGGCGCCGGCGTCCTCGAGCGACGCAGGGCAAATGAGGACGCTTCCTGAGCAGATTTCTAGGCTGGGAACCCCGCTGAAATTTCCGCAGTGCCTGGGAATTCCTAGAGCCGGAGCGCCCGGCTCAACTCGGGCTGGGCCTGGGGCCGGCTGGCGGGGGAGGGGGTGAGGCGGGCGGAGGCCTGACGCCGCCAGGAGCGCTCAGTACCTGTTATCTTGCGTCGCAGAAGGCCACAGGGAGAATCCCATTTGGCACGCCGGGAAAGGCTTTCAACTTTATCTCCCGTCATGTAAATATCCCCGAGTGCCCGACTGAGGGACTTTGTTTTGCATCGAACAATATAAATATCCTCTTTGCTGCAACGCAGGTGTGCGCTTCCTAACCGAACTTTTTTTTTTTTTCTCCCTCGTTTATAGTAACTCTTTATACCCTCCTCCCCTGGTTTTCAAAAAAAAAAAAAAAAAAAATCACAGATGTTTACTTTATTGATATAACCTATACCACGGTTAGGCTGAGGATAATATGCCTCAACTAACAGTCATTTAGCAAATAATAGAGGCGTTCTGGATGCTTTCCAACGTTACACATGTAGTTGGTCATAAAATGATACGTGAAAAAATTAACATCTGCTTTCCTAAAATAAAGTGTGCCAAGTAGCTTTTTATGAATGCTTTCCTCATTTTAAAAAGAAATATGGAGAAATAAACTGGCACCCAGATGTATAGCATATTTATAATGGTTTTAGGATTTAAAGGTAGCGTATTCATCGCACAAGCCATTTAAAAACTGACGGTTTAAAAGCTACTTAACCCCAGACATCTTCGAATCCTTAAGAGTCTTCCAAATTGTATTATTTAAAGAGGAATTTACTGTAATTTAATTGTGTATCAAGGCAGAACTACGTGCAAGTCGGGGCACTGCGGCCTGAGCTCAACAGAAATTCCAACTCGCCTTTTATTTACCTAATTTCTCAGCAAGGTTCCCAGGCCCTTAAGAAGGCAGAGCTGGAAAGTTTAGTTGGGCTCTTTTTTGTTGTTGTTTAATTCCACTATTAGGAAATGAGGCCTACCTTTGAATTATTTCATTAGGATTTGGCCTTTTGGGGGAAGGGGTGGGAACCATAATCATTAGTGGCTTTTTATTATTTCTACAATAAATGGCTAGATTCTTTGTTGAATAAGCTGCTTGAATGTTTTGCAGATGTTCCACTTAGACCAAATCTGACCCCCTATTTCCTCCCCAATAAGTCGCATAAACTCTCCCTCCACTGCCTTTACTCGAGAGCATGCTCCCCCATCCTGGCAAGTTTATAAGTGTCGAGCATATTCTTATGAAATTTCCACCTAACTGCACACACACAGACACAAATACATTTACACACACACACTCCCACCCACTGAGCCTCTGAGCGTGGCAGAGGGTAAGAGAAGAGAAAAAAAGACAGGAAACTGGTGAGGCGGAATGGAAAGGAGGAGGGAAGTCAGCGCAGTGGTTACACTCCTATGAGGAGTGAGCCCTCCCTGGGCCCCTCACCCCCCTTTGTGCCTTGGGTTTGAAACACGGGGGGTGGCCCAGGTCCGTTTCCCCCAAAGTGCAGGGAATCTCGATTTGCCCAGCGTTTGGGGCGTCCGCTCAAGGTGTTTCGGGCCCGTCCCGGCGAGCTGAGGCCGAGCCGGGCCAGCCCCGCGGTCATCCCGGAGCATCCCTCCCGCGGCACCGCCCAGCCGCCGCGGCCGCGCGTGGGCACCGAGGCCGAACAAAGGGCTCCGTGGGGCGTGGGGCGCGGGCATGTGACAGGCCCGGGCGCCGCGTCGCGAGCCCCCGCTGGGAGGGGCGGCCGACCCGGGGGTGCCGGGTGGCTTCTTGACATAAAAAGCGCTGCGGGCCTCGCGCTGGCTGCGCCGGGCCGCGCGCCGCCGGGATGAGAAGTACTTGTCTGGCTCCGCGCTGGAGAAGCCGCACGTCTCATCTCTCCAGCTCTTGCTTGAAAAGCACTCGGAAGAAACTGTGTGCGCGGGGAGGGCCTCGGGGTGGGCCGGGGCCAGGCTGCGAGGCTGAGGGGGACCGGCCTGGGGGTGGATGGGGAGGAGGTGGAAGAAGTAGCTCCTTTCTGAGTGACAGGACTCCTTTTCAAAGAGCAAATGGGGAGGGGCGGGTGGGGAGAAGCTCCTCTTATGCACGGGAGAATTTTCAAGGTTTCGAAGTCACTCCCCCTCCCCTCCCTTTAAAGACAGAGATCTCTCTTTTTTCTCTTCTTTTCTTTCCTTTCCTTTTTCTTTCTTTCTTTTTAAGGTAGGAAGTGCGTGTGCCAACGTGTCTTGGTGTATTTCAGGAGAAAGAATGATCCATTAAACTTTAAAAAATCTTCTTGAGTTGGTAAAAATTATTGAAAACATTTTAACGTGTTTTTGTGGACTCACTGACCAGAGTGGATAAGTCAAGCTCTCAGACAGAGGTCTTTAGTTAAAGATGATATGTTTGTTAGGGAAAGAAAGTTTCCCCTCACCCCAATAACAAAACCTATCACAGCTTTACTTCTTACTAGAAAAGAGTGTGTCCTTTTTTGAACAGCTCTGAGGTGTCAGATGCCTCTGAGAAATCAGGTTGGGCGAGTAAAGCTCATCACGCACGCGCCGATTTTTAAAGCCTGCCTGGATTTATAACTTAACCTTAGAAACACGTTTATTATCTCCATTCTCAACCTCAGGTTTAAAAAAAAAGTAGTGTTGGAGGACCATGCCTTATAGAGGAGAAAACCTTCTTTTAAAAAAAGATTTAAACCCACAGTACCAGTTGTTTGTTGTTGTTATCATGATTATGATGGTTATTATGTCATCCCTCCTTTTTGCACTTGATCTGATGAGAGAACTTTTTAAAAGAGTGTGAAATGAAGGACACAAAGACAGTATATTAATGAAAAGAAGAAAGTGGCCCTTTTAATGAGAACTAAAGAAAACCCAAATGTAGATGAAGTGTACCGTAAAAGCTGCTTCAAAGTCCATCTTAATTCCCTTGGGCTCAGTCATCACAAACATGTGATAATTGGGAGTCCTGCATGGAGGTAAGGCAGCCATGGGGTGGGGATCATGCGATGCACCTCCCTGCCCTCTAGTTCCAAATACATTTTAACCAAGAACTTGGAGACCTTACAGAACCCAGGTTTGGCTACTTAACTTTCAAATGCTATTTGCCCATTAAAGTAATTTTTTCCTTCTTGAGTAACTGTGCTCACGAAGGGAGCTTCATCCTCTACCCCACCTCACCCCTCAGCAGGTTGGAATATGCTGGGCCATATTCTAGGTTTTGACTATTATTTCGTGATCAGCTCTGTTTCATTTTCTACTTATTTTCGGACCTCAGCCTTTCTGGATCACAAAAGTCCCCACAAGCAACACAGCAATAAATCTGAACAAAAATAAGACAGATTTCCTCATCGATGTGTAATAAAGTTAAAGGACATTGTTTTGTCAGACAAGCGCTAAGTAGAAAATAAATCTCAGAGTCTGGGGAAACAAAACGGAGCGCTGCTGGCATGTGTGTAAATTTACTTTTAAAAGCAATAAATCAATGTTAAATTAAACAGCTGGGTACCCTGTCTAGGAGAAGGTTCCGTGTTTAAGGAGACCTTGATGGGAGAAATGTGCTATTTAATCAGACACCAATAACAAAAAAAGTTAAATTTTTATTGTGATCCAAGGCAAGACTGGCCTGGGAATGTCTCTGAACTTCAGAGAGGAAGAGGGGAAGAAGAAGCAGTGTGAATTGTATCTACAGTTTCTATCTTCAGATCTTGACATATGTTTTCAGGCATAAGGAGACGAGGAGGTTTCATAGAAATGTTTTAGATGTTTTGTAAATTGTAGCTTAAGCTCCTTATTGGCTTAGGTTTGTTGGGTGGGTTATGATCTTTGTGGGATTTTTCTTCCTGTAACTACTATAACCTGTGGAGATGTTTTACTGAGCATGTTGAGCATATTCTTATCTAACACTTCCTTGATTCTCAATGTGATTGTTTTGCACAGTAAATAGCAGAGTAGAAAATAAAGAGAATTGTTATTTCATATCTATTATGTCTTGCCTTTTTTCACTGAGAAGCAAACCTGAGATTGGAGTAGCAGTTAAAACTCAACTGGAATATTTTAATGTTCATTTTTCTAAGGTTTTTTGTTTGTTTGGTTGGTTGGTTTATTTTTACAAAACACTTAATTGGGAAAATTTGTATGTGTGGGGTTGAGGCAGGGGACAGAACAATAGAAAACCCAAGCTCTGGCTCCGTATTCTAAGAACAATGTGAATCGATGAGTTATTATAAAGGCAATATTCAATAGCAGGAGATTAGGAGTAGTTTAAGGCTAACATGCACATACACGGATTCCCCCACCACCAATCTTAAAGTGAAATTCCAGAAAGAATCAACAGAAGTACTTTAGAAAGCAGACATGAGATGAACCCCTTAGTCTTTTGCATTCAGATCAACTAGTTTAAAAGAAAAATGCGGGATTCTTGCCTATACAGAAACCAGCAAATTGTTCTTTACTTTCTTCATATCACAATCTCAGAAGCTGTGTTTTGTTAGCCAAGTTCCACAGAATATTCATATAATTAGGTAACATCATTCAAAACTAAAAGATGGGGAAAGTGCTGTTTTCCCCCTCAAGCTACAAACTAACAGGGATATTTGGCAGCATCTTGGCTACCTTTGACTTTTCTTCAGCCAAAGGAAATATCAAAGACCCGGTTGCCTGGAGAAGAATAAAGTTATGTTATTTATATCTTGAAGGCTGCATTCAGTTTCCATGACCAGTCGTGGCTTGTTAAGGAAATCCGTGTCTTATGCCACTCAGAGATGGCTCGAATTGCCTGTCAGGAGACGTCTGGGCAGCCTTGTAAACTCAGGATGACTTCCCAAATCCTGCTAGGATTTCCCAGCGATGTGCTTTCCTCTGTGCTGAAGCCCTGGGAGTCATGTCGGCCCAAGGTGAGCCTTTCAGGTACCGCTCTTTGTCCCCATCTGGAGAGGAAGGTGCAGAATTAGTTAGATGCTGCGCTGGTTTTGGAGGTGGGGATGGGGGGAACGGAAAGGCCGCCTGTTCTAATTAAAGACAATGAGCAACCCTGTGAGGAGCTGCCCTTTAGCCTTAGCCTGAGGCAGAAAGGGTCTGTCTCGCCTCAGTCGTTAAGTCTGTTTGAGCTGGCTTGTGGGCCGAAGAGCAGAAACCTGCAGGTAGCGCTGGGCTCAGGTGAGACTGGGCCAGTGGTTACGTCACCCCGAGTGCATCTTTACCTCCCAATTCCCTAGTCGCTCTGTGCTCTGCGCTTGACTTTGATTCTAACTTTGCTTGCTAGATGGCGCTCGGTGTCTCAGGACCTTCCATCTCAGAATTAAAGCGGCTTTTTAGTTAGCACCGTTGTTCTCAACTAGTTGTGGGCATTTGATTTGCACAGTGCTGGTAATGTTATTACTGCCCTTTTTGTCACCCTTGTTCACTTTTTGATTAAGGTAGCACCCAGGTGGGAGCTGCCCACCTTAATCCGTATAATAATAAAATTGAGTGAAACTCTCTGCACCTGAATTTAGGGTACATTTATGGCTCAATTATCCGTTCTGATGCATTTCAAAAAGCACTTCTGTAACTTTTCCTCCAGTAATCTGATTGCGGTTTTCAGGAAGAAGATAAATCAGCAGGTTCAGATGGTTATTTACCGTCCTTGAGGTTTACCACCAAGAGTTCACCTCCCGCTCCCACTACTATTACCTATGTCCATTTCAAGATGAGTTAAGCTAATCTTAGGGAACTTATTACTTTCATTTATCATTATGGCATGCCATTCATTGATTTTAAAGTATTATAATTTGTTTAAAGCCCAAATAACTACAATTCATGTCCACAAAGAAATATGTTTTAATATTAGTAATAAAAGCTACCATAAAGCTTGTGAAGGGTTATTTGTGGATTCTAATGTATATTTATTTTAATCACTAGGTGATTCTTCTCAGATATTCAAAACACTTTAAAAAAAAACTTCTTTGTGTTGAAGCACAAAGAGACAAAATCAATAGTTCTAAGTTTCTGATGGAAAAAAATTAAGATGAGCCAAAAGGACCTGTATGTTGTTTTGTCGAATGAAGGTGTCACTTTCACAGCCCCGACCGCTCTCAAACCATTGTGTGTCCCTTAAAGAAAAGGTTGCAGGTGAGGAAGAAAATGGAAAAAAAAAACCTTCCATGTAGATATTTTACAAACATTTTAACAAAAGAGAGTTTAACTTGCTACTTGCTTTTAGGATTTAGAGAACTAATTTGTATAGAAATGTTCCATCTTTAGGAAAATCAATAACACTCAGAGCTGGGTGGTTTGGAAACCTTTTGTCAAACCTTGGCTGCTTTGGTGGAGGACCCCGCGGTCTCTCTTTAGGTGTTAGGCTGAAACTAGCAGGCGCTGAAAACCTAAAGCGGAAAATTTACAACTTGATCGGCCCCAGCCACATACCAAAAAACCTGCTACTGGTGCAAACATATGTTCCAGATTAAGTTAGGCAAATGGCTCTCGTTTTCTCAGGGTTGAAAGTTGGTCATGAAAATTCAAATTTGAGTAAGCTCTGCTTCCAATGGATCACCAGATCCTCAAACACTTATAAATCTCTCCCAACCGTTTACTCAAGAGATTTCATATATTTTATTACCTTCTTGAGAGCTTAGTTTATAATCTCCTGCAAATTTAATCCAATCAGGTATTATTTTCCGGGAACACATCTAGTTTTAAAAGTTGGGTAATTTGAAAACTAGGTGTATTCTCTTCTCTAATGTTACACTGCTAGATAGCTAATGTGTGACTCAGTTGCTCTAATGCTTTTTCTATTTCTTCACATACAGACTAACTTTAAAAAGCAGAAATTAAACTGCTGGATTTTTTTTAAAGTTTCTTTAAAGTTTTATTCACCAGAGGCGTAGGTGATATTTTTCACAGCATGAGACAAAATAAGAGAGTGTTACCCAAGCCTTTAATTATGTCAGGAAAGACTGAAATCATGATGTTTCTTTTAATGGGGATAAATGTATTTTGCAACCTCCCTGTGGTCATACAGCCATCTCCCAGCTCAGTCATTTGTAGACCAGTCTGGCTATTAAGATGTCTTGTAAGCTAGGTTAGAATTAACTCCCGATTCTCCAAGATGGCTAGCTCCCTGGGCAAGTTGCAGAGGATGGAGCCTGGCATCAGATATCTTGGGTCCCTTCCTATCTCAGGATAGGAAGACATTCCCTATTACCTACCCGAACTTGCATGATCATCCTGCAGATTTTAACCAATATTGTCATGTTGAAGTTTGATAGTTATTGTTTACATTTCTCCCTTCCCCAAGGGGTCTTGGAAAGTGTTTAAGAGATTATTGATTTCCAAGAAACCAAATAAAGAAGGCTGTTCTTTTATAACATATGAAATACACACTTTTCTTTAACTAAATAGGCAGTGTATATTTGACATTGACAAATGGGCAAGAGACAGGAAACTTATTTTAAAAGACTTTGAGGTAGGAAAAAAGTGGATAGGACAGAAACAACCCTCTAGAAGAGTGGGGTTGGAATTAAAGAAAAAGCTGGGATAAGGTGTGTGTTGCAGGGGGAATGGCCATGTATGCTGTAAAATGGTTTAAAGTTTCATCGAACACATGCAGGTGGTGAGCAAACATCTCTGGAGAACCTCCTTTTCAGGGGGGACCTAATCAGTATCACTCAGTGTTTTGATTGATTTGTCTTTTTAAAACAAGAAAATCAAGTTTTCTTGCACTTCTTTTCGCCACATTTTTTTTCTGGCAAAGTGGTCCTGAAATATCCACTCAGGTCTGGGAGTTTCTGATTAACTTAGAATAACCCAGAAAAATCATTCTGAAACTGTGTCAAGAATACACTTAAAAAAAAAAAAAAGAAATTCCTGATTAATTAAATAGAGATCTCAGCCACCCTGTCCGCGGGTCGTAAGGGAAATCTCCAGTGAAGGAAGGAGATTCCCAAAGACCCAGATGGAAGGAACAAATGCTAGGCACCCAGGAGTTCAATAACTGCTCTCTATTCCACCCAAATCTCCACAAGTTCCCCACACCAACAGAGGAAAGCTCCACGTCCTTCTCCACACCTGATTCTCTTTCTTGTTCCTGAACCTCTGGAAGGTAAGAATGAAATATTCATTTATCCAAAGATGGAAACCCAGTTCGTAGAATAAATTCCATAAAAATACACCAACCTAAGACATTCAAACATTATGGAGATATTTCTGTTGTAGTTTCACAACTGGGAGGTGGATCCCCAGTCTAGAATATGCGAGTCTCCAAGACACTATTATTCAACAGGTCCCCTTTGTTACCCTGCACACTTCAGCTGCCACAATACATTTCCCTAGTTTTCATAGGAGGGTCGTGCGGCCAGTTAAAATAGCTCCCGGTGTGGCCGAGTTTCTCTTGTAGCACGGACTTGTCTTAGAATTTGGGCAAAGCGACTCTTGAGACCACAAGAGTGACTGAACTATGAGAAAAAATTATCTTTGGGGATAACTCAGCAGTGACTTTGCACACTAAAAAAGGGGCAAAAATTTTGTGTAAGCAGCGCTGTGTGAGAAAACAGACTGAATTGTTAACCTATGAAATATTTAATAAAATATTTGTATTCTTATGGAATAGAAAAATAGAGTGTTTTGAAGCTGAATTGCCACTAAGCTGAGGAATTCACAGAAATTTGTCATTGTAATACTATGCTAAAGAATCATTTTATCCTGAAAGGTATTGTAATCCATGTTACTATACAAAAGCAATTTTGTAATCGGTTTGTCGAGGCTATTTTAGAGGAAAGAAACTTCTTACCGTAAGATACCAGAATTCTCTCCCTTTTTCACTTTCCTGGCCCTTTCTCGTAAAGTTCGGATTAAGTTGATTTGAAACGATTTTTGTACAATCGATATTTTAATAGAAATCTGTTTTTGGCCGTCTTGCCTGCTCTAAACGTAATACTTTGGTCCTCAAAGTCGGTTCAAGAGAGTAGACGATTAGAACAGGGTTCCAGAAGGAGGGAAGAGATTTCACTTAAAGTCCAACAAGTGAGGCAAGTTTTAATAAAGGAAGGTGCAATTTGAAATCTTTAAAAACTAGTCTTGTCTTAAGAGTGGTGACTTAAAGGTTGCTAGGGAGATCATGCAATGAAAAAGACACCACATGAAAGTGATCTTCCTTTATTGTATTTTGCTTAACCCGACAGTAAAAAGGAGAGCCAAAGAGGGAGACATGCCGAAATCTGGAGCTTGGAGTCGAGGTCTGAAAGTAGGAAAAGCGGTGGTGGTGGGTACTGAGCCAGACGCGCCCCCTTTTAGTGCTGTCAGATAAGTTTCTGCCAAGCTCTTTAGCGCGCCGCCGGCCGGGCGCCCGCTGCACAGACACCTGCTACCGGGCGGTAATTAACCAGTACCTGGGCGCACCCGGGTGAGACGGCTCCAGCCACGGACAGAGCCGTGGGACCGAGGGCCCAGTGGGTCTGGACGTACAGCTCTCGGTCCACAGGTCTCTCGCGACTGAGGTCACCAGCCCAGGGAGAATGGGCTCACAGTACAGAGCTCTTAAACCGGTGCCGGTACAGCTCTGGCCAGCTAAGGGGTGCTTGTGAGAAGCTGGCCAAAGAAAAGTTGTGGATAAGACTTCTGCCACAGAAATGACTGAGAGTGGCGCTGCTTTCATTAGAAAGTAGATGCAAATTCGGGGAGCAGGCAAACGGTGTGTCAAATCTGTGGCACTCTAGTTAACACTGGGCACGGAGCAAACAAGACTCTCCACCCACGAACTGTATACTTTTTAAACCCATTGTCGCTTTGGGCTCAGATCCTAAGATTTCGAGCGCCAGTTTCCTATGGTGAGGGGGTGGTCGGAGAGAAGAATCAGGCGAGCGCCGGAACTTCGGGGTTCTGGCGGAGGGGAGAGGGAAGGGGGCGCGCTGGGTGCTGTCCATGGTGCTGGGAAGAACGCGGCTTCATTTCGCTTCATTTCGCTGCACCCAAACCGAGCTC
Source organism: Balaenoptera ricei (assembly GCF_028023285.1). NCBI lineage: Eukaryota > Metazoa > Chordata > Mammalia > Artiodactyla > Balaenopteridae > Balaenoptera > Balaenoptera ricei. Next base: position 75,859,052 of record NC_082641.1, read on the forward strand.
AGGTGTAAAAGGGGGAAGAGAAACCGAGAACTCCTGTGGCTGGGATTTGTTTTTCTTCCCGTGAATGTGGAAAGTACGCATATGGATATACAATTTAAACAGCACTCTACGAGGGTTCGCCCCTATTTCTCAGCCTGCACCGCTGAGTCAGACAGCAGCGGTAACTGGTCATTATTGGATGGTTTCCTCCTTAAAGTGTTCCAATATTTCAAAGTAATGTAATTATCAATTCTTGACGTACCAAGTAAAGAGGAAGGCGGAAAGAAAAAAAGGTGATTTGAGACTTTAAACATATCCAAAGGCACTTAGCTATTTCCAGGTTTGATACCATATAAAAGCACAGCATGACTTAGCCTGTTAGATGATGAGTTTATCGAGAAAGTATTAAAAACATATAGATCCAATTTCATTTAAATAATTCTCTAAACATCATGCTGGCCAAATATTGCAGTTATTTTTTTTTGTTAGCAAGAATAAAAGGAGCAATTTATCTATTGTTGTGTGTGTGTGCGAATTTGAAATGGCTGATTTCATTTTAAGTTCCAAAATGGTACTACTCTAACAACTGCATTCTCTTCAAACAGATTTGATTTCTTAAAAGACAGGTGCCCAGAAAGAAAGCAAGATGCAAATAGAAAGTATTTCAAAATTAGGATAATGAACTAAATAGAAACATAGCTTACCTAGGAAGTAAATCACACTTTTGTTAAAAGAGGTGGGGAGGAGAGGGAGAGAGAAAACATATATAGGTTTTTACATATGTGTAAAATACGTTTGTTTTTTTTTTTTACAAAAAGTTTATGTGTGTGTATATATACGTGAAATTATGTGACAAAATTTCAGGTAGAATATTACTATGTTTTGTCAAACCAGAAATGTGAAAAACAGGAAAACAATTTATCTTAATTATGTTAACCATGAAAAATCTTAGCCTTAGCAACTTGAATCCATGTGACAATGAAGAAGGAAAGGGACAAGAATTCAAACAGCTGACACAATGATCAGCAGCAACTGACAGCATCTCATTTGATATTTGATATCAAGCACTAGATCAATATTTGTGAGATCAATGCATTTTTAATGGTTTTCCTTTGAAACTGTATGAAAGCCAAATTGTTGACACTCTGTGCTAGGGTTATTTTTAGAGCTGGCTATTCCAGGGGATGATATTAAGTAATTTATTGAGGCAAAGCAAAAAACCAAAACCAAAACCAAACAAAAGAAAACCACCCACACAAAACCCCCCACAAAACCCCCAAACCAAAATCACCACAACAAACCATCAATATTTCGTCAGTTGATAAATCCTGATTATCTAGGTACCCAGAGAAGGTGGGAACATTTACTGGAAAAAAGCCATTTTATGTAATTACAGTTAAAATAAGACAAAGAAGAAAACAAGGCTTTGGAAAATTATTTGGAGGTACATGAAGATGAACTGGATCATAGATACCTTTTTCAGGCACAATGGGATTAGGTGGTACTTGAGCAAAAAGAAATGAAAATGATAAAAAGAGAAAGCCCTTTCAGCTATAGGGTCAATCACCTCATGTGTGGAATTCTATAGGAAATAACAGACTTTTCAGTGTCCCAAGCAAAAGAGAAAACCGAGAACTCTATCTGAAACTCATAGCAAGGTCCCCACAAAGGTCAAATAGAGAAAAAAAAAGTAATTAGGTATACGTACTGTCTATTATTTTCCTTTTAAGAGTTTATACACTAAAAATAAAATGCAAATTGATCTCAGAGGCACATAGGTCCCCAACTTATAAATCTTTAAATTGTAATCTAGAAGGGTTCTACTCTTTTTCACTCTTTAATGCTTAGTCAGACAGCAACATTAACTTATTTGCTTACTAACTCATTATGTTTGACAAAAAAGCTAAACTTGTATTTATTTATTTGTTTTTACAGATTCAGTTTTGAGGAATTTTCACCCAGAGGAATCCAAGACAGCAAGCAGCAATTACTGGGGAGGTAGATGATGGGTGGTGCAGAGGCAGTATAACTAGGTGAACATTTTGGAAGGACAGTAACAAGGTGAGATGTGATGATTATGGACAGTGTTCCTGATAAGCAGATGTTTAAGTTTTTGCACTAAAAGAGAAAGAAAGTGTCTTCCACTTGTAATTCAACTTTAGTTAAGAACTTGGGAGAGATTGGTTTCTCTTTTGCTTGAAATAATAGGAACATTTTAGAAAATTTCTGATGCTTGACCTAAAGACCTCTCATCCCTCTCCAAGATAGAGAATAAAATACTTCAAAACCATGCAATTCTTAAATTTTTTAGCTCAATGTTTCCTTTTCTCTAATGTTTTTCGTATGACAGTAAATGACCTGACAAAGAAACTGTTAATATATTATTACTAACAGATAGCTTTAAATAAAATGCTTTGTACTATATGCTTTTAAATGAAAATACAGACCTAAGTCCTTTTGCAGTAGAATTAAATCATGCACTTAGTATATTCCTTAAGAGGCTAGGTAAAAGCGTATTTTCCACGATTTTTAATAACTCCATAACGAACAGTCACTCTCTGCATGTGTCTCTATGTTCTAGTTTATTTCAAGTCTGGCAGATTGCCTATAAACTAAAAACACCAACAGTCTGAATCAATTTTTCTTTAATGAAATAAAGCCAACCTTAAACACTGATACACATTACATACAGATAATTTACAGATGCAAATGAACTTGAGGCATTCAAAAATATTTATTACAAAGCCCTGCAGAATTTGAACATGAAAAATTTATTTAAAAGAAAATAATTTTACAAACAATCCTGGTGACCAACATATATGGAGTACCTACTATGTTACCAGCACTGAAAAGACATACACATACTGTATATGTTGTCTATCCTGGTGGAATGGTCATATGCACCCCATGGATGGATATGTGTATGCATGTGTGTACACATACACACAGACATCTATGCATATATACATATATACATATTTTCCTATTAGGTCTTTAAAAAAAACCCCTGAGTATTTCATAGAAGGAAATGAACTTCATATTCAATTGTAGTTAATTTGGGCTTCATTTTGGCTAATCATAATTTGGCCAATAATTTTTTTCCTGATAGCATGAAGGACAGTACTTAGAATTTAAAAGTTTAGTGTTCCAAAAATGCTGCTCTTCTTAAGCCACTTTGAAGTAATGCTAGTGAGCCTAAGATCCAGATCTACATGTTAATCTCTAGTTTTGCCTTCAAACAGAATTCAGTTACAAAGAACTTGGAAAGATTTTGAATCTATTCAGGAGAGGAAAACGCTTTAATTTTCTGAGGAGTAAAAACTCCCCAAGAAACTTCATATAGCTTCTTAGATTTTGCTTAGCATATGTGATAAAACATTGATTGTTGCAGTTTGGTGACCCATGAAATTTGGGGGTTAGTTTTCTCTTCAGACCAGAGCATATAATTATGCAAATAAAGAGCTGTCACTGATCTAGTGAAATACTCACAAACACATGCACTCTGAAATTGGACAGAAAAGTGAAAATGGTTGGTGATGTGATGGTGCCATGGTTTGTTTTCCTGCCAAGTTTCTATCCAAGTTCATTATTCAAATTGTAAACTTTAAAAAGAGACATATCATTCTTGGGGTGTTGGTTGTCTTTTCATTTCAGATTCTTTGTATTGGTACTGCAGGCTGGCTACAGAGTACAGTTCAACATTATTTTACCTATGACAGTCTCCCATATTACCCAATGTATTAGCCAAGGAAGAAAAAGTGGAATGATCTGGAAAGAAAGATGCAGGGCCTCTCTAGATTTCTTTTCTAGAAACATGTTTCAAATAGAACTCAACTCCAACAATACAAAGAATATAGTGAAAGGTTTTTCACAAATCTCAAGGCAAAGGACTGGGAAAAGTTGCCTGGAAGGCCTCATGGATTAAGTCAAATTTCCATTTTCAAGCTTTTTTCCATTCAAGGGGAAAAGACTGGTCACTGCATGATATCCACTTAATGGTCAAACTTTCAGTAGGATTCTCTCCTATCTAGCAATTAAAGCCCACTCCGTAATATTTGGTTACTTTAACCTTTAAGGTTCATTTATAATTACCACTCCCTAAAACCTTTGTGCTAAGAATTAACAAGAGTTCTTCAATGTAACCATGCTCTTTGGCATCAAGGTCTCCCAATTCCAAAGTTACCATTGCGAAGGCTGTTGCATAATTTCAGATGTCATGGAGAGTCCCACTGATGAAATCTGAGAAGGCTCATGTCAGACCACTGACTGCTAAAGACATCACTACATGAAAGATCAGTGGTGTGAAACTTTAAAAACATCGATCCAAATGAATCAATTAAATCAACATTCATCTCTCCTAAGTGTGAGGTTTAAAACTATCATTGTTGCCTTTTTTTTTTTTATCCTACATAGATTTCGAGATAAACGCTGGAATGCTTTGATGGCTACTTCTATTCTCGAATCTCTGTTAATCGACTTTGTGCTATTTCCCTCTTTTCAACATCTTCCACTTGGTGTACGTTCTTTACTTTTAGTACAGTGCATGACAGTTGCAATGCTTTAAATCTAAAACCGCCTAACAAAGCTGACGCTTTAGGTAGGGTAGCTTTAAGCTCTGTGAAGTGTTGATTAAAAACCCTTTCCCAGACTCAAACTGATCTTTTTGGAGATTAATAGAATATTAGATAAAAGGAAGACGAACAATTCAAGAGACTCCCACTCAGTCACACTATACAAGGAAGGAAGGAAGGAAGGAAAGTATTCAATTTTTGAAAGGGAGTACCTCCTGGAGTCTTTTATTTTATATTATTATACCTCCTAATAAGTAATCATAAAATAACCACTACTATTATCCTTTTTTTTTGCCACCCATATTTCAAAAATGAGAATATATCACATTTATTTAAAGACATTTTTCTCTACAAAGGCATAGGGAAAAATTTTGAGAAAACTTTAACCTTTCTGTAATAGTAATCTTTCTTAAATGAACCAGGATTACAGACACCAAAAGGAACCTGTCAGTCTACAGTTACAAACTATGATTACAACCGGAGACACACGTGTCTGGACTGCAACCCCGGATAATCCAGAGAAAAATGAAAAAATCTAATTTATTAGCACTGATAATACAGTTAACATATTTTGTCACTCACACTCTCTCAAAAAAGTTACAGGTTTTAAAGAAGGAAAAGCTGTGAAATAAATATAAACAAGGTATTTTCAGATTAGATGTACTACATCAAGGACCTATATAGGGATTTGGGAGCAATTTAACCTCAACAGAGTCTTTTTGGAAAACACATTTGTTTACCGTATATAGTAAAGTATATTTCATAAAATGATAGTTTAACAACGGGTTCAAATTTCCTTGTAGCCAAGGAGATATTTTAGGTCTTAAAAACAAATATCTTAAAAAAAAAGCTTTGTGAAAGTTCCAAGCTAAACAGGGACTTAACTGAAGTTAAGATATTACCTTACAGCAACAATAATAGTAATAATAAGTAACTATAAGGTTTAAAATATTGATAAATGCTGTCCCATCATTCTTATTAAGTTTCTGCTTTTATTGACCTCTGTGAGTGATTAAATGAGCTTCTGAACAAGAATAATAAGTCACTGGATATTGGGAAAATTGTTTTTATTTTAAAATATTAAACAGAAATATATAATATATAGGAAACTCCTGTGCTTTTGTTTCCTTTTCTTTTGGTATAAACAATAATGCAATCCAAGTTGAAGCACAAGGCAGAAACTTGAGAAAAGAACAATTATTACAAGAATATTTCTCCCCCCACCTTCAAATAGCCATGAAAACTTTTAACGGCTGTATACTTAAGTACCTTTAGAAAGCTCCAAAGCCAGTATCTGGCTTTTAAGTTTTAACAGTTCTATTCTGAACCTTAGATTGATCAACAACTCCTTGCTTCCCATTTCACTTCCTCTAAGAACTCACTATATAATTTAAAAAAAAAAAAAAAAAGCCCACTTCCTAACTTTAAACCTCTACTCTCCTGAAAACTTGTCTTAAAGAAACCAAAGTGGGAGAGCAGAGCAGAAACATTGTTAATCCTTGTCTCGTCCAAGCAGGCGGGCTACTACCAAACTGACTGTTGTTATTCCAGGAAAACTGAGGTGAAAATAATATTATATTTATACCAACAAGCCCATAATCAACAGGTTAAAAAATTGTACGTTACAAGGAATCTTATCAGTAATCAGTTGGAGGTCTGGGACGGGTCGCCTAGTTCCCTCTGGGTTGCAACAGCGCAGATCCACAAGTAGAAATTACATTTACACAACTTAAGTTTGCAGATAGCTCTCTATAGATAGTTAAACAAGGCCTAACAACCCAGTAGTTTTAAAGTATTAAAGGCAAATAAGCAGTGATTTACTCTAGTTACAAGTGAAGGTTTTTTAAAAAAGAGGGGTGAGAAAACTGAAGAGAAGAAATAGGAGTGATTTGGTTTATAACCTGAGCGTATTTGCTCTAATTCAGCTGCAGAAGCTTCACAAATTGAGTACTGTACAAGTGCTGATTAAAAAAAATGCCATAAAATTAGTTTCTTGTGAACATTTTCATATACTGAAAACAGCACACAATTTAAAACACTTGGAAAAATATATTCAATCCACATCAATTCTCAAATCCTCTCCGTGGAAGGTGCCATTATTTTACACAGTTCACCATTACTTCTAAAACAGAAAAGATTGCAGAGCAACATGCTTGACATTGCTGGGGTTACACGTTTTAAGCCACCCAAGGAATTGGATAAAATGACATTTTGATTTTTCCTCCTATGTTGTTTCTGCTAAAATAACATCGAAAGATATGCATATAAGATTACTGAAAGAGAGATCACCTTAATTTACCATCATTAAAATTATGAGAACTAATTAATGCACTTGTGTACCAAACACAGATACTATCAGTTTTAAAACTTGCTGAAATCGGTTCCTAGTATAAAAACATTTTATCCATGAGGTGGTTATTTTAAGTTATTTTTCTGAGGAGTCAAACAGTTCTAAGTTATTTTGGGTACATTTTATCGTGTCCTCAAATAAGGCAGGCATATTGTTGCGTATGCTTTAAAAAAGGATGAAAAAAATGCTAAATTCAGATCCTCACTTACTAGAAACAGAATCTTCACTAGGTAATTAAATTCTACAAGTAATTAAAAAATTCATAATGTTAAGATTTAACATGTGAATTTAAAAGTCAGCAAAATCTTAACTTATTTTACCTCATATTTCACAGAGTTGGCCAGATCCTAGCTGGATTAAAATACTTAATTGTTGAAACTGTAAGGCAAAACCTTACAGAGGAGGTGGACTACTACAAATTATACCTTTGGATTGAGAGGAGAAAAGTCTTTCACACCAGGTCTTTCCCTTTCTGTTGAAGTAGAAAACTAAAAGAATCATTTTAGCCCCACTAAGCCTTTCAGAAGGAAAAGGTTCAAGCGCACAGATTCCTTTTCCTTACGACGATAAAAAATACTCTCCCTAAAAAGGTCTAACTCTATGAAAGCTCAGAATAGACCACTCTACTTAGGATTAATAACAAACTTCCTCCACATTAAGATTTAAACAAAACTTAAGTATGCTATCTAAATTACAGTGCTACCCAACACACATTATATATTTAAAAAAGTAAATTCTAATGATAAAGTTGGAAATTCCCTTGAAAATGAAACCTTTCCCACATGTACTTAAAAGATTTGCTCATCACTATGTTTTGGCTTAAACAATCTCTTCTGAAATTAGAGACCTGTGTAAAATCTCGTATTCAATTGGCAAGGTTTTCAGCGATAACGTGGATTGGGTACTTTATAGATTTTTTTAATGCAGTTTTTCTTCTGGTCTCGAAATGAAAATAGATCGTTAGGGAGAGAACAATTTGCCCTCCCCAAACTACACAGTACATGACGGAATTCACGTTATGAATTTAAATTTGGCTTGGGAGGGGGGGACTTCCTTAAAAAAAAAAAAAAAAGACATAGACGCCCTTAGGGAAAAACCTGCTTAAAATGGGAGTTCTAAGTCTAGAATAAAAGTTTCCTTCGGTTCGGGTCGGGGGGAAAAAGAAATGGACATGATTCAGGGGGAAGGGGGGCCGGGGGAGAGGAGCGGAGCGGCGGCTACGTGGCTGCCGGCGGTAGGACCGCGCAGACGCCCCTCGCCCCGCAGCACCGGCGCGGGCTCCATCAGGGCAATTAGAGGCGCGCCGGCCGCGCCGGGCAGGGCGCTGTCGGCCTTAATCTGCGCGCTGACGGGCAGCGCGAAGCCCGAGCACAGCCCGCAGGAAGCACGACCAGTGAACCCATATTGCTTTGACAGTTGCACTCATCTAGAAATAATGCAAAACGCTATTTAGATGTATATATCACGACCCTGTGCTCTAGGAAGAAAACAATCTAATGAGGGGCTGGGAGTCTGCTCGCCGACAACAGGCGGTGGGGAGACGTGTGGATGCATATGCTCGAGTGTGCTTCCTCGGCTTCCCCTCCCCCGTCTCGCTCGCTCTCCTCTTACAGCTCTTCGTGCTTTATTCGGTGGGAGCGCCGCGTCAGAGTCGGCTTCAGGGAACTGGTCTTTGCCTCAGAGGCTTCGGTAAAGAACTTGAAAATAGACGGGAAGCTCTTCCAGGAAGTTAGCTCGTGACGGTCGGTGCCTGCAAAATGCACAGATTCAGTTACGAGGTGGCCTCGCGTGCTGCCGGCGCAGGTGGGACGGGACCGCCGGGCTCTGCCGAGGCCCAGGCCGCCGGTCCTCTGTCCTCGAGCCCGCGCCCTCTGCGCCGCGCCCCGCCCCGCCCTCGGAGTCCAGCCCCCACCCCCGAGGGCGCGCGACCCCTAGGGACCACACCTGTACCTGAGGGTTCACGTGGCCCCCAGGGCTCGGAGGGGGGCTGCGGCCCACCGACTCCGCGTCTCTGCCGGCGGCGCTCGGGGTGGCGATCCCGGAACTCCGCCGCCTCCGGCCTGAGCCCCTAGCACGTCCCCGACGCGCGGCCGCGGCCGGCACTTCCCCGCGGTCGCCCGAGGCGCGGCCGGCGGCCCCCGGGGCCTCAGCCCCTCCGGGCCAATCGAGGCGCTGGGCGGGAAGGGCCACTCCCTCTCCCGCCTCGAAACCACCCACTTCCCCAGGCTGGGCGCGCGCGGGGATTGGTTTCCCCTGCGCTCGGAATCCGGCTTTTGCACCCTCCGCAGAGCACCCACGTTTCTTTGCTTCCCAAGAGGAAGAAACAAGTTGGATTTTAGTGTCCTAGCAGCCTACATTTTTTTTTTTTTTTTTTTGAAAACAGGTTTTAGGGGACAGTCTTAGAAAAGCTAAAGAAAAAAAAAAATGTTTCAAAGCAGTGACTACTGAAAGAGCATCTAGGCCTCCTATTTTGTCAGCAGGAATTCAACTCACAAAATGCAGGTTAAGTTGTCAATTTCCGGAGTTATTTTATTTTACTACAGCTTCTTTCTGTGGCTTCAATTTAACACTAATGTACAGATTTTTCAAATAAAGTCTTTCTTCAGTTTTAAGACAGGCAAAAAATAACACTGATGTAGACATAAGAACAGATGAGGACATTAGTCTGTTTTTGACTCCCTGTGATAGCTTATATCATTTAACTAATAGTTTTATAACGGAACACTTTTTAAATTAAAAAATAAAAATAATAATAACAAAGACTCTCCCGTAGAAATAATGAGTGAACAGATTTTAAACGGTTTAAATCTCTTCCGAGATCACTCAATTATGCAGAGAGACACTGTCTGGAAGTCTCTGGATTCGGGGCCTCTGTCTGATACTTTAACATTGTTAATGATAATTCTTTAGTCTGTAATAGTAGGTCATTGCTATGGTTACTCTACAATGGTGCAACACTTTGCTTTCCCCTTCAGCTATTCGCTGAGACCTGGTAACCACATTTGTTGCCTAGCAACAGTTTTGTGACAGTATCACAATCTGGGAGTTACAACAATAAGGATGCTATGGCTGCCTCGACCAGAGAGCAGAAAGCTATAGTCTGTGCATGTGACTTAGCTGTGGGAGCTGGCCTTACTAGAGAACCCCTCTTTTAACAGGTGCCCTCAGAAGGATGCACTCTATCCTGCTCTCCTCTGCAGATTGGCCTAATGAACTTGCATTTGGAACAAGATCCAGTACTGAAGTCATATCCTTGAGTTACATCCCCCAACACTACTGTGTTCAGACTGAAAAATGAGGTCCTTTTTCTATTTGCTTACTCATTTTGGGCAAAACTCAATGTTAGTCAGTGGAAGAAAGAGATGAGTGCAGGCTTATCCTGGCAAATCCTAAAGTGCCTGACTGGATTTTGACAAGTCAATAGAATTCTCGGGAAAAAATTATACAAATGCCTGCCTTTATCAATAGATGTGTAAAAATTCAAGTTCTTTAAACTATATGTAATATCCAGATATTTATTGTTAGTATATAATTTTCACTGATGTATTCAGATAACAGTCTTAAAGACTTCCTTTGAATTTGGAGACATCTGTATTCTCCAAACACAAAAGAAGTTTGTGAGCAGTTCTAGATAAGCTCAGACATACCTACTTTAAATAATATTTTGTGGGTATATTTAGAAGGGAGCCCAGTTTCTGGACAGGTTTATGAAATGCCCGTCCCTGTTTTCTATAGTGCTTGTAACTCCAGTTTCATTTCAATAATAATTACTAATAGCACTTATAATGAAAAAATATTTTAAAGTCAATGGTATTGACTCTTCTCAGATGCATACTACATGGAAACACCCATCCCCAAACACAATAGGGAAAAAAAAAGGTGTTAATCCTCTCTTTTCCTTCTCATTTCCCAGGCTTCCAGGCTCATTTGGCATTTCCTCCATAGCGATCACACTTACACTTCCTAGTATTACCAAGGCTATGATCAATTTCTAAGCTTTCTCAGGGAGCTCTTCTCATAATTCCTCCCACCCCTTGAAAACCAATTCAATGTATGAATCTAGAGGGACCTAAGGAGTCAATGGTCTGAAGCAATTTTAACTCCTTTATTTTTTTCTTTCCTGGTGACAATCTTTCTGAAGGATGGACAAATTTCCCAGGTGATAAAATCACTACAAAGGCTTTTTAGTTTTAGCTTATGATGACTCTCTGCTTGATTAGTCCTGGCCTGAAAAGACCAAAGTCCCTAAGATAACTGAGGACCTGCACTGGCTCTCAGTATTTACCCCTGCAATTTAAGAGTATAAATAATGAGAATGTGTCTCTGTCAGAGGAAGGGAAATTGCTAGGAGTAAATTAATAAGCAAGGTGGGTTAGAAACTGAATTATAGAGAATGGAATGGGAGAGGGAGAATCCTCCCTAAACTAAGGAGTGGTAACATAAATATCTTATACAAAAATGGCTTTCTTTTCTAAATTACTGAAAGTAGATTTTTAATAATTTAAAAACAGCATTTGGAAGGTAGTTGCATGTCCATCTGGGGCTGCATATACACATTTCAAGAACATGTTTGGAGACCATTTTTGAAACCTTGGGGCCAAAGTTCAGTGAAAATATTCACAAATTAATATGACTATCTGCCCATAGCAATGATAAGAGAATGGAAACTTCTGACAGCAGCTTTCGAATACTTAAAAGATGTACAACTTTAGGGGAATTTCTTCCATCAGAATGGAAACACTACGCCATTACATTATCTATTCATAAAAGGATATAAAAGGGGAAAGTTTAGGCTAACTAAAAAAGCAGCCATTTATTAATAACCTGCAATGATGTGTAGGTAACATGGAAACTAGTCCATTTAGCACTAACTATGTTATTTGAAGGAGATAAACATGGTTTTATAGTCAGGACCTGGTCTTTCCCCTGCCACAACTTTACTCTTATCAAAAGCTCCTCTTCTTAGGGACTGTGATCTTTTTTCTACTTTTCAAACCTTCATTTCCCTAATCTATGTTGTTTCCACAATGTAGGAAATAAAGGGTTTTCCCAGGTTAATTATCTGCCATGTTCTCAGGGAATGATTTTTGTATCCTCTTGGATTGGCAGGCTTGTTCTTACTGGATAATTCACCTTTGGGGCAAAATAAATGTGCACGATCTCAGTTCTTTATTACAAAAAATTGCCTTTGCTCAGTCATAATCAGTGGTTCTTAATGGGCATGGTAGTGGCCTCTGGGGCATTTTGGAAATTTGTAGGAAAGTTTTTGGAGGTCAGGACAATTGGGAGGAGCTATTGGCATTTAGTGGGAGAAGGCCAGGGAGGTGGACATCCTTCAATTTGCAGGGCATTATAGCATATGAAGAACTGTTCTGCATTGCACATGGTTTTCAAATGTTTCACCAGCTATTCATGTAGTTGAAAAACCTGTTTATGATTATATAGGCTTAGAATATAGACTGTTTAACAAATAATCTCACAGTACTTTTGGCATGATTTTAATGCACACGGAATTTTCCAGGAATCCAGCTACCATGTAAATTGAAGGAATTTTGTACTTTATGTTGTTCAGAATATTACCAAGAATGGACTACCATATGAGAAAATCTCATCACTGATGGCTTCATTGCCCACAGTACTTGAGCCACCAATAAGCACACCTGCACCAGCCTGCATTTGTAGATGTGGAATTCCTGGTGATTCTATACACAGGACCCGTGCAGATTTTCCTGAGCACTTTAAATATTGATATATATATTATTCTTATTATGAGTTATTTTTCTTTTATTTACTTCATATGTTAACTAAAAGAATATAATAATTTAGCAATCTTGTAAGTAGGTGAATTATGTTATCTCTAGAATTTATTTCAGGATAGTAAAAGCACTGCGTAATATTTATTTATTTTTTATTTTTAAAAAAATATTTATTTATTTATTTGGCTGTGCCGAGTCTTAGTTGCGGCATGTGGGATCTAGTTACCTGACCAAGGATCGAACCAGGACCCCCTGCATTGGGAGCACAGAGTCATAGCCACTGGACCACCAGGGAAGTCCAATATTTATTAAAATAGTATGTTTTTAGATGATAAGGGTTAGCTTAAATAAAAATGAAGAGTTAATTCTTTTTTATTACATTAGAGATTAATTTATCTATAATCTGAACCCTACTTATAGCTAGCTCTTTTATCCTTATACAGAGTAGAAATGCCTTTTACTTCTCTTAATGTTTCTTCCACAAATTTCTGGAAGAATAATGGACCCAACTTCCCTTCTGACTACAGTCATATTAAACAGATCACATCAACAATAAATGTCACTACTATAAAAACTACTTAATTTGTAAGGAAATTCTGTTTCATAGATCAAAAATAATTGTGGTTGGAGAAGATCTTGGCATTTTTGTCAACGATGTTATTCACTGTGAAATAACCAAAAGGTAGTGGACAGGGGATCTTCCAATTAAAATACTACACTGAATATTTATTCTTTATCAATTGTTTTTAAAAATGAACTATAGCAAATTTCAAAGAGGTAGAGATAGCACAAATGGTCAAAAAGATTAGAAACTTTAAGTATAAAGGATGAAACTATAAATCATATGAGGAAGATCAAATTGCTAAAATGTGTCATATGTTTTCCCAAAAGACTATATATTTAAGAAAAAGTATCTTGTAATGGAACTGAGAAAGAAGGAGGCTACATTTATGTAACAGCATTTAGAAATTAAACAAAAAATGGTTGGAAATAGCACTGACAGTGGAATGCTCAAAGAATAGGATAAGAGAGAAGAAAACATTGCTATATCTTCTGCCTTGTCTATTCCCCTTACTTCTTCCTGTGATGACTTTAATCCAAGTGTTTCTTCCAAGTCTGCCTTGTCCACACTCCTCTTCACTTGATCTTAGTGCTTGGAATTTTTTTTTTTTTTTTGGCAAAAACTATGCCAAAATATGCTACTGAGTTAGCAGCCAAAACCCTGATGTTTACTTTGGTAGATGTAGACTACTCTGAAGCTGTACCTCATTTTCTGCAGTAGATGTCTTAAAAAGTTATACGTAAATATAATTTCTGTAAATAGAATATTTTTAAAGGAAGAAGTGGGTTATCTACTTCTTCAAATAATCTTTTAATAAAGTGAAGAATTCTCTGGGAAAGCAAATAATCATTCTCCAAATGATATTACACATACACAATCAGATTTTCCAGAGGTGAGGTTTACTACTATAATATGATGGACAGTCTGAGTAAGGGCTCACTGAAAAGATAATTTAGAAGCATTTCTTGGTCAGCCATTCACTATTCTAATTATTGCTGGTCACCTTATTTTACATGGTCCTAGACCAGAAGGTCATGGAATAATTTCAACAATCTATGCATAATTTACATTTTAGGGTCTCGTTTAGAATAGGGAATATAACTGTTCACAAAGTCACCTCTGAATATGAAATATCATTTAAAAATCTTTATTTCAGGGGAAAAAACTAGTATGGGCCCCTACCCTCTCACTGACACCCGCCTCCCCTGCAAAAGAATTTGGTTTTAAAGAAAAAGGTAATGAGTAAATTTTATATGTTTCCTACGATAAAGGGGGAAAGAAAAAAACCTAGAAAGATATGAAACACATTAACAGGATAACATATCTATGATACTTTCAAACTGACAAGGCTTGATTTTAAAAATTGATCTTTAACAAGAAAAAGAAATATGGGCAATTAGGAAGTAATGAAGACCCTGTCAATATAGCTATGTTGAGAATAACAGGTAAGGGAATTCTTGAGAAAATCTAATATATAAAAATCAGGAGGTCTGTAATATGCATTATTGAGTCCCAGTGGGATTAACTAATGAACTTATGAGCTCACCAGCAGTTATTTTTAGAAAGATATGAAGAATTAGAGAAATACTAGAGCACAGAAAAATAATTTGCCTTCTAAAAAGAAAGAAAATATATATTACTACTAAAATTCATTTAAAAATGAATTGTAGCGCTTCTAAGAAGAACACCATTAAAAAGAATAAATTTACCAATATTTGAACAGAGAAGGGCTCCTAATGGAGACTCTCCAAGTTAGAAGGCACAAGTGTGAGTTGAGACTCTGTCACACAGCAGGGGTGAGGATGCGGGTTTCGGGGGCGGGGAGGATAGTAAACGAAGTGGGGTGTTCGCTGAGACTGAGGGAGATGCCAGGAGCAGCTCAGTAAACGTGCTGCCTGGCCTGCTTAAACCACCTGTGTAAGATACAAGCAAGTCTCTTTCCATTGCTAACACTGCTGCAAATCTGTTAAAGCCAAGGTTGTGTTGAGACCTTAAAGGCAAGTCGTCAAGCTTGACCAGAGATAGGAGGCTGAAACAAAGACATAAAAGCAGTGGTAGAAACTTCTGCGTCACGGGTAGCTTCTGGGAAAGCCTGTCCTTTCCTCCAGCTTCTTTTCTATATCTCTCATCTATGAAAGGGGAGTGTAGCGGTTTTGGGCACTGGGCAGCTTAAGACTCAAGGAGACAACTTTGGGAAGTAAACTTACTCTTAGGCAGAGTAGAGAGCCTGCAGTAGCTGTGGGTCTCTGACATTGAACCCGGCAGACCTCTCTAATAAACCTCTCCTAACCAATAAAAAATGGACACATTGTAATTGCTTGAATTGCCTTTCAAACCCAAAGAGCTGGCGCAGAAGTGTTTTCTTTGGTTTTAATTCTTGTCTCACATACTTCTCTTAGTGTTGTCACAAAGCCTGGCCTCCAGGGATACTGTTTCCCTTTAAAATTTGAGCCCAGGTGTGGGCAAAAGTTCTCTTTTTTGTTTCCCTTAGTCATTTTCAAAAGTAACTTTGCCAAAGGATGGTAAGAGCACAGGGCTCTACACAAGGAATGCAAAGAATCATAAAATAGTTATTTCCATAAGTAAAGGTTTCTGATCCTATTATTCCCAACACAATCAGTGAAGAGCTTTACTGGGCCCCATTCTAAAATAACACTGTCCGAGAGGGCTGGTGCAGCTTTCTAGATAGTTTGTCACGCTTCCCTTTTCTTCCAGATTCTCTGTGTTCCTAGCTAGGTACCTATGGCTTATGGCTGCCAGTTTGACTTCATGAGTGTGTGTGTGTGTGTGTGTGTGTGTGTGTGTGTGTTTGTGTGTGTGTGTAAGAGAGAGGTGGGAAGGGAGAGAGAGAATGAGAAAGACGGAGAGAGGGAGGGGTGAGATAGAATGGAATGCAAAATACTTTCCTTATTTCAAAACAAAACAAAATCATTTGCTAGTTCAAATATCTGAATCATCTGTGGTCCTCCTCGCTCAATTGTGGATTCTATTCTAAAGGAAATATTTTGTGGGCAGTTTTTCCAGAGGTCCTGTGAGTGATTAATTTATACATTCCTACATCGATTTACTGTATGCCAGGCACTATTTCTTTGGGCTGGGGATGTGGTGGTGAGCAAGATATATAAAAACTCTGCTCCTTGTAGCATATGTGCTAGTGGGGATGACAGGCAATAAACAGGTAAACCGATGAACATGATTTCAGAGAGTCCGAAGCACTGTGAAAAAAACACAGTAGAGGGATGTGAAGAGAGTGAAGAGGAGAAGAGATGGTCGTCAATTTAGACTGGGTGGACACTTCTGACCTGAGACCAGAATGGAAAGAGGGAGCCAGGTGAAGGTCTGGAGAGAGTGCTGCAGGCAGAGTTCTGAAAGAACAAGGAGAGGGAGGGGGTCTGAGGAGGAAAGAGCTGGTCATAGTCAAGGAACTGGAAAGCACCTGGAGCATGGAGGGTGAGGGGGAACGTGGTAGAAGATGATTCAGAGAGGTGGGCAGCCTCCAAGCCACGTGAGGTCTCTCAGGGCACAGTGAAAGGTTTTAATTTTATTCCAAGTACAATGGAAGAGCTGTCTGCAGAGTTTCAGCAGAGAAGAAATATAATCTGACTTGCATTTAAAGAGTACACTGGTTGGTAAATGGTGAATGGATTATAGGGAGTTGGAATGATGGATTTAACCCTCCCTGATTGCATTTATCAACTCCTCCCACCTCTAGATCATTCTCTGGGGCTCATTCTTCTCCTGCACACTTCAGAGTATAAAACCCACCTCCTGCTGGTTCACATGAAGTGAGTAATAGTAGTAGGCAGTAGTAATACGCAGTAAGAAAGACAGCCTAATAAAATAATATTTCAAAGTAGTAAATTAAAAAATGGACTTGAACTAGAAGCAGCATTTTCCTGATAATTCTGCTCTCGTTATATATGCTGATGCCGCTGGGTTCTCAGCCCTTAGGACTGGTGTGCGTGATGGGAAGGTACTAGGATGGGGACGGCGCTGTCACAGCGTTCCATTTCTGCAAGCCAACCAGAGGCAACTTGTGGACTTATCTCTAGGCAGGCCTTTCCACTTTCTTCATTTCTATAAATAGACACACTATTCTCTTAGCTACTCCAGCTCAAAGCCTCTCAGTCATCTTTGATTTTTGTTTTCGCTTGTTTGCCGACTCCTGATCCATCAGTTACCAAATCCCGACAATCGCACCTCAGCAAAGGTTTTCCAGTCTCTTTTTTGCTTTCCATTCCCCTGTCACCACTCTAGATTTAATGACCTATCATTTAGAATCCAGAAACTTCCTCCTAACTTGTTTCATTGCCTTCAACCTCTTCTCTTCTATCTCGTACCCTGCTACCAGACAAAAATCCTAAGTATCATTTGTGTCATAGACCTCTTTCTCTGCTCAAACATATCCAATGGTCTCCATAATCTTTCAAATTAAGTAGAAATTCCTCCATGTGGTTTAAAGCCCTCCATTCCCTGGATCTAGCCTTCTTTTCTGGGTTTAATCCCTCAACTGTTCTTCTATAAGTATCCCCTATTCTCCCAGGCCCAGGTCAACTGACAATTTTTAAACCTTTCCAAAATCTCAGGGTCTGGGCATCTGTGACTCTGGTGATTCTGAAGTCCAGTCAGAGAAGAGATTGATTACCACTGTAAAGTTTTTGAAGGCAGAGGTCAAACTTTACTCATCTTCAACACAGATGGATAAACGTACCCTATGTTGAAGTGCATGCTAGCTTTTAGAGTTAAGAAATAAATTCCTCTAAAATGGGAATATAATAACAGTTGGATTCTCTATAACTGAAACTGAAGGAAGTAGAGTGTTTTTCTTGCTGTCTCCAACAAACTGATGAGGTAGATGCAGGTGATCCACAGTCCATTAGCAACTAGGTGATAAGCACTGACAAATACTCAAAGTATCTTCCAGATATGTTTAGCTAAAATGCTGTGCTTATCTAGTAAATACAATTTACTAGCATCAAGACATTTAGGAGAGTGTCAGAACTGAGAACTCTTAGACAGTCAAACTTCAACTGTTCAAGAGCTTGTATTCCCAAAATGTAGTTCAAATACTTGGTTCAAATTTAGATGCAGATAGAAACATATCAAATATAAGATAGCAAAGACATGGAAAGGACCTGAGATAAAATTTCATCTAACAGTTTCATTTCACAAGTGAGAAATCTAAAGTCCAGAGCGGCTGTGATAGGCCACAGCTACACAGACATTTTGCTGAAATATAATCAATATTTATAAATTGGTTAAGCATTATAATACTAAAAATTTTCAGAAGATATATGTCTAATTGCTTTAAGATTCAGTTCAGGGACTTCCCTGGCGGTGCAGTGGTTAAGAATCCACCTGCCAATGCAAGGGACACGGGTTCGAGCCCTGGTCCAGGAAGATCCCACATGCCACGGAGCAACTAAGGCTGTGCGCCTAGAGCCCGTGCTCCGCAACAAGAGAAGCCACCGCAATGAGAAGCCCGCACAGCACAACAAAGAGTAGCCCCTGCTCGCTGCAACTAGAGAAAGCCCGTGCGCAGCAACAAAGACCCAACGCAGCCAAACAACAACAACAACAAAAAAGATTCAGTTCAGTATTTACTTCCTCTAATAAGCTTTCTTTGATTAACTTTACCCCATATCAACTACTTCCTTTTTTCATGTTTCAGTATTTTGTATATAGTGTATATTGTATTATCATATACTTGCTTTGCTTAATTAGTCATTTCATGTATGAAAGATACCTTGTCTTATCTCCAAATCTTTTGGGGGTAATGCCTCAAAACTTTTTATTCCAGAAATCATAGCTGAGGCTTAATAGATGTTTGTTGTATAAAAAGCTGTCCAGAACAGAATTCACCAGAAAACTGATGCTTATTGAATGCTATTAAGATATAATAAAACATAGATTCATAGACGTTTTCTATGGTTTTTGCACTATTTTGATGATGGTTTCCATTTTGAAATAAAGGAAATGGAAGCACACAGAAGATCACAGCAGTAAGGACTTGTGAATTTACAAAGCCAAGTGCTACTGGTGTTCTGAATACACAGGTGAATCATAGGAACCTCTGTATCCACAGCATCATTTTATATTGCTTTGTCAGCCTTTCAAAAGCACAGAGCTTTGCTGTGCAGCCAATAGAAGGAGGAAGTGGAGGAAGGTCGAGGTGGTAAAGCAGCCATTAGAGATTGCCCCAGTCACCTAACGATTTGGAATCGTACTAAAGCCTCGATTGGCCAATTTAGGGAGAACTGATATATTTCCAATGCTCAATCTTGTCATCAGTGCATGTGATATATCTTACCATTTATTTAGATCATCTTTAATGTCTCAATGAAGTTTTACCGCTTTCTCCATAGAGGATTTGCACTTCATTTTTTGGATTCATTCATTTATAATTACACTTTTTATTTTGAGATAATTTTAAATTCATATGCAGTTGTAAGAAATAACACAAATGGATCCTGGGTCCCTTTTATGATTCTCCTCAACAGGAACACCTTGTAAAACCACAGTACGATATGACAACCAGGATATTAACGTGCTACAGATAAGATACAGAACATTTCCATCACCACAAAGATCACTCATGTTTCCCTTCCAGCCCCTCCTTAACTCTTGGCAACCACTAATCTGTTCTTCATTTCTATAATTTGGTCATTTGAAGAATGTTACATAAATGGAATCATACAGTATATAATCTCATGGGACTGGCTTTTTTCATTCAGCTTAATTCTCTGGAGATATATCCAGGTTTTTGTGTGAATCAATATTTTGTGCCTTTTTATTGCTGAGTAATGTTCCATGATATGGATATACCACAGTTTAATCATTCCCTTCTCAAAGGATATCTGGGTTGTTTTCAGTTTTTTGGCTATTATTAATAAAGATGCTCTAAACATTCATGTACAAATTTTTGTGTGAAATAATCTTCATTTTTCTGGGATAAATGCCCAAGAGTACAATTGCTGGGCCATATATTACTTGCATGTTTTGTAATATGCAAGAAACTGCCACACTGTTTTCCAGAGTCATCGTACAATTTTACAATCCTTCTAGCAATGTGTGAGTGATCTAGTTTCTTTGTATCTTTGCCAGTAATGTATTGAAATCAGATAGACTGATTCTTCCCACTTTATTCTTCTTTTTCAAGATTGTTTTGAGTATCCTAGTTCCTTTGCCTTTTTATATAAATTTTAGAATAAACTTGTCTATATCTACTGTATAGTAATGACCTGTCCCCAAAAGGTTTCAGCTGGACCTCTGGAGTATCTGGAGATTAAAGTCAGCCATGCAGGCGGTTAACCACGTGAATGTTAACTGAGTCCTTGGACACCAAGGTTCAAGTGAGTTTCCCCTGTTTGCACTATTCTATGTGTATTCTCACATGTTGCTGGGAGAAGACAGCACTATCCAAGACTTGACTGGAAGAGAACAACTGGAAATTCATCCTTGGAATGTTCCTGGACTCTGCCCTATATGCTTTTCCTTGGCTGATTTTAATCTACACCCTTTTGCTGTTATTAGATTTATAACAGCTTTCAGTGAGCTCTGTGAGTCCTTCTGGCAAATGATGAAACCTGAAGATGGCCTTAGGATACCTACTTGTGGTTGGTATCATAGTGAGGGTGGTCTTGGAAACTTCAGAGGGTTATATCTACAAAAAAATCTTGCTGGAATTTTGACAGGAATTATGTTAAACTTCTGTATCAATTTGGGGAGAAATGACATTTTACTATGTTGAGTGATTGAATCTATGAACATGATATATCCCTTAACTTAATATTTTTTAATATGACATGTTTGTTGATGCTACTTGTGGATCTTTAACTGCTTGTTAGTGGTATATAGAAATGCAATTTTTTTTGTATAATGATTTTGTATCTAGCAACCTTGGTAAATTACCCTGGTCATACTAAAAATTTATCTGTAGATTTTGAATTTTCTACATAAACAATCATATGTGAATAAGTTCAGGTTTTTTCTTTTCTAACTCTTACAGCTCTTATTTCTTCCAGTCATAAATTTAAGGAAACTGTAAACTATAACCAAAATAGCCTCCAAATGTATTCATAACATTAACTAATGAGATGAATAAAATATCACATAAAGCAAATTATTGTGAACAACATAAATCTGGCATAAAATTACTACATTTTCTATTTTGATTGATTTCTTGATGCACTTAAAAAAAAAAATAAAGAAAAAGTTTTGTGAGGTAATGTCATCTAGTGGCTGACTACGGTCACTTTATGACAGATGCTGAAAGCTGCTGGAGGATCACTTATGCTCCTAACACTGTGATGTCTTTTCATTCTAGTTAAGGTAATGTAGAAATAGATGATTTTTGTTACATTCAGGCTCCAAGTCTAGAGTTGCCCTCACCTGTCTGATACTACTTTAATTTCATTCCCAGTTCTCTCCCCCAAGGCGTTTCCTCTATGAATGTCCTTTTCTTTAAAAAAAAAAAAAAAATCCCATAATGCAACTGCCTTCTACATGGGAAGAATCCTTAAAGGATCCTGTGTTATTTACACAACACCATTAATACATATAGAATAACATCTCCCATTAAGATAATAATGTACTGATTTTAAATTAAATATATACATTCTCAAATAGGTCATGTAAACATAGTAAATTCCTACTATTGCCTAGTTTAGAAAATGACATGGGAATATATAAGATAGGACTGATTATTTCAATACCAGATACTATTTCAGTATCAGGATAGAGAAAATTCATGAGCACTTAAATTAAGTTCCACTAAGGACTGATTTATGATAAAAACTGAATAGAAGCAGATATGGCTAAACAATTACTAGAAAGGGTTATGAAAATTATTTACAACTGTAATCCTTACTGCATCTGTACTAAACTTTATCCTAAAAAGACATTTTGAAACTCTAACTGGACTTGCCATATAGGCTTTTCTGCAACTGTCTAGAAGACTCACAGGGTGAAATCTTTCAGTATTGCTCAAGGAATTAAATTTTCCTCTCTGGAATTAAATTTACTTCTGGGTTTGTAAATAGTTGCAGTCCTGGGGTATGAGATATTGCAATGGATGTAAAGTTATTTTACAAATAACTTTAAAATGTTACAAAATTTGGCAAGTACATATTATTCCCTCGTCTTTGCTTTGTATACTGGTTCTAAGCAACATTTTAAAGTTAATTATAGGGCCATAAAGGTCTCTTTTTTCCCCAAGCATTTAAAAATCATTGTCAGAATTATTACTTGGATCTTGTTAAAGTAGCAATGGAGGGGAATTACATCCCAAAGAATCTCAGCTATATCCTTTGGGCATTACTGAAAGTGAATGGCATCTATTATTTTATTTCTATTCCAGAGAGAAAATTTAAAAAGTCACACTGATGGGAAAGCCTATGAATCCACTTATAAGGTTAACTAAGGTGGAGGATTAATCTGCACAGTTAAAAAGGAAGATGTTGGTTACTGAAAATAAGATGTCTTCAGTTAGTCAGATTTCAATGTTTGGGGGGGGGGGCAACAATTTATATGAGTAGAATCATGAATTGTCGAAAACTTTCCTACAAAAAGGTAAACAAAGGAAGACCTATATTATCAAGACAAAAGTACTTTAGGAATCCTAATAATAAAGAATGCTATAACCTATTTACTAGAAAAAATATATTTACAAAATGTATAAAAAGGGCTAAAAATTATATCTCTAATAGTGAAAACTTCAATAATATCACATTAAGTAAAAATATAGTAGTAGAGTTACATTTGCTTGTTTAATAGTTATTTATTCATATCATTCATTGAAAAAAGCATTTAAGATGACTTATATATACATTATAGTAGGATAAAAGAGAAATAAGAGTAAAAGGAGTAGAGAAATAGCATAAAGGCAGGGATAGGGTAAGATTAATACATAAGGACAATGAATACAAAAACCTGTACAACTGCCAGATGATGGCCGAAAATTTGACTGAGCTTTCTATTGACAAACACAAAGAGGCCAACACAGTTGATTATGATTCACTGCATCTAGGTGGTAAAAGCAAACTGGTTGTGGAAAACAGTTGTTTTTAATAATTGTGTCCTTAATGCAGACTTATGACACATTACTAAAGAGCAACTCGGGAGAAGTAACTAAGAGGACATCAATATAATGTGTTTCAGGTGACCTGACAGCCTGTGATATGCTGGCTTGCTCAAGAGATGAAATTAAGCACATCTAAAGGAATGGATGGTTTGTATCTCCTTTAGATAATCGTATTTTTTAAAAGACAGTTGTACTATTGTATTATTTAGATAATTTATCTATCTATCTATCTATCTATATATCTATCTATCCTCTCATCTATCTATCTCACACCTATAGACTGAACCTTTTAAAATGTTCAGGAAAGTTCGTAATTACCTCCTGTTGATCAAAGGAGAATGAGATTGGAACATGTGAATGGTCCAACAAAAAAATTGCCCAAACTGGAAAGCACTTTCCTTCCTGATTGGTAACCAGTATACGGCGGGCAAGAAAGAATACAAACATTAAATGCATTTTTCTATTTAATTTTTGTAGGCTTTCCTTTCTTCTCTTCATTCCCTCATTAATTTCATCTTTTAAAGCCAGATGAAAACCTGTTGTAAGATCCAAGTTTCCTCGTTATGTTTTTAAAGGTGGGCACTAAACACAGAAGTTTTGCACAGTAGTCATGTCCCCAAATAAAATGATGACCCATGCCACAGTGAGCTGATATGGAAGCAGTTAATGCAATACAGAAAAAAACTATTAATAATGTCACAAATTAGCATGATACTTCTACAAAATCTGCATATTCTTTCTTTATATCCATATCATTATCTTTTTCTTTTTCATTATCTTTTTTGCTAATACGGGCACCTTGAATGTGTCTTGAATGTGGGAAGAAGAGTATTTGTTCTCAGCTGACTAAAGATATCAATCTTCCATAAGCCACGAATACAAACCTATTGGAGACTTCAATGTCAATCCTTCTAACTTTAGATAGCCAATCAATAGGTCATTTCCTAAACATGAAGTTTCTGTGTAAGCATTCTGGATCAGTATTTTTAAAAAGAAGAACATTTATTTTTCCAACACAGCACAAGAAACTTGTAGACTTTGACACAGAAAGCAACATTTTCACTTCTATATAACTCACATCTCTTCCTGACATGAAAGAACAGCCAAAAAGAAAAGGGGCAACATGGGTCTCTGTGAAATATATGAATTGTAAAAATCTTGTTTCTTATCTTTAAAAGTGAAATAGAGAAAATGTTAAAAATCTGGGATGATGCAACCCCAAGACACTGAATGTAGCATCTAACATAATTATTAGAGAACATGGTTTGAAATTTGGGGAACAATTTTGGCTTGAATTTTAAACTTCTATTTTATATATGCAAGTCAAAACATTACATTTACTTTATAACTGATGATATTTCACACTTTATTTCAGAATTTCATTTGACCAAAATATAACACTTCAAGACTTATGACCAGAGAGGAAATATCTAACTTATTCAGAAAAGTGAATCTCTTACAAACTAAAATTATAATTGAAGAAAGCAGTTCCAGAAAAAAGAATTACATTAGAAAGTGAGTTTCAGTACTCATAACTCTGGACTTGAAGCTACTTTCTCATACCACATAGTTGAGAGCAGCCTCGTGGACTGCCATTCTAGTGCCTAATTATATATCTAAAAAGACTATTATTGTACTTAAATTTTCTAATAAGACAAAGAAGATGTATCACTATGAAGTCTCAGTAACTCTTCAGTTTAAAAAATTACCTCTAAAAGAGACTGGAATAATCTCATAAGGCAAATTAAAAATTTCAGATTAAAACTATGTTAGATTTTCACAAGTGGACAAATAAGAATCTCCACATCCTTTAATCTATATAGCCATAGTCACTCTTGTGTTATTCAATAACCTATCATGCCAAAAAAAGGAGAAAAGAAAAAAAGAAAAAAAGTAAAGAAAAGGAAAAAGTCCTGACTTTCTAAGGAGGTCTCTGGTGAAACCTTTTAAGTGCTGAAGTTTTAGGCCCCAGAGCAAGATTCTACAAATTTAACACCCCTGGAAATATTGACAGATACTTAATTACAGTGTTACATATGGTGGCAAAACATACACAATGTGAGTGGATATTTTTATGAACAATTATAATTTAAAACAACTTTGGAAATAAAATGCATTTGTAACTATGTCATTCTTAATAAAATTGTTGTTTAGTCAGTACTTTTTCTATATTTCTTCGTACCTAAGGGTCATCACACTTTTTGTAAGTAGATGCAAACATGAAGTTTTCTTTTGGCTAGTAGCTCAAGTTCCAAAACTTCTTTAAAAAAAAAATCATAAAATTTAGTGATAAATCGTGTATAGTGATGTGACTCTAATGTTTCAGATTGAGATATGGAAAAAACTGATTTGAATGTATTCTAAGAAAATAAACTCAGAAGTATTACAAATAAAATTCATTTAAAAATAACTTCAAATTTACAAGGAAGTTGCAAAAACAATGCAGTTAAATCCTGAATATCTTTTACCCAGATTACCAGTTTTTAAAAACATTTGTTATGTTTGTTTTATCATTTACTCTTTCACTTTGTGTACATACACATATACGTATATACCCATATTATTTTTTTCTGAACTATCTGAGTAGGTTACAAATATCACGCCCTTTAGAATATATTTCCAAATTCTCTTATGTAACTACACTAATCAAATTCAGAAGATTTTACACTTGTAAGATACTTTTTACCTTACTATTTGTATGCCAGTTTGGTCAGTTGTCCTTATGGCATTTTTACTTTCCAATACAAAATCGAATCCAGGGACTTCCCTGGAGGTCCAGTGGCTAAGACTACGTGCTTCCAATGCAGGGGGTGCAGGTTCAATCCCTGGTTGGGGAACTAAGATCCCACATGCCTAAGATTCCACATGCTGCATGGCGCAGCCAAAAAAATAACAAATTAGAAAATAAAATTCAATCCAGGATCACGTAGCAAAAACTATTAAGATTTAATAATTATTTCTTTTTATTTTCATCCATTTTTGCAGACGTTTAAAAGATAATTTTATTTAGTATCTTTCGTAAGGTAGTTTTATTTGGTTTCATCTTCAGGTTGAAACTTCAGAATGACAACACTAATTCTAACACTAAGTTCTGTGACATTTTTAGTGAACAATTTTAGTAAAAACATAAGAAAACGATAAAAATATTCCTGTTTAAGCTTACATATCTATCAGTAAATAACAAATATCTATTTGATTGTATTTTTAAAAGAAGTTTGCAATCTAGGAAAGAAGAAAAATCCTGACTATCTCAATGTGTGCCTTCCTGCCACTTTTGCGTTAGGCTTTGGAAGGTAATCTGAATTAAAATTAAAATCAGTCAAATTCTCAATTTGCTAGGAGCTCTAGTAAAAGATTTGATGAAGAGGAGATTGAAATCAGTGACAAAAGTGAAGTTTCTAAAATATTTGAGGCTTATATTTAACTATGATAATTTTCTTCCATACCCATTAGAAAATGTAGAATTAACTGCATACATTGTTGCTGATGGCTTAGAAATAGTTTGCGCAGCTGAACTGAGGGACTTAAAATTTAAGATCTATTTCTGGCTAGTCTATCAATATGCATGAAATTCTGGGTAAGCCGTTTAACTTTGATTTGTCTCAATTTATTCCTAAAAGCAGAAGGAGTATTGTTTACCATACAGATAGACTACTAGGATTTTATTAAACAGTTAACTTAGTGAAATAATATGAAATGCATTGAAGAAACACAAGTACATCTTATTATAAAGAGTCATCATAAACAAAAAATTTGCCTATAAGAGAAAAGAAAGAACGTAATGTTCAACCTGTGCTTGTTGTGGAGAAAAAGAAGAAAATACAGATAAGTAAAAAGAAAAAAATTGAAATCGCCAATAATCCTACCAATCAGAAATAACCTGAAATATATTTTTTCAGACATTTCTTTCCCTATACATAAACATACACTTTTTGTTTACAAAAATGCAATACTTTAATAATGGATAAATTAACTACATTTCAATGCAATTGCATTTAAAAAAATACTATATTGAAGGCTCTTGTTCTGATAATCAGGTAACCCTCCCACTGGTAGCAATAATAAACTCTGTACAAAATATAACATACAGCTATTTGATGGCACTGGAGAGCAACCAGAAGCAGGTATGAACTGCAGGAGATTAAACCCTTCAAAAAAGGGATCTGCATTGGGTGGCTCTTCACTTGAGAGAATTTTCCTTTTTACATGGTGCAAGGTGGCTAGAACCCAAGCAAAAGGCTGTAATTATTGGTTTGAAGTGTCAAAAAGATGGCGTTCAGGGATGCCAGAACAGCTGGAAACTAGGAAGGAAAATTCCTGAAAAAAAGTAGACAACCACAGAGGGGGAAATTTCCAAATATGTGTAAATTCCTTTCAAGTTTTTAGATGAATTTTGAACTGTGTTTGCATGAAGAAGACTCCAAGGAGTTAGAAGACGGCTACAGCTGGAAAGCTGAAAAAGCTGAGCAGAGATTGAAGCTGCTGCCCACCATGGGAGAGACAGTTTTTAGAGTCTGAGTCTTGTCAAATTATAAAGGCTGGATAAACACCATGGGCTTTCCACTGAAACCCAGAAGGGTGATTCCTTAGGTGTAAAGATGATGTCCCAGGTCTAAGGGTTAACCCTAAAAATAAGGGCAAAACTCACCATAACAAAGTATAAAACCAAGTCTGAACAAGTTCAAGGTCATCTACCAGTCATTTAAATGCCCACTACAAGAAAAGCCAGAAGATTAAGACAGAATCCAGAGACAACCATTCATCATCCACAATATCTAACAGATAATAACTTACTAGATACACAATAGGAAAATGTGATCCAAAGAAGGAGGAAAAAAAGAAAACAATAGAAACAAACTTAAAGGTGACCTAGATGTTAGAATTAGCAAACTAAGACTTTAAAGCAACTATTATAAATATGTCCAAGGACTTAAAGAGAAGGCCATATTGAGTGAAAGATAGAGTGGTTGAGCAGACAAACTGAAACCTTAAAAAAGGACCAAGTGGAAAAACTAGAACTGTAAAGTATAATATCTGAAAGGAAAATTCACTGGATGTACTTAATTACCAACTGGAGAAGGCAGAAAAAAGCTCCAATGAACTTGAAAACTGATCAATAGGAATCAACCAAGTTAAAAAAATAGAAGACTGGGAAAAATATGAACAAAGCTTAAGTGACCCGTGAGACAGTATAAAACCATTTAATTTATATGTAATTGGAGTCCCAGAGGGGGGAAAAAAAGAGAATAGGGCAGCAAAAATATTTGTATAAGTAATACCCATGAATCCCAAATTTGGTGAAAACATTAACTTATGTATCAAAGAAGTCCAGTAAATGTTGAACAGGATAAATACAAAGAAAAGCACACTAGGCACATCATAGTAAGACCACTAAAACCCAGAGACAAAGAAAAAACTTGAAAGTAGCCAGGGGAAAAAGGACATAATACATACAGCAGAACAATGATACAGATGACAGCCACCTTCTCATCAGAAACAGTGGAAGCAGGGGCTTCCCTGGTGGCACAGTGGTTAAGAATCCGCCTGCCAATGCAGGGGACACGGGTTCGAGCCCTGCTCTGGGAAGATCCCACATGCTGTGCAGCAACTAAGCCCGTGTGCCACAACTACTGAGCCTGCGCCCTAGAGCCTGCGAGCCACAACTACTGAGCCTGCGTGCCGCAACGACTAAAGCCCGCGCGCCTAGAGCCCGTGCTCCGCAACAAAAGAAGCCACCACAGTGAGAAGCCCGTGCACCGCAGTGAAAAGTAGCCCCCGCTCACCGCAACTAGAGAAAGCCCGCACGCAGCAACAAAGGCCCAACACAGCAAAAAAAAAAAAAGAATAAATAAAATAAATTATTTATTTTAATAAATAAAATAATTTAAAAAAAGACAATAAAACGATAACTTAAAAAAAAAACAAGGGAACCCCCTCCCCCCATCAACCCAGAACTCGACTTCCAATCAGAAAATATGCCTTTTAAAAATTAAGGTGAAATAAAGACATTGTCAGATGTCAAAAACTGAGAGAATCTGTTGTCAGCAGACTGCACTGGGAGACATGCCAGAGGAAGTTCTTTAGGCTGAAGGGAAATGACACCAGATGAAACTTGAGTCTACAAGAAGAAATGCCCAATGGTAAACATAAGGGCAAAAATAAAGACCATTTTTTCTTCTGTTAATTAAAAACAAACAAAACAACTGAACCTTTAATGCAAAAATTGTAACAATGTATTGTGTAGTTTTAGTGTATATGGATTTAAGATATATGACAACAGTAACATAAAGGACAGGCAGATAAATGGAATTATAATGTTGTAAGCACCTTTCATTTTGTATGAAATTGTACAATATTAACTCTAAGTAGACTATGATAAGAATGCATAGATCAACCCTTAATCCCCACAGCAGCCATTAATAATATAAAAAGTCATACTAAAATGACTTTAGGGCAATTAAAAAAAAAAAAACCCTCAGAAGAAGGTAGAAAAGGAGAAAGAGAAAACCAAAAAACCTGGACGAATAGAAAGCAAATAACACAATCATAGATTTAAACACAATCATATTAATAACTACATAAAAGTTAAATGGACTAGTCATGCCAATTAAAATTAAAAAGACTACAAAACAAATGTTGGTGAGAATGTGCAGCAACTCAACTAGAACTCTGGTATATTACTCATAGGAGTGTTAAATGGTACAATCACTTTGGAAAACTTTTTGCAGTTTTTAATAAAACATACACATCTACCCCATGTCTCAGCACTCCTACTACTAACTATTGATCGAACAGAAAACAAATGTCTACAAAAAGGTATGTTAAAAAGAATATTCATAGAAGCTTTATTCATAATAGCCAAAAATTGGATACAGCCCAGATGTCTACCAACAAGAGAATGGATACTTTAATATATTCATACAATGGATACTACTTAGTAATTAAAAAGAATGAACTAGTGATACATGTAACAACTTGGAGGACTCTTAAAAACATTATGTTAGGTGAGAGAAGCCAAACACAAAAGAACAGATGCCCTATATGCCATTTATATAAGTTTAGAACAGGTTTAAAAAAAAATCTGTGGAAATATAACAGAGGTTGCAGGGGTGAGGTGGGGAGGGCAAGAAAAATTGACTGGAAGGATTAAAGAAGAAAATTTTAGAGGTGATGGAAATGTTCTGTATCTTTATAAGGGTAGTGGTTACAATGGATATATACATTTTTCAAAACTCAACAATTTGTACACTGAAGATCTGATCATTTCACTATGTAAAATTTATGTTTAAAAAAAGAATTCTAAATAAAATTAAATATATTTCAAAGTATACTTCATACATAAATATAATAATAAAGGTACCACACTTCATATACAAATATAAAAATATTTAATTCATATCACTGAATAAAACTTATTGCCTGAGGATATATTTTTTCATCTTTGTGCAAAATCATTAGCCTACCCAGGGATTTAAACCCTCCTGAAAATACTAGCAACTGAGCTAATTGGTCTATACCAGTCCTTGTTCTTCTATAGTCTTCAATGATTTAAAATTTAGGAAAAGAATATGTCTATAATAGTTTGATGGTGTTTGGTAACTCTACCTCAAAAAGATGAACTCATCTAATAAACTGTAGAGACCCCAGTCAAATATTTCTGCTAACAAGATTACAGAATCACCTTATTTGCCTTAAGGTGGTAATGTTCTAATTATGTATCCTTGGTGACTCTTTAAGTAAGGAACTTATCATATCAACATAGTGTTGGGTTCAACATTTACAGGAAACAGTTCTGGTCTTTATGAACTTGTCAGTGATAAAGACAGTGTAAGAGCACTTTATCATTAAAGGATTTGCAAAGCTTCCAGAGAATGTTAAAAACTATAGTCCCAGAAGGACAGTTCAGTAAAAATTCACCAACCCTTTTTATTACATAGACCACTAATAAGAATCATCACATCCCAAGGCAGCAGAACTAATGGGCATATAGTAATAATTTAAGCTCTATGACATTTTAACAAAATACACATTTTAACAAAATACAATGACGTAATGAAAATAGGCAATGTACATGTTTTCCAAGGATAAAAAGAGACAATGTATTATTTTTTGTTTGAGTTGATTCAAAAGTATTTGAAGTTCAAATAAAGTCTGGTACCAAGCTATCCTCACTCAAAAGAAGTTTTAAATGACCCTTAAGTAACTGAAGAATCCTGTCTGACAGAGCTAAGTGAATTAACATTCTTCATTTTCCTCCTGGTTTTAGAAGAGGAAGAAATGGGAAATAGTTCTATCATTGGCTTCTCCTCCAAGTTGAAATGCTTACTCCATTGGTTTAAAATCACTGATTTAAACTAATTTTTGATAATCAGGATACTAATTTTCAGTAACACAGAATAAATCCAACCATCTATTAGGATATAGTTTCTCACATGAAAAAATGATCTGAATTTCTGCCATCTTTTGTTATAGTATCGGTTGCTGTCATAGTTAGGAAAGCATTACACGGAAAAATCTTTAGGAAACTATTGAACACATTTAGGAAAATTATCAGATCAACTGTACATTTACAACTTTACCTATATATTTTATGGTGAAGATGGTACACTATGTCTGTTGGTAGAAACTGGCATAATGATTATTGCACTTACTGATTAACTTACTCAATAGTCAACCTTTCCTAAAGTTCATTCCACGGACCTCTCTGGCTTTGTGCGACATCAACAGCTATTGATTTAAGGTTCTGTTTAAAGTTTAGGAAGGCTCCTTACAGCAGCCTTTCTCAGAGGCTTCAATGTGCTAATTAATGTGCACTGTGACACAGAAAAGGGAGGATTCCAATATGTGCCATCTCCCAAACATATCTGACCAATGCGTTTCTCCTGGCACAGTTTCGTGGATTTTATTTCACAAAACACACTTTGGAATATTTTGGACTAGAGGTAATATAGATATGAACTAGAGTTGTAGCAGGGTGAAGAAAAGGAGAGAATAAAAGTGAGAAAGAGCAAATATCGCTTAAGTCACTTATTTCTTAGTGTTAGTTTCTGCAAATGTAAAATGCTATTTCCTAGCTGTAACCTTGAGCAAGTTCTTTAATCTTTCTTTTTTTTTTTTTAATGGAGTATAATTGCTTTACAACGTTGTGTTAGTTTCTGCTGTACAACGAAGTGAATCAGCTATATGTATATATATATCCCCTCCTCTCTTGGACCTCCTTCCCACTCCTCTCCCCCCATCCCACCCACCTAGGTCATCACAGAGCACTGAGCTGAGCTCCCTGTGCTATACAGCAGGTTCCCACTAGCTATCTATTTTACACATGGAAGTGTATGACCCAGCAATCCCACTACTGGGCATATACCCTGAGAAAACCATAATTCAAAAAGACACACGTACCCTCTTTCTTTTTCAACCTGTAAAAATGGGACTAACAGCAATAATACGTACATTTCAGTTTGTGATGAGAACTTAGGTTCATGTACATAAAATGCAAGGACAGTGCCCGGCACATGGCCCTCCTTGAAAAATGAGAGCGACTGTTATTATTTGAGTATTTTGATACAACTTACATGAACTGGACGCTTTCTTTCAGTCTTATAGAAAAAGACATTCGTTCCTATTCTAGCCCATTCTTATACTTTCACAAAGTTAATTTCCAACTGAAAGATTCTAAGAAGACCTGCTCATCAGAAGCCTGTTTACCTTTATTGAATCCAGCATTTAGATTTGACCAAGGAACCTGTCAACCATTGGAGCATCTTGGCACTACTGGTTCCATAGAAAAATACCATTTTTTTGGTAAAGCACTTAATAACTTCTGGTTTATCGTCATATGTATTATCGGATTCTGTCCTTGTAACAAATTAGTGAGCTTATTAGTAAGGCAGAAATCATTATCCCTAAGTCATAGACATGAAAACTGAGGCCCAGAGAGGTTAAATTATGAACTGCCCAAAGTCATAGAACTGGGAAGTGGCAGTGTCTGGACTCAGACTTATGTTCCTGGCTTTAGTGTCAGTATGTTGAGTATCTGAATGAATGAGTGACTCAGATTTTGCATTTTAAAATAATTCAGTTCAGTTCAGTAAACATGGATTGAGTTGCTCCCATATGCTAGACACTGTGATACAAAAATGAATTAGACATTAAAGTCTTTGTCCTTGCAAAGCTTATAATCTAGTGGTATTCAGAAAATCAAAAAACAGGAAAGAAAAAAGAAATCAGGTGATTCTGAGTAGTTTTCTAGGTAATGACCTTGGAATGCTTCTTGGCATCTAGTTCCCCAGAGGTCACCAGAAGACAGTTTATGGTGACCATAGTAAGGGCTTTGTGTAAGAGAGAAAATCTGAAGAACTCCCTCTGTGATGAAGCCTGTGGTCCTCGCTATGCTTATTCATAGTCACTAATATTCTACCACACAGTAATGGAGAATGTTGTGGAAGCATTTGCTATGGTTTCTATAATTCCAGCTTGAAATACCTTCCTTTCTTTGTGTCTATACTTCCTTCCTCAACAGATCACAGAAATGTATTAATAGTTTGTATTTTAGAATGCTTAGTTGTGAGAAAATCACATAACAATGTATTTTTCCTCTCTTTGATATCTTTATATTTCTATTATATTGTCCTCATTCCTTTCAGCATGCCCATGTTTTCCCAAATTTATTACTTATCTTGACTCTATATTGACTGTTAATACCTGTTTGTTCCTAGAATTACTTGAACACACTCTCGGCATAAGAACCCTACATTAAAAAAAATCAAATCCCTCCTTGATAACTGCAAAACTTTTATCATCACCACTTTGCTGTTTAGAAACTTTCCTTTTAAAAATCACTGATTAGTTTTCTAACTGAATCTGAGATCCATTTTTCTGTTCTTATCCCTGCAGCTTTCTGCTGCTAAAAGACACAGTTGATTACTTTCTCACTGACATGTTAGCCATAGCTTCAGACTCAAAATCCTATCATCTCTCTGACTCCTACTTTTTGTGTCTGCTTCCTCTTGAAAATATCTATTTGTAGCTCTAGTGTAGTGGAGAACATACCGTACTTGTAGACATAACCCCTGGGTGAGATGTTTAATTCTAACACGTTCTAGCTTTATGATTCTGTGTGAATCACCTTGCTGAGCCTCAGTTTATTCATGTATAAAATGCAGATAATAACAGTACCTATTTTACATCAGTGTTCTTGATGACTCTCTGAGATGATGTATGTGAAAGTATTTTATACATTTTAAAGTAATATCCAAATGGAAATATTATCTGCCAGTTTCAGATATACGGGATATTTGTGCTCTTTACTCTCTAGATACATTCCCTCTAAGAGCTTATTTTTTAGTTATATTATCATTTGCATATAAATGATTATGTATATATATATATAAGTGGAGACTGGCTTGAACCAATTTATAGGACAGCTTTACAGTTAAAATATATTAGTAATGGGCTTCCCCGGTGGCGCAGTGGTTGAGAATCTGCCTGCCAATGCAGGGGACACAGGTTCGAGCCCTGGTCTGGGAGGATCCCACATGCCGCGGAGCGACTAGGCCCGTGAGCCACAACTACTGAGCTTGCGCGTCTGGAGCCCATGCTCCGCAACAAGAGAGGCCGCGATAGTGAGAGGCCCGCGCACCGCGATGAAGAGTGGCCCCCGCTCGCCGCAACTAGAGAAAGCCCTCGCACAGAAACGAAGACCCAACACAGCCAAAAATAAAAATAAATAAATTTTAAAAATATATATATTAGTAATGGAAAACTTAATGCTTTGCCTCATATCCATCCATTGTTCTCACTTTTCTTACTATGTTCAGTGACTCTATCATTCTAAGTATTTGAGTCTTTAAATCTGGTATCTTCTTCAAATATTCTCTACTTAATGTCTACAGTAGACACTTGTCATTGTTTTTTTGGTGCCCAGCATCTGGTTCTCCTTCCATGCCTTAGGGAACACCACAGTGTGGGAATAGGTGGGAAGTTTCACCTTTTACAACCAGTTAGAAATGTACAAGGGAAGGGGCAGGAAATGTGGTTGACTAGTGTATTTCCATCACTTCTGGAGAAAACAACTCAGTCAGTGATGTCACATTGCTCTGTGGTACAAAGACAGCACATTGTTTTCAAGTAGTTTAATGAAGGGTAGTAGCAGCAGCAGGACTAGGCAGCCTCGAAGTGGGAAAAAAATTAGCTAAAGGAGCATCTCTGCTCCTTTACTTCCTGCCCAGTCACTCCCAATCCTTTATCCTGTTAAATGTGTGTCACAACACTTAGGAGCATCTGGAATCGTTAAGTTTTCCTTTATTTACTAGCTTGTTTTTTGGCTTTTATGTTAATAGTCCATCTGCCTTGACTAAAATGTAAGCTCTTTCAAGGCAGGGACTTTGCTATGTCTGCTGCTGTATCCATCCCAGTGCCTAGACCAGTACCTGGCACACATAAGGAATGCAATAAACATCTGCTGATTGAATGACTGACTGGTAAAGTCTTCTGAATAGTGGGAGCTCAGTAAATGTTGAATTGAATTTAAAAAAATGAAATACAGATATTTCTGAGCTAAGTACTTAACTTCAAATGTTTTCTTTTCCAGAGAAAAAAATATATTATTATGAAAAAATTTTTAAAAATTCAAAAATTCTTTAGATGCTTTTTGAAAAATATAGATGCTAAAGTTCCAAATACTAAAAATGACAAGATAATGTAGGTTTTGCTTCTAACCTGCTGATAAGCCTGTTATTCTCAGTAACCCAATCATTTGAGTAAAATGATCAAAAAAAATATGATTGTTAAAAGCTTCTGGAAGTACAAGAAACATAATTTTAACTGTGTATTTGGTTAAAAATGGGATTCAATACCACTTTACAGCTATGGTATTAACAGGATTCTCACTAAAAAGAGCTATTTCTATTCCACAGAAATAATTTTAAGGAGTCATGTATAATTCACATTCATTTTGGAAAAGTACAGTAAAAAGAAGAAATAAGACACTGTTCATTATTTTGATTTTTAACATATTTTCACATTTAAATAGAAACAAACACAAACATAACACTCTACACATTTTTCTTTTGTTTCCCACCCAAAAAAGAAAGACCAAACCTATCCATAACACTATACGGCAGATTTTTTTTTTTTTCACATCTTCTATGTTTAATTGTGCTGAGAATTATTGACTTGTATCAATATGGTTTTACACAGTATTTAAAAGATTAAGCAACTCCTTTTCCCACTACTTAGGCTTTAAGCACATATTTCATTTTTTTAATTTAATGAGCAATTTATTCTAATAAGTGGATGTGTTAAGACTTTATCATCTATACTTCATTGTTCAATGCGTGTTTGCATGTGCTAACACATATATATGGAATCTACAAAAAAAAAAAAAATGGTTCTGAAGAACCTAGGGGCAGGACGGGAATAAAGATGCAGACGCAGAGAATGGACCTGAGGACACAGGGAGGGGGAAGGGTAGGCTGGGACGAAGTGAGAGAGTGGCATGGACATATATACACTACCAAATGTAAAATAGATCGCTAGTGGGAAGCAGCCGCATAGCACAGGGAGATCAGCTCGGTGCTTTGTGACCACCTAGAGGGGTGGGATGGGGGGGTGGGAGGGAGGCGCAAGAGGGAGGGTATATGGGGATATATGTATACATATAGCTGATTCACTTTGTTATACAGCAGCAACTAACAGATTTTTGAAATTCATTCAGGGATGCAGCTTTAGGCCCTTGTATAATCACTTACATGATAGAAAGAAAATCTTTAATTTTGGGGGATTCATGTGTTTCAAGAAGGCTTAACAGGGATACATGTTTGGTTAGTTAAAGCTTCTTATGGTCAGGGACCATCCATGTATTTTTCATTTTTTTACGCCGTCCCCACTCCCAACCAGGGGTTAGTTGCTGACTATTTGCATACGTCATGCCTCAGTAAGTGTGAACTGCGGATATGGAAGATGAGCTTCTGTAAAAGGTGTGACTTCCATATGTCAGAGAGAAGACTGAGAATTGGATACAGGAGTAAGTTAACACTCTCCAATATCTGTAGATCTGAGATAAGGTAAATGGAATATCAATACCATAAAAACTGCTGCCTTTCTCAGACCACAGTTAATAGTACCAATTCCCAACCGAAG
Organism: Balaenoptera ricei; assembly: GCF_028023285.1. Lineage (NCBI taxonomy): Eukaryota > Metazoa > Chordata > Mammalia > Artiodactyla > Balaenopteridae > Balaenoptera > Balaenoptera ricei. The sequence continues at coordinate 75,896,490 of NC_082641.1, forward strand.
TGGGAAAACTGGGATATAGTTATTGTTGACAAGATCAATGATGCATTGGGCTACTAACCATCCATGAAGAGAGCTGGAAAGTAAGTTCCCTTGGGCCTTCCTGCCTTTCTTCTAGATGTGTCATATTGGATCTTTCATGACATGTTTTATATTTTGTTAGCAATCAACAGAAAATAATGTAATATAAAGGGAAATGATGATTACTTCCCAATATAGAGATGTTAAATTAAAAAAAAATTAGTACCTTGTAGTCTAAGTACAGTGCTGTCTTGAAGAATACAAGTTGAGGAATAACCTTATAAGAGCTCAGTTCATTCTAGCCCAAACATTTCCTAAGTGCCCTGTATACACCGGACACTGATGGGCAGTGGGCATATAAAGAAAAACAAGACACAGGGCTCATCCTTGAGATTTCAGTTCCAATGCCCCCCTTGAAAGGAATCTAAGACACACATGCCTTATTCCAAATTGTACTTGGTGGTAAATGGCATTAAAATGAAATTTCAATGTTATATGAGAAGTTATACTTAGATACATAAATTCTGCCTGTAATGAAAATGACATTGCGTTACAAACTTCCCAATTGAACCGACAGACTATTTCTACTATACTGTACCTTTAGCAAAGTAAACTAATATAGAGACTCTTCTGCTAAAAATGATAGTAACTACATTTGCTATATAATATGTACTGTTTTCTTTAAAACAATGCTTATTTTTTCACAGGGTTTTAGTAAATAAATGGTTATTATCTATATTAGGTTAGTATGAGGCTCCACACTACTTTTTCTCTGTGAAGGTTGAATTGTCTTCTATCCAATTTTAGGTTATATTTCTTCGTGTTTCTAATGGAATACCAATGGTACTACAGCTTGTTTGGCATCTCTTTTAGTCAATAAAAGAAAAATGGCCACCTAAGACTCTCATCACTGGTTTTTGGATTCTCTAACATTCAACTCCTGCCAAAAATGTGTTTGAGACAATGCTATTTAAGAGATATGTTTAGGGCACATTTAAATTATCCATTTTCTAGATTTTTCCATCTTTTGTTATAGTAAAATTATAGTAAGTTATGATAAAAATTAATGTGATCTCCTATAGGAATCTCATCACTGAGTCATGATTTAATGTTATCTTAGAGTTTTATTGTACTGTATTGTATTTCTTTTCTCCTTTCCCTGCTTACAGGATTTTACTGACCATCAATAAAAAAGTTATTATCAAAAAAAAAAGAAATTAAGAAAACAATCCCATTTATAATTGCATCAAAAAAGGATAAAATATTTAGTAATAAATTTAACAAGGAGGTAAAAGATTCATACATTTAAAACTCTAAGACATTGATGAAAGAAACAGAAGAATACACAAATAAATGGAAAGATATTCCACGCTCATGGACTGGAAGAATTAATATTGAAAATGTCCATACCACTCAAAGCAATCTATGGATTCAATGAAATCCCTATCAAAATTTCAATGGCATTTTTCACAGAAATAGAACGAACAATCTTAAAATTTGTATAGAACCACAAAAGACTCTGAATAGCCAAAGAATCTTAAGAAAGAAGAACAAAGCTGGAGGCATCAGACTTCCTGATTTCAAATTACATTACAAACCTATAGTTACCCAAACAGTATGGTATTAGCATAATAACAGACACATCGATCAGTAAAATAGAGACCCCAGAAACAAATCCATGCATATACAGTAAACATTTCTTTTCGACAGAGGAGCTAAGAATGTACAATGGGGAAATGATAGTCTCTTCAATAAATGGTGTTAGGAAAACTGAACAGCCACAAGGAAATAAATGGGATTGGGCCTCTGTTTTACACCATACACAAAAATCAACTCAAATGAATTAAAGACTTGAATGTAAGACCTGAAACTGTAAAACTTCTAGAAGAAAACATAGGCGGTAAGCTCCTTGACACTGGTGTTGGCAATGATTTTTTGGTTTGATGCCGGAAGCAAAAGTTACAAAAGCAAAATCAACAAGTGGGACTACATCAAACTAAAAAGCATCTGTTAAAAAAAAAAAAAAAAATTGTAAGTCAACTACACATCAATAAAGAAAAACAAAACCAGAAACCAAAAAAATAAAAAAATAAAAAGTATCTGCACAGCAAAGGAAACCATCAACAAAATGAAAAGGCAACCTATGGAATGGGAGAAAATACTGGGAAATCATATATCTGATAAAGGGTTAATATTCAAAATACATAAAGAACTCACAAAACTCAGAATAAACAAAAAATCTGAAAAATGCAAAAACCAATCCAATTAAAAAATGTCAGAGGAACATAATAGACATTTTTCCAAAGTAGACATACAAATGCCAAACAGGTACGTGACTAATCATCACTAATCATCAAGGAAATGCAAATCAAAACCACAATGAGATATCACCTCACACCTGTTAGAATGGCTATCTAACAGTTCTAAAAATAGAACTATAAATGATCCAAACACAGCCAAAGGAAATGAAAACAGGGTATTGAAGAGGTATCTGCACTTCCATGATCATTGCAGCATTGTTCACAATAACCAAGATATGGAAATAACCTAAGTGTCCGTCAATGAATGAATGAATGAAGGATATGTGGGATATACACTGGAATACTACTTAAGCCATGAGAAAGAAGGAAATCCTACCATTTGTGACAACATGGATGGACCTTTAGGGCATTATGCTAACTGAAATAAGTCAGACAGAGAAAGACAAACACTGCCTGGTATCAATTACATGTGGAATCTAAAAAAATCATCTCATAAAAACAGAGAAGAAAAGTGGTTGCCAGGGGCTGGGGGGATGGGAGAAATAGAGAAAGGTTGGTAAAAGGGTACAGACTTTTAGGATGAATAGGTAGGATATATAACATGGTGGCTATAGTTGATAACATTGAATTGTGTAACTGAAATTTGCTAAGAGAGTATAACAAATATTCTCATTAAAAAAAGAGAAGACAAGATAGATATTTAAGGTGATGGATACGTTAATTAACTAGATGGGAGGAATCCTTTCACTATGTATATGTAAATTAAATCATCTCCTTGTACACTTTAAATATCTTATAATTTTATTTGTCAATTATACGTCAATAAAGCTGAAAAAATAAAAATAAAAAATTAACTGTATAAGAAATGCTAACTGTATTTTATACCATACTTTCACGGACTATATGGCTTATTATGTTAGTCAGTGTTTCTTGGATAAGAATCCATATGATTTCATTTCATTTTAATTTCAACCAACATTTTTTTCTAGGAGCTGAGGATATGGTGATTAACGAGACAGATGTGGTCACTGACTTCAAGGAACACACAACATAATAGGGAAGTAGACACCAAACAAGTAACTTTACAAATAATTGCTGGTTTACAAATAAATAATATGTGATGATTTCCTTGGTATTTACTGCAAGGCAAATATCTTTTCAGATGGGTGTACATGCTTTTGCTTTTCAAGTGAGGAAGATATAGTTAGCTACTATTTCCTTTTTTGCCTCGACTATAAGGAAGCTAGAGATAAATTTTATGATAAATTAATCATATCAGATCATAGGCTGATGGACAATTATCTTTATCTCTAAACAGTTTCTGAACTTACAAAAATCTTTAACTATTAAGTCTTATATGTCTTATTTCCTGCAAGCTGACTAACGAAATAGAGAGGGACAGAGTATGGGGAAGGGACTAAGCTACAGGTCATAAACAGAAATAATCATGTATTTTTGAAGTTTTATTTGAAAACCAGAATTGTTCTATATATCCACTGTTGTATAAAATAGTATAAAATTATTTTAGAAGCTTCAGCTTGGAGTTGTCTCTAAAACCTGTGATGCTACCAAAAAAATAGGGCTATTAATTGCCTTTAGCTCCATTGCAGAAACAAGGGACTGATTAAAATTTCATGGAAGTACCGTAGAACATTTTATGCTAAAAAACCAGAATTTCATAATCTTTTGAAACTCTGCAGTACTTTAATGGTACTTCTAATAGTGCCTAACACTTGGAAGGGTTCCACAGTTTGGCTCCTATAAAGTGGTTTTTGACAGCAAATGTGCAGGAACCAGAATCTATACTGAAACTTGAATCTGAGCCACTTAGACATCATGATGTTGCCCAAATGTGAAGTGGTTTCCATTGGCAATACCATAATATCTTCTCACTGAAGCAAGAAACTGAGTTTGGGGGATATTTAGCTACCAAAAGAAGCAGACATTATCTAAGTCTTGATCAGAGAGAAAAAAAATTTGAAAAAGACTTTCTGGCGTTCATTCAGTGGAAAATGAAGACACGAAGAAGCCAAATAAAGTTAACAGCTCTAAAGAGAGGCTAGAAACTGTGGTGCTCTAGAGTCCTCGTCATCACTGCCATGCTCACTGATGCCAATAAACACTTATTGATCTCTCACTGTGTGCAAAGTGCAATGACAGGGGCTTTAGTTATAATGATCTTGAAGGTCATGGACTTTATATTATGCCTCCTTATAACTCCTTGTGCTTGGTATGGGGTGTTTGAAGATAGCAGATATTCAGTAAATATGTATGAATTTTATGAATGAGACTGCAAGGGGCTTACGGTCTAACAGGGAGATAGAAGAGAGGTGACTTCCTTGCTAGCAGAGGTTTTTACCTTAACCCCTTTATACTGTTCCTATCCAGCACAGTGTGTAGCACATAACAGGTATCTGAAAATAGCCAATTAATCAATAATGTGCAAATATTTTTATAGAAAACATTGAGCACTCATTATGCTTCAGATGCATTACTACACTGAATTCTCACAACATGGAGGCACTGTTACTATCCCCACCTTAGAGATGACACAGCTAAAGTTTATAGGGGTCAAGTAACTTGCTTAGTTACTCAGAGAGTAACCTGCAGAGGCAGGATTTGAACCTAGGCAGCCCGACTGAAGTTCACGCTCTTCACTATCCTACTGCACATACAAGAAAGAGAAACAATATTATAAGGTAGCATATGTTACAGGCCAGCTGAATGGCAGAGGTAATAAGCCCTCTAACTTTAGAATAAGAAGTGATTACTGAGGACTGGGCAGGAGGGACAGCTTCATGAAGAAAGTGGAATTTGAAGTGGGGTTTGAAAGAAGAATAGGAATAGTTAAGTATTGAGGAAGCAAGAAGATAAGAGAACAAAAAAATGGCTAGAAATGCTAATAATGTATTCGGAGATCAGAGTTAGACTTGTTTGGATAGAATGAAAGAGTTCATGTAGGATGGTAGTAGAAAACCTAATTGGAGATTTAGCAGGAACAAGAGAGTGAAGAACTGAAGAGTTTGGATTTCATTCTTTACGCAGAAGGGGAGCCAACAAAGTTTTTTTTTCATAGAGAAAGAGGTGCGAAAAGCTGCTTTTTAGGAAGCTGTGCAGGATATAATAAAGGGCGAGATTTTAGGAACCACGCGACCAGTCAGGTGGAGGTGAAGAAGACCTGGACTGAAGTGGCAGAGGTAGGAATGAAGAAGAAATTACAGATAAAAGAGAAGGAACCAACAAACATGACTGCCTTGATGATGGAGAGAGGGATGAGTCAGTATCTATGTCACAGATACTGATAATGTCACTGTCAGAGATGGGGACATTTAGGAAGGAGAGTTGGTATTTGGAAGATTACTAAACTTATAATTTGAAACACTGGATTCCTATAGGTTTAAGGCACTTATTAATCAAATAACTTAACAAACATTTGGATGCTGTTATAAGCCAGGAACTGGGCAGGTACAAATGACAGAACAGTGAGCAAGAAAGATATAGTCCCTGTTTTCACAGACCTTAGAGTTTAGGAGAGAGGAGAGGCATTAAATAAGTAATTACAATACAACGAGTTTTATTATGATGACTAAATATAGAGTATTAGGGGAACATATACTAGGAGCATATATACAGTCTAGTCTGGGACTTCCTTGAGGAAGCGATACTTAAGCAATAGGTCATGTGAATAGTTTGGTGCCCCATTTCAGGGACAGTGATTTGTTTAAGACAGGTTATATACCAAAGGTGCCAATCATAATACCTGCCCACCAGTCACCTCTTTTAGTGAAACGACATTACTTATAGGCCTGTTTCAAGGGACAGCAGTAGAGGCCATCTTTTGTACCACAGGATCCTGCACCTCCAGCCCACAGTTGATTGAGCCAGGGACGGACACTGATCTAACTGCAGCCAATTCACAGGACCTCATCTATGGTCTGAAGCAAAGAGATGAGAAACAAATAATTTTCTTAAGAATCTGAATGGAAGAAACCAAGAGACTGGTGGAAGATTGTAGCTGAAGTGAGAACTGGAGAGACCTAAAGATCATGCATTTGCCAAGGTTCTGAGTGGGCAGGAAGAGTAAGTAAGAGGAAGAGGTTGGTCACTATATAGTGAATAGATAAATGACAGAGAGAAACAGAGACTCCTCTAGGGAAACGTCTCATGAGAGACAACTGGCCAAGAGTAGCTGTTTCACACAGCAATGTTAATTAATGACTTTCCAATCACAAGGCGACAAGTACCCTCACGATCACCCATACTCAATTCATTTCACATTAGAGCAACATTATAACGTCTAAATGGCTCAAATTAAAATGTCAGTATAGAGTTCAGTTCTTATATATCTCCTGTAAAAATCTTTAGGAGACAAACTATAAATTCAATCCAAGTTAGCTGAGTGGGTCTCTATTGCTCGTAGACAAAAGGGCTTAATTAAAACACATTATCCCCTCATGGATAAAAACTAAAAGAAGATACTATATTGAGTTCAGCTACGAGGGTAAATAAATTATTATATATAAAAACAAATCTGTTTGCTACCTTTAAACGTATTTAATTGTCATAATTATAGCATGCCTTTCTCAACACAGATGCATATGATATATTCCTAGGAAAACTGCCACAACTGTTGATACTTATACTCAAGTGTTACATTTGTATGCTGTATACCATACACATATACACGAAATATTTATACATACCTAACTAATGTCCTTAGTAGACATCAATTATACAAATGTGCAAACAAAATTATGTAACTTCCTCATAATTCTGCACACATCGCAGGAAAACCTTGAGGATGATCTCCAATATAATCAATTGTCTCTTCCCCCACAGCCTCCTGAGTGCATCACTGGGTAGACAGATGGGATTAAGCAAGTCTGCTCTTGATAACTGCATCTTTTGAGTTTCACCCATGCTCTCTTCTTATTGTGTCAGCCAGTCTCTGTTTTCCTCAACTGTGCTTTCTCCAGTCCCTCTCTTGGTTGAAACCAAACTATGAACAACTGTAGTCAATCAAGTGATAAAACAATTGGGTTATCTGGACCAAACAGTTTACACAGGCTAAAAACATGAACTTTATAGAAAAGTTACTATTTGGGACTAAGGGTAAGGTAACTGAGCTAGTGTTTCCCTTCCCCTGAAAGGAGAGCTAGAAGTTTCCTCTTGCTTTTCCTTTTTTCATTTGGGCTAAAGTTAGTGAATTACTTCAGCCTGGGAGGAGATGAGAAGGAAACTTAGGAGGAAATGAGTAAAGAAGTGATTTTAACTGGTTAGGAGAAGAAAGAAGTAGGTTGAATACACACACCAATCTCTCTCCTGTTCTGTGCAAAGAAGGCTGTGGGATCGACTGTGCAGGGAAAAACTTGTCCAAGGGCATTTGTGACAACAGAGTGGGACTGTCCTCCTTCCAGATCACAGCTGGGCTTCAGTGGTGGGAAGTGGAGCAGGGAGGGAAAGTTCAGGCTTTGGTGACAATGAACTAAAGGTAATTTACATGTGCTTACCTACAAGCACAGTCAAAATAAATAGTGGGTTGTTTTCCCACTGGAATATCAAAAGTTGCAATGAAAAATAATACCTTTTTGTCCAAGTGAAATAAATTTGTTTCCAGACATAATTTCTTCAACAGCGAAGAAAAAGTTTTGAAAGAAATGAAGGAAGATTTTATAATATTAACTGCATTATTTAAAACTCATTTAATTTTACTATAATAAGAGGAAAGCCTACCAAAGGGGTCATGAATCAACAATGTTTTGATAAACATCAGTTCAGTAAGGTAGGTGTTACAGAATATATTCTCTTGGTTTCTAACATGTTTTAAAAATAACATGGATCATAATGTGAAAATATATGCACATAATATGAATTATACAAATAAATAAAAGTTGCAGAAATAGATATGCCAAGTGTACCCTTATGACACATATTATAAAACCTTCACAGTAAAAGTAGACTGAAGGCATTATATCATTTTGGGATTTATTAATGCATTTCTTAGTGGAAGGTGTATATACAGAGATTTACCTTATAAAATCAGATTAGCTATACACCTAAAGAGTTGATGTAATCTACTGAAAAAAAAAGCGCTAAACCTGTTTACCTCTTTTAGTAGTGTGGATAATAATAAGTGGATGCTAAGTAATTTTACTTTAAATAAAACCAACTGAGTCACAGATAACAGACTTTGCAGTTTATATAACTATCTGATTTCTGCATAGTACCTAGAAGCTGCTATACATACCCCAAACAGCATTTTACATCTACTTTGATTAATAGGATATGTTACTAACATATTATCTATGGTTCACAACAAACTTGGGCAACTACCAAGTTTGAAAAAAAGAAAACACTAGTAGAAGAAAGACAGTCCCACGCTGTTACACTGGAGTTGAAACACTGATGGTAGAAACATAAAGATACCAGTTCTAACTTCCAGAAAACACAAACTATTTTTTAGTATTTAAGACGTGAGCTGATAGAACAAAACAGGGACAGGTACATGGTATCCTATTACTATAGAAACATATCCTGTGTTAGAGTTTATTTTACACAGAAAACTGCAAATAAATAATGATAAGAGATCACAGCATGTCTGATAATCTGTGACAACAATTCTAAGGTCATTGTAGCCACCGGAGAAACCTGCACGTCCTGAGCCCTGACCCACAGAGTCTTTATCTGCGTGTGTACTCTCCACAGGCCAAGCATATAAAGGCCAAATGATAATTTACACATGAATCAACTTTCTTTGCAGCATGGGCACCAGAGACATTTCTTTTCTCTGTCACTGAGAGAAAGGCAGCCAGGTCTAAGCTTGTCTCACTTGAAATCATACAAGAGAAACAGTGATTTGCAGGAAAATGGCAGATCAGCAAAGGGAAGCTGTTCTGAATGCATGATAAAAACGGCAGCCACAAAGGACTAGATGAATATTTAGTTTGAAAACAGCCCTGACAGTAACCATGAGTCTTTATCCTATTCAAAACAGGTAGCGTCATACAAACTGAAACAGAGATACAATCCTGATAGAAGATTACACAAGATACCTGGGTGGGTATCTTTAAAGACTTCAAAATCTTCATTTGAATAAATGTAAGACTCATGGATCCTTTGCATCCAGATCTTATTCAGAGTACACAGTCATTTCACATGAATGACATATGGAGGGCATATTGCCCACTTTGATAATTAAAAATAAATCGGTCGAGATGATTTAAAAAAAGCTTTCTCATGAAAAACTGGATACACATTTTATACCATGAAACTTGTAACGGAAAAAACATGTATACAGTGTATTTTTCTTCAACCCAGACCCATTGGTGCTTAGGTCAACTTTTAGAAATTCATTAAACTATCACAATATTGCTATAGCCTTTCTTTTTTAAAATTAATTAATTAATGAATTTTTTTGGTTGCGTTGGGTCTTCTTTGCTGCGCACGGGCTTTCTCTAGTTGTGGCGAACGGGGGTTACTCTTTGTTGCGGTGCGTGGGCTTCTTATTGCGGTGGCTTCTCTTGTTGTGGAGCACGGGCTCTAGGCGCGTGGGCTTCAGTAGTTGTGGCACGTGTGCTCAGTAGTTGTGGCTCGCGGACTTTAGAGCACAGGCTCAGTAGTTGTGGCACACGGGCTTAGTTGCTCCGCGGCATATGGGATCTTCCTGGACCAGGGGTCGAACCCATGTTCCGTGAATTGACAGGTGGATTCTAAACCACTGTGCCACCAGGGAAGCCCCATGCTATAGCCTTTCTTATAGGAACATATAATGAATACTTGCTCTGGCTCATTTAATAGAGGAATGCAGATTTATTATTAAATTTGAGTTAATAGGCCATTCCGAAGAAGATTATGTAATCTTCTAACAAATGACAGGTACTAACTAAATCAATACAATTTTTTATTCCCTTATTACCACTTCTACACTTTTGTGTTTGCCATATTCCTTATGCCTCCTAGAATGCTTACCTTCCTACTCAACAACGCATATCCCTGATTTTCTTCAAAGTTGGTTCAAAGCTCACTGTTTAGGAGCCTTTACCTTAAAGCTCCAGTCGTGGTGTGGTGCTTAGATACAGGAGACCATCAGTGAATGCTGCTAACTACGTACATGGACTGTCAACACACAATGATAGGCCAAAATCTTAAAAATAAACTTTATTCATGAGTTGTAAATATAAGAAATGTGGTATAATTTGTGGTTCATAAAAGGAAATTTGGAATTTTTATTCCTTTAGAGTCCAGAAATGGATCTGTAAACTTCATACCACAATCCATGCTCTGAGACAATGCCCAAAATAATGAGTTATGGGATTAAGTCATATCAGTTCCTGGTGATGAGCTATATCTATAAAACTGGCAGTGAACAGGTTTTTGATATTATTTGTTTCTCTCTACATTTTATGGTAGTTAGTTTTTTTAACCCTTTCAACCACTTCCCTTTCCTCTTTTCTCCTTCTTCTGTATTCCTCCTTTAGGTTGAAACTCTATTTTACCCTATCTCTCTTCTCAGTAACCTATTCATTTCCCCACCTTCTGGCTGTTTAGTAGTTTTCAAAGTCAACATTAGAATTTTCCTTAAACTGAAGGCTTCCAATGGGTAAGAAATATACCTACCATTTCTACATATCTAGAACCTCTTATAGTGCCTGAGATAGTGTTAGCTATTCAGAATATTCTTGAGAACTCTCAACAAACTGTGTATAGAGGGAATGTAGTCCAACATAATAAAGGCCACATATGACAAGCCCACAGCTAACATCATACTCAACGGTGAAATGCTGAAGCCTTTTCCTCTAAGATCGGGAGTAAGACAAGGATTTTGATTCTCGCCACTTTTAGTCAGCAGAGTACTAGAAGTCCTAGCCAGAGCTATTAGGCAAGGAAAAGAAAGAAAAGACATCCAAACTGGAAAGGAAGAAGTAAAACTGTCCCTATTTTCAGATGACATGATATTATATATAGAAAAACCTGAAGACTCCACCAAAAAACTGTTAGAACTGGATTTCCCTAGTGGCATAGTGGTTAAGAATCCACCTGCCAATGCAGGGGACGTGGGTTCAATCCCTGGTCCAGGAAGATTCCACATGCTGTGGAGCAACTAAGCCTGTGCTCCACAACTACTGAGCCTGTGCTCTAGAGCCCGCGAGCCACAACTACTGAGCCCGTGTGCCACAACTACTGAAGCCTGCACGCCTAGAGCCCGTGTTCCACAACAAGAGAAGCCACCGCAATGAGAAGCCCGCACACCACAACGAAGAGTAGCCCCCGCTTGCTGCAACTACAGAAAGCCCACATGAAGCAACAAAGACCCAATGCAGCCAAAAATAAATAAATTTATTAAAAAAAAAAACTGTTAGAACTAAATCAATGAATTCAGCAAAGTTGCAAGATACAAAATCAATATACAAAAATCAGTTGCAATTTTATACACTAACAGTAAACTATCAGAAAAAGAAATTAAGAAAATGATCTCATTTACAATAGCATCAAATAGAATAAAATACCTAGGAATAAATTTAACCAGGGAGGTGAAAGATCTATGCACTAAAAACTATGAGATACTCTGTGAGTTTGTATGTGTGATGTTTGTTAAACAATAAAACTGTAAAAGTGTTTTTTAAAAAAAAAATGCTCATGTTCAAACTGATTGAATCTTAATATCTTAGAGTAAAGCAGAATAATAAAGGAGGTCATATTGGCTGAAAAAAAACCTATGAGATACTGATGAAAAAAAATAAAAATATTATGTTGAGTTAATGCTATTTTATTTGTAGGGCATAAAGGACTATAATCTGCAAAAGCAGAGCAGGTACCTGCCCCCATATATAAGGATAACAAAAGAATGGGAATAGGATGTTGGTTGACAGAGCTTTTAAAAAGCAACATGGGGAGGAGAAAATCAGGAGCTTTCCAAAATACTATCAATAGCTAGACAGAAGAAAATGTAAATTTGAATCCATTTAATTCAATGTATTTAAGATGTTATTTAAAAGGGTTCTTTTTTTTTTTTTTTTTTTTTTGAATTTTAGGAACAGGGCTCCTGAGTATATAAACCTGGGGATATTCCCCAACTTCATTTCACTCTGTAATTTGTTCTCCTCCATCATTACATTTGTTAAGATCACCTTCTTATCAAAGTCTTCTCTCTTATTCTTATCATCCATCGTGTTCCCTCCCTATTGATCATCAGGCCATGAATGAGACAATGGATATCTTTAATATAGTGGATAGTGTCAATAAATAATGCAGACATCGCATCTACTCAATCTACCAGGTCTGTCGATCTGCCATGGGAGAAACTGGGTCGGCCTATAATTTGATGTTCACAAAAGCAAGCTGATAATTACATAGAAATTTGTGTAATGTTTGAATAATGATTTTGGATAATACTGGTATTCTCTAAAGTATCTAAATTAAGTTGATGGGATCATAACTTTTTTATTTTTTAAAGTTTTATTGGAGTATAGTTGATTTACAATGTTGCGTTAGTTTCAGGTGACATACAGCAAAGTGAATCAGTTATACATACATCCACTCTTTTTTAGATTCTTTTCTCATATAGGCCATTACAGTATTGAGTAGAGTTCCCTGTGCTATACAGTAGGTCCTTATTAGTAATCTATTTTAACATATATAGTAGTATGTATATATCAATCCCAATCTCCCAATTTATCCCTCCCCTCCCCTTTCCCCACTGGTAACCATGTTTGTTTTCTACATCTGTGACTCTATTTCTGGTTTTTTTTTTTCTTGTTTTTTTACAAAACCACACTTTTATTTATGTACTTTTCAATAAGTACTTTTCAATAATCCTTGTCTATTTCTGTTTTGTAGATAAGTTTATTTGTACCATTTTTTTAGATTCCACATATAAGCAGTATCATATGATACTTGTCTTTCTCTGTCTGACTTCACTCAGTATGACAATCTCTAGGTCCATCCATGTTGTTGCAAATGGCGATCATAACTTTAAGAGTCACCCCAACTTGTATCTTGGAAGTAAAATACCAAATCTGTCCCTTCCCAATTCTGGTTTTCCTTATTACTGCTGTACTCCCCACCACATAAAAAATAAAAATACAAACTAGTCTGCCAAAGCAGACAACCTTGCTCCTTAGATTTGTGAACGCATGAACAATATACCAAGCACACAAACAAGTTTCCTTTTTAAAAGGTAGTAACACTCAACAGTTGAAGGGTATGGTTTTCAGACATTTGTACCATAACACTAAAATGGTAAAACTGTTGTTACGGAAATGGTAAGAACTAGGTAGCATCTGGGAACATGTTTTCTAGAGGCTCTTTTTTTCCAAGTTTGAATAGGGCTGACTGGGTTACGATTTTTGCAAAGGGTTACTTAGCCACTGGAAAAAATGTATAAAACCGAATTCCTAAATTTGTAAGGTAACATTAAGCTGTGGATTCTTAATAAAATGTTATTAAAATTCTTTAATAAAGAAATCAAGGGAAAGAGAACTTGCTTTTATTTTTTATTTATTTACTTTTAAATAAATTTATTTATTTATTTATTTTTGGTTGCGTTGGGTCTTCGTTGCTGCACGCGGGCTTTCTCTAGTTGTGGCGAACGGGGGCTACTCTTCGTTGCAGTGCGTGGGCTTCTCATTGCGGTGGCTTCTCTTGTTGCGGAGCACTGGCTCTAGGCATGCAGCCTTCAGTAGTTGTGGCACACGGGCTCAGTAGTTGTGCCTCGCAGGCTCTAGACCGCACACTCAATATTTGTGGCACATGGGATTAGTTGCTCCGCAGCTTATGGGATCTTCTCAGACAAGGGCTCAAACCCATGTCCCCTGCACTGGCAGGCGGATTCTTAACCACTGAGCCACCAGGGAAGCCCAGAACTTGCTTTTAAAGTTACATGCTTATTGTTACGTTGGGGTTATTGAAAAACTGTCTCCATCACAGTGGCAAACAGTTGATCTGTACAATCTGCATGAAATCTGCACTGGTCAGAAGTGGCTAAGTTTGAGGATGCGTACAGCCCATGTTAGTCAATGGTGAGTTTTAAACATTTGTCATACACTGTTAGATGCTCACATTCTCACTGAATAACTTCTAGTTCACTTCTAGTTAGAAGTCTCATGTGCTGGTGAAAGAAAAATGTTAATGTCATGCATTTGCTATTTTTCTTTCTTGCCTTGCAACCTATCTCTGATCTCCAGACTATTTTCTTCAATAAATGTTTAAAGATAAAAAAGAGAGCACGGTTAAATGTCAAAATTTTACTTAGAATTATCATTCCCAAACCTATTCCTCTCCCAGAATTCCTCATCTCAGTAAAGGACATCATCCAGATGTTCAAGCCAAAAATCTAGGAATCACCCTTCATCCCCTCACTTCCCACATCTAAATGATTAAGACACGTTGGACACTTCTTCCTATCTCCACTGCTGCCATCATTCAAGCCACCATTATCTCCTGCCTAGGCTACTGCATTAGCTTCCTAAGTGGTCAGCTGCCTATATTCTTGCTCCCCGACCAGTTCATTTTCTCTCTATAATCAGATACCATCATTCTCCAACTCGAGAACCTCTAGTGGCACGCCACTGTACTCAGAGCAAAACAGAAATGTGGACTCTGGGTTTACAAGTCCCTGAACAATCTGGCCCTTGCCTTTATCCTCTCCTCGCTTTCCATGTTTCAGCAGCGCTAGCCTTCTTTCTGTTTGTTTGTTTCCTTGGTCTGTGTAGAGTAAATCTGTGCATCTTCAAGGCTGAAGTAAATTCAGTAACCTTTTCTGAGGGTAAAGGAAATATACTTAGCATGATTCAAGACCTGTTAGTTCCACTTAGAAATGCCCTCATTGTCATTAAAAAAACCAGCAGATTATTTAAATTCCTACAAAATAAATATTCACATAGGAACAATTTAAAGACAATTTCATTATTTATTTGTTGTATTTAGTTATGTATAATGAATAATGGAAGATTATAAGCATAATACGTCTTGTACATTTCTAAATATGTAAAAAATATAACTTTAAAAAGGGACAGACTTTCTCAAGAATTATAGTCAGTCTTCTATTTATATATAAAAATGCAATGGTGATCGAGTACTTTACAATGCTGGAAAGATCCACACTACTTTCATTCACAATTGTACTATTTAAAATAATTGTACTAAATTTTTTTCTTACTGGGGGTTTTGTAAAAGTGCTTTACAAGAGGAAAGAGATTTTCTTTTGGCTCCTCACAGGAGCATCCGGAATGCCACTGTTTCAGGACTTTCATTGTGATGTACAAAATGCTGACACTGATTATACACTTGAAAATGATGAACTGTTTTCCTCATTAGTATGGGAAGCATTATAAGCCCTTAAAATAAGATATTTTGCATAGATTTTATCCGCCAGGACACTGGTAATTTCAAACTCTCCAGAATCTTGAAGAAGCCAAATTAGTCTGAGAAAATGAATATAGACTGTCATTATTACTGTTATATCAATTGTTACTGGGTAATAATTGTCAATAACAATTTTACTATTAGCTTTTTAATCAACTAAAAAGTGTGGAATACAAAGACTCATAATGGAGAAACAAAAAGCCCAGCATTAAATTTTTGCAATGTGAAGTAAGAATAAAGATAAAAATCCAAATGTAAAAAAGTAATTTTGGATGATAAAGTGAACTAAAGTAGAATTTCAGTGTTACTTGAGAATTTGTTCTAAATGGCAAATAATAAGAGCTGAGGACTCATCTCCTTAAAAACCTTTATGTATTTAAAACCATCCCCAACATTTGATTACTAAAAAGTAGGAATTACAGCTCTAATCAGAAAATACCATCTGACTTTATATGTTATTAAAAAATAAAGCAAAATTTGGTTTATAGAAGAAAATTTTGGATCTGTAGTAGCTGATTCTTTCCAGAATTTTCCAGTAATTTTTCAAACAACCTCTTACACTGAATAAGAGACTCAAAGCTCAGGAAAAATACCACTTTCATGTACTGACATTTTGTTTTTAGACTGACTGGCTAGTAGTTAAAATAAATGATCATTTAAACTTTAAATGGGAAGAAAGGAAAGAATTAGCTTAGAAAAGGATCAAGGTAGAAGGCAGTGTGAAGAAAGGCAGAACTGCTATAGATGTACTAATGCTTATTTATTTCAATGGAAAGAATTGGTAAGTATGTAGGCATAGTACTAAACACCGGCTAAGGAGACAGTGACTTTGAGAAGGAGCTGAGTGAGTCTTGCTGACGATCAGTTTATTTTACCATTCCCTTGTACGTTGGGTCTAAGTTGTGTTGAGAATTATCTCCAGATCTTAAGGAAGTATTTTATTACATCGTTATCAATTATTGGTTCTAAATTACAAACATACTTCCATGTGAAAAACAAAACAGTTCCAAATCTCTTTATGGATCTGGTTTGGGCATGACAATGTTGAATATTTTTAAAATAATGGAACTAAGAACAATATGAACTAAAGGGTTAACCACATTTTGCACAGCAGTTTTGGAAAAAGGTGTGACAAAAATGTGGTGTGCATCACCGATATTCTAGTGCATATAAAGTATTTCTTAATAAGGAAAAGAAGAAAAAACAAGGATGATGGGTAAGGAATACTTAAAACAGTAATAACTACAAAATTTAGTCCAGAACTAAATTGTGCTTAAATGTGAAGAAAAGAGAATTTAAAAATCTCCATATTTACGTGTAAACTATGGTTTGCAAGTATGAGGTTGGGCATTAGCTACTATTAATCTTTATTTTTTAACATCTTTATTGGAGTATAATTGCTTTACAATGGTGTGTTAGTTTCTGCTGTATAAAAAAGTGAATCAGCTATACGTATACATATATCCCCATATCTCCTCCCTCTTGCGTCTCCCTCCCACCCTCCCTATCCCACCCCTCTAGGTGGTCACAAAGCACCGAGCTGATCTCCCTGTGCTATGCGGCTGCTTCCCACTAGCTATCTATTTTACATTTGGTAGTGTATATATGTCCATGCCACTCTCTCACTTCATCCCAGCTTACCTTCCCCCCACCCTGTGTCCTCAAGTCCATTCTCTATGTCTGCGTCTTTATTCCTGTCCTGCCCCCAGGTTCTTCAGAACCACTTTTTTTTCTTTTTTTTTAGATTCCATATATATGTGTTAGCATATGGTATTTATTTTTCTCTTTCTGACTTACTTCACTCTGTATGACAGTCTCTAGGTCCATCCACCTCACTACAAATAACTCAATTTCGTTTCTTTTTATGGCTAATATTCCACTGTATATATGTGCCACATCTTCTTTATCCATTCATCTGTCGATGGACGCTTAGGTTGCTTCCATGTCCTGGCTATTGTAAACAGAGCTGCAGTGAACACTGTGGTACATGCCTCTTTTTGAATTATGGTTTTCTCTAGGTATATGCCCAGTAGTGGGATTGCTGGGTCATATGGTAGTTCTATTTTAAGTTTTTAAAGGAACCTCCATACTGTTCTCCATAGTGGCTGTATCAATCTACATTCCCACCAACAGTGCAAGAGGGTGCCCTTTTCTCCACACCCTCTCCAGCATTTATTGTTTGTAGATTTTTTGATGATGGCCATTCTGACTGGTGTGAGGTGATACCTCATTGTAGTTTTGATTTGCATTTCTCTAATGATTAGTGATGTTGAGCATACTTTCATAATCTTTAAATAATTTAGAAAACTATAGAAAATCACAATCTGATTTGCCTTTTTTAATCACACTACCAGAAACTTAATGTTTGACTATGGACATTATCTCAGTCTCCTTCATTTCTACTTGGTCTATTTGCCATTTTAGCCACTGCAGAAACCAAACCAAACCAAAATTCATTTTATTCAGTAATACAAATACACATGAAACATCATTGTTTCTAGATACTGAAATGTGACATTTTTCTAGTATCACTTGATAAAGGCAAGGTTTTCAGAAATAAAATTGTATCTTTCATTTTCTTCTAGTTCCATTAAGTTTTTCTACTTCACAATCTGGATTTTATATACAGCCAGTAGAACCTACATTTCAAGTGTGA
Organism: Balaenoptera ricei; assembly: GCF_028023285.1. NCBI lineage: Eukaryota > Metazoa > Chordata > Mammalia > Artiodactyla > Balaenopteridae > Balaenoptera > Balaenoptera ricei. The sequence continues at coordinate 75,914,787 of NC_082641.1, forward strand.
GGAAATTTTAAATAAAATAAAGTGGAATGTGTTTAAGCAGCACTGCTCTCTGACACTGATGGTTTTGTTTTGGGATACAGAATATAAAACCATTTCCTCAAGATATTTTGTGTTCAGCATAAAATATTTAAAACGTCTCATTTCCAAGAGATCTGGTGGGAGTTCATGACAGATGTGTTATTTCTTCCTTTTTTTTTAAACAGCATTATTTTGTCTAATTATCACTGATGAGTTACCCATGGCAGTATGAAGTTATTGAAAGAAAAGTAGACCACTTCTTTAGAGAAAAGAACAAACTGGGATAAGATGGAAGAAAGGCACTTATTTATTTATTTTTTGCAAGGTATTCCATAGCAAATGCCCACAAACAGCCCACAGAGAGTTCATTTATTTATGCATCACCATATGATCAGTCCGATTGCCTTTAGTCTCAAACAGAGAAAGCCTTGGTACAAAGCAAAGCATTCTCCAGGTGTTACTTTAGGTTTGTCATTATTTCCTATTTATAGACTCTGTCTAGTAAAAGAAGACAAATTACTCTAAATGGGGGTAAATGTGATTAAATGAGTCCTCTGAAGATAAGAGGGTACATGGACAAGGGTCATTAACACAAGTGACCTCTCTTTGCCCAGACCATATTTTTATTTTGTGGATTTGAAAAAAAAACCCAAAAACTACAAAGCAATAAGAATTTCTACTACATGTATGCAAAGAGAAATAATCTCTTTTATCCTAATAAGCATTTTCATGCTCTTGCAGTATTTTAATAACACACTGCTAGTGCCAAAATACTCTCAGAATACACTAGAACAATATTGGAGAAATTATTCATCCCAAGGAGACTAATTGGAAACACTGAAGAAACATAGTTATAATCAGACTAGATACAAGGACCAGAATGTAAATTAGTGGATACCAAGATCATCTGAATCAAATGAAAAGTTTAAATTTGTAAAGTTTCAATTAAAACATCTATACTCTTTCTTTCACCTGATTGTAGCCCCATATGGCAAGGTCAGCCCTTTCCGTGAACAAACAGCTCAGTCGCCTCCAGTGTAGCTGTTATCTTCCTCAACAAGGGGAGACATGTGGCACAGCCTAAAGCTGGGGCATGAACCCTGGCTAAGCTTAAGACATTTATCTGACAGCATCAGCTGACACTCCACAAACACATTTGCTCTCCATGACCTCAGAGCATTCGTGATTAATCAAAAATGTATCTTGGATCTTGAGAACAAGCTACAACCAGGCACACACAAAAAAGAATATGCTCTAGATCTTGCTTATCGACTCAAGAGGTATACTGAATTTAGAAATAGCAAATAGAATAAAATGATCAATATGCTCTCACTTGTCCGTGGAAGAGCAAACTTTATCCCTCAAGCAAAAGACATTGATCATGTAAATGTTTCAGAACTGCTTTGGAACTAAAGAATGCAAAATGTACATGGCTTACTGGGGGTGGGGAAGGAGGCCTACCAAAGAGGAGCTTTTGCTTTAACTTTAGAAAAAAATCTACAGCTTAGGGACATAAAGTGTATATTTGTAGTGTGTTATACTTTTAAAAACCTGTGTTCCACTTAAAACCTTTTTTGGTAACATGTTGCCAAATGTTCTTAATAAAACATTATAAAAGAGACTTTAAAACTTAATGTAGGAACATTATTTGTGCAGGGAAAACTTCCTACCCCAATTTAAATGAGACACAGTTATAACATATCCCCTACGCACTGTTTACAATTTATAATTTATAATTTATGTCTCTTGGTTCAAACTCACTATTTTCTGCAGTCATCTGCTAAGTAATAAGATTAGCATGTGAATATTGTAATATTCTGCTTCCCAACACAGTATCATTTAGTATATTTTAATTTTCTTTCGTACTTTTCACTTTCTAATAACAATACTGAACTCTAATTAAAGCAATGGGAAACAGAAGTCATATGCCCCACCCTTGATAATATGAAAATGATTATTATTAAAAAAATATCCACAATTGAAATTATTAAGTCCCCTTCTTGCCTGGTTACCCACTGGTTAGGTTACAGTGGTTCATGAGCCTAGAGCAGATCGTTCCACTAAAGAAAAACTACTTGTCCTGGTCCCTGTTGGCATGGCAAACAAGCTTTCATAGCATGTGCTCACTCTATAAAATGGTGGTACTAATTAGAAGAGATAAACTCATGCTGAGACATGATATGAATAGGCTTTATGTATCTACTAAGCTCACAGCAGTACTAGATTTATACCGTTGTTGCTTTAAACTAACACTAATCGGAAAATTCGACTTCTAACTCTGTATGATAAGAAAGCAAAAGTGATTGAGTTGAAGAAACAGAACCTCAGCCCCTCATTTTTGGTTTCACTTCTAAAATGTTTCCTGTGCACTTAGAGGCTGCCCAGCACTTCTCTCCCATATGTTTACCTAACTTAAATTCTTCAAACATGAACTGCAAGTACCAGATAGCACAGCTGTATGTTTTGACATCCATGGTGAAAATGAGCAGAAAATCTAACTGTTCCATATCAAGAAGTATTTTTACTAGTGCTAATGTGCCTTAAATACCTTGTTCCACAGATGAGTGGCCTGGCACCTGCTGCATGAGAAATAGCCAATTACTGTTCAGTGTCTCTAATTTTCTGATTCAATTAGCATGCTTCAGAGCTTTCCAGTTTAATTGCAAACTACTTCACAGTTAGCTCTCTGATTAATCATTGCCCATCTGCAAGCCATCGGAAAACTTAGTGGAACAAATTTGTGTACTTTGGAATGCTGGGAGCTTAGCAAATCAAACTTGTTTTGGTATATAAAGCTTTAATTTTGTTTGCCCTTTTCAGCTGCACTTGTAAGAAGCTCTGTACTGATTAAACAGGAAGTCCGGACAATAATATGCTACATTATGCATATAATTACTGTAAATACAACCGAGATTGTAGAAACATCATTTAAGGTTAGGCACTAACATGAATGAAGAAGGAGGTCAAGAAAACACATTTGGAATCAATTTCTTTCCATTATGACCAAATGTAAGTATCAAGGGAAAAAAAAAAAAAAGCTGTGTGACACACAGTGATGTCATTACAGCACCTGTTCCCCCAAAGGCATTTTAAATTCTGGCTTTTCATGTATTCATAAAATCTTTCTTGTTATTTAATTAGTAGAGTACTAAGTTTTATAAGCTTTGTTTACAAAACATATATTAGGGATTTTAAAGCAAACTGGCACCACATTGTTTATGCTTCATTTTCGCAGCTTTCTTGCTGGTCCACTGAATGTATGAATGATAATGTCAGAAAACAAAACTATTTTAATCTAAGTTTGGCTGGAGTTTAGATTATGTCTTAACCCATAATCACGATTTCTTCATTTTTGAACAATGAAACATGAATTGCATATTTTGTTCACTCCTATGAACAAACACCAACCACAGAGGGGATTTTGCATTGTATGAGGAAGGAGCCTCTAAAAATTATCTCTAAAGTCCATTCCAACACTCAGTCTCTCTAGTTCACATTTTACAAAATTTGGAATTACTCTAATGTAATATATTTTATTATATATAATTTTAAAAAGCTTCTAAATACATCTACTATGTAAGAGTTTTCATTTCAAATTATAAATTGTAAACTCAGGAGGGCAGGGGCCATGTATCCAGCTCACCACTGTATCTCTGGTGCCTCACAGAGGACCTGCACGTTCTTGGTGCTCAGTTAACATTTTGGATGAAGGAAATGGAAGCAGTGTGGGTTCTGAATTTTTCATGTCATGTCACAGTGCCAGGTTGGACACTGTGTTCTCCTTCTGTAACCTCAACGGGATGCAGTCATGTTATCTCATAAAGATGTTGACAAATATCATCATTCTATAAATACTTGGCTGAAAGAATTATACAGAGAGAAGAATGCTTTGCTAATTAGGATGTCCTGTAACGCTTTGTTGTTAGCAACAAACAACAAAAAGCAGAATTTTCCTATCTTTTATGAAGATCCTTAACATGTTAGGAAAACGTCTAAAAACTGAAAGTTAAAACCCAAATGACAGCTCTAAAAATAACATTAAAGTTGGAAACATGGTTGCTGGAAATTGCATGATGAAAAAAGTTCACTTAAAAATTTTTACCAACAGTCAGAGATATTCAGTGTGGAGTGACTTTCTGACTCTCTTAACAGTGGACACGTGTGAGGCCGAGATTCCATGAGCGCTCTAGAAGTTCCTATTCTGTCTCTGTTAAGAGGTATAAAACTGAAGTGGGCTGACTTCAAGCTTCTCTGAACTTCAATGTAGGCAGCCAAAGTAAGAAATGCTGAGAAGGCATAATCTGATCACAGCAGCTTAAGCAAGTGAGCAGGCATGCTGCCACGTTCTGCTGCCCACGAGCAGGGAAGCACGGCTGGAATCCCCACTAAGATCAAATTACAAAATAATCAAGCTTTGTGGCCAGGCAGGCACGAGAGGCTATTGTGAGGTCATGACATAAATCAGGGACTAGCCTGGGCAAAACTGTGCAGTCAAAAACAACACTTTTTATACCATACTTATAGCGTGGTTGTCTATGGAAAATAAACTGTTAATGATGCTCAGTTTTTTAATTCAGGAAAGGGCAAATGGCTCTCCCCACACAAGCTCCCACCAATTGAGCCTTATGTTTAGAAATAAGCAATTAAACCCCACACATCAAAGAAAAACAATGAGCTGTCCAAAATGGAATTTAGCCAAGGAGAGACCAAACTGGGCCTTGCTCCCTGTCCTGGGGTTTTCAGTCCTACCTCTACCTCATACCTACTGTGTAGCCGAATGTCTGTGCATATCAGAGAGTAATGATGGAACAACTGAGCGGATAATGAATGAAAATGATTGTAAAGCACACTGAAAGTGCTTAAAGGACCCAAATATGATTTGAGAGGGTAGCACATTTTGGGCCAAGAGAGTCATTTCTGGAAATAATCCCATTATGCAAAAAGAGCAGAATATTCTTGGGGAAGCTGGCTGATATAGATGGCTCTAACATGGCACCAAACCCCAGACAGTGATAGTCTATAGAGAAGTGTTAATGTTTGTATATGGTTCCCAAAGCTGAACCTGCTATAGAAATTACATTTTATTTCCTGAGAAGTTTCAACATGATTGTCTGTGTTATACTAAATATAAAAGACAATGAAATTATAGAATATAGTTAGCCTCTCAATAGAAGAAAAATATAAAAATCAGGGTGGAGATTTCAGAGACAATAGCAGAACTCCTAGAGAACTACTGTTTGGCAAACTTTTGCTGGGGTGACCATAATCAACGTGGATGGACCAGCTATTTCGAAGCCAACAAACAAGCAAAAACCTAAATGCAGTGTAATCAAGGCTTTTTGGTAAACAATAGAAGCAGGCATACCAACAGATCAATGGCACACCACTTTGTGAGAACTTCCAACAGGGGTTTCAAAGAAACACTTTTAGGTGGTTCAATGTGACCTGAGGGCCATGTGTTGGTTTTTCACTTGTACCCCTGATGTACTGATAATTACCATCAGTGATATCTTTCTGAGACATAAAAGCAATACACCTATTTGCGCACTACAAATTCAAAGAGTGTTTTTAACTTTTAAAAGGAAAAATACAAGCGACTATAAAGTTCACAAGAATTTTTAAAAAATGAAAATAAAGGCAAAAAGTAGTCACTTTTAGATAGGAAATCTTATAAGAGATATGAAATTTAACATCTACTGTACTTTAAGCCTATAACTTATTGATAATTTAAAATTATAATTAGTGTTCTTGGGACCGAATGCTACACAGAAAACTAAATATGCACATATGTATGAGATGTGAGATGCTGCTGCAGAAGAGAAATACCCTATTTTTAAAGCAAAAAAAAAAAAAAAAATCCTACTGAAGTCTATCCTTTCATTTATATGTCTCATATAAATTACACATAATTTTAAATCTTCAACACGTTGAAAATGGCCAGGTCTCATGGCACTTCTCCTTTATTATCTCCCATTTTCACTTGGCCATGGCAATGGAGACTTCCTAGAGAATATTAGGGATTAAAAATTATATACTTTGAATTGACCCAAGAAATGACCACTAGAAAAAATTAATTTTTATTTATATAAATCTGGTAAAAATATATGCATAATAATTTTTCTACTCTAAAGGCATTTTCTTATGCAGTAACACCACAAAAATAGCTTAAGTTTAAAATAGTGGATTTCCCATATGGTTAGTCCACAGCAAGATAAAGTTGTAAATGAGGGGACTATGTGAAGAAAACATAAAAATGCCTTAAGGGCACATACAAAAAATGTGATTTTGCATGATTTACATACACAATTTTATTCCCCAAAATTCAAAGAGAAAAGCTTAATATGTCATAATTTAAACTGTATTCCTCATCAAGTATTCCTGATTACGTATTTAACTCTAAGATGCATAACTCAATTTAGAGCATAATGTGGGAGAGGAGTTAGTAAGAATCTAACCTTTTGCATTTCTTGACTTTTTTGGGCTTGTGGTAAAGCTGTATTTATAGAGATTCTACACTTTCAAATTTAAGTCTTGAAATGTCAGAAAAATCCCAAAGCTGAGATCTCACAGAAGGTGATTTTTAACAGTCCTTAAAAGTAAAGACTTTATGATCTTCTGACAACTGGAGCTTTCACATTTTAAGATTTAAAATTTTCAGTCCTAATATTACATAAGCACACACAGTGGTATGCTTTTAAAGATTCCATCACCTTTGATAAACCTGGAAAGAAGAAGAAAATAAGAAAATAGAGAAAGTTGTGAAGTTCAGGAATATTATAGAAGCACAGACATAAAGAATACTTTAAAAGTCTTCTGTATTTAAACGTGGTCCCTCATAAGAATATATTTCTAGTGTAAAAGAAATCACAAGATCCAGTTAATTTTTGATTATTTATAGTAATAAAAATGTAGATCTAATTATCTTGGAGCTGGAACTTGGATGAGGAAATAGAGGCCAAGAGAGGTTAAACGACTTGATCAAGATTATACTGCTACTTAGTTGTAGACTTATACCTTGAATATACCAGGTTTCTTGTCTTCAAGTTTCCTTACCACTCCCATAGCTAAAAATTTATACATAATTCTTGGAATTCATTTATTTTCAATGTATCCTCCTACCATCAGTGTGGCCACGGACAAGTCATAAACTCTAGTTTTCTCATCACTTTCCAACTCAACAAATATTTTCCCACTACCTACTATGAGCCAGATGTAGAGATTACAAAGATGATGAGACATGGGTTAATCTTATTTTATGGTTTAGTGAGGGAGAGAGGACTGGCAAACAACTTTCATTAAAGGCAGTACTTAATTTGACTAGAAAGTCATTAAGTCCAAGGTGCCATTTAGTTTCTGATCAGCAAGATTAGACTACATGATGTCTAAGTCCTATTCTAAAACAATTTGAATTTCATTTTCCCCCTCTATTCTTATTTCTTTGATGGACTTCTTAATAAGTAATTAATTGATAAGACCAAAATTTCTAAATATTGGAAGTGATTTCAATGGAACACAGTGATACGTTTATGAATAGATATGCAATGAACAAAGCCTTTTATGTGCAAATACGTTTGTGAAATTATGGGTTTCTTTGGTATAGGCCTTTAATGTGTAAATGTTCATTGTAACTCCAGGAGGAAAATTCAGTATGCAATGTTTCCTTTTTTTAATTAAGAAAAAAAATCCCCCCAAAATGAACTTGTATTACTATCTCTATATCTCAGGATTAGTATTCTAAGGAGCATAGTTTGAGTAACACTAGCCCCAACTACTGTAATATCCTCTTAACTGGTCTTCTCCATCAACCCATCCTACACATGCACTGGCTAGTTAATCCTACTAATATGTTGCTTTCATTGTATTTCCCTGTTCAGAAACTTTCAGTCATTCTTTGTGGCATATAAATTGAAGTTCATATTCCTCAGCTCTTCTAGATGCTGCTTGTACATTTCTCTTCAACTTAATTTCTCACCATTTCCTTAAACAGACTCCAGCCAAAATGGCACTGAATTTACCAAGCTTTTTCTGTCTGGGATCCCACTATTTTTCTTTGTCTAGATAGCTTCCCCCCTCCACAAAATTACTGATGACTTCTCTGATAAAATCAGTTCAAACTCTGTTGCCTCAATAAATGAACATGATGTGCAACTTCTGACCCTGTTACCTGAACCACTTTCTACAAAACTGTTATGACCTTCTCTTTTCAGTTGTATTTCTCTTTTATGTGTATATTGTATACCTCTTTTGGCTACACTGTGTAAGCTCACTGAGGCCAGGCACATGCTTTGCCTGCCAGAATTTAGTACGTTCTCTTGTACCTAGTATCATTTTAAATGGTGGGAATGGTGAGGCTATTACTGATAAAGTAAAAACCAGAGAAAAGAGAATGTAAATCAGGAGCCTAAATGTTCACTTACAAACTAAATACATAGTAGTTTACAATACATTAACCAAATTTCCCCAAATGTCAAATGGTGACTGCTCAGGCAAGAGTTTTCAACTTTGATTGTTGACATATCCTAAATGTATAATTGAATTATTTATTTAATATTGAAACTCTACTATCCAATGTTTTCTTATTTTAAATCCTCTTGAATAGCTTCAGCTTATTACCCATAAAAGAATAGTTTTAGTTCCAAAAGAGATTTCTATCCCAATGAAGAAATTTTAAATAAGAAGGAGGGTGATGCAGTAACAAATATTTTAAAAGGTCACCTATTGTAATTAATAAATTGCTTTGATGAGCCTGCAAAATACTTAACAGTCTCCTAATTTTAGACTGTGGTGTAACTTTTTTTTGAACATTCTTCACAATCGATTTGGTCTTGCCCATCAAAAAAATGAGTGTTGCCCAGTAATATTCGGCACTGCAATTGTAAATTTTTCTGAAATTTGGATAACATTTAACTTCGAGTGACACAAGGCCTTTGTGAATTCCCACCTCATGAAAAGTTCTCATTTTTAGATATAAAAATTCTTCCCTTTTAGCAACTGAAAGAAACAGCTTTTGAATGTTTTGATTAAGCAAAGCAAGGTTTTTTTAAAGTAAAATATATATTTTAACCACAGATGAAAATGAACTCCTTTTAAAGTATAAAAATAACATCACCTTTCCTGAATATCTGAATATACAGTATTTATTTTTTTATACATTGTGTTATATTCAATAGTTTGGTAATTCTTATAAATGTAATTAAATAGTTATGTCTGTTACTTTAGTTAGTATGTATATACTTTCTTCCTTTTTTTAAACCCTCATTAGAGGATTTGGAAGGTATGAGCCATGACACCAATGACCCTGTTGCTCTCTTCACCACTGTACCTTGGGGCCTAGGACTGTACCTGGCACATAATAGATACTCAATAAATACTTGTTAAATAAATGAATTGCTAGAACATATGCTCCATGAGGAAAAGGAATATATTTGCTAGTTTATTAGTTAAAAATCTGGCCCTTGGATTCATATTTGTAGTGACACCACTCCAAACCTGTTTCCTCACCTGCAAAATGGAGCAGTAATAAAATCTGCCTCATACAGTTATTGTGAGGATTAATCCACATAAATACTTGTGCACGGGGAGCACTCAATACGTTAGCCACTCTTATCAGCATCAACATCATCATTATCGTCCTCATTAGTCTCATTTGCCACTTATCTCCTGTTCCAAGCATGCAGCATATGCTCAGTAAATATTTGTTAAGTGAAGAAATGAATCAATTAAGTGCAGCTGTATCTGCATACACAAGTGGGTCTGACTACCCTCAGTATACTTCTAGGCAAGGTTCAGACAAATAGCAGTTTAAAAAAAGACTCTAAAAATTAGTGTCACTGAATTATTCTCACTTGAACCTGCTGTTTGGAGATCTAGTTACAAAGTCCTAGTCATTCTCTAGTCCTTGGGGAATAGGTGTTCTTTCTATTTCCTTTTTGAACTTCTGATAGTGCCTAGCACAGAGGTTTGTATCACTGCCACTAAAAAAACCCCACAAATCTTATTTAGCAACCAATTCATATAGGTAAAATTTGAAAACAAATGAACACAGGTTATAGAATGGGTAAGTGTTAGAATTCTCATAATATTTAACTACATTATCTTAACAAATCCGGTTTGCAGCATTTATATTTCTTGCAATGTTGCTATACATTGAAGTGTCATAGTGAGAATCATTACTTCTATAGTTTCTAACTTAAAACTGCAGTAAAAAATAAAAAAATAAAAAAAATAAAACAAACTGCAGTGAAAATTATGTATCAATAAACAGTACTAAAGAGTTATATTTCTGTGAACTGCCTCATTGTGAGGGGACAACAAAATAAGTCTCAGGTTGTATGGCTCTGAAATACCTATTTTGTCACGGACAAATCATTTTAGATCTTATATTCATGATATTTCTCATCAGAAATGTTCTATATTAAATAGTACTGATAAATTTTCTAATTTGTTTTGAGCTTCACTATGGAAAGATGCTATCAGGTTATAGAGTAACATTATTATATTTAAGGTCTATATTAGTTCTTTTTTAATTTATAAAAATGAATGTGAACTTTAGTAGCAAAGAGCTTAATTACTTTTTATTAAGACAAGATGAACGGTGAATAATTATTTTAACTGGGTGAACAAAAGAAGGGATGAAGACTGAGACAAGAGTTAATCTTAAATTTCTCTTTTTACTGTGTACATTCTTTGTGCAATTATTTTGTTTTCACTGTATTTTCCAGATTGAAAATAAACTTTAAAAAAACTCATAAAATATTCATAAACCCTGATCCCCTTCATCACACCATCTCCCAGAAGTGTACTGAAAAAAGAACTGCAGGTCCTAAAAGCTGAAGCCAGTGGTTCTCAAACATTTGTGTGTACACTGCAGACTAACCAGGGGTACTTGTTAAAAATGCAGATTCCGACTGAATGTCAATATTATGACATAGTATGAGTGTGTTTCGTGTTTGGTAATTGCAATCATTGTTGCTTTTGTTGTGGTCATCCATTTACAATGCTTGGTGTCAGTTTATTTATCTCTTGGAAAAATAAAATACAGTGTGTGTGTGTGAAAAAAAAAAGGTAAGTATCATAAAACTTTTTTTATGAAAAAAAAAATGCAGATTCCTGGGACACACCCAGGATTTACTTCTGATCTCTTGAGGTGTGGCTCAGAGTCAAATGAGAAAATGTGTCAAGGTAGAAGAAAGAAAACTAACCAGTATTTGTTCTTCTATCTAAAATCTAAAAACGTTCTTCTACTTTCTTCTTTGCCTATTTTTACCTTCTGTGGGCTTAAAGATGGGGCTCTAATTGTTTCTCAGATGCATTTCCAACCCTCTTGGGGATTCTAGAAAGAAGCTCAAGCTGAAGCTGCCCGGTCATTTTAATGCATACTGGACCCAGGGTTGCTGAAATTCCAAACTCTAAACTTGAAAGGAATACTAAACAAACACCAATTTAAAGACACATATAAACCATCTCCCTCCTTACATATTTGTTATAATGAATTGACTACTAATATGTGTTAGGCACTGAGCTAATTAAGTGTTTTATATACACTATCAGTTGCTTTCACATACAAGCCCCCCTGCCCCCAACATGAATACTTCACCAGAAGCAAGAAGGGTGGACAGTTCTGTCTTTGCTACTGATTTCTAATAAACTCTGACTTATTCTTTAGCAACTGGGATGAGTCTCCTAAAGATAAATGAAGGTTGCCAAAGGTGTTGGTGAGAGAAGACCCAGATGTTCAAAGGATGCTTCTCTTCATCCAAGTCCAGCTGTAATCTTGGGAAACTCAAACATCCACATGGATCATCTAGCCAATGCTCTGGGCCTCTCCATTCCTTGATCTTGGATGACCTTCTCCTTCACTCCACTCAACTACCCATTCTTCATGTTTACCTCTGGTCATTGCAACACTCTTCTGCAATAATAAATTTAGACATTCCTCCAATTTGACTACAACCTCCTATCTTTCTAACCATCTTACTCAAATAATCCCCTTATCCAACCTTAAAAAAAACCCAACAATCTTATAGGGCTCCTAGTCCATTCACTCTCCTTTTTCCCTACTAGACTTTTTCTGTTTTCACTTCCCTCCTTAACTGCTTAGAGCCCATGGCCCAACATTTCAATATGTTTTCCTACACTGCCTTGCCTCACTGCCCATTAAGTGCACTTGCCTGGAAAACCCCGAGGTTGGATGAACCCAGCTGACTGGCTTCTCTGGGTAACACACTGTTGCCCCTACAAACAAATCATCATCAGCCATAACTGGGCCCTCAGCACTGCCCAGCCACTGTACTATGTAATCTTAGACAACCCTCCAGATATTATGATTTAAAGAATAAAAAATCATAAAGGTACTAAAGGAAAATAAAAGAGAATTTGTGTATAATTATGGGGTGGGATTTAAGGCATGAAAACAAGACCAGAAACTACAGAAAAAATGATTGACATTTTTGGCTCCATAAAAATTAAAAACTTCTGTATGAAAAAAAAAAACCACCCCATAAGCAAAATGCAAAAAGGCGAAATATATACCACATATAATAAGGATTGTTATCCATCATTTATAAAGAACTCCTACAAATCAATAAGAAAATGATAAAGATTCAGTAGAAAAAGATCTGGTAATTTATAAGATAAATATAAATAGCTAATAATTATATAAAAATATGTTCAACCTTCCTGCTTATCAAGTAAACCCAAATTTAATTGTTTTTGTAGATTAGAGCGATTAAAATAATTAATAACACTTTTGCTTTTTCAGGATCCTTTAGACCCTTAATAGCAGTCGGTACTGTCTACCAGCCCTCTGACTCAGAGCATTTCTCTTCCCCTGGTATTCCTTCCTCTGATTTCTTCTTTAGTTCTCGGAAGTCTCCTTCTTTGCAGCTCCTCAAGGACCTTGCTGCACAGCCACCATTTGCTGGGCTTCTCACTGAACATGCCCTCTGAGGGTGACTTCATCAGTCCAATCACTTGCAAATCTCCATCTCTTGAGTTTCAGTCAATATATCTAATAGCGTAGTTCATTTCTACTTGGCAGTCTTGTAGGCGCCGCCAACTCAGCATGTCAAAACTGAGCTCATCATTCCCCCACAAACGTGCTTCTCTTGCTGACTTCAGTTTCTCTGTTAATGATAGAACATCCACACAATTGCCCAAACCAAAAAAATTTGGGTGCCAACCTTGATGCTTTCCATTCTAATACTAATTCAGGTCCTGTTGACTCTCCTCACATCAAAATATTTTCTCCATCTCCACTGTCTCATCCCGGTCATCATAATCCAACTAGTTTTGCATTAGTCTCATCATCCCATCATCCTCCAATACATTCCCCTTATCAGAGCTGGAATGATATTCCCTAGAATTACATTCCCTTTCTTTTTTTTTTTAAGTCTATTTTTTAAAAAATAAATTTATTTATTTCATTTATTTTTGACTGTGTTGGGTCTTTGTTGCTTCGCATGAGCTTTCTCTAGTTGCAGCGAGCGGGGGCTACTCTTCATTGCGATGTGTGGGCTTCTCATTGTGGTGGCTTCTCTTGTTGTGGAGCACGGGCTCTAGGCGTGTGGGCTTCAGTAGTCGTGGCATGTGGGATCAGGAGCTGAGGCTCGCGGGCTCTAGAGTGCAGGCTCAGTAGTTGTGGCACACGGACTTAGTTGCTCCGCAGCATGTGGGATCTTCCCGGACCAGGGCTCGAACCCATGTCCCCTGCATTGGCAGGTGGATTCTTAACTACTGCGCCAACAGGGAAGCCCCATTCCCTTTCTTAGAAGCCTTCTTTCCAAGTTCTCTTACAAGGTTGAGAAGGCTCGCCACAATCTAGTTCCTGCTCACTCTCCAGTCTCACTTCTTTTCACAACTCTACCCTCATACTCTACTCTACGGCAATACTGGACTTTCTTCAGTCCTCCAATGTACAATGTAGTCTCTTGCCTTTGTCTTTGCCTAGAACCCGGAAAACTATTTTCTGCGCCCCTACCCTTAGCCCTTACACATAATTCCACCCTCACCAAACAGAAGTGGCTAACTCTTACACTTTTCAGTCCTTAGCTTTTTGAGAGCAGGGACTGTGTTTGTTGTTTTAGAGTTGTGTCCTTAGTACTTAGTACAGAACCTGGCATATGGAGGTGCAGAGTGGCTGAACATGAATGAGTATTGTGTCAAAACCCACAATGCTGCATGCTTTACTCTGGCATTGTAAAAGTGGTGATGAATCATTAGAAGTCTTACTGTCACAGATTAGACTAGGCCAAATTGCTTCCCCATATTGCTAAGATACAACATTCTCCCAGATGTTTGCTCACATAATTAAAAAATAAAGATATTTGTTTGGAGTCAAGTCAGTCCTTAGACTTACCCTCTGTTCTTTTCTTTACCCTCAAGCGCAGCAAAAATGGGTCAGAAATGTAGATATCTGGTAGATACGAAAAATTTCTTTATGTCCAAAAACAAATGAAAAATCTTGCCCTAGGAAACTTTTCTCCTCTTGGGCTTGTATTGGCTAATGGCATCACTGATCATCCACCTTGTAAAAGTAGGAAGCACTCATCTCTCTTTCTCATTTAAGCAGCAAGTTGCAGTCTCCGTTGCCTAGCAATGTACTCCTTCCTCTCCCATCTCCATGATAACCATTTTAATTCTCATCACGACCTCCCTGAATATACTTCTAACTGGTCTCATCTTGTTTAATCTCTTCTCCTCCAGTCTATCCTCACATCACCACCACCAATCTGATCATGCTAGTCCTAAACTCATAAAATTCTGGTGGATCCTCACTATCCCTAGAAGATAAAGTCCAAGCTACTCCTTAGCAGAATCCTCTCTATATTATAGACCTTATTTCCCATAACTCTTCATCTCATGGGCACTTGTGCTCAGCCATACTAAATTTTTCCATTCCCTGAAACCCTCGAAGCTAGTCTGTATTCTGTACTTGGGCATAAGATCTTATTTTCCTGTGTAGAATGCCCTATTTTTCTCTAGTCATTACTTCTGGAAACAGTTCAAATTTTACTTCCGGTGAAGCCAGTGACTTCCCACTGCACGTTCATAGCACTTCATGTGTTCTCCTAGTGTAATACTTATCGCATTGCTTTGTAATCATTTATTCACATGCTGTTGTGGGGACTGGTAACCGTTCATGAAAACCTTTGCTCAAACAATTAAAACAAAGCACGTGGATGCCCAGCACATTACGTTTTCCAGCCTTCTTTGCCAGGTGTGGCCATTTGACTACATCCTTTCCAATGTTAACAAGTGTGGAATTTATTTGTGTCACTTCTGGCCTATGCCTTAAGGAAGTGGGTATGACTCCTCCGTGTTCTTATCCCCCTCTTCCTGAGGTCTAGAATACTGATGAACCTGCAACCCAGCTGTGACCATGCAGACGACAATACTGCCTAGGTGGTGGTCAAGAAATAGGATGGAAGGAACCTGGTCCCTGAACCTGGCTGTGCGGGGTGATGCCATCTGCTTACCTGGAACGCCCACCTTGGACTGTTTCATGTGAAAGAAATGAACTTCTATATTCTCTATATATCTGGGGTCTTTTTGTTAGGGCAGCTTAGCTTTACCTAGCTAATACAGGCATTTTTCTTCTTTTGGTTTGTTGGTCCCGTAAGCTGGCTTATGCTTCTTTGTGTCTCCTGTGACAAGCAAACAGTACTTAAATTAATGCTAGCTGAATAAACCTTGAAGATAAAATGGTACATTGCCTGTGCTCCATCTTGCAGAAGGACCAGAGGCAAAGAGATAAGAAGAAGCAATAAACTATAAGAAATGTTTTGTATGTTACCATGTCTGGACATCTCTGGAGACATTTAGGTCTAGTGATAAAGGATCTAAGGATGCTTAAAGAAATGGAACTAGGAAAACAGATGTGGAATCTGAGATCAGGCTAGAATGAAACACTGGTGACCTCTCCAAAAGGAAGGGAGTAAGTGAGGACCATCAACTGCACAAGCAGCAGAAATATGGTTCAGTAATACCCATACTTACTGAATACTGGTCTATTTTCCCCCTGGTAATCCTGCTTTATTGCTTAACTGTACGTGAGCTAGTTCCTCAAGACAGGTACTTCCTCTCCTTCACTTCGTCCATCCCTACCATCAACCATGCTTCACAGTATTAATTCCCTTGTACAGCCTCCTCTCCCTGAATGTGGGCTGCCCTCATAACTTTCTTTTTGAACACAGAATATGGTAGAAGTGATGCCGCCTGACTTTTGAGGCTAGGTCATAAGTTTTGCAGTTACTGTCTGGGACTCTTGGAGTACTTACTTGCTCTTTGAATGCTCCCTCTTGGAACCCAGCACATGCTGCAGGAAGCCCAAGATACATGGAGAGGTCATGTGTAGTGCTCCAGTAGACAGCCCCGGCTGAATTCCCAGCCAAGAGCTAGCATCAACTGCCAGCCTTGTGAATGAGCTACTCTGGGTGTCCAGCTCAGTGACCTGTCAGATGACTCCGGCCCCAATGAGAATTTGACTCAAACCATATGTGAGATCCCAGGCAAGAACCTCCCAGCTAGCTCAGTCAACCCATGGGACCATGAAAGATAATAACAGCTTGTTGTTTTAGGCCACTACATTTTTAGATGGTTTGTTATACAGAAGTAGATCACCAGAACACTAAAACTGATATAAACCCGAGCTCTGTACAATGTTTTGAAGACTTTTTCAGCATTACTTGGAAGTGGTTTGGGCTATTAAAGAACAGTGCCTCCTCAAAACCAATGTAACAGCCTTACTTTTTTCTTGACTTAATGTTTTTTTTCTCTTAAGTTTCAAAATCATCATAAAAAATAAGGAATGTTTGAGGAGGCTATTCAAAACCTATTTTTCCTTCAATGTGCTTACTTCTTGAGTGGGAAAAGACACAGAACTACTGTGGAAACAACAAATGGACTAAATTATGCTTAACTTCCTAAGAAGGACAAATTGGAATGGAACATGGAGTCAAAAAGTGCAAACATATCAGAACGATATTTTGTAGTAATGCACAGATTGAAATTGGCAGCATTTATTACTAAATGGACACAGTTGGAATATAGTCACTGTGGTAACCAATCAGAAGAAATTGACAAGACCTAGTCTGGTATCTACCCCATATATCCCCCATCAAATCAGATTATCCTCATTTAACCATCTTCTCAATCTATGGCACTCCTCCATACTACAGCTCTGGGATAACTTTTCTCTGCAAAATCAATCATTTGCTTCCAAATGAAAGTATCCTAAAGGCTTGGTAATCTTAGAAGAGGGCAAGACTATCTGAATCCTGAAATAATTAAAAAATATATAAAGTTTGAATGCAAGGAGTTTAATTTCAAGTTTCAATTTCCATGCCTTCTTCTCTATCTACCTCTCAAACACCAAGTGTCTTAAAGCTGTTCGTGGTCCATCACTGCAATATCTTGACTTGTAGGCATTCCTATGCATGAAATCTTTCCTGAACCTCCATGATAACTTCCTTGTGTCCCATTCTTTCAGTGATTTCACTAAATAGCTGACTGACCTGTTTGAAGAAAAAACTCAAGATGACTCTCATGGCCAAGTCACATGGATTCTATTCCTGTATGTATTTGGATTCTATCCCCTCTCTTCATTTTCACTCTCATCATCAGCATTTAGGCCTTATTACCTTTTGCAGGGACTACAATAATGACCTTTAGGCTGCATTTTCCCTATCTTCAGACTTTCCTTCTCAATATATTTTACTCATAGCTGCTAGATCAATCTTTTTGAAGTATAGCTCTGATAGTTCATTTCCTTACTTAAACACCTTTGCTCCTACGGGCTTAAAGAAAAAAAATATACCCCGCCCCCTTAGTCTATCATTTAATATCCTCTGTCATCTCATTCCCAAATAATTTATAACTTTATTTTCCTTATTCTCCATTCACACTCATGATGCAGCTACCAATCTCCCCTCTTGCTATTGTCAATGCTTACGTAACATATTCTATACTTTCTAGCCCTTGCTCCTATTGACAATCCTCACTGAAATATTCTTCTTCCCTTCTGTGAATCTCCAAATCCTACCTATCTTTCCGGGTTCAGCCTTAATAGACCTTCCCTCCTCAATCCCCGAATGTCTTGTTGGCTCTTATAATTAGATAGAATTACACCTTCTCCCAAATTTTTCTATTACTTATATCAATATCTGCCTTGTGATCCTTATTCCTTTCTCCTTGAATTATTAAATTTATAAAATTTTATCTCCTTCCTACTGTCCTTTATTCTATGAAAAGCAGAATATTCTGCACATGTAGTAAGTGCTCAATAATTATTGTTGCATGGGGGGGATGTTATTATTTTAATATGTTACTCATTGTAGATAATATTTAAATTTACCAGTGGTCATAGAGAGACTCATATGGGGAATGCAGTGGTGAGGGAAAAGAGAGATTTTTTTTTTTGGTGGGAAAATAAGAATCAAAAATACCACAATGCCTGCCATACACACAGCTCTCTTCTCATATTACTTTTTCTCATTTAAAAAGACAAGTTTGGTTAGATCTTCCTGTCATGTTGAGAAAAAGGATAATCCATTTCTCTATTTTCACATTTATTTAGTTCTTATTCATCTTTATACCTATTCTCTTTTCAAATCTTATGCTATGAGATAGCTCCATCTCATCTGTCCTAATAACTACTGGTTCTCTCATTTGTTTGCTTTTCCCTTTGGGTTTTGATACTTTATGCATATCTCTCGCCTTTATGAACATTTGGGAGTTACCTTGCTTTGGTATATAACACTGGTCTCGCTTACCCTTTGAGTAAGCACTTATAGTCTTTAAGTCTTTTGTTTAAAACTTTCTTTCTTATTAACATAAGCTTACTTAAATCATTTTATGACACCATTATTTAAGTAGCTAAATAATCCTACAGACAGCAAACTGAATGAAAATGTCACCTCATGTATGACATGGAGCCTTTATATTTTTTAATAAGTGCCTCTCATACAACTCCTTTCTATTTCCTACATAATTTTCTTGCTCAATTTTATGTTTGTGTGATGCCTCCATAATTAATTCAAACAACCACCCAAGTGAAAGTTTAATCTTAATGAAAAACATTTTTAAACAACAATAATGCAGGGAATTTATCGATCACATTGTTTCTTACCACTTCAGCATGGCACATTTTCCCTGTTCATATTGGTACAGTGTAGCATTTTATGCCGTTACATGTAAAATAATTATTTTTTACAAATAAAACCCCTACTAAGTGGGTAGAATGAAGCATATTTTTATATAGATATTTTAATTTCTCTTAATTAAGACCTTGCAGAGATTCTGCATTCATGTTCTACGGAAAGTTCATGCTCACATATTTAAAGAAGCAGTTTGCTTTAGGGCTTAACCATTAAAAAAAAATGCCTCTAACACTTGGATCCCATATTACTTTAACGGCATAATCTCAGGCATGTAATATTTTATAAAATAACTTGCAATACATCCCTCAGAGTGACCATGGGAGGAATATTTTAGTAAGGATGATTTTCAGAATTTGGAGGCTGGGTTAAAGGGCTCAGAGAGGTTTGAAGTAAGTACGTTTAACAAAGTCATAAACTATACACAACTGATCTCAAGATGGAACTCAAGGTTTCTTGTTTCTAATCCTTAGTTGATTATCCTTGCGTAGTAATTTTGCTTTCACTTATTTCTAAATTGGCAGCACCAAGGCACTGAATTTATTAATGAATTCAGCATATATTTTAAAAACACTTGCTTATTCTGTGTCAAGCACTTGTCCAGATGCCGGAGACGTATCTGAGCAAAACTAACAAAACTCACGTTCCAGTGGGGGTAGGAGAGGCTAATAACGAATTAGAAACATAACAAATCACCCTAATATATAGAGTTTTGGACTGTCATTAATGTTATAGAAAAACAAAACAGCACAGAGAAGAGGCAGAGATGCAATTTTAAATAAGGTAGTCAGGATAGGAATTATTGAGAAGGTGACATTTTAATAAATATCTGAAGGAAATGAGGGGGTGACCCTTGTGGATATCTAAGGGTAGAACATTCTAGGCAGAGGCCAGTGCAAAGAAGTTGCAATCAATCATTCATGGCATGTCAGTCTCTGATGAAACCAGGAAACTAACATAGTCAAAGCAAAACTCTATAGTTGAATACTCTAATATTTGGGATACTTAGAAAAATCATGTTCTATTTAACACTGATCTAGTAATTATTTACAGAATACAAACTATATGCAAGGCATTGAAAGAATAATGATAAAAAGATAGACACAGTTTTTGTCTTCACAAGGCTTACAGCTTAATGGAGGTGGGAGAGACAAGTATCAATAAATAGATACCATATAGTAATATACACTCTGATAGGGGTGGTACAGGCTGCCATGGGGGCAGAGGATAGGATCTCTCCCAGATTACAGGAGATGTGATTTTAGAGAGAAAACTACTGGAGATTAAAGTCTTTCATTTCTACTCCCAACGACATAGACATCAGATTTTATATAGAATCAAGTAGTAAACACTTAACATGTATGTAATCCTCACAACACCATATGAGGTCATCCCCATTATTATCATCGTTTTATAAGTGAAGGAATGAAGCACGGAGAAATAAGGCAACTTGTCCAAGGTCACAGAGATAGAAAGTGGCAGAGACAGGGTAAGTACTCCGGCAGTATGGGTTCAGAGTCTGTGCTCTTTTTTTTTTTTTTTTAACATCTTTATTGGAGTATAATTGCTTTACAGTGATGTGTTAGTTTCTGCTGTATAACAAAGTGAATCAGCTATACATATACATACATCCCCATACCTCCTCCCTCTTGCGTCTCCCTCCCACCCTCCCTATCCCACCCCACTAGGTGGGCACAAAGCACCGAGCTGATCTCCCTGTGCTATGTGACTGCTTCCCACTAGCTATCTATTTTACATTTGGTAGTGTATGTATGTCCATGCCACTCTCTCACTTCGTCCCAGCTTACCCTTCCCCCTCACCGTGTCCTTAAGTCCATTCTCTATGTCTGCGTCTTTATTCCTGTCCTGCCCCTAGGTTCTTCAGAACTATTTTTTTTTTTTAGATTCCATATATATGTGTTAGCATACGGTATTTGTTTTTTTCTTTCTGACTTACTTCACTCTGTATGACAGTCTCTAGGTCCATCCACCTCACTACAAATAACTCAATTTCGTTTCTTTTTATGGCTGAGTAATATTCCATTGTATATATGTGCCACATCTTCTTCATCTGTCAATGGACACTTAGGTTGCTTTCATGTCCTGGCTATTGTATATAGAATTGCAGTGAACATTGTGGTACATGCAGAGTCTGTGCTCTTAGCTACTATCTTACACACATTCTGAGCAGCATGCCTGTGTAATAATTTGTTAACGAATAAAGATCTTCAGGTATGTTCTAGCTGCTTATACGTAAGGCTTGGTATAGACTATCTGAATAGTTTGATTCTAGAATGACTTTTTATCAGCATGACTTAGAATGCAGAAAGTCAGTTTTGTCTAAAAATTAAAATCAAATCGTCTTGCTCAGACCATGGAATGAACTTCTGACATTGGTATTCACTAGCCCATTAATATAAAAAGTCTGCACTAGGAACAGCTCTTTGGAATCCTCTCTCCCCTGACTTCTGACGTTCTCAATACATAGACAATGATCTCTTTTGAGTGCTGTCTATTGAGTGCAGCAGATTTTGTTCAATGTCCTGGGTCCATAAATTCATTAAAAAAAAAATCTGTCCTCTAGAGCCTCAGCCCTGCTCTCAGATACTACCTTCACAGATAGAAGTCTGTTTGGCTCTTGCTTAGAGTCGGTAAAAACACCAGGGATGCTCTGGACCAAATCACAGATTACATGACTTCTTCCAGGCTACCAGAGAGTTGTCAGACGATAACCATCCTGAGTAGAAACTGCACTACTGACCTAGATAAAACACCTAGATGAGCTCAGAACAAAGGCGCATGTGGGTGTGGGAATGGGCTGTGGAGCCTTGCAGAACTAAGTATTTGCTCTGCTGGATTTCTAAGAGCTGATGATTTCCCATTTTCATCATGCCCCGCTCCTTGACTAGTTAGACAACTGGAAATTCTAACTGGGGATTGCACAAATTCTATCTGTTTTAGAAATAGCATCCTCTGACAATGATAAGTGACACAAATTCTGGTTGGAATTCTTAGAAAGACATAAACAACAGGAAGAGCAATTGTATATGAAAATGCGGAAATGGCAAGCAAGGGAATTAGAATCCTATCATTTTTAAGACCATGGATACTTTTCTAATAATATCTATAGCAGAAAGCCATTGAGTGATTTAGAAAAAACTGTATGAATATTTATATAGCTTACATGTAAACATCTTTGCTGTACAACTTGGTTATTTTCAGGTATGTACACAACATTAGATAACAGTGAAGCTTCATGTCTCATAAATCATTCTGAAGGCTGGACCCATCAACATGGAATATCCTAACAGCTTAACTGATGGGGGTGGGGGACACGACGTTTGAGAAAAGTCACATTAAGGTATAAATTTCAAAAAGAATAGGAAGAAAAAAGATTTTATCAACTGAATTTGAGAGTGATGCTAGTAATAATGATAAAAGATAAAAAGAAGTCAGAATAGGATGAAAGAAATTTGGCAAAAATAGTGATTAAAGATTAACGCTGAATTGAAATGGACTAATAATGCTATTTGATGAGTGTTACCATCTCAGGCAGGAGAAGGCGTCATGATCAGTTTTCTATTTATAAAGAGAGCTCAATTTATTATCAAAGAAAAACACTGACCAGGCTTATAGAGATGGCAACAAAATTTAACAGTTATTACTAATTTTTAGTTATATCTTTTAATTCCATGTTGCTCTCAAAGCAAATAAATGTTTCTATAATATATAAATAACAATTTAAAAAATTAAGTAAATAGAAATATACAAAAATATGTGTAACTGGTACTAAGTACTATTCTAAGTACTATTATACTGGTCTGAACTTACACTGTGCATCAAAAAAAAATGTTTCTCTCTCCAAAACGCTAGGTTGTCTTTGAGAGATAGAGTTCATAAATTTATAATGGTAACCAAATGAAAACACAGAGTAAACTTTCTAGATGAAAATATGGTTCTCCTAATGAAAGGCTAAAAACCAAGAGAAATGTAATGTGCATTAGATTCATTTTGTAGGGAATGTGTTTGTATCTAATCTAATGTTTGCATGCATTATTCCAGTGCTTTGAGAACAGAGTCACAACTGTAATCTTGCTCTGAATCGAAATAACGGAATCTGTCATTTGACATGTTGTAGTGTTTGCACTTTCATTATTGTTCATAGAATAATTGTATGCTTCTTTTTACTGTTATTCTGTAGCAGTTTCTTCCTTTAAAAATGCTACTCAAACTAGCTTCAGGAGGAATTTCAAAGTCAAAATCAGTCACTATGTTTCAGTAGACCTATTTTCAATATGCTCATACACATGCTTATGCATATCTGTTTTGATAAAATGTGACTCTTACATGTCTAGTATGTTATTTCACCACAATTTGCATTGTTATACTAGGTAATTGATTGATTTTCAGTTTAAGGGACTAAGGTAGTATTCAGTAATGACTGAGTGCTACAAGTTTATTGCAAGTGCCCAAGGTTCACTCACCCCACGCAATTTGGTCAATAACCAATTTTTATACTTCTATCTCCTTCGAAATTCCAAACCAATAATCCCTGTGTGGTTTTTAAAAAAATTATTTCAGTATCAGACTAATGTTTCCCATGGAAATCAATATGGGTGCGATCCATTAGCCAAAAATCTGCAGTACTGCAATGCAAACATATTAAAAATATTGATCTTGCAAAGCTACTGATGTTTTGATTGACTTTAATGTCCGTAAGCAGCAATAACAGAATTTCAATGACTGAAACAAACTTTTGATTAAAATTATAGATTTTCTTGGAGGGGATTTGCTATTTTACTGGTTTAAAGCGTATCACATGGCTTACTTGCCTGCCGTAAATGATTGCAGTGGGATATACTTATCCAATTCTTTATTTGTACATATTTTAGTCTATCATAACTTACACATCTTAAATCTACTTTGAACTGCTCTGATGTTGCAATTCCACTTCTTATTATATCACGCAGTGAGGCAGAATTTTCAGACTGAGAACAGCAGAAATCAAGAGCTCTAATCTTTCTTTTACCATTATGTAACCTTTGGGAAGGCATTTAACTCTCGGTTTAAATTCCCTAAATGTAAAATGGAATTAAGCTTGGAAATCAATGAACATTCTTATTACATTTTGAGATCAATGGACAATGAAGACCATAACTTATACATACAAAAGATTAGGTGACCCAAAGATATGTCTCTTAAAGAAAGCACAGAATTTTGAAGCTGTTTAGTGATCACCTAGCAATGCTCCCATTTTATGTATGAAGAGACTGGGCTGAGCCCCCCAAAGTTACAATACAACCCAGTGAGCTTGTCCGAGGGCTTTCCTGACCACCCTATCTAAAATACACTACTGTGCCCTTACCAGGCACTCTCTCACCCCTTTAACCTACTTAATTTTTATCCTAACACCACTATGTTTTATATATATATATATATATATATATATACACACACACACACACACACATACACACACACACATAGAATTTGTCTATTTATTATCTATATTCTCTTTTGAAATTTAAGCTCTATGCAACAGGAATTTTGTTTATCCTTCTCACTGCCAAATCCCTAGCATACAGAATAGTGTCTGACATACGGGAGGACTCAATAAATGTTTTTTTAATGAATGAAGGAAGGAAGGCACCAGAACTGCTAATGGAATGGGGTTGGGTTGGGTAGGGGTGAAATGGGGAAAGGACTTGATTCTCTCGACTCTCACTCAGTCCACTGCTGCTCTAAAGTTTCCTTCTTAGTATGTTCCTTTTATTTCTCGGGATTTCCAGATACAAGTATCCAAGGGGATTTGGACCCATATCTATTGTATTGTACTGTGTATCTTTGTCAAAGTTCGAGGATATTTTCAAATTAATTTTAACCATTTCATTATTCAATTATTAATCTTTCCCCTGGATTTTTTTCTCCATTTGTTTGCTCTACCTTCCACCATGTTAAAATTGTAAGACATTCTCTACATTTTTTACTTGGGACATTTCACTGGAATAAAGAAAAACATCAATAGTTTCAGCAAAAAATGGCAATTAAAAATTACCCATTTATCAGCTGCTTGTTTTATTTCTACTCTAATCACTCCCACATAGTCCTTCAGGGGAAGGACCAAAAAATAGCTTGCAAATGTGCAAGGGACTTTAGCTTCCTCATAAAGTCTATTAGCTTTCTCCCAAATTACCCTAAATACATACACAGTATATTTGTAAATATACAATGTAGCTCAAAACCAAATCCCACCGGCTCTCTTCCACAAGGCTGCTGCCACCACAAACCTTCCGGAACTCTCTCTGCTGCTGCGGCTCTCTGGTAGGTGTAGGGGAAGCAGTGGTTCAGAGCTACAAGATCTGAGTTAGCATCTCATACTTATAAACTTTGTGAACCTCGGTTTGTTCATCTGTAAAAAAGCTCATAACACTCACTGCAAAGATGTACCATGAGGAGTAAACAAGATGATACACATAGAGTGAATGGTTCACGGCAGGTGTGCAAACAGGGTTGGTTCCCTTCTCCTCTTCACACATCAGTAAAGAAAAAAATACCTAACAATGCTTCCTATTTATTAGTACTATTTTTTTAATTCCTTAAGACTCTCACTTCTCTGTGGCTCATAGAATTCGAATCTGTTTATAAAGACTACAGAGCAGAAACGAAAACTGAAAAAGGGGTTTAGATATTCGTGTGAGATCATAAGTGGTTTCTGGGAAGCAATGAGGGAGATGGAAGGTAAAACTATTTCAAAGACATAAATGATATGATCAAATAGGCAAAAGAAATACTTTGATGGCTGGAGAAGACACTCTATACAAGTACCAGGGGCCTCAGGGTAGGAGGTGAGGCTGCATTTTGAGCAGGATAATAGTATTACTCTCTCCCACTTCTTGTTACCTCTGCCTATTCCACCTTCATAAGTGGTCAGTGCCCTAACATTCCCACCCTCCTTAATCCATTCCTAGGAACTACCTTCAGCTTCATAAGCATCTACTCTTGATCCAACCCTTGAAAGCAGCGCTGGTATTACTTCGACTCTGCCCTTGAAAGCCTGAGTGAAATATACTCATGACTTAATCACACACCATCCAATGTGTCATGGCACCACAGAAAGTGTGTCCGTTGGCTCTCCAAGCCACTGTTAAAACCACCAGAGCTTCACTTTTGGGGGGATCATATACCCTTTGAGAATATGATAAAGGCTATGATTCTCTCCCTATAACTTCAATTCAACACAGAATTTCAAAGGGTTTATGGAACTCTCTGGAGCTCTTCCATGGATCCCCAGGCCTGAGGGTAATCTTTCTGGGTTGGAAAATATCAAGATGCCCTCTCTTCTCACAGCATTGCAGGTACAGAGTATGAAGATATTTGCTTATGGGTGAAGAAGGGAAGGAGAGGAGAGAGGCAAGTTTTAAATGGAAAGTGTTATTTTTTTCTTCAAGTTAGAAAGTATTCAGATGAAGGAAAAAGACCATTCAAATGCCAGGACTTGGATGCATGCACCATAAGTTGAATGCATGCAAGTCAGAAGATTTGGCTTAACTCCAAGTACAAAATATTTCAGCTCCATGGGGGAAGCTAACCATAGGCCAAAACCTCAAAGCATATATATGTAAACCATTTAGTATTCTAAAAGGTCCAATATTTTAATTTCTCAAGAGATTCTCAAACTTCTCAGAAATTTAAATAATGCAAACGTTTTAAATATAGAGGGCTAGCAGTTGTTGAGAAATATTCTGGCATGGATTCTAATGGAGATTTGTTGATCTTTTTTCAGGGACACACTAGAAAATTTAAAACAGTCAGTGAGCACTTGGAAGACATCACCCTAATTTGTAACTATTTTAAGGCACATCAGATTAGGGTCTGAAACTTCCAGATATTACGCTTCTAAATTGTAGGGTAAAGCATTTGTCCTCTTTAACTGAAGATAAAAATTGGAAAAAAAATATTTCAGAGGCTTCTTACTCTAGTAACCACTGCCCCCATCCACATATTCTTCAATTAAGCAACTATTGGTCAGAGAGCAGAGAATAAAAGCTGTCTAGTGAAAACTCATCGAAGCTGGCAGAGAAATGCTTAGTAATGTCAAAAGAGAGACTTGAGCTCAAAGAACTCTGTAATTGAGATTATTGCTAAATTTTTGAGGGTTTTAACTTTTCAATTTATAAGGTTCTCTTCCCACAAACTGGCCTTAAAACCTTACATTAAAAATGTGGCCAGAAAAACAATTTGGTGATTCCTCAAAAAGTTAAACACAGGATTACTATTTTGAACCATCAATTTGACTCCTAGGTATATAAGCAAGAGAACTGAATACAGGCATTCAAACAAGAATTTGTACATAAATGTTCATAGTAGCACTGCTCATAATAGTCAAAAAGTGGAAAAAACCCAAATGTCCATTAACTGAGGAATGGATAAACAAAATGTGGTATATAGTCATACAAAAGAATATCATTCAGCAATAAAAAGGAATGAAGAACTGATACATGCTACAACATGAACCTTGAAAACATGAAGCTAAATGAAAGAAGTCAGACACAAGAAGCCACATATTGTATAATACTATTTATATGAAATGTCCAGAATAGGCAAATCCAGAGAGACACAAAGCAGATTAGTGGCTGCCAGGGGCTTGGGAGAAGGGTGAATGGGTAGTAACTGCTTAATGGGTATGGGGTTTCTTTTTTGGAGTGATGAAAATATTCTGGAATTAGATAGTAGTGATGGGTTGCACAACATTGTGAATGCACTGTAAGTCACTGAATTGTACACTTTAAATTGGTTATAATGGTGAATTTTATGTTATGTAAATTTTACTTCAATTTTTAAAATGTGGTCAAAAATTTTTTTCATTTTATTTGTTATAATTCTGGTGAATGAAGATATTAGTGAAACAAATTCCTACTGAAATTAAAAATTGGATACTACCATAGGTGTTTTCTTTTTGAAACTTATAAAATTTCTATGTCTGATTAGGCTGCACCTCACTGAAGTGGGAAATAATTCAATCAGCTGGATAGTTAAGAATATTACCATAGATATATATTTACAATTCTGGCAAACACAACAAGGACAAATGGGGGAATAAATTTACTTTGCCCAAAATTCACTGGAAGATGAGCAACTCTACTTTACTTTAGATAAGTGAACAAAATCTTACCAAAATGTAGTGATTTAATTGTCAAAAAATAAAGGATTTATTGCTTTATATTTACCCTTCTTGATGTGCAAAAGCAGTGAGTTTTTTGTTTTTTTTTTCCTGCCTACAGGATACAAGGCAAGATCCACCTGGTAAGATTTGGGAAGTCTGAAATGAAGTAAATTCACCAAATAGTCATAAAGCACCTAATTACATATCTACACATAGTCACTATATTAAACTTGATTTTTAAATATATTTTTATTTTACATTTAATTTTTTAATTTAAAAAAATTCATTAATTTTTAGCATTTATTCTTTTTTATTATAAGTATTTAAGGGTATAAATTTGTAGTTTCATTATATCTCAGTTCTAAGTATTTTCTAGATTTATTCTTTGATCTATAAGTTATTTGGATGACTTTTTCTTTTCTCTACTCTTTTACTTCCTCCCCAATTTTTATTGTAAAAAGATTTAAACCTATAAGAGTTGTAACGGTACAATGATTATCCATACACCTTTCCCCTAGGTTCAATAACTGTTAACGTTTTGCCATATGTGTTTCTTTGCTTTCATGTACTTTTTTTTCCTGAACCATCTGAGGGTTAGCTGCAAACAAAATGATTTATTTAACAACTGTACTGCAAGTATTTGTTTTCTGTCAAAATCATAAGAGTTGTATTGGGATACATTCTTTATAGTCATTCACCTTCATAAGAGTAAAAGTTAGAAAGTGCATTATAATAATTATCTTGACTTTTCTGTAAAATTTGTCATTGTTCTATATGTACTCTGAAGGCAATGTGCCTTCTATTTCTTTGGTATGATGACATTCTAATTTCTGACTTGGACATATTTTTCCATGTTAAATGGTCCTCTGCACCTTCCAGTTCGAATCTTTCCCTTTTTCCAAGTCTCATCCTCCATAGACACGCCACACGTATTCATACATCTATTCTGTTAGCCTTGGAATAAAGCCTTGTTGTGTGTAATGCTCATCAGGGTACTTATTTTCTGCTTTAATTTAAATTTTAGTTGCATGACACACTGCCTCAATGAGATGATAACCTCAGTGAGAAGATAGGGTGCAGGCCTTTTTCACCCCATGGTGAGTGGATACTAAACTTCTTTCTCAACTTAACTAAAATATTCTAGCATGATACTTGTTGAAGGAATGTGAATGCACTGAAGATTATATACATTTATTTCTACTGAGTTATATAGCTAAGTGCTGTAAACTCATATAAATTAATACCATAGTCTGGTTGACAATTTATTTTTGTGTCACTGAATCCAACCCTCATATTCTCCAGATGAAAGAATTTTCCTGCTGAAAGAGTTCTTGCAGATTTTCTAGTTCAGTCATATATAAATATAATCCTATAATTTTTCACGTAGAGGAAACAGATCTACAGAAGGTAAATGACAGACCCAACATAAAACTTTTGAAGAGCAAAACCAAAACTAGAATTAGATGAGTTAATAGGTCTAAAGAACTTAGAGCAGGGCCTGGTTGATATAGGAAGGGCTTAAAAAATATTATTAGCCTCAGAATCAAGGTTTTTGGATGCCCATTTCAGCGTATTTCCTGCTAAAACACATTGTCTCAGAATTCTACAGTAAAATAATGAAGACAATCATTTGGGAAGCATGTTATACCTTCTTTTATGAGCAAGAGATACGTGGCAGGAAATCGGGCAGAGGCTGTTGTCAGAAGAGGCTCTGACCATTCTTCCCTACCAGAGGTTGTAAACTGCTTGCCTATGGGCCTGATCTGAATGGTTATTTTATTTGACCTATGCAATAGCTTTAAAAACTTAAGTTAAAAAAACAAAAAACAAAAAACTTAAGTTAGCTGCAACACTTAAAATTAGAGAGATTTCAAATAAATATGCAGATTTCTGGCTTCTTTGGGAAAACTAGAAAAATTTGACAACACTGGGCTTGCATTCCTAAATGTCACTCATCAGTGGGGTTTGAATTTGTAACTCTTGTCCTTTAGCTAAGGTCTTAATTATGATTAATGCATAGAATGATAACTTTGATTCATGTAGTAAGAACTACATTAGTTAGAAAATACTAAGTGATATTTGTTTGCTATACATAACTGCTAGCTGTATCTAGTAGCTATTTCCTATAGTAGGAAAATGCATTCTTATAATAAGAATAAAAACAAAAGTGACTGTAGTGTTTAAAGGATTAATTGTAATTTAACCAGAAAATCCATTTGAAGAGAAGAACCCCCTCTCTGGAATTCAGTTACATAAGATACCACTGTATTTTTCTTTTATGAGAGATGCTGGTCCAATAACCTTGATTCATGTGTTAAATAAAAACAAATGACACAATTATATTTGGAACCATTTTTTTCCTAATTTAAATATAGCCCTTAAGATCTGAAAATGCTTTAGTTAGCCTGCTTTTGACCGGAACTAAGCAGCTATAAGAGAAAAAATTAAAAATAAAAATAGGTTACAACACATTAAATATCCTCTCTCTGCCACCTTACATTTTTTGGTGCTAAAACATATGCTCTGCCACCTGCAGATAAAAGTCACACACTGAGAGTGTATATTCTGACAAGAATTACTAGTTACAAGCATGCCTAGTGATTTTGGACAGTAGCACTTAAGAAACCTTCAATCTGGCAGTTTTATCACCGCACATTTTGTCGAGTATTCCTACAGTCTAAAGTTGTACAAGTTTGGGGATTTGACCTTTGGGAGAAAACAAAATAAAATGAAACCAAAAGGATCCCAGGGTAGCATTCTGATCTAACTTGTTCTATTTTTTCTGGTCAGATACATACCTTTTTTTCTAATTTATTTTAGATCTCAATGACAACGAAAATACAATGGATTTTTGCATTTTATGATAGAGTAAATCTCTCTATTGAAAGACCAAGAAAACTTCCATTCCTAGGCACACTGGGAAAATCTATCATAGGAGTTAAAAATTATTGTTGCTCCATAAGGAATTTATTTTCTTATCTTATATTTCCTTTACCCTTGCTTGGTTTTTTATTTTATCTTATTTTGTATTTATATAGTTAATGTTTCATCTTGTTCCAAAAAGGGTTTGTGGCTTACAAAAAGAAACTCAGGCAGGACTTCCAGTGATGGCAAGCTAAGAGACTGGCAAATCTTCTCCCCAAATACAACTATAAAAGTCGACAAAATTGTCAAGTGCAACCATTTCAGCACTCCAGAAATCAACCAAAGGCAAACAACTTGAGAAGCGTTTATTCATGAAAAACTGCTGAACTACAGGTAAGAACAGTGGCAATCTGTGTCAGCGGCAGCTCAGTAGGCATGGTAGAGCTTGCAGGGTGGGATTGGCTGTGAAAAACCTGCACCTTTGTTGCTAGAGGGGCTTGACTTGACTTGGAGTAGAAGGAGAAAAACCCATGCCCAAGGGTATTAACAAGCAAATAAAGCGAACTTGGTGGGAAACTGACCCCAAAAGCCCACGACCCTGCTAGACAGAGGCTGTGATCTTACTTGGGGTGAGCAGCAGACCAGTGGACTAGTCAGAAATTTAATAGGGAGATCCTGGAAGTGAGAAAGCCACTGAGAGACTACATGAATCCCCACACATCCCTCTTGGCTGGGAGGATGAGCACTGGCACAGAAATCTCAGGAAAACCCAGGAGAAAATGAAACGTTGAGGTAGACTTGAAAACTGCAAGAATTTTTAATGCATGCTGCAACTCACACACAGATTCACCCAGAGCCACAGTGCCTTGGGATGACTGTACCAACTCTGGCCATTAAACTATGCAGGCAAAGGGGGATCTCCAGGAAGGCAGACTAAAGTGAAAATAGCAATTTTAAAAAATTGCAGCAACAGCAATAACCCTGAAGGGAAAAAAATCAGAATCTAGAGTTGCTGTCACTACTCCTATTCAATATAGTGCAGGGCATTATAGCCAATGCAGTAGGCAAAAAAAGAAATGAAAGGCATGCGTATTAGAAAGGAAGATATAAACTGTCTTTACAGATGACATGGTCCTATATGTAGGAAATCATAAAGATTCTACCAAAAAAATTCTAGAACTAATGAATTTTAGTAAGGTTACAGAATACAAAACCAATAGGCAAAAATCAATTTTAATTCTTTATACTAGCAATAAACAATTTGAAAATGAAATTAAGAAAAGAATTCTACTCATGATAGCATCAAAAAGAATGAAAAATTAAGAATATATTTTACAAAAGAAGTGTAAAAACACTAAAAAAACATTGCTAAGAGAAATTACAGATGATCTAAATAAAGAACAAAGAAGAAATTATACTACCTAATTTCAAAATTTACTATAAAGCTACAATATTCAAAACACCATGGTATTGGTATGAAAAACAAACATAAAGATCAATGGAACAGAATATAAAGTTTATTAATAAATCCTTAGTTTATGGTCAGCTGATGTTTGAGAAAGGTCCAAGGCAATTCAATGGGGAAAAGAGTTTTTTTCAACAAATGGTGCTGGGAAAATTAGATATCCACATGCTAAAAAATCAACTTAGAGCCTTACCATATACCATACACAAAAATCAACTGAAAATAAGTCATACCTAAATGTTAGAGCTAAAACTATAAAACTTCTGCAACAAAACAACAAATAATCATTGTAACCTTGGGTTTGGCAAAGATTTTTTAGATATGATGCCAAAAACACGATCCATAAAAGAAAAAAGAATGATAAATTGAAAATCATCAAATTTTGAACTCATAAAAAACTTCTGCTCTTCAAAAGATACCATTTAGAAGAGATAAGCTGCAGCTTGGGTAAAACATTTGTAACTTACACATCTGATAAGAGACTTGTGTGCAGAATATATAAAGAATTACTTCAACCCAATAATAAGACAAACATCAAATTTAAAAATAGGCAAAAGAAACATTTCACCAAAGAAAACAAACATATGGCTAATAAACACAAGAAACCACACTCAACATCAAGTAGTCACAAATTAAAACCACACTGAGATAACACCACACACCCACTAGACTATAATCAAAAGAACTGAACATACCAAGTGTTGGTAAGGATGTGAAGAAACTGGAACTCTCATACTTTGCTGATGTGAATATAAAATAGTGTAGCCATTTTGAAAAACAGTTTTGTAGTGCCTTAAAAAGCTAAATATAAACTATTACATATAGAAAGGATAAACAACAGGTCCTACTGTATAGCACAGGGAACTATATTCAATATCTTGTGATAAACCATAACGGAAAATATTATAAAAAAGAATGTATATATGTGTATAACTGAGTCACTTTGCTGTACAGCAGAAATTAACACAACATTGTAAATCAATTATACTTTAATTAAAAAATAAATTTAAAAAAGCTAAATATAAACTAATCAAATGACCCACAAATTCCACTCCTAAGTTTACACTCAAGATAAATGAAAACATATGTCTGGACTGATTCATATGTGAATGTTCATAGCAGTATTATATATAATAGCTCCAAGCTGAAAATAATTCAAATGTCTATAAACTGGCTAACAGATAAACGAAATGGAATACTATTTAGCAATGAAAAGGAATGAACTAGTGATATGTGCTACCACATAGCTGAATCTCATAAACATTGTAAGCAAAATAAGCCAGACATAAAAGACCATATACTGTATGACTCTATTTATATGATATCTATGGAGGTAGCACATCACTGGTTGCCTGGGGCTATGGGTGGGAGCAGGACTGACTGCAAATGGGCACAAAGAAACTTTCTGGGGTGATGGAAATATACTAAAATGGGATTGTGGTGATAATTGTGCAACTATAAATCTGCTAAAAAAACTATTGAATTGTACACTTACATGGATTTAATAGTATATAAATTCTACTTAAATAATTCTATTAAAAATAAACACAATATAAAATTATATGAAAGTACAAAAACATTTGAAGAAGTCAAGGCAAAAACAAAAAATGGACAAGAAAATAATGAACAAATATGATTAGTCCTATTTAGTTGCTACAGGTGAGATGCAAATTTATCTCTAAGCTCTCAAATGGCTTAAGCTATGAGGAGACTACAGTGGGTATGTTAGTGGTTCCCAAACATGGGAAACCACTGGGGATTACCTGGGGAATCTTTGAAAAGGTTGATGCCTGGATCCCACCCTAGACATTCTGAATGAACTGTAATAGGAAAGAGGCCTTGGCTGCTCAGGTAATGCTCTTGTGGAACAAAGTTTGGAAACCACTGGAATAACATACTATAAGGTTTTCATTGTTCATATGATAAAAAAAAAAAAAAATAACTGGGGAAGAACTGAATTCTGGGAAGGATTTCTCCTATAGGTCCTCCTAGGACAGAACCTCATAAGATGTAGCGGGTTACTGCCTCTAAGTCAGCTACCCCCTGGCTCATCATGGGCCCTGAATGGGTTGCAGGGGTGCAGAGACAGTGATCCTTCAGTCCTCAGGGCAGCCAAGGGGACCAGGGGCAGCTGGAGCCTGTGGCCTCCAGCCTTGGGCAGTCCCCTCCATCCATACCAGGATACTGAACAAATATTATATTTTTTATAACATGTGCCATAAAATAAAAAGCACTTCACCTAAAAGATATCTACAACAGCTGTAATGGGAGCTTTATGTAATTGTTTCTTTTAACAAGCTGATTACAAAACAGAGAATACAATTCAGTTAAAACATTTCTGCAAGGGGCCAAAAATGTCCAGTTATCTATGACCTGGCTTCATTTATCCCATAGTATTATATACAGCTACAAAACCCACCTGAACTCCTGCTTTTAGGTGGCATTTATGTCAATTAATTTACATTATTTATTAATGAGGTCACCTTCCCTCACCACGGGGGCCAAGTTTGGCCAAAGGAGCTGGCCGTGATGCCCAATGAACGTTCCCTCGTGCCTCAGAAATCGTGAAAGGCCCTTCGATGTCTGCCTCTCCAAAATCTACAGCTTAAATGTGATTTTTCAGCTCACTGTAACCACAACATAAACTACATTGCATAATAACAAGCTTGTAGAATATTCATGTTATTTATGAGGGACTGACCTAAGATTAAAAAAATTATAGTTAATCTTTGGTCCGAACCTTCCGCTCCTTCTCCATTTAAGTTAATTCCACACAGAGTGACTGTTTATAGCGTGTGTCACTGGGGAGCACTAAGATTCTACCCTTCAGAATTTTTTCAGAGCACGAAATATCAGGTACAGAAGCTTACCAATATGGGGTATGGCTTATGGCTCCATATATTCTCCTGGTCAACTGCAAACCTTACTCAGGAGAATCCTCCTAGGGAGTTTTCCCAGCAAATATGACTTTGAGGAGATAGCCTTGATAAGTACATTAGTTAATCTTTATGGTTCTCTATCCCATTAGTCACATCACTACACGAGAGTTACACCAACTACAGACAGTAAAATCATCTTACATATTAATCTCCCATATGACACATCAGATTCCTGTATCAAGAGCTCCTGTTTCAAATTAAAAAGTTAGGTTCTTGCCCATATATATATATATATATATATATATATATATATATATATATATATATATACACACACACACATATATATATATATATACACACACACATATATATATATGAAACCACAATATTCCATCTAACTATAAAGAAATTCCATTCTTCCCCTAATGAATTTTTACTATCTGTAAAAGTGAACCAAGAGGATTTTACTCTTATTATATGGATACTGAAATCACCTTGGTTTACTCTGAAAAATGAAAGAATGAAAGAGTATGAATACACATATTTCTAAAATGTGTGTATAATCAAAAGAGGATTTCAGAGAAAAGTACAAATGTGAGGACAGCAAAAAGAAAAAAGTAGTCCATGAATGTTCAGCACTTATGGGTAAAACTTAAGCAAAAACTATAGCTAAAAATTTTTTAAAAAGCACCGTTAAGTCTTTTTATTAGTTTAAAATTTATCACAAATATAGAACTGCCTTCTGCTCCAATCCCCTTAAGTCATCTTGTTAAATTTTGTCACAACATGTGTTACTGTAGTTCTACACTTTTACCTTTGCACTTTGTAGTGTGTAGCAGAGCAACATAATTAACCACTGCTAGGTAGTGTTTACGTTAGTTCTCAAAAGGTTAAGAAGCTGATTATAGCTAAAATCAGCTTTGCCTGAGGCTTCAGGGGCTCTGTGTAATCAAATTAGACAAGCAGGGCACAGTGTCACCTAACACAAACCAGTGGCACTTTCTTCTTTGCTCTGACCCCTTCCGCTCCCCCCCTTTTTTTTATTAGGGGAACAACTCACGCTTTGTGCTTTTACCAGATAATTTTAAAAGACTTGTTTCTAATAAATTTGACATGCAATCTCATAAGATGTCCACCTGTTCAAAAGTACTGAGAGCAAGTAGAGAAATTTTTGAAAAAAATATTTGAGAAAAAATCTTGTTAAAAAGAAGTCTACATTTAGAGAGCTTGAGGTGTTTTAAAGAAAGTATTTTCTTAAAAGGCAGGTGACAACACGATCACATGTACATGATGTTACGAACATTTCCTAGCTTTGGACAGACTGTCAGTTTTGTTCTGCAGAAAACCACATAGCGGTTTATCTGCTTCCAAGAGAACTCAGAGAAGTTTATAAACCTGATAGATAACACATGAGCATTTCTAAGAAGCCATGGGTAACACACTCTGCTGAGTTATAGCTCATCCTCTCTCCATCTCTACTCTTTGAAGTCAGGCAAGACGAACTGTATAATGGACGCATTTAAGGAGGAGGTTTAATAAGGTGAGGAGAAGAGCACACCAGCCCTAGTTCAGAGACTCCCTTTCCACAAGGTGCTAAATTTAAATGCAGTAAGAAGTATCAGTCAAATCCAAATCGTGCTACCTTTGAGCCTAAAGGGAACAAAAGAATGAACACTAGATATTTTAAAAGAAAAGCAATGGAAAATTTAAATAAAATCTAGAATCTTGTTCTTAAAAAATTTATGAATCATTATTGAAACTATATTTGACTTCAAACTTTTGGTCCAAATGCTACATATTTATTACTGTGCTTGAAATATAGAAACAAAATGAATGTAAACATCCTACACATGAGTGATCAGGAGAATATGAGTGTTGCTAATGATTTATTCTGGGCAATAAAATCAAAACTTGTTATTTTAATTGATTATGTCATAAAGAGTTCCTGGAGAAGTCAAATCTTGCTATTTGCACAGTCAGACAATTTCTGCTAATCCAGCAGTACTTAACAAATTCACATGTGGTTAGCTTGTCTTGCTGTAGCTGTATATCACATTTCTGTGCTGCAAGCTGTGCAAAAAAAATCAATATGCCAAGTTTAACAAAAGGACAGGAAACATGATGTTCTCCTATATTTCCAATGAACCTCAAATGACTCTGCTGTTCATACTCAGTGCAATTTATGGCAGCGAAATGTATTCTTCAATGAAAAAAATCTACAATGGAGTGAATTATATAAATTCAGAGCTGAAGTTCTGCCTTATTCCATAATAACAATTTATTTAGAAGATTCTGACATTCTGATTCAATGTGCACAGTACAATCAGCCATTCACAAGGCGTATTTTATTTTTCTTGATGAAGGCTAAAGTATATTCCTTAGCCCAAATAAATATATGCTGCCTATCTATGGTAATACTTTGATATACATATTTAATTTAGGTTTTGGAGACTTTTTTCCACGATCTCTTTTCACATGTGAAACACAGGATGAGACAGTATCTATTTGGCAAATGCTTTAAATTATAACACTAAGGACAAAAAGCTCAGTGGGTCCTGAGCTACTGCATTGGTTAATTGATTCTAGATTTTAACATCTTCTTTTACTGCCGCAGAAATACACTATGTGTGGAAGTAGATTAGGACGAAATGTTAAGAATGAGGTAGGAGTGGTCATGACCAATAGGTCAGCACAGAGTGGTGCCACTTCTGCCTTCTCAAGTCAGTGATGTGGAACTAAATGTGGCAAAACAACCAGTAAGCTGGACTTCAGCCAAAGGAATCAGAACTGTTGCCACAGTTGCCTGTTTTTTTTTTTTTTTTTGTAGTTGTTGCTGCTGGTATTTTTGGTTTTGTTTTTTAATTTGAGTAAAAAGAGAATTGGCTTTAGGAATCTTCAAAAGGGCCATACACAAAGAAAAATAAGGAAGCTAAACAATCCACAATTACAGAGGAATTCACTTAAACATATGGAAAATTCTTTGGTAATTTCTCTTCATTCCAATGAACAGCAGTAAATGGATTAATGGCACTTAGCTGGGACAGCATGTCCGTCATGAGAACTGAAGGTATAAACTGTTATACACAACACACTCAGAAGATCACACTTATCTCTAACTTTCTACTAATGTGTGATTTGTAGGACAAATTTCATTCATAGATTAATATACTATTTAAAAGAGGATGGGCATTAAGTTCCCAATCAGAAAATAACAATGTAATGATTTTAAGTGTTGAATAATATTAATGTTGCTATAAATAATCATTTCAGTAAAATTCATATTCCTATTTCAAAACAGAGGATACAACATGGCCCAGAATACTGATAAGAAGTTTTTGTATGGTTATTTAGAAAACCCAGAGTACCAGAGCTTGGGAAAAAATATACCAAGGTATACAAATCATAATTTAATTGTGTATTGAAGTAGACTCTTTAAAGTCTGCAATCACAATTAATAGTCATATATAAACCCCAGTTAATTGTATGGCCCTGGTATATAACCCACTCCCAGGAGATGAGAGAATTAACATTTTTGGAAAATGCTTAATTATTTTCACAACAACAAAAAAGGATCTATCCGTTTTACTTCTGGAGAACGGCTTACTGAGAAAAACTGCCTTAACATGTTATTGGTTTTTGGTTTAAATGGCAATTCAAATTATTTTTCCACATTTTTCATCTTTATAGATTTAGTATTTTCTAGCTTTTTCTCACCTCTCTATATGTTCTTTGGTAGTACCTCTTTCCTCTTTACTGGAAGCAGCTCTTAATGAGATTTCTCTACCACTTTATTGCCAATAAATCAAATCTGCGGATTCACTTCTGACGTAAACGCCTGTTCTCTGCTCTTGAGGCAACACTGCCAGGTCTCTCTGTGATGTCTTCTTTAGACCGCCAATCATCTCTTTCTACTCAAAAGGAGGGGTCCAACTGCACTTTTTCTAGCACTATTTCATTTCTCCCGTGTCGCTGGTATCTTCACTTCTTATCTGCCCACACAGGAGTTTACTTCATTACTTTTATACACCTCAAAATGTCGGAATCTTTACAAAATTATCCCGAGTTTTCTCCCTGCTATTATCTAGAGGCCAGAATAAACCAGGTGTTGCAAACTGAAACATTTGGTCTGTCTGAATTCTTGGGCTATGGAGAGCGTACTTAATTCAGCCTTAATCAAGGCACTAAGAGAGAATCTCAGAGCTGGATAAGATTATGAAAATCATCTACCTGCCTAATAGTTAAAACAATGAGAGATCCTGAGAAATTCAATAACTGGCCCAGAGCAACATATTGGTTAGTGACGCTGACCTTTCCATACCCACATTGTGCTTTTTTTAGTCCCCTGCAATTATTATGCTCTTCAAACAGAATTGAAGTTAAAATTTTAACTTCTCATTTTCCTACCTGTTTTGTTCCCTTCCTTTAAGGAATGCAGATATAAAGATCCTTTGGTTTCTATTTCTAGCACTCTGAAAATCCATTTGGGTTCCTGGTCTTTAAAAAAGCTCCCTTTTCCATTTTCCTTATGCCCTCTTTTCTGATCATTTTAGAGTAGGTTCCTCTCTCTCTCGACCTTCAACACTAGAAGAGAGGTGCATCATTTTGTTGTTTGCCCTTACCTACTTAAACCACCATGCGCCCCCTTCTTTTTCAAATCCCTTGGAGATACCCGTGTATGACACTTTGTAAAATCCATCTAACTACTGGACTGCAGACAACAGCTGCATGCTACTACCATCACTTAATCTTCAACTTTATTTCTTCATATCCTTTAATTTTTAGAAACAAAGAACTCTAGAACTGAAATAGGTATTAAAGATTCTTTAATCTCTCCTAAATGTAAGAATTCCTCCCATCGAATTACTGACAAGTGGTCATTGAGCCTTTACTTGAATGCTTCAAAAGATGGAAAGCTCATTAGTTTACAATGTAGTCCATTCCATTTCCCAAAGAATACAATCATTATATTGAGCTTATTTAATTCCCGTAATCCACAATCAAAGCTTCCATCATTAAGTATTCAGGATGTCGTATATGGTTTGGGGTTGAGAATAGCTAAATCATTAAGTCTTCTGTGAGTCCTTTGGTGCCGTCACTTTAAGATCGGCATGCTGTCTACCAGATTTCAAGAGCTGCTCCCCCTGCCTCCTACCCCATGGTACTGAATACCTACCATCAACTTTACCAAATTATTCGAGGAAAATAATTTAAAATTTTTATCTGGGCCATTTAAAGAAAAATTGAAAATCTTCCGCTGATGCTAATTCTACACTTCTCAAGAAACTGGCCTGTATAATATTTTAGTACCTACTTGGTTATGAGTATGGCAGAAGCTCTAACTTTAACATATTAACTTTTATATTGCTGGAAAACTATATGTCCATGAAAACTTTATTATTATTATTATTTTTTCACTAGAGAAAGCATGTGTTTCCAAGAATTACATTTCAGGCATTTATGATGGACAATCCATGTTTTAGACTTCATTCCTTTTAACTTCATTGATTTACAAGGCCAAGTACCGGACTCACCTTTTAATATTTTATTTTGTGAACCTAACTAAAGTGGCAGGCGTATACACAATCTTACCTACATGTGTATGTTATACTTTTGAAATAAACATAATGAAGAACATTATATGTTTAATGTGAACATAGTCTAAGGCCTTGTGGTAAAAGGCATAATTTTGGGAAAAGTGAATAAATAAATAAATATGGTCTATTTTTTAGTGGTAAAATCCTGAAAGTAAGCAAATATGCTAACTCTTTGGGCTGGTTTAACTTTGAGATTCATGTAAAGGGTAGTTTTTAATTTGACAGGTTTGGAAAAGGGGAAGGCGGGAAGCAGAGGGGTGGATCCTAGCGAGGCAGCTCTGTAAGATGAATTGCTATTAGGGCAGAGCGGCTGGTTACAGTAATAGCTGGAAACCATAAGTGTTACAGGCTTTGAAGTCAGTTCAGCTTTGATGTCTTACTCTCATAGTTAATCGTAAGATAGTATGGAAGAGGAAAAAAATAAGACTTTCCAATACTGTCCGTGGTGCCACTGCTTAGGAAATCCTAGCATGAAAAAAGACTGGTGTCTGTGTGAACTTTAAGTAGCACAAGTTTGCTCTCTATTTTGAAAAAGTTTTAAATTACTGATGTGACAATTAAAATTATTTGTTAGTTTGGGGCAAGCACATGGATATGCAAAAACATTCTTACATTTGTCTTTAGAACATGTGAATCAATCGATGGTGAACATGTATTAATGATGATTTGGGGTTGTCACTATGCTAACTACTACTTAGATCAAGTTATACGTATTTGGTTCCCAATCTTGAGGAATTTATCAGCTGAGGACTGAAAACCCTGCCTCGAAGGAACCTTAGGCATCATCTAACCCAAGACTGAAGCCCAGAGAAGCTGGCTTGTTTTGAAAACAAAACATGAAACTGCTAAGTACACCCACACATACACATAAATTAAATAAATGAAGACCAATAGATAGATTGAAATGAAGGGATAAGAGCATCTTGTGAATTTTTGCCTAGAATAAACATTATTGGAATTTCATGTTTAGACAGAGTATTGTGTCCCTAAATCCAGTCATTTTTGTAAGACTTTTATGCATTTTGCCATATTCACAAACTACCAGTACTACAAAAATACCTAGTATTTTCTTTACATCAATTCACTTTTTCTATTTGCCTAGTCCAAAGCAATAATATCCATTAAAAAGGCTTCATGTGTTATTCATATCTTTTGCTAACATATATTAGAATAAACAAATAACTACTAAAATAAAAAAACAGTTCATCCACAAACCACCAGTAATACGTATATAAAACACTGAGATGGAGGACTCAAAGGAAGAATATATCCTAGTTATTTCTTGTGGTACTTAAATGAGAACTATGATTTTTAAGTCTGTACTCCTTAAGTTTTAGATGCTATGTGTCCAGTGACCTATGATAACCTGAAATTTAAATTTTCTTTTCTTTAGGTTCATGTGGTTTGATGCTCCCCACTTTAAAACTTTGTTTAGTTATTGGAGCCTGCCTCAGCTTACTTCATGAGTAATAAATAATCTATAGTTTAAAAAAATCTATAATACATATGATAGTAATGATAGTCTGAGACCTAGGTAGTAACATAAAAACGTTGAAAGAGAAAGTTTCCTTTATGACTCTTTCTTCATAGTGCTTATTGCTTTAAAAGAAAAAAAAAACACCTTCTAGGTACAGAAACAATCTTACAGGCATGACTTTACTGGGAAAAGGAAAAGAACAATTAAAGTTCTATGGCATTCCTCTTGTTTTTGTGTTGGTATCATGTAATGAGATGCGGAAGAATCCAAAGCCAGATACTAGAAGAGAGGGGTTAACTACACCTCATGAAAACAAAAGGTTATTCCTCTGTTAAGTTCTTACCCTTTAAGTGCATTAGAGTTGACTGTAAACATAAACAAGAGCCACTGGTGGGCAATTAAATTTGAAGAAGTGGCTCATAAAAAGTGGAATATTCAGTATGTATTAGAATCAGTTACACAACATCTGATTTAACAGTTAGATTTTAAGCGTTCCCTTATAATACATGTTAAATGGTCTCAATAAATCATATTCTGTAATGTAGCAAAATGACAATTTCAATGTAGTCTAAGGCTTGTAGGACAAGAACATTAAAGCAAATTAATCTGTAATCCTTTATCTACGTTACAAGGTTGAAAATCTGCAGGCATTTTTAACAAGAACTTTAAAATGAATTTGCCATTCCCAAAGCCATCTCACTAGACAGGAAAGAGAGCTTGGCATGTGACCAATAAATTATGAGAGAGCAACACCTCGGGGTTAGAGGGCACTGATGGCTTCAGCAAATCTCACCAGCTAGGGCAGCAGATTAAGCTGGGGGATAGGGTGCCCTACAACCCTAACCTGCTAATGCCTTTAAATTCTTAAGAATGACCTCTAGTCTGCTCTTTCTTATTAGTTGTTAGTTATACTAATTACAGCTTAACTGGTATTGTTGGTACCAGTTTTTCCCTCAAAAGACATGTAGAGAAAGGTTATCTCTAACAGCTTCCAATAACTTCAGCCAACTTCTGCTGTGCGCATTAGGGGCACTTACCTCCAGCTTTGAATGGGTCTTTTATAGACATCAAAGGAAAGACACTAAAAGCAATGTGTGTTTGTGGATTCTATAAAGCATTTCATGTAGGAAGCTGTAAAAATAAGAACAGTAACTTCTCCTGTGACTAGAACTTTAGAATAGTTTAAAACGAGGTAATTTATTTTTTATGTTTATTTTCAACTTACAGGGGCTGGTGATTTCAAATAGAAGGAGTTAGTTACACCTTAACCACACTAGTGAAGTAAAAATACTTAGCCCGTGAAATACCCTCCAAATTTATAGTATTTAGAAAGGGATAATGAAATTTCTATCATGATCTTTTAGAACTGTTTCAAGTTCAACATTTACATTGATGTTAACCTAACATTATATAGAATTGTGCACAGATTCCAAAGCCCATTTACAAAGATTCAAATACCATCTGTGAAGCTGTAGTAAATTACCCTGTGACATTAATCTTTAAACCAGGCAGTAAATCAGAACAGAAACATACCAAAGAGATTTAAAGCAAGAGAGTCATAACTGAGTTATAGAGATTAATGTAAATAGTTTCACATATAACAGTTGTAGGTTCTCAATATCATGTTGTCTTTGCCTTGAATGAAACATATAAAATTACTTCTAAATGTCAAAAATAAATTATTAATAGCTAAAGGACACCAGTGCTTTTTGTGTATACATATAAAAAAAAAAAAACCCAAACCTGTGAAAATGATGGCTGAGAAGCATTGTTAATCTATGTGTGCTCTGAGTTAAAAATACAATAACAAAACTTCAATTTTATACAATAGACACATTAGGGAGTGTCTATTAATGTTACAAAAAGAAACTTAGTTTTACAAAAGGGAATCTTCATATCAAACCTAGTGTTCTTAAAAGAT
Source organism: Balaenoptera ricei (assembly GCF_028023285.1). Lineage (NCBI taxonomy): Eukaryota > Metazoa > Chordata > Mammalia > Artiodactyla > Balaenopteridae > Balaenoptera > Balaenoptera ricei. The sequence continues at coordinate 75,959,326 of NC_082641.1, forward strand.
GCTGACCAACAGAATTTTGACTTAGACGAAACCCTTTAGGAAAATGAAGACACATAATTATAAGAGCGCTGTGTGTCATCAAACCCAAAATGCCACTGATGTTAAGAGTCATCATTACTCCAAGTACCACTTAGAAAAAACACTGCCAATTAAGCTATGACACAATGCTTTCTTATCACATTGACTGCAAGATATATTTCAACTTTAGGTAGTTAAAATTACATCTTGTAATCACAATGAAATATAATAAATTGACTAGTCTATCAATATATTTAATGAATAAAATTTTTTGTGTGAGAGAACTATCTAATTTTGAAATATAGTCACTAGGTTATATTAAATACTTTTATTGTATATAAAGCATTGAGAGGACATTGACCATACATTTTCTATCTTCTCTGAGGACAGAAGAAGAGGAAGAGCAACTGATGCATTAGTGATTTCAGTTTGCTTGTCTAATTTGTTGATTTACTATTGATAGCAAACAGACTGCAAGAACCTATATTATTTCAATTGGATATAAAAATAATTTATGAATAACAAAATAGGTCCCAGATTTTTATTTTTCACTGCAATTTAAAAAATAAAGCATAATATATTTATCTGTGAGAGTTGAGGGACAATTTTTCCAGAAGTCTAGAACCCTAGTAATCCCCCCCAATTTCTATAAAACAGATTACTACAATAGATTATTATGTGTTAGAAGATAAATACCAAATGAAAGTATGACCAAGAGAGAAATTAAATACTGGGAAAAATAACCCCCAAATACCAGCAGCTCTCCCTTGAAAAGATTAATTTGGTTGTATCAATGGATAAAGTAGGATTAATAGGAAGAACTAGTGGACTGTCTGTGTACGTTCAAGCGTTAAAACTGGCCTATGGTGCAGATGCTATTAAGCTATCTTAGGACATAGGTGAGTAAATGCCACTCTAGGACCCAAAAGTATTGACGGGAGTGAATACCGCTGCAATTAGGCCCTCTGCATAGTGGCACACAGGAATCAGTAACAGCAAAATGACCCAGGGCGAACTATTACAGAATCACAAACTTGAATAACAGTCTGCTGATGGATCAGTTCAAGTGTTCAAAATGTAGAATCTTCTTGTATTTAGTTATCCCACATATTCTCTTCTCTCTGCATCAGATCACATAAGCATCTGATTGTGGCACATACATTAAATCTTCCAAGAACCTAGAGAAACTGACACAACGACAACTGTAGTGGACGTATCCAAAATCCTTCTTTGGGGAAGCACTCTTCAACTCACATAGCCCTTTGTGGGGCTCCCAGTTACAATGTCCTGCCCCAGTGCCAACACCGTCACAGATATGGCTGACCCAGACTGGGTCAATCACAGCCAGTCTGGTCCTACTCCTCAATCTCTTTGGCTTCAGCGCTGAGTTCAGGGATCATCACAGTACTCCAGCAGGACCGATCAGAGTTTTCGCTAAGATTCTTATTTGGATGCTAGAGCTATTCCTCTGGGGTAATGCTGAATAGAAGACGCTGCAACTGCTTGTAGCCACCCTCCTCATCTATGTGAAGAGAGCCCTGTCTGCAAGCAAGAAAGAATGAGGCCAATAGGCAAAGAAAAGTAGAGAAGGAGATGGAGGGACAGTCTTGGTAACAGAGTTTGAGCCCCAGAATCTAGCAGTACCAGAAGTAGATCTAACCCTGGGTTTTCCCATTTACATTAATCAATAAATGACTGTTTTTGTTTTGTTTTCTTTTTTTTTTTTTTTTGGTTTTTTTTTTGTTTGTTTGGTAAGCAGCTTGAACTGGACTTACTAACTTGAAAAGAGTCTGTACTAACACGGTAATTGAAAAGGGCAGATAATATTCTACTCTTTTTTTCCAACTTCTATAAAACGTGAAACTGATACTTATGTGTGCATATTTGAATTCATATATTCATTTGAATCTGTAAAATTACTACATAGTAAATTTTAATAGTAGCATTTTTTTTAATGTTAATACATGTTTAAGGGCAAGAAGTTTCTGGACTATCCATGTAAGTGCTACAGGTAACTGAAAGGGTAAAACAAAGTAATTCATATTGAGTTTTCTAATACTTTAAAATAATGAAGGGAGGAGGGCAGTGGGAGAGGAGAAGTAATTTATTCTCCTGATGTTTTTCTAGGCACAATTAAAAGTAGTTTGCATTTGCTGAGACCACAAAGAGTTTGGTATTGGGGCAAAGTGGCACAGAAACGTACTGGGAAACAAGGGAAAGCTAGCCTAAGACCATGGTTTTGTTGCAGATAATGCCCTGAATATACAATTCACTCATAAACAATTGAGATTTAGGTGTAGCTATTTCTCTTGGTTAAGAAAGCCTTGGACAACAAATGCTTTTCCAGAATGAATTTTCATGTTGCTTGAACTATAACATGTAAACCACTTTAAGAACTGACTGGAAAATAACTGTCATCTGGTATTATGATTCGTACAAGCTATATTCCACTTCAAGTTGAGTTATAAAGAACTCCAATAAAAATGTCTCAGTGTTCTCAAAATAATTACTTATCTCCCACTTTCTAAATATCCTTATCAAATCCCAACATAGTTAACTTTTAGAAGCCTTACGTTTTTAGGCTCTCTGCCTTCTAGCTGTTCTCAGTTGATGGTAAGGGCCTGAAAAGACAATTGCCCAGTGGAATGCCCCAAACGTGAGTCCGCTACCTCAAGCAGACCTCTCAAAATTATTCACCTAACAACTGTTTCCTTATACATACTTTGGGGATTTTCAGAAGTGACCTAAATTCATAAGAAATAGATCTATCAATGCTGGATCCTAATAGATTTTTGGCCTGTCTTCAAAACTTGTCTGCTGAAATAAGCTAAAAAGTGTCACTCAGTATTCAAGGACAAAGCAAGGGTGTCAAGACTTATGCATTTATTGATGGCTTCTGACACTGGTGAGTTTGCATGATTTGGGAAAAAAATTTAATCTTGTTCAACATCTACATTGGTGCTAAGGACTCATTTTAGAAAGTTTTGTAAAGATTACTATATATATTAAAGCATTTCAATATTCACAGATGGAAGCAACATTGGACTTAATAACTGAAGATCTATAGGCCTTAAATTTTATTTAAAAAAGCATTATTAAGCATTGCATTGCTCTTTATGCCTTGCTAAGTACTTCTCAAAAATTCTTATGAGAGTTTTTGCTTGCTTGTTTGTTTTCTGGTTCTCAGAGTGACTCTGTACAGGAATATTTCAGTCATCTTTACTTCATATGAGGATAAAACACAGATGGATTGATGATTTATCTTAAGTCAGCTGCTTGTTATGCACACTTACTGATCTCTGTCCCTGGTATCATGCCAGGCACTCTCTTGCATCTGGAGCCATGGGCAGGGACAGAATGACCATGTTCCATGACAGTCAACAAGGTTTCTCATCAGATTTTTTTTTTTTTGCGCACAAAGGCAACTAACTTAAGACACTGTCTTTGGTGTCTGATGGTTTTTTCAGTTAAACTCTTCCCTGTGTTTCTTACGATACTGCAATAAACATAAAGGTTCTGATTAACAGCTTTGTATCAATAAGCCTAGTGGAGACAATGACTCTTGAGAAAAATAGGACAGTGGATCTGCCAACCATTAATTTTTCTAGATTTGCTGATCAGTAGTACAAAGGCAAACCATCTGGAAGCTTTATGCCAGTACAAAATTATTTTATTTCCTGGAAGAAAGGCCTTCAGAACCTTGGATCTTAGTATTAAAACTTAGGCTATTTACTTGCTGTAAGTCAATATAAGAACCAGTCACCTGAAGAATGATTGTGTGTCTTAAATGACAACAACAAATCAACAGAGGTACTACAATTAAAGAGATTATCTCTTGTGTTGTTCAATGTCTCCTTAAGATTGATATATTCATCTTTAAATTTAATGTTGAGAAAATATTTTTCTCAATGCATTTTGAAAGATTCATGTAATTAGCTTCACGTACTGAGAACTATGTAACTTTTTGCTCTGGCTATCAGAATTTTAGCCACTGCATTTAACTCTCAATTGCAGTAACTAATCACAGCCTAGATTTCTAGTCAAAAGCAAGTCCTTTCACTTTTTCTCCCATTCTTGACTTTTGTCTCCCCCATCCCTCTTCTCACACCCTCCACTTAACAACTCCTAGTTATCTTTCAAGTCTTACTTAGCTCCAGTGGTCCCTGCTCTTAACGGGACAGGTACCCCCCACTGAGTTATGTGCTCCTTCCTCTGGGTTGTTCTTTTGTCCTTTCCTCTAACCCTGGCCATGGATGAGGTGATCCTTGATTTTTCTCACTCCTTTCCTCTACTCAACCTATGTGTACCTATGTGTCTAATTCTGATCTTTAGTGCCTAGCCCTTAACAGGCGCTTAGTAGACATTTAACCACCAAGGAAGTATAGGGTATAATAAGAATTATACCCTATACTTATAAGACTGTGAGGATGTAGAAGTGGAGGAAAAACAGGAGTTGGTTTGGGGCCACAGCAAAGATTTCTGGGAGATGGACCAAAGCTGGATGCTGAGCATTATTCCTTTTGCTTGCCATGTTCTGGTGTAGCACCTTTGATCTACATAGCTCATATTTTACAAAATGTATTTAAAATATGAATATTAGTATGTACATGCACATGTTTTTTTGAAGAGCAAGTGAGAAACCAAATCATTGCTTTATTTATACTTTCAAAATTTAATAATATTTGCAAGAATATTAGCAGCATAAAATATGTGCAGTCAGATAATATAATTTAATGTACATGCATATTTGTGATTAGGACAGGTAGAGTTTTATGGGTGAGTCTTAGAATGCATATGGAGGTAAACATGCTAATGATTTATAAGATGTTCCACTGAGTAAATGGAATCATTGTTGTCCTCATTAAAACAATGATAGAAAATTTATACGTGCTTTTTAGTAGAAAGTGGTATTTCATTTACATGTGGTTTTATTTCTACCGCAGTATCACTGGATCAACTGTGAGAAAATATTTAAATCTCACAAATTCAAGCACCTTCTGTTTCCTAAACGTTCACATGGTGTATATATGTGCTCAGAGAATGTTCACCAAATAAACTGTTCACTGACTAATGAAAGAAACTCCGTTTAAAAATAAAAATGATACAATTTTTTTATGGAGTGTGCCATTTCTGGAAACTCAAATAAAAAGGATAAAGATTCTTTCACTTCTCATTTAAAAGCATAACATTCTTGTTAGTATTTTACTTAAAATTTCTTGGCCCGGAAGACAAAAATTTACGGCATTAGATTCACTACTTTAATGATGTGACACAGAAGCAAAAACATTCTTTTCTACCTATGGCGTTGGTATGATTGCCTTTTTAGGAGAGAAAAGAACAACACAATAAATCCCTGTATGGTAAGTCTTTTCCCACATCTTTAGTTTAAACCTCAAAGGTAATACATATTTAGCATGCAGACTGGTACCATAAAAATATGTTTGAAATGTGGTAATCATTTATAACATTTGCATGCATTTAATGACTTATGATTACAGAAAGAATGATTTACATTTCGTATACTGAGAAAACTTACTCAGTGTCTACTTAGATTTAGCAATGCTCTTAAAACCATTTATGAAAACAACCAGTGTCTAAACACTTGCTATCAGCTGTTTTAGCTCTGCTTTTCATAAATATAAGACAATCACAACAAATTAAAGGCAACTCACTTGACTGTCCTGTTACATTAGCTTGAAGAAATTAGTGGCTGGCAATGCTTAGCAGAAAGTGACAGTGCTTTCTCAATAGGCTCACATAGCAATTTTTCTGGGGAAAGTAAGAATCATATCTTTATCAAAATATCCAAATTTTCTTCCTAAGATAATGCCATTCAATCTCACTGATAAAAGTACAATTGTTGTGCTCCTAAAATAGATAGAAATAAGTAGCTACTGTAATTCTTCAGCCCATAAAGTCATTTGTTGGGAGGGAAAAAATGTTATTTTTCTTGAAATTTTCTGATGAGTTACCCTGGATTGGTGATATTACCTCTGTGAATGACCTAGAGACAGAACGCAGATCTGGGGCTGCCCGGCTCCACGGCTAATGCTCTTTCCTTTCCATCACACGCCTCTTATTTAACTCCTTGGCAAGAAAAAATAAACAAGTCTCTCTGGGTTCCTACATCCTCCCCCCACAGCACCCACCTCTATTTTCTATCAGGAGTGGTAGATGTCACAGGTTGAATTGGGTTCCCCCCCTAATTTATATCTTGAAGTACTAACCCCCAGTACCTCAGAATATGACATTATTTGGAGATAGGGTCTTTACAAAGGTAATCAAGTTAAAATAAGGTCATTAGGGTAGTCTCTAATCCAATATGACTTGTGTCCTTATAAAAGGGGGAAAGTTGAACACAGAAAAATGAATAGAGGAAAGACCATGTAAAGAGACAGTAAAGAGAAGATAGCCACCTACAAGCCAAGGAGAGAGGCCTGGAACATATCCTACCCTCACAGCCCTGGAAAGAACCGACCCTACCCATACCTTAATCTTGGACTTGGAGTCACCAGAACTGTGAGCCAATAAATTTCTGTTTCTTAAGCCACTCAATCTGTGGTACTTTGTTATGGCAGTCCTAGCAAACTAATACAGTAGGTTTTGGACAGAAAAGCTAGAGTTCAATGAAGAAATAGTATGAATGAAGGCAGGACTGGGCTTGCATTTGGGAGAGACAACTGCGACCACAGCAGGAGATCAGGAAGGAAAGGTTTAAGTGGTAATCACAGTATGAGGAACAATGTCACCCTCCTCTGTCCATTCCCATCCTCTATATCCTTGTGGCCTCCATATTCAATCTGTGGTACATTGTTTTGTTCTTATTCATGGAGACTCATACAATTATTATAGGCTAGAAACAACTTCAGAGATCATTCCTTTCAATTATATAACATTATATGGGTTTTCAGAAAGTCTTTACCTAAATCCTTCAAATCAAAACCTTATCATCTGTTCCCTTACCTAGTTGTTATTTGACAGCTAAGGAAATGAACTTTATAATTGTCTTCCAATTATTACAATTCCAAAAGTCATTTCCCAATGTTAGATAGTATGTTTTCTAGCAACTGAGACTATTGTCTTTTTCTGTTCTTTCATTTATTCAGTTTTGGCTATCGATTGATGAGCACGATTTCACTGTGTGAAGTTTCCTAGGATGCAAAAGAGCGATTTATGAGCTATAAATAAAGCCCAGACAAGGTACAGTGAAAACACAATGGAGAGAAAAATTATTGGGTGCCTACTGTATAAAAGGGAAGTCCTAGGGGTTTCTTTTTATATAACCTAATTTTATCTGTTTATCAACTCTCTCACCCTGTGGATTGCTAGACATATTTCACAGATGAGAAACTGAGGCTGAAAGAAGTCATTTCAAGTAACAGAGATGGTAGGTTACTGAGCTGAGATTTGAACCCAGAAAAGCCTGTCTTCCAAACTATGCCTTGGCTATGGGGCCATACTTCCTCTGGCTTAGAATATTTGTTAACAACTGATGTTATCAGAGGCAATACTCCTGTAACAGGAGAACTACAACTCTAAATCTAAATGAAGACCCCTGATACCTGACACCCCATCATATTTATCATGAGTTGTCATCACATGCTTATTTGTTTACTGTGGACACCTCAGCATACTTTAAGCACCCTGAAGGTCAGGATGAGCCTCTTTTGGTCACCATTGCATCTTAAGCACCTAGGGCACAACCTGTTATATAAGGTACTCAATTAATATTTGTTGAATGGCTACATTAACAAATAATTGAATCTAGCTTAAATTTTAATTAGGCTGCTGTTACGAGCTGAATTTTATCCCACAAAAATTTATATGTTGAAGTCCTAATCCCTAGTACCCCCAAATGTGCCCTTATTTGGAGATAGGATCTTTACAGAGATATTTAAGTTAAAATGAGGTCAGTAGGGCAGCCCTAATCCAATGACTGGTGTCCTTCTAAGAGGAGGGAATTAGGACACAGATATGTACACGGGGAGACAATGTCAAGAGACAGGGAAAAGGAGGCTGTTTACAAGCCTGAAACAGAGATCCTTCCCTGATAGCCCTCAGAAGGAAGTAACTCTGCAACATCTTGATTTCAGACTTCTAGCATCCAGAACTGTGAGAAAATAAATTTCTATTCTTTGAGCCACCCAAGCTGTAGTACTTCGTTATGGAAGCCCTAGAAAACTAATATGTGATATATTGAAACTAATTCTCTTTCAGCAAAAAGGTGTATGTTAAGATTTGCCCACTACTCAGTCAATGATATCCAAAGCTTTACAGCTGTTCCAGGAGCATTATCATCCATTCTAAGACAACAGTTCAACTTAATGCATCTTATACACTGCCCTGGCCAGTTCTGAAAGAAGGTCTATACCATGCATCCCAGAAGGAAGACTAATTATTAAACAATAGAGTTACTACTTTGGCAAAGAAGAAATGATATGTTAAACAGCTTGTACAGATTTAGAAGAGAACATTGATTTTAAAATCAATGGAAGGCCTCAATTTTTCCTTTTCTGACCATAGTCTTTGGCAGGCAGTCAGTAGAAGAGTCAATAGCGATAAGTGAAGTTGGTTTGCATTTCGAATTTTGTTGGAAGCTGGGGGAAGGAAACCTAAGAAACGCAAGTTCAGTGCCAAAGTAGCTGATTTTGCCGTTAGGAGAATTCACAACAAGGCTCACAGCTAAAAAGTGAGGTGGCAGAGCAGCAGCCCAGCATACCTACCCGTTGGGTTCTTTTCTGGAGGCAGCCCCTTAGGTAAACCATACAGTCTCCCAAAGCTTCTTGTCACGTTTCTCTTCACTGGTGTAACCACGATAACGCTAATGCCTTGTTTTAAGGATTCTACAGGGTATTGGGGTAGATTTACTTCATGACAGTTCATCTTTCAATTGGCTGGGGCTAATTGTAATCACAGGAACTGACCCACCTTCAAATCTAAAAATCCACAGATCTCATTTATATTCATTTGGTTTCTTCAAACATGACAAGTAGGGAGAATTCTACCGTGATGAAACCAGGATTTTGATATTTTCAAATGCTTTTTTAAAACTGAAAAGTAAACATCCAGGAACATGAAAATGATTTGGGCTTATATTATATTCTAAATGTAGGTTAACTACACTGAGGTATATAAACACTCTAATTGTAATTGTAAATTACCATGTTGTGCAGGAAAACAGACATATGGCAGGTATCTTCATTCACTGAGCTACACTACAGCTCTTTAACATTAATGGACATCTGATTAAAAAAACCCTAATTTTTAGCAATGCCTTTCCAACTGATATGTCCCAATACTCCTCTGTTTAGAGAATTGCCTTTCTTTTACAGAAACTACAAATCTGACTAAAAATGAAAAGGCCAGATTTATTATTCTAAAATATTGTTTTATAATGAGAAATTACCATTTAGAGACAAGAAAGACTAGAAGAATGAATATTTTTAGGAATCCTAGATTTTCTGGAGTCTTCGTTTAGATATAGTTCTTGGATTTTTAAACTGTGTAATACATACAGCAAATTTTTAAAAAAATCACCAGTAATACCTATTATATATATTTTTTCCTGTAATATACCTTTTTCCTTAAAAAATAAAAAAATGACATCATATAGTTTAATAAATTGTTTTGCCTCACTCAACAATCTTTTCTGAACTGTTTGTCAATTTTTACCCTATATGGTGTTCCTTTTTATTTATTTAACCCTTTGTTGAATGTTGTTTCTAACTTTTCATTGTTAAAATTTTTAAAAAATGCTGTGATATCACCCTTATCACTAAATTTTTGCATACATATAACAATTATTTTCTTATAAACATTATTTAAAAGTTGAAATGATGGGCCAAAGGAAAAGCACATTTTAAAAACTTCCCATATGAATTACCCAATAGCCTTTCATGAAGGTTGTACCAATTTACATGACCACAGATGGAACAGCCAAATACTTGTTTCTTTTATTTTGTTCATCACGACCACAACACTGTGTTCAAATTATTGTAGTTTCATAACATCTGGTAGAACAAGGCCCTAACGCTTTACCTTCAAAATTTCCATATTTCCCCAAGTTTCATTCTTTCAGTTTAGAATCACTTTGTCAAGTAATACTCCCATATTTCACTAGGATTTTATTGGAATGGAATTGTAGTTTTCATTGTAAAAACATTGTTCTACATAGATAATACAATTTTGTACCCTAAAAAGAATTCATAAATGGATTCTGCCAAGGAAATCAGTACTGTTTAGTAAGTACTATTTCTAGAAGAAAGTACTATTTCTAGAAGAAAGTCATAAACAAAAGTGGCCATTCTGAAAAATAAATCCCTATGACACAGTTTTAGTATAATAAACAATGATGTATAGTACACACATTTTAAAAATATGAAATAATAGAAAACAGATGCTATTTTAAGAGCAGGATAATGTTTTGGAATAAGGAAGGATCTCCTAACACCTCAAGTTTTCTTAGACAAGAAGTAGGAAAACTTCTAGGGAAGGGAGAAATTGTTCTTTATGATAAGAATCTAATTAAAGTGCCAAGGAATCATAAAAGCACAAGAACAATAAAGGCAATAATCAATACAATATTTGGCCTGAATTTGAAAGACTTATGTAAGAACTGATTCAGGGCCTTTATACTGTACTGGCTAGAGATACCCAGAAAATACAGACTTGAAGAAAACCAGGAATTACCTATTAGTTTTCAAGGGAAAACTCTCAAAAGTAAGATGGCCAATGGGAAGGTGTTGCTTAAATTCTAAAATCGTAGATCTAGAGAGTCATGGTCCCCATTGAAAATGTGATGAAGGCTACCATCACCATCTTTGAAGAAAATGCACATATGTACAAACACGCTATTCTGCTTATACTTCAAAGAGGTTTGGCATCTTCAGGTTAAGAATACCTGCCTTGTCAAAAGGAAATACAAGATAAAGGAAACATTTGATACAGAAATTTTCAGAATGATGGCAAAGATCCCACTGAGTGAGTGGTTGGAATTTATGTTTTTAACTGAGGTAGGGGAAAATCTGGCAAATATTGAAGACTTTGGACTGTTGTTTGGAACCTGCCTCTACTAACTCCTCCCCTGAAATTGTTCTAAGACATGTACCCGTGACATCTTTGTTAGTGAAATGATATAGCTTACTTGATTTATGTTATCTGATCTCTGACATTTGACACTGTTAAACCACTGACAACATACTCTTGGTTTTTTGAAGTTTGGCTCCATTTTCACTAACCTACGTGTCTTGACAGTGCTCTATTTTCAGACATTGACGAGCGGAAGAAATACACATTGGAAGAAACCAGAAGAAACTAGAAAAAAGCAATTAATAAAAATAAGGGCTAAAATTAAATAATTAGGAAATAAAAACAGTAAATAGGATTAAAAATAAAAAAACTTGTTATTTGAAAATACCTGTAGATAAATTCTTTGTAAGACTGATTAAGGAAAAAAGTAGAGAAAAAAATGGACAAGATTAGTAAGCAAAAAGAATACACAGACTCAGATATAATATATGGTGATAGAATTATAAAACCATAAATATTACATGGAGGTGTACGGCAGCAGGTGTGACAACACAGAGGGATTAATGACTTCTGTTTAGTATACGATGACCCATGTTGACCAATGTAGAAGTAGAAAACTGGAAAAGACCAATTTCATGGAAGAGATTGGAACAGTGATTTAAGATGCACCACTGCAAAAGCCACCAGGGAGTTGGATAGTTGGATCAACTAACACAAGTATCCTCTACAAAGCATTTCTGAGCTCAAAAGAAAGTAAGGGAAATTCCCAGGGAATAAACCAAACGGCGCTGGAAAAGTGAATTAGAAAAAAACACATCTTTCAAGAAAAGGGGGAGAACAAGCAAACTCTTGTGTTTCAACAAGGGCTCTGGGTAGGCTCTATGTACTCTTTTCCTGTCCCATCCTCAAACCCTCCCCTGGAGGCAACAATTATCCTGGACTCTGTGTTCACACAAAGTTCTGCTTGGTTTTGATAGAAATAATATACTGACATAGTCTTCTGTGACCTGAGTTTTTCACTCAATATTGTGTTCATTAGAATATCCCTATGTTTACTGATAACCACTAGGAATAAGAGACACAATTACTTTTCAATTAATAAACAGAGAGAAACAAAATATCCAAAACCATCTATGTTTTGGAATGTACGTTAAAGCCAATGCTAGGGAAAAACAACACAGCAGTAAACTTCAACCCCCCTCCCCAAATTTTCCTAAAAGCTCCCATCCCCCGCCCTTACGTATTCTTAACTTCTTTAGACAACTAATGGAGAACTTAATGCTAAAAGCCTTTAAATGAACCCCAGGGACCCGTTTCCCTGGGTTGGACCTCCCCAGAAAGGCAGGCCCCTCAGCTGGAAAGCCTGGGGAGGCTCAGGGTGGTGGCTGGGACAGAGAGGAGGGTTCCTCCCGCAGTGAAAGGGGCAGGGGTACAAAGGTGTAAAGTAGGGTCCCCCATAATGGGGGGAACAGAAATGGAGTCCCGATGTCAGGGGAAAGCACACTGGTCCTCTTGGGAGAGGAGGTCCGACAGTCCCCACCTCCACCAGTGGGGAGAAATCATTGCTTGGCTGACTGCCCATCTTGCTCCGGTTATGGAACCAAACTCGGACCAAGTCCTCCTGCAGCTGGAGCTGCCCAGCGATGCAGCTGATCTGCTGGGGTGTGGGCTTCTGGCACTGCAGGAAGAGATTCTCCAGGCTGCTTCCGATGCGTCTCTCCCTGTATGCCCGTCTGCGCTTCCGAGCCTGCTGCAGGATCGTCTCCATTTTGCGTAAGCCCAGAAGGTTCTCCATGTCCACTTGCTCCAGCCACATCTTCAGCAGCGGTCGCAGCTTCCACATGTTGGCGAGGCTCAACTGCTGGGCCTCGAGGCGGCAGATGGTCGCCTGGCTCAGCGCCTTTCCAAAAAGAGCCCCCATGGCGAACCCCACGTCGGCCTGAGAGTACCCCAGGGTCATCCTCTTCTGCCTCAGCTCCTTGGCCAGCTGCTCCATCTCCTTCTCTGCGGCCGAGGTGTCTTCTGGCAGCGCCAGCGTCGGGATGCACTGCAGGACGAGGCCGGGCCCGGGGAAGGCGACCTCAGAGGGTCTTGGGAACCAAGCGCTCACCCCGCCAGCTCCGACCCGGGGCCGGCAAGGCATCATCTCGTCCCGGAATTCGCACGGCGGGGGACCTGGGGACAGCGGCCACACCTCAGGGCCTGGGCACATCCCCGGCCTGACCCCTGGCAGGACCATCAGCCTGCCGGGGGCCGCCTGGGCTCTCAACCCGATCGGAGTGTCAGCCCGCACCGGCACTGGCCCTGCGGGCCTGTCGCCACCAGTGCCCGGCACGGGGAAGTTTGAGGGCCTGTGTCCGGCCATGGAGTAAGACCGCTCCCGAGCAGGCAGTCTGGTAGAAACCGACGGCTCTCGAGGCTTCAGAACAACCACCAGCCTCGCCCTCGAGCCCCGCCCCCCAGTGGGCTGAGATAGCGGTGTAGGCGGGAGAAACTGAGGCTGAGGGTGTGTATGGGAGCAGGCGGGGAAATCTGGTAGATCCTACTGATGACTGCCTGGTCCCCAGGGTTAAGGGAGGCGCTCCCCTACCCTGAACTTTGCTTCCAACTCCTTCTGAAGTGCAAGTCTCTCTCTTGAGCTTTGCAGCTCCGAGCTGTCTGGGATCCCTTAGTCACTGCGTCCATCCTCTCCCTGAAGGGAACTTAGGTGTTTCCTTTCAGCTCTTCAGAACACTGGTATCTAATCTCTTTCCTCCATGTAATCTGAATGACCGCTTCAGGCTTCACAAATATTTGTTAAATATCTTTATGCCAGTTTTTTTTTTTCTCTTTATGCTACCCCTTCACTCATTAACTGTCCCCTCACTGCTATCTTCATGGTCACAAGTACTGCCAACATCTTTCCACTGCACATCTTCAGTCCCTGTGCCCTAGGAAACCTAAGCATCCCTGCCTGAATTTCTAGTTCACATCAGTTTACTGTCAGATTCTGTCCCCCACCCCTGCACTTTGTCAGCTTCCACCCTCACTGGGGCCAAGTTTCCTGACTAATTCCACGTTTGCCCCACCAGTCCTTCAAGTCCTTTGCTCCCCATCCTACCTCAGCTTCCTGGTCCAGAGTTTCCACATACAACAGAGGCCTGTGTGTTTCATCTTTCTCCCCTCTGGAGACAGGTCTCTGGACTGGCCCCGCCTGCTGTTCCCCACTGAGGACACTCCTTGCAATACCTTACTCACCAACATCAGGCTCCCCTATCCCTGACACCTCTCCCATCAGAGACCCAGGTATCTTAGAATATTTGTCCCTCCATCATGTCCCCGGCTCGGGTAACCAGTCCTAGGCCCTGGATGGAGAAAGCTAAGGAGGGAAGGGGAAGAGAAGATCAGACCTCAGGTTCACAGCTTCCGAGGAGGAGCTTTAGGAAAGAAGAGAGGCCAGTGATCTTGGCTGGATAATCCCAGCCTCCTGCCCTTTCACTCTCCAGCTCAACCATGATGAGGCTCTACTCTACCCACATCTACTGGAACTGCTCTTGATGAAGTCATTGGGGACCTTCCAACTGTCAAATCTGACGGGCTTTTCAAAGTCTTCATCTTATTAAACTTCTCTGCAGTATCTGACAATGCTGACTACTCTTCTTGCGCCTCTGTTTTAAATTCCATGAAACGCTGGTAACAGTCAAACCTGTATTTCAGCCTTGACTTTTCTTTTAGTTTCCAGTCTGTATTTCCCATTGCCCCAAATCAAATTCATTATATGCATTTCTAAGCCTGCCGCTCCTCTAGGTCTCCCTGAGCTGGTTGATGGCATTATCACCCACTCAGTCACCCAAACTGAAACCCAGGAATTGACCTTTCCCATGCTCCGTAGGGCATCAAATCTTCCATTGTGGGTCTCCTGAAACAGCTGAGCTCTATGATCTCTCTAGCCTCATCTTACTGTTTTAATTTAGGCCAAATAATTTCTCACTTGCATTATCATAATAACCTTACAATTGGTTTCTTCTGCGTCTCCTTTCAAGTTTATCTTTCATACCTGTGCTAGAGGTAATTTTCCCCAAACCAAACCAAACCAAAACAAACCTAACCAAACCCAACCAAATGAAAAAAAATCTAACCATGTCATTTTTCTCTTAAATTTTTTCAAAATCTAGCTCCTCTTTCCCCAATCAACAAGGTGGGCATTCAAAATCCTGAGTATGGAACACAGTGTTTTTCACCATCTGGCCCCCTCTTCCTTCCTTTCCCAGCCTCATCTACCACATTCCCCCAAGCTCTCTGCACCTCCAGCTTATTCCATCCATGCTCAGTGAGAATACTTCACTTTGTAATAAAGATGCCACAATTTTCGTGGCTATTATGCTTTTCTTCATGCTGCTCCTTCTATCAGAAACAGCTTCCCCTGCTTGTTGGTCTCATTCTCTCATATCATTCAAGATTCTGCTCAAATGTCACTTCGTTAGAGAAGCTTTCCCTGACCACTCTTCCTAAAACAGCAACCCGTGTCACTCTCTGTTCCCTTTATTAACCTACTTTTTTTTTTATATTAACAGGTACTGCCACCTAATATATAATTATTTATCTCTCTGTTTATTGTTTGTCTCTGTGCTGCCAAGAGAGCAGGGATTTTGCCTAGTTCACCGCTATGTCTACAGGGCCCACAACTGTGCTTGGCTCAGTAAACATTCCTGAGTAAATGAAGTGTGCTGTATTTCCAGTCACCTTTAAGTCACAGTTTAGAGGACACTTTATGGTGAGACCTTCCCCCAGGCAGAGTTAATTAATGCTTTTGTGGCCCCCTCCTTGTACTCGATATATGTTTTTACTGTAACATTTATCAGTAATTATTTATTTTATGTCTCTGTCTTTCCAGCTAGGTACTTAAGGGCATGCATGTAGATGTTATACAGCCTGGAACATAATAGAGCCCTGAATGATACACTGCTCAATAAATGTTTGCTGAATGAGTGAATGAATCCTCACTTCTACAGTCCTGAGAGTGAAGTACATTTAGTTTCAGTTTAACAATGAGAAACTTGACCCTACCAGGTGCCTCTCCATACTTTCTCTCCTGTACTAGAACAGGCCCTTATGTAGATGGGGGTAGTAGTACTATGAGACTAAATTCAACTCAACACTATAGAAAATAAGGTTGTAGAAATGGCCTTGAAGCCATGGTAGAGGGAGAAAGAATCAAGAAATCACTGCCATCTCTACAGGCTGTGTATCTGATTATTTGTTTAATGCCTGCATCTCCACTGCAATCCCGGCTAGGATATATGCTGGTAAAGAGCAAGGTCCTTGTCTGTCTGGCTTATTGCTAGATTCTCAGCACTTGGAACTATACTTGGCACAAAGTGGGAAGTCAAGAGATATCTGTTTAATGTTAAATAAATGAATCTCTGCAGCATTAATGGTGAGAAGACTTCCACATTTGCCTTGGGTTATGCTTTAAGATGATAGTCTATGAAAAACAGTTTGCAATATACAAAATTTCACTGCTATCTATTCTTTCCAAGTATACCTACATGCTGTTTTTTCAATATTACAAAGCAACCAGTGCCTGCTAAACACAATGAAAGGTGGATCACAAAGAGAATAAAAGACAACAATTATATAAGTTAAGGCCCACATAGTGAAACCAGCCCATTTGCAAAAGAAAACCACAGAGAAATGCTTCATAAGTTGTCTAAAAACAATAGATGAGTAAAAATGTTTTTAGTGAATTGGAAAAAGTGAGGAAAGCTTCATTATATTAACTGAGATAAAACACAGTAGCTAAAAACATTTACTAAATTAAAAAGTAAGGGTATATGAACTTGATGGGTTTTAAATTAACTTCGATACTCTCAATTAACGTTGTCTCTGTACTTGGTCGGATCTCATCTGCCACTGTGCCTATCTCCTGGTTTATGTATACGTGTTATTGCAAATAAAACCCCATATTCTTAAGAGAAGTCTTGACACCTCCTTAAAAGTATATTTAATGTGCTATAGAAATGGGGTGATCAGGGGAAAAAAGCAGGAGCATATTTGGTTGGAACAGAAATAGGGATCAGGGAAGGCAGGTGATGGGAATGCCCAAGACAACCAGCACAGTTTGGGCTGGGGCGCTTGAGAGGCTAATCCATCACCTTCAACAAACCCTGAGACCCCTTAGTAAGTGATTAGATTACAATGTAAGAATCAGGCCAGTCTTATCCGTAGGGAATTATAAAGTACGGATAAGAAACACATGGTCCCAGGCCCTGTGTATTTATAACCTAAATGGAGGAGAAGGGAAACTGCCAGGAGAGCAGGACAGCTACACTTGCCCAAAGAGAAGTTAACGGTTTTCTATTATTAGGATCTTTGGAATTAAGAGAAAGTTAAGTTTTAAGCTGAAATACACAAAGCATCAGGATTTGTGAAATTAAGCTCTCCTTACGTAGCTTCTATTCTAAGGTGTCAAAACCAACTGCCAAGATCCCTAATGGTAAGAAGCAGAAAACAGTGGAGGCAAAGTTAATGATAAACGTCCTTGTAGGTCTTGGTTCAAGTTTCATCTCTTTGAAAAGCTTGGCCAATACACTCAGGACTACAGTGATCTCCCTCCTCTCTGAACTTAGTGTCTTTCCACTCAGATACATTGGCTGCCTTATAAAGTTGGCTGGAGTTTCATGTCATAGCTCCCACCCAGGAGATACGGAAATGTCTCTGAATGGACATTACAGATACCATTTATTTTGTACTTATGTGCCAAACAATGTGCTAATGCCTGAGCTATCCACAGTACTCTGAGGATGGTAAGTGCATAAAAGCACCTGGATGTGAGGGAGATCTGGTTTTGATTTACATCATCCTATTGATCAGTTATCTTGTTAACTAGGAAGGTGATCCTTGCTTCCTCATCTCTCCAAATGCATCTCTCCCAAAGCTGCTCATGCCCCAGATGGAGGACACAGCTTTGTTCAAGACTATGTGAGGAGTTTCATTTCTCTGTCGGAGGCTCCAAAAAATACTTTTTGAATGTAATTAGATCAACAGAGAAGATCTAAGAATAATGTACAAGTCAGGCAGAGAGGGCCAGGCCCGCTAGATGGTGCCAATTTTATAGTTTTTCCCACTCTGCATGTATCCTAGTAACTGAGCACTGACAAGGCATCAGTGTGTAAAGGCACTGTCACCAGAAGGGCAGGTATAGGTCCCCAAGAACCACATTCGTCAAGGAGACAAAAAGCAAAGGCAGGAGACAAGACCCAGAGACCAGTTACTGGGAAGTCCCTCTCTGGGTCCAGGAAGTAAAGTGAGAAACCCAGGAGAACTGTGATAACTGTCCAGGAAGGAAAGAGGCCTCCCACCTCACAGTGAGAGTTAACACCACACACCACAACAATTTAGTTCACTGAAACTGCCTCAGAATACACTGCAATGATTAAACTGTCAATTCTCTGGGTGGATTTTCAAGTAGAAAATTATATAAGACAAAGTGAGGGGGAGGAGTCAAGATGGCGGAATAGAAGGACACGGAATTCGTCTCTCCTCACAAATACATCAAGAATACATCTACAAATGGAACAGTTGTCATAGAGCACCTGCTGAACATTAGCAGAAGACTTCGGACACCTAAAAGGACAAGAAAAATCCCCTCATAACCTGTAGGAGGAAAGAAAGAAGAAAAAAAGAAAAGAGGAATCAAAAAAGGGACCAGCAACCCTGGCGGGAAGCTGAAGGTGAGGGGAGGTCCCCGCACTCAGAAAAACTCCCTCACGGTGGGGAAATTAGCTGCGACAGAAAAGGACTTTTGGGGGATCAAAGGAGAATACAGCAGACAGTCTGCAGAAGGCAGAACAAGGTAAGAACTACACAAGTGGTCTACACCGCAGCTCTGCGCATTCCAGCCTGAGTCGTGAGTTGCCAGTTGTGGAGGGCAGGGCTTGGTGCTGGAAAGTGGGATTTGGAGTGCGGACCCAGGAGGGGACAGCTGTTGGCTGTGAAAAGACAGCCTGAAGGGACAGGAGTAAGGAGCTCCACAACCGGGAAAGTCTGCGGAAAAAGCGTGGGACGCCATAGAAGCAAGGCGTCATTGTTGAGTAGCACGCAAGGGGCAGGGCCGCTGTTACAAACCCTCTCCCCACCTGCTGGCTTCTTCTGCCTCCACAGGCACTGGGAGGGGCTCCCATCTGAGTGGGCTTGCCTGCCCCTCAGGCCAGGGTCTCCTACGCCCGTGTGGGCTCCAGGGGCCTGAGCGCCGCCCATCCCAAAGCCTCCTTGGGAATCAGCCCTGGGCTCCCCTGCCTGGGACGGGAGTCTACTGATGCTGGCAGGGGCTGAATGCTAAAGTGTGGGGTTGGGAGAGCAGATCAGGGAGAGGAGCTCTGTTGGCTGTGCAGATACAGCAGAGGGGACGGGTGTGAG
Source organism: Balaenoptera ricei (assembly GCF_028023285.1). Lineage (NCBI taxonomy): Eukaryota > Metazoa > Chordata > Mammalia > Artiodactyla > Balaenopteridae > Balaenoptera > Balaenoptera ricei. The sequence continues at coordinate 75,978,769 of NC_082641.1, forward strand.
GGGATGTGTGGCTCTGAATGCCCCTAGGGGAAGCGTCGTCTGCCTGGAAAGTGAGGCATCATTGTTGAGTGGTGAGTGGGGGGGGGCTGCCCCTGCCCCCGCATGCCAGCTCCTGCCTCCACGGTCTCTGGGAGGTACTCCTGGCACAGTGAGCGTGCCACAGTCTGTTGCAATGGCCTGCTGGTCCCTGCTGCTGCAGGCAACTCACAAACACCCCAACTGTGCCCTCTGTACCCCACCCCAGCCCCAAGCAGCCACTGCTTTCGCTCCCTCTCAGCTGGGCAGGAAACAGATGCCTAAGGATGGCGCACAGGCGGATGCGGGGTCAAAACAAAAGCTGAGCCCCAGGGGCGGTGCGACTGAGGAAGAGGAATGGAAATCTTTCTGTGCAGCTGCACGAGCCACGGATTAAATCCCCAAGATCGGCTTGGTAAATCCCGCATCTGTGGAATACCTGAATGGACAATGAGTGTTCCCACAACTGAGACTGGTCTGGCCTTTCCAGCAGTGGACTCTGGTGGCAAGAACACGGGGGAGTTAGGCCAGGTCAGGGTCTGAGCTGGCCCCAAAGAGTCCACAGCAGGTCCAGAGACTGACCTAGAAGTACTGGAAGGCCTCCAGGGGAAGTGGGGACTGGCTCTGGCTCACTGGGGGAGCAAGGACACTGACAGAGCAGGCCCCAGGAAAATATTCTTATTACGATTATTTTTTTTGGTTTGTTTCATTTTGTTCAGTTGTTGGTGTTGTTGCTTTTATTATTTTTTACCTTTTTTATTTTTCTTTTTTTAATATATACATTTTTTTCTATTTTTACTTTATTTTTGTTGTTTTGTGTTTTTTCTTGTTTTTGGTCTTTGTTTTTTATTTTATTCTTTTTTATTGTTTTTATATGTATATTTTATGTTTTCTTCACTTTCTGGTTTATTTGTTTGCTTTCTGTTTTTATTTTTCATTTTTTGTTTTTGTTAGTTTAGTCCTTACTGACTGTTCTCATTTTTGAATTCTTTTCTTTGTTTGTTCTCTTTTTTTTCCTGTGTGTGTGTGTTGTGTTGTTGTTGCTGCTCTTTGTTTTTGCTTTTGCTATTTGTCTTCGGTTTTGTTTGTCTGTTTGTTTTCTTTTCTTTTTTTGTCCCTCTGGCTGCACTATGCAGCTTGCGGGCTCTTGGCTCCCTGGCCAGGGGTCGGGCCTGGGTCTCTGGGGTGGGAGCACTGAGTCCAGGATGCTGGAACACCAGAGAATTCCTGGGCCCAGGAAATATTAATCAGTGTGATCTCTCCCAAGGTATCCATATCAACACCAAGACACAGCTCCACCCAACTGCCTGTAGGCTCCAGTGCTGGACACCTCATGCCAAACAACCAGCAAGACAGGAACACAGCCTAACCCATCAGCAGACAGGCTACCTAAAGTTGAACTAGCTCACAGACACTCCAAAAAACACACCACCTGATGGGGCCCTGCCCATCAGAGGGAAAAGGTTCAGCTCCACCCACCAGAGCGGAGGCACCAGTCCCTCCCACCAGGAAGGTTACACAAGCCCCTGAACCAACCTCACTCACCAGGGGGCAGAGAACAGAAGCAAGAGGAACTACGAGCCTGCAGCCTGCAGAAAGGAGACCATAAACACAGTAGGTTAGACAAAATGAGAGGACAGAGAAATATGTTGCAGACGAAAGAGCAAGGTAAAAACCCACAAGACCAAATAAGTGAAGAGGAAATAGGCAACCTACTTGAAAAAGAATTCAGAGCAATGACAGTAAAGATGATCCAAGATCTCGGAATTAGAATGGAGGCATGGATCAAGAAGATACAAGAAATGTTTAACAAGGACTTAGAAGAACTAAAGAACAAACAATCAGTGATGAACAACAATAACTGAAATTAAAAATACACTAGAAGGAATCAACAGCAGAATAACTGAGGCAGAAGGACGGATAAGTGACCTGGAAGACAGAATGGTGGAAATAACTGCCGCAAAGCAGAATAAAGAAAAAAGAATGAAAAGAAAGGAGAACAGTCTCAGAGACCTCTGGGACAACATTAAAGGCAACAACATTCGAATTACAGGGGTACCAGAGAAGAATAGAAAGGAAAAGGGCCTTAGAAAATATTTGAAGGGATTATAGTAGAAAACTTCCCGAACATGTGAAAGGAAATAGTCAATCAACTCCAGGAGGCACAGAGAGTCCGATACAGGATAAATCCAAGGAGAAACATGCTGAGACACATATTAATCAAACTAACAGAAATTAAATAGAACGAAAAAATATTAAAAGCAGCAAGGGAAAAGGAACAAATAACTACAAGGGAATCCCCATCAGTTTATCACAGCTGATTTTCAGCAGAAACTCTGCAGGCCAGAAGGAGTGGCAGGACATATTTAAAGTGATGAAAGGGAAAAACCTACAACCAAGATTACTATACCCAGCAGGGATCTCATTCAGATTTGATGGAGAAATCAGAAGCTTTACAGACAAGCAAAAGCTAAGAGAATTCAGCACCACAAAACCAGCTTTACAACAGATGCTAAAGGAAATTCTCTAGGCGGGAAACATAAGAGAAGGAAAAGACCTACAATAACAAACCCAAAACATTTAAGAAAATGGGAATAGGAACATACATATCGATAATTACCTTAAATGTAAATGGATTAAATGCTCCAACCAAAAGACATAGATTGGCTGAATGGATACAAAAACAAGACACGTACATATGTTGTCTACAAGAGACCCACTTCAGACCTAGGGATACATATAGACTGAAAGTGAGGGGATGGAAAAAGATATTCCACGCAAATGGAAATCAAAAGAAAGCTGGAGTAGCAATACTCGTATCAGACAAAATAGACTTTAAAATAAAGACTATTATAAGAGACAAGGAAGGACACTACATAATGATCAAGGGATCAATCCAAGAAGAAGATATAACAATTGTAAGAATTTATGTACCCAACATAGGAGCACCTCAATACATAAGGCAAATGCTAACAGCCATAAAAGGGGAAATTGACAGTGCCACAATAATAGTGGGGGACTTTAACACGCCACTTACATCAATGGATAGATCATCCAGACAGAAAATTAATAAGGAAGCAAAAGCCTGAAATGACACATTAGACCAGATAGACTTAACTGAAATTTACAGGACATTCCAACCAAAAGCAGCAGAATACACTTTCTTCTCAAGTGCACATAAAACATTCTCCAGGATAGATCACATCTTTGGTCACAAATCAAGCCTTGGTAAAGTTAAGAAACCTAAAATCGTACCAAGCATCTTTTCCGACCACAAGGCTATGAGCTTAAAAATCAATTACAGGCAAGAGACCGTCAAGACGGCGGAGGAGTAAGACGTGGATATCACCTTCCTCCCCACAAATACATCAGAAATACATCTACATGTGGAACAACTCCTACAGAACACCTACTGAATGCTGGCAGAAGACCTCAGACTTCCCAAAAGGCAAGAAACTCCCACATACCTCGGTAGGGCAAAAGAAAAAAGAAAAAAACAGAGACAAAAGAATAGAGATGGGATCTGCACCTCTGGAAGGGAGCTGTGAAGGAGGAAAAGATTCCACACACTAGGAAGCCCCTTCACTGGCGAAGATGGGGGGTGGCGGGGGTGAAGCTTCGGAGCCACGGAGGACAGCGCAGCAATAGGGGTGCAGAGGGCAAAGAGGAGAGATTCCCGCATGGAGGATCGGTGCCAACCAGCACTCACCAGCCTGAGAGGCTTGTCTGCTCACCCACCAGGGCGGGTGGGGGCTGAGAGCTGAGGCTCAGGCTTTGGAGGTCAGACCCAGGGAGAGGACTGGGGTTGGCTGCGTAAACACAGCCTGAAGGGGGCCAGTGTGCCACCGCTAGCTGGCAGGGAGTCCAGGAAAAAGTCTGGACCTGCCTAAGAGGCAAGAGACCATTGTTTCGGGGTGCGCGAGGAGAGGGGATTCAGAGCAACGCCTAAATGAGCTCCAGAGATGGGTGTGAGCCATGGTTATCAGTGCGGACACCGGAGAAATGCTAAGGCTGCTGCTGCAGCTACCAAGAAGCCTGTGTGCAAACACAAGTCACTATCCACACCTCCCCTTCCGGGAGCCTGTGCAGCCCGCCACTGCCAGGGTCTTGTGATCCAGGGACAACTTCCCCAGGAGAACACACAGTGTGCCTCAGGCTGTGGCAATGTCATGCCGGCCTCTGCCACTGCAGGCTCGCCTCAAGTTCCATACCCCTCCCTCCACCCCTAGCCTGAGTGAGCCGCAGCCCCCTAATCAGCTGCTACTTTAACCCCATCCTGTCTGGGCAAAGAACAGATACCTTCAGGCGACCTACACACAGAGGCGGGGCCAAATCCAAAGCTGAACCCCAGGAGCTGTGCAAACAAAGAAGAGGAAGGGAAATTTCTCCCAGCAGCTTCAGGAGCAGCCAATTAAACCTCCACAATCAACTTGATGTACCCTCCATCTGTGGAATACCTGAATAAACAATGAATCATCCCAAAATCGAGGCGGTGGACTTTGGGAGCAACTGTAGACTTCGGGTTTGCTTTCTGCATCTAATTTGTTTCTGGTTTTACGTTTATCTAAGTTTAGTATTTAGAGTTTATTACCACTGGTAGATTTGTTTATGGATTTGGTTGCTCTCTTCCTTTTTTTCCTTTTTATATATATAGATATATATTTTTTCTTTTTTCTCTTTTTGTCAGTGTGTATGTGTATGCTTCTTTGTGTGATTTTGTTTGTACAGCTTTGCTTTTACCATTTGTCCTAGGGTTCTGTCTTTTTTTTTTTCTTTTTTAGTATAGTTTTTAGCGCTTGTAATCATTGATAGCTTTGTTTTTTGGTTTGGTTGCTATCATCATTCTTTCCTTTTTTGTCTTTTTAAATTACTTTTAATTTTTTAATTTTTAATATTTTTTTTATTTTTTATTTTAATAATTTAATTTTGTTTCCTTTCTTTCTTCCTTTCTTTCTTTCTTTCTTTCTTTCTTTCTTTCTTTCTTTCTTTTTTTCTCCCTTTTCTTTTGAGCCATGTGGCTGACAGGGTCTTGGTGCTCAGGCCTGGTGTCAGGCCTGTGCCTCTGAGGTGGGAGAGCCGAGTTCAGGACATTGGTCCACCAGAGATCTCCCGGCTCGACGTAATATCAAATGGCGAAAGCTCTCCCAGAGATCTCCATCTCAATGTTAAGACCCAGCTCCACTCAACGACCAGCAAGTTACAGTGCTGGACACCCTATGCCAAACAACTAGCAAGACAGGAACACAACCCCACCCATTAGCAGAGAGGCTGCCTGAAATCATAATAAGGTCACAGACACTCCAAAACATACCACTGAACACGGGCCTTACCACCAGAAAGACAAGATCCAGTCTCATCCATCAGAACACAGGCACCAGTCCCTTCTACCAGGAAGCCTACACAACCCACTGAACCAACCTTACCCACTGGGGGCAGACACCAAAAACAATGGGAACTATGAACCTGCAGCCTGCGAAAAGGAGACCCCAAACACACTAAGTTAAGCAAAATGAGAAGACAGAGAAACACACAGCAGATGAAGGAGCAAGGTAAAAATCTACCAGACCAAACAAATGAAGAGGAAATAGGCAGTCTACCTGATAAGGAATTCAGAGTAATGATAGTAAAGATGAACCAAAATCTTGGAAATAGAATGGAGAAAACACAAGAAACGTTTAACAAGGACCTAGAAGAACTAAAGAGCAAACCATGATGAACCACACAATAAATGAAATTAAAAATTCTCTAGAAGGAATCAATAGCCGAATAACTGAGGTAGAAGAACAGATAAGTGACCTGGAAGATAAAATAGTGGAAATAACTGCCACAGAGCAGAATAAAGAAAAAAGAATGAAAAGAATTGAGGACAGTCTCAGAGACCTCTGGGACAACATTAAATGCACCAACATTCGAATTATAGGGGTCCCAGAAGAAGAAGAGAGAAAGAAAGGCACTGAAAAAATATTTGAAGAGATTATAGTTGAAAACTTCCCTAATAGGCGAAAGGAAATAGTCAATCAACTCCAGGAAGTGCAGAGAGTCCCATACAGGATAAATCCAAGGAGAAACACGCCAAGACACATATTAATCAAACTATCAAAAATTAAATACAAAGAAAAAATATTAAAAGCAGCAAGGGAAAAACAACAAATAACATACAAGGGAATCCCCATAAGGTTAACAGCTGATCTTTCAGCAGAAACTCTGCAAGCCAGAAGGAAGTGGCAGGACATATTAAAGTGATGAAAGGGAAAAACCTACAACCAAGATTACTCTACCCAGCAGGGATCTCATTCAGATTTGATGGAGAAATTAAAATATTTACAGACAACCAAAAACTAAGCGAATTCAGCACCACCAAACCAGCTTTACAACAAATGCTAAGGAACTTCTCTAGGCCAGAAAAAAAAGAGAAGGAAAAGACTTACAATAACAAACCCAAAACAATTAAGAAAATGGTAAGAGGAACATACATATTGATAACTACCTTAAATGTAAATGGATTAAATGCTCCCACCAAAAGACACAGACTGGCTGAATGCATACAAAAACAAGACTCGTATATATGCTGTCTACAAGAGACCCACTTCAGACCTAGGGACACATACAGACTGAAAGTGAGGGGATGGAAAAAGATATTCCATGCAAATGGAAATCAAAAGAAAGCTGGAGTAGCAATTCTCGTATCAGACAAAATAGACTTTAAAACAAAGACTATTACAAGAGACAAAGAAGGACACTACATAATGATCAAGGGATCAAACCAAGAAGAAGATATAACAATTGTAAATATTTATGCACCCAACATAGGAGCACCTCAATACATAAGGCAAACGCTAACAGCCATAAAAGGGGAAATGACAGTAACACAATCATAGTAGAGGACTTTAACACCCCACTCACCCAATGGACAGATCATCCAAAATGAAAATAAATAAGGAAACACAAGCTTTAAATGACACATTAAACAAGATGGACTTAATTGATATTTATAGGACATTCCATCCAAAAACAACAGAATACACTTTCTTCTTAAGTGCTCATGGAACATTCCCCAGGATAGATCATATTTTGGGTCACAAATCAAGCCTTGGTAAATTTAAGAAACTTGAAATCCTATCAAGTATCTTTTCCGACCAGAACGCTATGAGACTAGATATCAATTACAGGGAAAAAATCTGTAAAAAAATGCAAACACATGGAGGCTAAACAATATGTTACTAAATAACCAAGAGATAACTGAAGAAATCAAATAGGAAGTAAGAAAAACCTAGAAACAAATGACAATGACAACACAATGACCCAAAACCTATGGGATGTAGCAAAAGCAGTTCTAAGAGGGAAGTTTACAGCAACACAATCCTACCTCAAGAAACAAGAAACGTCTCAAATAAACAACCTAACCTTACACCTAAAGCAATTAGAGAAAGAAGAACAAAAAAACCCCAAAGTTAGCAGAAGGAAAGAAATCATAAAGATCAGATCAGAAATAAATGAAAAAGAAATGAAGGAAATGATAGTAAAGATCAATAAAACTAAAAGCTGTTTCTTTGAGAAGATAAACAAAATTGATAAACCATTAGCCAGATTCATCAAGAAAAAAAGGGAGAAGACTCAAATCAATAGAATTAGAAATGCAAAAGGAGAAGTAACAACGGACACTGCAGAAATACAAAGGATCATTAGAGATTACTCCAAGGAACTATATGCCAATAAAATGGACAACCTGGAAAAAATGGACAAATTCTAAGAAAAGCACAACCTTCTGAGACTGAACCAGGAAGAAATAGAAAATATAAACAGACCAATCACAAGCACCAAAATTGAAACTGATTAAAAATCTTCCAACAAACAAAAACCCAGGACCAGATGGCTTCACAGGCGAATTCTACCAAACATTTAGAGAAGAGCTAACACTTATACTTCTCAAATGCTTCCAAAATATAGCAGAGGGAGGAACACACCCAGACTCATTCTATGAGGCCACCATCACCCCGATACCAAAAGTAGACAAAGATGTCACAAAGAAAGAAAACTACAGGCCAATATCACTGATTAACATAGATGCAAAAATCCACAACTAAATACTAGGAAACAGAATCCAACAGCACATTAAAAGGATCATACACCATGATCAAGTGGGGTTTATCCCAGGAATGCAAGGATTCTTCAATATATGCAAATCAAGCAATGTGATAAACCATATTAATAAATTGAAGGAGGAAAACCATATGATCATCTCAATAGATGCAGAAAAAGCTTTTAACAAGATTCAACACCCATTTATGATAAAAACCCTCCAGAAAGTAGGCATAGAGGGAACTTACCTCAACATAATAAAGGCCATATATGACAAACCCACAGCCAACATGATTGTAAATGGTGAAAAACTGAAACCATTTCCTCCAAGATCAGGAACAAGACAAGGGTGTCCACTCTCACTACTATTATTCAACATAGTTTTGGAAGTTTTAGCCACAGCAATCAGAGAAGAAAAAGAAATAAAAGGAATCCAAATCAGAAAAGAAGTAAAGCTATCATTGTTTGCAGATGACATGATACTATACATAGAGAATCCTAAAGATGCTACCAGAAAACTACTAGAGCTAATCAATGAATTTGGTAAAGTAGCAGGATACAAAATTCATGCACAGAAATCTCTTGCATTCTTATACACTAATGATGAAAAATTTGAAAGAGAAATTAAGGAAACACTCCCATTTCCCATTGCAACAAAAATAATAAAATACCTAGGATAAACCTACCTAAGGAGACAAAAGACCTGTATGCAGAAAACTATAAGACACTGATGAAAGAAATTAAAGATGATACAAAGAGATGGAGAGATATACCATGTTCTTGGATTGGAAGAATCAACATTGTGAAAATGACTATACTACCCAAAGCAATCTACAGATTCAATGCAATCCCTATCAAACTACCAATGGCATTTTTCACAGAAGTAGAACAAAAAATTTCACAATTTGTATGGAAACACAAAAGACCCCGAATAGCCAAAGCAATTTTGAGAAAGAAAAATGGAGCTGGAGGAATCAGGCTCTCTGACTTCAGACTATAGTACAGTCTATATAGTATAGTACTATAGCTACAGTAATCAAGGCAGTATGGTACTTGCACAAAAACAGAAATATAGATCAATGGAACAGGATAGAAAGCCCAGAGATAAACCCATACACATATGGTCACCTTATCTTTGATAAAGAAGGCAAAAATATACAATGGAGAAAAGACAGCCTCTTCAATAAGTGGTGCTGGGAAAACTGGACAGCTACATGTAAATGAATGAAATTAGAACTGCCTCATACCATACACAAAAATAAACTCAAAATAGATTAAAGACCTAAATGTAAGGCCAGACACTATAAAACTCTCAGAGGAAAACATAGGCAGAACACTCTATGACATAAATCACAGCAAGATCCTTTTGGACCCACATCTTAGACAAAGGGAAATAAAAACAAAAATAAACAAATGGGACCTAATGAAGGTTAAAAGCTTTTGCACAGCAAAGGAAAACATAAAGACGAAAAGACAACCCCCAGAATGGGAGAAAATATCTGCAAATGAGGCAACTGACAAAGGATTAATCTCCAAAATATACAAGCAGCTCATGCAGCTCAATACCAAAAAAACAAACAACCCAATCCAAAAATGGGCAGAAGACCTAAACAGACATTTCTCCAAAGAAGATATACAGATTGCCAACAAACAGATGAAAGGATGCTCAACATCACTAATAATTAGAGAAATGCAAATCAAAACTACAATGAGGTATCACCTCACACCTGTCAGAATGGCCATCATCAAAAAATCTACAAACAGGGCTTCCCTGGTGGCGCAGTGGTTGAGAATCTGCCTGCCAATGCAGGGGACACGGGTTCGAGCCCTGGTCTGGGAAGATCCCACATGCCACGGAGCAACTGGGCCCGTGAGCCACAACTACTGAGCCTGCGCGTCTGGAGCCTGTGCTCCGCAACAAGAGAGGCCGCGATAGTGAGAGGCCTGCGCACTGTGATGAAGAGTGGCCCCCGCCTGCCGCAACTAGAGAAAGCCCTTGCACAGAAACGAAGACCCAACACAGCCAAAGATAAATATAAATAAATAAAAATTTAAAAAAAAAAAAAATCTACAAACAATAAATGCTGGAGCGGGTGTGGAGAAGAGGGCACCCTCTTGCACTGTTGGTGGGAATGTAAATGTAAAATTGATACAGCCACTATGGAGAACAGTATGGAGGTTCCTTAAAAAACTAAAAATAGAATTACCATATGACCCACAATCCCACTACTGGGCATATACTCAGAGAAAACCATAATTCAAAAAGATACATGCACCCCAATGTTCATGGCAGCACTATTTACAATAGCCAGCACATGGACGTAACCTAAATGTCCATCAACAGAGGAATGGATAAAGAAGATGTGGTACACATATACAATGGATTATTACTCAGCCATGAAAAGGAATGAAATTGGGTCATTTGTAGAGACGTGGATGGACCTAGAGACTGTCATACAGAGGGAAGTAAGAAAGAGAAAAACAAATAGCGTATATTAACGCATATATTTGGACTCTGGAAAAATGGTATAGATCATCTTATGTGCAAAGCAGAAATAGAGACACAGATATAGAGAACAAATGTATGGATACCAAGGGGGAAAGGGGGTGGGGTGGGAGGAACTGGCGGATTGGGATTGACATATATACACTATTGTTACTAAGCATAAAACAGATAACTAATGAGAACATACTGTATACCACAGGGAACTCTACTTAATGCACTGTGATGACCTAAATGGGAAGGAAATCCAAAAAAGAGGGGCTATGTGTGTCTGTATAACTGATTCATCTTGCTGTATAGTAGAAACACAGCATTGTAAAGCAACTATACTCCAATAAAAATTAATTTAAAAAAAGGACAAAGTGAGACATTGAAGATAAGTTAGGCCGTTAAGAAAACTTGGTAAGTGTAGATAAGGTACATACAGTAAGAACATTAAAGTTGTAATAACATGGAAAAAGTGTTAGTCACATCAGTGTAGTCACTGGAAAGAATAATTTATTACTCTATGAGATAAGTTCACAAAATAGATAAAATAGCACTGTTCTGTAAAGGAGATAAGACAGGACAGCTATTTGTGAATAACAACGTGTTTTTACTTATAAAATACATAGAGAAAAACTAGAATGTAGCATATTGCCAACATAAAGTTTCCTTGATTTTCTTAATTTCAGATTAAGATGAGGAAGGACTTTTTGTTGTTGTTGTTACTTCATTTTGTTGCTGTTCTTTTTGTTACTGTAAAAAATGACTCTGCTGTGATATAATTGCTCCTTAGAAATAACAGCTCATGACACAAATATGACACAACCCACATAATCAGACTAAAAAGAGCTTTAGAGTATAGAGAGAAAAACCTTTCCATTTTATTTTGTAGATGTGTGATATTCATGAGCTATGAACTTCCTGTGCCATAAAATAATACTAAGTATAAAAACCCTACCGCCTTCACCAGAAGCCTTAAAGATTTACAATATCTGTATAAGGCAGGAAGAGCGGTTGAGTTAAGCAGGGCTGAGTTGAAAGGCATTATGGTGATGAGTCAGGTATATTCAAAGATAGTCACAGGTAGATAAAGTTGAACGGTTCTTGTTATGCCAAGCAGGATTTAAACAAACTTTTTAGCTGAGTTTGCCCTGGTTACAGAAGAAAAGCTTTAAGGATGTTCTCTCATTGATTACTCTAGTCAGGGCGCAGTCACTGTCTTCTGCATTCAAATTTGTACTCTGCTTACACTTTTAAGCAGGAGATACACAACTTGTTTAGTGAAAAAATTTTCTATTACACTGCACAGTAAAATACACCTAACAGAAATGACAGCTTATGACCAATGAAACCAGTAATTTAGGATGTGACATGGGCTCAGAGAAGTAAATGAGAAGTAGAACAGAATTTTTGTTTATAGGATGCAATTCTTTTAGGTGCTGTGAGAATTATTTTTTGTTAAGGAGATTCCAAATTACTTGATTTTGGTGCCATTACCATCATTAAGTTTGGGGCCTCTGTGAATGTCCCTGGAATCTCTCTAAGAAACTATGAACTGAAGTAAACCAAATAGAGTGGTAGAATTTCTTGTAATAATTTAAATTCAAGAATGACACTTGTCTTTTATGATTGACAGAAAAGTAGATGAAACACAAGGAAGAAACTGATTAATTTATAGAAGTTTCTCATAAGGACATGTTCTAGGGCAGGGGTCATTTGAAAGGAAGACGATGTGTGAAAGAGCTGATAGGCTTTCAGGGAGAATATGGAAGAATAGGACACTAGCAGGAAGAAGAGTGAAAGGGAAAGGGTGGAATTTAAGTAAATTGGAAGAGTGAAATAGGGAGAATGCTGAAGAATAGGAAAATTGAGGAGTTTAAAGACTGTACTTCTGCAGAAGATGTACTGGGAGGCTCTGAGACTCATGACGAGACATAACTAGAATCAGGACTTAGATAATCTAGAAAATAGAAAGAGGCAGGAGAGAAATGACAGAAAGTTTTTAATTCTCAAATATTGAAAAGCAAAGAACAATTTCTCTAAAACTACGGTACTTGATTGTTGGGTAAAATAATTTCTAATAATAATAATAATAGGAAGTTCTTGCTTTGCACGGTAGTGTGGGACTATACAGAGGACCATACAAGCTGAAACCAGGCAAAGTGATCATAATAATCATTGAGAAAAAACTACGGTAGTTCCATGACCTTTTTTTTGTCAAAACATTAAAAGTCTTCTTACTGTCAGCTAAAAATGAATAGGGTTGGGGAATGAAAAAAAGAGTAAGACTAATTGTATTTAGTACATTACACTTCATCTTTAAAACATTAGAAACAATGAGAATTAAGATGCTTTATTTCTTTGTAAAAAACTTATTAAGAGTAGTTTGAATAGTGCTTGCTTTCTTGACATATAACTTATGATACAGTTCAAGCAAATCTTTTCTATGCCTTGGCTAACTTTCACACTCCTAAGTGTGGATCAGCTTCCAACATTTTACCCTTCAATCTTCCCATGTCATGAAATATCTCTGAGAGTTCATTGGATGTGAAGTGTTTTTTTTTGCCAGTATCACTTCCTCTGGGACATCTTCATCTTTTCGTCACAGTGCTTTCCAATTTCACTTCCAGCATTTCATGTGTTTGCTTCACTTTCATCTTTGTTGGCCAGATCTCTCTTCTGACCATCCATTTTTATAAATACAGATAGTGCTACTGTGTATGAACTGAATAACAGATATGCAGTGTTTGGTCAGTGACAGAGTTTGAAAAAAGGGATATAATTGGTCATTGATCATGATGTGCATCTGTTATTTACATAGAGAGTTGTACTTAATGCAATTACTAATAGTTAATATATTGTGGTAACTGAAATTCTGAACCTTGTTTTGGGGGGTTTGGTGTTATTTAACTAAACTATGGTAACTGAAATTTGTGTATATTAGAACGGTGCAAAGCGAGGACCACCTGTATTCACTGAGTTGTAACCATATGCCAGGAACTATTTTAACAGTCCCGTATGGATTATTTCACTTAATTCTGACCATAACCCAGTAAGACTGTACTAGTATTATCCTCATTTTATAGAGAGTATGACTGTAGATCTTCATCTGGCCATATTATAGAATTAATTCTACACACATTTGGGAGGATACAAATTTCTCACAGTCATGTTAAATCCAAAGCTCTTCTTCATAAATGCTGACTTAATACCATTAAAGAGTTTGAAATGACAAGTAACACATTCATTTGAAACGTATAGCTAGAGTAAAAAGTCAGGGTCTTGTAATAGTAGGGAAGGAAGGTGGACACTTTGAGAAGATGCAATAGCTCTTAGATAGCAGTGGGGTACCATTTAATAAAGTAAGCTGTTAGTGAACTAAGAGTTACATTGGGGTCCTGAAGGAGTTCATAAGTCCTTAACCTTCCTCTTCACCTCACCTATTTCAATGATCAACCTGTGATTCGGAACCAAGAGAATCTCTGCAATAGACAAAACACTTTTTTCCTAGGAGACTGTGAGTTCCTTATGGGGCAAGAGTGATATCTAGCAATCTTTAGAGTCTAAACTAGTGCCTAGTACATACTAAGTACTCAATAAATCTTTGTACAATTAAGGAATAAATATTTACAGTTAGTTTCTTACCCCAAGAGAACCAAGAATAACTCAAGTTTGAAGTAAGACATGGGATTAGGCTCTAATTTTAGGGGAAACTAATTAAATCAACAACTAATTAACTGGTAAAAATAATTAAATTTGGATTTTCTAAAATTTAAGCTTTGCTGCCAGTGTTGATTTTATATGCTTGATATTATTTCTGAAGAAAAGCAAAACCAAATAATGCTGAGGGATTATTCCTTCAAAAGAGAAGTGCTATAAAAATCTAAACTACAATGGTTATGGAAAACTATACTTTTTATTATAAAATTCAACCTGCATATCATCTAGTTCCACAAATAGCTTTCCGACATATTGGTTGTATTTAATCATTTGTATCTGTGGCCTTAAATTAACAATGTCTTATTTTAAATTTAATCACTATCCTTCTGGAAACTAAGCAGGAAAGGTGTGGCTACTTTGCCACACAAATTAAAATGGAAAGAAGACTCAATTTCTTTGAAGGCAATTTATTAAAAGGAAATTAAAAGTAAAAAATTCACTTTGCTCTTTTAAAATGTCTGAAACTAGCTAAAAACAAAAGAATCTCTAAGCCAATATTGATTTTAGAAGGTTATTAGAAAATTTCAATTTAGGGTCTCTTACAAAAGCCTCATTTATAAAGATGATTGCTATATAAAGCTTAAAATGATATATATGTTTATTTGCCCCAAATTTTAAAACAAGTAACTTCTATAATACTTTAGAAATTAAGAAATTATGTAAAATAACTGAATTTTGTCAAGGATTGTACCATGAGATTATTCAGAACATGCATAAACTAGCTGGTACATGATTTCTTTATTTATTGGTATAACATATTGAATACTTGGGGTGAAATATGTATGGTTGAAGGGGATATTATGATAGAGATAATATGAATGGAAATACTAGTACCAGTTCTCAAAGAATATTTAGACATCACATATCAGTTAAACCAATGTTAATACCTAAAAGCTGAAGTCATTGATCAAATTATCTTTAAAAAATGTTTCATTAAATAAAACTATTTTCCTTTAAAGGACTATATTTTAAGAACTATGATGAGACAAAATCTTTTAAAAGTATACCCCTGCTTTAAAGTGCTGATAATCAACTTAGAACATCTTAGGATTTTACAAATGGTAAATACTTGACCTATCTATGGTGCCTAATGTTCTCTTTGCATTTTCATTTCAGTAACACAGAATATTTAGTTTAGAAGTTCTGAACCACTACTAGAAAGCAATGCAGTTTCTCTGAAGGGGTATGTTTTGGGGGTATTTTTGCCAGCAGACAGATTTATCGCTGGTGACTTGATGTCTGTCTGTGACAAGACAGAGCAGGCAGGGAGGGTGTAGATGGGAGGCACATATCACACGGCTGGTCAAAGAGAAGTGAAGGGCAGTGGGCCCAGGTAAACCACACAGGTCAGGAAGGGGCAGGCAGAGATGGTGGGCTGGGGGAGATGTGATTCCATAGGCTGCAGGACAAAGAGTCTCTAGGTGGGGGACAATGAAGCCAGGGAGACACAGAAGACAAAAATCATAAGAAAAGAACCACACAAAGAGACTAAACGAGATGACAGAGGGAGAGTTGGAGGGCAATATACAGACCCAGGGAGAGCCATCCAGAGCAGTGACCCAGACAGCTGACAGAGGAAAGGAGAAAAAGAGGACAAGTGAAGCACAGACAGCCATGGGAGGGGAGATCAATACTTAATATCTGTTTAAAAAGAATGAAGATTTCTGTCTTAGGTATCACTGGTCCCGACTTACTTTTCTAACAGCTAGGGACATAGCACTAAGAGCCATGAGACACTGCTATGGGGACTGTAAAAACAGTATCTCTCACAAATTAACTCATAACTTAAACAATTTTCAAGTACAAATATAAATTCATATTATTTGGTTATTTATCCAAAAGCATTCCAAAATAATTAAAAACTTTTTATCTTTAAAGGGAAAAGTTAGCTCAGTAAAAGGAGAGTTGCCACCTTTACTGCCAAATTCTTTGACGAATTTTTCACAAATTGGTTCGGAAAGCTGTAAAAAACATGGTGGTTATTTTTAATTTTTTTTTTAAAGTGAGATTTCTGGAGTGAGACTACTTATATTCACTGTGATTACTGGAAAACTGGAAAAGTCAAAATCACAGGATAATATTGGACCTGATTAAGTATATATATATAATCAGGGCAAATATTGGTGATCTACATAAATATCATTCATATAGTTAGATTATTTTAAATGAGTATCTCATCAGTTATTTCCCCAAAGTGCCTGATTCCAGCTAATTACAATGAATAATTCACTGAAAACACAAGAATTTCTAGTGGTCAACTTTCAGAACACTCATCCCTAATATTAACTAATAATTACAAGGTAGCACAGAACAATGAATAGGGAAACTAACCTATGAATAACAGCTACAGTAATGAACAAAAACTGCCTGAAAATGCTATTTAGTTAATGAAAACACCACTTAGAGAATTAGAATGTATGCCCTTTGAATGGAAGAAAAAGGAGTGCTAGAATTCTTGAGCAGTACATGTAGTCAAAAGTGGTACAGTATCATATATGCTAATATGTCTTGAATTTTAAAGTCTGTTTACAAGGCAAAGTATAGATTTTCAATTACCTAATTAATTTGAGCTATGTCTAAAAACATACTAGACAACTCAATTTGTCTACACATTCTGAATGATACCACATTCTAGAAGCAATTACCGTTGATTTTCCATTGGTATCTTTAGAAGGAAGTGATTATTCACTAATAAGGAAAAGATATAACTCCTTAGTGTCATTTCCTCAAGATGTGTTTTCAGCAATAAAGTGAAGTGAATATTTAGCAAATATTCAGTAATTTTAGTCAGTGTAAACAGTCAGTCTGGATTATTTAAGCAAAGAAAAATTAGGGTTCCATTAATGGCCCCCTTCTATATCCAGAATAAGACAGGATCATCTAAATACGGTAAGTTTTCAAGTTTAATTCTTATCTCCTAAGATATCTACCTTGGTTCTTTTTTTCCCCTTTTTCTTTTCTTCTTCTTCTTCTTTTTTTTTTTTAACCATTTATACTGTTAATTTTCTAAATTTTACACAGATTTACATCAAGTGTTCTAAGTAAGCTGAAATAAAAAAGAAAAAGCTATCTCAAGCCATGACAAGGGTGAGAAAAAATGAGATGGATACAAGTTTGGGGAGGGAATATATTGACAGGAATCAGACATCTAGACCGCATAGTTTTAATGAATCTAGGTTCAGGTATTTCCTTAATGGTAGGTGGAAAGAGCTTTCCATCCTGTGTGCCTGGTACAAAAGGGTCACAGGTATGTGAAAATACTGATCCTCTCACCCTTCAGGTCAGCCAGGAGGGGCTCTGTCCATTCAGCTCTGGACATAAGCAACCTTCTCTTATGTCAAGGTTGCTTATGTCCAGAGTGCCACACAAATGTTATACTTTTCTGTACGTGTTGCTTAAGGAAGAGTGGAATAACTTTAATAACTTTCTGGTAACTATGCTTTACGGTTACCATAAACCTTAGAGGACTGGTAAAGTGGATCCGATGAGAAGGTCAGGTTTTCAAGAACCCAGAACAAGAGACTGCTGGGAGGACATAAGGGCGAAGATTTCAGACCTAAGTAGATACCCTGAAGTCTAGGAAAAGGATCTCTAAAGTCAGATAGGCAAATATGTACTGTCTTTACCAGTGGGAAACGGTAGAAGATTAGGACTAGAAGGAATGTCCTAGAAGTGTCATCTTCTCAGAGAGGCCTTCCCTGGTCACCTTCCTAAAAATTCAAATCCTCCCCTCCACATACACACACTTCAGGTCCTTTCTTCTTGTTTTCTATTTCTCCTACCAATGACCACTATCTAACATACTACATATATACTCTCCTTACTTATCTTGTTTATTACTGTCTGTATCCCCTACTAGAATGTAAGCTCCACGTTGGGACCATTATCTGCTGTAATTCACTGCTATGTCCCTGGCACCTGCAGCAATGTCTGGTCCACACTGAATTCTTGTCGAATGAATGCATGCAGACTGCAAGCATATACCCAGACAGGCAGGGAGGGAGCACATTCGGAGGGGGCTGAAAGTATGTGGGCCTGAGCAGCAGTACTTAGCAACACGTAGGCCCAGTTAGAACCCCCCCTGGCAAAGAGTGGACTGTCACTCATAGGCCGGCCGAAGCAAGCTGTGTCCAGACTTGTAAGAAGTCAGAAGATAATCAGTGCTCTAGAACCTTGTCTGCTTTCAAACATTTATATTTTGCTTTCCTTTCACCCAGAAAAATGTCTGCTCATACACAGTCAAAAATTATATTTGCTATTTTGGGGAAGCAACACACCATATAAGATCATTTCTAATTTCATCTTTACTGCTACCCTAGTTTCTTTCAGCTTTGTCTCCTGATTTCTATGTCCTACTGAACATTTTTCTTTTGACTATTAGTCTTCCTTTTGATTTCTCCATTATATTTTCTGTCTTTCTGTGATTATGGTTTTGTGACCCTTACCAGCGTCACAGAGGACATAGGAAAACATGAATAACTAAGTTATTTGTTGTTTAAAAATAGAATTGGAGACAAGAAAATGGAAGGGAAAATATTTCTGCAAATGCTTTTTCCATTTCTACAGGATTAAAATAATCAATAATTGTTTTTAAATAAATGACAGTTTTAAATTCTAAAATGACTAATGAGAATATGTAGTGCCACATTATATTTACACAGTGCCTTCCTCTTGATGAACTTAAAACATCCCTCCAGATACTAAAAAATTGTCCTTGTAACATTTCATAACATTTCTATAAGATAAGTGAGGCAGATATTTGCTGTTGCCATTTTATAACAAACATAAACAACCAAAATGTGGGCTATACAATAAACATATATCCTATTAACCTATTATATGTTTCTCTGAATAACATGTTTTCAATGGGCTGATTTTCACTAGTACGAAATACTATTAAAATAAAGAAGTGGGGGAGCCAGTCACTTGGCACGTATTCAAGATCCCTCAAATATCCACCATTCACTATATGTTATAATAACTGAAAAGTCAGACTTCATTTTAAGTACAATATAAGGTACAGTGCTGACAGTTCTTAAGTGTGGAGTTGTCAAGTATTACATTTGCTTTCAAAAGAAAAATAAAAACAATGTGACTGTACTGAAAATAATTATCAGTGTATTTTAAGTACAATTCTAAAATTTTATTATACCTGCTTTAAAAATATATATGCATAGGTAAACAACATTCATAAAATAGAGCTTTTATGAGCATTAGATCTATTCTTGGGGTAAAGGGAAATATATTTAGTAATAAAGGAAAAAATACGATATTAAATGAGTATGTATTTTTACAGGTGATCTCAGTGCTTTGACCATGAAACGTCTAGTCAAAAGATAAAAAGCAAATTATAACAAGAAAAAAAACTCCGTAATTTAGAAATCTGGAAAAAAAAAAGGCTTCACTAAATCGAACGGATAGTCTGGACATCCATTACTAACCTGTGGTCAGTACACATCGAAAACTTCAAATAATCTTAACAGTTTAAATTATAGTAACAGGATTATTAATCAGAGAATTTCAAGTCTTTCAAAGGTACTTAAGCAACATTTGCCATTTCTACTTGAATTTCCTGCCATCACCTCAACTATCATTATCTCAATTAAGTAGGTCATAAAACAATTTCATCATTTCTTGCCCATAATTGATTTCCCCCTCCAGCTCCCCTGTACTTCTGGTAATGACATTTTCATTATCCCAGTTACTTTTCATTGGAGCTTATCATTGTCTTCTCCCTCCCCTTAGCTTCCACATTCAATCTATTTATCATCAAGGAGTGTAGATTCTTCCCAAGTCATATTTGTTACAGCTCTCCTATCCTCTCTGTTCCTACTGCCACCACTCCAATTCGCACCATCAACCACATAAACTGGCTTTATTGTCACATCCTGCTGAGTCTACTGCCTCCGGCTTCTTGCTCCTGTTTTTTATTCATTTACTAAATTAATCTTCTTTAAAATTCCATTTTTATCATGTCATAATAATGTTGACCATGTCATAAAAAATGTTCAACATTTTTTTAGGACTCTTTGAGTGGAATCGCTGATTTTGACTGAAAACTTGTTCAATTTTTATAAGTAGGTATGGAAAATGCTGGGGGTACTGGCCCTGACTGTTCTCTCAATTGATGCAACCTAGTGTTGATGCCAGATTCAAAAGGAGCAAACTACCCACTGGCAGAGGGCCAGGAAACAGGTTTTTTTGGGAAAAAAAGTCATTATAAGCTATTGTTCACTGCTATGTCCCCAGCTTCCAGAACAGTACCTGGAACATAATAATTGCTCAATAAATATTTGAGGAATAAATGGATGCAGGCTTCCTCTACTATCTGAAAGTAGAGTAACTCCTGTGAAACCTTTCGCAAGCCAAAATGATGTAAAGTGAAGAAGCAACTACCTTAGGGCACTCTTGCTAGTGGATGCCCAAAATAAATCGAGATAAGGCACAGATGCTGACATGCACAGTTAAGCTATGGCAACTTGATGTTGAGATGCAGAGTGTAGTTCCCAGAGAAGGAGCTTAGTGGTGTCACTCTTGCAGCTCAGGGTACTTGCTCCCTCTATGACAGCTCCCAGAAAACAAACGCTGAATGCTATTTTTGCTTTCGCCTTTCTTCCTAAAAGCAAAAATCCTCTTTGGATTTCTTTCTGTTAATGAAAACAGGTACTAATGCAGGTCTTTCATAAAAGTGAAGTGGCATAAAGTAAGCTTTCATAAAGTGGGGGACAACTGTATATGCTGTGGAGCATATATGAAATCTTCTGATTTAAGCCAAATTTGTTGGAATAAACACCCACAGGAAATAGAAGGTTACAGAAAGTAGCAAGTTCTGTTCTACGAAAAATTTGGTCAGAGAAGAGCTGAATAGCATTAGCTTAAGTATAAGCTCAGAGAAGAGCTGACGACTTAGTATAAGATCAAATGAGTGTGATAAAGAAGAAACAATATCTTATCTTTGGTAACCTGTACCACAAAGTCTAATGAGGTAGTGGAAGAGAAAGGGTAGAAATAAATTGTCTTCAAAGAGCTTTTTAGTGCCTTTTTTTTGAAAGAGTTGCTCTTAAACCCTAAGGTATCAGAGAAAAGATGAACCTTACAAAGCTTTAGTCTCAAAAAAAGTTAAGGTTTCTTTCTGCTTAGGCTTGAGCGACCACCAGAGTTGAAGTAAGCCTGTTGTATTAATTATCTACTGCTGTGGAAAAAGTCGTCTCCAAAATTCACAGCTTAAAACAAAACACATTTATCAGTCCCAGCATCTGAGGGTCCTGGATCTGAGTGTGGCTTAGCTGGATGACTGGCTCAGGGCCTCTCACAAGGCCACAGTCAAGGTGTTGGCTGAGGTTGCAGTCATCTCAAGGCTCAACTGGGAGGGGATCCTTTTCCAAGGTCACTCTCGTGGCTGTTGGCAGGCTTCAGATCCTCACTGGCTCTCAGCCAGAGACACCGATTCCTTGCCACATAGGCCTCTGCATGAGCAGCTCACAACATGGCAGCTGGCTTCCATCAGAGGGAGCAAGCAAGAGGGCAAGAAAGAGCCTGAGATCTGCCAGCCTTCACTGGTATTGCCATGTTCCCCATTATCCTTAAGCAGTAGGCTTGACAGAATGGTGGCATGACTTTTTGAACACTCAGTTACGGTGCCTGGTTAGGTGACAACAACTTGTAGAGCTGAGAAAATGTCCTCCCAGATGCGTTATGTGCTCTAAGTCAGCCTTTAATACACTGTGATGTTTCTCCCAGATCTAGGAATGAGGAGTAGAAATGGGGCTGGCTTCTTTTCTCATTACCCTTAGTGATCTACTAGCAAAACTACTGCTTCCCATTCCCATTACTTTAGGCTCTGTTGGTCTAAAGGTTCCATAGGGAGGAATGCTTCCATGAGGTGTCACAACGATTCCACTGAACTGAAAGCTGAAACTGCCATCTTGCCACTTTGGAATCCTTATACCACTGGATTAACAAGCAACAGAGAGTGTTACTATATGGGCTAGGGTGATTGATCCTGATTACTAAGGAAAAATTGAGTTGCTACTACACAATGGGGGTAAATAGGAGTGTCTGTAGTGCAGGAAATTCTCTAGGTCATCCGTTAATATTTTCTGTGATTCGTGTCAATAGAAAACTACAATAATGTAAGTCAGGCAGGATTGCTAATAGCCCAGACCCTTCAGGAATGAAGATACAGGTCATCCCACCAGGCGAGAGACCATGACCAGTTCAGGTGCTTGCTGAAAGCAAAGAGAATATGGAATGAAGGTAGTTATACATACCAGCTACAACTACATGACCAGTTGCAAAAATGAGGAATGTAATAGTTATGAGTATTTCCTCATTTTGATATGAATATATATACTAAATATTTTTGTTTTCTTCTCTCTTATTCCCTTAACATCTCATGTAAGATGTGTCAATAGTAATTAGCTTTATCTCTCAGTATTTAAATTATAGGATACCAAAGATGAGAAGAATGAACTATCAGCCAAGGACAAAAAATGGGCTCTGTATCCTCCTTTTTAATGTGTTTTTGATTGTACACGGGATAGTTGTATCATGTTAGATGGAAGCAAGACTTCATTAATGTCTTTATTTGGAGATTGTCTGGTTTAAGGAGATGTATATGAGTGCCGGAGATTGTCTGGTTTAAGGAGATGTATATGAGTGCCAAGTTGACAAAGGGTGAACGGTGGAGGCTCTGTAATGTGGCAATTTGGCTAGGTTGAACTACATTTCCCAGAATTCCTTTTCAAACTGTGTGTCTCTAGTTAGAATGGTACAAAAGGGAGACTTCTGAGGGAAATTTGGAGAGTTAAAGTGAAGCAACAGCAATTTCAAGCTCACACACGTTGTTTATCTGCTGGCTCACTTGGTGGCACAAGGCAGTGGTTACCAGGACAAAGGGCACTGGCTTCTACAGGACACCCACACCATCAAGGACAGAAGCCACAAGAACTGACATGGGTTTAAGTCCATCTTCATGGGCTCCAGCTCATGCTTATGGGTTCCAGCTCATTCTTGCTCTCCACCCCTTTACATAACATCTTCCCTTAACAACTGTCTGCTCTGTAGACTCAGCTCCAGCATCGCTTGCCAAGTCGACATTCTTATAGAGACTGCTTAACCAGCTCTGATCAAATCCCAGGTCAAATCTCTGTAATAAACCCTTTACTATATATAGTCAATCCTCATTATTTGTGAATTCCATATTTCTGAATTCACCTACTTATTAAAATTTATTTGTAAACCCCCAAATCAATACTCATGGTGTTTTGTGGTCATTTGTGGATATGCACATGTGCAGCATGGTGAAAACTTTGAGTTGCTCAACACACACATTCCTAACTAAGGTGAAACAAGGCCATGCTTTGCCTTCTTGTTCCAGTTCTTGTACTGTAAACAAGTGTCCTTTTTGCAGACTATTTAGTGCCATGTTTTTCACATTTTTGTGCTTTTGTTGGTGATTTTGTTCTCTGAAATGGCGTCCAAGTATAGTGCTGAAGTGTTAAGACAGTGATGTGTCTTATGGAGAAAATAAGTCCCATTAGGGCATGAGTTACAGTGCTGTTGACTGTGAGTTCAGGGTTAGTGAACGAACAATATATATTAAATAAGGCGTCTTTAAACTGAAACACTCATAAAACAAAGTTATATATTGATTGGTCGATGAAAATGTGACCAGAAGCTTGCAGGAACCTAACCCTGTATTTTCCCTAGGAGTAATGATTCAGTATTCACTAATTCAGTGTTCTCAGAGACTTTATAGAACATAATCACTGATAATAAAGACAATATATTGTAATTAATGTACACCACACACACACACACACACACACTGTAGCACATATATCACCTAGTTGTCTGTTGCTCTGACTGAACCCTGATTGACAGACCTGAAAGGTTTAGTTATAATGATAGTGAAGCTCAGTTCAAGTTTAGGTATTAATGATGGTGAAATTTAATTATAATAATAGTTCTTTACCTAGTAGTTGAACTGTTCTCCAAATTATTTCCTTCAAATATGTAAACATGTATGCAACTTTGCTTAGCGATTAGCTATCTCTTATGGTTGTTATATGAGGTAGTTCATGTTCAAAACTTCTACTCATTCTCTGGCATCTGTGACCAAAGCAAACCCATTTCTGTTCTGTAACATAACCAGACACCACTGCTCAGTTTGTGTTTACCATCAAAATTGTGAAAGCCAAAATCAGAAAGTAATGAAAAATGTCACTCTTTCCTCTTACCTAGAGATTAGAGACTAAAGTAACACACCTTTTAGGATGGAAATCAATGCCACTCTTAAACTGTCTGGAGCTCGCCTGCTTCCTCAGGCGCTCACCCCGCTACCTCTTTTCTTTCAGTGGACAGGCCAGTCTTGTCTTAGCCCCCTATGAATGTCTTCTGATCCATTCCAGCCCTTACTCCTTACACCGCTCTGTTTCTTTTGCCTAGAATATCACCCTGCATGTCTTCCTATAATCCAAGTCCAATCTAACACACAAGGTCCAGCCAAAATCTTTTACATGAAAAACTTCTCTAGACTCTAGGCCACAGCAATGTCTCTTCTCTGAACTCACAGTCTTGACTGCCTATTGGATCACTGAATCCAATTCCCAGTAGGATAGAAATACTCTGAGACAAATACTCTGAGATTCTGTACAGCAATCCAGTCCTTGTCCTAATTTTCAATTTATGTACAACTAATCTCCCTAAGCTTCAACAGCAACTGTCTATATTACTCTCACGTTGTTTCACCTCTTCATCTTTACGGAGTTTGATGGTAAGCATCTTCAGCTACTTAATGCATTTCTGGTAGTGGGTCAGACCCATGCTGTATGTTACCAATAATTCATTCAAAGATTCAAGGCAGAACAACACGCTTAATTCACAAAATAGAACTCCACATTTCATTAGCATATTTTTTCACCTTAATAAAAAGCACTCTATACATCTCTCATCAAACACATACCTGCTGAGACTCGGGGACAGTCAGGCAGCATGGACTCCACTGATGTGTCTAATGGTTCTGAGCTAGAGACCCAATTACAACAGTTCTGCAATGTAATAGAGACAATGTTCTGTTGAAACATAATTTAAGGCAAGACCAACTTGTTAGGCTGTAGAGATTAATTTATCCTATACAATCAACCACTATAAGTATACTCTATTTTCCATACTCTGTAAAAAATTCTCTTATATAAACAGTCAGTAATTATTCATGACCAATATGACTGTGGAAAAAAGTTCATCTTCTACAATTCAGCAAGTTATCTGTCCTGATATTAAGAAGACATGTAACCTTCTGTGAACTATGATGCAATATACTCATAAGAGAAGGCTAGGATTTTAATTAAAGGAAATTGAAAAGGGTATCTATTTTTAACTTTTAGATGGAAATAAATATTAATTTGAACATGTGAAGGAATAGTGATATTTTAAAACTATAGTCTTTGTCTTTGTAATACTAGAGGAAATAAATTCTGCAATTACTCCTCAAAATCTGGCCCATATAAATATACTACCTTTTAATTTTTACTTCAACTTGGTTCAATGGAGGCTGTATCAAACCGTTCAAAAGAAACACAACCTGGTGAATTGTAGCTGTGTGTCTGAGGACACAAATGCTTCAATATTAAGGATAAACCTCTAAGATAATGATGATTTACAACTCAGACAGATGAAATAAAAATAATCTATATTCCTTCCATATATTTTAAGTGTGTATTTGAAGTCTGGCTTTAAAAATGTGATTAACCTCATATGGCTTTAAAAAAATTTCCAACATACGCAGACACACACACACGCAGACACACACACACACAATGAATTTCCAGACAGATTTTATTTTAAAAGAAATCATCCTATCAATCATGTTGGAAAAATCGCTGATTGCTATTCTGGTAAACAAGCATGTATTGTGTATTTTTAGATGCTTGCTGTCCTGGTTGTGCACCATGGAATCCGTCCTCACTGTGGAAAGATCCTTGACTGGTAGATCAAGTGTCTTATTGTATTTCCTTAATTCATTCTGTCTGGAAGAAGATGTCAGCTGTGTTGCAGTGAGGAGAGAATTTCAAAGGCCCCAGTCCCCACCAATAAAGGCCGAGGAATGGCTTTTGAATAGATTTGTCAAGGCAACCCTACTGTTCTGGGACCAGGGAGAGCAGGAATAACATAAAGGAAGGGTTGCTGTATGAGATTAGAAAGTGAAGTTCACAAAGCATGGCAGATTTTTGTAAGAAACAGTAGATCAATGAAACTATTGAACTGTGTGGAAAAAAAAAACATGAAAACAAACACAACATCTAGTAATGTTCTTAACTGCTTTCTCTCTTTTTACATTTAAAATGGATAAAATATTACTATCTTCATGTATTATAAAAGCTTGATGGTTTAAAGTGGATATGTATTCTATAATTTTCACTCCTAATCTTAATTAGCAGCTGAATGTAAAATTATACAATGTAAGGGAGAAGAAATTATAAAAGAAATAGGGTTTTGGAAGATATTTCGTACATTTGAAATAAATAAAATTAATATTACTATTGATAGAATACCACCTCAGAGAGTTCTAGATAATGCAGATTAGCACACAATTAGCCAGCTTTTATATACAGTGTGACACTTGCTTGTAAGAAATGAGTATTCTACAAAGCAGTGTCAAGATATGTAAATGGATGATTTGTTTTATCATTCATCACAACCCCTAATAAATTCAAAAATCATGACTTCTATAGGTACTAAAAATAGGCTTCCAATGATACAGGGAGATAGCTTCAATGAAGAATGACTTTCTCTTTCTCTCTCTTTTTCTTAAACAATTTAGTCTTTTCAATGACAGCAATTAGCTCTACCGACAGACAGGCAGCGATTAGGTATATATTTTAATTATTATTCATCCGAGTAGTACCTCCAAATCTGATGAAAGTCGGCTATTACCCAGGTGATATGTCAGTCTTAATACTGTTCACTTATACTTCACATGTGTAAAACTATGTCTTATAGGATATTTCCAGTATTAGTAACAGTGATGGTACATTATAGTATTAAGGCGATTAGCCATTTTCTAACTCGTCATTGACTTTAAAAGCCGAACAAAATGGATTTTATCCAAGTCACCTTTAACTCAAACATTTAAAACAAAATACAGGTTTACATTTTATGATCCTGAAATTTCAGTTTTTATCTAGGCACATGTTTAGGCTTTGATCTCTCATAAAAATAGGATGGAAAACAAACATCCTATAATTAAAGTAAATATGTCCAAAAGTTCTCTGCAATGACAAAGTACTGGTATAGAACTGTAAAGGTCTGATACCATAAGTTGACATATATGTGTGGTGTGTGCATGTTTGTGTGACATTTCTATCCTACTGGGAAAAATAGAGAGAGAAAAGGACAAAACAAGCTAAAAATATGTTTGCCATATGATAGAGTATAAAGAAACAAAATAATGTAAACAAACTGGGAAATATATGTAAAGAAGGAAATATGAGAAAGACATACAGCCATTACATATGAATTCAATCTATCTGAAATTCCATCTTATCAAATGCAGCCCCCTATTCGGAGATGTGTTTTTATAGTTTAGAAACCAAATCTCTTTTCACTGTTTTTCTAATGCTTATTTTATCCCTCTTCTCAATGCCCCAATTTGTACCCTATCCCAGTTCTTCAGTTGAGATGAACACTAGCTAAGTGTCTCGGATGATGACAGAAGCAGCCCACTAGGAAGGCCCTATCTAAACCCAGATCATGCTGGAGTGTGTTCCCAGGCCTCAGAGATCTTACTCTCAGTTGCCCTGAGCAGACAACAAGGCATCTGCACCAGAGATACCAACAGAGCCATGCTTGAGCCTCAGATGCAGCCCTGCCTCATCCCGACCAACAAGCAGAGAGAAAGAAGCCCCTGGCCAGAGCCAGAGGATTGGGATGGATCCTGTAACTACAGTTTCTCTGGGTCTGAGGGAATAAGAGAAAAAAAGGCAATATAGTGAGTGTCTTAAAGTTAAGTGTTTTCAACTTAAAGGTCTTTTACTCTGAAATTATGACTTTACAGGTTTTTGTGGTTGTAAATTGCCTTTTTCGTGAAATCCAAAAGTTTGGGAGCTATTAGTATAAACTAGAAGTGCCTATAGGCCAAAAGAGTGCTGAGTGACTATTTAAACCAAGGTTGACAATATTTCAGTGTAGATATGAAATGAATTAAAAAATTTTATAAAAAGTTTACACTTAATATATTATGTTTAAAGAGAAAAGTAGGTACTAGGTATTCCTGTGCAAGATATTTGGAAGTATTTGGAGATGCATGTTGCCCTGGTTGAGCGTAGATTTTTATTCATTTTTATGAGTTATAAATCATCAGTGTCTAGAGGTTGATGCTTAATATGGAAGGCATTGTGTCCTCAGACAAGAACAACTACTATTTATCAGGTTGTGTTTCCAGGACTGACACTCAGAACTGAATGGTGATGGTTAAGGGTTCATGACTATTATGTAGAACTAGACATCTGGCTTGGCTGGAGACTTTCAGAGGCCAGGGGTACGTCAGGAAATGACATTCACCCACTCAGCCTTTTTTTTTTTTAATAAAAACTATATATTTAAGTTGTACAACATGATGATTTAATATACATATACATAGTGAAATAACTACAGTCAAGCCAACTGACATGTTCTCCTTTACATAGCTAGCATTTTTCAGTGTGTGTGGTGAAAGAACCTGAAATCCATTCTCTTAGCAAATTTCCAGTATTCAAAACAGTATTATTAAATATAGTCATAATGCTGTACATTAGGTCTCTAGACTTGTGCATTCTATACTACTGCAATCTTTGACCAACATCTCCCTGTTTCCCCACCTTCCTGACACTGGTAACCACAATCCTACTCTCTGCTTCTGTGTACTCGACTTTCTAAGATTCCACATATAAGTGAGATCGTGTAGTATTTTTCCTTCTGTGTCTAGCTTATTTCACTTAGCATAATGTCCTCCTTATGCTAAGTGGGTTCATCCTTGTGCACTCAGCCTTTACAGGCCTGGAGCCTGAGGTAAGAAGTTCCTTTCAGGAGCTGCCTTTGGTTACTCTCTACCTCTTCTCACAAGGCTGGCCTAGTAGGTATGCTTGGTCTTTTGGTTGGGAGGAGATTTCGCTTGGAATCATTGCCATAAGTAGCCCTCTTTGACCTTCTTTCTTTAAACGAAATTGTTATTTTAAAGTTATACAATTAATACAAGAATACAGTACCTAACCTTCTTTCACTGCTAATTAGAAGAATTTAAAAAAATCAGCTTTCTATAGTAAATGAATACTTAACATCAGCAACTTTACCATATTAATGTAAACATGTTTGTAAAACAAACAAACAGCTTTACTAATTTGTAGTGCAACAGGAATGACTAGGCAATTTGTACCATTATCTTACTTCCACATTTTAAAGCAGTGTTTGGTGAAATAATGGAGCCAATCATCAAGAGGCCAAAAGCACTGAGGCTTCATCTACAACCAGACTGGTGTTTTTATGGATAACGTTCCGGTTCAGCTGAGGTGTTTTTCTTGGCAGGGATATCTGCAAACTCTCTCAGTTTTTGAGCTGACTTTAAATGGAGCTGGAGTCAGAGGTGGTAGGGCAGTGGGCGGCGGAGGGCACAAAGGTTGCCCTGCCACAGCTTCTCCCAACACCTGTGCTCGAGACAACTGCCCTTTCTAATCGCTGAATCCAGGCTTGCTTGCTCTTCAGTATTTCACGGAGTCTTGCAGAGTGCACAGGGACTGAAAAGGAGAAAGAAGAGGGGACGGAGTTTCATCCTGAGTGCTGGGAAATCCTGGACTCCAACCTTGCTAAACCACACTGAATTCTCCACTAGGGGATCACACATTTAGGTGAGTTCCTGTAAGGATATCTGAAAGAGACTTCTATAGTCCCTCTTTTTGCTCTTGTTTCAGTGGAGAGCTCTGAGCAGGGATGATTTCAAAGCCCCATCAACAACGATCTAATCATTTTTATCTCTGGGATCTTATAGTGTTTTCTACAATAATACACTTGATTTCTTTATGTAGTACCATTTGGTTTTCAAGGGGTTTTCCTCTTGGTTATCACCTTTGATTCTCACAATAATTCATGAAATAGATGAGATCGGAATTATTATGTCTAGTTCACAATTATGAAACAGGCCCAGAAAGGCAGAGTGGCTTTCTCAAGACAGTAAGCCTTGGCAGAGTACCTGGTAGACCCAGGTAGTTCATGCTAGCTCCTTAACTACTGTTTTACCTAGTGAGTGACTAAGCCAGAATCATTATCAGTACTCAGTTCTCCTAACTCCTTGTTCTGAATTACTTCTCTTTTGTAAGATATTTTGAATACGCAAATCATTCATGAAACAAAAGAACAGTGTTCATCTATCTTATATTATTTGGGGGTGAAAAGGTAACAGTAATAATAGCTGTGCTTTACTGAACTTCTTTAAAGTGCCAACAACTGTGCTGTTTCCTTACATGTATTTTTTCCCAACCATGTTTACAAGATAGGTATTATATTTTATAGATGAGAAAATTGAATCTCAAAGATATTAAAAAAACTTGCCCAGGACTACACAGCTAGGTAAGTGATTGACCTGGGGTTTGAATTTTGGTACGTCATAACACAAAACTCTTCACACTTCTTTATGCCTAAGGCATAATCGAGGGAATTGAAAGAACTAGGTCATTTATCAAATTTTATAAAATTTTCAAAAATCTTATAAAAGTTATGTCTGCAAGAAGATTATTGACAGCTTTGACTAAATTAAGATAAGTTCAATTACTGCCTATTTCAGTCAGATGGAAAAATGCACAGATTAATATATGCTGATTTTTAGGGGATGCCTAATCCAGTCTTAGAAATACTTAAAAAGTAAATCTAAATAAATTCTGTTATATTTGTCACCTGGAATGAGACATGAAGAACTCACAATGAAAAAAAATGATAAACAGGGATGCTTCTTGTTTGGGATAAGCCCTAAATTCTATATTGGCTGTGTGTGGGGGAAAAAGGTACCAACAGATCATTTATAAACCTTACTAGTTATATAATACTGGGAGCTGTTTATGTATCCATTTGGACCGATAAACTGCATAAGAAAGTATAGTCATAAAACACACAAAATTTCTCTTGGAAGAATTTAGGTCCTTGGAAATGAAAATTAAGGATGTAGCTAAATTGTGAAAGGAGAAAGGAGAAAAGCAATGTGGTCAGAAAACACCTGGGTGTTAGAATAGATTTTAAGAACCCCACCTTTACATGTTTATTATGAGTGGAGTAAAAATATTTTGGACTTCTGCATGATGAAAATACTTTTTCTAATGGAGAATAACAACAGTGAAAACAGATTGGTGATACGATAACACTATGGGATTATATAGTCTAGTCCTTCTGTTTATTCAGAACTCTTTTCAAACATTAGCTCTCTGGTCCTTATGGTGTACCATGAGTACTGGCAGAAGTTACTGTACCTATAATGAGAGGTCAGCTGAATAAATACCTGGGTATTCTATTAAAAAAAAAAAAAAACTGGAAGAAAATCAGGAGGGTCAACCAGCTCATTCATATATATAAATATAAGTACTGATTTGATTAAACAACTGCTAAAGCGTGGCGTGGCTAATGTCAATTGCTTATAATATCAGGAAGATAAATACAAATAAAAAAGAAATTTCAGCTATATATCTGTAATAGGAATCAAGGAAATAATGAGCTGAAAGTTTTTTGAAAAATGGGAGCATGTTCAATGAGTCCTTGTAAATTCTCAGGTTCACAAGCCCTTAGGAAGTGTGAAAAAGCTTTCTTAGCCTGAGGCTGGACCACGACCAGCCCCTGGGTTTCTCCTAGCTCAAGGGTCTGCAAAACACTATTTCAGCTTTTCACTTCTTCTCCCCCTACTGGCAGCAGTGAGCCATCCATTTAAGAGGGGCACATATTGACCACTTCTGAAGAAAAGAATGAGACAGTGTATATTGGGCTTGTTTCTTGTAATTAAGCAGTACCAATGCTAAATACCAAAATTAAAAATCAGGGAATAATAACCTCCTAACAGATCATGACCTTATTCAGCCAAAGTTCCTACTATATACTGTATGCATACATATATTCTATAGAAAGCCAAAGGAAAAAAAAAAAAAGAAAGAAAAAGGGGATATTCTATAGAAAGCCAAGAAAAGAAAAAAGAAAAAGAAAAAGGGGAGGAGGGCTTTCAAAAAAGTAGTCTTTCTTCAGAAGGGTTTCCTATTATTATTTCAACCATGTCTAGTTTTCTCTATTCCCTCTTTCTGCCTCCAGAAAGGGAGTTTGGCGGTGGGAGGTGATATAAGTTAGTGGGGCTGCTCAAGATATAAAGGCTCGCACTCATTCATCTCAGCACTGAAAAAAATCATCTCACCTCTCTCATCCATTCTCGAATCGTTTTGCCAGCTTCTTGATGCCACACATTGTGAACAGAGTCTGTCAACGCCACAGCAGTCACCTTACTTTTCACATCTGCTTCTCGTTGAATCATCTGTTTTTAAAAAGGAAAATAAAATATTGGCCACAATTTTTTTCCCTACTGGGTGCAATCTGCTTAGTCATAGATAACAGTAATATTATATTAAAAATGAAAAAGCAATATGCATCTCTTGTTCAAATTTACTCTTTTCTACACTGAACACATGCCTTATTCTTGCCCAGAGGTGTGAAAAGACCTAATATTTTCTTTTCGAAAGACAATACCCCTTAAGTCTTAGAACTACGCAGCTCTATTATTTTCCACGTGGTTTGACAATTCAAGGATTAAAGGCATCACAGGGGAAAAAACGGGGAATCCCTGAGGGCTTCTTTTATAAGTTTCTTCCACCACGTCCTATTTCAGTGCTTCAGGGAGTTGTACCAGGGGTTCACTGTTAGCTACTTAGGACTAACTTCTGCTAATTTTTAGTAGATGGCATGTCAGTAAAGAAAGATATCTTTGACTTTTCCAATTTAACTAGCCTGCTCTTCACCATGGCCTTGTAATTCCTTGGTGTTTTAAATGACCACAAAGATCTTTCTCTTCAAAGATTATCAATGTCATTTTGCTTTCTTTTATGCTGAAAAATGATTACATTTTAACTTCTTTCTATAGAATGTTATTTCTATAAAATTAAATCGTTCTAAAACTTAAAAAAGAGCCACTTGGCTTGAAGAAACGGAAGAATTCATCAGTGGTCTGCAAAATAAAGAAACTGAGAAATAATAGTTCTAGATTACAAGAATCATAAACATTCTAACTCTACTAACACTAGTAACTGATTTGACACAACAAATATAAGAAAGCTTAATAAAAAAATTAGTCACAATACAGTATCTAGTAGCCTTGAATTTTATAGCCATGCCTTCACTCTTTCTTTGCATCAAATGTCTTTTCTCCCTCTAAAAAAGAGCAATTTCTCTATCATTTACTATTAATTTATTGTCTATCAAAAATACATTACTGCATTAAAAAAAGGGAGAATTCTAAATGGTGATGAAAGCTCACACAGAAAACAATGCAAGCCACACTTCTAATACCAAATGATGCCTGTTGGCATTCTGAATTAAAAATGTCTCTCTCCTAAATTTCTTTAAACCCTGCATATGCACATCCCCTTTCACTAAACAGTACCTAATGGGAATCTAATTCACTGTTAATGCTGCCTCAGCAGCATTCCTGCACCCTAAATCTTTGTGCCTTGTGGTTTCTGCTTATGTAATGTGCAAATCTTAAAATCAATGTTGGTTATGAACATCATAATATTACTGCAAAAATTCACCTGGCAGTACCAATAATATTTTTAAAAGCATAAAATAATACTCTAATTCGATACTTCACATTCATTATTAAGCAGTTTACTACCTGCTTCTTGATTTTATTTTAAAAATAGATTCTTATTGGATTACAATGGCATTAGAATATAGAAATTTAAACTGACACTGGATAATAGACCCCCAAATTCCACAACAGTGAATCCACCTGGCTCATGAAGAACTTATATGTCCTTATTCTCATTTTCTAAACAGGAACACTTAAGAGATCTAGAAAGATTGTTGTTGAAGTTACTAAATAAGAACACCACACTCTTCTGGTAGTCTCAGAATATGTCTGCATTTAAAAATATTTGTGCTGAATTTTGTTTTGGTTGTTGTTGACACATGCTGACTTAAATTTAAGGTGACAGTGTCTGAAGGCACTAGATATTGAGGACCATTTGTGAAATGATATAAAATTAAGAGTTGAAAAGGCTGAGGATTTAGTGCAAAAGTAGAAAATCTGGGGATTAAAATTCTACAAACCTGGAAAAATATACAGTTGACAGACTGATTACCAGAGCGAAAAAACTTTGGTCTGTTTGTTCATCTGGCTGACATTTCACACAATGGATGGTGAAGATCTGTAACTTTTCTTCACATCACATCAAACCACATTAATAATCCAGCATGACACTCCCTTACATTGCTACAGTTCTTTACAGTTTAAAAAGCACTTTCATATTATATTACTAGAGGAGGGGAATGGTCAAATTCCAGAGGATCTCAATCAAGAGCTGTTTACAAATGAACCCAGTAACAAAAAATTTCAAATATTTGACTGTTTAGGATTAGTAGAATTTTAAATCGGTGAGAATCGTAACATTTTAGTTTTTCAGACTGTTTTCCTCTGTTTGGCCTTGCTGCAACTGGTAGTACTGGAACTTCTTGCAACTGCCATTTCCGTCCAAAGCCTCTGCTTCTTGCATTTGTTGGTGTGGTTCCTAGCTCCCATTCTCTCCCTTACTGCTTCCACTGGGAATGAGCACTGACGAAAAATGCTGGAGAATGGCAGTGGGGGGTAGACTGAACACAGGAATCAAGACTGTTTAAGAGACAGACCTTAGATGGAACACAGTTAAAGCAAGGAATGGGTGGAGGCACAGCTGGGCAGGAAAACGACTTCTTTAAAAGTCCACAGCCGAAGACCGTGATAGTCTGGAAAACCCAGAAATCTGAAAGGAAAGAAGCCATATGACCGAAGTCCTACTATACGTCAATCTAAGGTGGAGATGTGGTTTTTATTAGGATCCATGGATATGAACACCTTTGAAATTTTTGCAAAATTCTGTCTGTACGTGATATGAATATTTTTCTGGGAGAGGATGCTTAGCTTTCATTAGACTCTTAGAGGGATCTTAATTTCTAAAAATGGTAAGAGCTTGTGATCTCAATACCAATCTTTCAAAAAAGAAAGATGGCATTATTTTTTTGTTATAATGTCTTCAGTATGGCAGTATGGTATTGAGTTGAATAAAAGTGAAAAAAAAATTTTGATAACCCAGACATCAACGTCCTAAAGTTTCATGGCTTAATTAATGTATGGTAAAATTATAATTAAAATATTGTTTGTTTCTCTTTGTGTGTATAATATTTGTTTCTATCTGAGCAGCACTTCATACATTTCAAAATGAATACACAGTCAATCTCACTTCACTCTGAAATAATATTGAAATGTATATAAAACTTGTATCATTTCCCCCATTTCAGAGGAGGAAACTGAAGCTGGGAAACTGGTTAAAGGCCACACAGATATGACTCTATATCTGTGGCCATGTAAAGTGACACAGCTCTGACTTGACCATGACTTTATGTCTTGTGTTCTTTCATTTGTATCACATGGGGTCTATTTCTCAGTAATATACTATTACACTCTTATATAAATAAACTCATTTGATTAATTCTGTTTTTATATATACAATATTTCATTGACTTGGACATTTAAAAGAATGGTTAAAAAAAAATCCAAATCCAAATCAGTAAAGAATGCTGAAATTCTGAAAATCATGCTAAGAGAAATCAGCCATGAGCAAAATCACACTATCAACAGCATTAAAAATTATTACTACAGTTCTACAATAAATGATGTATAGGATAACAGGGAAAATTAAATATTTCTATAAATCATATTGATGATTTGAGAATACAAATATTTGATGCTGTCACCTGATATTTTTGTTTCCCCTTCCTAATTCTGTTCACCTATTCCATTTTTGTTATAATGTCTTTTCACTTTAGCTTATACACAATTAATCTGCTCTTTCCTTCATTGTACTGCATGCTCCCAGTCTGACAAAATTAAATATCAAGTACTTTGAACAGTAAAAACATATACCATCTGTATGCAGGCTCATCTTATTATTAAAATTTTTGATGGGGTTGAAATTGAGAGAAAAAAAATACCTATTATTTTTTTTCTTCCAGAGTAAGAGTAAGATTTTAAACATTAAGTAACTATAACAAGATAAGACAGCTTATCTGAGTGTAAGAGTATTTGGCAAGATGGAGACCAGAGGACCAGAAGGGCGGAAGAGCCAGAGTCAGTGGCAGCTACCTTTTCTCCCCTCCATGGATATGGTCCTTCCACAGGGCTGCTACCATCTCTCCCCAGAAATCAGGTAGGCCTTTTCTGTCCACCTAACCTACCTCACCATGCTTTCTCCAGTGCCCTCAAATGATGTACCTGCTTACTATCTTCATAAGTACCTGGCCCAATTCAAATACTTCATGTCACCCTAAAAGTTCCTTAATTCCCTTTTTGTACCTACAAACTGTTTAACTTTTCTGTGGGTTTCATTTCTTCTAGAACTCTACCGTGAGCTACTTTTAGCAAAGGAAAACATAAAGACTCTTTTACTTCCACTAAATCAAACGAAAAAGTTGCTGTCCATTTGTCTTAGCTGAGAAGATACGCTTTTGAAGGCAGGGAAATGTTGATGTTACGGGGATGCTCTACCATGAAATCTGTGGGGGTAGTTTCATGTCTCTACTCCAGGGCCTTGGATTTTGGAAATTATAAATCCAACCTAATACTAGATTCAATACTCCCAACCTGAAAAAGAAGTGAACCCTGAACTGGGTTGTCTTCACCCTGACCTAAAAGAAGAAACAGATAATTTTACTTTCCCACATTTGTGACCCAGCAACCACAGCACTCAGAATAAATATGTCTTCTATTTTAAAGTCCGAGGGGACCGCCCGAAAGAGCCAGTGTGCCTTAGGGGTACGGATGTATATATGTGCATGTAGACCCATATTTATATTTGCATATATATTTTAAACATGTTTTTGAGGGAAATATTTTAAAAGTCTTTCGTCAGCAAAAGCCATTACTTTCTTTTTAAATTCTGACATGTGTTACACATATGTACTGTGAGGGTTACAGCATGTGAATCACTTGCACAGGAAAGAATATTCTCAAAGAAAATCAAATAAGCCATGTTTCCTTCAGATTAAGATCTGACACTACTGTACGTTTATAAATTTGAAGATCATTACTACTGTATGAGCATGAATGAATCCTTAGTCTGGTTGATAGCACGGTTGAGATTTGAGATGTCTTTAAAAAAATACGCATGTATATAAATAGATTAGCTCCCTCTAGAGCTTCTCAAGTTAAGATTTCAGATTAAGTTGTTCCAAAGTTTGGAAAGTATGAAAAGCTGATACCTTTTCGCATTTTCGTTATGCAGATTATAATTACACTCAGTGCTTCTACTTGAGTGAAGTCTTTATGTGGTTCGACAAACTCTGGTATTTTACCACAAGCCTCTCCCATCATTTTACAGTTCTCCCTGTATGTCTGCTAGCGAGTGGTGCACTGTCCTCTGTGCTATCAGGCCTACCGGGTTAAAAATGTGCCCTGGGCCAAGATGACTAATCAGCTGACAATGGGTTTGGTAGAGTCTTTTCTGTTAACGTCTTCCTGAAGATTCTTTTGTACAAGTCGATCCCAATAGCATACTACCCACAGAACAAATATCTTTGCTGCAACATTAAAACTTTGGTTCTGCCACCCAAGGCTCTTGAAGCACCTCTAGTGATTATAATGAAATACGCACACACTTTGGTAGATGAAATATGAAGCCTAAACTGCCCAGCAGGAAATTCAGACAAGTATGACACTCAGCTCTCACATGTTATAGTTCACACTTCTCATCTGCATTCACTTTTTTTTTTTTTCCTCCTTCAAAAGTAGAAGCTTTCCAGTAAGCAGTCTTCATAAGGAGTGCGGTGGTTAGATTCAAGGACCTTGGAGTCAGATTCCCTGGGTTCAAATCCCTGCTCTGCCACTTCTGGTAGTAACACCTTGAGTGAATTATTTCAACTTTTTCAGTGTCTCTATTTCATCACATGTAAAAGGGAGATAATAAACTAAGTCATAGAGTTATTGTGAGATGACATGAACTAAACATAAAGCAACTTGCAGAGGACCTGACACACGGTACACAATTATAGTAGAGGATCCCACAAAAACACACAATGCAAACTACTCCTGATGTGTAAACTAGTGCATTCTCCTTTCTCAATGTAGAAGGTAACAGAAGCTTAATTTAGAATGCATTTAATGACAATATTATTTTTTAAAGGGTCATAGATCCATAAAGGAAAAAAATTTATGAAGGGCTGCTTTTTCCTTAGAGTATGTGGTTCAATAATTCTAAAATCACCTGGCTGAGGAGTAGAAAGAGCTGATTATTGCGTCTGTTTAAAATCCTGTAATCAGAATACTAGACCAGTAATAGCACCATGCACTTGAAAATTAAAACAACTGTTGAAGCCATACTGTGGCAACCTCACTTTCTGGGCACCAGTGAACCCTTTCAGAATTACTGGGCCGGCTACAAAACACGGAGCCATGGCTCAGCGGTGCCAAGCTGGCAGAGAGAGAGTCTCTTTACCGCTGTTTTTTGCATAAAAGGGAGTGTAGCTGACTATATTTTTAAAAAGGTAATCACAGAGATATGAAGTATGTCCAGAGGAAGGCAGTATAGTGTTGTAGTTAAAACACACATAGGCTTTGGAATAAGATGTCCTTACATTTTTATTTTTGGTTAATCATTATAAGAGTACAAAAATGGGAAAAATAAATTTATTATTAATCAAAACTAATTATAAGAATAACAAAAGTGGGAGTCACTTCATAGGGTGGCTGAAGGATAAGTAAGATAAGACACGTAAGCAATCAATACTGTCAGCTACTATTATTATTACCTTGACATTCGTTTTTAATTTCTAAAATGTATCCTTCCTTTTAGATATGGTTATCTATGTATTCTTCAGTGACACCAACATTTGTGCTGATAGGGTAGCAGTTAAGAAGTGTCATACAGTTACTACACCCACCTCCATGCCAACTTTCTCCATTATGTAAAGTGATTTGGGCTTGCTTAAATGTTTTCAAAAGAAATAATTAGGTATAAATAGGATAACCACACATTCCAGATAGTCCAGGACAGTCCTGGTTTATGCCTGTTGACCTGGTATAATTATTAATAATGTCCCCTTTCACAGTTAAAAGTGTTTTGGTTTGGATAGTAAATTATATGGTCACTGAATGTATAAATACAGAAGTTAAATGTCACTCTAGCAAATGAGTAAATCTTTGCGCTCAATGCTTAGCAATTTAAGGATATACCTAAACCTAGAGAGTTGTCACTAAAAAAGTAACCATGTAGGAAAACATACAAGAAATATTTCCCAAAGTTCCTAAGTTCCAAACTTAAGGGCAAGCCTCAGCGCTGTGCAGACCCTCACAGACGGACATGCAGCCTCACACCCTGGGTAGGTAAACATGGCCAGCTGGAGCTCCACTGTAACAACAGGATAAGACAACATTCTCTTTTCCTGTGCTTTGAAGCCCTAGCTTCAATTCTTACAACCTTTGTCTAATTTCAGGAAGGAAAAGGCTCTCTACAGGCAAGAACCCCAAGGGATAGGGTATGTAAACTGAAACTTCTTGGGTCACATGAATTTATGAAGATAAGTCTCCAGCCACCAGTTAGGGAATGGCAAGTTATGATTTATTATTGCAGGCAGCCAGAAGAGAGCAGTAATAACTTCCTTTTCCTTTCCTGCCTAGACCATGCTGCCACGTGCAGACTCCTTCAAC
The DNA here is from genome assembly GCF_028023285.1 of Balaenoptera ricei. NCBI lineage: Eukaryota > Metazoa > Chordata > Mammalia > Artiodactyla > Balaenopteridae > Balaenoptera > Balaenoptera ricei. Next base: position 76,019,016 of record NC_082641.1, read on the forward strand.
AACAAAAAAGCATGTGGAAGGTAGGTTGAAAAGAAAAAGAAAAAAACAAAACAAAACAAAACAAAACAAATATTAAGTGACTGAAAATCTAGGAGCTGGGAAAGAAGACCAGTGCCTTACAAAAACATATGATGTGAGAAAAAAAAGCCACAGTATGAGAAACTTACTTTACTAATCAAGAAAATAGCAAGTTAATTGTAAGAAAAAAAAAATAAAAGAGGTCACAGATTAAAAAGCCAGTGTAAGGCTTTATCAAGGTGACTTATTTGATAAAAATGTTTTATTATGTAATGTTAGAAGACTGACCAAAGTTGGCAAGATATTATAAAACACAGATTTGAAAATTACAATGAATATATATGAAGTGGATGTATCATAAAAGTATAAGTAAGGACTAAAAACACTGCCAGTCCAAAACACTAAGGCAGGCTTAGCAAAGGAGATGTTTAAATGATGACAATACATGGTCTTAAATGGAAAAATGAGAAAACTTTTTAAAACTTTATAAATGTACTACATACCAAGAAATGTTTCTGATGCAAATAGGTAGAAAGCCTGTTCACAATACTAAGTTTAAAAATCACTTATGAGCCTTTAGTAATTGGTATATACTATAAATACTTTGGTATATATATAGGTTCGGCAGGGGCAGGCCTACACATTCAGCTGGGAGAATGTTAATATACTTAAGTTTGAAAGCATAGCATTTTCTTTAGGTCTGGGAAAAAGAAAGATAAAGGGATACAATTTCCTGCCATAAAGATACATAGTAGATAACTGAGTGCAGGAGATCATGTTATTTAACAAATTTCTCTTAAAAGCCTTTACCTTAGGTGTGAGGTGATGGATATGTTGATTGGCTTGGCTGTGGTTGAATATTTCACAATGTATACAGATACTAGGGTCATCAGGTTGTACACCTTAAATATACACAAAATTTAATTGTCAATTATACCTCGCTAAACCTGGGGAAAAAACCTCTACATTGAATTTCCACATAGATGTTGGTGCATTTGAAATGTCATTAAAGTTTTCAAAGTTATTCTACAAATTTAACAATATTTTTATAAAAAATTCAGGTTCCAATTATCGGTATTGTTTTCAATATATTTTAAAGGCTGCACACTCTGTTACCTGGCATAAACAGGGGTAGCGATATTCTAATTTATCAACTGTTCTAGGTAATACATTATTACCATTAGGTTGATTTTTGACCTTTGGGAAGAACTCACAACTCAGGAAGGAAGCCAGGTTCAGATAAATTCTGTAGAGACCATTAATATTCTGAGTATTTATATATAGATTATCTCTTTAGATAGAATAATTTCTTTTAAAATAGATTGGTAGCTGAGGTATTATGGACCTGTTTTATAGATGAGGAAAGTGATGCTTAGAGAAAGTGACTTGCCCATATTCACACACTTAGTATGTGGCTCAGCTAAACCTATTAATTCCAAATCCCGTGTCTTTATACCATGGCTATCTGTATATAATACCCTATATTTTTCCAGCTGAAATACTTATTATACTGGTAATGATTTGTTCACTATCTTTCTTCCCCACTGAAATGTAGGCTCCCAGAGGGAAGGATCATATTTGCTGGGCCAACACCACATCTCTTTCCCTACACAGTGACTGGCACATAGTAGGTGCTCAAAAATTATTTGTGGAATGAATGGAGGCGCTATTTACAAAATGGAATAGATCAGGGAAAGTGATGGTTAGGAAGTTACAGCAACGTCTGGTTTGGCATATTTAGAAATAGACCATAGGTTGGGTTCCCCAGGGAACAGACTCTGAGATGGAATTTAGCATGCAGGATGTTACAAAGGAGTGCCCTTAGGATCAACATCTGAGGAAGGGAGGGGAACAAAGCAAGAATGGGCAGAGAGAAGTCAACGTAAGATGCAGGTCCCAGACAACCCTGCATAACCCCAGGGGAGCTCTGGACCTAGAATGACCCTTCAGAGTCATCCCAAGTTGGGCCCAGATGGCTCAGCCCTTAATCTCCCACACTGTTCTGTCTTTGAATTTGGATCCCCACAGCAGCCAAGGAAATCCCTCAAGGGGCTGACAGCTGAAGGCTGTCTGCTGAAAGCACTCCCAGGACTTGGGGCAACAACTCCTTTATTTAAGGGGCTACTAGGCAGTATGTCACAATGGCCACCACAGGCCAGAATTAAAATTAAGCATTAGCCTTGTCCATTCAAATCTAAATTATCCTTCCAATATGCCTAGCACTCTATTGTCGTATTTGTGTACTCAGGCTTACATTATGATTTAACTGATAACTATGAGATCAAGCAAATTTATCTTAGATTTTAGGTCTCACAATCTGATGTTGTATTATCTACCTCATCAAATTTTGCATTATGCCCTAACTAAAGATTAAAAAGGGAAAAACACAAAATTAAAAGACACAGAAGCATTGACCATTGAAAAGTATAGAGAAATCAAAATCACAAATTTCAAAAGTTATCCTATAAATCTACTGGGGAATAATTTGATTTTCTGAATTTCAAATGAAATGTTTATGTCAGATAAAGCAAGGTATACTTGTGACTTCAAACCTGAATGGAGTTACAAAGTAACTCGAAACTTCAAATAAAGAATGCAATCATCACTACTTAATGTCTGCTATGATAAACACACACCTGGTAGTATTGGGAGGGAAAAAGGCAAGGTGAACATGGACAGAAAGATTTCACCATAAAAGTAGCTGTTAGCTTTTCAGATCTCAGCCTTTATTTCCTATAATAAAAGGAAAATAAGTAATGAGTTATATAAATTTTGGGACTAAAGACATTCGTGATTTTGATTCTTTTCCAGATCTTACTTACACTATGCCCGCAGACATTTCTGAGTTTTTGCCTCTAGAAATTCAGATTAATCTTCATTTGATCATATTTCTTCAAATGTAGTCTCAGGTTTATGTAGAAATGGTGTGGCACTGGTCTTATTTGCATATGTTGGGGGGGGGGGTCTTACTTTTAGATTCCAGTGTAGGCACTGACCCATTGACATAGTAAAGTAAGATCACCAAAATGTTTTTAAAAGAGAATGTGTTAATCAACTGTGGGTTATTAGACATTCCACTGAGATGCTGAAGAGACAGAAAAGAAAGAGCAGGCCACTGCTGGAAAGGCTGTGACCAAGGAGGAATTTCAGGGTGAATGGATTGCTCCAGCCCCCAAACCTCCTGCTACTCCACCCAAGCTCACGTCTGAAGGTGCAGGTGCCCTCTGTGCCCACCCAGCAGTTCCCTCCTGAAGACGGAGCCTCAGCCCGGCCGCCATGGACAAATCAGCAGTCCCCACCGCTCTGGCCACTGAATGGGTTTCTGAACTACGAGACAACAAGATTGATTCCGTAGGAAAGCACAGGCCTTGAGAAATCAGCTTTGACTTCAGGCTACAAGACAGTAGAAGCAAGAAGAACTACAATCCTGCAGCATGTGGAACGAAAACTACATTCACAGAAAGATAGACAAAATGAAAAGGCAGAGGACTATGTACCAGATGAAGGAACAAGATAAAACCCCAGAAAAACAATTAAATGAAGTGGAGCTAGGCAATGTTCCAGAAAAAGAATTCAGAAAAATGATAGTGAAGATGATCCAGGACCTCGGAAAAAGAATGTAGGAGAAGATCGAGAAGATGCAAGAAATGTTTAACAAAGACCTAGAAGAATTAAAGAACAAACACCTAGAAGAATTAAAGAACAAACAGAGATGAACAATACAATAACTGAAATGAAAAATACACTAGAAGGAATCAATAGCAGAATAACTGAGGCAGAAGAATGGATAAGTGACCTGGAAGACAGAATGGTGGAATTCACTGCCGTGGAACAGAATAAAGAAAAAAGAATGAAGAGAAATGAAGACAGCCTAAGAGACCTCTGGGACAACATTAAATGTACCAACATTCGCATTACAGGAGTCCCAAAAGGAGAAGAGAGAGAGAAAGGATCCGAGAAAATATTTGAAGAGATTAGAGTCAAAAACTTCCCTAACATGGGAAAGGAAATAGTCACCCAAGTCCAGGAAGCACAGAGAGTCCCAGGCAGGATAAACCCAAGGAGAAACATGCCAAGACACATAGTAATCAAATTGACAAAAATTAAAGGCAAAGAGAAATTATTAAAAGCAACAAGGTAAAAATGACAAATAACACACAAGGGGACTCCCATAAGGTTAACAGCTGATTTCTCAGCAGAAACTCTGCAAGCCAGAAGGCAATGGCACGATATATTTAAAATGATGAAAGGGAAGAACCTACAACCAAGATTACTCTACCCAGCACGGATCTCATTCAGATTCGACAGAGAAATCAAAAGCTTTACAGACAAGCAAAAGCTAAGAGAATTCAGCACCACCAAACCAGCTTTAGCATTTACAACAAATGCTAAAGGAACTTCTCCAAGTGGGAAACACAAGAGAAGAAAAGGACCTACAAAAACAAACCCATAACAATTCAGAAAATGGTAATAGGAACATACATATCGATAATTAACTTAAATGTGAATGGATTAAATGCTCCAACCAAAAGACACAGACCCGCTGAATGGATACAAAAACAAGACCCATATATATTGTCTACAAGAGACCTACTTCAGACCTAGGGACACATACAGACTGAAAGTGAGGGGGTGGAAAAAGATATTCCATGCAAATGTAAATCAAAAGAAAGCTGGAGTAGCAATACTCATATCAGATAAAATAGACTTTAAAATAAAGAATGTTACAAGAGACAAGGAAGGACACTACATAATGATCAAGGGATCAATCCAAGAAGAAGATAAAACAATTATAAATATATACGCACCCAACATAGGAGCACCTCAATACATAAGGCAACTGCCAACAGCTCTAAAAGAGGAAATCGACAGTAACACAATAATAGTGGGGGACTTTAACACCTCACTTACACCAATGGACAGATCATCCAAAATGAAAATTAATAAGGAAACAGAAGCTTTAAATGACACAATAGACCAGATAGATTTAATTGATACTTACAGGACATTCCATCCAAAAACCGCAGATTACACTTTCTTCTCAAGTGCACATGGAACATTCTCCAGGATAGATCACATCTTGGGTCACATATCAAGCCACAGTAAATTTAAGAAAATTGAAATCATATCAAGCATCTTTTCTGACCACAATGCTATGAGACTAGAAATGAATTACAGGGAAAAAAACGTAAAAAATACAAACACATGGAGGCTAAACAATATGTTACTAAATAACCAAGATATCACTGAAGAAATCAAAGAGGAAATCAAAAGAAACCTAGAGACAAATGACAATGAAAGCATGATGATCCAAAACCTACGGGATGCAGCAAAAGCAGTTCTAAGAGGGACGTTTATAGCTATACAAGCCTACCTCAAGAAACAAGAAAAATCTCAAATAAACAATCTAACCTTACACCTAAAGGAATTAGAGAAAGAAGAACAAACAAAACCGAAAATTAGCAGAAGGAAAGACATCATAAAGATCAGAGCAGAAATAAATGAAGTAGAAACAAAGAAAACAATAGCAAAGATCAATAAAACTAAAAGCTGGTTCTTTGAGAAAATAAACAAAATTGATAAACCTTTAGCCAGACTCATCAAGAAAAAGAGGGAGAGGACTCAAATCAATAAAATTAGAAATGAAAAAGGAGAAGTTACAACAGACACCACAGAAATACAAAGCATCGTAAGAGACTACTACAAGCAACTCTGTGCCAATAAAATGGACAACGTGGAAGAAATGGACAAATTCTTAGAAAGGTATAACCTTCCAAGACTGAACCAGGAAGAAATAGAAAAGATGAACAGACCAATCACAAGCAATGAAATTGAAACTGTGATTAAAAATTTTCCAACAAACAAAAGTCCAGGATCAGATGGCTTCACAAGCGAATTCTACCAAACATTTAGAGAAGAGCTAACACCCATCTTTCTCAAACTCTTCCAAAAAATTGCAGAGGAAGGAAACTCCCAAACTCATTCTATGAGGCCACCATCACCCTGATACCAAAACCAGACAAAGATACTACAAAAAAACTACTAGAACTAATCAATGAATTTGGTAAAGTTGCAGGATACAAAATTAATGCACAGAAATCTCTTGAATTCCTATATACTAACAACGAAAGATCAGAAAGAGAAATTAAGGAAACAATCTCATTCACCATTGCAACAACAACAAAAAAAAATACCAAGTAATAAACCTACCTATGGAGGTAAAAGACCTGTACTCAGAAAACTATGAGGAATCAGACTCACTGACTTCAGCCTATACTCCAAAGCTACAGTAATCAAGACGATATGATACTGGCACTAAAACAGAAATACAGAGCAATGGAACAGGATAGAAAGCCCAGAGATAAACCCACGCACATATGGTCAACTAATCTATAACAAAGGAGGCAAGGATATACAGTGGAGAAAAGACAGTCTCATTAATAAGTGGTGCTGGGAAAACTGGACAGTTACATGTAACAGAATGAAATTAGAACACTCCCTAACACCATACACAAAAATAAACTCAAAATGGATTAAAGACCTAAATGTAAGACCGGACACTATAAAACTCTTAGAGGAAAACATATGCAGAACACTCTATGACATAAATCACAGCAAGATCTTTTTTGACCCACCTCCTAGAGTAATGGAAATAAAAACAAAAATAAACAAATGGGACCTAATGAAACTTAAAAGCTTTTGCACAGCAAAGGAAACTATAAACAAGATGAAAAGACAACCCTCAGAATGGGAGAAAATATTTGCAAATGAATCAATGGACAAAGGATCAATCTCCAAAATATATAAACATTTCATGCAGCTCAATATTAAAAAAACAAACAACCCAATCCAAAAATGGGCAGAAGACCTAAATAGACATTTCTCCAAAGAAGATATACAGATGGCCAAGAGGCACATGAAAAGCTGTTCAACATCACTAATTATTAGAGAAATGCAAATCAAAACTACAATGAGGTATCACCTCACACCGGTGAGAATGGGCATCATCAGAAAATCTACAAACAACAAATGCTGGAGAGAGTGTGGAGAAAAGGGAACCCTCTTGCACTGTTGGTGGGAATGTAAATGGATACAGCCACTATGGAGAACAGTATGGAGGTTCCTTAAAAAACTAAAACTAGAATTACCATATGACACAGCAAACCCACTACTGGGCATATACCCAGAGAAAACCATAAGGCAAAAAGATACATGCACCCCAATGTTCACTGCAGCACTATTTACAATAGCCAGGTCATGGAAGCAACCTAAATGCCCATCGACAGACTAATGGATAAAGAAGATGTGGTACACATATACAATGGAATATTACTCAGCCATAATTGATTGGGTCATTTGTAGAGATGTGGATGGACCTAGAGACTGTCATACAGAGTGAAGTCAGAAAGAGAAAAACAAATATCGTATATTAATGCATATATGTAGAATCTAGAAAAATGGTACAGATGAACTGGTTTGCAAGGCAGAAATAGAGACACAGATGTAGAGAACAAACCTATGGACACCAAGGGAGGAAAGCAGGGGGTGGTGGTGGTGGTGGGATGAATTGGGAGATTGGGATTGACACATATACACTAATATGTATAAAAGAGATAACTAATAAGAACCTGCTGTATAAAAAAAAAAAAAGCAGGGGCTTCCCTGGTGGCGCAGTGGTTAAGAATCCGCCTGCCAATGCAGGGGACGCAGGTTCGAGCCCTGGTCCGGGACGATCCCACATGCCGCGGGAGCAACTAAGCCCGTGCACCACAACTTACTGAGCCTGCGCTCTAGAGCCTGTGAGCTACAACTACCGAGCCCACCACCGCATCTACTGAAGCCCATGCGCCTAGAGCCCGTGCTCCACAACAAGAGAAGCCACCGCAATGAGAAGCCCGCGCACTGCAACGAAGAGTAGCCCCCGCTCGCCACGACTAGAGAAAGCCCGCGTGCAGCAACGAAGACCCACCGCAGCCAAAAAAAAAAAAAAGCATCAGCTCTGATTTAACTATTGATACTATCTATAAATAGATAACTAATGAGAGCCTACTGTATAGCACAGGGAACTCTACTCAATGCTCTGTGGTGACCTAAACGGGAAAGCAATCTAAAATAGAGGGGACATATGTATACATATAGCTGATGCACTTTGCTGTACAGTAGAAACTAACACAACATTGTAAAGCAACTATACTCCAATAAAAATTTAAAAAATAATGATAAAATTTTTAAAATTGTGGGTTATTAGAGTTGCCAAACATTGGGAAGAAGTTGACACCCATTTTTAAATGGGAAAGTGACATCACTGTAATAAGTGTAAGTCACAGGCTTCCTACATTGTTTCAAAATATTTGAACAAGGATCTCCAGGTGGCTATTCTACCTAGGAATTTATGCTAAATACCTGGAGTTTGTGTGCCTGCTTAAACAGCCAACTGAATACTGATGCTGGAAGAAATTTCTATTCAACTAACTAGTTATAAAGGCTGTTTCAATGTACACTGTACTGACTAAAAAATGTAGGACAATCCTTTAACTTAGAATTTATGATTCTGACAATATGTTGGAGTAATTTTTCTTATGAAAGCACATCTCACATTTCTGAGATGGTAAGAGTCTGTGGGAGTAAATGGTTTGAAATATGTTCAACTGAGATAGGACTTTTAAAGATTGTATTTACTGCACAAAACCATATATACATTGCATGGAAGAAAACATGGGGTTGGAATGAAAGTAGCTATTTACCTCTATGACTATGGCTGTATATTCACAGGTAGAAAACATGTACAAATACTACATGTAGTAAAAGAGCACTTCTGAGTTCATGTACTAGGGAACCATAAACAACAGTCACTATGCTCTAAGCGTCCTCTATCAATATCCACCGTAATGGAAAATGCTAGAGTAGCACTTCAGATTACTAACAGGAAGAGGAGAACCCTGAAACCTATCATTCAGACATCTGGTGACAGCTCCAACGCAAGATGGTACTGAAAAATTTACACTGAGGAAGGGTTTATGTGTGAATGAAGGAGAATTATTCTCTGGGCTATTTTTTCAAATTCCATTTTCCTTCACGTGTCTGTTCATTAGCACTTCTTTCAAGGACATTCCACTAGTTGAGTCAATGATTTGGGGTCTACATTCCACTAACATTAAACAATGCCTTAGTTTCATGAGTATGAAATAATTCAAACAGTAAGAATCTAAAATAAATATACTTAGGCAGCACAGTACAGGATGTTTAATAAGCATCAGTATTTATTATGGTAGGAAGCAGAATTTTTGTTACATCACACATTTTGTTACATAGCCAAATTTAGCCAATATGAAATCCTATAAAATGGCAAAGATATAAAAAAGAGTTGGTAGCTCACTAATTTAGAAAGTCAATTATATGTCACTGTTTCATATCAGGTTAATTACTTCATTTACATTTTTGGAATTTTAAAGTAGTGCATGAAAGGTGACAGATTGACAGCACTGCAGACTGAAATTCTTACACTATTTTCCTGAGTGTTAATAATATAAAAGGCAATATACAAAACAGAATTACACATAGGTTTTATCTAATGAGATTACAAATGAAATAGACATGGTATGGAAATAGGAGAACAAGAGAGATGCTTTCAGAAAAACTACTGAAGAAGTAAGGTGAAAGGGAAATGGTCAAGTGGTAGATACTTTGATGTTGTTCTCCTAGGCATATATGTATGAAAGAATAGAGGTCAAACATCAACAAAATATCAATGTGTCTGAGGGGAAGAGAGTCAATGCCATTCAAAATAAGTTATAAGAAGAAACCTTGAGTGAAAGAGAAATGAAGTGACTCCTTGTGGGGAAGGTTATCATAATCAGGATTGTAATAAGGGGTGGGTGGGGAGGAGGCGATACTATCACAGAGCACAAAAAAAGACAATGAACAGGAATGAGGAACAAATGTTGCACTTCCACAGTTCTGATCCTAACCCACTTCCACAAGAATGCAACTTGCCACTCCTTACTGTGGGTGTCATGATGAAATCTACCATACTACTTTCTGTCACTAAGTTGTCAGAAAAAGCAAAGCTTCCCTAAGTCTGTCTGTTCCCACACAACCACAAGCACATACTACGGTCTATTAGTCCTTTCCCTCCTCAAACAGAAAGGACAATAAACTCATTGCTGAATTTTCTAGTACTTGAATTAAACATTTCTAGAAGTTAATCTGACATTGTTGCCACTTTTTATTGTCTGTGGCAGTGGGTGAGTTAGGCCCTAATGCCTTAAAACTTACATTCTGATAGTAATGAACACAATGCAATTATATCTTATGGTCTTTTGTATAAAAGAATGAATTTACAAGTAGCATCATGTTTACTGAAACCAGTTTAAATAGTAATTACTACTGACGTGACTCTACTTATAACATAGAAGAAAAGAATGAAAAGAATGAAAAGTTGTCAGGGACATTAGAAACTATCTAGTCCAATTCTTTTTCATACAGATGAGAAAACAGGTGAAATGACTTAAATGACACCTCTAGTTTCAGAGACGCAGGATAACCCCAGCTGTAACTCCAAGTCCCACAACTGATAACGCCTCCTTTACTCTTTACCACGTGCCATCAGTTCCTTGATGGTGAGTCCCACTGCTTTGCTTCCTTGTAATAATATAGGCTCCAAAGTGACATACCATTATGCAAGTTTTGGGGTTGACAGGTCACCAAGGTGATTTGTACACATAAACTGCTTTAATTCTGTGGACTAAGTGGCTGTTTTGTTCTTTTTCTGATCAATTTGGCAGGTAAAGTCAGTCAAACTTGTTTCTTCATGTAGACACTGCCTTACTATGGAAATGAATGTGGAAACATTCATCTTTGTCAGAAATTATGTCAAATTATTCAAATTTATTGGTGAACTACAGCAAACATCCCCGCTGATAAACATCTCGGTCATATGTCTTTTAGAGAACACTTATGGTTCTAAAAAGATGACATTACAGTGAGCTTTCCCATTCTGAAGCAAAGATGTTTGGAGAGAAAATGGGGTCTGTTATTAAGATAACAGTTTTGTTAAAATCATAAAACATTCCAAAGATGTCCAGCACTGTAAGTATTAAAACGTATTCCTTCAGGTAGTGTTGCTACTGCTTTCTCCTCTCCTTGTTACGGTCCTCTTTTAAGACCCTTAGGAAGCTGTCTCTAAGACTCTGTCAGTTTCTCCCTTTTCCACAGACACACTGAGGCCTTCACATTAACACTGCTTCTCTGCCTTGAGGTAATAAACGATTAGCTACAGCACAGTGGTGTGATTTCATGTTATTCTTTGCTGTACTACACCCGACCAATGTCTCAAAAATTAATGCAAGTATATCAGGATCTGAAATTAACTTTCTATAGCCAAAAGCAACGTCCTGCTAGGAGGAGAAAAACCTATTATAACTGGGCTGGCATCTGATTGCCTGTAGATGGTGAGTACCAGGAAAATAACACTTCAAATTATAAAATGTTGAATATAACAAAAGCTGCCCCATATTGATTAATCAGTGTTTTGTTTATGAACTGATAAGGTCTAACTAGGTGGTACCTATTCTTTGTAAGTGTCAGATCTATTACTAAAGATCAGAGATGAACCTAAATTAGCTAATGCTCTAATGATGTTACACAGAAATAATTATAAAAAGAAAAATACTTGTATGAAAAATAAAGACAATATTTCTCTCTGAACCGTGTATTAACCTTGAAAGTTTTTTTCCTAAAAAATTATATAAAACTAGTCACACTTAATTTATTTAAACGTATACATTATTCAATAAACACTATCAAGAAATCACTTCGGATATAAGAAAAAAATCAGCCTAGAATAATGCACGTATCCATTTCTCCTTAAAACATTTTTAATAATTTC